>NC_049222.1:33454801-34704801 GCF_011100685.1 Canis lupus familiaris | reverse complement strand
AAGTGTTTTATCACTGTTGTATATGGACATGGTTCACCCCCATACTAGACACCCAAAACTACTGCTATGTGGTTCAGTCATACCAGTATAGATAGTGAGTAATAGAAATGCTCAATATATTAAACTTTCTTTGGTTTGGCACTGGTTTTGGATTTCTTCAAATCACGCATCTTTTTATATTACTATTATGTATATGTTTTCAAAAACATTGGTTTTGAGTCAGACTAACTGGATTAAAAAAACAGTTTCAGCCATTACTGTGAGGCAATGGATAAATTCCTTAAACTTGGGGCCTCATGTCATCCGTAAGGGAGGTAATATTAGTGCCTGCCTCATAAAGGATTTAATGAGAAAATACATGTAAATCACTTAGCACATTTGCTGGGGCACAAAGATTTAGTAAATGTTGATTATTTTTATCATTCTATGTGCTGATTGTTTCAAACTCCATTACTATTTCTAGATCGTTCATTTTCTTCATGTTTTCAGTAGTAAGCCCAAACTTTTAAGCTTCCTTTTTATGGAAATCAGAGCAGTCTAAACAGAGTCTAGGCTGCCAAACTATCTGCTACATCTCATAAAGAAATGAGATAATGTTTGGTGTATATGTGTATGTCTAAATATGAAGGAGCCACAATTCTAAGTCGTTCCAGACTGAGGGCAGGTGGACCCCACTTGGCTGGGAGTCAGATCCTATTACCAGACTTTATTTATTTCAGGCCTGATAAAGTTGCTTCCTCTTGGTGAGATTTTTTTTTTTTTTTGCATTTCTTACTCAAGACAAAGACGAAGGGAGTTGGAAAACTTTTTAAAAAGAAATGCAAAAGAAACTCTCTTATTTTTATATCTTCCAGAAACCAATTTGATAAGTCATTTTCTAAGTTCTAAAGAAGCATTTTTTTTTCCTCAATTTTTCATCACGTGAATAAAACTGGGTTTTCAGTTTTAATCAGACAACACAAACCATTACACTGTAAAACTACATTTTTCATTTGGCACCGTTCCTTGTTTACTCTTTTCAATGCAGATATGTCCTTGTCCTAAGACAAGGGGTGAAAGCCACCATGAGGCGTGACACCAGCCTGAGCAGGAGGAGTTAGTTATTAGTTGCTAAGTGTGTGAGAGGTCAGTGAATTTTTCAGGGTACCGCTGCAGAAATCTTCGTGCACTCACTAATAATAACTTGTAATCACCAGGTTTAGGAACCTCCTCCTATCAAGATGGCTGAATCAAATGTTTGAAGGTTTCTGAAACAGGCTAGTTTGTGCTTCCTCTTTGTTACAAGCAATTTCTTTCATCTTGCACAATTTAAATTTGGTTTTGATATTTCCCAATGGAAGTTGTTATTGTTGCATTGCTTTGAAATTTGTTTTCCAATAGGAGCTTGAAATGGATTATCTATAAAGTTTTGTTCATCTTGAAAGTTCTATGATCAAAATTTACTTTTGCCTTTTAGAAGTTTTAAGATTTCTCCAGTTTTATATGGTTTCTTACTGATTCTTTTTGGCTTCCCAAATCAATAAATCCCCATTAGTAGGTAGTTAATTGTGGAGAATCTGAAATTTTACTTTAACACACTGAAGTCTTAATTTTATCTCTCCTCTGTGGCCAACATTTAATCCAGTAGAATATTGTTAAGACTTTTTTTTTCCTCCCCCCAGGGCCACAGCTATTAAGGTCTCTCAACTTGGAAAATGAAACATGCTTAAATTTTTTCCGTTTTGATACTAGACAAACTAGAACCGATAATCTTAATGGCTTTTCTAGCTTCTACATTACCCATCTCAACTGCATCACGGTTTTGGCCACCTGCTTCAGAAAGGAATATCAACAATCTCTTAATTTTGAAATTCAGTGACACCCCTTAGGTCTTTTACTTGACTTACTGTTGATTTGTATTCAACTGTCTTTATCATTTATAGTTTTCTTTGCATGTCTCTGTGATACTGTGAACTGCTGCCCTACCTCTGTTCCCAGCCTTTCCCATATTCCCCATCTTGGTAGTTTTCTCCAAAGTACAGCCCAGGCTTCTTCTTTCTCTACCTCCCCAAAACCAGCCCCATTGTTTTAAGTATCAACTCTAAATGCTGGTGATCCTAATGGTGTTCCAAAGTGGATTTTCAGCTTACATTTCCTGTGGGTTCTGTATCTATGTCTGCCTGGACATTTCTGTTTGAATGTTTCTAAAGCACCTCAAAACTAGTTTGTTCTAAAACTGAATATACTCTATTTCCTCTCAAACTTGTTTTCTTCTCCTTGTCTGCCTTGGCAAGCTTCTGCTGATTACTCCAGATCCACTTCAAATGTGTCCACTCTCAACCCTTTCTTAACACCCACCACTTGGTGGGGGCCTTATTGTAACTTATACAACAGCACTTTTCATCCTACCTGTAAGTCACAGTCACTGAGGTCAGAAAACACATTTGTGTACCTTCTGATGCACTACAGTCACTGGTGCATGTGGTAGGTGCTTAGTAAATGATGTTGAGGGGTGCCTGGCTAGCTCAGTTGGTAGAGCATGCGAATCTTGATCTTAGGGTTGTGAGTTCAAGCCCTACGCTGGGTGTAGAGATTACTTAAAAATAAACTTTTAAAAAAGTGATTGTCTAATATGCTAACAAATGGCAAAAATAGTATATTATAGATATTGAGAAAGGAAACAAAATTTTTATTTCACCAGGTGGAAAAGTTTGTAAGTGGCTAGATATTAAATAGATATTTTTTATAGTTCTATAAAAAATGAAACCATCAGCCTTATTGATTAGATGTAGGCCCTAGGACCTCAGAGAGTAAAAGAGGCTTGTATTTATTTCCTTTCTAGACTCATGGTTGACTTGGTGCTTGGACTTGGTTTGAATGGAGACTCAGTCATGGCATTATGGCAGCAGGTGCAGTGTTTTGAGTGACTTTCCCAGCTATTTCAAAAACGTCTGAATGCACAGAGCAGAACTCAGCTATCTGGTTGGGAGAATATTTAGGTGCAAATATTTCCTATATGCGCCTCTTCTCATTTATTCTACCTCCTCAAATGGGGCTCTGTGGGTCAGGATAAGGGCATGATATGTATGCTTCTGTTTACTTAGGCAAAAGGTAATGAAAATTCATGATTTCAGTTATGAGATGATAACCATCTCCCCTGCTATATCCTTCTCTTCCTCCCCGCTACATACAGATAAAATTGTATATCTGGATGTGCTAGTCATACCCATTTAAAATTACCCACAAGCCATTAATATTAAGTTCATCCTTTGATACTGATAGCTTCATCACATTGCATTGAAGGATCATTAGCAACAGTTTGTTACTGGAATCTTTATATTGTTGGGATTAGCGTCTAACTAAATGGAACAGGTATCCAGATAACATGAATTAATTCATGTTAATTTTAAAAATAAGAAGTCTTAGCAGCAAAGACTGATCTGTGACTGTCCTGTATTTAGAATTAGGTTCTTTGCACTAGGATGCTGGACCATTGCAGAATTATGTAACTGTTTCCCTTTTGGCATTCATAAAAACAAGAGCATGTTACCAGAGGTCATCCCACATTGAGCAAAAATTTTAAATACATGAATAAAAATTCCATCTGTCTTTTTTAATACTAGAAACATCACATAGATTTGTAATTTTGATGTTTTGTAGTCTTATATGGGTTTGGTAGTCTTTTATGAAGAACAACAAACAAAACATCCTGTTTTTATAACATCCAGCATAAATCCCAGGGGAGTTATTACAGAAATAGCTTAGGTTCTTCCTATATCAGTTAGCAGCTTTTTTATTTCTATTATTTAATGTTTCTCCTCTCTTCGAAGTGTGACTAAAACAAAATCGATTTGTGTCCTCAGGCACCGAAGTACTGCTAAGTGTTAATTGTCCAGGGTTTCTTAAAGGGCTTGAAGATCACAGAAGAAATTGTAGGGCCTGACCCACCACTTCTTGCAAGGGTGACCGTTTTAAATTGCAGGTATTTGTAAAACTCTTTTTGATCTCTTTCTTTCTTTCTTTCTTTCTTTCTTTCTTTCTTTCTTTCTTTCTTTCTTTCTTCTTTCTCTCTCTCTCTCTCTCTCTTTCTTCTTTTCTTTCTTCTTTCTTTCTTTTTTTCTTTTTTTTCTTCCATGTCATGGTTTCATCTTTTTGAAACTTAGTGATATTCCTTTAAGTGTTTGCTTAGGAGAAAATATGTGAAAATTGAATAGGGAAGATATTTTTGAAGAGTTGTAATATGGTTTAAAGGGTGGTGAAACAGCCAGAAATGATGATTCAGAAGCTGAAAATAGCTCTACGTTTTATGCAATCAAGTAAAACTCTGTACCTTGGCCTTCCCCACACCGGATTAGCAAGGAGTCAGGAGCATCCACCCCCAGCATGCACTATGGATGACAGGCGGGGTCATGACAGACTGCTGCCTAAACAGGGCATGTGCTGCCCAGAGGCTAACCCTGAGGTACAGGGTGGATTAGAGTTGAGTGATCTCAACTCATATTCATTTCCTCTGAAAGGAAAACTCACAAGGTCCTCTGTGTCGTACTGAGCGTTTAGGCAGCCAGGATTCTCACGATGGCACCCTGTCACTCCCGAGGCGGATGGACATATGCCACGTTTGCCTTTGCTGCTTGCTTCCCTGGCAGGGCTCCAGAAGCTTATGGCATTTGTCCCCGTCCTTAGGAATCCCATTTTAAGACCACGAGAGGGAGAGGGATTGATCTTGAGTTTTTTTCTCTATGCTCTTGTTTTTCTTAGTTTGTTTTCTGCATGTTTTCGTGCAAAAAGCTGTACCGACCAGTGGGGAGGCTAGGAGATGATTCTTGAATTAACTCCATTTCTGTGGAGCGAGTGGTCAGGTTGCCCAGGTACAGTGTCTTGGGTCCAAGAGCTGAGTCATGCTCGTGACTGAGAGTTTGATGCTTCACCTTCAGTTCTTGTTACCCAAAATGAGACTCTGTGCTTGGTCCTGTCAAATAAACCAAACTGTCAGGTTGTCATTAACGAGTGATGCTTCTCTAATTAAACAGAACTGATGGGAACGATCTGGGAGGATATTAGCAATGGAACAGTGATGTTTGCATTTAAATGATCTTAATTACCCCTTAGACTTAATGCCCTAATAAGATGAACGGGAGAATGTCACATCTCACTTAGCTGTATTGTTTCAGACAGTGGCTGCAGGCTGAAAAGGACCAGAGTGCATTAACTTGCACTGTGGTGTCTGCTTTTGCAGACAGAAGGTTTGGGGATGTATATTCTTTTCTTTTTCTTGTTTCTCCCTCTCTCTCTCTCTCTCTCTCTCTTTCTTCAAAGGAAATTAAATCACAGCCCTGACAGGAGAGGGTAAAATCTCTGAGCAGACCTCCCCAGTGCTTGGAATTTACAGACTCTACCACGTCCCAGTTTGCTATTGTCCTAAGGCAACACACTCCCCTGCTGCTCTTTGCGTCTTTGGCCACAGGCCAGCCTCCCAGGGCCTTGGGCTTTGATGTGCGGAGCAGACTGTCCTCAGGCCAGGCTGTTGTTGCCCCTGCCTAGGCTCTACTCGCCCAGAATGCCAGGAGGGATGTCCTGTCTCGCAGTATACACTTTCCACAGCTCAAGCCATCATCAGA
Organism: Canis lupus familiaris; assembly: GCF_011100685.1. Classification (NCBI taxonomy): domain Eukaryota; kingdom Metazoa; phylum Chordata; class Mammalia; order Carnivora; family Canidae; genus Canis; species Canis lupus. Next base: position 34,699,204 of record NC_049222.1, on the reverse strand, counting down.
GGTTTCTAACACTCCCACGGCAGAGGGAGCCTGCCTTTGTGTCATCCACAAGTGGCTGCTCCCAGCTGCTCAGCTTTGCTTAGCTGGCTTCGGTGCTCTGCGTTGTTGGTGGGGGTGGGGGCCTCCTCCTGGGGAAGAACCCAGCTCCACCAGGTGGACTGTCAGTCCGAAGGGCCTCCTTGGCAGAGCTCAGGGGAGCCCACTGGGTGAGTTGAACAGCTTGCTCTGGGGACATTGCATCGACCTTCATTTGATCTAGGCCTAGCAGCCTGGTTAGTGAGGACTTAAGTCTTGGCTCAGGAAATCTTTCTCAACTGAACTGATTTTCACCAGGGTCCCAGGCCTATAGTGAGAAGTCTGTGCTGTTGCAAATTTAACTGCTATCACTTCGGGTGATATATTTTGGTAACTCTAAAAGCACGTGGACACATAAACATGGAGGATTGTAATGATAGATATTGAGGAAGTAAAAATGGGACCATGCCTTGTAACTACTGAAAAGGCCAGACCCAAGAGAGAGGGAGAGAGAGAAAGAGAGAGAGAGTTTCTCACCGATGAACTGTCTTCTGAAGGGCCAATTTGATTCAAATAGAAATTGCCTCAAAAAACTGAAAGCAGACCATATCTTGTTCTAGTTTAGATGACACGGTCCCTTGCACTGTATCTTAATAGGATTGATAATAGCATTTCCCACAGAGGGGGCTTCTTGCTTCTATTTGAGTAGAAATAGATCTATTCCCTTAGATGTGTCTCTTCACCAACCATTATTTATTTCTTTATATGAAGTTTTATAATGTCCCAAGGTTGGCTGGTTTGTGTATTGATTTCCCTAATGAGAACACATTACATTTTTGGCAGTCAAGTCTGAAAATGGTTATTAGCTCTTTTTTTGCAGTAGTTGGGGAATGCGGTCTGCATGATCCCATGACCTAGTTGGAGGAGGACACCTGAAAAGGTTCAGAGTAGAATGGGGAAGACATTTGTAGAAGACAAACTTGACAGTCTTTTCAGGACATGACTACATTCTCTTTTAGAAGTCACTCATGAGTAACAATTTAGTGTCCTTGTAGTACTATCATTTTGTCAGTAGTGAGTGTTGGTGTGTGTGTGTGTGTGTGTGTGTATTAGACTGGGGGGGAATAGGTAACTCCATTGGTGCATCTTGAATGCTAGGGTGCCTTATTTAGCACAGCTATCATGATGCAGGTATTTTTTAAATATTCAAATCTAGATACTTTGAAATTGCAGAATTTTGTCATAACCCATTCCTTTTTTAAAATTTTTTTTAATTTTTATTTATTTATGATAGTCACACAGAGAGAGAGATAGAGAGAGAGGCAGAGACATAGGCAGAGGGAGAAGCAGGCTCCATGCACCGGGAGCCTGACGTGGGATTCGATCCCGGGTCTCCAGGATCGCGCCCTGGGCCAAAGGCAGGCGCTAAACCACTGTGCCACCCAGGGTTCCCTGTCATAACCCATTCCTAAATTCCATCAGCCAGCAAGCATAGGGAATTTTTGTAGGACAGGAACACGGAAGGGAGAGAAGCTATTGGTTAAACCATAGTTTTGGCATTTAACATTAATAGGAAATGCAGTGTTTGCCAGTATTCCATATATCATTTCTTATTGCTTACAATAAGATGAAGTTGGTAGTTCCAAAAATGGAACTGAAACTCAGTAAGGTTGTTGACCTGACCCAGGAATGCTAAAATGTACTGTATGTCTTTCAGATGCTTCCCTTCCCCCTGCATCTTACAGGTACCCCATCTCCCTGTGATTTTTTTTTCAGTTAAAAAAAAGTGTAGAGATTGAATTTTCATGTTCATACTGACTTTTGCAATCTTCTAGTCTTTTTTTCCTGTGAAATTCACTGCGCAATATATAGAACATATTGTAGGTTGACAGGAAAAACTTTCAAAGGAGATTTAAAAAACAACTAAAGTATAATTCATTAATAATTTCATTCTGTTTCTGGATATGTTTTCTTCCCATTGTCAGCCAGTGTGGGAGGAAAGGGAAGAATAATGCTGGAGCTGAGGGTGTGTGTGGGTATGTGCCATCCAGAAGTATTTTATAGAAGAAAAAAGTGTTTATTTTTATAATAAAAGTAAAATTCGACACTCTGAATAACAGGTGACCATTAATTCTGTTGTGAAAAATTATATTCCAGTGCTTTTAAACTTGTTAATTATTAGAGACATATGTTAATCAACGGCATACATATGCATACACACACACACACACACACACAAAGTGGTTTTGTGTGCTACCAGTCTTTTTTTTTTTTTTTTTTTTTTTTATTCATGAGAGGCACAGAGAGAAGCAGAGATATAGGGAGAGGGAAAAGCAGACTCCCCGAGGGGAACCCGATATGGACTTGATCCCAGGACCTCAGGATCACAACCTGAGCCAAAGGCAGACGCTCAACCACTGAGCCACCCAGGCATCCCTGTGTTACCAGTCTTAAATCTAAAATGTCATTAGTAATACTGTTGCTATTGCCAGTGGAGAAAATTTGCATCAAATTAAGGTAAATCTACTCATCTCTTTTCTGCCCTGGAATAGCATTATCCTTCCCAAACTTAAAAATGTTAAACAAGTCAAAAGTTCCCCTCATCTGCTGAAGAGTGAATTCAAGTTAAAATTTCAAATGATAATATCTACACCCCCAAAGTAGGTGCACTGCAGTTTTCTCTTTTCAGAACTCCCCATATCCCTTCCAGGATTGTCTTTTCTGGGGTCCTGCTCTCTCTCTGTCCACACCACCCTGTATCTGGGGCTTGATTGAGTACAGCCTGCTCTGGGAAGCCGTTTGCCTCTATTCTAGCCCCTACATAACTCTTCCTGCTCTCGACTTCTGATTATGCGTAGAATCATTACACATTCTAGCATTTAACACTTATTTTTTTTTAATTTTTTTTTATTTATTTTATGATAGTCACAGAGAGAGAGAGAGAGGCAGAGACACAGGCAGAGGGAGAAGCAGGCTCCATGCACCGGGAGCCTGATGTGGGATTCGATCCCGGGTCTCCAGGATCGCGCCCTGGGCCAAAGGTAGGCGCCAAACCGCTGCGCCACCCAGGGATCCCTAACACTTATTTTTTTAAAATAATTTTTATCTATTGGCTCATGGCTTTGCTAATGTGTATTTTATTATTTCTTATCACAACTACTTTACTGTTGCAAATGTTCTTAATTGGTTGATTATTTCTGTTATCTGGCTGTTAGTAAACCCATGTTACACACTAGAGCTGCTCTTCTCAAAATGGGGACCTCAGGCCAGCACATCAGCATCACCAGAGAACTAACAAGTTGAACCCCAACCAGATCGATAGAATCAGAATCCACCTTTTAACAAACTGGTGACTCATAAGTGTGTTAAAGCTTTAAAGCATTTGTTGAGGAAGGTCTCTCTCCCTCAGAGGGGTAGAGACCCCAGAAAAACCTTCAACTCTCCCTTTGCCACTGTTGTATTGGAGTCCATTCGGTACCTGGCTGTATTGGAGTGAAACTGCCTGCTCTTACTGTAACGAGGTTGGAAATTAGTCTTTACACAGAAACTGCAACCTTTAAAAGTGACCAGAGGGCCCTGGTTAAGTATCCAAATTGTATTTATCTTCTGATTCAAGACAACTCTAGATGCAAGTCATTAAAATCCCTTTAACTGGCTTCTTTTAAAATTCTCATACTGAGAAGCAAAAAGTATGGTTTCCTTTTCCTTAGTTACCTTTTTTTTTTTTTTTTTTTAATTCTTTTTGCACTTGAAGTGCTTACACCCACTCAGCTTGCTATTTTGAACTCTGGGAAAGAAAATTTGTGGGCATCCTGCAGTCTTTCAGGAAACAAGGCTCAGATTAAATATATGCCACATTTTCTATGTGTTTCTTCAGGAAATTGGAGAAAGCACATCACTCGTGCTTTCACTCAACTTGACACATAGTGTGACGTTCAAAGTGTGGATGGAAACTAGCTTCTGTCCTTATTTGCCTACCTTCGCACAGATATTCCTGGTGTTTCCCTTTCCGTTTTTTCTATTGGTCCTTGCTTCCCTTTCACTATAGGGTCTAAAATTCTTCAGGTACTCGTACATTTTATAAAATATAACATTCCTTGAGAGTCCCTAGGTTTGGTACATCAAGGAAGAAAACACATGGACTCAATTAAATGTGCAACAATATGTGCAATATTCTCAGTCAAGCTTACTTTTTTTCTTTAAAGATATATTTATCTGAAGGGGGGGGCACAGGAGCCAGGGAAGGGGGCAGGCAGAAGGAGAGGGAGAAGCAGGGAGCCCTACTTGGGGCTCAATCCCAGGACCCTGAGATCCTGCTTGGAGCCAGAACCAAAAGGAAGACGGTTAACCAACTTAGCCAACCAGGTGCCCCAGTCAAGTTTACATAATAGATTATTATAACTTTAAGTTATTTGCATTTCTTTGTTGGTTTTGCCCTATCTTTGAACCTAGTTTACAGATAGCAGGAATGAGAGACATTGGTTGGGGTGGAAAATGAGGAAGATACTAGGTCATCTCAGTCATTCTGCTATGTTTTAAATGAATTTGGGGCTGTGTCTTGTAAAAATACTAAGAAAATAAGGTGGTTGCATTTGGTGGTGGTTGTGTCATTTATATACAGTTGAATTTCATCTTTGTTGAGGCAATTAAGAGGTTTTATTTAAGCTAGAACTTACACTTTTCTATGTAATCACTGTTTGCTTACATGTAAAGGATATTATTCAGGGGGTCTTGTGAGGAAGTAACACAATTCAGTTGCTGAACTTGAGAAATTAAGTATTTTCAAGCAAGTGAAATGGAAATGTGGGAAGACACAGAACCAAGAATCTTAGAATGCAAATGTTTATTGAATGTAAAAATGTAGTAAACGTAGAGATGCATGATAATGCACTTTTTTTTACATGGCAAAACAAAATATTGAAGGGATGCTTATATCTGATTCAACATAATTGTATTTAAAAAAAAAACAAAAAAACATAATTGTATTTAAACTCTTAATGGGATTTTTTTGGGTATGACTAAATATGGAAGGCAAATATTACACTTAATTAGATAGTATAATCTGGGAAAAATGGGTGAGAATTTTGCAAGTATATATGTGCACAAAAAGAAATATCAAGAAGTGTTTGAAAAGAAAAAGAGAACAAAGTATAGAATCTAGCCCTACTGTAATTCAAACACCGTAAACAATAGTAATTAAAACTACCCAACACATGAACAAGTTTTTATCATAATACCAGTCACATTATATTTACTCAGTCTGAACAAAGTTTCCATTTTAAATATGTAGATCAGTGTAACAAATCCCATTATTAAAATAATATAGCAAGCTTAGTAAATGGTACTTGGATAACTTGGAATTTGTCTAATTCATGCCAGAGATATTAAATGATTAAAGATCTAAATATAAATAAATGTACAGAACACCTTGTAGAGAACTTAATATATACATCATATTAAAGTGCCATTTAAATTTGAAAGAAAGGGATGCCTGGTTGGCTCAATGGTTGGGCATCTGCCTTCAGCTCAGGGTGTGATCCCAGGTCTGGGGATTGAGTCCCACATTGGGCTCCCTGTGGGGAGCCTGCTTCTCCCTCTACCTATATCTCTGCCTCTCTGTCTATGTCTCTCATGAATAAATAAATAAAATCTTTAAAATAAATAAATACATATATACATACATACAAAAGAAAGAAATAGGACCAAAATGTAGTCGAATTACATGAATAGAGATAATTTTTACATTAAAATGAAAGACAATGAAATTATTTTTAAGTGGTAGAGTGATTATGATCACCATTGATATAAAAAGGCAACCCAGGAGTTCCATTTTACATTAAATAAACCACCAAAAGAATTTAGTCACATAAAAATGTGAGGAAGTTTTATGAAAGTGAAATGCTCAGATATTGTTGGCAGCTTTATAGGTGATTTCAATCTCTTGACATCAATATGGCTATAATGTGAAGTCCATAAAAACATTCATACTCTTCAATGTAATAACCCCTTTTTTGTTACTGTTTTAAGGAAGCATAGTATCTCTTGTTAAAAATAAATGAGAGCATCTTACATGTTCCCACATACAGGAATGGTTGAGGAAATGACTAAGTATGCTAACTATGGACTATTATATGGCTAGTAAAAATGAGAACTATATGAATTACATGGAAATATGGAATGTGTTTATGAAATATTAAATGAAAAAAATCAGAAGGCATTGTTATATGTGTGTTATGAGAGCATCTGTGTGAAAATATGCCTACATAAGCAAATAACACATTTGTAAAAAATGTAAATAATTATGTTTGGGTGATGGGATTAAGAGATTTTTTGTGTTTTAGGTTTTTTTTTTTTTTTTTTTTTTTTTTTTGTTAAATAATGTCTTCAATGTTGTTATGTACTTCTAAGAAAGACAATACAAATGACCAAGTAGGGCTGTTACTAACTCTGGCTATTTGGGCACTGCTTTCCAAATGTTATTTTGGAACCCTGCCAAAATATGCCAAGTTGTTTTGGGTCTCTAACAGTCATAAATTATTCTGTTACCTTATTCTCCTTGGCCAGTTTTTTACTAGGTTTACAAAAAAGCAAGTTACTTGTAACCATGATGAAGGAGGGTGGTGTGGAGCTTGTGGTATTTGCCCATCTATTCCCACTCACTTTGCACTCATCCTGCCACATTTCTCTCCCATCCTATACCGAGAAGCATCTTTAGCATCGTTGAAAAAGAAAAATGATGGAATAGTAGTCAGGAAATTTGCCTTCTAGTTGCATGACCTTGGGCAAATGTCTGTGACCTTCTGAGTCTTAGTCTCATCATCAATAGAAGGATAGTGTTTGATGACCAGGACCCAGACTAAGGATTAGTCCAGGGATATAAAGACACCAGAGTTCACAAGCTTACTCTAGGGTGCCAAGTGCTACTCTAATGTACTCCTAAAATGGCAAGTTTACTGTGTCACTGTTGGAAAGGCGGAACAGCTAAAGTGCTCCCAGGGAATGGAGAACATGGTTCCTGTATACTACATGGAGAAAACCATTCGACTGGAGAAAGTCACTTGGTTTCAGCATTGTGGCTACATCTGATTTATTATACATAAATATAGACCAGTTAGTGAGAAGCATGATCAAATATTAGCTAATGATAAATTAATTAGTACATTGTTTGGACTACATAACTGACTGAAATACAAAGTTTCAGATGTATTTAGATTTTCTGATGAAGCCAAAATACCACTGACTGAGATGTTTTGTTTTGTTTTTTCCTTTTTCCTAATGTGTAGAGGCAGGCAATAAAAAGAAATTAAATGTAAGCAGGTTGAGATTTAACTGCCTTCATCAGTTTATAAAATTATTTTAGGCATTGCACTACTCTATAATATAAGAAATTGTAAGGAACCTAGTATCATATCTTAGGTGTCAGTGTTAATTTCCTTAGAAATGAACATTTCTAAAGAATGTTGTATTGTGGTTTGTACACATGAGGCTCACCTGTTATGCAGGCAACAGATATGTATCTTCTCTGCTGATCAGGAGCAGTCATTTGACTGAATCATCCATACAGATGACTAATATATTTTGTACTTACTGCTTTTGAGATTTAATGTGAGGTGCTCATACCACCAGTGAGAAATTCCTAAGTAACTTGAAATGCCTGGCCACTCAGATAAGCATAGTTAGACTGAAATGAAAACATATTGCCGTATTATAGATGAAAGACCTTTTGAGATACTGGCTTAATGACTGGCCCCACGCATGTATTTAATAAGTCCTTTTATGAGGCAAGAACTACATTTTAAGAAAGCAGTACTCTGAGAAATAAGCACAGGAAGAGGGATGGTAGATCTAAATGTTTATACAGGTCAATTTCACGTTACATATTGATGAATCAGTGAGAAAAGGATTCTTGAGAATCTTCAAGTTCTGCATCATGAGGGGAAGTGCCCCCTTTTCCTTGGAAAGTGACTAATAGAAGGATAAGTTGTTAAACCGAGTAATAGCGCAAACCACCACAGCAGTAGTTCAGACACAATATTATAAAGCTTGCTCCCAAACATTATTTGAAAGAGCCTTTGAAACTTTCATAAAAGGCCTAGAAAAGTACAAAAATATTTTCACAGCTCTAGATATTCAAGTGCGAAAAATGTGTGTTGTACCAATTTGCAACACCTTCTTTAGGTGCTTATATTTGTTGATCCAGAATAATTTCAAATAACCAAACCATTTGACTTTTGTTTTGCCATATTTATGGCAAGAGCCCTACAATAATAATTACGACAATTTGTGAATGAAGAAGTCTTTTGAGACCATATCCACGTGAGTTTTTTAGATAACTATTTCTTGAATAGCAGTTAGAATCTAGAATCTAGGCATTAGATTGTCTTGGAAGTGAAAATGTATTTCCCATGACTACTGTGGATTTCTACTTAGTGTGTATTGTATAATTATTGCTATTTGTCTTCTCCATTGTTAGGAGCGTTTTTGTTTTGTTCTGGTTTAGTTTAGTATTTTTTTAAAGCATCTCCTTTTTAGTAGTGGATAGCAAATCTATTTCAACCTTTTTTAAATACTGAGATTAGCTAAAATAATTTTACTAATATGTATGGTGGGACTAGAGAGGAGTGGCAGTATGTGGCTAATTCTAAATTGCATGATTAAAAAAATCATGTGTTTATGGCTTTGGGATAGGTTTTTGAATTTGCACTTGAATATAGTTGGGTTTGATGGTCTGGGACTTTAAAACATACTAAATCTACCCTGGGGATACTTGATTCAGGAGTAGCTGGACACCATCCAACCTTCTATCTTACTCTTCTGCTCAGCCCTCCAGCATCCCATTTATTTTAGGCTCTCATCAGTTGGGCTATAGCTTGCTTTCTCTCAAACTTTCTCTTAGAGCTGCGATAGTAACTTAATATTCAGGCTTCAGAAAAGGTGTGTCTTCTGGTAAAGTGAATGGAATTAACTGATATTTATAAACCTAATTAAGCTGTTTATAGGTCTTTAGTAGAATAAAGGCTTTCTGTGGGAGACCAGGTTTAACATTCTGAGAATGATTTTGAAATTCATACCAGTGAATTCTCTCCAAACGATTGATCTGAGGTATTAATTTATATTTCTCAACAGAGATTATATGTAACTAGACCTTAACTGCTTTGAGAACTGCAACCTACACATATGTATTTCATTGGTCAATTAATAAGAATCAGTGAACCGAATTCTAAAGCAATCAGTTGCCTCTTTTTCTCACATCTAATTTTACATATCCTAATTGATATTATATAGTCATTGCTTCTATGTGTCAATCAATACTGACAATAAACTTTTCTGCTCTCATGTTAATTGTGTTATTTTGTTGTTTTCTCTATGCTTGAACATTCATTTTACCCCAAACTGGAAAAATTTACTTTAGTTGGCAGATGCTTAGTTGTTTTATACTTTTAAGAAGCACAGTAACTTAGAGGATGATTTAATAATAATCTTGATTTGATTTCTGTGTTATTAATGTACTGATCCTATAATGCTGCTCTGGTTTAAACACTGTTTTTGTTTTTGTTTTCCTTTCCTCATTAGGTGGAGTCTTTGAATTTTTAAAAAGACAACATAATGAGATCCACTTGAAAAATTAAGTGAATTGATTGGATTGGAACACTCTTTTACCAATTCATTAACATTCAGCTGCTGGGTAAGTTGAGTCAAGTGATTTTTATATGGCTTGATTTCAAAATTATTGGAAAGACATTTTAAGCAAAATATTAAGCTGTTTGTGAAATGTTGGCAGTAATGATTTGAGGCCTTTACTGCCTACAAAAGATGTTTGGGATGCTATCTAAATGAACGTGTTTGTAAGTTTTCATAATTTTTTGGAAATGTACCAATTAGAAAGATGAGAAAATGTTGTCACTTGTAGTTTGGAACCAGATACTTTTATTTATTATTTTAATTATTATTTGCTAATTGAACACTTGAGGTAATGTAAGAATATCAGATTTTACTGTTAGTGAGATATTTATGTGTTATTGTACTGTATTGTATCAGATTCAAATCTAAAGTCTAATTAACATTTTGAGTAAATTAGTATCTCTCCTTATTTAAACCATTCTCATTTTACAGAAGGCTTGTTTTCTATGATAAGAATAGAAACCTTAAAATCTTGCTCAATTCAACTTCCTCGTTGCACTCTGTGTGGAAAGCTCTCGAGGTAGAGAACTCCTAACCAAGAAGAGTTTGGGCTTTTAGCAAATTACTGGTGCTGCCAAGACAAAATTTAGTGGGAACAGGACTTTGGCTACTGCTAAAATGTCAGTTTTGTAAAGCCTGCTCTGTCAAACAGATTTTTGGCATCAGAATTCTAAATGATACTGATTTTAAGGTTTGGTAATTTTTTTTTAATCCAGGCAAACTCATGCTTTAATTAACCCTTTACACAGTAACAGAAAATTTGGAAAAATATTTGTATTTCTAGTCCAGGTCACAAGACTTGAATTTCTGAAATTCTAAATGATATGCACAATTCTAAATTGTACAGGTTGTCATTCAATTTTCCTCTGAATGAACTGAAGCTATTTAAAAACCTGATGGCTGATAATGAATAAGAGAACAAATGAATAATCATTTGGGGAGCAGACTTTGAAACCAAACTAACTGTGTCTGTTTCACCTATGGGCATCTTAAGACATGATGAGGTCAGGTGGTTTTTCAGGGATCTGGTTGCATGATTCATATGATTCCAACAACTGCTTTAGATTTGTCTGAAATAATCTCCCTTGAGACAACTGCCCTGGAACTTGATTTGTTAGTGTGGCTTTTGAGTATTCAGTGAGTGTAGAAATATTAAGCATGGAAACCCCAGGATATCTTTTCATTTTGTGTATAAGGCTCATGACCCAAGATACATTTGTGACCAGTAATTTACATTGTTGTGGGCATATGGTGCCATTCAGAAAAAAAACAAAAAAAAATTTTGGTAATTAAAGAGATATAAAGCAGTTAGATGAAAAACTGCTTCCTGAAGGAAGAGAAACATTAAAAAAAAAGTTTTAAAAGCAAAACCTTAATTCTTCAATAGCTGTAATAGATGCTAGAAAATTAAAATTAATGCTGCACACCAGTGCTGCACTTATTTCTCTATGTCCTCACAAGATTGGCTTTTACAGTTATTCGCAAAGTACCCCACAGTGTTACAGTTAAATTTTGGTTGGTGGGACCTCACTTAAGGCATGTTTAGGAAGACTATACAGATTATGTTCTGTGAGTACTGCTAGGGAATGAACATGGCCTGGCCATTGAGTACAGCTGGACTTCTCGCCTATCACATCGTGAGCTCTGGGAGCCTTTGCTTAAAAGTCAGCTCACTGGGGTCACTGTGTTTTAATATAATAATATTTTTTTAGTCAAATAAATTCATAAGATTAGCTGAGGATTAAACTCCTGGCTGTTAGTAGGGGCTCAATAACTAAAGGTATTTCTAATGATGGTTAGTAATGGTGATGGTAGTTGTATCATTATTTAAACATAACAATACTTAACATTTTCCTAATCATGTGACTGATTCTTTAGCCTGTCGTTGAGGACAGGTTAGGATGGGTAAGGAAACACTTCATAGGAAATTGGCATGGTGGACCTGACTTTGTCCATTAGCCCAAGTGAGGATATTTTTTTCAAATGATACATCTTAAAAATTTGCCCAATTTTCCACCCCAGATTAGGTGTAAATAGAAAACAGTTTCCAAGATAAGAAAGTAAAACCCTCACCATTAGAATTACCTTTCTCTTAGGATGCATTTTGTAAAATATAGTAAAAACAAGTGATTTTATCTTTTTATCAATAATATTGTTCCTCATTCATTGCCATTTTCTTTCATGTCGCCAATGCTTTTTTTTTCTTTAATTTAAATTCAATTAGCCAACCTATAGTACATACTTAATTTCTGATATGGTGTTCAGTAATTCATCAGTTGCATATAACACCCAGTGCTCATCACATTACATGCCCTCTTTAATGCCCATCACCAGGTTACCCCATCCCCCTACCCACCTTCCCTCCAGTGACCTTAATTTGTTTGTTAAGAGTCTCTCATGGTTTGTCTCCTTCTCTAATGACTTCCCATTCACTTTTTCCTCCTTTCCCCTATGATCCTCTGTGCTGTTTCTTATATTCCACATATGAGTGAAACCATGTGATAAGTGTCTTTCTCTGCTTGACTTATTTCACTCAGCATAATACCCTCCAGTTCCATCCACGTCAATGCAAATGATAAGTATCCATCCTTTCTGATGGCTGAGTAATATTCCAGTGTGTGTGTGTGTGTGTGTGTGTGTGTGTGTATACCACATCTTTATACATTCATCTGTTGATGGACATCTCAGCTCTTTCCACAGTTTGACTATTGTGGACATTGCTGCTTTGAACATTGGGGTGCAAGTGCCCCTTTGGGTTGCTATAGTTGTATCTTTGGGATAAACACCTAGTAGTGCAATTGAAGGTCTATTTTTAACTTCTTGAGGAACCTCTGTACTGTTTTACATAGTGAGTGTACCAGCTTTCATTCTCATCAACAGTGAAAGAGGGTTGCCCCTCACCAACATTTGTTATTTCCTGTCTTCTTAACTTCAGCTATTCTGACTGGTGTAATATGGTATCTCATTGTGGTTTTGATTTGTATTTCCCTGATGCCAAGTGCTGTGGAGCATTTTTTCATGTGTCTATTGGCCATTTGTATTTCTTCTTTGGAAAAATATCTGTTCATGTTTTCTGCCCATGTCTTGTCTGGATTATTTGGGTGTTTTGGGGATCTTGAGTTTGATAAGTTCTTTGTAGATCTTGGGTACTAGCCCTTTATCTGATATGTCGTTTGCAACTATCTTCCTGTTGCCTTTTGGGCAAAGCAACTTCTTGCTAGATAGGATTCCAAAGGCAAGGGGAACAAAAGCAAAAATGAACTATTGGGATTTCATCAAGATAAAAACTTCTGATTTTTTGATTCATCTTGAAATTATTCATTTTAAGGTAATATTAGCTGGACTATGGCCTTTTAATAATGTGCTCAGATTTATATTTTTTCATTGCATCAGATGTAATTATTTAAGAATTATGTAAGTGGTGGGGCACCTGGGTAGCTCAATCAGTTAAGCATCTGCCTTTGGCTAAGGCCATGATCTCAGGGTTCTGGGGTCAAGTTCCACGTGGAGTCCTACATCGGGCTCTGTGCTCAGTGGGAAGTCTGCTTCCCCTTCCCTCTTCCTCTGCTCTTCCCCCTGCTTGTGCTCTCTCTCAAATAAATAAATGAAATATTTAAAGAAAAGAATTACATAAGTGACATTTTTTCTTTAGGCTGAGGAGAGGTAAGAAGGAAGGTGAAAATTCTTAACATGTTCTGTGAGTTGGGCTCTGTGCTACAGGTGCTTAATCTTTTTAAAGTAAGAATTAAGAATCCCATATTCACTTGAGGAAATTGGGTTTCAGAGCAGTTAATTATTTAGCTGAGAATTATATGTCATTATAGATAATAATTTCTGGATCCGGAAGTCATTGAAATCAAATTTAATTTATAAATAATAAAATAAAATAACTAAATGAATTAAATAAATAATTTAAATATATACGTCATTACTTGCACAAATATGGAAAATAAAAGTGAGGACAGCTTTAATGCATTCTATGTGGATGCATTTTAGCAGACCTTATAAGGACTTGATAAAGTTGCAACTTAGATTTACTCTGTGCTTTCTACAGCTTTGATATAATTTTTCCAGCTACCACTTCGAATTCAGAGTAGATCTTATGAGGTTCAATGTGTTGTGGCCTTCAAAATGTTTCCTTTTATGTGGGGTCATTTTTTATAGCTTTTCAGATACATACAGCTCTTCTGTTTGGGTCCTTAATGCTTTTAGGTAACTGAAGAATGTGTCAGTATTTATGAATGAGCATTACCGCAATGATAGGAAGCCTAGACCCAATCTCTACTTACCAGTACTGTGTTTCTTTTGCCATTACAGTCTGTGTGAATGGAGCCCATTACTGTTAGCTTCTTGGGCCACATGGTTTCATTTTTCCAATATTATCTCTTTCACTCTTAACACACATGTGATACTTCCTGCTTTGTCTTTCAAGCATTTTGCTTGGCTGTACCTTCATACATTCCTGCATTCAATAGTTTAATTCTTCATTTATTTGTCATTCAGTCAACAAGCATTAATTAAACCAGCAGTATGAACAAAGCACATTTTGTTTCATGAGAGTATTTTGTCATCTGAAAACCAACTGAGGGTTGCTTTTATATCATTTCATAGTATTCCCTTCTGCCTACCCTCTTGCCTCTTGAATTTAGCTTGCAGTGAAGGGTGGTTGTCGGGGGGGTAAATCTCTCCTCCTTTATCCTCCACCCAAAACCTACACAATGGGACTTAGTAATTATATTTCTTGTTTCTCTGATGACGTGAAATTACCATTTGTGTAATGCTATACAGTTTACAAATGGCTTCCATGTTGCATTATCTCACTTTAGACAATAAATGTTATGTACTTACTACTCACATTTTATTTTGTGTATGCAGAAACGGAGGCTCAAGGGGTTACAACTGAGTGATTTGCTCAAAGTCGCCGACTTCAGCTCTGGTTCCCAAAACTTTAGATAGCATGTCATTCGCTGCCAGGTCACCAGTCTAGTTGACTGTCAGTGTTCAAATATTGGAACTTTGTTGATGCAGTCACTATATTCTGTTCAGTATGAATCAAATAAGGAAATAGAAGCTATATGGAAATTTTGGAGAAGAATCAGGTCTCGTAGGGAATCTTAGAGGCAGTGTACCTTTACCTTCCTTGATGATACTGTTAAGTTCACCCAGTCACTCTCCCTGTTTTGAGAATCTCACAGACTCCAGACAACCCCATAAATGAAGAATGGATGTTTAGATAGTTTTCGTAGTAAATTGCTAAAGTGGATATTGGCCCAAATCACTCAGAGATCTTTATTTTTGAACCCGATATCACATTGGATTCTCATCCATGAATTGTCAAAAGACAAATTAACTTTGCATTTTCTACATCATCTATTTTTTGTATTATTGGATTTTGGTTAATTGCTCTTTACTGATATGAGAATCTGGTTAATTCTTTTATTTTAGTATTACTCATCTTCATGTTTTACCTCATTTCCCTCTGAGTTCCCATAACACTTTTTACTTCTCTCACATCACTTTTTGTATGTAGTTTTGTGCTTTATATTAAAGTAATTTATGTGAAATTTTTCTCTCACATGCCACCCTGTAAGCTGTTTGAAGGCAAAGGCTGTCTTTATTTTGTGGATGTCCTCTTCAGCCTTGAAAATGATGATTGAAAAAAATAGTAGATATTCAATAAATATTTGTTGAATTCAAAAAAATATTTGACTCTGAGTTTTCTTTTGAAATTCATTTTGGGGACTGCAAATTTATACCTGGGCACCGATTTAATTTTAATCATATTAATGAGATGAATCAGCAAGCCTGATACTTATTAAATATCCAGAGCAGAATCATAAGAACAAATTTATGTGTTTTTTTAATGATCTCTTTAAATGCGAAAAGCATCTTCTCTAAGTAGAATAAAAACAATACTTTCCCTCACAAATAAAACAAAACAGAAGCCCCTCTATTCCCCTGACAAGGACATTTTATTGTCCTTGTCTTGACCATGGGAACAAAATACAACGACCTTTGAAAAGATTTGATGAGATAAAATACAACATGGCCTCTAAGATAAAGGCTTCCTGGGAGATAGAGTGTAAATGTAATGTGAATGTGGGGCACAGCTGTCTGGGACAAAGGGTATACATTTAATTTGGTCTGTGGTGGTGGGAAGGCCCTGAACATTTTTAAGCAGAAGACAGATGTAGCGAGAGCTGCACATCAGGAAAATAAATCCAGCCAGGTTGTGCTGGGTGGCGTTGGGTGGGAGGTAGATTTGAGAGTGGGGTGCGTAGGTGCAAGAGTCCCTGAAAGCACAGAAGCCACTTAAGAGACACTTAACATGAATTTGCACTAGAGCTGTCACCTCATGGTGTGCCTTTTACATCTCCTCCCACACTTACATCCCAGACGGAGGTACTTTAGAAAACTTTAGTGAACACTTGAGCCCAGATTCAGGGAATTCTTTCAGACTTAACTTCTCTAATCTCTTCCTCAGTTTCTGATTTCTCAGGTATGCATCATAGTATCCTTGTGACTATTTTCTGCTCCAATTGATTTCCTTAAGACTCTCCTGATACTTCCACAGGTCACTGTCTCTGGTCATTATCCCCAGATTCCATATACCTGAGGATACTGTGCCTAGGCCTATCCTTTGGAAATTTGCCAGTTGGACCCAGAATACCTTCTGATCTGATTTTGTGTAGCTGGTTCTCAGACTAGTGTGGAGGGCCTAGACTGGAGGGGTAGCAGTAAGGATTGGCAGGACACAGGACACAGATAATACAAAGGATAGTGTGCAGGAAGCCAATGTAGGCCTTCCTGATTGGGTGTAGTAGATGTGTATATGTGTGTGTGTGTGTGTGTGCACATATGCCTTTGTATGTTTGCAATCGGAGAGTAGGGGAGCTGGAGGCAGGTGTCAGTGATGACACAAGGCTTTGAGCCTGGGAGTTTGAATGTTACTCTTACTAGGAAAAGAGAAGGGATGCCTGGGTGGCTCAGTGGTTGAGCCTCTGCCTTCAGCTCAGGGCGTGAACCCAGAATCCCGGGATCTAGTACCGCATTGGGCTCCATGCAGGGAGCCTGTTTCTCCCTCTGCCTATGTCTCTGCCTCTCTCTGTGTGTCTCTCATGAGTAAATAAATAAAATCTTTAAAAAATTAGGAAAAGAGAAGTGAAGAAAGAGACTGCTTTCAGTAGTAGGGTGATGAACTTGTGTACTTGTTGATTGTGAGATAAAAATAGATTTAAAAAGCATATATCATATAGTACTTGACTTTTCCTTTTTCCGGGAGGGTTGATAGTTGGAAACAGGAATTCACTGGAAGACTTGAGTCTTCCTCCTCTTTTTGCTGTATATTCTAGCTACTTAAATATTTCCCAAGAGCTTAGGGTAGTTTTAGGTTTTCTCAACCTTACCCCTGCCAACATCTCCCACAAATTCACCTCCTCAGGAACATGTGTACTTGTCAGAGTACTCACAGCAGCCAGAAGTGTGCCTTTCAGCATCCAAAAATAAAAACAGGGGGGAAAATAGCTATCTTTTCCTTTTGAGGAGCATAATCATTGTCATCTCACGACTTGCTGAAATAGCACAGCAAAGGAACATTTTTTGGCAGGCTGGAAAATCTAGGGAATGCACAAACATATGCAGTTCTCTTTTGCTATGATGTGTTCAATTGAAGCAGTCCACTTCAGGAAAGCAACAGAATTTTTACTTGAGTATTAAAATTAAAAAAAAAATGTATTCACTATTTGAATCTAAAGCCATTCTCTCAATTGGTAGTTTCTAACAACCAAATCCTTCAATTCTTAAATTTGATGGTGGCAGTGAGTTGGCGAGTTCCAGTGTAATCCACTCCCATTCCCATCCACTGAGAAGTTTTTGAATTTCAGAAGAGATACTCTTGATTGAATCAGTTTAAGAGCATATAATGATCCTGTAATTATCATTTGTCATTACCTTGTGTACTAATGATTAAAGCAAACATTTAATAACTGTGGGGCAGTAAATATATTTTAGATCTTGAGCCATAAAAAGATTTCCATTAACAGAATGTTTTGTGCACAAATAAATTATTCATTGACTGTAGCAGAGCTTAATTCTGTCATCAGCCTTAAGTGGAAATTTTGAAAACCCCAGTCATCACAGATGCCAGCACTAACTTGGCTTGAGCCCCCATCCTTCTTACATGGAACCTGAGTTTTTTTTGGCTATTTGTAAAAGCTGCAGTTAGGTTAAATTCAATGAATATTTATGACATTTCTGCCATATGCAATTTAGTGTTCTGGTGGTTGGAGGAATAAAATGATGAGGAAATCTACATTTTAGCCTCTAAGTTGCTTATAAATCTAAAAGAGAGATAAGACTGCTACGTACCTGACTTGGATAGAAGAAAGCTCAAGTAGCATCCCCAGAGATGTGGAAGTAAAATGTGTTGCCCATTCAAAGGAAGAAACCATATGCACTTTCTTGTGGGTATGTGAGGGGGAAGGGCTTAAGGATCAAGAAGTATTTCCTGAGGAAAGCTTTAAAGACGGGTGAGGTTTTGACAGGTGGAGAGAATTATATCCACATAGGCAAAGAAATAGGTGGATGGTGTGGGTGTCCTCACAGAATGAAAAGTAACATGGTGTGTTTGCTAAGTGAGAAGGAGACATGGAAGAAAAGGAAAGAATAGTGTCAAGAGACCTATCGTGGGGAGGAACTTCAATGCATCATTAGCACATTAGTTTGGTTAGACATTTGAGAACCTTTCCCCATTTTTGAGTCAAGGAGTAATACAATGGGATTATTATTTTTTTATGTAATTATTTATTTATTTATGATAGTCACACAGAGAGAGAGAGAGGGGGGCAGAGACACAGGCAGAGGGAGAAGCAGGCTCCATGCACTGGGAGCCCGACGTGGGATTCGATCCCGGGTCTCCAGGATCGCGCCCTGGGCCAAAGGCAGGCGCCAAACCACTGCGCCACCCAGGGATCCCCGGGATTATATTTTTGAAATATACCTCACCTCACCTTCTAAGTAAGAGGTAGAAAACCTGGGGGAATAGAAGTTAGAGGCTATCAGGATAATCTCCATGAGAAGTTATTAGGTTCTAAATTGGGTTGGTTGAAATAGGAATACACAGGAGGGGACACATGGGATTGAATTGTCTGTAGGTTTAAGCCTGTGATTGGCAATGGAGGGGTGCAGAATAGGATGGAGTTAAACATTGCTTTCGGGATCCCTGGGTGGCGCAGCGGTTTAGCGCCTGCATTTGGCCCAGGGCGCGATCCTGGAGACCCGGGATCGGATCCCACGTCGGGCTCCCAGTGCATGGAGCCTGCTTCTCTCTCTGCCTGTTTCTCTGTGTCTCTCTATCTCTCTGTGTGACTATCATAAATAAATAAGAAAAAATTAAAAAAAAAAACAAAAAAAAAAAACAAAAAAACAAAAACATTGCTTTCAGTTCGACAACTTCAGTAAACTTTCGAATCTCACTAATATTGATGGAAAGCCAGTCACGTGCAAAACCTTGTGCTTGGTACTAGAAGTGTGTAGTGATAAAAACAAGTGTGATCCTCTTTCCAAGTAGCCGAAAACTTAAGTGATAAAATACATCCTCAGTTAACTAAAATCCAAAGCAGATCATGATCAGTGCGATAGCACGGGTAGTACCGAGGGTTATGAGAACACGAAGAAGAGAGGTATTAATTTTGATACTGAAAAAGTGAGGAGCATACAAGGGAGAAGATGCTTCATCTGTGCCTGGAAGATTCGAGAGAGGATTGATTCCAAGGTATTTTAGCTATCAGAATTGTAGTTGGAAACCAAGAGAAGCAAGTACCAAGCTAAGAGGGGAGGAACTTTATAGAAAGAAGAGCTTTTACTTATTGTCTGTTGTGTGTCAGATTTTGAGCTGGGAGCACAACACTTAATTAAGGAAGGGATGTCTAACAGTGTCCAGTGCTGCAAAGTAGTCATCAATGTTATGGTCTAAGAAAGGGCCATTGTCTTCTGCAGTTTATAGATCACGGGTGGCCTTTGAAGAGATTTCAGTAGGGTAGGAGTGAGAACATTCTAAAGATTATAACCTATCTCAAAGATATAACTAAACTACATCAATGAGGGGATCCCTGGTTGGCTCAGCGGTTTAGTGCCTGCCTTTGGCCCAGGGCATGGTCCTGGAGTCCTAGGATCGAGTCCCACATCAGGCTTCCTGTGTGGAGCCTGCTTCTCTCTCTGCCTATGTCTGCCTCTCTCTCTCTCTCTGTGTGTGTCTCTCATGAATAAATAAATAAAATAAAATTTAAAAAAAACTACATCAATGAGATGTAGTGATTCCTCCTTAGTGGGTCAAGTTTATCTTAGCCCTGGTAGATCCTAGTGCCTGGCTGGTCTTAGAGATATCACCTGAGAATATGTTGGTCCTGAGAAATCTTTGCAAAATATTTAAATATTACAAAAATGTTATATTCTTAGACTGTTGTCAGACAAATAAAAGATTTCAACACTTATTACCAGCTTCCCTCTTCCTCCTTCCCACTCCTCCCCTTTGAGTACTCAGCTGGTTATGGTGAGCATATTTACCACACCCTTGGCTCAGGGTCGGGGAAGTCCTCGGGCTCTCCTTGGCCCGTTTCCCATGTGGGAGACTTCCATGGAGAACAATCCAGGGAAGTGTGTGCCCGCATGCGCGCGCGCTTACACACACACACACACACACACACACACACTAGTTCTTTTCCTGTCCTCAAGGATATTCATGTGCCAATAAACAGACAAAATATAGCGTCATAGACAGGCATATTGTGTTGCATTCACTATGAGGAAACAGGGAAAAGATGCAGGGATCTAGGAGGCAGGAAGGATACCACTGACAATTTAACATTTAGGAATAATAATAGAACTTAAAAATTTTAAATTGCCTTGTGAAAAAAAAATAAATTGCCTTGTGAGGATGACTAGCATATAAGCATGGAATGTAAAGGAAAAAAGGTAAAATTTATATCATAGTTATATTTGGTTGGTTTTTGTTGTGTGGGGGGAGCGTTAAACCAATTATTACAGCAAACTGGACACAAAGAACTTTCACAGATGTGCCCAAAATATTACAAAGGAGAATTTTAAATTATATCAGACTACTTTGCAATTTAAAAGGAATAGGAGAAAACTTAAAAGGAATAGTAGAATTGAGGAAGAAGCACTTTCTCCTTAACCCCACAAATGCATAATAGTACTTGTTAAGTATGTTAAGTGTGAATGTGTTTATAATCATTCATTCATTTATCTGTTCAGTCCTTTGATCACTCAATCAATAAACATTTCCCGAGTTCCTATTGTATCCCTGGCTGGGGGCTGGGAAATATAGCTGAGTAGAGAAGAGAATTGTAACATTTTAAATAAAATACATTCTTCTTAAGTGTTCCATCTGCTAGAATACAGTAATGCAGTTACTAGATTAATGGTAATGAGACTCCTCAAAGCTTTGGAAGAAATTGCAATGTGTTCTCATCAGACTTTATGTAGTACAACAGGTGAGATTCTTTTTCCATAAGAGTTGAATGGGCAAGATATTTTATCGGGCTGCTTTTCCCCTTGTCTTAGCAGAAGTCTTGGGATAGATAGAGTCAGTATGTTTATTTGTGTATATTTGTAACTATTCTAAGTATCCTCAGGGAATTCCCCAAATGTAGGGGCACACTCTACCTCTGAAAGCACTGTCAAGATTTTTTTAGGTAGCAATCAAACTCAGGAGTGAGAAGGAACAGTGAGGCTGACTCAGGCTGGTCTCCCAACCACAGTAAATTTAAGAATGTGGGGATATGTTCCTTGCCAGCTAATACTTTTTTCTTTTTACTCTTTTATTTATTATGTCTCCTTGCCCCATTTTTGTGATTTTCTACTATGTTTTCCGACTGGTGATGAGGCTCATCAGTTTCTGTCTTGGAAGATTTATTTTAATTTTGGTTTGATGATATTGTATGAGAGGACAAGCAAGGCATTCTGTTTTTCCCCCAATTGCTTTGCACTACACATTCACAAATATTTGGGTCAGTGTAGCATGCCACCATGTTTACTTCTATTTTAAGTAATTAAAATTCAGTTGAACTAAGAAACCTATGGAATCTTCATCACAGAACTCTTAATCTTGAGTTCTTTTGTTTTCAAAGCATATAAAACATAATATGTGCATCATATATACATAAATGGCAATAGTTTTCATTTTAAGTGGCAATGGTTTTCATTATGTCAAAATGTAAACTGAGTTTTGGGAGGCGATGAACATATTAACATATATTTTACAGACTTTCTAACATATTTTAATTAAACTATGTTAATATGGAAGTTTATTAAAATGTTTATGTGGATTTTTTTAATTCTAGGGAGAAAGAAAAGTTAATTTCACTTTGGTATTATTTTCTAAATGGTTTGCGTTTGTGTTTGTATTACTCTAAATTTCCAAATATAAAGGGACAACTCTGTTCAAAACATTTATTGTGCTAGTGTAAATTGTTGGAAAAAACTTGCTGCAAGATTTATTCTCCAAACTTCAGAACTGGATAATGAGCAAAAATGTGAAAGGCTCACTTCATTCTCTTTGGCCTTCACTGCCATTCTTCCTTTTTCAAGACCTTAATTTTAATAGTCTGGTAAAGAAATGCACTGGGGGTGTGAAGATGGTGGAGTATATGTCAGCCAAAAGCCTTGGAGGGAGGGAGAAGACAAAGGAAAGAGGGAAGAGAATACACCAAGAAAATGGTTTTGTCTATAGATGTATGCAATTTATCAGACTCAAACTACAGAATCCCCTCCTCTCTCACTCTGGTACATGTTTCACTCAGGGATATTTAACTGTGATTTTATATCGAGCTTAGATGAGCAGAGGATATTCAATATGGGCATTGAAGGGCATTAACTATTACGTCCCTAGCTCCTTGGACTGGATCTGAGCCATCACATTATGTGGCGACAAGATATGCACAAAAATCATTGTGAGATTCTAAAGAAGAGTGGAGGTAAAAACCTGATGAAACTGTTTCCATGACAATTTTGAGGGAGAATTGGTTTAGAAGCCAAAGTTGGTTTGGACCTTAAGAACACATAACTTGAGATTTGGCTTTACCGCCTTTATTTGTGGGGCCTTCAGGGCAAGAACGCAACTGGGGGCCCACAGGCATTCTTCTTAACTTGATCAGTGATGAAATCTTTATAAAGAATATGAAGTTGCAGGGGCTTCATCTGACCTGGTCAAGTTGTGAACTTGATGAGAATAATTTTCTGGCTCAATTTTTGTTGTTTTGAACAGTAATTAAATGATCATTAAATAAAGAATTTGTCATGTCCTGTTAGTGAATTTTATGTGGGTCATGCCTGATAAAAGTCTGCTTATTATCATTATTTCCAGCTTAAAACATTTAAGCAAAATGATGGTTTTATATTTTCTATTGCTTTTTTTCTTTCTTGACTTGTCCTCATTCTCAGTTACCTAAAGGATTTAAATATAAAATGTTAACTGTATTCAAAATATATAAAGTATCAATATGTTTTTCTTAACAATGTAAATTAGAGTAATTAAAAAGTAACACAAATGTTAGCTTTTGTAAATCCAAAAGCTAAACATTTTCAAAAAAGCTATTTTTTAATTAAATATCCAAAATAACTTTGAAGTCAAAAGGCAATCCATATTATAGGGAATGTATAAGACATTTTAAATCAAAAAATTTTTAAATAAAGCTAAAATCTCTTAATGTACTTTTTAGAAATGTAATTGTCTTCATAACTATTTTAATTGAAGTAATGTATATACAGGCTTAGTGCTCAGTGTTCTTTTAGTTGCTAACGTAAAGAATTAATATCACATTTCATGCACTTTACATCAGCACAAATTTAAGAATAAGAATTATTTACTTATAAAATATTATTTGGGCACCATGTGTGATTTTTCCAGTTGTACCACGGATGCATTCATCATTCTAGCACTACTGATCAGAGTGCTATGAGAAGCAAGAAAAAGGCATGCTTGGCAGTACTTTGTTATACAAGAATCTGTTGCATTTGTGCCATTTAAGAGCAATGACCAGGTACTCTGTGTTTCCTTTTACTTAGGTATTAATGCTGCTCACATTTTTTCTGCTTTTGAAATGGTGTCTAACTCCATGCTCTGCAGTGGCACACCCCACAAACCTTCAGGGCATTTAAACTCAGTCACTTTCTGATTGGGGCAAAGAGATCACCCACAAAATGTGGAGATACATTTCCCTGGCATTGAAACAGCTATCGTCAGGAGCTAACGATAACGTTTAGGGTTACAGGACATTTTGATGCTGATGACAGAGGTGCACATATAGTTTTCAATGCATTTTTTTCTTTTCTTTTTTTTTTTTCCTTTTAACTGGGCTCCACAAGTGTGAAGCCCAATGCAGGACTTGAACCCTCTACCCTGAAATCACGATCTGATCTAAAATCAAGAGTTGGATGCTTAACCGACTGAGCCACCCAGGCGCCCCTCAGTCCATTTCTTCTGGGTGTGTGTGTAGTATGTGGGCTTTCTAAAGTGTGGGACCCAAGGCAAGAACTCCTCCTGCCTGCCTGTGGGATGTCTGAGCATTAACATTCTCAAGAGTGGGACCCTTTGCAGAGACAGCAGAGGGGTTCCTTGCTGAGGACACTAGGGGAACTGGTGCTGGAAGGAAGAAATGGCAGATGGTGTTGTGACGGTCTGGCTGTCAGGCTGCCTGTGGGTTCTTGTAAGTCTCCCTTGCTGGCATTCTAGAAATACTTGGTGAGGGCTTCTCAAGGGGCATTAATACCATGTGAGTAGGTAGCGCTGGGATGGGATCTGTGGTTAATTGGTGGTGATGCCCCTTCATCTGTGTATTCCTATAGGGTGAGAGGGAGTGTCTGGGCAACTTATTTCCAAGTCCCTCTTGGATAGGGATGGGGAACAATGCTTCCATCCTGTAAGTCTGCTTCTCTCCACATATTTGGAAAGGATAAGAGGATTCTTTTCCTTCATGAATACTCTATGGAGGGAGCTGGGTACACAATTCAATCACTGATCCTAGATCATTAGAATTATAAATGGATTTGTTATTTACCTACACTGGAGATCTTAGCTCCAGATAGAATTCAGAGGATCTGAGAATTTGATTTAGAAAAAAATTCTAATTTTATTTTCACTAACCTCTAACTGAACTTCAGCACTCCCTACATTATTAATGCAGACAACGGACAAAAACCAGTAGTTGTAGCAATATCTGTGCCTTTATCTGCAGTAGAATTAACAAATATTTTTACATCACATTACTCTTATGGCTAGCATCTCAAAGTATCTATGTGATTGTGACTACTCAAAATTATGGTGGATATTATCTTGCTCTATATCTTGTTTCTAATTTTTAATAATCACATATATTCTGTCAACAAATTTGTTTTAAAATTTTTCTGAGATTATTATATGTCATTATAATCAGTCTCCTTTATAATCTTCTGTATTTAATTTTATGTAGTTAAAATATTATGGTAGGAAGGGGTCCACAGTCTTCATCAGACTGCCAGAGGGGCTCATGGCAGCAAGAAGGCTGAGAAGCTTTAATGTATATGAATGAGATCCCATATTTCCCTATGAAAGGTCAAGACTTAGAGAGTGTAGTGAGTTACTTTAGGTCACACAGTACAATAGAAATTAAAAGAGGTATCCTTCCTGCACCATGTGGCCTCCTGGCACCTCAATCCTGATCTCAGGTGCCAGGGAATTAGCTCCTTAGTTTTATTCAGCAAACCCTTTGATTATGGTGAAGGCCAATTCAGTGTCCTTTGTTTGCACTTCCCTAGCCTGTGTTGTCCTTCCTCCCACTTCTCCTTTCCAGGCCTGCTGGTGGTGGTGATGAAAGGTGGTTATCTCTAGGAGTACTTACCCCCTAGATCCCACAACATCACAAAGCACATGCCCTAAGATACCTGAGGGGGTCAACAGAAAAAATAGAAAATTCAACCCTGATTGCTTGGCCCAGTTTTAATGATGGTATTTTAGGCAGTATTGATAGCCTCATAATAGCTGGGGAAATCTTTCAGCCAAACCCCTGGGGTCTCTTAAATTAATTTAGGAGCTCTTGTCAGATTCTCTCCTCTTTATTTTAGACTAACACATGCCTGAAATATCAGCGGAAAATTATAGAATTAATAATATTTAGATTTTACTCGTTAGTGCCATTTCTAAGCACTGTATAATCTTCCTAACAGTTTTAACGTTGTTGTTACCCATGTATTACAGATGGGAAGATTAAGGCACAGAAGGCCTAGGTAACTTGCCGGAAGTTATGTCTATGTCTACTAAGTGTTAAAAGTGGGATTTGAAAGAGGTATTCTAATTCCAGAGTCCACAATCTGGGCCACTATGCTACATGTCTGGCTATTACATCAGTGCTTGATACCACTGTTATCCAATCCCTGTTTTCCTTGGTTTGGGGTTAGGCTAGGAACCTACATATCTGGGGTGAAGGCAGCCTTTGGATTATTTTGATTCAGTTCTAGGAGAAACTCTTTTCAGTCTCTTGGAGCTGGCCCTAAAAGGTACTGTGTCGTTTAGTTCAAAGTCTGTTGGGCTTTTAATCCCTTGCTCGTATGTAATCAGGCAATATGGAGAAGGAAAAACATGTTCATATTCAAAAAGTTTAGTAGTGCTGCAGAATGCTAACTCTGGGTTGACTTTGTCTCCATGTTAAGGGCATGACAGTGCTTTAATCTTTGTATTTGAAGCCTTCTTGTCAGCGACATTGACAAAGACACCTTTGAGAATCTATATCTGAATTCTTGTGTTTTGAAAAATAGTTTGTTAGTGTTTCTCTCTGAGCACTAGTTGGTGTTTTGCCAACTAGCTAAACGTCTGCAAATCTGAATGCTGGCTGAGAAGCTAAAGCTTGCCGTAACCAGTTATCCCCAGATGGCCAGATTCCGTTGGTACCACTTTTATAGATGCTCACTGGTTGCATACTTGGGGTTATGAGGTGTACTGTTCCACTTGTTTTTGCCAGCCATGCACAGTACATTACTTGATAGGTTGAGACAGATGGTATAGCTCAAACTAAAATGATGAGGGAGAAAGAAAGTGGAAAAAAATAGAAAAGGGGCACTTGATTTTCTAATTCGCATTTCGGAAGTGAATTTTAACTTCTGTGATTGACTAATAAATGCAGTGTTGCTCTAGACTTGAATTCATTAACGTCTGTTTAAACAGATATAACTGAGTAATCAGCAGGAAGCAATCTCTTCCTTCATGGATGCTGTCCCAAACTTCATAGAGTCTACTCCAGACTTGAAAATGCTGGACCATTGGAAGGTGTCGAAAATAGACCCGAGTTTTTCAGAACAAGATACACCACCACCAATACCAATCAAAACAAAAAGATCCCAAATATATATATATATATATATATATATATATATATATATATATATATAGCCTGGTGAAGTAGTGGTGATAAGCACAATTAATCAGTTTTTGTGCAGCTGCTTCCTGACATTTCTGCAAATTGTTGTGGAAAAATTAATGAAGGTTAGATCAGTAATGGTTTCAAGCTTGGCCAGTGGAAAGTATGACAGTGTTTCCATCAGCAATTAAGCTGGGCTGCTTTCTTTTTTCTATAGGGGAAGTGGTATGATGTGTGTTCTCCACAGGAAATGGAAAAGGGCAGCTGAACCATGAGCAGAGTTATGGAGGAGCACCCTGGGAGTGCTCCACCAGGCTCCCCTGGATGCGCACTGCAGATTTGCATTTGTGGCAGAAAGGAGTTTGCTATCCAACACTGAGAAATCCTTCCTGAAAAAGAGTGAGAATTTGGGGATTTGACTGAGCTGCCAATTCAGAAGCACAGATATGCTATGAATCTTAAACTTTGGGAACCAGAAAGTGGAACTTATGACAAACAGAAAGTGAAACTCACCTACCTAATTTTATTTTTGGAGCCAAAGGTAGTTCAGTATGGGCCCGGTTCACATCCTGTGTAACCCTATGGGATTTTCCCCAGTATTAGCTAAAAATTTTCCCATAGGGTCACACAGGATGTGAATTAAAGTAAACAGTTAACAAGCATGATGAAAAGGAAATTAGCTTTCTAAATGACCCTTTCACTGTTAACATCCTGAGTGGTGATTGGAACATGGGAAAGCGTCCCTTTAGTGTCTCATTATCAAGTGGTTATATTAGCAATAGAATATATGAATGCTCTTCCCTATTACATATAAAATGTATTTCTTTATATATGAAACTAAATTTTACATATGTATTTTTCTTTTTGGGAGAACATTAAAAAGCCCAGCAAAACTTTCTGTAGATCAGTGGTTCTTAGACTTTTGGAGAGAGGTGTTCATAGACCTCTTTAGGACTGTTGAAAGTTCCTGATCCTTACCACCAGAAAGATGCAT
Source organism: Canis lupus familiaris (assembly GCF_011100685.1). NCBI lineage: Eukaryota > Metazoa > Chordata > Mammalia > Carnivora > Canidae > Canis > Canis lupus. The sequence continues at coordinate 34,671,109 of NC_049222.1, read as the reverse complement.
GTACACACAACATTTTGCATATGATTTTAAAAGTTTCACAAATCCCTTAAGTGACCTTGAGCCTCAGGCATTTTTCAAAGGACAGAGTTTTATGGCTTTTTATAGACAGAAAATTATAGCTACAGCCATAAAATGTTAATTCTTTATGAGTAAAGTATTACAGGAGGCACTTCTTAAGAATTTAACTATAGCAATAATAATTCTTTCTTTTTTTCTACATGAAAAATGCTCCCTTGTCCTTGGAAGGGAGGTTGTACATTGAACAGGACATACAAAGCCAGGTTTGAAGCTGGCTGTGTGATGTTTTAGCAAGTGACTTCAGTTGTCCAGCCTTAGTTTCAGCTCCTTTAAAATGGTGGCAACAAGGTGATAATATGTCACTTGTGTCTGACAAATAGTCCACGCTCAATATATATACCTTCCCTTCTCTTCTTCCTTCCTCTTTTGAGATCTAACTTATTTCTCTTTTTAAGTACAATTTTTTAAAAAGTACATTCTACACCTAATGTGGGGCTTGAACTCACGACCCTGAGGTCAAGAGTCATGTGCTTTACCGATTGAGCCAGCCAGGTACCTCAGGATCTCATTTAAGTGTCACTTTCTTGCATGTCTTTTGCTATTCCTCAAGACACATTTTTTCCCCCACTTTTCCCTCAGTGACCCTCTCTTTTTTTGTAAATTTCTTACTCTTAAAACTATGTTGTCCTTCACTGGTTACATCTCCAGGTGTGACTTTTGAGGATCTTGTATCTTGTTAGTAATGTTCTCTTTATCTCTAGGCATGTTGTATCCAGCACAGTGCTTAAGGCAGACAGGTACTTCCTGTTCATTGAATTAGTAGTAACAGTCTAGTGCTTATTAGAAATGAAATAATTCGAATGTGGGCTTGTGATTGTTATGAGATTGTGTTGATATGACTACTAGTCATCTCAGAAGAGAGGTCAAATGACCAGTGTATAGCCAAAGTGAGATTTAGTGGGAGCATGGAGCCTGGAACTGAAAGCATGTCTTTCCTAAGCTGAAATACAATCAGAATGTATTCTAAACCAAAGCCACAGTATTTTGGCCAGAGTTTCAGTCAGGTGAATTACAAGTAATTGGGGAAAACCAAAAAATGGTGCTATTATATTTTTAAAATGTATAGACCTATTCATTACATGAGTCTCAGAAGAAAATTTGGGCCCCAAAGCTTTAGTTAATACTTTATTTTTTAGAATCTGGGTTCCAACAATAGCTTGAAGGACATACCCATTTGCCTTTCTTTGGATTAAGTCCTCACCGGTCCTGTTGATGCTTTTCAACTCTGGTTAGACAAAAATGTGGCCTGTACTCAAGGAGCTGTCATATTTAAACTCCTCTTTCTCCCTGCTCCCCTAAAGGAGGTGATTTGCACACCAGATCCAAGGAAGGGACTTCAGAAGTAGCACTGAGGATCCATCGAGGTGCTAATAGTGTGGAGTTGAGTGATGAGGGGATTGTCATAGTTGGAACAATATGAACAGAGGCTTGTGCCCATGAGTTGTAGATAAAAAGATGAATTTAGGACAAATACAGAAGGAAAAAAATACATGTTGGAAATGGGCTGAACTCGGAGCAAAGAGCAATACAGTTGAAGATTTTGTTCAATAAATCATTGGCTGTGAATTTTTGGCTTTCATGAGATGCACAACCGTTCCTTCACCCAGGCATTTCCACCTCCTGGAAAGTCTTGTCTCTTCCTGTCAGAATTTTCAAGCCTTTATTTAACTTCTACCAGCTGCATAAATATTTCTTTCCCAACACTAGCTCATAGCAATCTCTCCTTACTGAACTCATATCGTACTATTATAAATGTAGTGGCACTTAATTGATGTTTAAAGCTGTAATTTAAATTTTCACTTGCATGTCTTGTCTTTTCAATGAGCCTCTAAACTTGTGTAGAATTGGATAGTGTAATAAAAATATTCTCTAATGTCTAATATGAAGTAGTGCATATGGCAAGCACTCAATATATTTTTAAGACTTTTAAAGGATGTTGAGCTTTTACTACATCCCTTAAACTTTACTGGATGGTACCAAAAAAAAAGTATTAGACACAGTCATTACTCTTAGAATACAGATAACCAAGATGGATATTTTGCTTTGATTAGCAATGTGATGGAAATTTGGCATTACAGAAAGAATGTTTTAGAAACATCTAAGTTTTCCAGAATTAAAGATAATACATATAAAGTGCTCAGTATACTGCCTGGCAGATAACAGTCTCCGTAATTACTTTTTAAAATTGGAAATTATTAACATTCATATAATCTGCTTCACTAAGCCTTCCATCACTGAAGTTCTTAAAGATTAATCTGTATTAGTGATGCCAGGTTCTTTACCTCGTATCTTCATAGGAATCTGGCTTCAACACCTCTACTCCCCTGCAATTATTAATGTTAAAGACACCGGTGATCTTTTCTTTGGCAGCTCTAGTGGGGACTTTTCATTTCTTACTTATTATGACTATTCTGTCACATTTGACTCTCTCCTTGAAGTATTCTTCTCCATTGGTTTTCACTCTCACCCTGCCTCTCCAACCACTTCTTCTCTATATCTCTGTCTTTGGTTCTGCCCTCCATCAGCCCAGTAGGCATTACAGTGCAGTGTTCTATTAGAGGGCTCTATCACTTTACATATTTATAAGGACTAAGTGTCTGTATCCTCTTTCATTTCTTTGGCTGCTATTCTGTAGTGAATGTTCTAGGTTCTTACTTCCATACTTCCAACTGTATACTAGATGTCTCTGCTTAACTTGCCCAATCAAATCAATTTCATATTAGACATGTCCAGAACTATATTTTCCCTTTAATGCTTGTTCCTTCCTCCGTCTTTCCATGAAAAGCCTTTCCATCCCTATAAGCCATTCAAGCTAGAACCCTGGAATTATTCTTCACTCCTTCCTCACCTTCATGTCACACAGGCATATACTCTTGGTTCTCACATTCCATCGATTCTTCTTCCTAAACACCCCTTTCATCAGCAGCTCCTCCCTCGATCCCATTCAGTTTATCACTGTGTTTTTTTTGAACTATTGCAGGAGGCCCTTGACTGGTGCCCTTGCCATAAGGCCCAGATACCTCCAGTATGTTCTCCACACTGCTTCCTAAGCTATTTTGTTCCTAGAAGAGAAACCCTCGTTCTGCTTTAGGATAAATTCCAAAATCCTTAACATAATATACAAGGTACTTTATATCTTGGCCTACTTTTTAGTTTTCAAATCATTTCTCTCATCTTACTATTATACCACACATAACATACCTCAATCATACCCGTGTTCATTTACCCCTAAACTCTATCTCCTTTCCTTATGCTTCTATGCATTTATAGCTGCTAGTTCCTCTGCTTCAAATGTCATTTCTGACTTCTCCAGTAGTGAACTTCCACAGATAATTCAAGGTGTAAGGTCACCCTCATCCCTCATCTCTGCAGTTAGTCACCTTCTCACTTCTGCCCCCATAGTGCTTTGTCCATACTTGACCGCACATATGGTATACAATTATTTTCCCCCATCTGACCCTAGAGCATCAACTCTTTGAGGGTTGTGTCGTATTCCTCATTCTATTTCCAGTGACCAGCCATGGACCTACAAGGCATCCAATGAAGTAATAAAGGAAAGATTGTGAAGAGATGATGAATTTATGTTCTATTATGAAACATCTGAAATGATGGTGAAGCATCCAGATTTAAATGTCTTGTAATTTCTAAATTATTGAATTTAAATGATTTAACAATATTCTATTTCTTACTCCACTAAAGGGGCAAATGAATGAAGATTAACTAAATATGTGTGTCATCCATGAATATTTTTTCAAAGATTTTATTTATTTATTCATGAGATATACAGAGAGAGAGGCAGAGACATAGGCCGATGGAGAAGTAGGCTCCCTGCAGGGAGCCTGATGCAGAACTCAATCCCAGGACCCTGGGATCACAACCTGAGCTGAAGGCAGATGCTCAACCACTGAGCCACCCAGGCACCCCTCATCCATACGTATTGAGTAATTAAATCTTGAGTGTGAATGATATTTTCAGAATCCAAAATATTCAACAACAGAAACTGGGAGATGTACATGAGCCAAAGGATGGTTCAGTTAGAAACTCAATAACAAAAAGACAAAGAACATTAATTCTTCAAGTGAAATAAAGGCCTCCTAACCATTTTGGTTGCATTAATATAATTGTCTATGATCATTGAAAAATAATAGTCTCCCCAGGGTGTTTTTTTAATTGCAATCTATGTACATTATATCCATATATTATATGTATTATATAATATATAATATAATATATATATATATAGCTAGTGAAGTCAAACTAGTTATTTAAAACTGTAAAGTTATTTATAAGTTTGTTTAGTCCTCATTTAAGGTTCTTTAGCAGGTGCCAGGGCTTATAAACTGTGTATAACTTTCATTAGAAAGATTATAAAGTGAGACTAGTTTATAAAGCCATATACTTTTATTAATAGAAAACTGAGCACTTTCTTTTCATAGTGTTATGTGTATCTCCAACTATATATGAATTTCATCTAAGCCTCCAGACAATTGGCCTCATTTAACTTTCAGACGCAGTTTTAGAACTGTGGACTTTGAGAAGGGCCAAGTACTTCGATTCACTGTTTCATTTTAAGTAATTTCTATTGCTATATTTTCAAGTTCGGCTGTCTTCTTCTATAATGTTGAGTCTGCCATCCAGTGTATTTTTCATCCCAGTTTGAGGTTGTCCTCTGTAGAAGTTCAATGTGGGCCTTTTTAATGTCTACATATTGCTACTACTTAACATATTTATTCTTTAGTTTCTTGAGCATATGCAAAATAGTTAAAATAACTTTCAATGGCCTCTTCTACTAATTCTGTCATCTGTGTCATTTCTGGGTCAGTGTCGATCCATTAATTTTTCTTCTTGCTATGGGTCAGATTTTTCTACTTTCTTGCTTAGTTGGTAATTTTTTTAGAAGATTTTATTTATTTGACACAGAGAGAGACAGACAGAGAGCACAAGCAGGGGGAGTGGGAGAGGGAGAAGCAGGCTCCCCACTGAGCAGGGAGCCCAATATGGGGCTCGATTCCAGGACCCCAGGATCAGGACATGAAGCAAAGGCAGATGCCTAAAAGAGGGAGCCACCAAGACACCCCAACATTCTTGATAATTTCTTATTGGGTGCTAGAATTTTACCTTGTTGGGCACCAGAGACTTTTTTATTCCTAAAAATATTCCTGAGTTTAGGCAAATAGTTTGGTCCTTTCAGATCTTGCTTTTAAGCTTTCGTTAGGTAAGACTATGGTAGCATTTATCAAGGGTTAATCTCCACTTCCACCCCCCAACTCAAACCAAGATCCTTCTTAATACTCTAATTGATGGTTTCATGAATTATGAGGCTATCAACTCTGGTTGTTGGGAACAGGCAGTCTTCTTGGCCCTTTGTGAGTACTGGACACTGTTGCCTCTCATACTTTTAGTGTGTTTCTCCTGACTGAGGGTGGTTTCTTCATATGCGTATGCTGGTCAGTACACTACTGAATCCTGATCTTTGGAGCTCTCTGTGCAGTGCTGTCCTCACCAAGCTCTGTGATCTCCAGACACTTTAGGTTCCCAGCACTCCCATGTCCATTTCTTCAACATGAGAAGATCACTGGTCTCTTCCTAAGATTCCCCATTCCTGACCATGCTGAAAACTTTCTCTAGGTAGTAAGCTGAGGGTAATATAGGGCTCGTTTCATTGGTTTTCCTTCTTATGAGAATCACTGTCATTTGCTGTTGGGTATCCAGTATGTTGAGAGCTATCATTTCATATCATTTGTTGTCTACCTTTATAGTGCTTTGCAGGCGGGAGAATGGCTGGTGCCTGCTACTCCATGTTTATCCTGAGGCTGAGTCAAGACTTATTTTAGTACTTATTTACTCATTTATATAATATGCATTAGCCTGAAGAATTCAAGGCAATATTAGATAATTGCTAAATAAAGGACTTAACATCATGTACACACCTATCATAGGGAGTTAGGTTTGTGAAATCTTTGTTAGAGAATGTGTTAGGAAGTGTTTTCATGGCATGATGCTGGCTCTTCCTTTTTGAAAACTTTTATCCATTTTTAAACACTTAAACTAAAACTTGTGTGGTTTAAATTCAATTCTGAATTTCTTCTTTTATTCTCAATCTGAATTTTTAAAAGCAGCCACATTGTATGGCAGGGGAGGAGGGGAAAGACTTGTGACATGCATGAAATTTTAGCCATTGCACAAAATGATAGGGTTTAGAAGATGTAAATAGTGTGGTTTGGACAAATCCACCTACTTTCTCCTATTTGTAAGAAGCCAGGTTTCTTAAATTGATCTTAAATGATCATCTTGCTTTCACTAACTTCTCTGCATCTACAATAGAAGAGAGTTTGCATGTGTTGCATTTTTAATGATTTGTCTTACAGTGCTTCTAAGGTCATTCTGTGGTGGAATGGTATCAGATCTCAATCTTTCTCTCTCTCTCTCTCTCTCTCTCTCTCACACACACACACACACACACACACACACACACCCCTCATGAAAACATAGACATCTTCCAGAGAATTTCCTGATGTACTGTTCTTTGAATGTGATGACATTTGTTTACACAGGAAGCTAGACACTAGATTCTTTTCCTTGGAAACTGTGTCAGATGCACATTTTCCACATTGTTTTTTTCTCAATATGGCATACATATGTACCACTTACATATTTAATGTTTGGGAGTCATGGAGACTGATGAAGAATTCTTGATATGAAGTGCTCTTATCGATCCACTTTTAATATTTAATGTTGAGAAAACATCCTCTTTCCTCCCCACTGATTTTCTTTCTGAATTCTCCTTGGCAAACCATGGGACAGAAATCAGATTGAAGACAGACCTTAAATCTTACCTCTTGTACCATGTTTTGCCTGTTTTTCCATCAGCTCAATTCAGCCCCTCTAAATTCCATTATATTTTTTTTGCCAGTTGGATTGAGATTCTTACTGGAAGCATGATAAATAACATAGCCCCAAGGATGTAGTCTATGTCTGTATGGGTTTCTAAATCAAATTTTTATGTTTGATTAAAAAAAATACTAAACATTTTAAAAATTATTATTTATTGAAAAAACTTATGTATCAATATTTACTTCTACCTGTCCTCTTAATGTAATACTTGCAATTGCTGTCATTATGAAGTACTAATTAATTGCCAGAAGCTGTGTTATGTTCCTTATTTACATAACCTTTAGCCCTCACCACAGGCTACCGGGTAGATTACTGTTATCTTCACAGGAGACATTGGAAAATCATCCCAGAGATACAAGTGATTTGTTCAAGATCACATCCCTAGTAAGAAGCAGAGCCGCTGTCAGATTAAGTTCTACTACTCTAGGAGATTTAACGACATGTCCTAAGTTAGTCAACAGTGATAAATGTACTTAGTGGTAGTATTTAGTACATAAACTAAGTACTTCTAAAGTAAAGTACTTGCTAAGAAACTTATTGAGAGCCAAATGTGGGCCAGATCCTGCTCTGGGGATGATGGATTATAGAGATGAGTAAAGCTGACTTCTCTGCACTGAGTAGAGACACAGGGAGCAAAAGTTAGATGGTAGTGTGCCAGCCTTGCTTTTGAAGTATTCATGCATGTAGTGCCTAGGGAGCATGGAGAGGGGTACTTAGAATCTTTGAGGGAGTGCGGTGGGGAGAATGTTCTTAGAAGGGGTCAAGGAAGAGATGGAATGTTAAAGTAGAAGTAGAAGGTGATGACCATGACTGTCTCTAGCAAAATTTAACTTCAGCCTAGATACCTAACCTTTGTCTGCTTGTAGTTAAGGCTAACTCAGACGCATTTACTGACACAAGTACTCATTTGCACCTAGCACCTATCTTTCACATGTATTAAACTTGCTATTATGCACATTTGCCACTTATTGCTAAGTACACCATATAGCTTTATTTCTTGTATCATAGAACACGTATGTTACAAACGACCTTGCACTGAAAGTTGTGTGGGATACAAAGATGAATATAGTTCACACTTCAAGGGCCTTCCATGTAATGAGAGAGAGAACTGTATTCAGATATTTATGAAAGAAGGGATTGTACAGAGAGCTTCACAAAAGGAACAGAAGTATACTATGGCACATTGACAGGAGAATGATGACTACCAGTTAAGAGATTCATTCATCCGTCCATCCAACAGATATATACAGAGCATTTATTATGTATCAGGTTTGTGGAAGAGCAGGCACAAATGCTGAATCATATGTATAGGTAGGTTGATAGATCATGATGAAGAAGCTAAGGAGAGTTTGCCAAGCAGAGCTCATAACTTGAACAAGGGCATAAAGATGGGAACAGCCATGCTCAAGAATAATGACTAAGTCATCTTTTCTACAGCTGTGATTATTGGAGTAGATGTAGTAGAAGATTAGGGTGCATAGACAGATACAAACTAGATTCTGGAGGGTCATAATGACAGTCCTGGAGATTGGAACTTGGTAGGAAATGGGGAGTCACTGAAAGTCTTTGAGCAGGAGAATAAGATTAGAGATATTATGAAGCTTCATGTGGCAGCATAGTGTAGGGGTTAGGTCTGTGAGGGGGAGGAGCCTTGGAGATAGGGAGACACCCCTGTAGCTCCATTACCCCAGGCAGTTTGCCAAAGGTGACTCCACATGTTTGGGGACCCTGGTCACTCCCTCTGTCCATGGCTGTTTTCCTTCAGCTGGTGGGCTTTGTGGCCTTGTGCATAGCTTTCCTCCTGGGAATCACTTTGGCCTGTAGTCCCACAGCACCTCCCAGTCCTACAGAGGCATTGTTTCTAGGGATGGTTTCAATTCATTAAGATTATGACTGTGACATCCTCTAATTTATATGTACACACTGAAAATATTATTCTTTGGTAAATATAAGCTGTGGGACCATGGTTATAGTATTTGGGGTGCTTCTTACTAGAACAATTGATATGAAATGTTGTCCTCATTATAACATTGTTTCTCTGGAAAAAATATGGTTTGATTCACATAATTTTAACTTATAGGGATTTCCTAGGACTGTGTCCAGCCCCAAGTTGGCACCATTGCCTGTCTTTGGATGATATACATGTCTGCTGGTCTTCCTTCTGGCTACTTCCTTTAGCCCAGCCTTATGAGGCATTCTGCTTTCAAAATACCTTGATCTGGATGCACTGGTCATCTTCGATGCAAATTAAATACAGAGTATACTGAGGGCATGCAAACCGAGTTTCATATTTGCTTAAATTAAACATGAAGGCAAGGTGGCCTCAGCTGACCTTTCCAGCCTATAGTTCTCAATTCCTCTATGCAAAAGTACAAAGTACTAGTCAAGCTGGCTCCTTGCTCACCCACTATTTCCCATCTCTGGGCTATTGGTTCATTGTTCCATCTCCCTGGGTTGCTTCCCCTTTAATAACTGTTTTTAAAAGACTTCTAACTCTTTAAGGTCCATGTCTAATACCACTGTCCTTCATTCTGCTATCCAACATTACTCCAACCACAAACACAATTTTTCCTCCTTTGGATTATTGTAGTTCTTGTCATAGGTTAAGAGCTGAGTCATTGCAGTGGGACATACCTGGTTACAATGTCAGCTACCTAGACAAGTTACCTAACCCCTATAAACCTCCTCTGTAAAATGGGAGTAATACCACTTATCTCCAAGGGTTGTTTTGATGGTTAAACGAGATAACGTATGCAAAGGCTTAGCATTGGGTTATCTGTCACATGATATGTATTCAGAATACGTGAGCAATTTTTATGTCTTCTCTGGGAATAAGCATTGTGTTTTATTTATCTTTGTGAGCTCTTTTCCTAAGCCTACCTCTAAAAGAGCCTATCATAGGGCTTCAAATATAGTAAATATTCCATTAGTACTTCTTTGAGGAAGAAACTAAATTTTGTTTTTACGTTGCAGAATTCATTCCCCAAAAGGGGATTTATTTTAAGAAGTTGACAGGCTCTGGTTTGCCAGGGGAAGTCCCAATATTAAGTATTAATAGCGCCCCCTTTTGCTCTAAAAAATGAAATGGTTTGGATAACAAATTTTATGGGCATCCTATTTATGGAATATTTGCAGTTAGGAATATTTATTGTTATTTATATTTCATATAGATATTTTGTCTCTTAAAGAAGATTGTAAACTACTTGAGAATAAAAACCATTTTGTATCTTATTTCTCCAAACTCTACTGAGTGTGTTAGTAGTACTAACAGTGCATTGGGACTATTGACAAAGTAGTGCCCAGTAGGTGCTAAGGTCCTAATGGTATTGACTATGATCTAAAATCTGCCTTTTTAATGAGAGAATTAGTTAATGTGTAGATATATTAAGCTATATGCAAGTGGAGAATAGTAGTTTTAACCTATGATGGGAGGTCTGTCTACCAGACTGAATTTCTCTAGGGCAGAGCTCATGTCTATTTGTTTCCCCAGGATAAACCAGGAACTACACACAGCATCTAAAATATGATATGGGCTCAACACATACTTGGTGAACAAATGAGTGAATGATGAGGATTTTGGTATTTCAGATAATTTGTGCGTCATGAATCTCTACCAAATTCCTCTTTGTTCCTTTGTAGATAACATAATAAAATACATTTAGAGTCAGAAGAGCTCTCATATACCTAAAAATGAGCTCAAAAAGTTTATGAAAGGATAAAGCTAGGCCAGGAGACACCTAGCTTCTCAGATCTTCTCTGAAAACTGTTCTGTGTAGCCTTTTTTTCTGAATAAGCTCCTCTTCCAGAAGTAAAGTGGAAGATTTCTTTCTGTAAAACTCTGCCCTACTTGATCAGAGAGCAAGTGAAGAGCAAATAAAGGCAGGATCCCTTTTCCTCTGTGTTCCTGTCTTCCCACTAAGGGAAGAGCAAGTTCTGTGTGAAAGCTTCCTGTTTTAGGATCTGGCTTTTTTTTTTTTAATTTTTTAAATTTTTTATTTATTTATGATAGTCACAGAGAGAGAGAGAGGCAGAGACACAGGCAGAGGAAGAAGCAGGCTCCATGCCGGGAGCCTGACGCGGGACTCGATCCTGGGACTCCAGGATCGTGCCCTGGGCCAAAGGCAGGCGCCAAACCGCTGCGCCACCCAGGGATCCCAGGATCTGGCTTTTTACCATTATATTCTCTGAGGCTTGTTGGAATCTCTGAGGGATGGGGAGGATTTGGAGGGCTGCTTTAAAAAGGAACATTCCCTTTTCCTGCAGGGGGAATATAGGCAATACCCTTTACACTGGGGCTAACTAGAAGTGGCACGAGATCATGTACATCCTTATCTTGCTTCTTTGGCTCCTTATTTCCCTAAGGATGCCTGCTGGCCCTTGCGTACTCACATAATTACTCTTCTGTTTACAGCATATCTTCCTATTCAATTACCTGGTGTACATTTTGCATATAGTTTAACTGAAAGGATAGATACCTCACAATCTAGCATCATACAAAGTGACGTTCTGTTAGTGCAATCGTAAGGGATTTTGTTGAGTATGTGTTTCTTGTTTTTGTTCTTTATTTTTTGGACAAGAGCTGAAATTTTGTAATCAGTTTAAAGGACTGATATTCCCCATTCATCTTTCTCAAGTCTATTCAAAGTAATTTTCTAGCACTTTTCCTGTGATAATTCCTTCAGCCTTTCTCCATGCTGAGGTGAAATGGACTTATATTCAGGCAAATGTTCTTGTTAGGTTGCCATATTTTCTTAAAAGAATGTCAGCTTTGTCCTTATCCCATTAACCATTTGTCTTAATCAGTTTGTGCTGCTGAAACAGAAGTACCCTAGACTGATATAAACAACAAACATTTATTTCTCACAGTTCTAGATTCTGGAGGTCCTGGATCAGAGTGCCAACATGGTTGAGTTCTTGGTGAAGGCCTTCCTCCTGGCTTACAGATGGCCATCTTCTCATCTTATCCTTTTATGGCAGAGAGAGGGAGAATGCAGGCTCTCATCTTTTAAGGGCATTAATTCTAGCATGAGGGCTCCCCCTTCATGACCTAATTACCTCCCAAAGACTCCATCTCCCAATAACATTCCACTGGGGCTTAGGATTTCAACTTGTGAATTGGGGGGGGGGGTGTCATAAACAGTCCATCGCATTAAATTCATATGAAACCTAGATATTTAGATATTCATTTTTCAGTTGGTTCTTGGATACTACTCTTCTTCATGTCTTCACCATGCCATTCCACACATTTTCATTATCTGCCTTGTCCCAAAGGGACGAGAATTGTGTACCTTGATATTCTAAGATTTATCCTGGTATCAAGCTAGATCAGGACAGTGTGAGCCTATTGTTATACATACCTTCCAAAACTCAGTCTCTGTGGGACAGTCAACCTGGTTCAGTATTGATGCAATTTTTGAATGAGTGGCCAGGCCACCACCATATGTAGTATTCATTTATAATTATTCCCAAGTCCTTTGAGCTCTTTGCCACTAAGACATGATTGTTGAAGCTGTTAATAAATCTTCCCATTGGAATTTATACATGTTGGGTAAAAATAAACCGGTATTGCTCTTCCGTGTGCAATTAAAATTTGAACTGGAGTTCACTGAACTCATTGTAAACTGGCTCATAAATCTCATAAAATAATCAAAGGAGATTATGGAAATAGGTGAAAAATAGCTTTTGATATTCATGGTTGAGAGCTCTGCTTAGAAGTTGAAACCCCTAGGAGCTAAACAAAAGTTGATATGAAAATGAAAGATTTTGGCTCCCTTTCCAGTCCTTCCAGGCTCCCATCCCTGAGGACTTGGGTGCGTGAAGGGCAATGACACAAGGCACCAAAGAAGAGAAATATCTTCCATGCGATTGGGCAGCCCTTGATTGGAAGGGAAGATTCATTTCATTTTTCTCTCTCCTGCTTTTGCTCTGTCTGGATCCTGGCCACCTATGGGGTGAAGGTAACTACTGAGTTTATTTTCAATGTAGGCATTTGTGCTGTCTTGGGTTTAGGAAGGATTTCTTCTCTTTGTGACATGTGTGCATGCACATATGTATAGCTGGTGCTTTTGCCTCCGTGTTGGTTACAGTGTGCAAGATCCAGACAGCAGCTGTTTCACACTTCATCCTAAGTCTTTATGCCCACGTAGTGTAGGTGAGGTCTTTTTTTACCCTCTTTTTCAACTAATTATATGCCTTGCCTGTGCAACTGTTATTATTTCACCAACATCTGTGAAACTGAGGTCCTTTCTCTTTTAAAATATAGTCAGAAAAATCCCAGAAATAAGCCTATTTTGAGAGCTTGTGTAGTGAAGCAAATTCCACTAAAGGAAGGAGATTCTCTGGATTGGAACAGGAAGCATAGCATTTCATCACCTGGAACTTCAAGGTGATGAGGAAACACTGGCATATGGGCTTACTTTCTGAGTGCAATTTAAACTTATGCTTGATAGGTTTCTTTTAGTAACAAATACATACCAATCTTGGTCAAATGCAGACTTCCAAAAAAGTACTTTACCTACTACAAAGTTTTATATGATGGCCTTAAAAGACCATGCATTCATTTTTGGCATACCTACTGCCTTTACTTATAACAAAAATTTTAAGTGTTTTTTTCATCCATACATTCCATCAGTTTTTAAACTTAACTGATATTAAAGCCACTTAGATATTAAAGCACCAACATCAGGGTTTTATGATGTAGAGTTTAGCTTAGCTAAAGCAACATGACAGGACTTTCCCTCTTAGCATTATAAATGTGTAAAATTCTCCAGTAAATTGAACAGCAAGTGGACTCTGTCATGTTTCACCTCTTCTTTTATGTATTGCTAGTGAATTTAGTCTCTGTAATATTCCTTTTATTTATGGGGTGATTCCTTTTTTTTGGAAATTTAGGGTTTTGCTTATAATGCTCTTCTTTCTTTTGATGATGTAGTTTTTCATCCTTCATATGGGTTTGGGTATGATAGGAAAAGGAAGAGAAGCAATGAATTAGTGATTTGATGTGGATTAGATCTAAATACTATATGCTTTATATATGGTTCTTCCCCTCCCTCCTTCATATCTATGTGGCTAAGACTTGGGTGTACCTGTGGTTCCTTCAGGAAGTATCTTTGAAGTTTCTAGTATAAGTGTGGCAGAGCCTGACTGGCTGTTCACCAGACCTGCATTCTTCTCCTCTGGGGTTCACAGTTAGATTGCATTTCACGGTCTCTCCTGCAGATAGTGAAGCATGAGGCTGAGTTTTAGTCGATGGAATGTGAGTGGAAGTGCTGTGTGCTGCATTTATGCCTGACCCCTAAACCCTCCCATGGAAATCCCCCCCTGTCTTCCCCCTTTTGCCAGCTTGAAGCAGGCTAATCATAGTGGCCTTGGAATCCTTGTTGCAGATGGTGGGCTATAGGTTCAAGAAACTTGTGTTCTTGGATTGAGGGGAGCCATCCATCAGGACCCTCATTTTAGACCACCATTATAAATGAGCCACCATGCATTTTGGATTTTGTTACATTTGCTACATTCATTAACAAATATAGATAGAATTCCTGCCTCCAAGAGCCTCCCATTCTAGCGTGAGAGATAAGTACATCAAAATGATGGCACATGGTGATGAAATCATTAGTAGCTGTCTGTCCTCAGGGATCATAGAAGACTTGGGATACCTCAGAGAGGAAAGGTATACTTAGACTTAAAGATGAATAGCGATATACTAGATACCCCCTTAGGTCCATGAAATATCAAAATCCTAAATTAGAACTTAAATCATGACACAGAGGCCTGTGATGAAGGTATCTGTAAAACAGTGACTGTAAGGGCCGTGAATGTAGCATTCAGATCTTCCCACAACCTAGTGATTTCCATTGTACTATTATTTTCATATATATAGATTGATTTAATTCTTTTAAGATTTTATTTATTCATGAGATATATACAGAGAGAGACAGAGACATAGGCAGAGGGAGAAGCAGGCTCCCTGAAGGGAGCCCCATGTGGGACTCGATCCCAGGACCCAGGGATCATGACCTGAGCCAAAGGTACGCAATCACTGAGCCACCTAGGTGTTCCTAAATTCATTTAATTCTTAAAATAACTACGGAAGGTAGCAGGGCAGGAATTATGATGTCCATTTTACAGGTGTGGAAACCAAGGCCCACTAATTTTAAGTGATTTATCCAGGCATACATAAACAGGGGACCTGAATTAGTGTGCTGAATGAGAGGTGATCTGGATCAGTGGGGATACTGGGGTTCCAGAGTAAAAGACTTTTAATTAGCTTAAAATCCTGTTCCCGATGTTTACTCTCTGTCTGTCCTTTGGCCTTATTGAACCTTCTCAGCTATAAGAAAAGTTGTATTTCAATGGTATCATGAGAATTCAATGAAATAAAATATTTTAAAATGTACTGGTACTTGCTGTAATCCAGTGTTCTTTTCATGTTACCATATTACCCTTACATATAGCTTTGCATCTCTGAGCCCCTTGTTCCCATTTTCTTTGATCCTGGCCCCTGCTTTATCACATAGTTGATGAAGTTTCGGGAAAGATTCCTCTCCCTTCTGATCTGTAGACAGCATCAGAACAGTATGGAAGGGCAGGCTGAGCCAATGTATGAGCCATCTGGCCGGCGCTTTTGCATGCATGGTGTTCTCCACTCCATGCAGTGAAGGCACTCCTGCCAACCTCAGTCTGTTCAAAATGTAGATGCTTCGACATAATGATCACTATATTACCAGCCTTTGTCAAACAATGCTATTATTTACTCATTAATATGAAGCATCAAAAGATAAAATTATGATGCCTCTAAAGCTATTGTTTGGTATAGATGACAAGTTCTGTGCTGTTTGGATTGCTTGCAGTTAGCTTGGAGAGAGACACTCAGTACTAAAACAGAAGGATATTTCCAGTTTGGGGAGAGAAAACCAGATCTTTAAATTATTTCTGTAGATGTGAATATTTTCCATGTGCTTAGAGAAATTTGTCCTCCTAAATATTCCAAATTCTCCTTTTTCTTCTGCTTATCATCTCTCAGGATATAAAAAGAAACCACTTCTAAGATTTTAACTTACAGCTTTAAATTTAATTGAAATTTGAAAAATGAAAAATTTGAAATTGAAAAGGAAGTTGAAATCTTTCTCATCAAATAGCTACTTTACGTAGTAAGAAAATGTATTCTTTTATAAACTTTCATACATAAATGTACTCATTATGATTAGTTATGCATTTATTATCTCTAAGGCATATTGGGTATATATAAAAATGAAGACCAAATACTTAGAAACTTGAGGTGAGTTGCTTGGATAGGACTCAAATGTTTCATAGAGAAACATAAATCAAGTGAAGCTGCCATCTGGCAGTTGGAGTGCCCACTTCCCACTTTATTAAACTCAAATTCTGTGCTCTGCATGGTAGAGGCAGAGGTGCTATTTAATAAGTGCTAATAATGACTAATATATCATGGATGCTCATCAAAGTTTGATAAGCATCTAAAAATTGCAGTAATAGAGACACACTTCAGCAGCTGGATGTGATGACTCTTTCTTTCCTGGGTTTCATGCCTCAATTATTGCGAATGTTTAAGAGTTTTTTTGACACCAGGCAAATGCAGACATTTTCAAAGTTTTTTGCTGCCATCCAGTTGTGTTGCAGCTGAGACACTAAGTCTGAAGAAAAGGGAAAATATTTGCTGCTTAATCAGATTTCTGGGAAAGTTCTTGGGCAACAAGGTTTTAATCACATTCGGGGCGGGGGTGCGGGGGGAGGTTGCTGGAAATTGACTTTAGCTGTTTGACCTGCATTTGAAGAGAAGCCATTATTCATTGACATTAAGTGATAAGTGGATTTTCATGTACCAGGTGAAAATGGTAAATTCCAGATTAATCAGTGGGTCTGGGTCAGGGGCTGAATGTCAGGGGTTTGGTCTTGATTCCTTGCCAGCCTACAAGGGGACTGGTGTCTCCCGCTAACCAGATCTTAGCCTGGAGGTTTCCCCTCTTTCTGATGTCACTAGTTTGCTCCTCTACCACCCTGAACTTTACTACAGTTTCAGGTTGCATGATAGAAGTTAGCTGGAGAGCTCTGATGTTTGGAACATTGATAATTTTTTGGTAGAGTAGGGGGGGATTGCTTTTAGCAAATGTTATTTTTTCAACTAATTCATTGATTCTGAAACCAGCTAGCTGCTAGTGACCAGAGTATGTATATAGATAGATAGATAGATAGATAGATAGATAGATAGATAGATGTGTGTATATATATATATATATACACACACAATTATATATATATATGTAATACATATATATCATTATATATATGCATACATACAGAACTTCTTGCAACATAGATACTCCATTTAATAATTTTTACTTTATAAAAAACAATAAAAACAGGGTATTGAGATGGAGCCCCAAATTGGGCTCTGTGTTCAGCAAGGAGTCTGCTTGAGGATTTTCTTTCTCTCTCTCACTCTCTCTCTCTGTCTCTCTCTCCTCCTCTGCCCCTCCCTCTGCTCTCTCTCTCTAAAATAAATAAATACATGTTCTTAAAAAATTGTAGATAATCACTGACACTGTTAAAAACTCTTAAATATTCACATTTGCTTAGTGATACTTAGTCCACAAAAATGACAAGGCTCTGTCCTTGAATACACATGGCATATTTACCGTAAGCTTTATCAAAAAAATTTTGGCCATGGTCCTTTTGACTGTTATGATCCCTTCTCTTCAAAGGTGCTAACAATAAGATCCATTTTCTTTTTTCAGAAATTGGAGAGAAGTGAATAGGAGGGTGGTATAATAAATAAGCTTGTGGGAAACCTTACTTCATTATCTGCTATCATGACTTGTTTCATTAAGTAGATTTTCCTGTCTTTTTTTCTCATAAAGAAAAGGAGACCTGAGGGTGGAACTCCTTACTCATAAGAAAAAAAAAAAGCAAGAGAAAAGAAACAATACGGGCATAGTACTCAGAACCCAAAACCCTAAGCACATCGTATGGAAAACATTTATAAATAGTACCTCCTCACCAACGGTTTACTATAAATGGAGGGTGTTCATATTCTTGTCATCTTTTTTTTCTCTGACAAAAACATCTCAAAGAAAATTTCAAGAAACTATATTGTTATTTGGTTTGATCTCTATGAGACACAAAATAGAGTATGAAATGGTTATGATCAAAAATTCTGGAGGGTGAATTTTTATTTTTTTTATATTTTTAGGCATTAACTAAATTTGATCTGCACAAATTAATCCAAATTGAATTAAAACATTTAGTTCTAAATTGTTTCACAACTTTACATGGAACAAAGGAAAGAGTTGTTAACTCATCAAAAGTAATACATTTGAAATACTTTCTTCTTTTTGTTCTTGAGTCAATTTTATTAAATTATTTTCCTAGAAATTTGCCCTTTGAGTTTTCATATGTATTTTCATAAAATTATTTATAATATTTTCTTATCCTCTGAATCTGTAGGATTGGTGGTAATGTCCTCCTTTTTATTTTTGATATTGGTTATTTGTATTTACTCATTTTTTTTCCTTCAAAAAGACAGTAATTGGGACTTTAAGCTAAAATGAGCACAAATCATTTAGACAGTGAATGGAGATGATGTCACCCAACATTGTAAACAAAGGGCTATTCTGGAATAAGAGTTTTCCTGTTGTGTACATATTTGCATGGTGAGCCAGAACAGTATGTACACATATGCCTGGAAAATCCTTTCCTTTGTAGTGACTTTATGTCAAGAAGAGTATTATAAATAATTCTGAATTGGCCTTGTCAGTAATAGTAGGCAGTGCCTGTCAAACATGAAAGAAGATTTTCATCCTGAGAAGCCACAAGTTTTCTCTTCTTTGATTTGGTGGTGAAAAGAGGAAGTTAGGAATCTCTTTTGTCATTGCTACTATCAGGAAAGGGGCCAGCCTAAAGACAAATCTGACACACAGAGGAAAGAGAGTCAAAAGAATCTCAATAAATAAACCAAATCCTGAAGGCTTCACAAGTCTCTGGATCAAGCCTAGCCTGAAAGCATACTACCCGTGGACTATTGCAGATCATGAGTCAACAATGTTAATATTTTTGCTGTAGAGTTTGGATCAAGTTCTCTGGTCTTTGCTATCAAAGGCATCACACAAATACTATGGTTAAAACACCTTGGTTGGTGTTTCTCACTTCTTAGGTCTACCTGCATGCCCACAAAGAAGGCATGACACCAAGGGAAGAGGAAGTTTGTACAGTTTTTCACCTGGGTTGCAATTTTCTGCCTCCCTTATTCTCTCAAAATGGGCTGACCTTGATGGACAATCCAGGAGTCACGTTAGTCGTGTAAAAAGCTTTCTGACTGGTTACTATGTTGGTAGAACTTAGGGCACTCAGGGAAGTAGGAAGTATTAGGGCTCAGGCCTTTGAATTTCTTCTGTTTTAGTTTCTTTAGCAAAAACCTGCTTTGTTCATTAGTATCTACAATAACATCTACTATTTGATGATTTAAAATTGACAAGCTGACTTTCATATATCACATAAATTATCGGCTTACCAATAGAGGGGTTGGAAAGTGGGGTCAGCATCTTTATTCCCATTTTACATATGAGGAAATTCAAACTCAGAGAAAGTAAGGGAAACCACTCAAGGTCAATACATGGGAGAGGGGATCTTAAACCTGTATCTTCTGCCCACAAATCCCACACATGCTCTCTTAAAACTAATTTATAGGATCCGTTTGGTCCACAAAAGGAGCCTTGTGTGGGGGGACAGGAGACCAGGGAACTGCCCACTGACTGTGTGACCCATGAAATATTGTGACAATGGCTTCGCATCTCTGAGCCTCAATTTCCTCATGTTCTTCTTACATTAGGAGGATATTAGGAGAATGAAATGATAAGCTTTGAAAAATAATGTAATGTACATATGCAAGGTATTATTAAAACATTTTCTTTTCTATATTGGATTGCTACTCATCAATTCAAAGAAGTATTATAATCTGCCTATTCAAATAATTTACTCTTATGTTAAAATCAGAGAACAGATGCTGCAATAAAATTAGTTCTGGCCCCTTATCTAAGGTCCTTAATGAAATCAGAGCAAGCCTGATAAATTAAACAATATGATAAAATATTTAATTTTGCAATCTTCTCTGTGTTTTCATTTGCTTAATTGCTTTTGCTTCTTTTTCTCTACTTTTGTTTATTTTGATGAGAATTTGTGCTAAGGAAGAATTCTTAATGAGATTTTTAAAGCAAATTCTTTGCTCTTCAGTGGTGTATCAGAGAAGATGAAGTGAGATTCCAAATAACATCAGTAAAAGGGAGTCAGTGAATTAAGACCATTTCTTTATAGGATGGCAGAGTTTAGCATACTGCTCCTAAAGCTGAAACAAAAGTGTATATTTTTTTATTGCTTTCAATTTTTTTTCAAGGTGAATTACATCTGGCTGCATTGTTTAAGTTGTGTTCTTCAAATTATTTATATGAGTGTGAAGAAAGTAGAAATTGGGCCAGTATGTCCATATTGGATACTGGTCAGTGTTGACTGAAACCCAAAATTGTGAATCCCACACATTATCTAGTATTTGGATTTATTTGAAAACAAAGATTAAATTAAATCACATAAAATTGGTTAATCAAAATGGCACTGAAAATGGTTTTTAGACTCTTAATTCATTGTTTAAAATTTTAGTAACATTTAGAATAGTTGATGCTTAGAAGTAGAGGTTGATTTGAGACTTGAAATGCTTTCTGATCAAATGGATTCTAAACTTGCTCAAGTACATGTGTCCAAATCTGATTTTATACCTTATGGATGTTCAACAAATAAAAAACATTCATCCGACCCCTTCAGTACACCATGCAGGATTTGTGTGTAGATCTGCCAGGGTAAGTTATCTGTGTCCAAGAATATGTCAGATGCATTTACCATGTCTGCCGCTGAGCCTTGACAGTAGCTGGAAATTTGACCATGTCTCAAAGATAATATAATTTGAGCATATTATTTCCATATTATTCATATGCAATTCCTTAGAGAAGGAAAAATAATTAATGTTTCCCTTGAGTTGTGTTATATGTACCTTTGCAGTTGTATTTATGAAATCCTTTCTTTTCTTGGAATCAATGTAGGTTAAAGCAAAGGGAAAAGACAAATATTTGGGGAGTTTCCACATTACTTTTTATATTCCTGGAACCAATTCATTTTCACAATTGTGCTGCCCAAACACTTTTGAAGTATACAAATAGATTCAATTTTGGAAACAGTTCCCAGCTGCATTTACTATGTTTTTTGTAATTGTTCCCATTATTGAGGTGTGTATGTGTGTACATATTAGTAACTGTGAGTACAAGATGATAGGAAACAAAGGTAGGAATAGTACTTGGAGCTAGAAATGATATTATTGTCAAAATATGTGCCAGGAAGGCCTATATACTTCCTAGAGGAAGGCCCCAGATTTAGATCTTAGCTTTCTAGCAGCCATCCTAATGAGGAACACTAAATATGCTTAAAAATGTAGCATCTATAAAGTCAGTTTTCAATAAAAATAAAATTTTTCTTGATGCTGACAACAGATAAATTTCTCACACGTCATCACTTTAGACAATTAAAAATAATAAATTATACAACTTTTTAATTGCTAAGTAAACTAGAATAGACACCTGGCCTTGTCTATAGTAGCAAACAACATATGTTTTAGTAGCCATTGAATTGGACAAAAAATGTAGTGTAGAATCATCATCAATTTTCTTTGATAAATTGTTGATTAAAACATTGAAAAAATCACCTCAATCACTAGTGATACCATAAAAAGTGATTATTTAGGACATGATAATATTTTCTAAATGTTGACATAATGAAACACAGCATATTACGATATTCTGCCTTAGGTAGTAATATAGAATTATGAGATACAGTATCTTTAATTACTAGATCTTTTCCTCACAGAATACCCCCTTGATCTCATTGTCTTTTAAAAATCAATTAATTGAGTACCTACTATGACAGACATCCTGGTTATAACAGTCATTATTGGGAAGAATTTTTGTTTTTATTTTCTGAGTGAAGACAGAAGGATCAAAAATGCTAAATAAATTGTCCAAGATTTCACAACTACCAGGTATTAGAACTGGCACAGTAGTATGGATTTTCTTTCTCAAATTCATTGCATGTTTTCTCCCTCATCTCAACAATTTCATGTACTTTTGTAAAAGTTTGTTAATTATCACATTAGTCTGCTCAAGCTGCCATAACAAAATACCATAGACTGTGTGGCTTCAACAACAGAAATTTCATTTTCCCGTTTCTGGAGGCCATGTGCCAAGACCAAGATGCTGGTAGGGTTGGTGTTTATTCTCTTGTCTTGTAGATAGCCATCATTTCATTGTATGTTCAGAGGACCTCTTTTTGGTGTGCATGCAGAAAGTGAAAGTAAGAGAATGCTCTCTGATGTCTTTTCTTATAAGGACACTAATCCTATGGGATCATGGCCCCACCCTTACAACTTTAATTATTTCCTTAAAAGCCCCATCTCCAAATATAGCCCCATGGTGGGCTAATGCATCAGCATATGAATTTGAGGGAGATACAAACATTTAGTCCATAATAACTATCAACTATGAGAAATTTCATGTAGAGGAATGCAACCAGTCACTCCTCCCTCATTCCTGTGCCTGGGACATACATGATGATAGTTTGGCTTAAGGGCTTAGGTTACTACTAGAGCAGGCTTAAGTGAGCCACTATTATCCAGTGCAGTCGCCTGGCACTGTAGATTGGCTCTGTAGTCTGGTTCCATTAGGAATTGGAGTGACCAAGGCCCAGGCTAAGTCTCTGAGGGCAGTTGTAACCTATAAAAATAACAACAATAATACTTGAACAATTACCATGTGTCAGATACTCTACTAAGTGCCTTGGGTTCATTGAATCATTATGTCTCGTTGAATTCTCACAATTGAATAGGATTGGTAGGTGACATTTGATATTATTACTTACCTTTGCATTAAGATTTTTGTGGTCACATAGTTACTAAACTTAATCCATGATTTATTTGAACTGGGCCATCTGACTACAGTGCTTTCAATACTATCCTATTCTTCTCTTGGAGTTAGCATGTAGACTGGGATCTTGATAGTGCAGTAAATGTACTCTGAGACTGCAAGAAGTAAGAATATTCATGAACAACCCCAGGAGTGTCTTATTTTCCTTAAGGAAGGGGGTAAGGGCAGAGGGAGAGGGAGAGAGAGAGAATCTTAACAGACTCCACCCCCAGCTTGGAGTCCACTCTCACAACCCCGAGATTATGACCTGAGCCAAAATCAGGAATCCATTGGTTAACTGACTGAGCCACCCAGGTGCCCAGGGGGTGACTTTTTATATCTTGAGGGCCATTGGTGTCGACATTGCCTTATTTGTCTTGACCATTGTTCAGAGCAAAGGTAGAGGTTTGTTGTTGTGTTACCTCAGGGCTTCAAGTTCTAATCCAGGAACCATCTTTCTTCCCCTTGTTTTCAATGATCTTCACATTTGTATATTTGGCATAAGTATATGTAGAATCAACATCTAATCTCACAAATTTAAGCAATGAAAATGACCACTCTAATCAATAAGGAGGCAGGAAAATGAGACTGAAAAACTGGAGAAATCAAGTTAAATTAAGATTTTATTGTTTACATTTTAGGTAGAGACAACATTTAAGCCTCTTAATCACTTAATTTAGTTACTGCATTGAGATGAGATCTTTAAGAAAAGTTAAAGCAGTTAGATGTTTATACTTAATATTTGGCAAAAATATATATATTTCTGTTAACTTTTTTCTACCTAAATTTCTAACATAACATCTAGCTTTTACAAAATTTTCTTTCTTTGTGTTTAGTAGCTGGAGAAGAGCCAGAAATTCTAAAATTAATCCTCTTTAAGGTTCTGGGATGCTCAATTTTCTTAAAATCCACTCAGATCAGCCACTAAGTTTTAATTCGTTTCTGTGTCCTTGATTGTTGGATATGGTGGTGACCTGCCAAGATCCCTTCCGTGCTGTATAGATTAGGGTTTATGATGCTTTTTTCAGTCATTTAGCAAATCTTGTCCTGGACACACACATACACATACACACATACAGTGTATTCACAGTTCATTCATTCACTTATTTACAGTTATTTATATAATTCTTTTTATTATTCACTTAACTGACAGTATCTATTGACTTCCTACTCTGCCAGCTGCTGTCCCATGTCCTGTGAGAGATTCAAATGGCTGTTAAACTTTCAATGTATTTCAAATGTGTTTGAATATATGCAGTTATTTCAATAAAATAACCAATGTATATTCCAGATATTGACTAATGGTTTGATCTCCTGAAACTCAGAGTTCTAAAATCAATATAGATCAACTTTAACGTTTACAGTATAAGAGACCTCTTCAGCTGTGGTTTTGAAGAAACAGTAAAAAAAAAAAAAAAAACCCAACAGTATACAAATTTTTAAAAATTGTTTTAAATCTACTCTTCACAAAGAATGGCTTATAGTTCATCAGCCTCAGAGTTTTATTAAAAATAAAAGATAAATGCAGTCTTTTATTATGATATTTGATATGATAATATATTATTTGGGTATATGTATCAATGTAGGTAAATTTTGCATATATTCTGGTACAAAATCCTCTTTTTAAATAGCCTAACAACAAATAGTGCTCTTCCTAGGACTGTTAAACGGATTAAGAATTTAGGACAACTAGATGTTTAAACTCATGATGCCCTCATGAACTCTAGCACCTTCTCCTACCCCTCATCAGATGATCAGCCTTCTACTTTTCTGAGCAGAATAAAAAACATCTTCAGGAAATTACTCCATTTCTTTTTTCTCTATTTAAAGAGCAATCTTGCTTCATTATTTCTTCTGTCCTTCCAGTCTAAAACAGAAAAGTTTCCATTCTTCTTTCTGAAAGTGATCCCATAATTTATGCTTTAGAGTTTCCTACCCCTCCCCCACTTTTCTGAGAGTTTATTCCACTAATTATCTTATTACTTGGATCTTTCCCCCTTAGCTTCTCATCTCCCTTGTCTTAAAACAAACTTCTCAATCTTAATTTTTTTTTCAGGCTACACATTTGCGGAAATTCGTTCAAAAAAAGATGGGAAGTGATGAGCTATAAGTGTGAACTTTCTAAAGTGTCTCTGTGATTGTGGCAATCTGCTCAGAACCTCTGCTGGCTCTCATTATCTACCAAATAAAGCTCCTTTATGGTCTGCCACCACCTTTCCTTCTCAGCCTCAACTCCAGTATTTCAAGTATTTCAGTCACTGTTGCTTCAGCAGCCCTTCTTCTCTCTTGAACAGTATGTCCACATTAAATGCCTTTTCTCTGCATCTCTACTTGCCAAATCCTAGCCTTTCAAGGCCAAAAATGGTGTTTCTTAAATATAGCTTTCCCAAGCAACCTTTTGTTTTGGTGCATCCATAATACCATTTTATTCCTCTTTTGCTTTTATAGCCTATTTATGTGGTTTTCTTGCCTACAAAACAGTAAGCTCTTTGAAGGCAGGAATCTTGTCTTACTTATCTTTGAATTTCACACCTGCACATTATTCTTAATTCAGTCTTTCTTGGTAAGGTTCACTGAAGCTAATCTAACTTTCATATGTTATACAATATATATATTTTATACAATATATGATATTTAAATTACATGTATATTATAATAAAACAGTAATATATGGATTCAAATTCAAATAAATGTGAAACTTATGTTCCAATAGTGTTTTATTTCATTTTATTACTATGTAAAAGTTTTGGGAAAAAATATCATTTGGCTAAGTTACAGGGCCTATATAGATGGAATTCTGGAATTATTTGACAGAATTATTATCTCAAGAGGATCTTATAAACACTTGCTTGGAACTTGAGTATTTTTCTAGCATTAAACTTTGTGGGCAATGATATATTCCAATAGGCTAAAAATATGAATGCTGTTCAGAGTTTATCAAAGTACTAGGAGAGTATCTGAATAACCACATAACATAGGTAACTTTAAAGGTATTCTGGTTATTTCTTTTGGATAAAAGCTGGCTTCTGTTTGAACCATGTACCTCTATTGAGTCTTATTTGGTTGTTCCAGCCCTTTTTGATCATATGCTTTCTTGAACTTCAATAATAACTGAGTGGGGTTCAGGATGTTTACTGTGTGCTAACATTATGTCTAATTCTGAAGTCTATGTGCCTCACTAATCCAGGGACAGTGCTAAATCAAGAGGTGCTCTTTGACTTACTAAAGTTGGATACCTTTACACTGACACATGGGTCAATTTCCTCACTCTGTAAGAATTTTCAAGAGGGGAGATAGAATTGATTATTTCAGCTGCTTGGTTATTAGAGGCAGACAGGGCCCATCTGGTTAGGTTATATATATGATGTGTCAGAGGCTTTGCCTTGATTTCTTTTTTCAGGGATCCTTATTGTATGTAGACCTAATGTAAGGAGAGTGAAGACAATTTTTTTTTCTCCCATCTGAGAATTGCTTGTATCATGAGATACGAAATACAATTGAAGTTTTCAACTGTGCATTCATTGCTTTTGGTATTATTTCCATTGACATGGGAGGGTCTACTGTGAGAGACAGATTTTCCTTCAGGCAAGGTCAGCCTGTTTTATGCATACTTATAAAATAATACATATTTTACAATTTGTTTTCTCCATTCTCTTTATTCACACAATCCAAAGCTAACATTGGCCTTTATGCTAATCTTGGCATATCCAGGAGTAAAAGGAAAATTGGAGAAGGAATTATTACCTTATTTATGTATACCTATAGCAACGAAAGAGTAAGCATAAGCACTATAAAAGGTAAACCCTGAGAAAACAGGTCGTTGGAATATGACTTTGTTGCTATATTTCTTGTTAGAGTATAGTTCAAATAATCCTCCTTTGGTTTTTATCCTTCAAATATTTAGTTAGAGTAAATATTTAAGATAGCTTGGCAAGAAGTGGTTATTTACCTACCATAATAACATTAAGGGATAGAATAGAGGGAATTGAAAGGAAGGGTAAAAATAGTAATTGGAATATAAAAATAAAAATGTATCACAACCAAGAAAATAAAAAGAGTTTTTAAATTTTAACTCCAGTATGATTAACACACAGCATTATATTAGTTTCAAGTGTACAACATAGTGAGTCAACAATTCTAAACATTACTCAGTACTCACTGTGATAAGAGCACTCTTAATCCTCTTCATTTATTTCACCTATCGCCACCCCCCCCCCCCACCTCCCCTCTGGTAACTGTCAGTTTGTTTGCTGTAGTTAAGAGTCTGGTTTTTGGTTTATTTGTTGCTGTTATTGTTCATTTATTTTGTTTCTTAAGTTCCACATATAAGTGAAATTATATGGTATTTGTCTTTCTCTGACTTACTTTACTTAGCATTATATTCTCTAGATCCATTTATGTTGTTGCAAATGGCAAGATTTCATTCTTTTTCATGGTGAGTAGTAGTTCATTATGTATATATACCACATCTTCTTTATCCATTGAAGCTATTGATGAACACTTAGGTTCCTTCCATATCATGGCTATTACAAATAATGCTGCTGTAAACATATGGGTGCATATATCTTTTCAAATTAGTGTTTTCATATTTTGGGGGTAAATATTCAATAGTGGAATTACTGGATTCATATTGAAGTTCTATTTTTAATTTTTTGAGGAACTTCTATACTGTTTTGCACTGTAGCTGCACCAATTTGCATTTCCACCAACAGTGTACAGGGGTCCCTTTTTCTCTGCATCCTCATCAACACTTACTGTTTCTTGTGTTTTTGATTTTAGCCATTCTGACAACTGATATCTCATTATGATTTTGATTTGTTTCCTTGATGATGAGTAATGTTGAGCATCTTTTCATGTGTCTACTAGGCATCTGTAGTCTTCTTTGGAGCAATATCTGTTCATTTCTTCTGCCCATTTTTTAATTGGATTATTTGGGTATTTTTTGTGTGGAGTTGTATAAGTTTTTTATATTTTATATGCTAACTCCTTATTGGATATGTCATTTGAAAATATCTTCTTCCATTCAGTAGATTGTCTTAGTGTTGTTGATAGTTTCCTTTGCTGTGCAGAAGCTTTTTATTTAGATGTAATTCCGATAGTTTGTTTTTGCTCTTGTTTCCTTTGCCTCGGGAGAGATATCTAGAAAAATGTTGCTATGGCTGATGTCAGAGAAAATACTACCTATGCTCTCTTCTAGGATTTTTATGGTTTCAAGTCTCATGTTTAGGTCTTTAATCCATTTTGAGTTTATTTTTGTGTATGGTGCGAGAAAGTAGTCCAGTTTCTTTTCCATGTTGCTGTCCAGTCTTCCCAACACCATTTGTTGAAGAGATTGTCTTTTGCACATTGCATATTCTTGCCTCCTTTGTCAAAGATTAATTGACCATATAATCATGGGTTTATTTCTGAGCTCTCTACTCTGTTCCATTGATCTATGTGTCTATTTTTGTACCAGTACTCTATTGTTTTGATTATTACAGCTTTGTAGTATATCTTGAAATCTGGAATTGTGATACCTCCTGTTTTGTTCTTCTTTTTCAAGATTGCTTTGATTATTCAGGGTCTTTTGTGGTTCCATGCAAATTTTAGAATTATTTGTTCTTGTTCTCTGAAAAATGCTGTTGGTATTTTGATAGGGATTGCATTAAATCTGTGATTGCTTTGGGCAATATGGACTTTTTTTTGTATATATATTTTTAATTGAAGTTTGATTTGCCAACATATAGTATAACACCCAGTGCTCATCCTGTCAAGTGACCCCCTCAGTGCCCATCACCCAGTCACCCCAACCCTCCACCCACCTCCCCTTCTACTACTCCTTGTTCATTTCCCAGAGTTAGGAGTCTTTCATATTCTGTCACCCTCTCTGATATTTCCCACTCATTTTCTCTCCTTTCCCCTTTAATCCCTTTCAGTATTTCTCATTTTAACAATATTTGTTCTTCCAGCCCATGAGCATGGAGTATCTTTCCATTTGTTTTTATTGTCTTTACTTTCTCTCATCAGTATTTTATAGTTTTCAGAGTACAGGGTTTTCACCTCCTTGGTTAAGTTTATTCCTAAGTATTTTGTTATTTTTGGTGCAAGAAATCAAACAAGAAAAAGAAATAAAAAGTATCTAAATTGGTAAGAAAGAAGTAAAACTTTCAGTATTTTCAGATGACATGATCCTATATATAGAAAACCGTAACGACCACCAAAAAACTGCTAGATCTGATAAATGAATTCAGTGAAGTTGCAGCATACTAAATCAATATACAGAAATTTGTTGCATTTCTATACACTAATAATGAAGAGGCAGAAAAAGAAATTAAGAAAACAGTCCCATTTAAAATTGCACCAAAAATACTAAGATTTTTAATTATACAAAACATCTAACTGGCGTTAGATGCCCCTTTTTAAAAAACAAGGCAGCATACACCATTCTGCCAGAAAAACAATAATTGTGGAGATAGGGTTACTATATCTCCACAGGCCTCCTTGGTGAAATTTTGGTATTCTGAACCAAGGGACTTACTTTTATTGGCTGTCGATGAAAAAGCTATCCTTGCTTTGGGGAAGATAATCTCATAACTTAACTTAAAATACTTACTTTAAAAAAGCTTTTAATTATAAGAACATAAGAAGCTAGATAACAAAATAGCTTATGCTGGAAAATGTTCGAGAATTAAATAAACATTTTTGTATTTGTTACAAAACTGTGTACTACTTGTAGAAATTGATTATTTTAACAACTAACTTTGCTACCATTTACTCACTTTGGAAACATTAAAATTTTCCTTGAACTCATTTTATTTCTGTAAAAATTGATAATCAGTTCAATGGGAGCATTGGTTTTGAGATACTGATAATTCTGTTTCTTTGACCAATTCATTTAAAGTTATGAAGTTATGGATGATAATGTGTTTACTCTAAGGTCATGCTATTTAGTCTTCAGTTTTCATTCCTTTCAACCAGTTTCTGCAATTAGTCCAGATTAATGAAATTTCAATAAGCGGAAGTAGTGTAGAGAGTGGGAAATCATTGACTTGAAAGTTTGAAGACCTAAACGATAGCCCTAACCCATCATAATGCCCAATAAATCCTTAAGGAAATCTTTTGATTTCTCTGGTTCTCACCTTTTTATTCTGTTAGTCGGCTGATGGGATAGATGATTTCTAAAATGCTTCATAGTACTTAATACTCCCTGTTTGATTTAGAAGAGACTCAAAATTAATGGTCACAGAAGTGAATAGTTATATATCTCCTCCTAAAACAAGCTAGTCAAATGTGACTTATTTGATATCAAATATGCAGTCAAGAAAACAAATCTCAATTACAACTGTGATCTTGGAAAGTATGACATGTGCTTATTTAGGAACACATGTGGGGAGAAGTTTGCATTGCCAATACCAGATGATCACAGCCCAGATGCAGAGTGAGGACTAGAGAGCACTATTCCATACTGAATCATCAAAGAAAGATTAAATTATGTTCAGGAGACTCTAATTAACTCAAGGAGAAGGCTAATGTACTTTGGAAAATAATCACTAGCAGATGTTAAAACAAAAATCATTCTTTCTGTGGTCTTTACCTAGCCATAAGGTATTAACTAGAACACCTTATTCCTTAAGCAACTCTGTGAACTAACATTTGACCATGCTAAAAGTATACACAATTAGAGAGAAACTGGAATGATAGAGTCTTATATTTTTATTTCATCAAACAAATGTGTTTATCTCTCAGCCTAACATTGAGAACTGTGTACATTTGTGCATTTGCATAGTTTTCTGTAAAGACTTAGTACCACTGCCTCACTAAGCCTTTCCTAATTCTCTTGATAGAATTGACCATTCCCTCTTTTGTGGTCTCCCTGTACTGTGCTTATGTTTATGTCCAAGCTCCTAAAACACTTTATTGAACTTATTTGTTCACAAATGTCTCCCTGCCAGTCTCTGTAGTCTTAAATGGAGAGTTTAGAACTTGCCTTTTCTGTTTTGTATTTTGTGAACTTCGCCCATAAGTAGCCCACAGCTTGGCACATAGTAGGCACCAATGAGTGCCTAAAAGTGTCATAAGATAGTAAACAAAAAACAAAAAACAAAACCCTAGTTAAGGAGGCCTAAGGTATAATCCCTAATTTGCACGTGCCTACTTTTTTGGTTGTTTATTTACACAGTGTTTTATTTTATTTTGTATCTTGTCTATGCTCCAGCACCAACTACCTGCTGAGAAGCAGCAATAGACCACAGGTAGCTCTGGGATCATTTTTACAAGCAGTTTCTAGAACCAGAACCCTAGACAAAAAGACAAAATAGGTGAATGTGACTCAGTTTGCTCCTACTTCCTCTTGTGGAAACTCCCTTTTCCCACACACATCTTTTGACTTTTCAGAGCCTCTGCCTTGTCCTCGTAATGAATTGCCCCATGTTCCAAAAATTACTACTTTTTTCTATTCCTATTTGTGTCTCTTTCATCCTTTTTCTCCTTCTTTCCATTTCAAACCTAGCCCCAACCTTCACTTTCATTTACAGATTGTTTCCAAAGGTCCAAAGTGTATAGTTATCACACTCATCAAAGTGTATGTGAGTTTGAGTATGTGTGCGTGTGTGTATTGTCACCACCTGCACTGCTTTCTCCACCACCTCCCAGGTACCTCATACTTTGCCACTCCAGATACTCCGAGGTGGAACAAGGGGTCCATTTAGAGCCTCTTGTTTGTTCGCTTGCTTATTTCTTTACTTTTTTTTTTTTTATGTGTATGTGGGGAAAAGATGCCTCCCTTAAAAAAACTGGTGCAAATAATAATGTGTATCTTGAACATATGTTTCTCATTAAGTACCCTTCTCCCATCTTTACCTACTATTTTGGAATTTCTTTTACTACTGGTAGATATTAAGTATCTCTTCTTCAGTGTGTGAAGTGCAGTGTTCATTCTTTTAAACATGTCATATTTAAACACTTCTTTTAAGTGAAAAATATAAGAATCATATCTTGCTTCCAATCCTATTTGCCATTTTTTCATAGAGTTGATAAAAATAATTATTTTTAATTTTGACAACTCTCATCTAAAATCCAGCCAGTTTATCTTATCAGTTCTTCTACTAAAATTATGATCTAGTGTGCATTTGTTTAACCTCAGGAAAAACAACAAGAATGATGGAAGGTACTTATATTTGTGCAAGAAGTTTGCCAAGTTAAGCCATAACTTGTCTTAAAATAATGTGGAAGAATAGAGAACTGAAATAAAAAAGGATCCTAGCAACAATGGATATTTTAAAATCTATCTATCTATCTATCTATCTATCTATCTATCTATCTATCTAATCTATCATCTACTATCAAAGCAAAACAAAAAAACATAGCATGTATGTTCCTTACTTAGCTTAGTGACAATACTTTGTAAGCATCCAAGAATAAATATCTAATGCCAAGACTTTTTAAGAGTAAAAAGGTTGAGAAAACACTGGGACAGAAACAATAATGCTCAAAATTTCCAAGTGTTTGTTACAAATTGGAGATGGGGAAATTGGAAAATATTTTTAAGGAACTCTCCTATAAATCTGTATGTGACAGAAAAAGCAGTCTGTGCTTCGTTAGTAAATTGAAAGATAATTTTCACCCCAAATTTAGGAGTGAATTTTAAATGACCTGGGGATATTTAACAAGATCCATTAACACTATTTCCTGAAATAAAATGGTTAGTTTTATTAAATATTAAAGTTTCATTGCTTGAAGACTTCTTATGAATCTAATAGCCTAAAAGTATAGTTAAAGATGTGAAACTCTCTCCTCCTTTATTCCATTTTTTGAGTATACTGTGTGAATTCTTGATTTCTAGGGAACATAAACCTAAGTTGTCACACTACATTCTCAAGAGCTACACAAGGGGAGATTTTTCTTATATTTTGAGAAACAAGCACAAAAACTCACTTAAAATTAATGCAAAAGTACTTTTCTGAGATGGTTACCTTCATGTCTTTACGGTAATAGTAATAATTGCCTCCCTTGTAGAGGCTATTCCTGATTCTAATTTGCAACAAAATTATTTGTATGAAATCACTGAAGTTGGTGTCATATCTTTCATGTTAATATCTCCCAGATCTTTGTTTTTAAGATCATACTAATTACCTGGAAGTTTCTGTAAGGTAAAAAAGTATAATACCCTTGCCATTGAATTTTCATTCTTTAAGAGAAAACCAAGCATTAAAGAAGTCATAAATTATAAGTCATGTGACAAAAAGAAATGTTGAATCCTCTTATTGAGTGAAAGAGGGATCTTCTCTAGTCTAAAATTCCAGATAAATATGCATGTCATGAGATAAATGTTTCCTATTTCCAGTAGCCATAGTCCTGGAAAGTAAGATTGGAAAAGCGGAGTCAGAACTGGGAACATTGCCCTGTCACAGCTTGTCTGAGGGATACTCTTGTGCTCTGTTTTGCCTGTGGAAGCTGTTGGCAAGAATGATGATTTCTGGGATAGGGAAAGGTTGGGTGCCTGTCTAGAGTTGCAACTCAGTTGGAAGGAGTGAGACTCAGTGCTGGCCTTCTGAGGGTTATGTTCTCCTCCTGCTTACCTTTTAGTTTAGTGACTATGGGATTGCCAATCATAGGTAGTCACTGAATACTGCAAGTTGTTGTTCCCTATAAATAGCTATATCTGTAGAATCTTGGCCCATTTATGTCATAGGTGAATTTTGCTCTGAGTGTTAACTAGCTCTGTGATTTATTAATTTTTTTTTCTGAAGCATGCCATACTTTACTTTAGATTAGGTCATATTTCCAAAATAGAGTTGTTGTTTTTTTTAAAGTACATTAGCTTATTTTTTTAAAAGAGGTGCTATGTGGTTTGTTAAAAATATAGATACAGTTAATTATCTTATAGAATATATGTCTTTTTTTTCAGTGTTTAATCAATCATGCTCCTTGGCCTTGATGAAGCTTTTCAATTTGGAAAATAGTAGAGGTTGTCAAGTGTCATTTTAAGTACCAGCAAATGGTTGATTTGAGGCAAGAAGAACATAGTTTAAAAAAGAAAATAAATCTAGCATTTGCTTAATAATTTGCCCTTTGCAGCAACGGAATCTTATCTGACCACCCACATTCATCTGGCTGCTGAGGAGGTTCTTGCTTCAATTGCAGAGCTATTTTTGTACCTTTTGTGTCTTTTGAGGAACCAAGTG
Organism: Canis lupus familiaris; assembly: GCF_011100685.1. NCBI lineage: Eukaryota > Metazoa > Chordata > Mammalia > Carnivora > Canidae > Canis > Canis lupus. The sequence goes on along the minus strand of NC_049222.1, from coordinate 34,636,965 downwards.
GGCCTACTTGCATATAATGATTCACGTCTCAAAGTGCACAGGGTGTCCTGAAGTGCTACTGTGGTGATGTGGAAAAGGTGGGGAGGGGAGTAGTTAAAGCAAACTACTTCCTTCAAGCACTTTGCTCACATGAAGTGGGACTGGATTAATTCACATTTTGCCATGTCTTGAATCTTTAGTTCTTCCTGTGAGATATTAACTTGTCTGGAAGAAGAAGCAATATTTGAAAAAAATGAACAAATATACAAAAACCATCTAAGGATCGTGTAGTAATATTTTTATATGGACCTTTTATAGTGGGAGATAACTGTCTCAAGATGGTTGATTGATGAATCTATTTGGATTAAGTAGTTTGACTGACTTTCCATGCATCTCTTTGGATTAAAGTTGGATAAATATTAATTCTGAGAAAGTCCCTTTCTTTTTTTCTTGTTAAGTCTAAGGATTTTACTTGGTTAGTTTTGGCTTCTTATTTCAGAAATTAATTTTAGCACAGAACATAACATTGCTGAAATAAACTATAGAAAAGAATTCGCTACGAGGTTATCTGAGACTTTGTCCTGTAGAGTTTAGTTGCTGATGCACAAAAGGAAGTTTTGTGAGAATCTCAGCTTTAAGGCAGAACTGTGTCATGCACTGCCATGGCATAATTTCTAGCTCTAATATGTTAAGTTATAACTCTACCATTATTTTCCTAATTGCCTTCACTTTTGCTGGTATAGGAAATTCTCTTTTGAATACAAGTACTTGTTTAAAAGATTTGAACTACGTTAAAAGAAAGGAAATTTTTTTCTTTGGAAAAAAAATGTCTTCTTGAGAGATCCTCTTCCAAATTTTCTTTCCTCAAGGAAAGCAGTTTCTGTGAATGAAGAATAAGCATGCCTCTTAAACTGGCTACAAGTACCATCATTTAAAAAATCTTCTTGTTCATTTTTCAGGTTCCCCGAAGTTGTGCATGAGTTCCTGTGGGGAGAGTCGGCATCGTGGAAAGTATTAATGGTTGTGATGCTGTTTTTTGATATGTGGATAACAGGTTAATAACTAAAATTTATTACTTTACTATAATTGTTTTTACATTTAACTTGAAAAGCAGCTTTGGCATGCCATGTACCCATATGTAAACCAACTTTTTTTGTCATTAAATCTGGGAGGAAACAGTGTGTATGCCCTCTAGAGAGAAAAGTGTTGTGAAAGTTTTGTTTTGCAAATCAGTTTTTTTTTTTAATTTATTCATGAGAGACACCTCTGTGTCTCTTGGCAGAAGCAGGCTCCATGCAGGGAGCCTGATGTGGGACTAGATCCTAGGACCCCTGGATCACGACTGAGCCAAAGGCAGGTGCTCAACCACTGAGCCGCCCAGGCATCATGCAAACCAATTTTAATTATAATTCCCCTAATGGAGATAGCTTCATTTAAGATAATTTGTTTCTGGCAAACTTTATTTTTATTTAAAATTCTACTTAGTGAATCCTAATTACTTTAGCTATACAACGGGGGAAACAAAACCACAATTATAAAAAAATTGCAAAAAACTTTTTGAACAAAATATGAAAGTAGTAGGCTGCAGTCAAAATAAGTCATAAATGCCTTGACTAAATAAATATGCAAATGATACAAACATCTGCAATCATACCCTCAGTGTAGCGAGTGTGGAAAAAAATATAGTTTAGTTTTCCATTAGCTTTTAAATATCAAATTGGATTTTAACATATGTCAAATTAGAGGGTATTCATCAAAATATTTTTACTTTTTTCCAAAAGTTCTCTCAATTGCTTGGCAGAGTTTTATATAATATAAAGTATCCACCTCGTATTGGCAATTTGCTTATTTTAGGGAGAACTAAGGTTGTTATGGGGATTTTTACTAATAAAAGAAGCATTTATAATGAATTTGGCTCTCAGGATGGTGCCTTTTTTTAATCATCCTGTGGAAATAAGTCTGTATTCAGCTGGACTCTGGCAATGGTCACGGTTTTTTTGTAGATCTTTTTTTCCCTTATCCAGTCCTCCTATGTGGTAGTGATTTGTGAGACCATCATTGTGCCCTGAGATGCTCATGTATTCCTTAAAATATTTGGTAATTGATCTCTGGCATTTAAAAAGCAAATATATGGAAATGCCTTCTGAAGTTTTATTCAGTAATTGCTATTTTAAGATGTGTATATTTGTTTACAAGCATAATATTCCCCCAATTCTGAAAAAAGACCAAATAACCATTTTGATTTTTGAAAATGTTTTATTGCTAAAATTTTGGAAGTAGAAAGGTGGTGTTTGTTGCCAGTCGTTTTATACTGTTATTATTTAGGATGTTATTATTTGATGCGCACTTGACTTTTGCCACCACTCAAGTAATGATTAATTTCCTGAGGTAAAGCTTTTTTCTAAGATAGTGTTTTTCTAAGCAAAAGATCCCAGATTGACAACCCTGGATACTGTAAGCCTTTATTCAACTGCAGAGCAAGTCTGCCTTTCTGCCAATCCCACCCAGCTGTTATCCTGAAGAGACCTCTGTTGAGGTCTATACGGGAGGCTGTTTCTGTGCCTTTCCTTTCAAGGCCTGTCTGAGGAAATTATTTAACTGGGTGCCAAATTTATTTGAGTGGGACTATGAAGAGTGGCCAAAGGAGAGGGCACACTTTTAGAAAACTGGCAACTCTTTTATGTAATAGCCATGCAGAGGATAATATCTTTTTCAACACGATCCCCCTCTGAAAAATGTGCTTAAGCTGCCAGACAATGCCTGTCTTTACTGCCTGAAGGACTCCTACAGGCTGGGGCACCAGCCACAGGAAACCCCAGAGTCATATTCTCCAACAAAGTATCTCCCTCCTTTCGTAGCACTCAAAGATACTGGGAAAATTTTAAATGTGAATGTGAAATTGTATTTGGAATATCTCTCCTTTGTTGGCAATGGGTGCCAAAAATGATTCTGTGTGGGTTTGGTTACCATAAAAAGAAATCTCACAGAATGAAATAACTGGCTGGTTTTTTTTTCTTTTTTTACATATGAGGATTGCTCTAATATTACATTTTTTAAACATATCAATTGATTGGGAAAACTGGAAATTTATTTTTAACATATATTTAGGAATATGAAAAATGAGATATATCTACATGGTAGAAAAGAAATATAGCTATAATTAACCACATTACTGTGTCTTTTATGGTGCCAAGTAAATCCATATTGAGAAAATGCAACTAAAACTGCAGGTATATACAAGGTACATTTGATGGGTTGTGATAATATTATGAGGCCCAAAGAAACTATTTCCCCATTAATAAGCATTTTCATACATTTAAACAATAAAACACAAGCTCAGTACTTTACCATTATTGATAGATTGCTCAGTAAAAGTATAATCTAAGAAAAAAAGACGAATGTCATCATTGTGTCTTGGATTCAACTTTGAAAACCTTAAGATTTTTTTATTATTTTTTTAAGATTTTATTTATTTATTTGACACAGAGAGAGAGTAGTGGCAGGGGGAGCAGCAAGCAGAGGCAGAGAGAGAAGCAGGCTCCCCACAGAACACAGAGCCCAGTGAGGGGCTTGATCCCAAGACCCTGGGATTATAACCTGAGCTGAAGGCAGATGCTCAACCAACTAAGCAATCCAGGTGCCCAGAAAGCCTTAAGATTTTAAAAGTGAGTTCTTCTCCTGATTGAAAGTTGAGGGGAGCAGCAAAGAGACTGTAGAATACTCCCAAATCCTGTTTGGTTTTAAAGGGACAAACCAATAGCAGATCTACAGTACACACAATATACATGGGTATTTTTTCCTATTTCCAAGATAAAACCATTGTAGACAAGAGATTAATGAAAAGGAGTCCACATTTTTAATGGTTCAAGAATATGATCAGTATATTCCTCCAAGGAGCCATCACTCATGTTTTCTCCCCTCTATAGTTGTCTCCATATGCCTCAGAAACTGGAAGAAGGAAAGTGATTTTATGGATAGCCGTTATTTGAAGCCTCTCCAAGGCTGGTATTGAAGAGAAATACTGTAATATCAACTATGTTTAAAATCTAACGTAAAAGGCGCATGTGAAAGAGGAAGCATTTCCAATTCTCTCATGATTCTTAAGCTTTACACTGAAGTGAAAAGTTAGACATTGAGGATCAGAGGAAGTTAGACCAGAGGGATCCTCAGGCCTGCTGAGACCTCTAACTCAGATACATACAGAAGGTCCTCTGTGTGATCTGGAGTAGGGAGTGTGACTCAAGCAATCATCTGATTTCATGTTAAAATGATAGGACATCTTAGGTAGGCTTGCTTGTCATAGAGATGTAAAAGGAAGAGGTTTCCCTGGCAGAAGCTATTTACATAATTGAGTCAATGTACTTTTTGAGTGGGATCAAAGTTTTGAATTTTGAGATTTTTTTGATCCTATATGACTGTCAGCAAAATTGATTCTTAAAATTTTATTTTTAAATAAAATGGTAGATTTGACTTTTTTAAAAAAGATTTTATTTATTTATTCATGAAAGACACACAGAGAGGCAGAGACATAGGCAGAGGGAGAAGCAGGATCCCTGTGGGGAGCCTGATGTGGGACTCAATCCCAGGATCCCAGGATCATGACCTGAGCCAGACAGTTGCTCAACCACAGTGCCACCCAGGTGCCCCGATTTGACTTTTTCTGATTAGAGTCTTTTCCTAAAATTTAAATCCCACAATCAACTACGTGTTCTAGGGAATTTTGTTCTGACCATGAAATATCAGGTTTTGAATCTTATGTATGTCACTTTTCTACATCTTCTAGTTCATTCTTTAAGAGAAAAATAGTATTGCCTTTATGTGAATTTAATTTGTACATCTCTTTTTTACAATATGTTCTTAGTGAATAAGAATTGTATATGTGTTGTTTAGGATATAATGGTTTTAATTTACTACTGTATAACACAGAAATTAAATAGCAGAGGTGGATGAGAGAGGCGAGACCTTCTAGGCTTAGAAGTGAGCCAAACCTGGGTTTGATTCTGGTTCTGACAGTCTACCTCCCTAAGGATCATCCTTCACTATAAAATAGGTATAATCACACTTATTGCATAGAGTTGTCATGAAGAGTAAATAAGGTAACTTATATGAAGCTCTGTACCAACCAGTATCTGGCATATAGTAAATGCATAATAAACACCCAAGCATTATCACTGTTATTGCTAGCACTGATCTGTGCACACAGATCAGTGTCTTGTAAAATATTACATATGAAAAGTAACTTAGAAATTATTCAGTTCAAGCTCTGTTCCTAGTTAAGGAAAGACTCACAAATGTTCCTGTTGAATTGAAAATACACTGTATTTCCATTTTAGAGGATGCTATTCACCTTTAAAATTCTGATGGTGGTTGTGTCTAAATAAGCCTTAAATATGTAGCTAACTAAGAAAAAAATGCAGTCAATTTGGGTTTGGCATTGCATATTCTTCTTGTTAGCACAGTTGCTCTAACTGATGGAAGTAAATTTGCATTACAGTATTATGAGGCCATTACTTCTCTTTCAGGTTTTGTCTTATTACCTATAAAGGGATGCAGAGGAAGATCATTATGGGGGAAAAATTCAATGCAATAGTAAAACTTCCCAGCAAACCAAAGTTAAGATGCTTATTGTTTAGTTTTTCCAGCTACTGCTTTGCAAATTTCTGGCTCTTAGCAGAAGAAACTTTTGATTACAGATGTCTTGCTATAAATATCTGGGGGCTACTGATTTCTCACCCAAAAGACTTACTGTTCCTGTGGGGATTCCCATGTGCTGTCCCCTTCCTGAGTGCACCTGCTGTCACTGTCATCACAACTGCAGTTTGTATTAGGGGCGAATTGGACATGGAAGCAAGACCAGCACTTGAGTTTTAGTTTGAGAAATTGCAGTACATTTGCATGGTGACATCCTTTTTCTTAACCAATATTTTATTAAAAAGGTGAATATGCTCATGTTAAAAAGAAACAAGGGGTGCCTGTTGGCTCAGTCGGTTGAGTGCCCAACTCTAGATTTCATTCGACTCAGGTCATGATCCTAGGATTGTGATTTGAATTCCACTCACTAAGATTTGAGATTTTCTCTCTCCTCTCTCTCTCTTGCCCTCACCGCCCCCCCCACACACACACATACCTCAGCAAAAGGAAAGATAAAGAAACTAAAAGTACCAAAAGTTGTAAGAAATTTCTTTCCTCCCCACTTCTGACTCCCTGATTCTATTTATGCAATTTAATTTAACTAGACTTAAAAGTTGTTTGACATCCCTGTAGAAATTCTCTGTTTACCACCTGTTTCTCTTATATACAAATGGGATTGTCAAATGCATTCTAGGGTGCAATGAGTTTTTTGGGTTTTTTGGGGTTTTTTGTTTGTTTGTTTTTTGGTTTTTCAGTTTTAACATGCAATGTTAATGGATGAGTTGCTATTATGGGTATTTTTTGCTCTATTTTTTTTTTTAATGGCTAAGTTTTATGATGGAGTCATATTTTATTTCAGCAGTCCTTGTATGCATATCTTCGTGCATCAGTCAGGTAAGCGTCTGACTGGCCTGGGTCATGATCTCAGGATCCTAGGATCAAGCCCTACTTTAGGCCTCTGCACTCAGTGGGGTGTCTGCTTCTCTTTCTCCCTCTGCCCCTCCCCTCACTCTTTTTTTTTTTTTTTTTTTTTAAGTTTCAACCTTTTTATTGTGCAGGTACATCTGTAAGGACAAATTTCCAGCAGTGGAATTTCTGGGCCAAAGTGCATGTGCTTTCTTACTTTGATAAGCACTGCCAGCCTGCCTATCAGGGAAACATCTCAGTTTTCATCATCATTGATACAGTTGAGCACTGAAGTTCTCAGACTCCTCTGGGTATGACAGTGGCCATTTGCTTATGGAAGAAGAGTGTTCACTTAAAATCTAATTGTTTCTAAGTTGTCAAGTTTCCCTGAGCCATTAAGGGCCATCTGGGAGAATTCCTTGATGTGTTGTGATGTAAACTTAAATGTGCAAACCTATAGGTTCAATAAAACCCCCTGCTACTTTCAACTTTTTAATATTTGAGGAATTAGGGACATCTGGGTGACTCAGTCAGTTAAGCGCGTCTGACTTTGGCTCAGTTCAGGATCCCAAGGTCCTAAGATAGAGCCCCATATGGGGCTCCCCACCCATCGGGGAGTCTGCTTCTCCCTCTCCTTCTGCCTCTCCCGCAGCTCGTGCTTGCACTCTCTCTCAAATAAATAAATAAAATACTTTTTTAAAAAATTAAGGAATTAGAACCAAGCAAATTGTGTCAAAAAAACTAAGATGTTTTGATATATCAGAATATATTGGAAAATACTACTCTAAATTTTTTGCAATTTTTTTCTCTTTCAGTTATTTTTGGACACAGTATCTGTATAAAGTTTACTGCTTTAGCACAGTGTATTCAAAGCAGCTACTGATTAATGTTTTTTTCCTAGGGCACATTGCATTGTGAGCCCTATGTATGTGAACTTTAAATTGACCCTCATATACATCCATGTTGTGGTTTCATGGAACAATTTTTCCTAACTGCGTTTGTTTTCTACCCAGGAAGCGTCAAGACAATCATGTCCATAAGAATGCTACACCAATCAGGTAATCATTACATTTTTAAACTGTCCCCAAAATATGTTTTGTTTTTCATATTATGAAGGTTTTAGAATTATTTATCTGGATGCACTTTCCTGCCTTTTCCAAAGTTCTGGAACAACCTTTAATTCTTATAGCCTTAGGCTAGCTCTGCTAATCACCAGTTTTAATCTATAAAATATATCTGTATTGTATGTTAACATAAATATCCATATATGTAAAAATACATATTGAAATCCTTAAAATATACTTTACATATATCTATTTTACATGTAAAATATATGTATGCATATGTATATTAATCTATAAAATCTGTCTAGAGAAATATGTAGTACATTTAAGCGTGCAAGTCACACAAGTTGGTTAGAAATAGCTCTAAATTTATTTTAATAAAGACTTTTAAAAATCCTATGATTTTATAAATAATATCTACCCAAAGCTTTCTCTTAAATACTTTTCTAACCAAAATTAAGGTGTATTTAAAAGGATGACCAAAATTAAAACATTGAAGAAATTTATGCTTATGACTTATGCCATGTTTGAAATTAATATCCTTTAATTGTGAAACTAATGTAACAGCTATAAAAAGTATTCCTTGGAAGGGCACCTGGGTGGCAGAGCCTGTTGACTCTTTGGTTTTATCTCGTTTGTAATCTTAGGGTCACAAGATGGTGTCCTACATTGGGCTCTGTGCTCAGTGGGGAGACAGCTTGAGATTCTCTCTCTCTCCCTTTCCCTCTGGCCCTCCTGCTCATGCTGTCTGTCTCAAGTAAATAAATAAATCTTTTTAAAAAAATATTCCTTAGAGTAAAAATCAGTTTCAGTTTTTCCAATTGTCAGGCTGGCTATTTGGGATTGGTTTTGGCTTTTAACTTGATAACTGTTATGACAATCTCTTTGCATTTCTTTTTCTTATAGATCATTTTATCTCAGTGAAACTGGCAATTAAACTTTGCTCTAGTTGATGGGCAAAATTTCTCCCAGATTATTCATCCCAATTTCATGCTGGTTGAAAATATTCAAATGTCATAAGAAATCTTTCTAGATTTGCACTTAGCTTTTGGATGGACGTTTCTACAATGGAGAGAACTGTGTTATAGCTCTGGTCCAAGGACATTACCATCTGATGCCCGTAAGACCACGGGGTGGATGTGGAAGGTTCCAAAGAGAAGGAGCACTCGGCAAGTTTGCAGACACCCTGGAACATGGAAGTAAGCAAGCTTTGAAAAGCACAGCTTTGAAGATACTCCATGAGTCTGCCTGGCTTTCAAGTGAACTAGTGCTTAAGACCTTGTAACAAAATGGACACTGGGGACACAGCTCTAGGACAAACAGCTACCTCAAGGTCTGGAGAAACTGACAAGGTGTCAGGTAGATGGAGACAGGAACAATCGGCTGTTATTAAGATGACCACTTTTGGCAGTCAAGAAGGACAGCGGCAACCACAAATAGATCCTGAGCAAATTGGAGACACAGCATCAGCACAACTTTTTGGTTCTGGGAAACTGGCCTCCCCTAGTGATGTGGCACAGCAAGTCACGGAGAAGCAATACCCACCCCATCGCCCGAGTCCCTATTCATGCCAACATTCACTCTCTTTCCCTCAGCACTCATTGCCACAGGGGGTCATGCACAGCAACAAGCCACATCAGAGCCTTGAAGGCCCTCCGTGGCTTTTCCCTGGCCCTTTGCCATCTGTTGCCTCTGAGGACTTATTTTCTTTTCCTCTCCATGGCCACAGTGGTGGTTACCCTAGAAAAAAGATTTCGAGTCTGAACCCCGCTTATAGCCAATACTCTCAGAAAAGTATCGAACAGGCAGAAGATGCTCACAAGAAAGAGCACAAACCCAAAAAGCCCGGCAAATACATTTGCCCCTACTGCAGCAGGGCGTGTGCCAAACCCAGTGTACTGAAAAAACACATCAGGTCCCATACCGGTGAGCGGCCATATCCATGTATACCTTGTGGTTTCTCTTTCAAGACAAAGAGCAATTTGTATAAGCACAGGAAGTCACATGCCCATGCAATTAAGGCAGGATTAGTCCCTTTCACAGAGTCAGCTGTATCTAAATTGGACCTAGAGGCTGGTTTTATTGATGTAGAAGCAGAAATACATTCAGACGGTGAGCAGAGCACAGACACAGATGAGGAGAGCTCTTTATTTGTTGAGGCTTCTGAGAAAATGAGTCCTGGCCCACCAATCCCGTTGGATATTGCCAGCAGAGGTGGCTATCATGGGTCATTGGAAGAATCACTGGGAGGGCCAATGAAAGTGCCGATTTTGATTATCCCCAAAAGTGGGATTCCTTTACCTAACGAAAGCTCTCAGTATCTGGGCTCTGATATGCTATCAAATCCATCTCTAAATACTAAGCCTGATGATTCTCACACAGTTAAACAGAAACTTGCACTAAGACTCTCGGAGAAAAAAGGACAAGATTCTGAGCCATCTCTAAACCTCCTGAGCCCGCACAGTAAAGGAAGCACTGACTCTGGTTACTTTTCTCGCTCAGAAAGTGCGGAGCAGCAAATAAGCCCTCCAAACACAAATGCAAAGTCTTATGAAGAAATCATCTTTGGAAAATACTGTCGGCTTAGTCCCAGAAATACACTCAGTGTTACAACCGCAAGCCAGGAGCGTGCCACAATGGGGAGGAAGGGCGTGATGGAATCGTTGCCTCACGTAAACACCCGGTTAGATGTTAAGATGTTTGAAGATCCGGTTTCACAGCTGATCCCAAGCAAGGGAGAAATCGACCCCAGTCAAACAAGCATGCTGAAATCCACGAAATTCAACAGTGAATCCAGACAATCCCAGGCTATTCCGTCATCTATCAGGAATGAAGGAATCAGGAATGAAGGAAAGCTTTTTCCTGCAAATGTCCAAGGCAGCAACCCAATTCTCTTAGAAGCTCCTGTGGACGCTTCACCCCTTATTAGAAGCAACTCAATGCCAACTTCTTCAGCAACAAATCTAAGTATTCCTCCTTCTTTAAGAGGAAGTCACTCATTTGATGAAAGGATGACGGGTTCTGATGATGTGTTCTATCCAGGGACTGTAGGAATACCCCCTCAGCGCATGTTAAGAAGACAAGCTGCATTTGAGCTGCCTTCGGTACAAGAGGGGCACATGGAGGCAGAACACCATGGCAGGATGTCAAAGAGTATCACAAGCTTATCCTTGAAGGAAAAGAAGTTGATTTCTGGGGACCGAGTGGGGTATGACTATGATGTCTGCCGGAAACCCTACAAGAAGTGGGAGGACATTTCCTGCTTAGGCTCTTTAAAACACGGGGGTGAATATTTTATGGATCCCTCGGTGCCGTTGCAGGGAATGCCAACCATGTATGGAACTACATGTGAAAATAGAAAGCGCCGGAAAGAGAAGAGCGTAGGAGATGAGGAGGACACCCCCATGATTTGCAGCAGCATTGTGAGCACTCCCATGGGCATCATGGCTTCAGATTATGACCCCAAATTGCAGATGCAGGAAGGCATGAGAGGTAGTTTCGCCATGTCTGGACACGAGAACCCTTCTCATGGTCACTCTGAGCGCTTTGACCCATGTCGGCCCCAACTCCAATCTGGAAGCCCATCTCTTGGGTCTGAGGAGTCACCCTCGGCCACTGATTCAGACAAGATGTCAGAGCTAGGGAGCAGAAAACCTCCGGGAAATGTGATTTCTGTCATTCAGCACACAAACTCGCTGAGCCGACCCAATTCATTTGAAAGGTCTGAGTCAGCTGAGCTGGTGGCTAGCATACAGGATAAAGCCTCTTCACCTTCTGAGACCTGTGACAGTGAGATTTCCGAAGCCCCGGTGAGTCCAGAGTGGGCTCCACCAGCAGACAGTGCTGAAAGTGGGGGGAAGCCGTCCCCTTCCCAGCCGGCTCAGCAGCAGTCCTACCACGCACAGCCCAGGCTAGTTCGCCAGCACAACATTCAGGTTCCTGAGATCCGAGTGACTGAGGAGCCTGATAAACCAGAGAAGGAGAAAGACACCCAGGGTAAAGAGCCAGAAAAGCCTGTGGAAGAATTTCAGTGGCCCCAGAGAAGTGAGACCCTTTCCCAGCTCCCAGCTGAGAAGTTGCCACCCAAGAAGAAGCGTCTGCGGCTTGCAGATATGGAGCACTCTTCAGGGGAATCCAGCTTTGAATCCACAGGCACAGGTCTCTCCCGCAGCCCTAGTCAGGAAAGCAACTTGTCCCACAGCTCCAGTTTTTCAATGTCTTTTGAAAGAGAGGATACCATTAAGCTTGCTGCACCGCCTAAGCAAGATGAGTTTGGGAAGCATTCCGAGTTTTTGACTGTCCCTGCTGGTTCATACTCCTTGTCTGTTCCAGGCCACCACCACCAAAAAGAGATGCGGCGCTGCTCGTCCGAGCAGATGCCTTGTCCTCATCCAGCCGAAGTCCCAGAAATCCGGAGCAAATCATTCGATTATGGAAATCTGTCCCATGCTCCCGTGGCAGGGGCCTCGGCCACCACATCATCTCCATCACGGGAGAGGAAGAAATGCTTTCTGGTGCGGCAGGCTTCCTTCAGCGGCTCTCCGGAGATTGCCCAGGGTGAGGCTGGGGCAGATCTGAGTGTAAAGCAGGAGCAGATGGAGCACCTGCACGCTGGCCTCAGGGCCGCATGGCACCATGCCCCTACCTCTGTCCTGCCTCCTCTCCAGGCAGAGGACCCCGGGAAACAGGTGGTGGGTCCTTGTGCCCAGCTGAGCTCTGGACCGCTCCACTTGGCCCAACAACAGATCATGCACATGGACAGTCAGGAGTCTCTAAGAAATCCCTTGCTACAGCCAACATCCTACATTGCAAGCAAGCACTTGTCTGAACAGCCGCATTTATTTCCACATCAAGAGACTATTCCATTTTCTCCAATCCAGAATGCCTTGTTTCAGTTTCCATATCCTACCGTCTGTATGGTTCATTTACCAGCTCAGCAGCCTCCCTGGTGGCAGGCACATTTCCCACATCCCCTTGTGCAGCACCCTCAGAAGAGCTATGGCAAGCCTTCTTTCCAGGCAGAAATCCATCCTGGCTATCCCTTAGAGCATGTTGCAGAGCACACTGGAAAGAAACCTGCTGATTATGTACACACAAAAGAGCAAACTTACCCATGTTATTCAGGAACATCAGGGCTACACTCAAAGAACATTCTTCCAAAGTTTCCATCAGACCCAAGCACCAAGTCACCTGATACTCCCTCCGAGCAGGTTCTTCAGGAAGATTTTGCCTCAGCAAGTGCTGGGCCTTTGCAGTCCTTACCTGGAACAGTGGTGCCTGTTAGGATCCAGACCCACGTCCCATCCTATGGGAGCGTCATGTACACAAGCATTTCTCAGATACTTGGGCAGAACAGTCCTGCAATTGTCATCTGCAAAGTTGATGAGAATACTACCCAGAGAACACTGGTGACCAATGCGACCATGCAAGGAATAGGATTCAACATCGCCCAGGTGCTGGGGCAGCATGCAGGCTTAGAAAAATACCCCATTTGGAAAGTACCTCAGACCTTACCCCTCGGCTTAGAATCCTCCATTCCCTTATGTTTACCTTCCACCTCTGACAGTGTGGCCACCCTGGGAGGTAGCAAGCGTATGCTCTCTCCAGCAAGCAGCCTAGAACTCTTCATGGAAACAAAGCAGCAGAAAAGGGTCAAAGAAGAAAAGATGTATGGACAGATTGTGGAGGAACTCAGTGCCGTGGAGCTAACCAGCTCAGACATCAAGAAGGATATGTCCCGCCCACAGAAACCCCAGCTGGTTCGACAAGGCTGTGCTTCTGAGCCAAAGGATGGCTTGCAGTCAGGGTCATCTTCTTTCTCCTCACTGTCCCCTTCCTCATCTCAAGACCATCCATCTGCCAGCATGCCCTTGAGGGAGCCATTCCCGCCCAACTCCAGGGCACCCTCTCTAGGCCAGAAGTCCAGTGGGCCTTCTGAAAGCAGAGAGTCCTCAGATGAACTTGATATTGATGAGACAGCATCTGACATGAGCATGAGCCCACAGAGCAACTTGTTGCCACCAGGAGACAGTCAGCTTGAAGAGCAAGGAAAGGGCCAGAAGCTGCCTGTTGGCATGCTGGTGCACATGGCTTCTGGCCCAAGCAGGAAAATGGCAAACTCGACTCTTCTTTTCACGGATGTGGCAGATTTCCAGCAGATTCTTCAGTTCCCTAGTCTGCGGACAACAACTACTGTGAGTTGGTGCTTCTTGAATTATACAAAACCCAATTATGTGCAACAGGCCACCTTCAAATCCTCGGTTTATGCTTCATGGTGCATTAGTTCCTGTAACCCAAACCCATCGGGATTGAACACCAAGACCACTCTGGCTCTTCTGAGGTCCAAGCAAAAAATCACTGCAGAAATTTATACTCTGGCTGCTATGCACAGGCCTGGAACTGGCAAGCTTACATCATCGAGTGCTTGGAAGCAGTTTGCTCAGGTAATGAATACCATTTCTAAAAGCACTGTAGTGTGCATTTGCTCACTGAGCAGAGTACATAGTGAAGTACGTAAGGTCTAAAACATGCAAGTGAAATGAAGGTCAGAGTTGAGGGCACCCTCTGCAATGCTGATTTCCCTTCCCTGGTAAGAGAAGAAGCCACTGACCATGAACTAGGTCATGGGGAAGTCTCTTCTTCATCCAGGAGCCATGAAATTCTACTACTGGGACTCAATTCCTTTGGGTTCTTCTCCTTTCTGGCCTGTGTTAGTGACCTAGCAGATCAAATTTTCTTTTGATATGAGGAATTCAGGGGATTATGAAATGTGGGTACAGGACATAGAACATCATGAATGTGGGAATGGACACTGAGAGGAAGGATGGGGAAGGAGGTGTGCAGATGTCATAACTGAGCTTTGCAAACTTCAGAGTGGACCTTCTGACAATCTTGCTTCCATGTTCCCACTAGCAATATTTTTTACTAAAATGCATTTTCTTTATTTCTCTCTCAAAATTCATTTTTCCAAGTGATTTTTTGGTTTGGTCCTATGTGAACAATTAATACCTTATATGTAAAATTACAAAAATGCTAACAGGGACACTTTGGAATTTTTGCTAAATTAGTAATGAAACAAATAGAAGATTTATAAATATATATTACTTAATCCTAGAACCATTTACCTTCAACAATTTACCATTTACCTTCAACAATTTTTGAAAATATGTCCTTGTTATTGTTTTCATTGCTACTTTTACCTTCAACAATTTTTGAAAATATGTCCTTGTTATTGTTTTCATTGCTACTTCATAATATAGAACATGTTTTCTGTTTTTATTAGTGTTGCACAGAATAAGTGCCAACAGAGGAGTATTTTTTTAATAAAATGTCGAATGACTCCATAAAAGCTGTCATTCTTCTCTGATTTTATCTCTAGTGTCCCTTATTTCATGTAACTGGGCCATGGCCTTTTAGCATGGAATTTAGGCTAATTTTCAGAGATCAGAGAAGAGCAGAATGTGTGGGCTTCTCCTATGTCTATGTCTTAGAGAAATCATATGAAATGATTCTCTCTTTTGTTCTACAGATGAAACCTGATGCATCCTTTTTATTTGGCAGCAAACTAGAGAGGAAACTAGTTGGAAATATCTTAAAAGAAAGAGGGAAAGGAGATATTCATGGAGATAAAGATATTGGATCCAAACAAACAGAGCCAATCCGAATTAAAATCTTTGAAGGAGGGTAAGGAAACATACGTGCATGTGTGAAATATTCAGTCCTAGATCAGAGCAAGCAATCACGAATGTACAGATGGAAAGAATAGTATCTACTCTGGTTGGAAGTATAAGGTGAATTCCTTCTCAGCTCACATTTCTGAAGTCTGGTAATAGATAATGAGTTTATGCCCTTGCTTTCAATGACTTACTTTCACTGAAAATGTCCCTGTCAAATATAGTTTGGGCTTCTGCTTTAAATTTTCACATGTCTCATGCACTATGAAATAGACTAAATTGGTGAACTCTTGATGCCATCTAAGCTTAATCATTTCTTAATATTTTTATGGACATCTTAAAAATATTTAATATTAATGGACATATTTTTATTCTGTGCTTACAAAAATGCAATCATGCACACTCATGTATAATCCTAGGAACTAGTTAATTTGATGGTTCATTTTATTGCTTTTATATTACCTAAACTCCAGACTGAGAGGAATTCATCAGTTCCATTGATGTCCTGTTTCTGTTCCAGGATCCAAGCCAGGGTACCATGCATTTAGTTGTCATATTTTCCTAATCTCTTTCTGGTTTGTGGCAGTCTCTCTGTTGGGAATTTCTTTTTAAATGTTGAATCCTGAGTTGTATAAACACAAGTGATAAGATCCATTGACTTTGATATCTGTACAGTAAAAAAAAAATTACATATATGTGCAACAGCTAGTTTTAGATTTCAGTAGAAACGTATTTTCAATACAGTCGGTCACATGGGAGAAAAAGCTCCAACTTATGCTATTAAAATTTTAAAACGTTAAAGCATGTTAATCACATTTGATTAGCCAGCCCTATCTCTACAGTAGACCTTTAATTAACATGTTTCCATGAGCATGAATTTATTCCAGTTATATTTGAAAGACAGAGTAATGCTATCTATTTGATTATAAAATGTCAAATGTTTACGAATTTGAAATATCTATTTTCCACGTTGATTTACCAGTTTGAAGATGAATTATTAAAGTTGTTTCCCCCTTAGTATTGACCCCTTTGAATGTCTAGTATTTTCACCACTGAAACCACAGTTGTATGGATTCTTGAAGCTTGTCTTGATATTTTTTTTGACATCCCTCATCTTTTAACACAAACGAGAGAAATATAGATTTTATCTTTCCTCAGAGACTGAGAGGTCCCTGTGACTGAATCAACACCCTTATATTCAGCAGTCTTCATAGCTGCACTTGTACTAGATTAGCAGAGACCTTCCCATTACATGTGCTTTGGGGAGCCCACCTCCACTAACGAAGGACACAAGTGAAAAGCGTATGTGAACATTTTATTGCTGTTTTGATGATTCACAAGGACTGTCCCCATATATCATTTCTTCCTCCTTTCATTGCCCCATTGTATGGGCTACATCCCAATCATTTCTTAATCTGTGATACAACTTCTGCCTGTTGGTTACCAAGTGTTCATTCCAAGCAATGTGGTATCACCACCTCTTATTTTGGTGATGACAAAGTGATAGCTTTAAAAAGAACTTTTACTGATCACATTTTTAAGTGGATGTGTTCTTTATATTATCTAACTCCTAGATTTAGTAATTTAATTGAATGTATCTTTTGGCTTTTTTCAAAAGCCATTCATTCTTGTATTAAGTAGATTCATGGGTCTGTAGACCTGTTGAATGGTAAATATTTTATATGTACAGACTTTTCTAATATGCAGTTTTATTCGGTACTGAATTTTACTGTTTTCAAGTTAATCAGGTAAGGCATTAAAAATAAAGTTATATCACTTGAAGACAAAATGCATTTCCCATCACTACACTAACTTTAAGGTGAAGAAAACTAGCTTTCTATTAAATCATTTGTTTTATTCTATATTTCTTTGGTAACTTTATCTATTGAGGGGCAGAGAATAGTGAAATTAAAAGGTGAAAGAAAATTTGCATCTTGAGATTCTTTTCCACTTTGTTACAAAAGACAGTGTGAAATAAAGCATGAAGTTCAAGAAAGTTTCGAAGAACAAGTTGAAGTTGAAAATTCTTTGTGGAAGGAGAAAGACTTAAAGGATGAAAAAAAAAACCACACAAAACTATTTGTATTTTTGATACTACTTAATTCCTACCTGGAGTTTTTGGTACTGATCAAAAAGTAAATAATGTTAAGATTGCATAGCATCCGTAATAGAGGTAGTATTTAAATATGTGGATGGATTTTCTCTCTTAAAAATCCTTCAGTAAATTGGAGGAATAAAGTTGAACTTTTATTCCTGATGACAGATTAGCTAGGACAAAATGGAGAAGTGTGCAGTACTCTTAGATTGTGAAAGAAATTAAAAAACCAAACCAAAACAAACAAAAAAAATCTGTAAATCTAGTGCCTTTAAAGTAAATCCAAGGGGAATTAGGGCATTTTATATGTCAGTTTATGTTCTGAAGTTACAAAAAGAGTCCCTTGAGAGGAATATCTTCCCAAGAATGACATCAGACCCATAATTTTAGCCTAGCTTTGATTTAAAAGATAATGATATTCATTGAATTATTCAATAGAATGCTACTGTACTCTATGATTGATCATGTTTCATTGTAGTCTAAACAAAATATGATGTTGAGCACTTTGTTTTATAGATTATTACAATGAATACCTAAGATTTGGTGAACTGATTTGATTAAACTAGATGACCTCAGACAAACCTATTAAGTTCTTCTGGAAACAAATGCAAATTTGATTGAAAAATAGAACCTCCAGTTTTTATTATGTAACAGTACTTACCAGAAGCTACTTGAAATTTAGACTCCACTTTAGTACAAATTCAGGGTCCTTGGGAAGAGCGGATCAAATCTGTAGACAACAGTTGGTGAGCTCAGCTCAGCCTGTGTAAGCTAGAAATTTCAGAGGCACTCTCATGCCAGGATTGTAAAAATAGAGTAAAAGCTTGCAATGAGGAATTCTATTATCAGTTATACTTATTTTAGCAAATTTAGAGGGAAGCGTGTGTGTTCTGCATGCACATCTTAGACGATGTAATGTTAACAAATGATATATGATGATTTGAATATGTTGGTTTAACTTTCTGGATAGTTCTTGTGTGGAGGCTGTACTAGAATCCAAAAGTAGTAAGGCACAACACTGCAACTCTCTGAGATTTATAGAAGTCCATTTGAACAACTCTATCCCCAAGTCCATGTATCTACACTCAATAGAGGGACCCAATTCCATTTTGAACACTATGTAGAAAAATTACATTTTGCTTTCAATGCCAAATCAATTATCTAATTCTTTCAGGCATTTATTGCATAAACTTCATAGGCTTCATAGAAGTAAAGTTGATAACTATTTGTCAAAGAACCTCATACAAATTTTGTCACTCAAAAAAAAAATTACCACTCCAAAGATTAGCTTCTGGTTTGACATATAAAACACTAGAGTATTTGAAAACACACTGAATTCCCTTTTTCTAAACAGGTATAAGTCAAATGAAGATTATGTATATGTCAGAGGACGTGGACGTGGAAAGTACATTTGTGAAGAATGTGGGATTCGCTGTAAGAAGCCAAGCATGCTCAAAAAGCATATCCGCACTCACACTGATGTCAGGCCTTACGTATGCAAGTTATGTAACTTTGCCTTCAAAACTAAAGGTACAATTCTCATCTCTTTAGATGAAAGATACTTTGTTTATGGCTATGTTGGATTCAGAATACCATTTTATAACTAACTTGCATTGACTGTAAGATGGTTTTGTTTATGAAATATATTTTTCCCTTATGTAAGTAATCAAAGGATGTACATGAGACAGCGAGTCTCCTTTTATGACTTAAGTAAGAGCTATAGACTTGGGGCCAGGCTGGTTGTTTCCGAAGGAAGTGGCTAAGAATTGTCTGGATTGCTATTGCTATTACTGCATGTTGGAAGTGTTGTGTGGTCTAGATAATCTTTGTACCAGTATTGAAATACCACCGGGAGACAATCCATGCGGTGGCATTAGAAAAGCAAGGCAGCAGCTGGGAAGAAAACATGTGCCCATGGTCAGTTTCAAGATTATAAATAATGTAGAGACCCACAGACTCCCAGGTGGGCCCCTCCATCCACAGTTGCATTAATTATACATAGAAATTTGATAGCTTGTGTTCTGTGTATTTATCAGCACAGAGACAATTTCTTACTCTTAGGCCACAACTGTGAATCTCATAAAACTAGGACCTGCCTTAAAATTATATTCTACCCTAAAAAAAAATCTGTTTTTTACAGGTAGATTTATATAAAAATATTTTATACAGGAAGGTTGCTTTGATATTTCCATCATTTTATAAAACAATGGAAATGTTCATAAGCCCAGCACTCTCAGATTACATACAGTAGTGAATTAGAGGTGGTTGGACTTTTGTAGAAGTATGTTTACTCCTTGCTGTAGAAGTACTTTAGATCTAATGGTTTTTGCCCCCCTCACTAACCTCATATGATTTCCTATGTTTTAACTTTAAACTTGCCTGCTAATTATTCTGCTCCACTACTTGTCAAGAAAAATACGTATCAAATAAGATAATCTTTGGTAGAGAAACGGGTTTTTATTTTCTCCTATAACCCAAATCCTAAATTGTCTTATTGGTTTGTCAGAGGTATAAATGTGTAGACTCTCAGTATATCTGTTTCTTCTGTATAAAAAAGGTATCTATATTACAAAGATGCTTCCTTTGAAGCCACATAAAGGGAGTGTTCATTTGCACTTCAAAAGAGATAAACATAAGGTCCTTTAAATACCATCCACCTTTGCACAGTGAAGCCTTTTATTTAGAACTTCACCAAGAGACTCCCTAGGACATAAAGTCTAAATTTTGGTTTTATAGGCTGCAAATCTGCCAGTCAGTACAGCTGATAGATCTTCCCAGGGCATAGGAGTCTGCTGAAGGTATAGCTGATTGAAACACTGGGTGAAGAAATGTCATATTTCTAGGCATTTTTAAAGTCAAATAAATATAATAATAAAAAATAAAGAGCTAGTTTCTATAGTCTTAAAAAATCACATTAAATTTGGCTCTGAATCATTGTCATGGAGTTTCAGTAGGAAATAATTTATTCTTGGTCATTATTGGAGTTTCCTTGTCACCCTTCAGGAATGTCCAAATGTCTCAGGATCTTAAGATGAGCAAAATATCCCAGGAAACCCCTCCATTTTTCCAGTTGAAGTGACTGTTGTCCCAACCCATGTCCTCTGAGTGCAGATCCTGAGTGTCCTTGTAGGACCAGCACCTTCTGAACACTGGTGCCACTCCAGGCACCCACCCCCTGCCAGCCACTTCCCCCTCCTTGCTGGAATCCCTGCAGAAGCTCAGCACTTCAGTCAACCACAGCCAGGGTAGAGTTGTTTCAGTGCCAGATTTCTAACTACAAACCTATGCTGAAGATGAGAGCCCAAAGCCTGACTGCCTATTGAAATGGAGAAGAAAAGAGAGAAAGATAGAGGAGGAGAAACATATCAAGATCTAAATAAAGTATCTTGACACCTAACTTTTACACCCACCCATATACACAGGTTACTTTCTCCCTTGCAGAAGCAGGTAACTTCCATTAATATACAGATGTATTCATTAATTTACAGATTTAGGAATTCTTAATGATCTGGCTATAAAAATTTTTGAGGTCTTTAAAACATTTTTATATAAATAAGAGTAGTAAGGACCTGGAAATATTTTTATGCTTGGAATTACCAAAATAGCACATAAAATTCATAGATTTAAGATCAGTTAAGTAAAATACCAAGTAAATAAAATAACATAAGTAAAATAATAAACAACAGTAGCTCATATATCACATTAATGGTGAGCTAAACACTCCTACAAAGGAACAAACTATTTTATCAGGCTAAGAGTGTCCATCTACATTCAGTGAGCCTACTCTTAAAAAATAAAGTGTTTGCTGGTACATCGCTACAGCATCATCAAAGGACACAGATAATAATATGGCCCTTACAACTAAATTAGTTCCTGAATGTCTTTTAGTAAGCTATATATATGACATGGAATGATATATAGATAAATATATAATAAAATATTAATATATATATATAATTTCATAGATCCTAGGTCAAAGGTGATTGGATAAGTGTCTTCATAATCTTTCACATCCTATATAACAACATATAATTCTATATAAACACACACAAATGTATGTATAGATAGAATTCTATATATATCATCATCATCATCATCATAATACATGTGTGACAGAAAATCTTTCTCTTAGAATGATGGGAATTTCAAGATAAATAGGGAATATTGAAGAACTTTAGAAACTGCTGTAATAAACTTTGCTAATATATACCAGACAGATAGATGCTAAACACTGAGAATAATGCTCCCTTTAAGTAGTTAGCCAACTATTTTTATGGTTCTTTGAATTTATTTTACAAGGTTGACTTTCCCATAAGTTTGCATATGACCCTATTCTCCAAGTCTTCTAGAATAAGGAAACTTGATTTTGTCAGAATTCTGAGTGGCTGTATATTCAGGAACCAGATTGTTCCTCTTAAGTTCAAAGCAAAGGGTAGTGGGTATAAACAAATCTGTGTTATCTCATGTTAGTTCATTTCTAATTTTGGAGCAATCATCACATTTTTGTAAACAATTAATTTCTCTTTTTGCCTGTGTTTTCTAGGAAACCTAACAAAGCATATGAAATCTAAAGCACACATGAAGAAATGCTTGGAGTTGGGAGTTTCAATGACATCAGTGGATGATACAGAAACTGAAGAAGCAGGTATTTCAAAATTTAGTTGACTGACCTGTTCGTTCTTCACACTGGAGCTTCATGGCTGGGGTGGTAAAACAAGTTTTGATATTTTAAAAAACTGATCACATTTAGTTTTATTTAATATGAAATATATAAAATAAATCTGACATGTTGAATTGCTTATAACCTGAGAAGAAATAAATGCATTTCAGTTCTGACTAAAGGGGGAAAAAAAGACCTCACTATGAAATACTCCTATTTAACCATAAAGGAAATCTAATTATGCTTGTGTTGTGACAGAGATTTAGATTTTATGAAACTTCTGGGGAAATTTGAAAAACAATTTAATGCATTATTATTCCTATTAAGAGGGAAAAAATCCATCATTAACCTAATAGAAAACCTGAGGGCCAGTCAGACTTCCTGAGATATATCACTTACACGTAAGTTTATACCTATAGAGATAGATCGTTGCTTTCTTTTTCTTCTAGCCTCATTATTAACAGCATTATCCACACCCATTTCTTGAGGCTTTTCTATGGGCCAGGTGACATCTGAGATTTAAGATTCCACATTAGAATCCTTTTGTTGGGTTGAGATGAATCAGATCAGTCATAAAAGGATAATAACCAGTGTAAGGTCTTCCAGATAAGTGCCCAATGAGTGTTATAGGGGTTCAGAGATAGAACTATCTCTAGGGGCTGCAGGGTTGGAAGAAAGCTTTTAGAAAGAGATGGGGTCCAAATTAGTTCCTCACCTTGACATTTAGACCTTGATCTTCACTTTCTGTTCAATGTTTCAGAAACGATGGAAGATTTGCACAAAGCAGCTGAGAAGCATAGCATGTCCAGCATTTCAACTGATCATCAGTTCTCAGATGCTGAAGAATCTGATGGTGAGGATGGAGATGATAATGATGAAGATGATGAAGATGATGATGACTTTGATGATCAGGGCGATTTGACACCAAAAACAAGATCGAGAAGCACCAGTCCTCAGCCGCCTAGATTCTCGTCCTTGCCTGTGAATGTTGGCGCCGTGCCCCATGGGGTTCCTTCAGATAGCTCCCTGGGGCATTCTTCATTGATCAGCTATTTGGTTACTTTGCCAAGTATTCAGGTTACTCAGCTGATGACGCCCAGTGACTCATGTGAAGATACTCAGATGACAGAATACCAGAGGTTATTCCAGAGCAAGAGTACAGACTCAGAGCCGGACAAAGACAGGTTAGACATACCGAGTTGTGCGGATGAAGAGTACATGCTGTCTTCAGAGCCCAGCTCCTCACCGAGGGACTTCTCCCCCTCGAGCCACCATTCCTCACCGGGATATGACTCTTCACCCCGCCGAGATAATTCACCAAAGAGGTATCTGATACCCAAAGGAGATTTATCACCCAGAAGACATTTATCACCTAGGAGAGATCTGTCACCCATGAGACATCTCTCACCAAGAAAGGAAGCTGCATTGAGAAGAGAGATGTCACAGAGAGATGTTTCACCGAGAAGGCATCTGTCTCCAAGGAGGCCAGTGTCACCTGGGAAAGACATCACGGCAAGAAGAGACCTCTCTCCCAGAAGAGAGAGAAGATACATGACCACCATAAGAGCGCCATCTCCCAGAAGGGCTTTATACCATAACCCACCATTGTCCATGGGGCAGTATTTGCAAGCAGAACCAATTGTATTGGGGCCTCCTGTAAGTATGATTAGCTTTCCCTTTATAATTTATAATCCAAAGCTTATTGGAACCTCTTGATAACACACTAACACACTAGTGTGATATTTATTATAACGTGGGTATCTCTCACGGGAAGCAGGGAACGTGGTTACTGAAAATAGCAGGAAGACATTTTCTCTCATGCTGTTGTTAGTAACATAGCTGTGGCATTACCCCAAGTGTAGTATTGCATCAGAGCAGTGGTGCATTTCCAGCTGGGAACAGGTGAGGCTTTTCTAAATGCTTTCTAAGCTTAACTAATTATGGGCATGAGCTGAAACCTTTACATGAGCAGGAAAGGTGAAGTCTTTGGAATGACATGACGGCATAGACAGACACTCTTAGGGCCTTTGTGGTGTCAGGTGTAGAACTTTGTCAAGTAAGGATCAGGCATTAGCATTGACTTTCAATACATTTTAAAAAATAAACTCTTTACCTTGTCCACAGTGAGTGGATGTGTAAAACCAGTGAGTGACTAGGATAGGAGAGAGTGACCCCCTGGATATGTTGTGAGTCAAAGGCATGAACCTATCTGCTTTTCTTGTCATTACTACCACCTCCTGCTCAGTGAGAGGGCACTGGCTCAGTGAGATGGTGGGCACAAAGTTGGGAGAACTAAGGGAGAGAGTTTCTGAGATTTCTATGGTATGCCCTCATGATAAACTTAGATAACAACAGTAACAATCATGGATTAAGTTTAGGCAGTAGGTTTAATGCAAATCTATAAAAAAGCATCTGCCCTGCCTCATTCCATGGTATGGCTGACCTTGATGTTTCTTTCAGTTTGTATAGGATTTTTTTTTTAAATGAATAAAACAGACACTTAGCATAGACAGATGAATGACACCTTTTGAGTTTCTTTGCTTTACATGTATTTTTGTTTCCTAGTCTCCATTTCTTGCTGTTCTTCCTTTGTTCTGGGTTTCTGTTGTGTGGCTCCACACCATCCTTCCAGCCAAAGTCACTACCAACTTCTAGCTCTGTCTTATCACTGTCCCAGTGGCCAGGCTCCCTCATCTTTGTTGCCTTGTAACAACCTTGAGTTGTGAGCTTAGGTTATCATATGTAAACTCAGGAAAGCTCCCTGCTGCAATTCCCTCCCTGATCCCCAACATCATCTTTTCACAAGTGGTACCAGCTTAGTCTTTATGGTACAATTACTGCAGAAACACGCATACAAACAGGACATGATTTATTTGCCAAGATAATGAATTAACCAGCTAGGAAAAAAAGAGGTATATTTACACAAGTTTTTGTGTCTTGGTGGTGTTAAGTAGAAAAGAGGGGTCTTCTGGAGTTTATGCCACCACGGCCTAAGTAGAGAGTTGTAGATACGCAAATCCCTCTGATGGCAGGATACCATATCTGAAGAAAAAAATGCTTTCTCCAGTATAGACCAGTGATGCTGGCAGAGCATGTGTGGCCTTGGCCAGGTGGGCTCAGATTGGGGTATTTGTGAGACGTGGGATATCTTTGGTCAATTGTAGTCGTGAAAATGTAAGCCTTTAGTGCCATAACACTATTGTTATTAAAGCAACTAACAGCAACTTGCAGTCAACTCAGGCATAGGAATCAAAGGTGCAGACTAAGGAAGTTCATCTAATTTGGATATGTGACCAGAAAGGAGATTGGTTTTACTAGTCACTGAGTTTGCAACCAGTTGTATTTTTTTATACCAATTTACCTGGATACTTAATACGATTATTAAACTTTACCATTTATGAAGGCCAACTGTAGAGCCATTGGTCTATTACCCAGTTTAATTATCTTCAGAGAATTTACAGCCTCCTGCATTGTCCATGTGATAAGAGGGAAGAGATCTGGGAATGCTCCCTGAAGAAGGGGCACTTGTTCCAAAACACTTGCCATTTAATGTTTTATCACATCCTTTTTGAGGGGCAAAGGAGGAGTTTATCTTTCTGTGATGTATGAAGAAAATTTTTGTTGCCAAGATTAAACAGAAGTGATGACACTATGAGGATTATTTCTCCTGAACTCTATATTGGCTGAGTGCTGCACCCTCTCTGAATAATGTATGAAAATATTAAATTAGAATAACCCTAAAAATAAACCTTTTTGATAGAAATTCTTTTAGCAATACCTTCTCTTGTTGCTTAACATAGGCTAGGAGCTCACAGGTCAGTGACTGTAGCATGAAAGGATCTTCTAGCCTAGCATGACAACACTCATCCTCTGGTTCAGTCTGGAGTGGTAGTACCCAGGGAACAGGTTTGGAGGAGATGATACTCAACCACCAGGATCCTACTACCTTGCTGTTCCTGCCCTACTGCCTTCTGGTTAATTTTAATATAGATAGATAATTGTAGATGAAAGAAAGGAAGGAAGGAAGGAAGGAAGGAAGGAAGGAAGGAAGGAAGGACTGCAAGGAGGCCACCCCGCCGACGAGACACTACATCGCACGCAGAAGACAACCTACAAGCACGCCACCCTACCGCCCGCAAGCCCGACGCCTCGACCGCACTCCCCGACCCCCACCCCCTACTCTCCTTCCTTCCGACTCCCCTCCTGAAGGAACGATCTTTGCTCATCAGTAAATATTTTTTGAAGGTCTAACATGTACAGCTCAAGGATGATGATGAAAAAGTCTTATGATTTCTGGCCCCAACTTTTTTAAACAAACTAATTTCCTATTCCATTTTTAATGTTTTGGTACATAAATTAGCAAAGGAGACAAAAACATGTTCTGGTTTCCACTATGTAGTGCAGAAGAGCATTGTCGACATTCAGTTCTATCACTTGCTATCTGTGTGATCTTAAACAAGTCATTTAACTTCTCGGCCACAGTTTCTTAATCTGCTTGTGGCAGCTAAGGAGGTGGGCCAAGC
This sequence comes from Canis lupus familiaris, assembly GCF_011100685.1. Classification (NCBI taxonomy): domain Eukaryota; kingdom Metazoa; phylum Chordata; class Mammalia; order Carnivora; family Canidae; genus Canis; species Canis lupus. Next base: position 34,610,434 of record NC_049222.1, on the reverse strand, counting down.
AGATTTCTGTCTTTGGAAGAATTTGCCATTCCGCTGTGAGGAATGCTGTAAACTGACAGCCTCCTGCTGTTAGTGCCATCATGATAGGTCTCAGTTTTCCATCCAAGGCTACATACTCTCCCCTACAGCCCCCAGCCAGTGGCTGAGCCTGGATCAGTCCCAGCTGAGCACCTGCCTCCTCTCCTGCTTATCTTCATCAGGTTCCCTGCTTCCCTTGCCCCACAATGAACTCCTTGAACTCCTGCCTCCTTCTTTGTATTTGTTTCCAGAGCACCTACTGACAATGTTGAAAAGATGAGTGGGATATTAAACCTGGTACATGGGATATATATGCACACACATACATACATACACATAATACAACCCACATGGGTTCATTATTCATATTTCCGTATCAAGGTGTTTCTTACCAGGACTTACAATGATATTATAATGATAAGCCTCAAATTACAAAACTAAATAGGATTGCAAATGGGGTAAAAACCAAGGTAGAAAAATCTTATTGAGAGTTTCTTGGGAAGGTGAAGAAGAGATGAATGCAGGAGAAGAGGATGTGTGGAAAGGCCTGGTAGCATTTGGAGCAGGGGAAGTACTTACATGGTAAAAGTTCTACTGGCACCCTTACTTCTGTGACTGTAATCATTTAATTGCTGATCAGAAAAGGTCTGAAAATGACATTTTCTTTTTCTTTCTTTCTGTATTTGAGGAGAAGGACAAAGAGCATGAGCAGGGGGAGGGAAAGCAAGAGAGAGAGAGAGGGAGAGGTAGAGGAAGAGGAAGAAGTAGATTCCCCACTGAGCAGAGAGCCTGATGGATTCAGGACTTGATCTCAGGACCCTGGGATCATGAACTGAGCTGAAGGCAGACGCTTAACTGACTGAGCCACCCAGCTGCCCTGACACTTTCATTCCTAACACAAATAAAATTCTATTGGATTTTGAACATTTTGAATATATCTTAGTGTTAGAGGACACTTCATTCATCACTCCTCTTGTTAGCCTTGAGTCAGGGCTCTCTTTGGCCCTCACAGAGCCCCATTCTGATTAGGTGTAAGCAGTGGATGTCATAGAATAGCAACCAAGAGCAAAATGGAAACATAACCAGGTTACATTTTATGTTAAACTTTTAATTTTTGACCATTATAATTAAAAGAGGATTCATTTAATTATCTTCAAAGATTATTATTATCTTATTAATATTAATATTAATATTATCATCATCATCATAGTTCTTGCACCTTAACTGGTGGTTGCTGTAGGAAACATGCCTTTTTCCAGATTGGAGCAAAGACAAGAGGGATTTGTTGTAGTAGCATTTAAATGACTCTCATACTATCAAATTCTCACCTTCCCTAACTCATGATTATAGGATTTCATTACTTCCTGCCCTTCCAGGATAAGTCATTTGTTTCTAGCTCGAATAAGGTATAGCCCAAAAGAGGGTAAGAGCTAAGCATGGCACAGAGTAACAGATCTAATACATAATTTATCATCCTCAGGCTGTCTCACAGTCTAAAAAGAACTGAATGAATCATTAATGGTATAGAGCATACCTTGAGCTTTAGAACTGAAACATCCTTGAAATGAATTAGAACTTTTTTTTTTCTCTCTCCTGGATTACTACCATTCTTGACAGGTTTACACCTATCTGATTTTAAGTTCTCAAAAAATAAAAATAAACTGAGTACCTTTTAAATGACAGCCCAGTAAAAGAATAAATCTCAGGAATTGAAACCTGATCATCTCATTCAAGCCTGATAATCTCGTAGTCTAAGTTGTGTTTTGCTACAGAAACGACGATAGAAAGGAAGTTCTCTTTCAGGAGTGGATCCATGAAATCTGGATTTCTGGCTCTTAATTTTAAATGTTCTAACTCATTAATTGCCAAGATGGGATTTAAATGAACATAATAATATAAACAGACGATGGTAAAATGTAATAATCTTGAGGTCCCAGCTGTGTAGTTGAATATAATTTGAAGCTGTTTGACATAGTTAATGTTAACTACTTTGATGGATAGTTGCCTTACAAAAACTGGCCTAATGATTTATCATTTGATAAAGCAGCTAGTCTTCCACCCGGTGTGCCTCTTGGTGGGAATTTATTCCTTTAAACCAATGTCTTGCACATTGGACTAACCAGTTTGTCTATCACCACCATTTTGTCATCTGTTCTGCAGAAAACTTAAAAAAAAAAAAAGCCAATTTTCAGGCTTGTCACTCCAGCTATACTCATCAACACTTAAGAAAAATATTAAAAATCTTCCCAGTATGTAAACAGATGGCAACCTTTTTTACTTTTTTTGATTTAAAAACCTACTATTAGTGTTTTTTTGCTCAGCAAACTTTTTCTGGTAATTATCCATTATTTTCATTTTCTTTTCTGAAAAAAAAAAAAAAAAGAAACAGAACTGAAATGTGTCTCATGCACTGCATGATTTATCACATTGCTGTTTCAAAACAAAAGTCACTTTTCATAGACCGACAGCTTCATTCAAGGATTCTAAAAGACGACTGAGAAATCTCTTGTGTCATAAAGTGAAAAATCAGTAAAGGGATGAAGTAGTTTTAAAGTGTTTTGAATGATTGAGTGAGTGATTGACCAAGTGACTGAAATAGCTTAGCCTATTTGACCTAGCATGAGGAGGACTGGGTGCTAAACGTTGTGGTCTCTGCTTCCCCATGCAGAATTTAAGAAGAGGATTACCTCAGGTTCCTTACTTCAGTCTCTATGGAGACCAAGAAGGTGCTTATGAACATCCAGGCTCCAGCCTTTTCCCTGAGGGTCCTAATGACTATGTCTTCAGTCATCTTCCACTCCACTCTCAGCAGCAAGTGAGAGCTCCTATCCCCATGGTGCCAGTTGGTGGGATCCAAATGGTTCACTCCATGCCGCCGGCCCTTTCCGGTTTACATCCTCCACCCACATTGCCTCTGCCGATGGAGGGCTCTGAGGAGAAGAAGGGAGCTTCTGGGGAATTCTTCCCTAAGGATCCCTATGTCCTTTCAAAGCAGCATGAGAAGCGATCGCCTCACGTTTTGCAGTCATCTGGTCCACCTAGCTCGCCCTCCTCCCCTAGGCTATTGATGAAACAGAGCACTTCAGAAGACAGCCTAAATGCAACAGAGAGGGAACAGGAGGAAAATATACAGACTTGTACGAAAGCCATTGCCTCTCTCCGGATTGCCACAGAAGACGCCGCTCTGCTTGGGGCCGATCAGCCAGTGCGGGCACAGGACCCCCACCAGAAACCCTTGGAAAGTGCACACGTTAGCATTAGACACTTTAGTGGACCTGAGCCAGGTCAGCCCTGTACCTCAGCCACCCACCCTGACTTGCATGATGGTGAAAAGGACAATTTTGGTACATCACAGACTGCATTAGCTCACTCGACGTTTTACAGCAAGAGTCGTGTGGATGATAAACAGTCTGGCTTTCACAGCAGCAAAGAGTTACCTTCAAGCACAGAGGGAGGCAATGAGCCTTCATCAGAGAAGAGTCAACTACCTTGATCTAAGATGCATGGAGACTTTCATTTCCACATTTTCCCATTTTGTTTTTGTTTTTGTTTTTCTAGAAATAGAGGTAATCAAGTTTATAGCATGCCTGTCCTAAGTTACAGTAGTTTGCTATTATATATACTTTTGTTATATCAAAAGAATTAGGTAAATTAACAAGTCATCATGAGCCTGACCAAAACAAAATTTGAAATTAACCTATTGGGTCTGGTACTTTTAAAATTGTACAGATGTTTGTGCCTTTTCTTTACTTTGCTTATATTCTTATAAGCATTTTTTAGCAGTAATTTGTACATATTTTAGAATTTGTGTATCTGCTTTGTAATAAATGTAATTTCTTTCCTTTTTTGGACACTTGGATCTAAATGATGTAAAGCAAAACAGCATCAATATATATGTGAGGTTGCACTAAAACATATTTTTATATGATTAAAACTGAACAGCTTTTATGTACAGCTCTGATTCTGTAATACTAATATTTATTTACTTTGTTTCATAAATTGTACATTTTTTCTTAATGTTGTGGATTGCTTTTCTATGTGAAGCATGGGATTTACTGTTGCGTAACTAGAACAAAAATGTATATTGTAAACAAGATATTTAAACTAGAGTATCTTATTCTGCACTTATGCATTAGTTAAAAAAAAAAAGATAAAGGATGTATCAGTCAGTTCTTAACTCTTGTAAATTTTTTTGTCTCTTGTTTGCTGGATTGACTATAACTTAAGTGCTGATTGTGATTTTAAACTTATAGTACCGTAAAGCATTAAAGTAAACAATGTGCTATTGTGAGTTTTTTCAAAGCTTTATAAATCAGTTATAAATAATATTAAAAGTATTTGGTCTTATGTGAACATGTTGATCTATATACTCATCTAAAAATATGGGAAAACATTCCGCCCCATGTAAATATGTACAAGTGCATCACTGGTACAATTTTATGTAACTCAGTTGGACACTAGGTTGCCACAGACCTATGCTAGGGTGTCTTTAAAAATTAAAGTGACAAAGCACATGGGACTGTGTAGAGCTTGGTTATCGGCCGGCCCGGTGGCTTGGCAGGCAGTGCTGTGCGCTGCCCGTGGAGAAGACCTGGGCTTACAGATCTCCTTGGTTCTTGCTGCACAAGATGGTGACCGGAACTAAGGCTGCGACGGAGGGGACGTGCTTGGACTCTGAGGGTTAGGAGTGGACGCAGGGAAGGGGCGTGGAGACCTTTCAGCCAGTCCACATGGTAACAGGGTTGGCATCAGCTTTAGGGGAAGCCACTTCACCCTCTTGAAGAGGGGAAGAGTGTCAGGCTCCTGGTTATCTCAGGGGGGACAGGAAAAAGAAGCTTTCCAGGGAAAAGAATTTGTGGGAGGATGATGTCTTTTGTACACAACGTTCAGAATGGGCTTTGGTTAGTGTGGAAGGTAGGCAGAGCCTTCGTTTGTAGGTCCGGAAGAATGGAAGGAAGGGAGGGGGTACAACAACACGTGTGCACACACGCACATGTGTGTGCATGCACACACACACACACACACAAAATCTGGGTTATCTTTGTGCTATATAGTGGATTATAATTCTGTGAAACCAAGTTTGTATATTGAATTACATTAAGGAGTGTTCTTTAAAAAGAGAAATAAATATACAATTACATGCTTGAGGTGTCTAGTTTTTAATGTGTTGTTTTACATTTTAATTTTTCAATTTTGTTTCTAAAGAAATTTTGATGCCACCAACATACCATCTGTGCTTTTAATTGCTAGGCTTTGCCCATTCCGAGGTAAGCTGAGCATGAATGCTTTTAACAAGTGAGAAGACAGTCACTGGCTTCCATATGTCATTCAATTGGGACAGATAGTGGTCACCACCGTGTGAGCTCTAGAAATGGAGTCACCGGATCCTAAGCGTGGGCTTGGGAAGAATACATTGCATTTGCAAAGAGTCATGAATAAATCAAATGATCATTTCCTCTTCTGACTCCCTCTCAGTATGCATACATATCTGAAATTCCACTGGGGAAATCTCTTTATTTTTGCTGAGGTGACTGAAGGCAAAAAACCAACTGAAATAAATATAACCACAAATCACAATTCTTTAGTACAAAAGAGTAGAACCTTTTTCATAGTGAAAGTGGAAGCTCCTTAAAGGTCAAAATCTATCAGTATTTCCATTATAAAAATTTCAAATTGGTGGATTTTCAACTTACCTGTGTAGTTTTATGAGCCAGTCTTTTTAAATTGTTTTACAAAATGAATTAAAGGTCAACACAAGCAGTCAGCCTAAAATCTGTCTCTCATTAAGAAGAAACCCCTAACATAAAATTACATAAGGGTAATTTGTATGTCTTATTCCTCATTGTGTGTGTGTTTGTGAACCTTTCTAATTGCTTCCTCTTCCAATTCATCTCTTGTATTCACTCATTCATAAAACAGTTTCTAAGTGCCTACTTTGAACTGGCTACTATGATGGGCATTGAGGATGATAAAAGTATTCCTGCCATCGAGGAGCTCAAGTAAAAGGAAAGACAGGTATATGAGTATGTGCAATATGATATTAGAGCTAAAATAATGATATATTTGGTGTGTTTGCTGTCAAAAAGCAGAGCAACTTCCCTGCAGGATAGACTTCATCACAGAGGTGGCCTTGGAACAGATCCTTGAAATAGGAGATTGACTTATTCAACAGAGAAATTCTCATCACCTACCTTAGGACACTGTTCTCTGTGCTAGGTGTACAGTACTGCACAAAACTAAGTAAGTTCTTGTCTTCCTAGAGTTCATATTCTAATAGAGATGTGCTAAAAAAAAAAAAAAAGTGGGGAAGGGCATGTTAGATGATCAAGGATGTGTAAAGCAGAGAGGGTAGAAAGCCAGATGGAGCTGGCTCCCTATGGATGTGATAGGGTGGTATGTAAACCGGAAAGACACAGCAAAGTCCATATTCCTAATCCAGCCTAAGGACATCAGATCTGGCTCTGAAGCAATGGGAAGCTGAGCCACAGAAGGATTGATGCAAGAAAGTAGCATTGCTGTTGCTAGTGTTGTTCTTATTTAGAAATAAAAAAATCACTGTGGCAGCAATGAAGAGAGTGGATTTGAGGCAGAAAGAGTGGAGGCAGGAGACCAGTTGGGAGAATGATGGAGTTGTATTATTTCCATGGAAATAAGAGCAGCAACAATTCAAGCAACTGATGGGGATACAGAGAAAGAAGGGACAGTTTTACTTAATGAAAAACTGATAATAACTAGTGACTGACTTGGTGTCCGGGATGAGACAGATGGAGAGGATAAAGATGACTGGAGCTCTCGACTTGGGCAGTGGAAAGACGGTGTCCTTAATCATCAGAATGGATTTGTGCCAGATGCAGGTAATGAAATGAGCTCTCCTAAGCAGTTTAGAATGAGTTTAGTCTCAAGAAAGACCTAAGCTGGAGATTGGTTTGTCACTTCTTGTCACTTACTCATAGCCGAGGGTGCTGACTTGGAGGAAATCACTCAGGGTTTACAAAGGGGCAGAAGATGTTTGAGGACTTCCAATAGAAAGACAGGTGACTTGGGAGTGAGCCAAGAAGATGCATTTCAGATGGCAGCACATCTCAAGTGCTGAGCCCTACCTATACCTAATTTATGAAAACTTGATTTTCTTAAGTTCTCCAAGATAGTTTCTAGAAAGCAAAACCTTAAGAACACCATTTTTGAGGCCAACTCTAGTTGTGGAATTAGAAAGTGATGGCATTTCTTTAGCAGCATCATGGCAGCTTTATTAAAAATTAATTAGAGGTTTTAAAACCAACCCGTCATTTACAAATGCCTCTCTAAAGCCTGTGATTCAAAGAAGTTAGGTGAAGTTTTCAAGGAGAAATAGATTGTTCACTGAGGAACCAAGGCTAACACCAAGATACCCCAAGAGCCTGTCCATACTTGCTTAAAGAACTGATAACTTAATGCTGCTCTCATTTTGATCAGTGTTATAATCATACCAATGGACAGTGAAGATGCTATAGTTGGATGAATTCAAATTAATATAAGCAACACAAATTCCATTTATGCCCTGGATAACCAAGGTTATTATTAGTTTGGAATATGTTACTAAATATGATTGTATCTATGTTGCCACAGTATAATTTTTTTTCCTTAGAGACCATTTGGCATCATAGAAAGCATGAAGATATTCTCATTGGTTCTTGAGTATAGAGAAAACCTCTTCTCATCCATACTCTATATACATTAATAAACCAGTCTTGGCCATGTGGTAGTTGTACTAAAGAAAGAGAAAATGACACAAAATCCTTTATTTGGCATTAAAAAGTGCCAAAGATTAACAATCAGGAGGTATGACTCTACTTTCTAGATCTACTTTCTACTTTATGGATCATTTTATGTGTACATGTCAGTTGCTTAGCAATAATTAGGATCATTAGGATCCTAATAGGATCCTAGGATCCTAGGATCAATAATTAGGATAATTAGGATCACATTCAGAAATATATGTTGGAGGACGCCTGGGTGGCTCAGTGGTTGAGCATCTGCCTTTGGCTCAGGGCATGATCCCAGGGTCCTGGGATCGAGTCCCACATCAGGCTCCTTACAGGGAGTCTGCTTCTCCCTCTGCCTATGTTTCTGCCTCTCTCTCTGTGTCTCTCATGAATAAATAAATAAAATCTTTTTTAAAAAAAGAAATATGTGTTGGTCATTAAAATGAAACAAACCATTGTATTTTCTCTTTATTCACCAAATACCTAAAACATATTTTAAATTCAGGTATATGTCCCTGGCACGTTTTATATTTCAAGTAGATTCCAAGCTTTATCTTGTTGAAATACAAGTTTGTGGTTTGATGTGAACAAAATTTCTGAAAAAAAAATAGAATCATTAATGATGATACATTTTATCAATTCATTAGAAATCATGTTAATGGATGAAATACTCTAAAGTAAAAAGTTTTCTATTAAAAATGCCTAAGGAGCCACAAAATTATATCAGTGATTGAGTCATACGTCCAAAGCACAAGGAAAAGCTCAAAATGTTTTGCAGATCATTAAGAGAGAGAAAGTGAAAAGTGTGCAACAGGATTTCTCCAGTGGGAACAAGGCATGGGATGACTTGAATAGCTGTGGTACTATTTGCATATATCAAACAGAAAGCTAAGCAGCAGGAAGCTGGGGCACTTGACTCTGAGCCCCTGATCTGCCATTGGAAATCCACATCCTCACAGGTACCTACCCATTTGCGACCATGTGCCCAGCTCTGGGAAGGGCAAGGACCATGGGAATCATTTCATCTTGAGCACCATTACCTTCAGGGAGAATCTTTCTTGAGTTCCAGATCTGAAAGAGCCATCAATTCTAGGAATAGAATTGATGATTTGAGGGTAGGGGGTGACTTTAGAGAGCAGACTCCTTGTGTCAGTTCTTACTGTTGTACTATGTAGGAAAAACTATACACACACACATACACACACACACACACACAAACACACACTGTATTTGGTTGGGGGACCCAGCTCTGGTATTGGAACAGTGTCCTTATACAAAAGTGTTTTAAGTTAATGATGATAAGAGATGTGCTGGCCCTGTTTCAAGTGCTTTCATCTATTCCCCCATTTAAAAGTCACAAAACAGAAATAAGTTGCTTAAGTTTACACAGCTACCAAGCGGTTGGGTTCTAGAGTAGCAATATCCCACAGATATTATCCCATCTGTACTGACAAAAATGTTCTATATCTGCACTTTCTCATACAATCACCTAGCCCTAACTACTTGTGGCTATTGAGCACTTGAGACCGGCTAAGAGTAATTGAGAGACTGGATTTTAAATTTTACTTAATTATACTTATTTTAACCTTCAGTGACCATATGCAGCCAGTGGGTCCTGAATGACTCGGGATAGCCCAGCTTAAGACTGCCCATGTATCTCCAGCAAAGCTGTACCCCACAACAATATCTGCATTCCTTCATTTTCTAAATATTGAGCTCTCATCATGTGCCAAGTTCTTGGTATTGCATATATACCAGTGAACCAAAACAAAATAAAACATCTGCCTTCATAGCACTGTGCTCAGTGCTTACTATTAAATATCCAGTTTAGGAATTTGGTGATGCAGTCCTATTAACTGCTCCTCTTTCTATTGGGTCTTGGACCTTGGAAATCACCCGAGGAGTAAAACCTCCAAAGCATAATTTTACGAAGGAGTAGACAGGCTTCCTGTAAGTGACTCCTTTTCCTCCTGCTGGAAATCACTGTCAAAAGTTTGGATGCAGATATATCACATCCTCAGGACTGATATGGAGCCTCCCACTTGCTGCCTTAGTCTAAATGTTTAGACGTGTCCAGGCTCCAAGAAGGGACTCAGCTCATCCTATAGCTTTTACACAAGAAGTAGAGGTCTGAGTGTGAGAGCTGTCCCCTCCTAGGCCCTGGAAATCCCGACCTCCTTTTCTGCTTATCACATGTAAGTAAACAGGAGGGAGGCAGAGAAGAGTCAGCAGAAGGGTTTTGTCTTGAAGTCATAGGACAGCTCTGCCTTTTTTCTCCCGCAGTAATGAAGGGAGCAGAGGGAGGGAAGAAATGGAAGATGTTCCTTTCTCTACCTGAGCTGCCGTGCTGACTCCTAAGTGAGAAACCTGGAAGAAAAGCCTTCTCTTTTTCATTCTTTTCCATTGTTCTAAATAGACAAACTTACAGCCACATGGTGAATTATTCCCTCTTAGAGAAAACCTATGATCACCAAGGACCTACTACTTCCCCCAAAACAGATTCTCTGATTCTCTGTTACCCTCTTGAAACCAGTGAGATTATAAATCAAATGATATTCAACTGAGACAGATGAATTAAATAAAATAACTGCATCTTAGGTTAAAAAAAAAGACATGTAGCATTTTCTAGAGAGAATTAAGCTCATCAGAAAATGATTTGAGTAACTATTTTCTCAAATTTCCTAAGGAGACTACCTAACTAGGACCATCCTCATACATAAGATAGAAGTTAATTCATTACACGCAGTGGGTGTTGTAGGGCATTCGGCCCTCTATTCCTACGGAACCCTGTTTGTGAAGGGGTGGACCGGGGTATGTTGCACAACTCAGCAGAAGCCTTGTTGCATTGTCAAATCTGGCTTACCAGAAGTTATGTATTGACTATCACAGGAAAGCATAAAATTCTCTCAAATTGTACTTGAAATGAGGCTAGTTAGAGTTGAAATATGCTGTAAATATAAATCGTATGCCAGATTTTGAAGCATAAGGAGGATGCTAAATATCTCATTTATAATTTTTCATATTGATAACATGTTGAAATGATTCAACTTTGGATATAGTAGGTAAAATGAAATGTTATTAAAATTGATTTCCCTTTCTCAATGTTGGTACAGAAAATTGGAAATTGTATATGTGGCTCCCATTGTACTTCTGGATAATGCTGGGGAGAGAATAAATCTGATAGGATGAGGGAAAAGATAGCTCTGCTCAGAGGTTATTATGCATAATCAAGGCAGGAGATGATAGTTAGCTCTTTCTCTTTTTTTTTTTTTTTTTTTTTGGAAAAAAGTTATATCAGTGGCTTACAATCCTGTCAAGCCCAGTGCCATCTTCCTTTTCTGATACATGTTTTACAGTGCTTCTTCAAAAATGTCAATATAATATCCTAACAGCATACAAGGGAGAAAAGGCAGGAAAGCAATTTATATTAAATTTTTACTTTTTTACTCAATAGTTATATAGTCTTTAACTATTACAGTTAAAGATTACAATAGAAGGGGCACATGGATGGCTCAGTTGGTTGAGCGACCACCTCTTTGTTTGGGCTCAGGTCTTGGTCTCATGAGTCATGGAATCAAGCCCAATATCAGGCTCTGCACTCAGCACGGTGTCTGCTTGAAGATTCTATCCCTTTGCCCTTTCTCTCACTCATTCTGGCTCTCTATACCTCTTGCTCTCTCAAATAAATAAATAAATCCTAATAAAGAAATATTACAATAGAAGATGTTATGAAGGAGTTTGGTGCTTGACCCTCAATTGGTGACAATTGCCTCTAGGACATGATTTTCTGAAGCAGTGAACGATTCTTGGAAAGTTCCCAACAGAACAAAATACAACTTTTTCTTGATTTACATGCTCGTTGCCCTTCTAGAAAAAAAAAAATCAGTCCATAGTTCTGCTATAAAACTTGTTTTAGAATTTGTTCCAATGCAATTGATATGTTTAGGGAACAATTTGAACATAATGTGTTTGCTTGTGCATGACTTTTTCAGGGAAAAACACTAAGTGAAGCCAGACACCTGCCCTCAGCTGAGTGAGCCCATAGGAATACACACCTGTAAACACTAATACACTTCAAATACCTACCAGCCATCTCATCTCACCACCTGCATATAGAGCCGCCTGCATGCACATAGTTTATGTTGTTGAGATTTTCTATCCAATTTCAGATAACCCTCCTCCCACTACTTCACAATAACACAAACTGCAGCTTTTTCATGGCCCACTTCCACTAGCTAACTTCGGGGCTTTTTCAAATCAAGTCCTGTATTTATTGTAGTACTGTAGTACTGTGCTGCTATAGTACTATAGTACTGTATTTCTTAACCATTTAATGTGTGTAAAACGGTGCTACTATTTTTATGGGGGTTATAGGTTTTTCTTTGTGTGTCCCTGGTGAGTGTTATGCCTAACCCCATTTTTCTAATATGTGCTGTGGTTTTTACTGCATGATTTTTCACATTTTAAGGAACACCCATGTCTTCTTATAGTAGAAATGACTTCCTGAACATCTATCCCTCCCTCAAAAAATGTGTCTTTAGAATATAACAGAGTTGGGTTTAACATTCGTATAAGTCTAAATAGATGTTGCACTTTCATTAATGTCTAGAGAGACATTAGAAAGTAGTGCAAAACTGTCCTATGCCTTGCTAGGACTCCAGCATCCCAGAACCCTGTTTACTAAATACCAGTCATACCCTACAATCACAGCACTGATCCAAAAGCCCCCATAAATTTCCAAATGACCCTGGAGGGTTGCGTGTTATGCTGCCCCGGTTGAGAGCCACTGGTCTGTTTGAAGCTGGGGGAAGCAGATAAAGAGGATTAGAAATTCATCAGACAGAAATGTATTTACTTATCCTAAAAAGCTCATCCTCACTAACTCAGAGTCAAATATTTTGGGTTTATGTCTGAGAAAATATTTCAAAGCTTTCAACGGTTTCTGTAAGTCTATCCTGAATATATTCAGGTATCTACACATAAATAAACCCATAGTATGTTAAGAAGACTCTCACCATTTCAGTCAATTTAAAAATAATGACCACAAGACCTGCATTTATACTACGGCATTTTGCTGGTATTACAACGATGATCAAGTTCAAATCCAAGTAAGCCAGACACCAGGATTTCTACTGTTTCTACTGTTGTTATTATACTATTCTAATCCATGAAGTGTCACTATTACCATGCTTATTTGATGTAGTAACAAAACAGGTTTGGAAAACCTACAAACATGAAAACATCACTTTACACACGCATTCCAAGATCTTCAAATTGAACTCTATCTAATGTACTCATAAGAGTAACCGCATTTCTTCATTCTCTCCACTAACCAAACTGAAAGTTCAAAGCTGCTTTCTATACATCTGCACATTTTTGTTATCACCAGTTGAATTATATGCAGTTGAATTGAATCCCAAACCAGTTTATGCAAATTTTGTGGATTATCTAAGTTACATAATTTAAATCTACTGTAAACCTCTAAAGGTGTAAAAGGAGTGCTTGCACCTATAACTACTAAGATAAGTGCTTTCAAATGGCTTAGTAAAGGTGAGTCATTAAAAATTGCCATTATGTTATGTGTGGTTGACACAATTATAAAAAATTCAAAATAAAAAGTAGAAACAATTAATGATGCTACTTTTTGATTGATTACTTAATGTCTTTAAATCCTTACTCCTCTTTAAGTAAAGCGAAATTGGAATTTAGACAATACATTATGATTAGATTTTACTTAAGCTACCTGACTAGATCTCCAAGCACAGACTCATGGTCAAAGGCAAGGTGGTACACTACAGTATAGTAATGGTAAATGGTAAATATATAGGCATTTTAGACTTTTACATTGCAAGAAAATATTTATTTATTTATTTATTTATTTATTTATTTATTTATTTATTTATTTATTTATTTTGGAAGAAAATATTTAAAGATGTATGTAACAAGTTTTTATGATCTTTGAGTTTTTTAAATCAACCAACAAACTACTAGTTCTGGTTGCATTGTATAAGGTGACTTTTACTGTGCATTGCATTTCTAGAATTTGGCATGATAGAACCAAACCACAACAGCCAATAATGAAGTATTCACAAGTAGCAGAAATTATACAGACACAGGTCATCATTGGTTTGTCTTCATAACATTTGGTACAGTAAAAATGAAAATAACCTCTCTCATCTACTTTCCTGAACCAAACCAAAAGCCAAAAGCCAAAACAACAACAACAACAAAGTTTTAAGGAAAATTTCAAAATGAATAGTTATTAACTGTTTTCTAACAACATCTGTTTTCCTATTAATCATCTTCATTTTCCTGAGATGGATAGAGGAGATTAATTGGCTACACTCTTAATTTAAAAATACAAACATCGGGATCCCTGGGTGGCGCAGCGGTTTGGCGCCTGCCTTTGGCCCAGGGCGCGATCCTGGAGACCCGGGATCGAATCCCACGTCAGGCTCCCGGTGCATGGAGCCTGCTTCTCCCTCTGCCTGTGTCTCTGCCTCTCTCTCTCTCTCTGTGACTATCCTAAATAAATAAGTAAAATATTAAAAAAAAAATAAAAATAAAAATAAAAATACAAACATCACCACAGAAAACTCCTTTCACATTCTTTATCCATGAGCGAGATCTCAGAATTAAAATAGTTATTTTGAGTCCAACTGGTAACTATAAACACCAATGTAAACAAATCTTTCATGGTGGAGAAAGATGACAAGAAAGAGCAGGAGCGGTATTTAGAAGGTAGATTTATTTCCTTGTAAATTTATTCCAGGGAAGGCCTGTTTTGCAGGTACACTACTCCATCCAACATTTGGGATGTGTACATGTTCAGGATAATCTATACCAGAACTCCCTCCTCTCATTTTTATTTTCTGTAAAGCTGCAGAAACAAATCCTTTGTTTCCTTAGTCATTTTAAATATCTCTAAGGGATTTAGACCTTAGAAAATATGGGATGATCCCAGAGCCAGGCCTACACATCTCTGCATTCCACCTCCTTTCAGTGGAAGTGCTGTATGCTTCCAGATTTGGGTAGCTTCTAGAAGTGGAGACACTCCTGAGAAGGTGGCAGGTAGAAGTGGAATTGGAAGAAACGGCACTCGTGGGTTTTTATAAAATGAATAACGTTAGTCCTGCTCCTCGAAGGAATGGTAACAGTACCAAATGAGGTCTCTTTTTATTAAAATTGGTCCTCCAGTGAGTTTTCAAGGCACAGTTATACAAAGTAGTACTCTTGCTGCTTGTCTTTGTGCATTTCCCTCTAACTCAAGATTTAGAACGGGAGTGGCAACGGGAAGCACATGAGCTTCCTCAGCTCCTTTCCACACTTTGGTGGATGTTATAATCAAACTTTTGTTCCTTCTCAAGAGGCAGCTTTGTGCAGTGTCAATGAGTAGAGGCTTGAAACTAGGATTCAAATCTGCACTTTGCTACCTCCTAGATATGCAGCTTTGGATGAGTTCTGGAAGACTAATTCTTGATCAAATGGCCCCAAATGACAATGGTTTGATAAACAAGCAGTATACTAATTGCTCACGGAAAGTTTTTCCAGATAATCTGGTGACTTTTCTTTACTTGATGATGTAGGTCAGGGCTCAGTAAACTACAAACTGTGGGCTATATTTGGCCTGTGGAATGTTTTTTTGTATGACCAATGAGCTAAGAATGGTTTTTACATTTTTAAATGGCCAGAGTTTTTGATGTTCTAGAAGTATCTGCATAATATTTTCAATTTTGGTTCTTGGTCCTCAAAGACTAAAATATTTACTCTTTGGTATTTTACAGAAAGAGTCTGCTGTTCCTTGGTAGGGACTCAAGCTCCATCTACATTATGGCTCCACCATCATCAACAAGAGGCTTCCAGAGACCATTCATTAATCCAGAAGGGACAAAAGCACATAGGATGGATGGTACATGAGAAAGTTTTATGAGTCAGGCCCAGAGGGCTGCATATCAGTGTCCAACCCTGCCACATTCTATTAGCAAGAAATTGGTCGCTTGGCCATTTCTAGCTTCAAAGGTGACTGGGATATATAGCTCAGCTGCATTCCCAGGAGGCAGAAGAGAGGGGATGGATAAAAATCAAATAGTCTCTGCCACAGCAGATTACTTAATTTCTCTATGTCTTCATTTCACCCTGTGTGAAATGGGAATAATAAGTAGGATTCTAGAGAACTGAGTGAGTTAATACATATAAAATGCTTAGAACAGAGCCAGAGCCTGGAGGACCACAAGTGCTGTATAAGTGTTTACTATTATTTCTCTTTGCCTGCAGGTTAGAAATCTAGGTATCCTTCTTGACGTCTACTTTCCCCCATGGCCCCATATTCAACCCATCACCGTGACCTATTGACCTCTAATATCTCTCAGATGTGCCCTTTTCTCCAGGATGCCACTGCTTTAAAATATAGGTCTCACTATTATTCAGGTACGATGAGGTCAACAGATTTGGCAATGACTGCCATTGAAAAGATAGTTTATTAAGCTCACAGATCTCCCAAAGAAGGGGCACACCACTCCATGGAGGGCCACACAGGAAAGCACCAGGGTTAGTGAGGAGGCAGAGGGAGAGAGGAATAGGCCAAGCAGGGTAAGCAGGTTTAGGATTGATTAGTTTGAGTAATTTCAGGGGACTCTGGGGCTGTCTCTAGTTGTCTGGCATCTAACCATGGGGTGATTGAGGCTGGTAGAGAGTGGCCCAGAATGTAAGAGCTTGATAAAGGAGACAGTTGTGGGAATGGGCTCTGAATTGGTTGGTCTGCATACGAAAGACATGTTTGTAGGCCCATTGTTTATCATCCCTAGGAATTAGCTAACACGGGGTAAGGCAGTCCCTTCAGATCAGCCAAGGCCCAGATGTCAAGCATCAGGATATAGAAAGTAAAAAGACCTGGTTAACACAGTCACTATCCCTCAACTGGATTGCTCACAGTTTCCCCCCTTGCAGGCAGAGTGACCTTTTGAAAGCCTACATTTGATTGTGTCACCAGCCAGCTTACAACTATGAGGGAGCTTCCCCAAAGCCATTGGGAGAAAGATCAAAGTCATTCACAGGGCTAGAGTGTAGGCCTCTCTCCCACCCTCTTCCTGCACTGCTCTCCCCCTGGGCCTCTGTGCTTTAGGCAACCTGGCAAGCTAGTTCCTCCAACATGCCTTGTTCTTCCACCTACTGGGCCTTTGCACCTGCTCTGCCTTCTGTCAGAAAAGCATTTCCTTGCTCTATACCCTCTCTTCCTTCCCTGTTGAACACATGCTACAGATTTCAGCCCAGATTCACTTCCTCAGACAAATTTGCATGCCCCCAATCCAATCCCCCCATTGTGTGATCGCTTGCCTGGATGCACAATGGTAAAGCTGTGCTAGTCTGGCTGAGTGGGTTCAAACTGTAGCTTCATGACCTCTACCCTGTTTGATTTGAATAAGTTATTTAATTTTTCTAAAACTTGATTTCTCCTCTTATAGAATAGGGATAACAATAGGAACGTTCTCTTGGGTTTCCTGTTAGAATTACATAAGATAATCTGCATGCAATGTTTAATAATTTCTAAAACTTAAATGTTTGATATTAATATTTCCGATTAAGCCTCAGAATTCTCTACAACCCAGGACTCTTGGCAGCTACTAGCAATTAGTCAGGATTCAAATTGAGACCATTTTTACATTCCTGATTAGGAGAATGGTTTGTTAATTATTATCAATCACTTCAGAAGGTTAATAGAAACAAATTAATAATTTAGATACTGTTATGAGACTGACATTTGCTCACCATGGGCACCAAAATGATTTTTTTTCTTATCTGACATGACATATACTATCATCCTTTTTTTGTTAGCATTGACTTCCATGTATTGTTATCATAATACAGAGAAAATAATTAGAAATAACATAGGATGAAAGCAAATGTGAGAATATCATTATTAACTGTTTTTTTCCTAATTTTCTGCAGATAAAATTTCATTTTGGTTTCTGAATTCCTTCTGATAAAGTCTTACTTTTATAAAAGTAGAAGAAAGAGGTATGATGAACATGTTCATATACAAAGATTGGCTTGATTAATGGTTACCAGGAGCTGGAAGTGGAGGAAAGGATTAACTAAAAAGGGCCATGAGAGAATTTTGGTGGGTGATGATTGTGGTGGTGGTTACACAATAGTATGCATTTGTCAAAACTAATGTTGACATGTAAGAGGTGAATTTTACTCCATACAGATTATATCTCACATAAAAAAAAAGATCAAATTGATAATTTGGGTTTCTCTTAACCTTAGGAAATATAAGTAGTGACATTGGCTTTCCATTACATATTGAAAAAGTCAAGAAGAATACATTGGTATATTCACAAGACCATGATCCAGTGATAACATTAAGCCTTAAAATTAATCACAAAATAGTGTAGTTATACTTAAGTAATTGTTGTCCTTACTTCGTAGGTAGAGTACTGCATGTGGAAAGTGGGAAATGGGAGTTGAATGCACAAAACAGAGCATCCAAAGGAGACTTCTAAGAGGCTGCAGTTTTACCTAAATACATGGAATTTGGAAAATTCTAGAGTTTTTGCAAAAATGATGAGAGCATCTTTACATGGTATAACTACTACTATATTATCAAAATGGAGTATAAAGGTATAAATTGAGCACTCTAGAGTGCATGCTTTCAAAACCAAAATGACTTATGCCTGCTAATTAAACCTCGCTGCAAATTGAATTGCATTCTTATTTTTTATGGGTAAAAAGATATTTTATTAAATTTGCTTTGTTCTCATCCCTAGTTAATACAGAGGGTGAATGCTTTGTACAGAAAGATATGACTTTCTTGGGAAGTATGAGTCATCAATTGAACCAGAGGTACCAAAAAACTACCCCCTAAACCAACAGCAACAAACCAAAAAACCCAAAACTAAACCAAAACAAAAGTTCTGAGAAGGTGGTAACCATCCGGAGATAAATGCTATTATTATTATTTCTTTTTAAAAATTTTTAAAGATTTATTTATTTATTTTAGAAATTGAGAAAGATAGAGAGTGCGGGATGGGGGGCTGGAGGGAAGGGGAAAAGGAGAGAGAATCCCAAGCAGACTCTCTGCTGAGCATGGAGCCTCCCATTTGGCAACCATCAGTTTGTTCTCCACAGTTAAGAGTCTGATTTTTGGTTTGTATCTTTTTTTCCCTTGTTCATTTATTTTGTTTCTTAAATTACACATATGAGTGAAATCATATGGTATTTGTCTTTCTCTGACAAACTTATTTCACTCAGCCTTGTATTATTTAGATCTATCCATGTTGTTGCAAATGGCAAGATTACATTTCTTTTTGTGGTTGAATAATTGTCTGTTGTATGTATATACCACAGCTTCTTTAACCGTTCATTTAGCATTGAACATTGGGCTGCTTCCATAATTTGGCTACCATAAATAATGCTGCCAGAGCATAGGGGTGCATATATCTTTGCAAATTAGTGCTTCATATTCTTTGGGTAAATATGCAGTGGTGGAATTACTGGATCATATGATAATTCTACCTTTAACTTTTTGAGGAAATTTCATACTGTTTTCTACTATGGTTACACTAGTTTGCATTCCCACCAACAGGACATGAGGGTTCCTTTTTCTCCACATCTTCGCCAACATTCCTTGTGTTTCTGATTTTAGGCATTCTGACAGGTATGAGGTGATATCTCATTGTGGTATTGATTTGCATTTCCCTGATTTTTAGTGATATTGAGCACCTTTTCATGTGACTGTTGGCTGTCTCTATGTCTTCTCTGGAGAAATATCTGTTCATGTTTTCTGTCCACTTTTAATTGGATTATTGGGGATTTTTTGGTGTTGAGTTTATAAGTTTTTTCTGTATTTTAGATACTAATCTCTTATCAGATATGCCATTTGCAAATATCTTCTCCCATTCAGTAGGTTGTCTTTTAGTTTTGTTGATAGTTTCTTTTGCTGTGCAAAGGAAGAAGCTTTTTACTCTGATATAGTCCCATTTTTTTGCTTTTATTTCCCATGCCTTGGGAGACATATCTAGAAAAATGTTGCTATGGCTGATGTCAGAGAAATCATTGCCCATGCTCTCTTTTAGGAATTTTATAGTTTTAGGTCTCACATTTAGGTCTTTACTCCATTTTGAATTTCGTTTTGTGTATGGTGTGAGAAAGTGGTTCAGTTTCTTTCTTCTGCGTATAACTGTCCAGATTTCCCAACACCATTTGTTGAAACTTTTTCCCATTGAATATTCTTGCTTTGTTGAAAATAAATTGACCAGATAATTGTGGGGTTTGCAGCGGGGGGGAGGGGTGTCTCTATTCTTTTCCATTGATCTATGTGTCTATTTTTATGCCAGTACCATACTGTTTTGATTACTATAGCTTTGTAGTGTATCTTGAAATCTGGGATTGTGCTCCTCCAGTTTTGTTCTTTTTTGAGATTGCTTTGGCTATTCGGGGTCTTTCGTGGTTCCCTACGAATTTTATTTATTTTTATTTTTTTAAAGATTTTATTTATTCACAAGAGACACAGAGAGAGAGGTGAGACATAGGCAGAGGGAGAAGCAGGCTTCCCACAGGGACCCCAATGTAGGACTCAATATCCAGACCCTGGGATCACACCCTGAGACAAAGGCAGACGCTCTTCCATTGAGACATCAAGGCGTCCTGATCTTTTATGGTTCCATACAAATTTTAGGATATTTGTTTGAGCTCTGTGAAAAATGCTGTTGGTATTTTGATAGTGATTGTATTTAATCTGTATATTGTTTTGGGTAATATTGACATTTTAAAAACATTTGTTCTTCCAATCCATGGGCATAGAATATCTTTCCACTTGTTTGTATTATCTCTTTCATCAATGTTCTATAGTTTTCAGGGTACAGGTCTTTCACTTCCTTGGTTAAGTTTATTCCTAAGTATTTTATTACTTTTGGTGTACTTGTAAATGGGATTGATTTCTTAGTTATTCTTTCTTCTGTTTCATTATTAGTGTATAGAAGTGTAACAGATTTCTGTATATTGATTTTGTATCCTGTGACCTTACTGAATTCATTTATCAGTTCTACTAGTTTTTTGGTGGAGTCTGGGGTTTTCTATATAGAGTATCGTGTCAACTGTAAGAGTGAAAATTTTATTTCTTCCTTACCAATTTGGATGCCTTTTATTTCTTTTTCTTGTCTGATGGCTATGGCTAGGACTTCCAGAACTATGTTGAATAAAAGTGGTGAGAGTGGACATTTTGTTTTGTTCCTGATCTTAGGGGAAAATCTCTCAGTTTTTCACCACTGAGTATATGTTAGTTATGGGTTTTTCATATGTGGCCTTTATTATGTTGAGGTATATTCCCTCTAAAACTAGTTAATTGAGAGTTTTTATCAGGAATGGATGTTGTACTCTGTCAAATGGTTTTCTGCATCTATTGACATAATCATAATGCTTTTATTCTTTCTCTTGTTGATATGATGTATCCTGTTGATTCATTTGCAAATATTGAACCACCCTTGCATCCTGAGAATAAATTGCAATGAATATGGCGAATGATTTTTTCAATGTATTTGTGGTTTCGACTTGCTAGTATTTTGTTGAAGATCTTCTGTATCTGTTTTCATCAGAGTTATTGGCCTGTAACACACTCTCTCTCTGTTTTTGTTGTTGTTGTTTTGTTTTTGTTTTTGCTCTTGTTTTTGTAGTGTCTTTGTCTGGCTTTGGTATCAGGGTAATGCTGGCTCATGGGATGATTTTGGAAGCTTTTTTTTCTCTTCTATTTTTTGGGTGGTTTGAGAATAGGTACTGGCTCTTTTTATACGTTTCTTAGAATTCATCTGTGAAGCCACCTGGCCCAGGACTTCGGTTTGTTGGGAATTTTTTGATTACTGATTCAGTTTCATTGCTGGCAATCCATCTGTTCAAATTTTCTATTTCCTCCTGATTCAGTTTAGAGAGGTTATACTTCTGGATGTCCAATTTTTTGACAATTAACTTTTCATAATATTCTCTTATATCCTTTGTCTATATTGTCTATATTGTCAATTGGTGTTTCTCTCTCTCAGTTCTGATTTTGCTTGAGAACTCTCTCTTTCTGTTTCTCTCTTTTCTTGGATAAATCTGGCTAAATGCTTATCAATTTTGTTGATCTTTTCAAAGAACCAGTTCCTAGTTTTATTGATCTGTTGTATTGTTTTTGTTTTAGTCTTTCATTTATCTATAATCTTTATTATTTCCTTTCTTCTACTGGTTTTGGGTTTTGTTTTCTTTCTTCTTATAGCTCCCTGAGGTGGAGGATTAGGTTGTTTATCTGAGATTTTTTTCTTTCTTCTTGAGGCAGGCGTGTAGTGTTATAAACTTCCCTCTTAGAACAGCTTCTGATGCATTGCAAAGATTTTGCACCATTGTGTTTTTATTTTCATTTGTCTCCATGTATTTTTTAATTTCATTTTTGATGTTTTGGTTAGCCAACTTATTGTTTAATAGCATATTATTTAACCTCCATTAGTTTTTTTCCTCAATTTTTTCTTGTGGTTGATTTCTACTTTCATAGCATTGTGGTCAGAAAAGATGTATGGTAGGACTTCAATATTTTTTAATTTGTTAAGACTTGTTTTGTGGCCTAATATGTGATCTATTTTAGAGACTGTTCATGTGCACTTCAGAAGAATATGTATTCTGCTGTTTTAGTTGGAATGTTCTGAATGTATCTGTTGGATTCATCTTGTCCAGTGTGTCATTCAAAGTCATGTTTTCCTGTTGATTTTCTATTTGGATTCTCTATCCATTGATGTAAGTGTGGTGTAAAGTCTCCTATTTTATTCTATTACTATCAATTATTTCTTTATGTGTGTTATTAGCTGCTTTATGTATTTGGGTGCTCTCATGTGAGATGCATAAATATTTATACCTGCTGTATTTTCTTGTTAGATTGTTCCCTTCATGATTATATACATACTGTCCTTCTTATTACAGTCATGGTTTTACGGTTTGTTTTGTCTGATAGAAGTGTTGCTACCCTAGCTTTCTTTTCACTTCTATTTGCATGATAAATGCATTACCATCCCTTCACTTTCAATCTGTATGGGTCTTTAGGTGTGAAATGAGTCTTTTTTAGGCAGCATATAGGTGAGGCTTTTTTTATCCATTCTGTGGATCTCTGTATCTTTTGATTGAAGATCATCCATTTACATTCAAAGTCATTATTGGCAGGTATGTATACTTACTGCCATTTTGTTACTTGTTTTATGGTTGTTTTTGTAGTTCTTCCCTGTTTCTTCTCTTGCTCTTTACTTTCATGGGTTTTTGCCTTTATTTAGTGATATATTTAGATTCCTTTCCTTTAGGTTTTGTATATCTATTACTGGTTTTTGAATTGTGGTTACCATTAGGTTTGTATATAACCTCTTATGCCTGTAGCAGTTTATATTAAGTTGATGGTCACTTTTCAAGCTTGAAGCCATTCTTCACTCCTCTTTCCTCCATGTTTCTGGTATATGTTTTCATATTTCACACCTTTTTATTTAGGGAATCCTTTGATTGAATTTGATAGGTATGCTTATTTTTGCTACTTTTTTGTTCCCTACTTTCTACTCCTATTCAAACAGTTCCCTTTAATATTTATTATACTACTGGTTTAGTGGTCATGAACTCTTTTAGCTTTTGTTTGTATGGGGAACTCTTTATCTCCCTTTCTATTCTGAATGATATCCTTACTGGGTAGTGTATTCTTGACTGTAGGGTTTTTTGTTTTTTGTTTTTTCTTTCAGCACTTTGAATATATCATGCCATTCCCTTCTAGCCTGCAGTTTCTGCTAAAAAATCAGCTTATACCCTTATGGGGTTTCTTTTGTATATATCTGTTTTCTTTTCTTTCACTGTTTTTAAAATTCTGTCCTTATCACTACTTGTTGCCATTTTACTCACTATGTATCTTGGGCCTCCATGGGTTGATTTTGTTGGGGGATTTCTGTGTTATTGTTATTCCTAATGTTACTTTCCTCTTGCTGTCATGAACTTTTTTCTTTTAGTTAAAAAAATGAGTCTGTTTTAACATTTGAGGGTGCAAAACTCACCATCTCTCTTTTTATTTTCCCTGGAGTGACCCACTTATGAATTATTGACAGGTTATTTCTTGCATGTGTTGAATATTTATGAATCATTTACTATATTCTAGGCATTGTACTAGATATTTGGAATTCAAGGACACATTAGTAAGAGATTTTCTTATTAATGCCATGTTTTTTCTTTGATTTTTCACATTAATTAACTCTGTCACCCTACTTTAATTTTCAGATCATCAAAATTTCATTATTTTGAGTGATTTATGTTTTTATTCCCCAGAGAAAGAGAGTGTAGGAAGGGTAGAGGTAGAGGGAGAGAGAGAATCCCAAGGAGATTCCCACTGAGCATGGACCTCCATGTAGGGCTCGATCTCACGACTCTGAGCTCATGACCTGAGCTGAAACTAAGTGTCAGATGCTTAACCAACTGAACTATGCAGGCACCTTCAGAATTACATTTTTTTTAAAGTTTCTCTTCATCCTCTAGTACTTCTCCTTAACTTCTCTATGATAAAACTCTATGTTTGATGTTCACCTGTATTATCATACTATTTTCCACAAAAATTCCTGTGACAGACTAGTAAAGTCTATATATATATATATATATATGAGTGGAGAACAAATAGTAATAGATCAAGAATTTTAATTTCAAAGGTTTAGATACTTTGGCACTTAACCATTTGTCTATTCATTCAAAAATATTTCTTTAGGACTTATCATATGACCAGCAATGTTTTGGATATTGGAGGCATAGAGGTAAACCAGATGGATAAGACAACTGCCCTTTTGAAGTTTATATACTAGTGAGGTATAATAAACAAGTTAAAGAGTGAGTAAAAATGGTAAATTCAGAGAGTAAGGTGAAATAGAGCAACATGACAGAAGACAGGCTCCTTCAGTCAGAGAAACTTTCTGAGGAAGTGACATTTGACAAAACACCTGAGCAATGAGAAGGGATGCTTTCAGATGGAGAGAACATAGGTGTAAAAGTTCTGTAGAGAGAATGTCCTATTTTAGGAGCAGAAAGCACACAGGACAAACACGGGTCTATTTGGGAGGTGAGTAGAATTAGCTGAGGTGAAGAGTCAGCAGAGCCTGGGCCACTTACTGTCCTCCATGTCAAGTGACAAAAGTTGGATTCATCCATAGTGCCTAAGAAACAGCTGGAGGATTTTTAGCAGGGTGCTGAAAGGCTTTTCAGAAAACTTTATCTGAAAATAATTTCTGATTTACAGAGAATTTGAAGAGCACAAGGACTATATATTCTTTACTCAGATTTACTTATGGTTAACATTTTCTCAATTTCCTTCATCATTTGCAAATCTCTATCTCTGTCAAAATCTTTTTTATTAAACCACTTGAGAGTAAATTGCATATTTTATGGCCCTTAAACTCTAAACACTTCAATGGGTATTTCCTGATAAAAGACTATACCCTCCTGTGAGAGAGTCAATTTGATGTGTCAACTTGACTGGGTCACGGAGTATCCAGATATTTGGTCAAATATTATCTTGTGTGTGTCTGTGAGGGTGCTTTTGGATGAGATTAACAACTAAATCTGTAGACCTACTAAAGCAGATTGCCCTGCCCAATGTGAGTGGGCTTCATCAATCAGTTGAAAGAATGTATAAAATAAAAAGACTGACCTTCTCCAAGTAAGAAAGCATTATTCCTGCCTGATAGCCTTTGAACTGGAACATCAGTGTTTTTCTTGCTTTCAGATTCAAACTGAAACATTGCTTCTCTCTGGGTCTTAAGCCTGCTGACCTTGGGACTGGAACTACATCTTAGCTCTCCTGGGTCTCCAGCTCACTGATTCACCCTGCAGATTTGGGGACTTGCAGTCTCCATAATTATGTGAGCAAATTTCTTATTATCTATTTATCCATCCAGCTAACTATCACATATGTATGTATGTATGTATCTATCTATCTATCATCTATCTATCATCTCTATTTCTCTATGCCCTATTGATTCTGTTTCTCTTGAGAACCTTGACTAATATGCCTTACATAATGACAGAGCAGTTATCAACTTAAGTAAAATGTAGTATTAATATAGTATCCAGAATATTATCTGTTTTCCAATTATATCAATTGAGTCAGTAATTTCCTTTTAGAGTTTTTTTTCTCTTCCCATACAGAATCCAGTCTATGATCACATTTTGCATTTGTTTTTCATGTTTTAGCTCCCTTAATCTGGAACAGTTTCCTGGCTTTTTTTCTTTTATGATTATTGACAGTTTTGAAGCATTCAGTCTCCCACTTCCCATCCATTCCTGCCCTGACCACCCTGTTTTAATAGCTCAATCCCCATTCTGGGTTTGTTTAATATTTTCTCATGATTAGATTCAGCTTGTGCATTCTTGGCAGAAATGACATAGAAGTGATGTTTGCCTTTCTCCGGATATCCCATCTGGAGACATGCAATGTCCATCTGCCCACCGTTTGTGATGGTAACGTTAATCACTCAGTCATCGTGTTATCTAGTGTGTCCACTGTATAGTTACTATTTCTCCTTGTAGCTAATAAGCAATTATGCAGATATCCTGGTCCATACCAACATTACTCCCTAGATTTAACATTTCTTAATGATCCTTGCCTGAATTCTTCACTGTGAGATTTACAAAATAATGATTTTCCATATTTACTACTCATCCCACATTTATAGCATACTACTGTAAGCAAGAGCCTTCCCTTCCTTTCACCCTTATTTATGTATTATCAGTGTGGACTTGTAGATTTCTATTTTTTCAATGACTTCTGATTAATCACTGCCCCTAAGTATTTTATTTCTCAAATTGTCCCAATGGGAGCTCCTTCAATCTGTTCCCTGTGTCCTTTTGACAAGGCCTCCTCATTTTTGAGGGGCATTTCCTTAAGTTTTCAACAAAAAGGTGTAGGTTCACAACCATCTCACACAACTTTCTCAGGAGTTTTCCTGATGTAACTTGAATCAGTCCCCATATGCAGAGGGTAGGGAGACTGAAGAAAGAGGCCACCCCAGCATGGTAGGTGGCAATTTTAAGAATAGCAAAGGGAGGGCAGCCCGGGAGGCTCAGCGGTTTAGCGCCACCTTCAGCCCAGGGCGTGATCCTGGAGACCAGGGATGGAGTCCCACGTCGGGCTCCCAGCATGGAGCCCGCTTCTCCCTCTGCCTGTGTCTCTGCCCCTCTCTCTCTCTCTCTGTCTCTCATAAATAAATAAATAAATAAATAAATAAATAAATAAAATCTTAATAAAAAAAAAAGAATAGCAAAGGGAACTTACACATGAGGCTTGTTTTGGGCAGCAGCAAGATGAATGGATCCCCACACCTGCCCTCCAAATCTTGAGAGGCCCTCACTAGGCTCAGTCACATATACTGTGCAAGTGTTTTCGACATTGCATCACCATCTCAAGGCTGTGTCCTTGGAGCAGCCTCTGGGAGTGTGAAAGGCAAGCTGATCTCACATTCCATGGACAGGTGAAGGGAGTGAAGAGCCTTGGGGTGCCTAGATCCAACTCACAGGTCAATTGGTGGTCATATCTTTTTGACCGTGTTCCTCGACAAAAGCAACTTTTCAGTATCTTATTGTCCTTAGCTTACCCAGCCTAGGAAACTCAATTCTCTGAGAATCTCTGATTCCTTTTAGTGGAGATGGAGTCAGAAGTCAAGATCTAGGGGCACATTCACTGCGTTAAACATCATTGTTCTGAAGTTCTTTCAGTAGACAGAGCTAGGAAAAGTGCATGTGTGCGTTTATCTGTGTGTGGATACATACATATATTCAAATACACATTTTAGAAATCATGAGTCCTCATCAATACCTCCAATTGCAATCCATCCTGTCAACATACTTTCTTGCCTTCCACAACATCATAATGGGATGATGAAAGATCCTTCTGGCTACTCTGTGGACAATGTACTCCAGGGTAGACAAGTGTAGAAGCAGGAAGGCCAATTGGAAGATATTGTAACAGTTCAAGGAACAAGGGATGGTAACTCAGACAAGAATGACAGTGGTGGAAGTACTAAGGAGTGGTCATACTTGCATTTTTAAGGTTTAGGTTATAGTGTAAGGGCAGGATATGCTGTGTGAGAAAAGGAGAGAGATCAAATATTACCCCAGAGATTTAATGTGAGCACTGGGTCTGAGCAATGACTCAATTGGAAGAATTTTCAGTGAAATTGATTTGACACTTAAAAAAAAAGAAAAAAAGCCCTATTTCAGTAGGATCCATTTAATATGTGGAAGTGAACACAAGTTCAAGATGACCAATGAAGTCTCTACAAACCCAGATTCTTTCATTAGGAAAATATTTGAAAGTCAAACACTTACATACTTCCTTTACCCACCTAAAGGAAGTGTTTGGGATACACAAATCCCAGAGGGGAATCTGTGCAGCTGAGGAAGATGCCTAACATGAACAAGTTCTGGGAGCAAAGCAAGAAAACAAGCCTGCTTTCCAGGCATTCCTTTATTTTATTTTTTAAAATTTGTTTTATTGCAAAGAACACTTAACATGAGATCTACTCTACCCTCTTAACAATCTAAGTGTACAATACAACACAGTTACCTGGAGGTACATTGCTGTACAGTAGATCTTTGAGTAATTCCCTAACATCAGAACACATTCAATGTACATTCCAAAGAAATTGCAAAGAAAGCAAGAATCACATTGCCTAATGACATATATACACCCTATGTATGACAATCACAGGGGAGCAAAAGGACTCATCGTCCATGAAGAATATAACTACTTTCATTTTCTGGTGGCAGAGTCGAGAAGACGTACAGAAATGGCTCCTCTCAAGGGGAAGGAAAGGAAGGAAAAATAGGTCATCAGCTTGGACCTCATGTAGTTGAAGGAGGAAATGTGTTTGGTGTCTGCTACATCTTTGCATCCTTCAATGACAGTTTTGTTCATGTCTCCAGTCTTTCTGGCAAGGAAATCATCTGCTGTGTGACTAGAGAGATGAAGGTGAGGCTGACCTAGATGGGTCTTCTCCCTACACTGCTGCCATGTTGGCTGCCCAGGATGTAACCCAGAGGTGCAAGGAGCTGGGCACCACTGGCCTCCACACCAAACTCTGGGCCGCAGGAGGAAATCGAACCAAGACTCCTGGACCTTGAGCCTAGTCAACCCTCAGAGCCCTTGTCCACTCAGGAATGGAGATTGGGTAGATGGAAAATGTCACCCTCGTCCCCTCCAATAGCACCCACAGGAAAGGGGGTCACCATAGTAGCCATCTGCGAACAAGATTCTTCAAATTTTTGTTTTCTGTGAGTAAATTGCCTTTGTGTAAGGAAAAGTAACAATATGACTACTTTCATTTCTTTACGTTTCCCTTAGTCATGTTAACAGACATGCAATTTCTACACTGAAGCTATCAACGCATGTTTTATGATTTATTTAACTTTTAGTTCCTGCTTTTATTTTTATTGAGCATTATAAGAGAAGCATTTAAATGTATCTGACTATTCCTTGTTTGGGATTACTCATGTCATCTTTTCATAATGTGGACACTTGCTTTTGCACCCCCACCCCTGAGAACCTTCCAAACAAATAAAGCCTTCCAGAGTGCAGACTTCACAACTCTTATTATGCTTTACGTTATTGCTTACATCCTACCTTACTTCAGGATAGGGATGTGTTTCAAGTCACATAAAGAAAAATGATTAATAATTTATCTACTGATTCATTTGATCCTTTAACCAGGCCCCAGGATGTCAAATCTAAGGCCGCTTTCATAGATGAACCTACCAAACACAGTTTGATCTGCTTCCTTTACTATGGACATTGCTCTCATGAATGAAATTCCACAGCAATGGCTGGATAGGCATTTGGATATAAGTTTATCTAAACATCCACACAATAGCCTATCTCAAACCCAGAGAGGAATCCCAGCTATCCATGTTTCCCAGGTCCAGACAGACAGTTCCAGTGGGTGATGACACCTGAGGAACAGCTTCCTATCTGTTCAGTCTAGAACTGCATACTCCATATCTCGTGCAAAATTCCAAAGCTCTATCTGAAAATTCTGAACACTGCAGAGCTTTCCTTATCTCTGAGAGCCCAGGGGCCTGTGGAACCAGCACTTCCTGCATGATGGGAATAGGAAACACAGCAAATATGATTTATTGAAGATGTTTCATGCTGTACTTGTGCATCACCAAACCCCACACTGTCTGCACAATTGTTGATCTCCCCTGGTTACGGAAACATTAATGTCTACGATGCACTCGCCCAGGAAATGGTGTGGAATAGATGCTGGTATGTTGACCTTCAAGCACTTGAGAAGCCTGATTGGGCTAGACCGATAGGAGGAGGAAGCTGAGGCAAAGGAAACAACACAGAACTTAAAGGCAATTGTTTCAAAACTGCAAAGTCTGTGGGAATGTGATTTTACGCTTGTTTTCCCATCACAGCTTTGTTCACTACATACTCCTATCATTGCCCCTCTGCAGGAGATGATCTATTTACAATGGCATGGACCTGGAAATTTTAATATTTTATCCAAGAGAATGCTGTTAAACAGATCAAAATTTGAACCTCTAAATCCCAAATATCACACACATATGGGAATAAAAAATAGGATTCTTATGCTGGAGAAAGGGGGCCTCATCTTGCACCTCACAGCCACTTTTTCTTGGCATTGTGTTAGCAATTTCCTGGTAGCAATTCTCAGTGAGGTGTTACCTGGAAGTCTGCCAAATCGGTCTTATGCAATTTGTTACAATGACTGTAGGTCACAATCTTTAACTGTTGGCAGGTGCTCTGGGCTTGCCCTCACTTGAGGAGCCCAGCTAATCCAGTTTGGTATAATTCTTTTCTGTTGAGTTCTTGAAGATCCTCTTATATACTCTCTGGACCAGAAAAATTAGCTAGTGTGAGCTCAAACACTCAAATCTCCACCCTGCTCAGAAGGTCAATTTCTGAAAGCTGAGAGATCTTTTGAGAGCTCTTCACATATCTCTGTCTGTTTTCAAAAGATTTTTCAGAGTATTTGTGAAAATGAAGGGAATGTCACAGGCAGCAACATATTGTCAAGGGTTACCTGACTGCTCCGTAACTGTAAGTATGAGTCAGCTTGGGTTGCTATAACAAATACCATAGATTGAGAGACTTCAATAACAGATGCTTGTTTCTCACACTTCGGCGGCTGCAAAATCCAAGAGCAAGGTGCTGGCCAATTCTGTTCCCAGTGATAGCTTTCTTCCTGGCCTGCAGAAGGCCGCCTCAACAAAAGAATATTTGTCACCTGGGAAGGTGCCACCTTAAGCAGTTATGACTTCCAGAAGTTCAAGAGCAGCAGAATGTTTGTTGTTCTTGGCTGTGAAGCCGTAGGGTGACATGCAGGGTATTCATTCAAAGCCCAGGATCAAAAGATAGCTTATGCTGCAAAAGCTGTTTGTGACACAAACACTAGGGACAGGCTAGCCCTTGAGGCCCCTTTCACTGTTGTGTCTACCCAAGTTTTGTGAGTAGAGAACTGGGAGAAAGGGATGATTGTTCTAATTACCTGGGGCTTCTGGGTCTCCCTTCTGTTCAACTATCCTGGTGCATGGAGATGGCTCTTCATCCATGGATTCTCTCACTATCTCACCCTTTGGTGAAGGGCTCTGCCTTCCTGGCTATCATGTTGCCTCTCACTCCAGGGCTGCCTCCTCACCTCAGAGAGGATGCCCCTCCAGGCTCCGACTGGCCTTGTGGTCGCTACCTACTGTGTTTGGAGATTAAGAACAGGAAAAAAAAAATCAACACAAAAAGATATGTTACCTGTCCCATGTTCCCCAAATTCCCAGGGTGGTTGTATTGTGACATCTAAGCTCCTTTAGATTTTCCTTACAACTGAGCCAGGATTATTTTCTTCCAGTTGCCAAATAAACACTACATGGGGAGCCTCACTTCTCTCCAGTTTTATCAGACTGCCTGCCCCACTCTTCCATGCTAATACTAGCTATGGCAAATGACTGGGTTATCTGTTCTTTTGTACTTTGTTTGCCTTTTATGATTAACTTTTATCTTAAGCAAGTGCTAACTTTTCTGTAAAGAGCATTTCTTCCTGCCAGGTCACAGGATCATTGTATATTGGGGAGAAATAAAGACTTTTTATTACATCTCTTTTTAAAATGTTTTAATTTTTATTAATATATAGATAATGTAACCAGCTCATTTCTCTAGGTTCCTGTCCTTCTGTTTGGAGGACTGTTGATTTCAAGTGATCATAAATAACAGAAAGAATGGCTATGGCTCACAAAAACAAGTGATTACCAGAAATAACCTAGAAATGCTCAGAAAACTTTCCCATGTGCTATGTTTATGGCACAGAATTTATTATTCAAAACGCATGCCTGTCTTGCAGTCTAACCAGCCTCCCTTAAATTTTCATACATGGGAATGTCCTTTCTATGACTTAAAAAAAATCATAGGCCTATAGTAGGGAAAAGTTGAGAAAATATCTGAAAATACCATAACTTTAACATTTTAAGATGCAGTTGGATTTTATCAGTGGTCAAATCACCTAGATACATTTGAATAATGATAGCACGTATATGTGAGAAACTTATTTGGGCTACAGGCAAAGCTTTTGTGACACACATATTAAGCACTTGAAAAATATTGAAGAGGTTGTCTTTATTACTCTTTCTATATTTTTCTTACTCAGACAAATTATTTTTTACCATTAATTTGAAAACACATGTAAGTCACACAAAAACATCCTGAGGTTTATGCCCCCTTTTATCTTCACATTTATTTGAACATTTATCTGATGGCCTGTAGTATAATTGTATGGCCCCAATGGTCCCTGGAATATTTAACAACAGGCTCTGTAATTGGGGAACTCTCAAGTTTGCTTTCTAGAAATTGTTCAATCAATGATGAGTGTCTGAGATGCAGAAAGGTCTAAGATAGTGGTTCTCAAATACTCTTTTTGCCCTAGAGCCCTTCCTACAAAGCCAGTCTTAGTCAGAAGCCTCAATGTAAAACATATTGTTGTGGAGGTGTGCTCATTGAGGAAATGTCCTGAAGCCTCCCTACTCTCTTATCCCATAGAAGTCTCTGGAGAACATCAGGGAAACCCTGGTGCCCTGAGGTGCATAGTCTGAAAACATCAACCCTTCCACCAGGAGTCTGGCCATTCCAGTTCTGCTAACCCTGGCTAAGTGATATCTAGCAAGTCCCATTTCTAGTTTTAAATGTCCTCATCTGTTTAGAGAGGAGTTACAGCCAGATCTGTCAAGACCTCTGTTCTAAATTATAAACTCCCACTTATGTCTTAATACTTTTACTTTCTTTTAATTTTCTAAGAGGCTGAGGTTCTCTTTCAAATAGGGTCTGTCTCCAAAGAGACAAAATCTCTGTGTGTTCCCAGGAGAGGTGGGCACCCAGGAAGCTGAGTGGCAGTGCTGCTCTGTGGCTGTTGCAGGAAAAAGTCACTGAGAATGAGCCTAACTTCAGGAGAATCTATTCCATGAAAGCCAGAAGCCAGCTTGGAGTCCTAGGAAAGAAGGAAGCCATGTCAGAGGTATACTTCAAGGTCATGACTGGAGAGCCAATGGTGGAGAGCTTGGGTCTCAGCTGGAATAACCTTCAATTCCTCAAGCACCCTTCCCCTCAATCCTTCCTATATTTAAATCTTTCCCTAACCAAGGAGAAATTGTTCTGCTACCTGTGAACAACCAACCGAGGACAGGAACATAAAGCTCTGTCCTTTGAGGAGTTGTCTGGTAGCCGAATTCTTACCTTTAATAATAGTAATAGTAATGTTAATATATTCTATGTACCAATTGCTATGCATAGACACCTCACTGCAAGCCTTCGCTATATTCATGACTTTGATTCTCAGTTTATAAATGAAGAAAGAGGCAGAGGCTAAGCAGCGTCCTGAAGTCACAGTGTTAGTAAGTGTAGAGCTCTAATTCAAACCCAAGCCTGTCTTATTTACTCTCTTCTTGCTCTTCTGACCCAAAGACGGACATTATCTCTGTATCTACACATGGGATTCTCTTTTGCTTTTGTTAGACTCCAATCAGTTATAATTCCTTCCTATTCTTCACCCTTAAAATACACTGTTGGAGACAATAAGCTATAGTGAAAAAGGGGAATTCTGAAGCCATAATGCCTCACTGTATATTAGCTGTGTAATTTTGGATGAGCTATTCAATCCTCTCTGCTTCTGTTTTCTCATCAGTAAAAGGAGGTTAAGAATGAGTCTTACCTCAAATGGTTATTTGATGTCGAAAGTAAATAAGACAAAAGACCAGAATCTGTTACAATAGTGTTTGAGTGTATAACATATACTCAATGAATATTATTATTACTTTCCTCGCTTATAAGAAATACATTCTGCACTGCCTATGTTGTTGAGCTATATTTGTAATGTTTGTGCCTACGGTTATCTGTACCAGCAGGGACTGGCAAGGTCAGCCAGTGGGTGACCAGCAGGGTCACTCTGTCAGTACCACTCATCACAATGTCACATGAAACCAAATACTCACTAAATGCTGTGAGGGTGATTGTCTTAGTCTGTTCAGGATGCTATAAGAAAAATACTATAGACTGAGTTATTTAAACAATATGCATCTATTCCTTAAATATTTCTGGATGCTGAGAAGTCCAAGATCATGGTGCTGAGAGATTTAGTGTCTGGTGAGAGCCTGCTTCCTAGTTCATAGATGGCAGTCTTTACACTGTGTCCTCACATAGCAGAAGGGAAAGGGAGCTCTCTGGGGTTCCTTTTATGAGGGCACTGATTCCATTCTTGAGGGGTCCACCCTCATAACCTAATCACATGCCAAAGACCCTGCCTCCAAGTATGTCACACTGGGGGTTGGGTTTTAACATATGGGGGAGAAGGGGACACATTTAGTTTATAGCAACAATAATGGTGACTGTGACACATTATTTTGGGAATTTATGGCCTGAATTTGTCCCTCTGAGGCGAGAAGGAAGGTTGTCATAGAATAGGACTCTTCATGCCACAACTAGTCTTCACTTATCTCCTTATGAAGAGGGAAATAAAGATTCTTGAAAACATCACATTACAACAACCCAACCTGCACTCCTAGGAAAAATGGAACTGTTGTATTGAATTCAACAGATTCTTTTCCATCAAGAAAAAAACTTCATTTTCCTGCTAAAATTGAGTTTGGAGGCCCTTTCTCTTCCTTAGCAGAACCCAATATGTTCAATTTCAGCAGCTACAAATGGTTTACTTGAAACTTGTGGTAGAATTATTTTCTACAGCAAAACTCGTTTCAGCCTTTGTTTTCATTTCACTTCAGGCTTTCACAAAGGAAAAAAAAAACACCTTTAAATAGCCATATTATTACTGCTCTTTTTGTTAATAGAAATAACAAGAACACCACACAACAAACAAAATATTTTTTCACATTCACTTTTCTTGATATTCATGACAACCCTGTGAGGAAAGTAAAACAAACCCATCAGAAAACTCACTTTGTTTTCTCAGCATTCCCAGGTATTAAATCTTTATTTTAGGTTCTTTCCAGTAATATGCAATGTGAGATCATCAATGACATTTTGCTAGATCTTCCTGTTTTTGGACATTTGACCTTTGAATCTCTGTCCTCTTACTCCCAGTGGAATTGTCTTAATTAAAATTGTCTGGCATCTTGTGTGTTACAACAGCCTCCAATAGGTCTTTTTAGCACAGGTCAAAACAAATTGTCACTCATTGCTGTCAAAATCCTGCTCAGCCTTCCAAGATTGAGATTCGATCTTTTGTCCCCCAAGTTTATCAAAGTCCACCATCAGAATTAATGTCCTTGTCACCAAACTCTCATTGTCTTTTACTTACAGATCTTCTCATGATAATATGCGGTACATCTTACTTGAATAATATCTATGAATATACTTGTCTCCTTAGCTGTCAGTAAGACTGATTTATTCAGGTGTGCAATTGCTCAGATCCAGCATGGACCTTCCACTTGGTAGTACTGTACTGTTGCAAGAATGAAAAGGTCATAGCACTAAGATGCTCTGAGATAGTCTATTTAATTTATCAATATAAGCTACTCTTATTATATAATGCCAGCAACATTTGTTCAATATTAGTTCTTCAGAAAATACAGTTTTTATTTATTTGTGTGTTTTGCACTAAGGTCACTTTAGTTGATATAGTAACAGAAATTCTTTCTTGCCCACAATTTCAGGTTGAGTCCTATGGAAACCTGTTTGTAGAATAAATATAGATTTCAAACTGTTCCTGACCTTCAGACAGATGTTTAGAAGAAAATAGGGAAGTTGAATCTGAATTGGGGCAATCTCATTCACGGACCCCCCTCAAATTAAGCAAGCTGTGGTTAAGTTGTAGAGTTCTGAAAGGTCATACTTGGAGAGAATTGAGTTTTGAAAAATGGGGTCAACGATAAGAGGATAATGTAATTCCAATTTGTCAGGATAAAAAGAAGTCTGTCTTTTAAAATTGAGCTTTGGAGAGAATCAGTTTTGTCTTAAAGTTATATACAGGAAGCTTCAAGAGAAATTGACATTAACAAAACCAAAATTAAATATTGCTTGATAATTGGCAGGGTAAGTATTATGTGACATTTGTAGAGAAACAATCAGGAACAATCTTAAGGCTCTATTTGATATCTACAGTTGGATACCTATGAGACATCTTATATGTTGTGTGCCCTAGTTTAAGTGAAAAAAAAAAAAGAGCATGCATGGTGATTTTTCTTTTGTACATGACAAAAGAGGAAAAAGTAATGAAATTATATGTATATATATATGTATATATATATATAGAGAGAGAGAGAGAGAGAGAAAGAGAGAGAGAGAGAAAGAGAGAGTTCATTTTTTTAAAAAAAGAAGAATTAACCAATAATTTTAATGGTTAACATCGAAGGTTCATGAGAATGAAGTAGAGGGGACTGGAATAGGAGTGAGATTTCCCTGTTGGTTTTGATTTTTGTACCATGCAAATATTATGCATGATCAAACAATAAAATTGAATTAAAAATGGTGAAGTAAAAGCAAACCCTAACATTAAATAAAAACAATGGAAAAAAAATTAACTATATATCAAACTTATAGCAAAATCACATAGGCAAAATGAATCTAAATAATCTTGAACACAGTACTGCGGTTGTGCATCTTGTATGGGCAATATTTTAAAGATAAGAATAATTGCAAAAAAAATCCTAAACTTTACTTATTAAGTTTGTTATGGTAGTGGTGTTGGTAGAATAATTATGAAATTATTTCTATGTATACTGAGCAAATGACTAAATACATTGATGTTTTGGGAACTAGGGTTCTAGCTGTACTGAGAGAGAGAGAGAGAGAGAGAGACAAAGACAGAGACAGAGAGACAGAGAGGGATATGACATGAGGGAAGGTGAGGAGAATGCTGTTGGGCTTAAATTCAAGATATCAGTATGAAACAATGATCTAAAAAGTTATAGATCAAATGACACCACAGTATTAAGTGAGCAAATGTAGCACCCATATTTCATCTTCTAAATATTATTGTCTACTAAAGATCAAGAGCTCCTTGTGGAAATAACTGATTCTGGGTTTGGGGCTGGAAAAACACAAGATGAGTACAGAATATCCAAAAAGATAATCAAATACTGATGGGGACTTGACAAGAAGACAAAGAGGATTTTTCCTTTCATTAGTGACAGAGTAAGAGACACCTAATTTATCTTCCTATATTAAATAACTAGAAAACTGGGATATATATATATCCTGAGGTATATTCCTGAGAAAAAGAAACAAAGACCTACAATTGACCTACAATTGCTTGAAGGAAATTTCTAGGCTGCAGAATAGGAAGAAGGATATGAACAGGGATTGGGAATCTCATTAAATTGAGGAGAAAAAAATTAGAATTCAAGAAGGCCAAGGCAGTCAGAATTTTCAGGGCAAGATACTGGAGAGGAGGCAACTGAGCTCCGATAATTCGGAGAGGCTGCAGCAGAGTACTGTTTTGTATATGCTTTGGAAGAAAATACTTGAGACCAAAGAAAGGAATACTGGAAAGCAGTGGGCTGAAGAATTCCTGGAGCTCAAATGGGGCTGAGAATAATTTGCATTTCCACCAGACAAGGGAGAAGGATCTCATAACACACGGAACATTGGATAGAATCTTCAGAAAGGTATCATCCTTGTAGTATGGATAAACCTACACTAGACAAAAAATTGTTCTTGATCTATAACAACAAAATTTAATCCACATAATGTGATGAATAAAATTGATTCGAAGTACATGCCAGAACAAGTTCTAACAATAGTTACAGGAATACAACAAAATACAGCACAGACAATCTCAAAGTCTAACATCAAATTAGAAATTACTAACTATGCAAAGAAGTAGTGCAATATAACACATGTCTATGAAAAAAGTCAGTCAATAAAAATTTACCTCCCAAAGACTGAGATGTTCAAATTGGGAAAAGTATTAAAGTTGCTATTATAAACATGTTTGATATGCATCAGAGAGTAAGGGAAAATGGTAACATAATGAGCAGAAATTCCAGAGATGAAAATATAATATCTGAAATGAAAAATATACTAGATGGTATTAAAGCAGATGAACTGAAAAAGAAAATGTCAGTGAACTTGAAGACATTAAAATAGGTGCTAATAAATGAACTACAGAGAAACAAAAACTAAGGAAGGAAAAGAAGAAAATGAGAGAGGAGAAAAGGGGAGGAGGAGGGAGGTGAGGGAAGAAGAAGAGGAAGAACAATAAAACAAACAAATGCAACAAGAACAACAAAGCTTCATGAGTGTTTAATAATAGCAAACAATATATATACATGGACTTTAACTCTGAGGAGGAAGAAAAAATATTTGAAAAAATCATGGCCAAAATGTCCCAAATTTATATATATGCAATATTATACATATATTAAGTCATAACTATATATAATTATATGCATTATGAATTATAATTATATCTATTTATACATGTAAATTTTCAGATCAAGAAGCTCAGTGGAACCACGAACATGATAAACCTAAAAGAAAATTACACTAAAACCCATCATACTCCCATTGTTAAAATTAGTGATAAAAAAATTAAAGCAACTAAAAACAAAAAGAAACATTATTAACAGAGAAACAAACATAAGAATTACAGCAGTTTCCTTGTCAGAAATTATGTAAGTTAAAAGAAAGACAAAGGAGTGACATATCTAAAGAACTGAAAGAAAAAAATAATCTAAAATTCTATAGCCAGCAAATATATCTTTCAAAAATGAAGCAACATAAACATATTTTTGACAATGAAAATCCAAGCAGACTTTCACCAGAAAAATAAAGGAAATTCTTTAAGTAGACACAAAATACCAGATAGATGCTTAGATCTACACAAAGGAATGGAAAAGACTAGAAAATGATGTAAATGTGGGTAAATAAAAGAAAATCTTTCTCATTTATAATTGCTTTCAACATAATTGACTGCTTAAAGCAAACATAGCAATTGCTGATTAATAATACACACGGAAGTAAATTGTAGGTTAACAATAGCATAAAGGACTGGGGGGCGGGGGGGATATGGAAACATATTGTTGCTTAAATTATCATAAGTTCATAAGTTATGAATTATCATAGCATAAGTTCTTAAATTATCTATAAGGCAGTATAAAAATTGAAAGTAGATGGGACCAGTTAGCACACTGTAAACTCTATGCAACCACTAAAAACAAAACAAAAAATTTCATAGGAGTCCCTTTGAGGGGGCTTCCACTGATCACATTTGTGGCAAATTTGAACATTGATAGAATGATGACAGTGGTAGCACATTGATTTTTTAAAAAATCCATCAGTTCATAGTGGTATTCAAAAACGAAGAAAGTGGGGATCCCTAGGTGGCTCAGCGGTTTAGTGCCTCCTTTGGCCCAGGGCGTGATCCTGGAGTCCTGGGATCGAGTCCCACGTCGGGCTCCCTGCATGGAGCCTGCTTCTCTCTCTGCCTCTTTTTCTCTGTGTCTCTCATGAATAAATAAATAAAATCTTAAAAAAAAAAAAACGAAGAAAGAGAAATAGAGGGGAAGAAAGAAAAAAAGGAAGTTGTTTCTATAAAAGAATACCAATTAACTATATGCAGAAGAAATGACACACTTTTAAAAAAACTTGCAGCTTTGCAACCCTAAGTAAATACATGATAAGTGAATAAAAGTTTCATGGAAGAATAATTAATGGATTGCAAAATCACTGGATGAAAATTTTTAGAGGAACTAAATATTTATACAGTTTTAAATTTTTGCTCCACCAAATATGATTTATTAATTACAAAGAGAATTTCTTTTTGAATAAAGAGCCCCGACAGAAATGACTTTAAACAAGTAATTGAGCTTGGTATTCTCTACTAATGGGACTATTATGTACCATTTGATGAGAAGCAGTCAGAAGTGTACATCAACTTTGAAGTATTCTTACCAAGCAGTTTTAATATGAATCTAATCATGGGGGAAAAATAGAACAAATTCAGAATGTAGCACGTTCTCCAAAACAATTGTCCTGAATTAGTAAAAAATGTTCATGTCCAAAGAGTCAGCAAAAATAAAATTTTTTAAAATACAAGGTAATTGCTCTATATTAAAGGGGACAAAAGAGATTTGACACTCAGATGCAATGTGGGAAGCTGACTGGGAAACTGAGGCTTTCTAAGGATAGATAAGGGAAACAAGGTAGTGAGAGACAGAAACCAGAAACCAAGCTGGCTGTGTGCATCTCCAAAGCCTGGGCTCAACTTTTTGTCAGTATTCATGGGTTTTCACAAGCCCCCACATTTAGCTTATTAAAAGAGAAGAATTTTAAACATCAGTTTTCCAGAAGTGCCATTTTCACAATTCACCCTTCATCTCATCAGTCGACCACACAAAAAAAAGAAAACGCCAGGTGTCCCAAATTTCAAGGAGTGTGTTTATCTTAGACCACAAAAGTGACAGGTGATTTACTCCATCCTAAAAAGAAATTACAAATAAATAGAGACACTCTTGAGACCTAAAGATAGATCTGAAATATGGAGTCTAGCTCTTCACTTCCAGGACTCCAATCATAGGCACCTACTTTTTGGATACCAGGAAGGAAGTGAGTTAATGTGAAGCCAAGAAAGGCAATAACACAGAAGTAGAACATTTAATAGGAACAAAATGTGTCTGTAACCCCTGTCTCCATATTTAGCTCAGCAACCATCCATCATTTGCAAAGGAAAGCATGAAAAGCATCATGTTTGTGTTGAAAGGAGGAAAATGTGAGTGGCATACGTGGTAGCAAGGCTTGGAAGTGGGAGGCAGTGAGGAGCTATATATTATACCTGGAACGCAGGCGTACTGGTGCCAGCTTCAAAAATGGACTGAGAATAAGAAAGAGCTAAAATTTTAACAGAATCTGGAGCCTTTTGAAGTGTGAATGAATGAAATGAGATGTGTGAACATGCACAGACCCGTCCTTCTGTTCAATCCCAGGAAGCTCCCAGCCTGCAGATCCCCAGATACCCGCGGAGGAAAAGACCTTCTGGATGAGGACACACTGTGGGTTTTCCCTGTCAGAACAGTGTGGGGCACTAAGGATGTGTGTCAGCCTCCTCTCTGGCCAGTTTTAGATCTCTCAAGTAACACTTGGGCTTCCTTGGGTCCATGATGGAGCAGCCTGTGCTGTCAGGGGCATCTTCAGACATTCACTGGCACATGCACAGTGTGGATGTATCTGTGAAACACATTTGGCTCTTTGTCTCCTCTTGATGGTTGCCTGCCGTTCTCAGCATTACTGAGGGTGCTCTGAAAAGCTGGAGCTGGCATCCTGCGAGCTTTTCCTGTGGGGGCTTCATTTGGACTAAAGCTCCCTTTAGAATTTCATTTCCCAGAGGATCCAAGTTGGAAGCCAAGTTGTTAGATGCAAAATCATCCCGGTTCTCCGAGGTGTGGGCATTGTGAATGCTTCTGATGAGGAGTGAGGGCACAGACAGAGATAACAGCATATGGACAATAAAGGCTCTGTGTGTTCAGGAAATGGGAACTTTCAATTCTTACATGTAAAATGAGTGATCCACATATTAATAATTGTGTTTCTTCATGAAATTCAGTGTCCTTAACTCTTGTTTCATATATCACTCCTTTAATATAACTATTACTTTATTCATTTCTTAAGGTACTGAAGATAGGGCTTTTTAATTTGGTTATGTTGCTGTGTAACTCTTCTCAGGTAAAGGTATCCCCCACTTTTCAAAAGTTCACATTACGCCACTCAATTTTATAAAAGGCCTAATAGTACCTATTTCTGCTAACCAAAAGGAATCTGAAGAGGATTTTTGCTTTCACAAAAGAAGGTGGAAAGCAAACATCATGTTCAGTTTGTTCTGCAGAGAGCTGTTTTAGAGGCAGTGTGCAGAGAGCAGTGAGAGTGGTACATCCAAGCTCTTTCCCCGGAGACCCTAAACTTGGCATGTCAGCAGCAAGCCATCCTAACTTTGAACTGGGTCTATGACCATTTGTGCTTTCCGCTTTTTTGTGTGTGTGCATCTTTTAGCAAGACGTGACCTAAGAAAGCTTATGTTTGGGGTCTGGGGATGCTCAAAAATGTTTCTATATCAATTAATGGTAATTACTTCTTGGCTTTATGCCATTTCAACTTATGAAAATTTTCATAAGAATGCTCCACTTTTGGATAGCGAGGGACACCTGCCATTTCCGTTGTGTTCCAGTTGTTTTTCTGTTCTGATTTCTAGCTGCAGAAATGCCAAACCCTTCCATTCCCCTTGTACTTTCCTTAGAGATCATTTTATTTTAGGAATGTGGAAATGGACTCTTGCCCTTAGTCCTAGGCATGTTATTGATGTGCTGGGATCAGACTTCATGATTCCTGACTCCTGGAATTATTATCATCCCATTGTTCCACCTGCCTTTGACAAGCTTTAATTCCCCAAGCTACACACACACACACACACACACACACACACACACACACACACGGTACAGAACAGGTCCTCAGTAAGCTCCTCCTAACTAAGTGGAAACATGGATATCAAGGATTCAATAATATTCATAAGAAGTTGGATGCAATTCCTGTTCTCCTCCCTCAGAACTGGGGCAGAATTGTGGGCTATCAAACCATCTCTTGGGGGAGGGGAGCATGAGAAGTCTACCAGAAGGCTGAGCAGTTCCAGCCTGAATGGGGTCAGGCTACTAGGACAAAACTTTGTTCCGGTATTGTTTATACAGTGCCAGGCTGCTTAGAAGCCAAGCAGACAAGAGGAATGTTGCCTTGCTTTCTGAAAGTGTGGGCGATTTGGAGGCTGTGAGCAGATGATGAACAGAAACCTCTGAGTAGAGATGGGATAGCAGCACTTGAACGTTCACCAGAGCTAGCAGAAGTGTTGGAGGTTTCTTTTGGCTATTGCAGCTACTGTGAGCGGCCATATCTTTGGAAAATGCAAGGGTTAGAATGGATTCATTTAAGTAGTAAAATCTATTACCAGGAGGGTATTCTTGCCCTTTAAGGGATTGTAAGAAGGATTCCATTAGGGCCTCATAAAAACAGTAGTACATGGCAAATTTATTTTGTTTACTAATGGTGGGGGAAAATATGTATATACTCCATGAGAGGTTTGGTTGTTTATGGCAGATGGGAGGTAAAGGTAGCATCTCCTGGAAGTGGAGGCAGGAATGCTGAGTGAGGATCGGGTAGTTGTGCAATCATACAGAGTTCTAGAAGCAGGTTTATCCCAAGAGAGAGATGCACTGGGACAGTGAGACATCTAGGGTGGTGACATGGTAGCCACATGATCCTAGCTGGGTTCTGTAAGTAACACAGGTCACTCAGCACTGAGGAGGTGTGCTTGGACAGTGAGTTACTTTGGCTCTTTGGAGCATAGTAACATCTCATTACCTTTTATTCTTCTTCCTTCATGTTTTGGATTCTTTTGAACCTCTGACTTAGCAGCTCTTGACCTTGGTGGTATATTACAATAATCTGGGACATTAAAAATAATGATGTTACTCTTATCTGCAGGAATTCTTCTGGGGTTGAGCTTGGCATCATTATGCTTAAGGCTCCCAAAGTGATTCTAGTATCATCTATGATTGCCAAGAAAATAAAGATCTAAAACCCAGGGGTACCCTTCACAGTTTGATTCTGCAGGCCTGTGTTTGTATATACATATGCAAAAGATTCTGATCAGTAAGACCTTTCCAGTAGACTTTAGCAGCTTTCTTCACTAGAGTGATCTTGATACGATACAGTTGACATTCTGCTCATAAGCCTTGCTGCCATCCTATGAGGACTCCTAACAAATGACCAATATGTAGAAACTCCAAATTCTGTTAGTTTATTAGGTGCATCTTCATGGTCATCCTAATGGAAACTTCTTATAAGGGCTATTTAGGACTCCTACTGCCTCTTTATGCTATGAAATGTGGGTGTAGATAACCAAAAATATCCAGAAAGAATTTCCCTTAGCTCAAGATTTCAATCGTTTGCTTAGTCTCTGATTTTCCTGAGATTCCTTGGGACACATTATAGAATGGGACATCC
The DNA here is from genome assembly GCF_011100685.1 of Canis lupus familiaris. Classification (NCBI taxonomy): domain Eukaryota; kingdom Metazoa; phylum Chordata; class Mammalia; order Carnivora; family Canidae; genus Canis; species Canis lupus. Next base: position 34,566,148 of record NC_049222.1, on the reverse strand, counting down.
CACCCCCACATTTTTGTTTCCCACTTCAACCCTAGATCACCATCAAAACATATCCTGATCATTAACACATGTAACAAACACAGTATTGTTTCTTTTTCCTTTCTCCTTGCTGTGTGATACATAGAAAATACACACTTGAGGAATCAAGTGACCTCAGTTCTAGTTCCAACTCTAGCTTAATAGCTATGTGACTGTGTAACAATCTTCATTTCTTCTTGATTTATTCATCTGTAGAGGAAGAGGGATTGAAATAAATATCTGGTTTTCAACACCATCCCCTTTATGAAGTGAGAGCACTCTTTCTTCAAAATCGTGCTTGCTACAAAAGTCAATATATAATTCTGATTACCAGGAAGCTATACTCATTATGGAGTTTTAAGGGCAACTGAATCCCCTTGGGTTTCCTCATTTTCTCCTCTAACCTTGAAAGGATTCTACAGAATCCCTAGGTCATAGAGAGGAAGGTCAAAAATATATGTACTAATTATTTAGGTCTTTTCTGCTGTATCATCCTCTGAGCACAAATGCATGCACACATGCACACATATGCACATGCACACAGAGTTTGATGAATCAGCCTTTAGAGGTAGTAGATACACTGAAAGAGTCACACTAGCAGTGATCAAAACATGGAAATAACATGCATTCACTGGAAGGAAAGGAAGGAAATGGCCTATCAGGTTTGGTGACAGGTATTCAGTGGCTTGGAGGTTTAACACCTTGATAAAGCAGGTGATATTCCATTGGTGGAGACTTCATGACCGGCAATCTGGGAACAGAGTCTTGGAGAAAGACTCGTTAGGAAACAGGCTTGAAACAGCTGGGGTTACTTAGGAAGTCCATATATATAAGAAGTTATTCACTTCAGTTGGAAGTATGATTCCCTATATCCCAGATAGGCTAGTAAAAAACAAATTATATAAACAAGTTATATATTCACTATAACTATAAATGAAAAGTAGCATGTCTCTTCATTTCACCTGGTTCTCCTGGATATCTCCATAAATCTAAATGCTTACCTGAGGGACAGCTAGCTGCTTAGCTGCGAACCAATATATTTGTTTCAAGAAAGATTTCAGGTCTTTCTTTGTCCTGAAAGAATGCCTACCCCCAATTCAGCAGGGGTTCCCAAAATTAAAACATTACATGGGGTTAGACGTCATATCCTGAAAGCCAACTTTGAGGAGAAAAGCTTGCTGAATCTTATAAATTTGTCTGATATTTCTGGGGTCCTTCTAACTCTAAATGAAGAGGCTCACAGTCTCCTTTCTCTTTCTAAAGAAAGGAGAGGGTTTGACTTTCATGCTGTGATCTTGAAATAAAATTGAAATCTATCATCTTAGGACTTAGGACTTTCAGAACTTGCACATTAATCATGTTTTATATGTTGCATATGATCTGTGCCATTCACCTGATGAAACCATTGATAACTGGTATCATTCAAATAAGTGAGATATTAGTCACAAGTGTCTGTGCCTGGCATCCATAAAAACAACAATTAAACAAACCTTTAAGCCAACAGAAACAGTCTTGGAGGCTTGCTTTAGTTACGGCTGGTCTGACTAATTTGAAGTCAGGAAAAGCCTGGCCTGCAGGAACCAGCTAGATGGTCACTTACACACGTAATTTGAAGGGCTCTGACCTTCCAGCAGTAACACTGTCTAGTTTGTCTGCTGTATTTTGGAGCTGGAGTGTCTAGACTCTCATTGTTGAGTGTTGCTGCCACATAGGGTTAGCAGGGAGTATACCCTCATTTTGCTATGCTCTCTGAGTAGATGTAAAGGTAGGAAGTTAATTATTTTCTACTGGGATATTGGTAGCATTGGGGTTCCATCAACCCAGTGGAAGTACTGAATTGGGTTAATATAAGTCAGGTGGGTGTTGCTGGTGAAGAGTGTTGAATAAGATGATACATGGGAGTGCTGGATAGGGCAGAAGGCAAACTTGGATTAACTCCATGCTAATTCCTAGCAATTGCCTTGGCTTTAGTCTTCATAATTCACTGAGGGAAATTGTTGTGCTTGATATTTGGGAAGATACAAAAAAATGGCAGAGATGATTCCTTCCCTCATATGGTATAATATTTAGATGGGGATGGAACACACATGAAATTATTGGTGAATCACTGATGCATTTTTAAGCATGCAGGGTGGTACATCTCTTGACTGATGTCCCATTTTGGTTTAGTAGTGGTATCAGCAGAATTTTCAGTGAAATGGGATCCTAATTTTTACATGCATTGTATAAACTCCCTGTTAATATAGAGATTGATGAAGGTAACTGGGAGAGTCCTATTTTCTTAATGGAAAAGATGAAGAAGGTTGTATGCATGTGCTATTTCTTTATAAAACAATAACGCAGAGTGATATCCTACCCAAACTCAAAATATGGGCCCATCTGCCTCTCCTGACCTCACCTCTCATATGAACTCATTAGAAAGGAGTCAGACCTTTGCTACAGTCTCTATGAGTCTACATTTATCATCATGTAGATAATAGCTGTGCAAAATGAAGTTTAAAGAATAGTAGCATCAGCATGACCTGGCTGCTGAGACCTCACAGAAATGCTTCTAAACCTCTACTCTGAAGGATGTTGCTCAGAAATTTGTGTTTTAACAAGATTCTCAGAGGATTCTTACACAACCTAAGGAAGGCTGAGGAAATATTGTCATAGAAAATAGAGTTGAAAAAAAAAAAAAAGAAAATAGAGTTGATTGACAGCAGAGATGACTCTTTTTGTAAATTGGTCCCTGTACATAGTTTTAAAAATTCAATTGGACAATCTTTGGCCCTTACAGGAATATTTAATCCTTTTATATTTAATGAAAGAACTGGTTTATTCTAAAATGTATATGTGTATGCCAGAAGATTTTGTGAATTACCTTTTTTCTTTATTAAACATTTTCTGTGTTGTTGTAAGAATTTTCCATCTTTGCCTTATGTTTTAGCAATAATATACTTATGTTTGACTATGTTTGACTTATATTTTCTTAATTTTGTCACATTAATTATATATTTACAAATCCAAGTATTATAACTTTAATAACAGGAATATTTGTGGGTCTGTTTATATTACCTATTTTTTCCTCTTGGTCCTTTTACTTGATATGACCATAGTTGTTTTTTTTTTTTAAGATTTTATTTGTTTATTCACGAGATTCACACAGAGAGAGGCAGAGACATAGGCAGAGCTGGAGAAGCTGGCTCCCTGCAGGGAGCCTGATGCGGGACTTGATCCCAGGACCCTGGAATCACGACCTGAGCCAAAGGCTCAGGCTCAACCACTGAGCCACCCAGGCATCCCTGACCATAATTTTTTATTGAATGCTATATATTACTTACGAAAGATTGTGGAGGCACTCTCTTCCTTTGATAGGGCTTATCCTATCCTTTGGTTATGTAGTTAAAGAAGAAGCACATCACTTTGATTCAATTAGCAACAAAACTGACGAGTCTGGGTTGAAGTCTGGAAATTGACCTACTTCTGGTTTGCTCCTCCATAGTGGTGTGGCCCCCAAGAGTCCCACCTGAGAGCCTAGAGAGTTGACTTAGGGCTTCTCTTTGTCAGGCTGTAAACTCCAATTTTTGTCTCTTCAATTCTGTGAGTAGGCCAAAACTGTTCTGATTTCCTGTGATTTCCTGCCTAGCTTCTTGTCCTTAGCAGCTTAAGGGTTTGGCATATGCCTCTAGTTGAAAATGTGGTATCTAGTGTACTTCTCTGTGCTTCCCTTCCCTTCAGGATTCTGTTACCTCAAGTCTTAGATGCTTTGGCCAACCAATCTCCCAACTTCCCCTTCACTCCCAGTCTTTTTCTTTTTTGTCTGTACCCTTGTGAGATATTCAGAAACTGTTTCTCTATCAGCCACAGCTCTCTGGGTGGATTCTTAGCCTCCAATCCTATGCCAAAAATTGGCAATTGCCCTGAGGGGAAAAGCTGTTTGCAGACTATCAGCTCAGCTCTCTGTGGCTCCCTTTTCTTGTCTCTGCTGGATCTTGGCCCTTCAATTCCTGGTTGCCTCAGTCATTTTCCAATGCCTTCTGTCAGACAGCTGTTGTTATAGCTGTTTTTTTTGTGTGTGTTTTTTTTTTTTACATTTTATCTGAGTTTTCTATTCTCATCAGAGTAAGTGGTCTAGTGCAAACTATTTTAGCTAGAAGTAAAAGTCTACCATGTGATTTTAAAAATAATCACTCAGCATGTCTGCTTATTTCTTGGTCAGAACCTGAAAAAATATTAGCATTTTGCCTTAATCTTCCCATGCTACAGTCCATTCAAGATAGTTTGCAGTATGTTTGGTAAACTTCAGAAATAAGAGAAAAATCATTACCTTGAGATGTGCATTAGAAACACTGAGATTTGGGGAAAATAATAACCCTCTGATGAGATTCTGTATATGCAGGTATCATTTGTTTTTACCATAAAGACAATATTTGTTCTACACTTATTTTAATATGCTAAGGTTTTCTCAGCTTCCCTTGGGGAATATTTTGCATCAAGACTTTAGATATTAAATCTGGATGTGTTTGAGGTCTGATTGCACTTAGACCAGCACCTGCAAATTCTATAATTTTTTTTTCATCAGTCTTGTTTATAGTTCTTACATTTCAATTCGGGCATTATTGAGGCAAATTATAGGTAGCTAGATTTTTTGATGTTGAGTTGGCATCAAGATTTTTGTTTTATTTTTGATTGCCAATATCATTTTCCCCAAACCTTGCTCTCTGTAAGTGTGTAGAACATCCCAATCTTGTCCAATATTTTAGAATGAAGTTTGTTTCTTCTTGCTTACAATACCCTGCCTGTTTCATTACTTGTATCCCTAAGGAACCATGCAAGAGTGAGTATCAAGTATAGGAATAGAATGCAAGTTTTTTCTAGGCCTGAACCCTAAATCAGAAAACCAAAGGCCAAATCCCAAATGGATTGCTTTCTCTTTTATTTCTAGCATTGTGATAAACTTCCCAAGAAGTGACCTCCTTTCTCACATTATTGTCATATTTTAATCCATCTATGGAGACATTGCCCATGGTCTTTGTGATTCTTCTGAGCCTGTATATATGATCCTAAAAAAAGTTCATTTTTTCTCATCACCTCTCCTATTTCTTATCTACTGCCACAGATAAAGAACAATTATATCAGTTACATACCTGTATAAGTGGTAAATTGTTTATAGGTATTTATCGCTATATAAATGAGCCAAAGTTGGCTCCTTAGTGAATGAAAACAGATTCCCTTTACTTTATGCTTGGTCATTTCTATAGCAGCTGATGCAATCATGCTATTGTTCCTAATTCTTTGCTTGAATCTACCACCTGGAATGGGCTCTAGGCATTGGAAATATCATTCACAAAGATATAACATCATGGCAACTCCACAGCAAATTGAGGAAATGCAAACCGGTCTCTGAAATCGCAGAAGGAGCAGAAGTAAGGCAGCTAAAGGAAAACTCAGTGTCGTGCCCAAGATCGCAATTCCAAAAACCACCAAGGAGCTGACACCGATGCAAGCACATGAGGGTTTATTTACAAGCTCGAGCTTTGGTCAAGTATACTCCACACAGCAGAGCAGGGGCTTGGACCCCGAAGTGGGTTACAGCTGGGTTTTTTTATGGGCTGGTCTAGGGGATTTTCAGAAGGGATGGAGGAAAAAAATTTTTTTTCTTTCCAATATGGGGAAAGGGTGGGGGAGTATCTTCGGATCTGATATGGGATTCTCTGCCGAGGGCATTCTGAGCTTTATTGTCTTTCTGATATGAGATTCCCTGCCTAGGACATTCTGCAGTTTTTCCTGTAAAGTTCAGCTCTTATTCCCAGGGGCCTAAGATGGCTGTACTTGTGCTAATGCTAAACTTGAGGTGGAATGGCCTTAATTTTTCTCGGCCTCCACACTCGGGACGGAGAATGAGTTTAGGAATTATTTTCCAACAGTCATTGCTGTAGAAAGCATCTATGCAATGACTATTTTGATGCGGAGTAGACAGTGCATTGTGAATGGTGGAGAGGGGATATTTGAGCAAGTAGTTCAATTTACAAGGCATCACAATACTGAAGAAAAATTTTCTGGGGAGCTGCAATAAAAGACCAAAGCAACAAAGTAAAGAATGAAGGCTGTTGTCTTAGTAACCAAACAACATTGTTTTCTTACCTGATAGAAATGGTAAATTAATTGTGACCCTCAATTGTGAGAGATACCTTTAGGCTATGTAGGTATTTCTACCTCTCTAGGGCTCTCAAGAGGCCCCTTCACAAAAGAAAGGTAATTGCAGAGTGACAGAAGCCATACTAAAAAACAAGAGTTTTATTAGTTCTCTGTTTGTCCATCCCAGAGAGGGAAGCCAGTGGCCTTCTCTGTGTGCTGCTCTGGGGAATCCCTAACTTGGGTTGGGGAAATGGACTCATGATCTAACACTGGACTCACCTGTTGGTGAGCCTTTTATTTGACTCTTACGGTTGTTTTTGAACATGTTTCACATTCAAGAAACAGAGGGAATAATATAAGAAACTTAGAGGACCCTGACTAAGGAGGGAAGGTGCTCTGATTTCTGCCTTCTCTCTCCCGGCGAGTTTGGGCAAGTTATTTGAACTTCCTAAGCCTTGGTTTTGTCCTTCCTATTCCTTTTTTTTTTTTTTTAAGATTTTATTTATTCATGAGAGACACAGAAAGAGGCAGAGACATAGACAGAGGGAGAAGCAGGCTCCTTGAAGGGAGCTCAATGCGGGACTTGATCCCAGGACCCCGGGATCACACCTTGAGCCAAAGGCAGACGCTCAACCATTGAGCCACCCAGGCATCCTCCATCCTTCCTATTCCAATGAATAGGAATAATAATCCTTAATTAAGAGATTAAATGAGGCAGTGAACGTCAGGTTCCTAGCACATAGTAGTAATTCAGTAAATGGCAGGAATTCTTCTTGACTCAATTTTTCACAATTTTATAAATAAAAGTAAATAATAAGAGGGAACATGAAACTTTTTTTTAAGACTGATTCAAGGGGAGGGGGATCCCTGTGTGGCTCGGCTGTTTGGCGCTTGCCTTTGGCCCAGGGCGTGATCCTGGAGTCCCTGGAGTCCCGTGTCGGGTTCCCTGCATGGAGCCTGCTTCTCCCTCTGCCTCTCTCTCTCTATCTCTCTCATTCTCTCTCTCTCATGAATGAATTAAAAAAAAAAAAGACTGATTCAAGAGTGAAGGCAGGAAAGAAAAATGCCTTTTTAATATTTGGGAAAGGATATAACATGAAACACTGATGTTAAGAGGAAGCATCCATTCATTACCTTCACGCTTGCTCTAAATGCTCTTGACTCAATTTGGTGAAGCTTCATTTCATGTTGGAATACACGGAGTCAAATTTCTCTCCTTGAAGAGTTTGGTGATTAGCCTTGGCACAATCACTGAATGCCATGATATGGAGTTCTGTGAACAAGTTCTTCAGGTTCAATAGGGAGTTGAGATCATCCAAGATGCCCTGACTTCAAACAATCTCAAAACTTCTTCAGTACCATTTTATGTCTTTTAGAATCTAGTAAACAAAATCCCTAACTCTATAATGTGCTCAGGTAGTTTGTAATAAGAAAAGAGCTTTCCTGTTAAATTTAACAGTTTGCATTGAAAATAATCTTGGGAATGAACATGTACCAGTCCTTGTCTTTTTCCATCGGTAGCAATATATACATTCCCAAGCAGCCTGGATAATGTTGATCTTTTACATTTTTTTTTCTTAAAATTTATTTTGTCTTTTTCATAGTTGTTGTAACAGTTGCTTATTGAGAAGTAAATGTCAGTTAGGAAGGAGTCATTTGCTAATATATCTAGTTGAATGGGACTTTGAGAAGACGAGGGCTTCGAATTGCCTGTTGCTCTTTTTCAGCCTGTATGAGGTTTCTGTAGCTGTTAAAACAAATTACCACAAACTCAGTAGCTTGAAACACTACAGTGTTATTATCTTATGGTTCTGGAGAGCAGAAGTCCAACACAGGTCTCTTTAGGGTAAAATCAAGGTGTCTGACAGGTCTGGGCTGCTTCTGGAGGATCTAGGGGAGAATATGTTTTCTTACCTCTTTCAGCTTGTAGAGGCCACACTCCTTGGCTTACAGCTTCTCTCTCCATTGTCAAAGCTAGTTATGTCACATCTCTATTACCCCATTGCTCTTTGGTCACAGCTGGGAAAGGTTTTCTGCTTTTAAGGACCCATGTGATTAGACTGGACACACATGGGTAATCTAGGCTACTTTCCTTACCTCTGGAGCCTTAACTGAATCACACCTGCAAGGTCCTCTTTGTCAGGCAAGTAACACATTTGCAGGCTTCAGGAATTAGAATGTGAGCATCTCTGTGTGTGGGGTGGGGGTGGTAGTGGCAATTCTGCCTACCTTAAAAGAACAAACGGAATTAAAATTCTGGCAAAAATTGCACAGGGAACTTCTAAGTGTTATCTTCACTAGAGAGAGTTTGGAGGTGGCTTTTAGAGAAAACAAGACTGTGGGTCCTTGATTGAGTTCTGTGGACAGAGCTCAGCCTTTATATGTCATAAAGGCTATTACATGGGAAGTGGGGTTCTCCTTCACACTCAAGACATTCTCTTCAATTGCCCTCCAAGGATCTTGGAAAGAATGAGAGAGTGTGAATGATTTGGCAAAGGTCCAAGGAATGGGGTCTTACCTAAGAAAGTCCCCAGACCGTCTGGACAAGTAAGGAAGTCTAGGCAGCTTCAGAGATGGCCTTTCCTGAGAGGGATGGGTTTGCCAGAAAGGATGAATATCTTGCTTCTGGCAATCTCATCATGATGGTAATGGAAACAGGACAGTGTAGCTCTGATTGGATTAAAGAACTGTAGGCAGCTGCAGAAGCTCCAGGAATGGGTAGAGGCAGTGACCCCACCCCTACCCCCACTGGGCCTCCAGCAGGCAGTGTGGCCATGTGGGGATGGTGCTAGAGTGGTTGAGTCTGTCTCAGTGAGGCTGATGCAATTGGCCTTCTTAGAGCCTGAAAGCATCTGGACCCAGAGGTGACTGTTCTCTTCATGAAAGTAATATGTTGAGCATGTTCCAGGATTTTTCCTGTGTTCTTCTCTCCAGCACACCTTCTCATGCTGCAGATGAGGAGGTTAATGAGCAGAGTAGAGCTGGGAGTGAGGAAAGAGGAAACTGAGGGGGTGATGGGCTGGCCTGGGTGGTGTAGAGTGAGTTCATAGCTCATCCCTCCACAGCCAGTGATCTAGGACAGACGCCCTTTCCAGGGGCCAGTGGGGTTTGAGCAGGATCCTGAGAGAGGAAGCAGATCAGTAATGGCAATGATGATCAACTGCAAACAGGGCAGGGAGGAGGCAAGTTAATCAAAAGAGGTGGTTGGGGGCACCTCCTCATCTTGGAAAAGTAGAGGCAGTCTTGTGTCAGAGAGGGTCTTTACTGGCTGTTAGTATCGCCTAAATTATCTGCCGAAATTATTAGTGTTAAATCAATGAATGGAGAGAAGAGGAAATTGCTGAGAAGGTGTAGGCTGAGGTGCTGTGACTTTGTTAAATGAACATTTGTTAAACAGAGCCCTGGGGTGCTGGATGGTGAGCCACAGGTTCAGCAGAACACCACAAGGGAATTGAAATAGAGAAGCTGATTACCCACAGGTCCTGGAGGAGGTACATGGCATGCCTCCAGGAGCCACAGGGGGATGGGTGAGGCAGGGTGTAGGCAGAGCATGAGGCAGGACCTGGGTTTCATGTCTTTAGGAGGGTCGGGGGGTGGAATGCTTTGGAGTTGCCAGGCTAATGCCGGTCTGGTCTATTCAAGCCAGAAGGAGCCAGGTTTTGGTAAGATTCATGGGGCTCTCCTCTAAGGGATACACAAGGGGGAGGCCGTGGGAGGTGGGATAGACTATTTATCACCAGCGTGGTTGAGGGAGTCACACCAGGAACTTTCATTTACTTGTGGCCCTGAGAGCTATTTTGTCTAGGGCACATGCTTGGAGGAGGGGCTAGTGTCAGGCAGCTCAAGACCCTCAGGCCACTTGGCCACACAGAATGGATGCCAAGGCAGAAATATTATAGAGTAGTTTAGTTAAACTCTCAACATGAAGGCTATTGAAAGGGGATTGAATCCAAAAGGTCCTAATTTGTGCCTTTGGGGAAGCATACTATAGCAGACGTGCAATTATCTTTGTTTTGTTGTTGTTTGCAGCAGTCACAATTTGCAGAGTGGCTGCTTCATTTCAGGCACTGTGATAAAGTACATAGACTTAGAATTCAAGTAGCCTGTGTTCCAATCCCAGTACTGCCACTTATTGTTAGTATGACACAGAGCAACCACCCAAACCGCACTTTCCCATCCAAAAAATAGGTATAATATGATATTTTGTAGAGATGTCATGACTAAATGAGCTGATATATTTAAAATGGTTGGTGCAACGCATGGCTCTTCACAATAAAAAATGCTAGCCAGCCTCATGGGCAGCCCGGGTGGCTCAGCGGTTTAGCACCACCTTCAGCCCAGGGCCTGATCCTGGAGACCTGGGATTGAGTCTCATGTCGGGCTCCCGGCATGGAGCCTGCTTCTCCCTCTGCCTGTGTCTCTGCCTCTCTCTCTCTCTGTGTCTCTCATGAATACATAAATAAAATCTTTAAAAAAAAAAATGCTAGCCTCTTTTTTAAAAAGTATTATTTCATAGGTAAATATTTTATAGACTTACTTTCAGTAGAATATTATCATATATGAATATCTCAAGGTGAATGGGTTTATTGAACAAGGCCTTACCTGGCAGAGCTTTGATAACAAAGCATAAGAGGAAAATTTGATTCTGGGTGAGAGAAGGGAGAGACTGATCCCAAGTAGGGAACATTAAGAATATGCCCCATGATTGGCCTTGGGGATCCTGGGGCCTACACTACTGATACAGGAAGGCTTAGCTCTTGTCTCATGGAGTCGAAGAATGAATCTCGAGGACAACAGAGAGTGAGTAAAGCAATAGAAGTTATTAAGCAAAGATACAGAGAAAGCTCTCAGAAGTGAGAGGGGTCCCTGCCACTGAAGGCTTGTAGTGAGAGTCTTTTATTGAGAACTGACTGGGAAGCTTGTGGCCTTGAGATTCTTGTGCTGTCTTGGTTTGAGGTAGGACTGGTGATAACATCTTTAATGGCTTACTTCTTCTTTGGGGTCTGGTTATTCTTTGTTGGTCACAGATGACTGTCATAAAGAGACCCCCTCCCCGCCCACACCTAGGGCAGGGTGGTCCAGCTTGCTTCCTTATCTCTGGTTTACTTACACCTTGGAATTTTTGGGATTTCTGTGAGCCTGATTCCGTAGCCCCCTACCTAGCCCTGCCTAGGCCTGTTTGTCCCTAACTCACTATGAAGCACTGAATACTTTATGGTACAGAACAGTCGAAGTATACTAATCATACAATAGAGACTGCTATCTAGAACTCAGCAATGTAACAAAATTCTGGTTCCCAATGTGTGAAATCTAATTGTGTTTGCTTCTGAAATAAAAAAGAATCCCGGTTGAGGACCTCCACTAAGCAGTTCTACAACGTCTGGTGTCCTTCAGCTTTAAGATAAAAGTGTAGGGCAAAAAGATCTCTAATGTTCCTTCTGTGTCTAACATTCCAGGACTCTAAAATAATGCTAGGGCCAATATTATGTATTTCTTTTTATAGGAGTTCTCTTTGCCTGGGGAGAGCAAGACCATATGCCAAAAACATTGTGTAAGTCAGGTCAATTAAGAAGGATTGCTCCTTCAGTCTTGGGTTTGCTTCAGCAAATCTTTAGAGCTGGCTCTTTATTTATAACTCTGTAGAGGACCAAAACAACCCTACATCTGACTAGGGTGTGGAGAAGCAAAACATAGTTCAGATGCATTCCTAAATCATGAATTTTTCTCATTGACGTACACACCATCACAGACAGTGCAGCTGCATGTCATAGATTTTTGGGGCTTGATTATAAACAACCTTCGACAGACATCCCTGAGAGAATGGCGAGGAAGTTGTCCCTGTGACACAGCTGATTCTTCTCCTCCACAGAACTGAGGCTAGCGATCTTAAGGACAAATATCAGCACCAGCCCCAGAGCCTAAGGAATATAGGTTGTTTAGGGACTGATTGAAAATCAGTCCTTAACATTCCTCATTTCTACATGTCAAGGAATGCCAAGACTTGGAGCCAGGCATTCATAACATTTAGGAATTATATCCTGTTTATTTGGATGCTTGGTATCAGACTTTCTCTCGACCCGGTGCTCCAATACTCTCAGACACTGTCCTTTAGCTTCTGGAACCTTCCAATCAGCTCTAGATTCCCTAGTCAACTGCTACCAGAGTCTTACAGTTCATTATCCTATCTCCCTACAACCCACTCCAAATTTAAACTGAAAGATTATTTATAACCCCCAAGACTGGGGTAAGTGCTTCTCTTATATGGACCTGTAATGGCCTGTGCTCACAGGCTAATTGAAATACTTCTATATGTTACCTTCTCCCTTTATAGAATAAACTTCTCGAGGATAGGAACTACTGCCGATGCTAATTGTATCGCCAGCATACATACACAATTTAGTACAAATTCCAGCACTTACTGGAAACAAAATGTACTGTAGAATGACTGAGTGCCTGTATCTCATCTCAGGTACTGACCATTAAAACACACGGAGAGGGTGAAGCAATTGGCTGGCTCCTAGTGACGCCTCCCTGAGTCCAGCTTTTCGGTGATGGCAGGCAGTACTATCATCTCTCTCAGTTCTCAGGAATGAAACCTCAGAGTAATCATGATTCATTGCTCTGCTTTGTGTCTATACTTCATGCAGCTGGTTTTTCCTCTTTAACTTCTTGCATATTATGTGAAGACAAACACTTGTATTTTTAGAAAGTCCATAACATTCATTTCAACCCTTTCCTCAAGTGGAAATGTGAGACTAAATGTTTGAGTTGCAATAAGTCCTCGACAACGAAGACATTTACCTATTTAATGGGTGACTAGTTTTTGGTGCTTTATATTAAGGTAACTAAGTGGCTTATTTTCTAAACCAGGACTGCTCTGAGAATGAACAAGGACACTATTAATTGCACAGGTTGGTGGATAAACTTGGATTCTATGGGGCACAATGGGACATATGGTCATTCTATTTATAGATGAAGATGCTGCTGAATTGGCCCCAGCAAAGCCTGCCCTGGGTCAGTCCTTCTGTAGTTGTGATGTGTTCATGGTGCACCAGTTACATCTCCTTCCCAGAATGTTCTTGTAGCTGATAAAATAGGTGTGGGTAAAGTTGATTTCTGCCTGGGTCTTAATTTATAAAGGTGCCTGGGTGGTGACACAGATGGGCTAACATTATTGAAAGATTTTCATGACTTAAAGCTTCCAAGAGGAGTGCGGGACGTGCCAGGTCAAACAGGACCACGTGGGAAAGCACAGGGTCTGCTCAGGAGGCAAATGCAGGATCCAGGGGAAAACAGAACCCAGAGCCTCCATTGTGCCTTCCCTGGAAAGGGCAAGGCAGAGCATGGCAAAAAGCTTAGGATTGGCTACTTTGATTGGTGTCAGGAGGCTCTGGGCATTAGGGGTGGTCTTGTACCTGGTTCTGGGTGATTTAGAGCAGAGCAAACAGTGGCTTGGTGTGTGTAAGTTAATCAAAAGAGGTGGTTGGGGTTACGAGCTTGGAATTGGTTGGAGAGTTTGTAATATGATTTTGTGCCCCTGTGTAAACTGGATCACAGGGGAGATATAAACAGCTTTGGCCTCTAGTTCAGCTTGTGATTAATGATACCAAATAGACAAATAGAAAATAGACAAATACAGTCAGAATACAGGCAGCTGCCTGAAGTTAGGATGCATTGCTGGAAATGGAATATAGATCGCCTCTGAGAAACTCCCTGCCCCTGTAGAGACTGAACCAGCCAACTTCAGGTCCTTAGCTTGAGGCTTCAGTCCATATCTCTCAGTAAGGGATAATAAGCTGGAGGTGCTTGAGGACCCAGACCAAAAGAGCAGCATTGAGGGTAGGTCAAAGATACATCTTTGAAATCAATGATTGGAAGATGTACACATCAAACACATTTTACTGCATATCCAGGAAAACTATGGCCCATCAGCTTTATTTTAGGCACAATGTGAATGTGAAGTTTCTCTAGTTTTCTATCAGGGAGATGGCCTGACATGCAGATGACCCAAACTCAAGCACCATCCAGGGTGTGGTGAGGAAATGGTGACTCCCTCCAGGGGAGCAAAGAAGCTGCAACGCCACATGCTGCCATGGAATCCTGACCTGAAGGCTGTGAGGATGTCCCTGTGTTTCTTCTCCAGAGAGAAGGCTGACAGGGTCCAAAACAAGTGTGTTGAGTGCTGCAGCTTTTGAGAAGCAGTCTCAATCACAGAATGCAGGTCCCTCTGACTTCCTGGGGCTCAGCTGGGAGCTTCCACAGGAGGGAAAAGCAGAGATCTTTGCTGCATAAGCTGGCTCTCTCCAGGTTTAAACCACTGCTTAAAACTGTGCCCAGTTTCCTAGGAATGGGAGGCCCTGACTTCTCTTGTCCCAGCAGCGAGCAGGCTTTTGCATGTCTCCCAGCGTGTTGCCATTTATGGATTTGGGCAAAATAACAGAATTGCAAAGCTCAGACTCCCAGACTTCTTTTTTTCTTTTTCTTCCACACTGAGCTTCCTGTTTCTATGGCAATGAATAGGATGTTTTGCACTAAGAAACACTTTAAATGCCACTGGGGGAAGGTAAGAATCACGCGTAGCTCTCTGCAGAGCAGAAAGGTGAAATGAATGAGATGTTAAGAAAAACGGAGTGAAATAAAAAGAGAGAGGAAGCGGAAATGCTGGAATAGAAGTGGGAGAAAGGAGGAGGGAGGGTAAAAGGCATCTGCTTGGAAGGAAAAATAAAACAGAGGAACATGGTGGGCAAGAACTGGGGCCCACGAGGTGGCAGTCCTCTGGCCAGCAGCACCTGGAGAGCCAAGAGCACACTGATTTCATGAAACCACAGGGGTTGTGAGGCTGTGGGGAGCATCAAGTGATCTTCACCTGGAAGCAGAGGGCAGGAATCAGGGAGGCAATTCTAGACACTTTCATTACATAGGGCCCCCTGGAAGGTGGCTTCCAGAATAGCCTAAGGTGAGGGGACTCCAAAATGATACCCTGCAAATGCTCACTCTGCATACGTAGACTAGCACAAGGCCACTGGAAGCCAGTGCTCCCAGCTCTGAGGTTAGAACTCTGGTCTCCCATTAATGGCTGATGCCCATGGAGGGGCTCTGGAAGGCTCTGTAGTCTGGGGTTCTTCTACTGCCTTCTCTCATTATTGAGCGGGACTGTCCACATATGCTCCCAAGAAGGCAGATGCCAACAATGAAATAAAATATGAGGGATTCAAAAGGCAGCCTCGAGAAGTCAAGTGGCCACGGGAAAAGTTTCTTTCTCTCTTTCTCCGGTGTAGCTTTCCCCAAAGCACAGACATCTGTGACCAAATCAGCATTTAGGAAAGAAACACTTTAGAACCATTTACAATTTAACCTGGTAGAACCAGGAGTGGCATATCAAGTAGTTCTCACTTTTGGTTTTACTAATTCCTCCACTAGAGCCAAGTTAAATCAAATCAAACTCCCTCTAGCTTGAAGTTCCTGTTATATAAGGTTTTAAGAGCTATAAGCTGGAATTAAAGGCACAGTAATAAGAAGAGCCAATCAAGGGCAGCCTCAAAATAGCCTGGTCCCCGTGGAAGGCCAAGGCAGATGTATTTGTCCAGCTGCTAGAAGGAGGAGGCCTGAGGCCTCTCGCTCACTCGCCAGAGGCCTGTAAAAGGCTCACCTACAGCTGCGTGTGAAATTGGTTCCTTGTAAATGAAAGTCAACCAGGAGTCATATGAGCCAATGGCAGCTGGACAGAGAGGTCTGGGGTGCCAATCGGAGCCGGAAATGGCCAACAGCCAGGGTAAACAACCGGGGGCAGAAGCTGAGGTGAGTGTCTCTCCCAGGATAGCTCAGTGAGGTGCTGCTTTCCAAGGGCTTGGCCAGGACAACCTGGCATATTTTCAGCTGATCTGGGTATGCCGTAATTTACTGTGGGAGCCTCACATTTGCATGTCTGCTTTAAGAGACCCTAATAAGTACACATAATAAAATGTTAATTTATGCCTTCTGCTAGGATTGGAATTGAGTGTGGCTTAATGCAACTGCAAAACAGAACAAATCTGGAAATTCTGGCACACAGAAGAGGAGGGTGGAAGGAGCACGTGCTCCTTTGCTCAGAGGAGACCAGAAACTTCCTGGTGTCAAGCTCCCTTCAGAACCCTAGAAAGGACCTCCCAAAAACCAGGCCCAAATTCCCCAGCACAACCTAGGGATGGCCTCTTTGCCATGATAGCCCTGAAGTCGACACTATAATAGGGCACAGAGTAGGGCCTTAGTAAATATTTGGGGAAGTGATTAATGGTACTGTGAATGTTCTGAGGGCAAACTCGTCCTCCCATGTTTTGGGTATGGTCGGGTCTTGCTTAGGTCTTTAAGAACCTTACACCCATCTCCACATTAAAAGAAAAAGCCGGCACATATGTAATGTTCTGAATTATTCTAAATGGCAAACCTGTGGCACCTGGGTGGCTCAGTCAGTTAACCATCTGACTCTTGATTTTGGCTCAGGTCATGACCTTGGGGCCCTGGGATGGAAACCCACATTAGGACTCTCACTCAGAAGGGAATCTGCTTGAGGATTCTCTCTCACTCTCTCCCTCTCCCTCTGCCCCATCCCCATTTCTCTAAAATAAATACATACATCTTTAAAAAGTAAATAAGTAAATAGCAAATCTGTGTAGGTCTCTGAATTCTTCCAACCCCAGCACAGTGCACACTGTCTTAAGGCAGTCTTTGTAAATGCTTCTTTCCATTCAGCTTTGCCCAGACTACCCTACGCGGGTGCCACACCTGTGGTTGACACTCTGTAGATCCTAAACTGACCCTATTAGTAGGAATAAGACAAAAAATTCCATATATGGAATATATATATATATATATTTTTTTTTTTTTTTTCATTCTTACTGGCAAGAAGTAGAGTTAAAACATACCAGCAGAGGGGCGGGGGATCTTTGTGTCTCCTAAGTGATGCCGATGCCACAGCTGTGTCATTGTAATACTGGGGAGATGATGAAGGAGGAAGTAGAATAAAGCATTAGAATAAAGTAAAAAATAAAAAACAAAAAACAAAAAAACAAAAAACAAAACATACCAGCAGACTCTGACAGTCATTGTAGACACCTTTCAGAGTCCCTGCCCAGGCCACAACACTATGTTGCTATAGGACTCATCCCCCCGCCTGCAGACAAACTTGGGTAAACTTTTATTCACCAAGTACCCTCCACTGTGATCATAGATTACATCAGAGCTCCCACTGATCCAGCCTGGACAATCATATTCCTTCTCTTAGGAATTAGGAATTGGACTTAAAGAAAGCTAGTCAGCATCTGAGTCTGGCTCAGATATGCATTTTAGAGCCATGGTGGTCATCTGTAGAGAGAATCACAACCAGTTGGTCTATGGGGAAAAAGAAAATGCAAACGTGCAGAGTAGAGCAGAGTCCAAAGAGGCCTGGATACACTTCCTTCTTTGCATCTTTGTGAAACATCCCTGTTTATTGATTAGGCTAACTTCGTTGGCTCTCTGATATTGGTAACCAAAAGGGCTTTGAAAAGACACCAAGTTTCACCATAGACATCTGTGGCTCTAATCTACAGGCCTAAACTCACCCCTTTTCAGCGTGATACAATTCTACTCAAGGTCATGGCATGGTTCCTAACTGCCTCCCTCACCATGACCATGACCCTTTATCTAGCTCTCAGCGCACTCCCTGCACTGTCCTGCCCAACCATTCAGAATGAATTCCCCTGCCATTGTGATGTGTGACCTTGCTTGGGTCGGATTTTTCTTCACACTTCTCTGAACCCAGTCCTCTGATTTCCTTTCTGTTTCTGATAGGATTGCTCCTAGGCTTAGCTTAGAATGGTTTGCCCTCTCCTCTTGGCAAGATTGGACACTAGACTTTTTTTTTAATGCAAATGGGGTGGTTTCTACTGCTGACTTGTGTTAAACAGAAATTATCTGGAGTGATTTCTACTTGCTGACTTGTGTTAAAGAGAGAGAAATGATCACAGTGAAAAAAAATGGTTACTGGTGGGACCTAGTACCTATAGGCACTTGGCTCTTGTGTGTCTGACACAGTATCTACACCCCTGCTAATATTTGTATTTATAGTAATGAGAGAATTTCCCAAGCTAAAAAAAAAAAAAAAAAAAATCTAAACTCCTGAGGAAATGAGGGAGCTAAAGGAGTGGTTGCTTAAGTCCCTGGCTTATTCAAAGAGCCTTATTCTCTTCATTGGAGGAAGACTGGAGGTATCCAGCCCAAGGGAAGTTACTGGGCAATGGCAGTGTTCTTCTGGGAGTAAAGGGCAGAATAGGTTTGGGGATGAATACACAGTATATAATACTTCATTCGAACTTCTTTCTCTGTTTGAGGTCAGTATACTATATCATGAAATGAAAGCACAAGTGATGGGAGAAAAGGTCATCAAATGGCTGTTTAGCCATAATCAAGAGATGCTGGAGATGCCATGTGCTTTCGCTGAGGGGGCTGGTACAAAAGGGGAAGCATTTTCACATAAAACAGGACTAAAAACCAAGGGTTTTAGGACCCATAGGGCTCTGCCATGAAATATTTTACATATTTATGGCAAGGAGCCTGAGGAAGCTAATTCTGAATTTCTAAATTTATGCAAAAGAAACCCGCTGTGTGTCACTGGCATGTTTAAGTCAAGTGTTGTGATCCATTTGAATTTACTGTGTCAGCTGGGTGTACTGTGTAGCCCTGGGCCCTTTTCTGTGTGCTTTCCTTGTGGTTGCTTCATCATATTCTTTCTTTTATAAGGAAAACTCTTTGCTAATATCTGCAGGAATGGAAAAAAAAAGAGGGGACTATTTTTATGAAGAGATAGAGTTGTGTTCTGCATATGCAGCATAAGGAATTGTAATAATTTCTTTAATGGCCACACATATGGAAAAGGTCTCTCACTGCTTTACACTCTCCACTGGATTTCTCCTCTATTCCTTCTGGCTTCCTCTCGTTCCTTGCCAAAAAAATGTTTTTCTGTCATTCTTTGAAACCATTTTAATTTTACTTTGGAGTGGGCTCCAATTTGTTAAAATGTGGGGCTGCCCACTGATACAAATTGTGGAGGCCGAGAAAAATTAAGGCCATTCCACCTCAAGTTTAGCATTAGCACAAGTACAGCCATCTTAGGCCCCTGGGAATAAGAGCTGAACTTTACAGGAAAAACTGCAGAATGTCTGAGGCAGGGAATCTCATATCAGAAAGACAATAAAGCTCAGAATGCCCTCAGTAGAGAATCCCATATCAGATCTGAAGAAACTGCCCCACCCTTTCCCCCATATTGGAAAGAAAAAAAAAATTTTCCTCCATCCCTTCTGAAAATCCCCTAGACCAGCCCATAAAAACCCAGCTGTAACCCACTTTGGGGTCCAAGTCCCTGCTCTGCTGTATGGAGTATACTTGGACCCAAGCTCCAGCTTGTAAATAAACCCTCGTGTACTTGCATTGGTGTCGGCTCCTTGGTGGTTTCTCGGATTCGCGATCTTGGGCACAACAAAATAGTCACAATTTTCAAAGTTTTAAATACATCCCTTTTAGGAATAAATATAGTTAGGTAACTGTTTAAAGGATCCTACAAGGACAAAAGCATTTAGGAGATGGAAGACCCTTATAACACTGAACATTTATAGCAATTTCCAAAATGCATTTGTGAGTTGCTTACTGCCGAGATGCTGAGGGCACTGTGGACAAGCAATGCTAAACTTTGTGGACTCAGAGTGAATTGGCTTTACTAGACCCTCTCTAAAACACAACCACAGAGACAGTATTGGACTCCGCTGCAGAAAAGAAAAGTCTTCTCGAAGGAATGAGATGTTAAGTTTTCTAGTTACTCATGCCAAAGGTTGCATGAGTAGTGGAGAATCCAGAGTCCTCTCTAGATTCCTCATCCACACACCACTTGGTACTTTCTGTCTGGAGGTCTCTTAATATCTTTAAATAATAGAACAGAATACTTTTTATTATTATTATTATTATTATTATTATTAATTATTATTATTTTAGAAATTGGATGATGAGACACTGTGGCCTTCTGACCTAGCATCTGATGAGGAGATCTGTCAAAAACCCAATTCTGCATGAGCTGACAAGATGAGAAGCCCATTGGAAAAGAAAGCAATGATACTGACCGGAAGGCCTTTAATGTGTTCCTGTGTTTAAAGCAATGGTTCTCCTTTTCTGGGTCCCTGATTCCAGGCAGGTTGCCCCAGATGTGGCTCTCCCTGTAGGTAGATCATGGCATGTGTGTCCCTCAGGCAAATGGGCCTATAATGGAGAGTGGACAAAGCAGCTATGGTTGAGGAAATGTACTACGGTGTAAGTATAGAGGAGGCTTGTAGTAACTCTTCATTCTTCCAAGCAATGACATTGGGAAACCAATTCTGGAACAAGGGGGCAGTAGCTGATAAAAATCACTGTGGAGAAGGTGGCCTAAAAGATTCCAAAACTCAGTCCTCACACACCCCCTAGTGTAGAATACAGGGTAGTTCCTTGGATACTGGGTTGAAGCTGAAAATACATCAGCCATTCTTAATCACCTCCTTGGATGAATAGGATATATTGAGAAGAAATAAATGAGACAGGAAGTCAAGCAATGAGTTAACTTTGCAACTGCAAAAATTACAGGTGACAAATTAATAACTGTTTTAAAAGGGAAACCGCTTTGATGTACTCAGGACTCAAGTATGAAGGAAGTGAGCAGACTCTCCATTGTTTAGACCAGAGCTTCTCAAACAATAATGTGCATGTGGATCAATCACCCAAAGAGCTTGCTGAAATATAGATTTTTGATTTAGTAATTCTGTGGGCGGGGCTTCAATTCTGCATCTCTAACAAGTTCCTAAGTGGTGTGGAGGATGCTGGTCCACAGACCACACCTTGATAGCACTTAAGTAGCACATGGCACAGACTGGTCCCTGCTACCAGGGTCATTTGTTTTGTTGTTTTCTGGAATTCTGCTAGAACTGTCATCGTTACCATGCCTCCTACCAGCCTTGCTAGCTCACCATAGAATGGCTCCCTCGTTCATTTGATAGCATTGTAAATTTGTCAGCTCTAAGATAACTATATTTTATTCTCCGAACGTAAGTAATATTTACCAATAGCATTTAATGTTTATAATGTTAATTACTACATATTACCTTGTGATTTCATGATTCACGAATTTGTTTTGTTTTCCTGACTAAGGTGTCTGCTCATAAGAACAGGGACTGTCTTATATCACTTCGTTTTTTCCATGTGGTCTTGCATGGTGCAGTGCCTATAGGAAACAATTACAGAATTAGTTGATCACTTTTTCTACTGTAGGCTTTGATTTGAAAATATTTCATATGCCTTTCCTAAGAGTGGAATTGGATTTGGGGGTGGCACAGTGAAGAAGGGTTGGAAAGGTCCTGGTTCCTGAAAGAAGCAGAGAGAGGATGCCTAGGGAGAATGTGGGTATCTTCTAGTATTCAGGAAAAATATATCCTGTACTTTAAACCTTTACCCAAGGCTTTCCTTAGAGTTAGGTGTCTTGGTTTGAACTCTACTTAGGTTTGTAGTTCAAATCACTCTATGTAACAATGTTTAGATGTCCTGAGTAGAGTGAACAACAAAAAGTAGGTTTGATAACAGTAGACAAGACATGTAAAAAGGAAAAGATCATTCTGTGCTTTGGAGAAAAAGATGAAATTTTCAAGTCAAGGAAACAATATTGTATAAATATGATAAAGCACTTCTCCTTATTTTCATTGTGAAATATCAGAGAGGGATAACAGTGTCATAGGCTTCAGCGGACCATCCTCTCTTGCTTGAGAATGGATTAAATTGCTTCATCCACCGTTGGGCTGGGTGATTTTAAGACCAGCATGCCTCTTACCTGCTAGAGTAAATCATGCTGGAATGGGCAACAGGAAAAGACATGTGTTCCTGACCATACTCAATCATCCACCTGCACTTGTTGCCTAAAGTTTTTTTTTTTTTTTAAGATTTTATTTATTCATGAGAGAGAGGCAGGGAGGGGGGAGAGAGAGAGAGAGAGAGAGGCAGAGACACAGGCAGAGGGAGAAGCAGGCTCCATGCATGGAGACTGATGTGGGACTCAATCCTGGGACTCCAGGATCATGCCTTGGGCTGAAGGCAGGCGCTAAACCACTGAGCCACCCAGTGATCACCATTAAAGGTTTTTTAAATTCTGTCTAGAATTGGTTAGAAAAGATGACTTCTGAGCTTCCTGACATATCTGAGAGGCTACAGCTTTTTATTAATAAGCAATAATTATGATTAATGACTACACAATGGCTATATATTATTAAAATTATAATAGTGATCCATAACTAATATTTTGGGCAATAGAGTTTCAGAATCTAAAGGTACCATAGAGGCTGATAGAGCTAAGGGAGGTCTTCTTTTCTAAATAAAGGCTACCTTTTGACATCCCTGAAAGTTACAAACACAAATACAGGCTTTGCTCAAACACCTCCAGCAGAAAAGGAACTCCCCGGGTCCCAAGACAACCATTTTTGTTGTACAGTACTATTTCTGTCATTAGGAAAACAATCTTTCATCACCATAATAATTTTAGAAAGCAAGAAAGAAAAGCATAACAAAAATTTAAAAACATCTATGGTACTATCACATGATAACCACTGTTAACATTTTGATGTATGTTCCCAGGTATGTGTGCGTGTGTGTGTCTGTGTGTGCATGTGTATTCCTTTATTTTGAAAAATCCTAATATCCATGTTTTGGAACCAGATTTTATCATGCTTTGTCATTAAGTATTTTTCCATAACATCCCTCTCGGAGGCTGAATAAGCACATTTCATTTTTTAAAATAGGTATAATTATTGGGACATTTTTCATTCTCTCAAGCCACAGCATACCTCTTTATGATTTATATGCATCGGTCCTTTCTCTGCCTTCCAGAATTACAGGCAATAAAAAGTATAATCCTTCCTTTCCAGGCCAA
The DNA here is from genome assembly GCF_011100685.1 of Canis lupus familiaris. Classification (NCBI taxonomy): domain Eukaryota; kingdom Metazoa; phylum Chordata; class Mammalia; order Carnivora; family Canidae; genus Canis; species Canis lupus. The sequence continues at coordinate 34,543,062 of NC_049222.1, read as the reverse complement.
CACTTCAAATACGTGATGACTGCTTACAGGTCTCCCTGAGTCTCAGTTTTTTATTTTAATTGGCCTCAGGTGTTCAGACATCTTTCATGGTTCTCAGGCACCACTGTCACCGTAGCTCTTCTCCGGATGAATTTCAGTTTACCATTTTCCCCAGAATTGGATACAAAATTTCAGGGAAGATGAGCACCATCCCCTCTTTTTTTGGGTGGAATTTGAATTTCTTGATGGAGCCAGTGTAGTGTTCACTTTTGGAAATGTTGACTCATTTTGGATCCATGTCCAGGTCTTGCTGTCACACCTGGATACCATGGCCTGCTACCTCTTCTAATGAGGCACTCAGTGCTCTGAGCCTGAACGAACACATAACAGTTTGTATATGCTTTCATTGATCCAACCAATGTTCATTGAGGACTCGCACACCAGGAACTGCTGTGAGCACTAGGGATATGATGGTTAATGAGATTGATATGTCCTCACCCCTCAACAAATTTATAGTCTGCAATAAAGAAAGGGACAGAGCAAGATGCCACAAAAGTGCATGGATATCTGACATGGTCTAAGGTTTGGGTAAGACCTTGCCGAAGAAATATGATTGAGGTGAAGACCTGAAAGAGTGAGGTTTATTTTTGTGAGATTCAGCCCATTGTCCCAGCCTATTGGGAAAATTCAATTATGTTTTTCCTTTTTCTTTGTGAATGATAGAAATGGGATCCGCATTATGGTATGAAGTGTTAGAGAATGACAGATTTCATGAATCCTTGCTTAAGTCACTTACATGCACTGGGAAGGCTTGTCCTGGATGAGTGTGGGCACAACATCTCATAAGGCCCCCTGATGCTCTGGAAGCATCATGAGCTCTGCCTTATGAAGCAAACGTCTGCCATTAAAGCCTCTTGGATTTTTGGGTGGTGTTCTCAGAAACAGGTCTCAGCTGGCTGATGAGCATAGGAAACTGTGCTTCTCACCACACACTGCAGCCTCTACTCCCAGACTTTTTCCAGTATTCTTGTCCATACTTCTCATGCTCATTTTTGCCTTTTTAAATAATTGGGTGCTTATCATTCCTCCAAGTCTCACTCCGGCTCTGCAATATCCAAAGGTACCAATTCAGTTCCCAAAGAGTCAAGTGTCTGTTTACACCACAAATGCAAACAATGGGGAGACTAGATGAATCTTTCATTTTTCTCAACTGATTTTAACATTGTGGAAACATATTGATCTTCCCTTGTTCTCACCAATCTTGAGCAACTATCTGTACAGAAAAAAAAAAAGGGAAAGCAATATATTCAGATAGTAACATTGATTTCTGCTCCCGAATTACTGCCTTATTTGATCACATTGGTGTGATCAAATTGGTGTACTTTTGATACATGAAGGACTATACTTTACTATGTTTCAGGGTACCAAGTACAACCCAGGGCCTGGGGTTACATTTAGTGCCCATATCAATTCTCACGATGAACCAGAGATACTAGGAGGAATCTCTGTCCTGGGTGCAAAGTAATCGTTGTTGAAAATGATATGACTAAAAAAAATTAAAAAATAAAAAATAAATTAAAAAAATGATATGACTGATATATATATATATATGATAATTCTTTTTGAAATTACTTCCAAACTTGGTTTAAATACAGACTTGCCAAGAAAGCCAGACTGTCCTTCCCCTCTTATAACTCTATGACTTCATTCAGTTAAAGAAGGCATTTTTTCAGGGACAATCTCCTGTGTTTTGCTGTTGCTATTTGATATTATCTAATGTTCTATGAACTTACTGGAATTTTAGACTTTTTTCTTTTCAGAATTATGTTGTAATGCCATCATTAATACAAATTCATCACAGATCTGTTTTGAGAGTTTTTCTTTTTTAATTTTAGCAGTAACATGTTACTGAATTTCTGGGCAGAGAATACTTTTTTTCTGTCTGGCAGTGAGTCACGGTTTTAATACCTTGAATGGCTTGCCACAGGCTTCTTTCTCACATGTGGGTTGCACTTTGAAATAACAGTGGGTTGAACTGGGTGATGTGATTTTTAGCTTAGCTCATTTGCAGAGAGCTTAGAGAGCAGAGGTAGAAGGGTATGTTGTTAGAGGTCTCAGGCAAGGTGAAAGTCCACTCGAATATTCACTGCCTACTTTGATGATACAAAGAAAATGTTTCTCCCAGAGAGGAGACATGAGGCAGACCCTCAGCAGGAGATAGGGCAGACTGTCAGGTTTTCACATTTAGCAGGAGATTTTTTTATGGTACTTTGATGTTGTTCTTGGAGCTATCAAACACACAGGAATCACTGTTTGAACATTTCTGCACTTTTCTAAGTGTGTTATGTATAAACTAGCAACTATTTTCTGGTCACATTTTCAGCACAAGGCGCTACATTTTATTTGCATCTTAGCAATAACTGGGTTCCTCTTACACATTATTGCATGTTTTACTCATTGGGAAAATCTGAGCAGGGAAAATAATTTTGGTCAAAAAATATAAGGCTCGTTGAACTGTTACAGTGTGGTACTTATTGATTCTTTAATATTTAATAAGTACTTTGTTAAAACATTACATTAAAGCACTATATGCAATTTAAAAATTCTTGAAATAATTATGTATTTGTCCATTTATCCTTTCATTGTGGAACAAATGCTATTGAAAAGTTGTTCTGCACTGGGCATTGAAGATATAAAGTTGAATAATACAACAGTTTGCCTTCAATGAGTTCACAATCTAGCATCTAGTGTAGGGTCTACTGAGAAATGTCAAAGGAAAAATTTACAGTCAGGGTGAAAACTATCATTCTAGAGAGAAAAAGAGGGTGGTAAGGGAGCACAGAAAGGTTTATTTTATTCTTTATATGGGGAGGAGGCAGAGGACATGCAGAGCTAGCTGCATGTATACAGCCTTCAAGGAAATGCTAATGTAATTGGCAAGACAAGAGTACTCCACACAGAGCAACAGGCATCAGTTTGATACAGGATCTGATTCAGCACTAGATGGGGACACAGAGCCTCTGTGTTGTGGGATCACAGAGGAGATGGTTGTCTGTGAAAGTGGGAGTCATCATAGAAGCCTTCATGTAGGGGCTTGTGTTGAGCATGAAAGACAGCATTTTGATAGTATTTTCATTTGTACATCTCAAGTAGAATAATTCAGGATAAGAATATTAAACTATTGTAGGGATTGGATGCCACCATGTATGTTTCCTGGAGATTTATTGATACAATACAATTTCTTCTTGAGTGATAAACACCCAGGTGACGTTAGGGGGAATCTATATGCACTGCAAACTGATGACTCCTAAAGTTGAAATTGAGCAAACATTTATAATGAAAGTAACAGAAATGGTAAGAATAATGAATTACAGTCACACATTTTGGAGGGAGTAGGTATAGGGATACATTGCAAGAAAATGCTGAGAATGAATCCCAGTTTCTCAGTAGAAGCAAGAAGTAGTTTTCACAGTTTTACAATCATTTATGTATTTTTGTTGATCATATGAAAGGCACAGGATGGAAATTCAGGAATGTTGAGATTATATATAACTTTCTGGGAAGGGGAATTTAAGGATCTCTAGTGCACTGACGGGGTCAAGGGATGTGGTAAAAGAAAAATGGAACATATGCTGCAATACTCACAAACATGCATCTGCACTGCAGGTAATGAACAGATGAGATGAATTAAAATCATCTGTTTCTACTACTCATTTCAACCCACTTGCATAATTCTGGGCCAACTTTTGAAAGGAGGCTTTGCTGAGCTTCCTCTTCTGTAATTCCCAACAAATGGTGAATCATTGGATGCATACAGATAACCATGAGTTCCAAAGCCATAAGCTAAAGAAGACAAATCCCTGACAACCAGGAGAGTATAATGTGGAATAAATGAGGGTAAAGCAGTTAAGCAAGAAAATCCCTGTGGCCAGAAAGTTCATGGTTTTACTCACAGCTGCTATCTTTCTGGGGCCATTGGCTGGTGAGATTCAGGAAGTACCTTGGGGTAATGATTTCCGCCTCTTGGAGAAGAATTCTTTAGGCAGCACTCAGTTCAGATGTTCTTTTCTCTCCAAAACTCAGGGTGGTCTCTAAAAGCCCTTCTATGCTGTAGGGCAGAGAAGAGAAGGTATTCTGTAGCAGGCAAGTGGCAACTACCTCTCCTATGTTGTATAGTGGCCCTGGAGATGAGCCATGCTTTCCATAGTTCTTGCATTTGTATGAGTCTGTGCATTCACAAGTAGGAATAGAAATAGCTAGAGTTATATAAAGACAACTGATGAAGACTCTGAACTTTAATGTGTGAATGTTGTGAAATCATAGAAGACACTAAGACTTCTTCAAATCAGTCTAGAAGGAGGGTCACGTACAGACTGGTATAGTATACAGGAGAGGTCTTGCCCTGTTCTGCATGAGGCTTACAAAGGGAAAATAAGAACAGGACCATGATAGAAATGTTTGCCTTACAGGTATCTGGTTAAGTGTTTTATTAACACTTAGTGGGGAAAGATTGAAGGTAATACTGGAAACCACCTTACATATAACTACATATTAGTTGCTCTAATTCTGGATCTTTACAAATAATATTAATGTCCTATGTTCCATAGTGTCAGTTCAAGACACATACTTTTTTTCTTTTTAAAAGAATCCATTTTAATATGTATATATATATTTTTTTTCTTTAAAAAAATCTAAACAAGAGATAATCCCATCTGAACTTGCTACAGAAAGATATCTGAACTAGGTGAGTCCAACTGATACTGGTAAAGGCACTAAGCAGAGGACCTCACTAAATGGTGCCCAAACATGGCAAATTCCTCTCTGGGTGTGCCAAAGGAACGTCTGCAAGTTTATGCTTGTTAAAGAGATCCACAGAATGTTTGAGAGCTAGAACAAACACCATGCCCAACGCCCTTACGCCCTTCCCATTTTATAGGCAAGGATGCTGCAGGACAAGGAGACTTCCTGAGAAACAGAATTTTACCCCCAGGACTCGAACCCTTGGCCTCAGTTTCCAGTTGGGTACTTTGACAACTACACCAGACAGTCTTAGAAAAAAAAAGGGGAAATCAATGTGGGTTTCCAGTGGGAAGATACTGTGTAATGGAAACTTTTTTTTCCAATCCCAAAGGAATTACATTTCTTGATTTGATGAACATTTCCTGGACATTAAACAATCATGGCAAATAAACTAGCAAAGAACTTACTTAGAAGTTCTCTTGCTCCTTTCTTTGGCCCTGGCCACAAGAGAGAATGGATATCTTTCAGCTACTCTTCTTTTCTTGCCTCAGCATGGCTAGAAAACAATGAATCTGTGAAGGTTGACAGTGACCCTGTTGGAGGCAGGGCATATTGGTGATGGTGGCTGAAATACCCCATTGTCTAGATGGGCACATTAGTGGCTGGACCAATCAACTAACTCTCAGGAGTAGTTGAGGGTCCTCCTCCCCTCTTCCCTTTCTAGATGGAAACAAATCTGACTAGACTATACGAGGTCTTATCGTAAAGCAGAGGGAAGTCTACATTTTTTTTAAAGATTTTATTTATTTATTCATGAGACACACACACACACACACAGAGACACAGGCAGAGGGAGAAGCAGGATCCATGCAAGGAGCCTGATGTGGGACTCGATCCCAGGTTTCCAGGATCACACCCTGAGCTACAGGTAGCACTAAACCGCTGCGCCACCCGGGCTGCCCGGAAGTCTACTTTTCAGTAAATACCACTCTCTCTTTTGAGCAAATCAGTACATTTCTAAGGAGACACCAGCAACTACTTGTAGAAGAATCTGGGGCTTCTAGGGATGGAAACTGGAAGGACGGAAATCCCTCACTGGAGAATGAGTTTATGAGATACAACACAAGCACTTCACTTAGGAGCTTAAAGACAAGACTTGGGATTTCCAAGTTGTCACACGTCCTCAGGAAGAAAGGGTGTGAAACATGGGACAGAAAAATAAGGAAAGATGTCAGAAAGTCATGGGTGACCTCAAACCACTTTCCACTGAGTCTGCAGAGCTGAAATATTTGAGAAAAACATATTCCTCCACTTCCTGCTCCCTTGACATTCCACTGCTATTCCTTAAAGAAAATATTCAAATTGAGAGATATTCAAGTTGAGAGAAGTCCTCTGCCACTGTGTGGGGAAAACAGTCCAGAGGAAGGGAAAGGGCAGGAGATGGTCATCGGAGCACTGCAGGATGCAGCCTGGAAGCCAGTGGCCAAGCAGCTGGATGTGCTCACCCTCAGGGATTAGGAGACTCTTGAGCACAGCAAGTTTTTCCCGCCACAAGGCCACTGCTTTTGTTCCTTCTTACTGGAATCCTTTTCTAGCTTTTTATAGAGACCTGGCCATATCAACCTTGCTCCCTGCTCTCCCACTTTTTGTGTAGGGGAACCTGTTCGCATCTCTTAACACAATCTTTAACTTGATTTGATTTTGGTCATTCAGCAAATATTTATTGAGCACTTATTCTATTTCAGGCACTGTTCTAAGCACTGGGGATATAGCGATAAACAAAACAACAGAAGGCCCTGCCCTCTGCGCCTGCATTCCAGTGGAGCTGCTAACAGCCAACACTGAGGAAAGACTTACCCTGTGCCAGGCACTGCTCACAGCTTGGAACACATAGCAATTCATTTACCCCCCGCACCAATCCTCCAACGTACGGACTATTAATATCCTCCTTATGCAGACGAGGAAATGGTGCATAAGAAGATTAGAACACTTGCCTGGGGCCACATGGTTAGTTCACTGTCCTTTGGTCTAAGGAAAAACCCTTGTTTATGAGCTGCCTTTCCCAGTAGAATATAAACTCCACGAAGTGGGTCTTGTTCCCTGTTATACATCCCGCATCTGGTACAGAGGAGGGGTTCATAAAAATTTACAGAATGAATGAAAGGAAGAAAAATGGAACTTAAAAATACCCATTAGGAAGAGTCTGGTTTATTTAAAAAAAAAACAAAAACAAAAAGGACTACACGTTTAGGAAAATGTCATTTCCATTCATGTTGGCTGTCTAGTGGCAGTATCCAGCCTTACTCTGTCTCAGATTTTGATCCTTTTCTTCCACCATATAGAAATGCATTCTCTTGTAGAGCCATGTTTAAGTATTATATACTGGTTAGTTAACGTTGAAACTGACTGACGTCGAAATTCTTCTTTTATTACTGCCTCCCTTCTCCCTTATTTATTGATGCTGCTGTGTTTAGTCTCCAGGAAGCTGAGCCGAGTTCCTGAAATGAAAACCACCTCCCCTAGGCTTGGCTTTCAGTTGCATGACTCAGGGGCTGGCTCCGACGCCCTGGCATAAGAACTCAAAAGCCAGAAGTTTGGAAGAGACTTTATTTTGGTATCTAAGTAAGAAGGAAATACCTGGTGCAACTTGTCAGCCTTGATGAGGAAAAAAGAGAGTAATAATAATAATAAAAGATGGTATCCCGGGTGAAGGTGAGGCTGTTTACTAGCATACGTCCTGTGCGCACTTGGCCTTGCAACGTGGAGCAGGATGCCCACTGGAGTTCCATGGAAGCAGCTCTCTGTTGTTTGTGAACTCTTGTACCTTGCAGCTGCTTTGGAATGACTGATAATTATTAGGATTTTAAATTAGTGGATTAATGGAATTCAGACATGATTGAACATAATCAGGAAGAGGCTGGAAGATTGTTTCAGAATTAAACCAACTGAACAAGAAGGAAAAGGAAAAGTCTCAGTAGCTGATAATACTGAAACTCTGAAACATCGAAAGGTTTCTGAGCAAGTCAACAGAGGATATTAACAATAAGAATAATAAAAATAACAGGAGGGCCACTATTGTCAGATACTGGACTAAACCTTTTGTGTGTCATCTCATTTTTTGTCTTAGAGAACTCTTGTCATAAGTAGTTAATCCCGTTTCACATATCAATAAGCTCACTGAATGTGTCTGAGATGAAGTTGAGATCCAAACCCAGGTATGGCTGACTCCAAGGCTTTGAGATTTAACCATGGTAGTGCATTTGAGTGGATTACCTTCAGGACCATAGGGAGAGCTGAGGAGGTAGGAGTAGTGGCCTTTCATTTGTTCCTGCTTGATCTGGCACATGGGGTCGGCCAGGAGCCCCTGGTTGACTCAGTCGATGGAACACACCAACACTTGATCTCAGGGTTGTGAGTTTGAGCCCCATGCTGGGTGTAGAGATTACTTAAAAAATAAAATCTTTTTTAAAAATTAAAAAAATAAGGCATGGGCTGGAGAGCATAGTCCTTTTGGATTCCTAAAATGTTTCCTCTGGTCTTTCTGCCATTTCCTACCCTTCTGCCAGCCTTCTAGAAAGTAATAGCACATTTGGGAAAGGAGTCGAAGAGAGATGGGGCTTACTTACTCCTCATGAAGATTTTGCCAGAAGGCATTGCATCCCATTTTATGGATTGAATTCGAAGGTGCAGGGTAGACGTTACTTGGCAGTATTGCAGAGGTTCCAAATGGTAGAATTTGTATTTGAGCCCCAATTTTCCACAGTCAAAGTTTTGTTCTTTCCAAGACTAAATTGAGGCCTTCCCCAGGGAGATCTTTCATCCTCTTGTCTGGATACATGTGGCTGGTGCTCCTTCCTTGGGGGAGGGCCATGGTATAAAGCAAATGTCTACACTGCCTCGTATTTTCTTCCACTTCAGCTACTCAGTGGCACCTCTCATTCCATCTCTGGTTATTTGGGCAGGGATTATTTATTGAGTTGCTGACAGCTATTTCGTTTTCATGGCTAAGTCTCTGTGTTGCCTTATCTTGAGGGTTAGTGAGTGAGGTCCAGGAAGGAAAACAGGAGTTGTGAGGCAAAAAAGCAATTCTCCTTCTTAGATGCTTCATGTTCTTCTGTGAAAATGAGGCCTGCCATGCTGGATAGTACTGGAAGAGGAGAGAGCAGATGAACTCTTGGGCTTGGAGTTCAAGAGATAGGATTGACTGAGTTGGAAAGGAAGAAAGCAAACTGAATGCCCCCAAAAAGTGCCAGATATTACCCCTACCATGCAATTATCCTACAGAGAAGGAATTTCTCAGAGAAGTCAGGGGGTAGACTAACATAAAAGCTGAATCTCTGGGAGCCCGGGCTTGGCAGGGACATTGAGTAATTCCCTGCATTTAGGGGGTTTCTTGGACTTGGGAAGCAAGCATCACAGAGATGACCAGATATGAACAGAAGAGGGGAGCCTTTCCCTAACATTGTCAAATGCATAAGATGACAGAGAGCTTTCCACACCTGGGAGGTGGGATGAAAGCCCCAATATTGATCAGATTTCTTACTACTTGAGGAGAAGAATGAACTTGGAACCGATTAAGAAAAGAAATTAAAGCAGTATCTCTTGCATTCTAGTTTTACAGACAAAACTTTTTATCTGCTATAGATCCATTCCTTTAAAGAAAAAAGTTTGTTTTTAAATGGGCAAATATTACTGTGAGAAGTTGTAGAGCCTAGTGTACACGATCAAACACCCCAAGAGATGAACAAGGAATGTACACAGCTTATCTTCAATGCCACCTGCCTGTTTTTTTCAGATCATGCTTTCTATCTCCTTATATAAATTCATATTGACAGATTCTGTAGTTTTATCGTCTCCATTCCTGCTTTGAGAACTGGGTCTGTAACCTCCTAGCACTTAGTGGTGAAATCATTTATTATATTCTTACCAAGGAAAAAGAAGAAGGAAGCACTTAATCTTGGTGGGAGAAAGACTCACTCAGGGACCTGTTGAGCTACATGCAAAGGCAGCGGTCCCTGGCCAAGCCAGGAAAGTGCCTATGGTCAGCAAGATGGCATAATGTGCCTGAGCAAAGGGTTAAATTCCTGAGGAAGGGAGGAAGATAGGAATGATTTATCTCACTATTTGCCCTGGGAGCCGTGCTGCCCAGAGTGAAAGGTATGAAGAAGCTGGGACCATGTTCCCTGAGACACTTGACAACCTCTCTCCAATGGAAGGTAGAATTGAATGGGGAGCACCTAACAGCCTTTACTGGCTTACTGAGGTTAGTCTTGCTAGGGATAAAAATTCCATTCCCAATCATTACAATGGTGATTCTTCCCAAATCTTGACATTAAGGAAGGCATGATGAGGTAACAAAATTTCATATTGTAGGAGGGGTTCTTCAGTGCAATCCCTTTACTCTGTGGGGACTTTAAAAGAAGAACAATGGCAAGATTTTTGGCTTCCTATAAAGGAAAAAAGTAAATATACCTGTTTACTGATCCTGAGATAAGACACTCAACTTTCTCACCTGCTGAACACTAGTAGAAATATGGCTGTATCCCTCCCTCCTTCTTCCCTCTAGCCTTTTGTTCCTTTTTCTATCTTCTTTCTCTTATCTCGATTTCTTATTTCCTTTTTTTAAGATTTTATTCATTTATTCATGAGAGACACACAGAGAGAGAAGCAGAGACACAGGCAGAGGGAGAAGCAGCCTCCACACAGGGAGCCCGATGTGGGACTCGATCCCAGATCCCTGGATCATGCCTTGAGCCAAAGGCATATGCTCAATCACTGAGCTACCCAGGGGTCCCTCGATTTCTTCTTTCCTTCTTCATTGTTATTCTCCTTTTGATCATTTCTGGCTCTCTCTGTGGTTCCCTAGCCTCCTTCAGAAAAATTTTACACAGCTAACATAATAAATGTATTGCTTGATCAACTAATGAATGCATGGATGAGAACATAGGTAACAATGTCAGACTAGAGGACAAAATGAAGAGAGGAGTCTGACTAAGGTTAGTGCACCATGGTCAAGCGTGAGTCCTTTGAATTCCCTAGAGGGGACTGTGTATTGGGTTTGAGCTATCTCATAGCCAATGCCAAGCAGAAAACAGGAAGCAGGACTTTGTTACATGACTCAGTCTCCTCAACACAAGAAGACACTGGTGGCTTAGGAGGAGCACACCTAGTAGGGGCACAGAGACCAGACAGAAATTGCATTTGGATATTTCCTATATCAATTATGATTCAGGAAAACTTTACAAGGTTTTGAAGAGGAAATAATTATGGCATAGACCTTGAGAGGTCTCTTTAAAAGGGACAGGATTGCTTATCAAGTCCTGGTATTTCCCTGGTTCTCCTGGCTTGGACATTAGTATGAAGTAGCCTGTAGGCTTCCAAGTAGACTTACAATAGACTATAGCTGTCTGCTAAATTCTACAAAAGCTGCTTGCTTTGTTATGGCAGTCGACATGTAATTGAATGCCAGAACTTATTTGGATATTAAAGAGTCAACTTGAAAATGTTCAGGTGAAAAAATAATGCCCTAACTCTCAACATATGACTTAATACTTTGAGAAAGGTAATATTAGCTTACAGCATGTGATTCCAGGCAGAGCCGAGCCATGGAGTGTCTGCTGGTTTCCTAACCATTCTTAAATTAAGGCGCTGCAATCTGTTACATAAATCTCTATTTTCTTATTTTAGGTTCAGCCAGCATTTTGCTAGTGAATAAATCAGACATCCCAGATGTCATTTCTCCCTGACTAGATATAAATCACAACCAAAAGGCTCACTAGGTTTGCCAAAATTGCTTCATATGTCAGTGAAATCTAACGTTACTGACCCAGGATTCTTGCTCTTCCCCCTCTCCCCAGAGGAATAAAGAGATCATTGGCCATCAGTACAGCACCAAAGAATATTAAATTCCCATGCAGAGCAATGAAACTCTCCTCTTGATGTTTTATGGTGTATAAATGAACAGGATGCATCCCTTGTTAGTGGGGGTGGAGAAGCTTCCAGTGCTTGTTCTTTTCTCATTAAAGATGTCCTAAATAAGCTTTATCAATGAGGACCAACTACTTCACAGGACTAAAAGATATGGAATGTGTTATTACCAATTTATTTCTTTAGGTTTTGTATCTGTTAGGAAGGCTACTGCTATAAGAAACACTCGAATGCTCAGCACAGTGAGAGTTTATTTCTTCCTCACACTGCCCATCCAGTGAGAGTGCTCTGCTGCCCTTGCTCCATCTAGTGGCTCCAATACCCCCTAGATCCTTCTGAGAGGGCTTCCCTTAATCCTCTGCAGCTGGCTGACCCAGAAAAGTAGGAATGTGTGCAGGTTTGTGCAGGGAGTTTTGTGGGTCAAGCTTGGAAGTGGCAAACCTCACTTCCTCCCACATTCCATCCCCCAGAACCCAGTCTAATGGTTGCTCCCAACTCCAAGGAGGTGGCAAATGTGGCAGAAGCACAGCAGAAGAAATTAATTTGTAAATCTCTGGCTGGGCTACCTCAGATGCCAAAGTCCCCTTTCTATCCCCTTCCCTTCTCCCTTCCCTTCCCATCCTCCCTCCCTTCCTCCCTTCCTTCCTGCTTTCCTGCCTTCCCAGAGTCTGCTGAGGTTTTGGTACTCAGTTGAGAGATTTCTATTTTCTGCCCCTCCCAGAAGGTACCTTAGTGATATGGGTACCAGAACTTCCTAACTTAGTGATGGACAGATGATCTGGAAGGAAATTCAGAAACACTACTTTTAAAAATGTTTAATCATTAAGAGATAAAAAGATAAAACTAAGAATGAAATATTGCTGACACATATATATCATCAATATATTATTTTCAACAGAAAAGATGCAAATTCCTGACATAATCTCCTTGTCGATTATGTCATAGAAGTAAAATATTTCCAGAATAAATTAAACCATTTTCAGCAGTCATGAATATATAGAGGGAGCTATATTTAACCTAATTCAATATTTAGCTATATTTATAATGTACAATGAACCATAGTAACATTTTAAGTTCAGATTTCCTACTTAAAAAATAATTTTTCAAATTAGTGAAAGATATATTTCTACCCTCTGTCTCTCCCTACCATTGATGATCAAAAGCACCTACCTGATTATTATTCAAATATAGCAAATTAGAAATGCAAATTTTAGAAAGAAAGAAACATTCACCACATTCATCATTAATCCCTACTCTGGTTACTGGTAGGGGAGAGGTGACAGAGAGGAATCTAAGAACAGTTAACTTCCACATGGATTAAATGCATCACTTCTGTGTTGTTCATTAACCATATTTTATTCAGTAGATTACATAAGATATAAGCAATTTTTTTTAGTTTGGGCATCTTATCAGTGTTTCTCTCCTCATGAAAATTTTAGTGAAAAACTTAATGCATTGGTAAAAGACTGTTAAAGGAGACAGAAGGAATTCAGAGAGGATAGCACATAAATTAGAGAAGCATTGGCTTAAAGCACAGAATAAAATTTTATGCAAAGTATAGTTCAGCTATTTCATTCGGAGATACATTTAAAATTTTTATTTTAGTTTATTTTTAAAATGTTTCTTTTATGGATGTACCGATTAGGTAAAGGGGAATAATTTTTCATTTCTACTTTTCAAGGACTAATTCATTTTGGTTTATTTACTTGTGAGACAGAAGCTATTTTGTTGTTGAATTTTATAAAGCTTAAGTAAACAAGTGCTATTTACCTATAAGCCCAGGATGACATGGTTGCAATCTTTCTTCCTTCCTTTACTGGCTGCTTCATTTACTAAAGAGAAATTCTTTCCTTAGCATTACTTTCTCTCTAGAATGTAAGCTTCACTAGGGCAAATTCTTGGTTTATTTATCACTGTATTCCCAGCATCAAAACACTATCTGACATACAGTGAGCCCTCAGTAAATACTTGTTAAACAGATTTGGATGGATATAAATGGAAGCAATCAGTCTAGTCCTTGGGCCTGAAGAGAAATGATCTTACTATAATGTCTTGCATCTAGACCTGAAGATAAATTAGTTTTAGCTACATTGACACTATATCAAAAGTCCACTCATTCATTCACTCATTTATTCGTTAATGTATTTTGTGTATATGGTACTAGGTTAGGCATTGAGGACAAGGAGGATTTATAAGATTCAGTCCCTGCTGAGAATTTAATTCACTAAAGATTGAAAATTCTATTCAAATTCAGGTGACATGATAACAGACATAAGGGATTTGAACAGCCAAGGGTGAGTGTAACTGTTCTCAGGGATGGTCTTTTATGAGACATCTGAGAACCATGACTTTGTTTTTCTAAAGAGGACTTGAAAAGCCAGGGACTCTCACAAGTTTCTACAGCTATATTGGCAACTCTTTAAGGGCAAAAATAATATCTTTTCTTATATTTCTTACAAATGGCAGAGCCTCTCTTCTAACTGGAAATCAAATGAATATATATGTTGGTTGATTGAGTTATACTGCTAACAACACCTTAATCAACTGGAGAGATTTAAAGTGGGAATGATAATTCTAGTGAGTCCTTCTTGGAGAGCAGGGGTGGAGCTGTCTTGCCTCATGAAAACTGGCTCTATACCCCTAAGATCTTTATGGAAGAGGATATACTGCAGAGGTTTCTATAATTCTAAAGTAAGAAAAAGTGGATGTTTCCATGAAACATTTCCTCTGGGGTACATATAAATTCATTTTCATGCACTTGGGTATAAATAAACTGTGCCTAATTTGCATTGTGAAACCCACTACAAAGGAAATTACCCTGCAGATAAAAGAAGATGTGAGGGAAATATTTTCCAAATGGATTGAATCTCTAGTGTTTGTCTTGTGTTATCTGCAGAAAGTAATACTTTCCTTCATCTCTTTGATGCACCACAAGAAATTTGACAGGGGGTAGGAAGTGGATGCCAAATTTTATTGAGTTCTCCTTTCCAACAGTAAAATTCTAATTAAATAAGTGTTAGATCCAGGATAGATTAAAGCATGAGATAGAATAAAAGAAGACCCTTGCAATAACATAATGAGAAAAGTATTTTTAAACTGAATTAACACTGTTTGAAAAATTAGACAAACTTGATTCTATCAAACGTGGGGCTCTCGGGAGGTGGAATTTTGTACACACAGCACAGATGTGTGATGATAGATACTCAGAAGAAAATGGAAGCTCATGCTGTCGAAAAACTGACATGGATTGGTCATATCAATCTTTGAAACAGTCATAGGTGAGTCATGCCAAATTTTTACAAAGAATACACTTTAATAAAAATTTGTGACTTAGCCAAGGTGTCTCAACTTTTAAAAATTGTGCTGATTAGCAGGAAAGAACCAAGCCAAAAAAAGAAGCAAGGAAAAAAAAGAAGCTGGCCTCAGTAAATGCCTTTTCAGAAAAGCTGGAAAAACCAACTTGCCATTTTTTTCACTTTAAGATCCCTCAAGATCATATGTTCTTCAAAGCTTAATATTGATTGTCTATGTTAATATATTTGTCTCTAATATAGGTAGTGATAGACCATAAAGAGTAAAGATACTAAGCAGAAAAAAATAAGTCCTGAGAGAGTAAACTAACCTGACCTGCTTGTTTAAATGTGGGCAGTTCTGCTCTAGGAAGTCAACTTTGGCCTGTGTCTTTGTCTTCTTGCTCTGTTTTCCTCACCACATGACTTCCATCTTGTGGTATGTCCACACTTCAGCCAGTGCAGTGGAAAGCATACTCCTTCTTTTTTAATGGCATGTTCTGGAAATGATACACATTAATTTGTCTCAGCTCTGTTTGACCACCCAGGTAGTCACATGGCCACAGCTGCAAGGAAGGCTGGGAAATGGACTCTTTAGCTGGGTATCCCAGGGCCCAGCTAAAACCAGGGGAAAGAGGTAAAGACAAGCTAATAGGAGCAGCTAATAGTTCTGCCATTCAAATTGAGGGAAGAACGTGAGTGGAGTCTTGAAACTGGGATGGTCCAGGTTCGCTACCGTGACTGGGGTATGTGAAATGGAGAAGTAGGAAGAGGGTAGAAAATTGAGGTAAAGTTAATGAGTGAATTGACGATGATGGATGAGGTGCTGGTTAATATTGACAGCTGACTAAGGATAAATACCATCCTATGTGATTTGTGTGGATTCGTTCATTTCATTCATCAAACAACCCTCTGAGGGGTTTCTACTGGAGAGATGAAGAAACTAAGGCACAGAACAGTTTAAAAACTTACTTAAGGTCATATACCTAAAAGTTGCCAATGTTGAGAGACAAACTCAGGATTTAAACATGGGGGCCAGTCCTGAGTCCATATGAGGGTAGAAAGAAAATGTTTCCCCACTATGCTGATTTTAGATAATCTTGAGATGGAATGGATACTCTCCTTATCTCTCAAGGAAAGAGTTTTGAAAGTCTACCTTTCTATTTATCATGACATTTGTGCCTAAGATTCTTCCAATAATCTCTTCTATTCACTTCCCTTTCTCCTCAATGTTCTGTCTGCACTAAGGGCCTCTTGGCTCCAGTATACAGTTAATCAATCCCAAGGCAGAGCCACTTCTACATAGTGAGGCCTCTGGCACTTCATCAGGGATGGTGAAGAGTTGGGTCTTTTCCCTACATTAACCTGGAACTACCAACTTTGCCTTGCTGAGGCTGCCAGGCTGTATACTGCTGCCAGGTTAGACCCAGGGCCTTTCCTCCCCTAGGAGTTTCTGATTCCACCCAACCTTGTGCCAATGTTATGCCCACAGAGATCATAAAGTATCTGGTCACTCTTCAGGAAGTGCCTCTGGCCAGTCAAAGCTAAACTATCTATATGCAACTATTTGCTTAATTTAAATTCAGCACATTGGTTATGCATGGTAGGGCCTAGAAACATGAATAAAACACAATCTTATGATCCATGTAGAAGATGAGTACAATAAAGATGACATGGTAAGAAAAAATAAGTGTCAAAGAGGTCAGAGGCTATAATGACATATGTGTTGAAGAAGTGTCTTATCAATCCAGTTTGAATGAATTGCAACAAAGCTGTATCATATGAATGATTTACTTGAATTAAATGATCCATTTGTAAGGAAGGAAGGAAGAAACAAAGCAAGTAAATCAGGATGGGATAATTTTTGCCCACCTTCTATCTAATGAGAAAGCATCTTGAAGGATTAGGAGATGACTACCGGGAATCTGCCCTCCCCCAGGAGCCTCAGCTCTCTTATGCTGAAGAGGTCTGCAATGACAAATCCAAGGATATTGAACTTTAAAGGTGATTTCAGGAGTTTTACAGATTAACTTTGACTAAGTAGAATTATGCCTACTTGTGGACTTTACAATCTAACCAGAAGTACCAGAAGTTACTCCACTTTATAGGAGTTTGACAAACACAGTAG
The DNA here is from genome assembly GCF_011100685.1 of Canis lupus familiaris. Lineage (NCBI taxonomy): Eukaryota > Metazoa > Chordata > Mammalia > Carnivora > Canidae > Canis > Canis lupus. The sequence continues at coordinate 34,525,998 of NC_049222.1, read as the reverse complement.
AAAGAACTTTCTGGGTGGAAAAAGAACAAATGCAGAGAGGGGACAGAGTAGATTATTGGAGCACAGGGTGAGCACAGGGAAGAGATGGGAGAGGAGCCTCATGAAATGCATCTGAAGCTGAATATTTACCCACCTGGAAACCAGTTTTTCTATACTGGTCAACATTAATCAGACATAGACTTCATTTCATCTTCCCATACCAGATATCCCAAGAAATAGACACCAGTGCCTTTCTGCTTCCTCTATCTCCCTGGCATGTGTCATGCTCCACATGTTCTGCCTTCCTGCTTTTTCCATGAGATAGTGGAGGTGAAGGTGCTTAACCATGAGTTCAAACCCAGATGCTGATGTACAGTAGCTCGGTGAACTTGGGTCCCTTGGGGCTCATTTTCTCGTCTCTTCATGAGCATAGTAACTCCTAACACTCAAGTTTGCTTTGAGGATTAAGTAAGACAAGATCATGTACTTGAGAGCACCAGTGCTTGGCAAGTAATTGACACTCTCATTATCCCACACCTATTGGTGTCCCTGCCAAAGTATTTCCCCTAGGCCTGTTCTTCTCTGCCAACAAAAACATGTATAGTTTTAGATTCCAAGAACATGTGACTAGCTGCCCTAAAGGCTCTGTACCTTTTTTTTTTTTTTTTTTTTTTTTTTTTTTTTTTACTCATTCTACCCTCCTGAAGTCTCATCTCTTCTCAGGGCTTTGTTCTCTGCTTGGGAAATTACAAAGAATTGAGTATAGACCCTAGACTCTACTTCCCTGGGTGACATATCTGCATTTTAACTGAGCTTTCTGCATTCTGGTCCCTACTCTAGAGAGAAAGGGTGGGGATTTTGGAAGCTAAGAAAATTTGTGGAAGGAATTTAAAATTCTGAGATACCTCCTTTTGCAGCCCTTAAATCACATTGTGTTAAGAAGTTGCCAAATCACTCCACCCATGGGCATGGCCTGATGGAAAGATAAATTGAAATTTATTGGTGGACAGGGAACATCTATATATTAATGCTGAAAAATTTATAGTATGACTTTCCTCTAATTTTTCTCCTGTCTATGTGTTTTGTACCTTAAAATGTGTTGTCAATAATTATAAAATTTACAAAAGACAAGAGCAGTGATGAATTGGCCTTGTAACTGAATTTCACAAGATTGTAGATTAATTATGTAGAAGCTACCAGACTTATTTGCAGAAGACATGTTAGAAGTTTGGGGGAAATTAAAGTTCAGGCCTGCTGACATGAGTGTATTTCTTTCGGAAAAAATACAACATAACAACTTCAATGGCAATAACTGATTTATCCTTCATTTCTGGGTTTTAATGCAGATCTGATTGCAACGAAGTACATTGTCCAAGTTTCTAAAATTGGTCAGCTTAACAAACTGAAGTAATTGCAATCAGATGTAGCATAGGATAAGGTCAGCAAGTTATCTGAATGGGGGAAAATCTGTGTAGGATTTTAAAAGGCAATCCCAATACGCTCCAGTTTATCTCTACCTCACACCCGCTCTTTCCTTCTCTCCATCCTGTCCCCTCCATCCAGCCTTTCTCCACAAAAACACCATTATTTGGGTCTAAATTATAAACTAGTCCATTAAATTGACACACTTAAAAAAACATTGAAACTCTGCCACACTAAAAACAGAGACACAGTAGGAAATATATAAACTGACCTAGGAGCAGAAAGTAATATAAAATGACAGAGAAAATGGAAAGATTTAAAAATGATCTTTGAAGCTCTAAGAAACACTTACAGATCCTCCATCAATGTGTTCATGAACAAAATGAAAATTCTACAAAATGGTTTGGGAATTATTATTCAAGCATACTGTATCAGTTCCCAACTATCCTTCCTGGTATTTTTTTTTTCCAGATAACTTGAGAAAATGTTCAGATATATTGATCTTGGTATCAAATGGTCCCTTTGCAAGGCTATAAAAATAATAACCTTTAGTAAGTTTGAAAAGAAATATGAGTCCCTCTTGCATTTTGAAGAGTTATTATGAAAAGAAGGTTAATGAGTTGGTAGTGTACATACAGTGATCAATATTTTAGAACGATGATAATAGAGTACTAGAGAATCCCTAGAAGAGGCAGGTGGGTGGATCTGGCCCAAATTCTGTCTCTGATTTCTGTGAACTTGGAGAAAAACATTTCCTAGTTAAGGAAACTTAACTTCTCCTTACCCAATTTATTATCTTTAATAATAGTTTAGTATTCTTAAACTAAATAGGCTGGACTTCATAAATGATTTTCAAATATGCTCCAGAGAACTCTGGAGAATCACTAGAGCTGCTTAGGGACTGCAGAAGTCTGAAGGCTGAGATAGGAGGGTTTGCCAACCAGAGGTCCTGGAACCTCCTGCCTGACTCAGTCACAACATCTCTACATATTTGTTTACTTCTTTGTGTTCCAAGTCAATAATGCTTTTTGAACAAATAATTCTGTGGTAAAAATAAAAATTTGAAAAACTCTGAATGAAATCATTTCTGTGTTGAGAACCCATCTTCCCATCTCACTCTGTACAGATTTAAAAGTCTTCAAAAAACTTTCCTAAGCTCTTTGAGGACAGGCATTATAAAATCATAGACTTATAATCTTTTATAATTTCAAGAAAACGAAGAGCTTTTTACCCATGAGAAAACTTCGTCCTGGAAAAGTTTGGAATAACTGATGTCACATAGCCGGTTAGTAGAAGTAAATTAGAATTCAACCATCCTTTGTCTTATTTATCTATGAATGTCTCATGTAAGCACAACACTTGCATGTTGTAGATATACAATATATACTTTTAAGATGATATTTTGACTTTGTAGATTAAAGGGGGAAAGAGGGAAAATATCTAGTCACTTGGTAATTATGGGTTTTCTGTGCATTTGTGTCCCTTCTATTTTGGTACTTTATTATTTTAAAATAAGTGTATTTTCTGATCTACATCCTTTATGTTTCTTTGCCATTCTCTTTTAGCTTATAGAGAATTTATTCAAAGATTGAATGGTTTGGATAAATAACATTAAATATCCTTAAACTTTGCTTCTACAGTTTTCTCAAATTTTACCCTAAGCAGTTTTCTCATTAATGAAGTTTTAGATCTGTGCTTATCAATGCACTGTAGTACATGCCAAACCTCTCTCCTGGACTTACTATGATCTAAAAAATGGATTCCTTTTCAGTATGCATCTTGAGGCGTTCTTTTCCTTTACACCTTTGTGTTATATTTCAACTTACAGTATGGTGATGGAAGGTAGGGGAAATTCTACTATTTTGGTTGGAAAATTCATTTCCTGGATGGGATCCAGGCTAAAAACAAATAAATCTCATGGAGCTGTAAAAAAAAAAAAAAAAAAAAAAAAGCCAAACAGATGGAAATTAGAGGAAAGGAAGGCTGCCATTAAGAGAATTGTCTAAATGGTCTATCTGAAAATTACCCAGTTCTCTAGGGGCATATATTTGTTTGACTTGCTATGCACCTTAATTAGGATCCATGCTCTGTGAAGACAGTTACATACATACTTAAAGATGTTACCTTGTCAATTTGCCTAGAAGAGATTCAAAGCATAAATAAGTTTGAAAAGAAATATGAGTCCCTTTTGCATTTTGAGGAGTTGTTATGAAAAGAAGGTTAATAAATTGGTAGCATACATGCAGTGATCAATAGTTTAGAGAGATGACGTAGAGTACTAGAGAATCCCTAAAGGATACAGTTTTATTGCTCTATTGGATATTTGGACACTAACTGCTTTTAAGTTTTCTCCTAACTTAAGGACTCATTTCAACATGCTCTTCTTGAGAGACTATGTTCCTGAAATCCTGTTGGAACCTGTCTTAATATCTGGCTGATATCCTCATTAATAAGTTAAATTTTTGATATGTGTTCGTTTTATATTTGTATGAATCATCTTTTTTTTAACTTTTTGAAAACTACACACTTAATTATTATATAACAATCTTTTAGGTCCTCCCACCATGATATCATAGTGGGCTCACCTATTAGAGCCAATTAAATTATGTTGTTGGAGAAGTTCTCCTCTTTGCCTGTTTAAGCCTAGACATGTAGTTGCCTCCCAAGTGGCTCTAGAACTTTTTCCTTTGTTGAATCTCACTTTCTCTGTTTTTCCTTTTTGTTTGTTTTCTTTTCTTTTCTATTTCTGTGATTTCATTAGATATTCTTAGCTAAGTGTGTTGGCCTGTGATGTCTGTCTATAGTAGGGTTAGGACTATACTCTTTACTACCGCTGAGACCAAGGACTAATAGTTATCTGATCAACTGGTTGTGGCTGCATAAACAATAGAGGAGCTGTATATGAAATTTATTTTATGGGAATTCTGTCTTTCTACCACTGGGCCCAGGGGCTAGGGGTTATCAGACCATTAAGCTGGACTCATCTGAATAGTCAGGAGAGTACTCTGTATATAGGAATGTAGTTTATGCACAACTGATAATTTACTCCCTGTTGAGGACACTGATAGCTGAAAATCTTGTTTTATGATCTAATCACTTAGTGATTTCTCTCAGGTGAACAGTAGAGAGCTATTTTCTATTGGGTGACATGCCACAGAGAATTGGAAATGGCTAGTCTTTTTGTTTGTCTTTTAATGAGCTCAAGTCAACTATGACAATGTTTTATACCTCCTGGAAAGGAGAATGGCCCTTTGAGATCTGGACTGGTAAGATTTTGTGTTCTGTGCTTATTTTTAACCTATGGCTAAAGTTGCAAAACTGATACTGCAAGCTCTCTCTGTGTTTGGCTTTATTGAGAAAAATCTTTGTCTCTCATTGCATAAGTTTGAAATACTTTCCTACATCCTGACGATATTAATAAATTAAACTATAAAGAAATTAAAAGAGCTCTGTTTTGATTGATTTATTTCCATTCATTTGGTTCCTTTAAATTTCTCTCTGCAATGTAGTTTTCAGTATACTGGTCTTGTGCAATTTTTGTCAAGTTTACCTCTAAATATTTCATATATGTTTATGTTGTTGTAAGTGGCTTTTTTACTAATTTAAATTTCCAATTGTTTATTAATATCCACACACACATGATTTTTGTATAGTGGTCATGTATCTTGCATCCTTGCTAAACTCCCTTGTTAGTTTGAATAGTCTTTTAGTGGATTATGTAGGATGTTATACAATTCTAAGTATGTCATCCATGAATAAAGCATCTGTGCACTTCATTTTTTTCTGTCTGCCTGCCTTATTTTTCTTGCCTTTTTGCACCGCCTAGGACCTCTAAAACACTGTTGAATAGAGATGGTAAAAGCAGATATCTTATCTCAAATTGTCCTTTCTTATGGGTAAATGCATTCATTAAATTCACAATTAATTATGGTGTGATGTTAGCCGCAAGTTTGTGGTAAATGTCCTTAATCAGGTTAAGAAAGTTTTCTTTCTTCTTTATTTAGTTTTTATCATGAATTAGTATTTGGTTTCATCAAATATTTTTTCATATCTGTTGAGAAGATCATATTTTTTTCAGTTTGTTAATATGATGAAATGTAGGGATTGATTTCCTAATGCTAATCTAAAATTACATTTCTGGGATAAACATCACTTGGTCATGATATTATCATTTTTATAAATTGCTTGATTCAATTTGTTAATATTTTGTGAAGGATTTTTGTTTCTGTGTTCACAAGGGATATTAATTTCAGTATTCTGTTTTTATAATGTCTTTGTATGGATTTCTTGTTAGAGTAATACTGGCTTCATAAAATGGGTTGGAAAATATTTTTTCCTCTTCAATTTTCTAGAATAATTTGTGTAGAATTGATATTATTTCTTTTAAAAATGTTTGAAGGAATTCAGTGAAACCATCTGGGTCTGGAAGTTTTTTGGTTGGAAAATTTTAACTACAAATTCAACTACCTCTATGCAGCAAGCTGGCGCAAGCATGAAGCTCATTTCAGTTGTTTCTCTTCTCTCAGGAAACTTGGTTCTGTACTTGTTATTGTCCCATGTCTGAAAAGTCATTGCTTTGTATACTTGTGTTCAACATTCTAGTTATTTAGGGTAGAGTAAATCCTGTCTCTTTACTACATCATTGTTAGAAGATGCTTTTGGCTCATTTTGCTGTTTATTCACAAAAAGTGTTGTTGTTTAAAAAAAATTTATTTATTCATGCGAGACACACAGAGAGAGGCAGAGACAAAGGCAGAGGGAGAAGCTTCCCAGTGGGAAGCCTGATGCAGACTTGATCCCAGGACCTGGGGATCATGACCTGAACCAAAGGCAGATAACCATTGAGCCACCCAGGTAACCCCAAAAACTGTTCTGGTAAAAAGTAAAATTTCAATTTTATTCAATCTTAAAATTAAATATTTGTCATGGAATAGGTAGTCGGGTCTTCACTAGAATTAATAAGAGGATATTTTATACTCATTAGATAATCTTACCAGATAGTAGGATTTTGTATGTCAGCAAAATAAGTTTGCATGCTTTGTAATGACTTTGTTATACCCCTGATTTGTTTAAAAAAAAAAAAAAAAAACAATAAAACTTTCTCCCTTCAGAACTGTTATGGTTTATTCCAATTGTATTCCTTATTTCATGTTTATTTTAAAATGTTACGTCATTTCAATTTACATGCAATTGATCTCAATGTGTATTCATTCAAGCATTTATTACCTTATATGCCTATGCTTCAATCTTTTTTCTATGTTCATTCTTAATCAATAATGATCTCTCTCATAATATCACATTTTTTTACTTCATAAGAGCAAGTCACATTTTTAAAAAATATTAAGATATCTTTTATACCCAAGCCTGTCTTTGAGATTTTCTATAGAAAAAAGTCATAAATAAAGTCATAAAGATTTTGTCTTTCACCTAATAAAAGAGAGATGATAAAATAATCAGGTTTATTGGCTATTTTTCTAAATTATCCCAACATTGTTGTATAAGTTCATGAGAATAATTCTTAAAGAATTATTTAAGTCTAGATTAATTTTATACAGGGAAAAGTTATTAAATAAATATGTTTTATTGGTTGTTTATAAGATTCATTGGAAGGCTCTAGAAATTTGTCAGTCTATAATATGCTCTTCCCCTCAGTAGAAATATTGATTTAATCCTTTAAAAAGAGTTAGGTATTTTATACGTATAAAGAATTTTACTCTTCTTCATTATAATACTATTGATTACCATAATGAACTAAAAACCATTCAGTCATAACATCAACAAGTTGTTTCTACTTTCCTCTCATGCTTGCCCAAAGTCTCAAATTTGGTTATCAACAAAGGAAAATCTGAGAATTTCTTGGAAAAGACTAAACCAGATATAGTTAATGTTATAGATGAAATTATATACCGCAAAATTAATATATTGAAATCCTAACCTTCAGTACATCAGAATATAACTTTATTTAAAGATAATTAAGGTAAATTGAGGTCATATTGATGGGCTCTAATCCAACATGACTGATATCCTTATAAGAAGAGATTAAAACACAGACACATGAAGGAAAGATCATTTGAAGAAAAAGGAAGATGGCCATCTACAAGCAAAGGAAAGTGACTTCAAAATGAAATCCATCCTGTCAATACATTGATCCTGAACTTCTAGGCTCCAGAGCTATGAGGAAATACATTTCTGTTATTAAGCCACCCACTCTATGGTACCTTGTTATATCATCTTACGAAATGAATACACTTAACTATTGATATTTTATTGTATAGGCATTCAAATTGATTTGACTTGGACAAATCAATTTGGGGAGTAAATGAGGATTTCCAGAACTCTTCTCAATACATGATGAAATGATTTTATCAAAGCAACTGCTGATCCAAGATCCTGTAGGAAAAACATGATTAACTAAGACTGATGAGGAGAGAAGCAGAACTATGGTTATTTGTCTTAAAATATTATTGATACTGCATTTAATGTTGTATATTTTACTGTTTATTCCAGAATGTCCTTTCTCTTTTTTCTTGATCTATCTGTATGCCTCAACTTAGTAAAAAATATTTCTATAGTTTAACATGAAACATTCTTTAAATGTCATATTTTTCCCCTGACCTCTCGGGATACAGAAACAAATATTTTTCTACTATGTCTCTGCTTTTCATGGCAATTTGGTCATTTGCATAAGTTCAGTAAGAATCTGACATAAGAATTTTTTAAACCAGAGAATAATTGGACAAACTGATTGTGTTACCAAACATATGCCTAGAATATCAAGTTTGAGAGTTCATCCTCTTTAATACCTTTATGATAAGATAGGACTAAAGAGTAAGGGTTCTAATTCACATGTGGAATCCATATATAAAGCCCTCCAAGGAAACCAGTCTGGCACCTGTCATGTATAACAGAATCCTTAGGGGCATTAGAAGTAGGAAGAAAGGTCGTTTCTTTGTGGGTCAGATATTTTAGCAGATATTGGAGACCTTGAAGAGAGAAGAATTCACTCCTGTTTATTGGTAGCACAAGTAAAATCTGATGGAGAGAATGTCTTGGGCTTGGATTCTGAGATTCTGGTTAGAAGAACAACTAATGGAAGCTTTTCAAAGTCCATTCAGAGTCCAGGAGTCTTTAGGAAATTTCAAGACAAAAATTAATTTTAGGATCCTAGTAACTAGCTCTACATATGATGATCACAAGGAAATTGATACATTTAGATAGCACCCCTTGTTTCACCAGTATAAAGTAATTGGACTAAGACTTTATGAAACCAGCCTTTTCTGATTAGAAATAATCTTTAGAGATTTTTCAGGGAAGACTATTAAGAAAACATCTAAAATGTGGAAATAGAGGAAAAGGATGGCTGAGTCCTTTTAATATCATACTGTCTCCAAGAATCAATTATACAGAAATATGCAACTTTGTTTGACATGCTATTATTACTGATTAAATCACAGACTCTGAGACATTATATGTTAATTTTTTACTTTTGTCCAACAGAAATATAATCAATTTATGTCTGGTAGAAAAGATGATCCCAAAGGTTGTAGATTTATTGCCTATAGGCTATTTTGCAGTTTGTCTCTAACTTGGCAAACTTATTTCAGTTTATCTTTCCTGAGGAATATATAAATTTCTGATCCTCAAATGCTCTTGGAATAGGTTTGCCATTCTGCTTGTTCTCTTGTGAATTAGGTTAATTAATCTGACACATGTTTACTCTATATCAGTATCAAGTTTTTGACATTCTGAAAATTTTATTTTGACATGGCAGAAACACTGATATCATACTATTTTCTCTATAAAATCATTAAATATTCATCTTGGTTATAGTACCCCATATGTGATGGGTTGCATTGTGTCCCCTCCAAATTCATATGCTGCAATATTAACTTCAAGACTTTAAAGTTCATCAGAAGGTGAATGCATGTAAAGATAGTGCCATTGCAAATGTATTTAGTTAAGATGCGGTCATTAGGATGGGCTCTAATCCAACATGACTTATTATCTTTATAAAATAGGAAAACTTTGGGTACATATGCTCACACACAAGGAGACTGCCATGTGAAGACAAAGGGAGAGACCAGAGAAATGCTAATACAAGCCCAGGAGTGCACAGATTGCCATCAAATCACCAAAAGCCAGGTGAAATGCCTGGAACAGATCCTCCCTCCCAGCTCTCAGAAGGAGCCAACTCAGCTGGCACCTTCGTCTTGGACTTCTGGCTTCTAGAACTGTAAGAAGATGAACTTCAATTGTTTCAGCCACCCAGTTGGTGGTATGTTGTTTAGGCAACCCTGGGAAACTAATACACCATGGATGTTACTAATGAATGATTTTATACCTGCTGTTGTGTGGGTAACCGAAAGTAAAATGCTTGACTCTGTCAGTGATATAAAAGTTTAAAACGTGGTTCTCATCTCCGAAAGATTTATGATCTATATGGTAAGATACAATGTGGTCTTAATTCAGGTGAGGATAGAGTGAGAAGTGACTCACAAATTATTTAAAGGAACTTAACTAACAGCTGGATCAGATTAAGAACAGAAAATGGCCTAACACAAAACAGCCCTGAAATGATAAATATGGTGGAAGTATTGATGAGAGCACAGTATTGGTAGAGCATTGAAGAGCACATGCCCATCTACAGGTAATGGAAATGGGATTAACTCTTTCAAACCCAAGGCGAGAACAAATCCATAGCCATAACAGAAGTCAGGAAGGACAAAAAGAGGTGAACAAAATGTTAATATAGAGGAGAAAAGAAAAAGAAAACTAGGATATATAAAGTATCTATTATTTGTCAGAAATTGTTCTGGATTTTTAAAAAATTCTATCTCCTTTAATCCTTATAGAATATTGTTAAATGTTTATTTAGCAGTTAATACAATTGAGGTTCAGAGAGGTCAAGCGTGTTGCTCCAAGCCACAGAGGCTTAGCTAACAAGTGTCAAAATAGAGTTTTGAACTTTGGCTGCTCTGGCCTCAAAATGCATGCTCATTAAACTGCCTTCCCATTACTCTCATCGTATTATAATGATATGGCATAAACACAACACAAGCAGCTTAATGTTAGCTCTAGGTTATGGTAATTATTAGTGCTGCTCATCAGTTCCAGCACTTCCTGGCACATGGCAAACTGTGTTTTCTGGATTCTTGTGGTTGAGTAGATCATGGATTGGTTCTGGCCAGTGGTTCTGGCTTCTGTTGGGAAAAGCAGCTGATGTCATCTCTGGGTTAGAACTTTCCGTTACTGGAGATAGACTGTCTAGAGCTCTGATTTCTCTGCCCCAGTCCCAGTGCAAATGTGTGTTGAGATAAAGCCTAAGTCATCCTGTGTTCTCGAGGGATTATGATGAACAAAACTCCTCTTCTGACCCACACTTGATTCATTATGTGAGTGAAAAATCAACTTTTGCTGGTTTAAAATTATACTAATAAAATAGCATTTTTTTGTAAAATGAATGATGTAGGAAGTGCAGTTCCTTCATCTGTAGAATTTTATGATTCAGAGCATGTTTATCACTAGAAGTGCATTAAAAATGAATTAGCAGTCTATTTTTTAATTACGAAAAAATGTGTGCAAATGAAGTGATTAAATTACTATTTGAAATTAGTTCTGCTTTCAGTTTTTTGTTTGTAATGATCAGATGTGTGATGGTGACTATATATCCTTTGTTTGGGTTAAAAGTTTTCAGCTGCCTCTTGTAGGGTTTACTCTTATTTCCCATGGTAGTGCTCCCCATAAGGAAGATGAAAGAGTGGAACAGGAGCCTCCTGTGTGGCACCACACAGTAACAGCAAGATATTTGAAAGGACAGAGAATTCAATGGTAAGTTTCACAGAATCAGAGAGTGTCACAGCTATCACATGTTTTGTTTTTGATCACCTGGAAAATAAAATAAAGCTATGGATTTGCATGATGAGAAACCACATTGGGCTGTATACTTGAAGACATTGCATGAAAAAGATAAGACCTGGACAGAGACTTAATGAATTGGAAACAAATTGAGTTATGGAAAAGAGGGGTTTGAGCAAATGACAGGTAAGCACACAGAGATGGCAAAAGCGAAGAGTAGTATGTGTGTAGAGGGATCAGAGAAATATGGTTGTGGGTTGTAGATAATGGTGAAGGGTTAAGGGGGGAGAAGTGAAGTAGATAAAGGGATCAAGAACACACTTATCTCGAGCACTGATTAATCTAGAGAATTGTTGGATGATTTTATTGCACACTTGAAACCAATATAACACTGTATATTAACTATACTTCAATGAAAAAGAAAGAATCTCATTTCCAAATAAAAGGTAGAACCCAAATCTATGCAATATTCAGCATATTCACAGCAAGGTGACAGTTGTAACAGTGATCTCAGTAGGCACTGACGTTGGAAGTTGAGATGGCATTCAGGGCCTATATGAATGCTTGGCGCAAGCCTCAAATGAGCAAGGGTATTTTGCATGAGGAAAGAGAAGTGACAATATGAAGAAACTGTGAGAATTGAGGACCTTGCTAATCCAAACTCCTAAATATGTGACACAAGGGATGCAGGAATGGAAAGGCTCTCCCTTGGAGCATCTTTCTGGGGGTCGAAATCCTCAGGGAAGTGCCAGTTTTCAGTAAAGACTAGAAGTTAAGAGGAATAATTATGGAATTAAAAGAACTGGCCTACCAGTAAAGGTGATTTTAGAGAGAAAAAAAAATATGTTTCAATTATATACCTTTGTGGATGTTAAATTCTAGTTCTAGTTGTCTTTGACCATTCATTTGCCTAAGCTAGATTGCTTGAGGTGAGAGAAATCTTACCTCAAGCTTTGGAGAAATGGCCACAATACTTCATGTACAATCTTTGTGCTTGTTATTCTGTGGGAATAATAACAGGACTTTATGGGCAAATGATTATTTGACCATCTGGAAAATGGAATGGATTCCCCAGCAATTATATAACTCAACTATCACCTTGACCAATTCTGTGTGGCTGGGATAACAAAATCCCTTCTTAAAAGCCATAATGTACCCCACACAATAGGGTTAAGTATGGACTTGTGGAGATCATGGATGGCTCCACTTTCCTTATGTTTGAATTGGGAGTACCCATATCTCTCAGATCTGGCATCTCTCACTTGCCAGTAATTCCTCATAATTAGGGCATTGGTAAGGCTAGACATCCCAGAAGGCTTCTTGATGGTTTTATCCCTTAGTCATATTTTCCCAGGACCTGCCTCTACTGATATAAGGATGTGGTCAACTGTCAAAGACTCTTAGTTAGGCTTCTTTTCCTTATTGTTATTCTAATTGTGCTTTGTTGTTTTCTCCTATGCCTCTCTGCCCAGTGCTAAGACTCCATTGCCACAACTTCAAGCTGACAAATAATCTTCTCTGTTCATGGAGACTTCCATATGTTATTGACTCTAGACATAGCTGCCTCGGCCTTCGATAACTCCTATTAGATTCCCAACTGACTAATGTTGACACATAGGTAGAGACATCTCTACGCCCCTCATTAAACATGAAGCAGTTACAGAAGATAAGACCTTCCATCCTCAGCAATTTAAGGGCTGAAATTATTCAGGGGCAAATGCAGAGGCTGCTTTTAAGCAATAGGCTTGAGCGATGGAAACGTGATCAAGGCAAAAGGGCCTCAGTAACCACTGAACTGAATGCAAAGAGGCTCATTAAGCAACAACCTTGAGAAAGCCATAGACTTCAAATGATTAATTGCAACCAGACATAGTTCCTAAGATTACCAAAGAGGGGAGAATTCCATACATTCCCATAATCCCTCCTCCACCCTATAACTGTAGCCCCTTACCATCACCTCATTGCAGATAGTCTCTGCTTTACTGTCTTGCCTGCTGCTCCCTTGCAGTGTATTCAACAAACTTCTATCTCCTTTGTTAAAAAAGAAAAAAGAAAAGAATTGGCCCATGATAGACATGGTGTTTCAGGGAGCACTGAAGAAATGTTAGGAAGAGAAGAAAACTGTAGAAGTCTACATAAGAAAAGAAGCAGCTCAGAGCAACATGGATATAAATTGTTGAAAGAGGAGAGATGGCCATAAGTTGCCAAGATTAGACCCAAGAGTCCCCTAGTAGATTCATGGGCATGGCCTTCAGCCCTGTCAAGAGTCAGCTGTGCCTGGGGACATTGCCCTTCTCAGAAAGAAAGAGCCTCCAGTTGGTGGGTGCAATCCTGCCCTTTTGGAAAGTCAGCTGTGGCTGGGTTAGTCTGCATCTTCCAAAGACAGGCTAGTTCTCCTTGAGGTTTTTAACATTATCTGTAAGTGGGGTAAGAGTCTTCAGACTGTTTTAAGCAGGACTTATAACCCACCACCTGTTGCTCTAAGCCCCTGCCAAGACCAAACAGAAAGCAAGGTAGGAATGACATCTTTGCTGAATATTTTGCAAGAAACAGCTTTGGGCCTTTCCTGGGAATGTAGAAGGCCCCATCTTCAAATCTCATCATCTGGAGAAATAGTCATTCTTGGGAATATCAAATCAATAATGACTCAGAACAACAGAAGTAATGAAGGCTTTAAAAAGATCTTTGAGACTATTTTAAGTTCATTTCCTCTATGCTATCCTGGGGAATGGCTGCCTTTTCAAAATTGTTAAACTGTAGCAAAAAGGCAAATACTTATAAAAGCCATTTTCCCCCTACTCTCTATCCTATAACAATCACCGCAGAAAACCAATTACTCTCAGCGCTATGCTGTCTTCGCTCGGATTCTAGTCTGAGTGGAGCAGAGGGAGGCCTCGCATCAGGGCCTGGTTGCAGAACACGTGTCTTTCTTCCACCTCCAATACAACACCAGAGTCTCACTGAAATACTGCCTTGCATATAGTATCAAGCCTGAATTTAACAGGGGATATATTTTGAGAGGCCTCTATTCTAAGTTTCCTATGACTCCTTAAAGTGGAGATTGTAACTTATGTGCTATATAATGCTCGCAAAGTCTGAAACCAGAGATGCTTTACTCATCTGTTACTGCCATAGATTTGCTTTGAGCTCCCTTCTAAACTTATTTAAAATCTTTCTCTGTTCTCTTTCATATGGCCCATGATTAAATTATCCAAGTTAAGCAGCCAAAAGCAATCAAAAATGATGGAAATAAAGACAAGAAATGGTTTTATTTACAATGCAAATGATCTGGTTCACTCTCAAATAAGAGACCAAATCAAATCAGCTGCTCCTCAAATCAAGAGGAAGCCACTATACAGACCCACTGGCACTTACCAGAGCAAGGTTCTCTGGTGGATCTTGGCTCTGGGGAGGGCTTCAGACAAATTTTACTGTAGTGAGGGTTTGATTCAATGCATGTAATTGGAGTGAAAAAATACTGAATGCAGTGGAAATGTACTCCATTACAACATGACAAAATGCAAGTGCCAAGTGGCTGTCAGAACATCTCAATGTACAAATGACAAATACCCTGGGGAAATGATTCGAAGTAACAAGGACAGCATTTATTAGCACTTCTACAACCTTGATTGCTCAAAGAACGGCTGTTTTACCTAAGTCAATGTTTTTCCCTCCAGTGGCAAAATGGGCACAGCAAGAATTGCTCATAGGAAGAGGGTTGGGGTAAGAGGTTAGGTGAGGGATAGAAATACTACTACCACATTATTATTTTCCCACCTCACTGCCAAGTGTTTTTCTTTCTGGAATTTCTCAGAAATGCTGACCATCTCTCAATGCTTCATCTTGCTTATAATAAGCTCTCTGTGAGTTCTTCTAAGTCTCCCTTATAGCTTCACAACCTGTTTTGCTCTTTGCACAGGCTGCCTTGACTCAGGAATATAAATATACAGTGCTCTGATAGCTAGAATGTTACCCTCCCCTCCACAAAGGATCTTATAAATTCATTAAAGAATACTGAGTAGAGAAAACACAGGGATCCAGCTTTCCTAAGGAAGAACACCTCAAAGTAAAACAGTTCCCTTAAAAAGAAAGTCCTCTTTTTGCAACCTATTTGCAATATATGTTCTTTAGTTGACTGAAACCTCTTTTTCTTTCCTAGTAAAGCACTAAGCACATCAGACAGAGAGTAGGTTGCTGTGGTTTTCTGTGTAGTAGGGTTCCTGTCACAGCTCAAACGGCAGGAGTCACGTTCCACAAGGTGTTGAATACCCACCTTCTGTGGCAACTGAGCTCCTTACAAAGCTGGCATGTAGGGGTCCTGAGTGGAGCCTAGCCTTTGGTAATTGTGGCCAAATAATAACTCTCAGCAATGACTTTGCCCAGATACCTCCCCATATTTCTAGTGCTGAGCCCAGTGCCAGGCACATAGTAGGTGTTAGTAGAGTCTTAATGATAGAAATGGCAAGGATCCTAAAACCCTAGTCCTCCACCATCTGCCTAATTCTCTTTGCAAGTCCTCAGGGAGGCAAGCAGATGGGGTCTCCTAGGAAAATCAACACTCTATTACTAGCAAAGGTTTTTGCTTTAAACTTTTCTGTAGCTTCCTCTTGTGAAAATGATATGTACTATGAATTGTCTCTGAAGAATCTGTTAACCAGATTAGAAGTTGGAGAGGGGGATTGTTGAAAGTCTTCCCACCATCAGCCTTTTCTTAAAGCTTCATTCACAAGGTCTTACACTCCGCAGCTGAGAGTGCACTTTCTCCCAAGCAGTTGACACCACTACCTTCCTATTACAAGGAAAAGAAACAATCCAAAGGAAAATTCCCCAAAGTGACATTCCACTGAAGCAAAAATTTTTAAATAGCTTCTTTGTTCCTTTATGTGAATGCTCTAATCTGTAATACCCTGGCTTAAATTTTTAATCTTTGACCTTCCTTCAAATTTTTGTCAATGTGGAGTAGGTAGTTGGACAAAGTTTGGGCACCTCAGATCCCTTGTTTGCAGAGGTGGGAATATGCAACCCACGCATGATTTGTATGAATGAAAAAAGCAGAAATCTGCCCTGTACCATGTCTCTCCAGATTTCAGGTTTGCTCATATCAGTACTGGTAGAGCATCTCCAAGCTACTGGTAATGCAGCATCCAAGGTGGCCTAGCCAAGTTGATGCAATCCTTTTATTAATTACACTAAGTCCTGGTAATTCACAAAATTATTTGTACCATTCAAACTGCAGTGACAATTTCCCTTCATTCCTGGTTGCATTCAGGGATTCCTAATAAGAATTATTTTGATAAACTCTCATATTAATGTTATTTTTAATGATAAAACAGGTACTGTAAGTAGCTGGGAAATTTTTGAATAGTGAATGCAATGTCTGAGAAATTAATTTTGGTTATTCTTATTGGGACCTGATGTAGTCTAGGAAAGAGAAGATGGCAAAGAATCACCACAGAAAGAAACATTCAAGGTCATCAAGGTCAATGCTCTTGTTTTATAAGTGGCAAACTAGAACTTTTAGAGAAGGTAAGTCTCTTTAAAATCATCTGATCATATCTCCCCACCCATTTTGCAGGTGAGAAAACTAAGGCAGAAAAAGGTGAAATGGCTTGCAGGTGACAGGGGTTACATGGCTGTGTTGCCCATTGTTTTTGATGTATTACCACCAAATCTAGAAGGAATTACAGAAAATCAGAGATTGAAAGCTGCAGTGCCCCATCAGAAAAAAGGAGTAAGACTTTCCAGCAATAGATATTTTTTCATTCTGACTTCAACCATATGTTGTAACTTCAGGACAAAAAATCTTCACTGAACAGAAAAATCCGAATGTTAAAACTGAAAAAAAAATGCTAAAATAAAAAAGTATTCCTGCATAGATTCAACAAATTAATATATAAATCAAACAGCATTATACTAGGATATATGCATATTCATTCAACACATTTCAAGAAGCATTTTAAGGGAGGAACATTTTGCTTCCTGCCCTCTAGAGGCTACCATTCTAATTAGGATGATCAGATTTGGGGAAAAAGGTAATCAAGCTACAGTAAAAGCCACTAAGTGACAAGTGCTACAGGAGAAATGTAAAAGAAGTGGTATAGAATCAGAGATTCCTGGGCACCTGGGTGGTTAAGCAGCTAAGTGTCTGTCTTGGTTCAGGTCATGATCTCAGGGTCCTGGAATCAAGTTCTGCGTCAGGCTCCTACTCTACAGCGAGCCTGCTTCTCCCTCTGCCTCTCTCTCTCTCTTTCTCTATCTCTCATAAATAAATATATAAAATCTTAAGAAAAGAATCAGAGATTGCAGAAAATTCACTTCTAGTGTGGGGATTGGAGAAGGCATCAAGGAGAGCACATACTTTAGAAAATGTATTGGGTAATAGATGGAATTTCTGTGGGCAAAAATATAAGAAGTAAGAGACACAATATATTTTCTGGCAGAAGAAATTAATTATAAGAGGAAAAGAAAAACAATAGCAATAAAAAATAAATTGCCATTAATGGAACACTTACTATGTTACATATATTAGTTAATAAATTCCTCATGACAATCTTAAGCATTTATTATTATTATCTCTACTTAACAGAAGAGGAAACTGAAACCCAAGGACATAAAATAACTTGCTTGAGTCTGTACAGTTAGTAAAGAGTTTGACTTTGGCTCTGTTTGATTCCAAAGGCTAGCTTTACCTCAAAAGAGTTCTAACAAAATAGGGAAAAATATAACCACTATTTAAGAGGCCTCAAAGAGTCAGAATGGTTCTAGTTAGATATTAGCCCTGGTGAGTCAAGGAGAATACAGAGACGAATTGCATTTGGTTAATTCCATGGCCAACAGTGAAATCTCAGGTCTCCTGACTGGGGACCAAAGGCTCTGTCCTTTAAATTCTTTTCAGCTATTAAAATCCAAGAAGGCCAGAAAAATGAATAAGGTCAATGCACAATACATGTCCTTTAATAAGCATGTATTTAGAATCATTAGGTTTTTAAAAAGTGCTTTGAATCATAACATTATGAATTTTAAGCCAATATGGATGTGTGGAAAAGCTTAATACTATTTAAATGTTTTTTTTTGAAAATTAAATATGTGTGAAATCTGGCTTCTGTTTCTCAATGGCCTCCCACTG
Organism: Canis lupus familiaris; assembly: GCF_011100685.1. NCBI lineage: Eukaryota > Metazoa > Chordata > Mammalia > Carnivora > Canidae > Canis > Canis lupus. The sequence continues at coordinate 34,507,616 of NC_049222.1, read as the reverse complement.
TATTTATCCAAAAAATATTGGAAGCAATTTTATTTGCCTTCTTCTTGTGTAATGAGATGCATTTGCCATACATGTGCTCAAGGGATTGGGGAATAGCACTCAACATCCTGTAAGTGAAACTGCAGTCTGCCTTCTGAGAAGAGACCGGGGTTTTGCCTGATGGAGACTCATCTCTAAAGCCATCAGGATGCTAAGCTGAAGCACCCACAGGCAGTACCTTTTCCATTTTCCATCTTTTGAATTTTGTCTCCGCCATTTCCCCTTCGTCGAGATGAAAGGCCAGATTGCCATCTGGAACCCCTATGTTAAGGTCAATAATCATTCTTTCTATTTTTACTGCGGGTGCTGTTTGGAAGAAAACTTCCTGGTTGACCAGGATGAATCTCTGAGGGGATCAGTGGCATCTCCTTATCTGAGTGTGAAGAAAAAGGGAGCCAACAATCTTTCTGGTTTGCTTAAAGAACAGCATTTCCCAGAGGCTAGAGGTCTTCCAGCTCAGGGTCGAGCGACTTCTCTGAGGCTCGTGAACAGAGAAACCAAGGGGTGTGTCTGACCAGTCTTTGCTGCAGGCTGCCCTGCTTTCCTTGCCAAGGAAGGACAGCATTAGCTAAGGGCAGGAAAGCACCGAGAAAGTATGCACACAGATTTCTGGATGGCAGCAAAGATGTTTGTGCAAACAACTGGCTGAAGGTAATATTGCCATTTGGAAGGAATCTAGGTTTCTGTCTTAAATAAATACTGCTTGGACTTAACCTCCATCAGAATAACCCGACGGTTGTGTTCCATTGGGGTGCAGTTCAGCAACTGTGGAACAGAAGCATGAGGTCTCCCAGAATAGAAGACCAGGCTGCCAACTCCAGCCCCTCCTTGTATAGAGTGACCTCTGGAAAGTCCAACAACCTAGAATTGGTTTCAAGTGAAAAGTTGGCATAAAATACATAGGTCCTAGGGAATTTGGTGCATTAAATGTGGTGGTGCTTGAGACTTTTTTTGACACGTACCAGGCATTCATTAAACTCTCCCTGTTTTAACTGAATATTGCCCACCCTGTGACCCATTTAGAGACGAATACTCATAATTCCTGTGTTTTCCATCTTTTATAGACAAAACAAAATATTTTACCGAAAAAGGCTTTCTTGATTAAGGGCCATAGCTCAGTAGACCCTCATGTGGGGCACAATCTTCTTTCTTTTTTCACCAGCTATGGCTTCTTTACTGTGATCATTGCCATGTCTGCCAACATCCTTTATCATTAAGACATCTATGACAAAACTCACATTATCACACAACATTGATTGAGGTCATTTTGGATTAACATTTTTAGGTTTTTAGGATAAGAACATTAAAGAGAATAGTCTTTCCTTTTTTAAAAGATTTTATTTATTAATTCATGAGAGACACAGAGAGAGAAGCAGAGACACAGGCAGAGAGAGAAGCAGGTTTCCCTGCGGGGAGCCCAATGCAGGACTTGATCCCGGGACTCTGGGATCATGACATGAGCCAAAGACAGATGCTCAACCACTAAGCCACCCAGGGGTCCTGAGAATAGTCTTTTCAATTCAAGAGATCCGCAGTCCAAGTAAGGAGCTGAGACACTCCATTTCACTGTTCTACCAAACCTCTTAGATGTGCCTCCTCTCAGCAGGGCTCAGATGCTGACTCCTCTTAGTCCCAAACTCCAGCATCTCGGGCTCTGGCTGCTTCCTTCTGTCCATTAGGTATTGTCACTGATCTTAGACTGGAGAAAAACATGCATGCTTCCTGTTAAATTCCAGGCAGGCAGTTTGAGAGGTTGGCAAAACAAAAACAAAAAATAAAAAGAGGTTTCTCAGAATGGTGCTGTCACAATGCTATGTTTGGACCTGCCTTTGTGTGTGTGTGTGTGTGTGTGTGTGTGTGTGTGTGTGTGAGAGAGAGAGAGAGAGAGAGAGAGAGAGTGAAAATTGATGCCCTCCAGGGCTCATTATTCCCTTACTGCATCCAGCTCCCTTTCCCCTTCTTCAGAATGGCTGGGTCTATGTCAAGATGTCACTCTTCAGACAAATTCTTTGGCCTCCACATAGGCACACAACATGGACACTTGGGATTTGTTTTTGCCTGAGAAAAGAGTCCACAAGTTTAAAGCTAAGGGATGAATAATGGGATGAAGGAGACTGAGAACCATTGAAACCAAAATCCCATAAAGCCTAAAAGAAAGATGCTAGACCCTGGGCATACTTATGCTGCCTTCCCCTATACTTTGCATTAAATTCTATTCTAAGTTAGATTTTAAGAAAAGCAAATGCAGCCCACACTCTATTGGGTATAAAGTAATTAAACATTAATGTTCCAAGCATCAGTTGCCAGGGGAAGTATTAACTTTATTACAGATACACTGCATGTATTATTTTTTGAACAAAACAAGTAATTTATCCAGACCCTCTCACTAAGCAAGAATTCAGTCATTCTTTGCACCATACAGATTTAATAATGTCTGCCCATGGCCATGATAGAGCGTCGAGTCCTGATCTGTGGGGAAAATATGAGTGACACCTAAGCCATATGTTCTTTGCTTGAGAAGGACTGAGAGCTGCAGTTCTTGCCTTTCTAGTAAATAAGAAAAGACTGATAACCACTTCCTGTCAGGCATGAAGGCACCACACAAGAAGCAGAGGTCCCAGCAGCACGTAGGTTGCTCAGTTCATTGAGCATCCTACTCTTGATTTTGGCTGGGGTCATGATTTCAGGTCCTGGGATCAAGCTCCATGTGGAGCTCCATACTCAGAGGGAAGGATGCTAGAGATTCTCTCTCTCTCTGTCTCCCCTTCTCATCTCTCCACTCATGTGCAGGCTCTCTCTCTCAAAATAAATAAATCTTAAAAAAGAAGAAGAAAGAAGAAGAAGAAGAAGAAGAAGAAGAAGAAGAAGAAGAAGAAGAAGAAGAAGAAGAAAGAAGAAGAAAAAGAAGAAGAAGGAAAAGAAGAAGAAGGAGAAGGAGAAGAAGGGAGAAAGGAGAAAGGAGAAAGAAGAAAGAAGAAAGAAGAAAGAAGAAAGAAGAAAGAAGAAAGAAGAAAGAAGAGGAAGAAGGAGAAGGAGAAGGAGAAAGAGAAGGAGAAGAGATCCCAGTGCAATGGAGCACCTAAAGCGGTGGGGGTTTCCCTGGTGAAAGAAATTTGAAGCATGGAAGGAATGGATGCCAGGGAGTTTCTCCATTGATGCCACAGGGTAAGGAATGTGGGTGGCCTCTAAAAGCTGAGAGTGGCTTCTCCCTGACACTGAGGAAGACAATGGGGTCATTAATCCTACAACTGCAAGGAACTGAATTTGGCCAACACCCTGAAGGAACATGGAAGCAGACACCCAGTCTGTGGTATTTTGTTATGGCAGCCATAGCTAACTAATACAGATTTGGGTGTAACACAGTCACACTGTGCCAGGACTTCTGACATACAGAGCTGTGAGCTAGTTAGTGTCTGGGTATTGCTTTAAGCATCTAATTTTGTGATAATTTGTTACACAGCAGTAGGAAGTGAATATACATCCCACAGTTCATGCTTCTATTCAAGATTCTATCTATTATTGTTGTTGTTGTTGTTGTTGTTGTTGTTGTTGTTATTTACAATGTATAAAATTGTGACTGGTTAAAAATAATTTTCCTAGACATTTTTCTTCCCACAGCAAGTGCATATAAAATGTACTTTATTTCAATTTTATGAATGACAATGATTTCACCAAATAAACCAACCCCACCACCAGGTGCAGTACATGCAGTTCCTTCCATTCCCATCAGTGTCAAGTCTGCATAGATAACTCCAGGTTTTACATTCAGCCTCACACATGTTTTCACAATTTAATATTTCTGAGGGCAAAGGTTTTATTTTCACAAAATCACATCTGAGAAGTGTGTGCATGCGTGTGCATGTGTGCATGGTGGAGGATGGGATTCAACCTCAGTTTGTAGATGATTTTAAGTTTTCCAAAATTAAATACCCCAATAAAATGTCTTAAATGTGTTTTTTTTTAACTTTATCTTTTTCATGTATTTTTAGTGATCCAGTTGTGATGTATTTAGAAGACTGGAACATATAAATTAATGGATCTTTTGATCCAAGAAAAATCCAGACATGTAAGAAGTACTATCAGAATCAATGCTCACAATACTATAGTAGAGGTATAATTTCCAAGTGTAAGTTGGACCAAATGTTTTCTTTTTCTGAAATAAATCATAATGTCTTTTTCAGGATGAATGTTTACATACATGTTCAACCAGAAAAATGCACAACACTGGCTCATGTGGTTTCATAGTGTTTTGACAGGACTGGTATATCCTGGTGTTTGCATGTCCCACAGCCAGATGGATATAGGACTCTTCAAACTAGCCTGTGTATTTGTGGCCTATGTCTCATCTCTGACTGGAACCATCGACTCTTGGGTGAAGGGCCAAAGCTATCTTCCTTATCCTATAAACTGCTCATTTGCAGCAAGAAAAGAAAACAGGAAAGCCACTTGCACCTAGGAATACTTTAGATTAAGTAGCAAGAAATATTATTTATTAAATTCTGATGGTTGAGTGCAGGTCTTTTTAACATTTCACATGAAAAACTGGGAAATCTACATAAAGTACTTCTGTTAGATACCAAAGTATGAAAAGCAGATTTTTCAGTTGCAAGCTGAACTAGCTGCTTTTTTCATGGAATGCCACTTTTTTTTTTTTTTTTTTATGAACAACTGACAGGCTATAGTCATTCAGATTTGGGTATTTGGCAGACATTTTCTTGAAAATTAATGAAATCAAACTGCCAGTTCAAAGGAAATAATTATCACTCTTGGTAGCTAATTATAAAATTATAGCTTTCAAGCAAGAATTAGAATTTCAGAAAACTTGTATCTGCCACATTTAGTGTGACAGTTTTCTGATATTAAAAAGTTAATGATGAGATTATTGGTGATTTATGAATGTGATTTTTTAATATTGATGGTAAATTTTGCCAACATGTGAAAGATCTGCTTAACTCAGTGAACCAGCTGAGTTTCCATCGATGGAAGATACATTCAAAATAGAAGTTGGATTCATAGATATTAATGTAATGGAGTATGAAATTGGATTGTTATTTCTGATTCTCCATTGCAATAAACTTTTAGGAAAGTGCCACTTGTCAACTTTTGGTATTGTATCAAAGAAAAAAATATCTGTAAGTATCTGGAAAGACCGTTAAAATATTTTTCCTTTTTCTAGAGACACATTTGTATAAGGCTGGATTTTTTCCCCTATACTTTAAAGAAAACACATTGAATGCTGAAGATATGAGAATCTAGGAGGGTTTTATTAAGCCAGATATTAAAACAACTTACTAAAAAAATTTAAAAATGTTCCTTCTGTCATAATTTTTGTTTTGTAATATATGACAAATTCTTTTTTAATATATACTTTCAAAGTAATCTCACTTCCAACTTGAGCTCATGACCCTGAGATCAAGAGTTGCATGCTCTACTAACTGCGCCAACCAGCATCCATTTTTTTTGATGTGACAGATTTTTATTAAACTGTTATTCATGTTAATACATAATAGGCTTATTGCTTTTGTTTTTGTTTTGTTTTGTTTTGTTTTTAGAAAGAAAGCATGCACAGGGCAGAGGGAGAAGGTGAGAGAATCTTAAGCAGGTTCCATACCCACTGTGGAGCCCAATGTGGGGCTCAATGTCATAACCCTGAGACCATGACCTGGGCTGAAATCAAGAGTCAGATGCTTAACTGACCAAGCCACCCAGGCCTTCCAGGCTTATTGTTATTTTTAAATGAAGCAATAAATATTTTTAAATTCTCAATTTTCATTTTTAAAACTGTCAATATTGATAGATACAACTCAGGAGCAAAAGCTATTTGCAATCCTTAATAATTTTAGAGAATATAAAGAGAAATTTAGACCAAAAGGTTTGAGAACTACTTCTATAGGGTTAAAAAAATGAGATACAACTACATACAGAAAAATGCATAATATATATAAGATATATAATTTACCACAATGTAATATAATATGTAATTTACATAGGATATATAATTTACCAAATGCTATTAAACAAACTTCTTCTATATAGCCTTACTGTGGTCAAAATCCCTGCCTCTCGATCACAAACCCTCTCTCCCATCTTTTATTGATTTATTCTTCAATTTTAAAACTCATTTACACTTCTATATAGCTTATTATATGTCAGATACTGTCCTAAGTGCTTGAATTTATTTAATTCTTATGTCAGCCCTATAAGGCACTATTATCATCCCAATACACTGTTGAGAAAATGGCATGGAGAGCTTAAATGATTTGCCCAAGGTCAAGTGATGAGTCAGTATTTAGACACAGACAATCTGGCTGTAGCATCTCGCTAGAGGATAGCTTTTAGCTATTATATTGTCTCTCTTTAAAATTTTAGATTCTTGGCTTGAGGTTTAGGGACCACTCAAGTGATGTGGTTTTGTGCAGCCAATCAAGAGCAGGCTTGTGGATATAACTACTGATGGTGAAGGTGATGGGCCTTATCTGTTCTGGTTTATCCTGACCCAAAACTGTAGCCCTTTGTGTTGGGAGGGATTCCTCTTAGACTTCTCATTCTGTCTAGCCTTGGGTTTTGACTTCTGACGTCCATCCCCTATGGAATCATTAAAATCAGAAGTTCAGAGTTTGGCAAATGTCCTCAGGACAAAAGTGGCTCTAGTACTCTGTTTGGATTTACCTCTTTGGATTTCTGTTCCTATTTACTATCTTTCTAGCTCCTCAGTACTTTTTAGAAATATTTTTAAATATGCTTTCAGGCATTTTTAGATGTTTTCAGTAGCACAGTAGCAGTTTGGTGTGGTTACTTAGTTTGATCATAGAGGATATTGAAATAGAATTTCATATTGTATTAAATTGAGCCTCTGTAAACATAATAACTGTTAATGGATGTTCTTGGGCTTTGACATCTTTGATGATATTCAATATTTTCCTGGGCTTTAAAAACAGCACCTCAACTTGTAAGTTATTTAGAGTATTTATTCATTTATTTAATGTAATGCAATTTGCATTGTATGTTGCCGAAAGTTTTAAATATCATGTTTTCAGAATGCCCTTCCCAACTTCCTTTCAAGCCTTTCAAGCCTTGTATGCAATGCAATTTGCATTGTGTGTTGCTGAAAGAGTTTTAAATATCATGTTTTCAGAATGCCCTTCCCAACTTCCTTTCAAGCCTTTCTCCTGTGCCCAACAGCTTATATCTACAGTTGTACTATCCTGTCCTTCCCCACAATGAACTCATCTACAGTTTTATCCCCATTCATTGGGCCAGTTAAATCTCATTGGATTCCTCATTAATTTGGTGTTTTCACTACCTCAAAGAATTTAATGTCATCTTCAATCTTTGATATTCCTCCCCAACTCCTCCATGACACCTATTTATTACAAGGATTAGCAAGAGACTGATCTTTTCGGTGGTTGAAAACTCTTCTTTCATATAAATGCCCATTTATCACCACTCAAAGCATTTTTCTGCTCCCTATGAATCAAACTCTTTTCCAGTCACCAGGCAACACAAAAATAGTGACTTTGTGACTCAATTTCCATGATTTGTTTTTGAGTAAACTCTTGAAGGTGTTGGATATTTAGTATACTTACTAAATTCCCTTTTACCTATGATGTATTTATTCTCACAGAACTCTCTGGTGTGTTTGTTAGGAAACTGTGTTCCTTTTCCCTCCATAAGTAATATTTTGGGAAAAAATTAATGATCCTCTCATTTGTTACAGACTCCTCTAAAATGGAAAGTAATAGCTTAGTGCTTGTCCTACAGAATGGGCTCCAAAGTATACATCAATGAAGCAGCTAAGACTGAGGCATGCTGTCTGAAAACTCAGTATGTTGCCACAACATTCTCACAACCATTAGAGACAGTGCTCTCTATTATAGTTATTTTCTCTCTGCATTTAGATAGCATCAAGAAGACTGGGTTACCTGCATAGCTTTTCTAGGAAGAAGCTAGTTTCATCAACATTTTTTGTTTGTTGGATTCTGCATCAATCAAACAGAAACAGGCAGAGGCCAGGAACTATGGTTACCCAGTGACACTTTGAACAAAGCTAGAATCAAATCATTCTCTTTAATGACACAAGTGCTGCCCACCTCCAGAGTCAGAGTCTTAGATTAAAAGCCTCTGGAAACCTGCCCTCCTCTGAACAAAGTCAAGGCTGATATAGTATCCTTAAACAATTTGGGTGACCAGTGAGTTCAACTCTTATTCCCTTCCCATCAGCACATATCTACAGTTGCAGTGTTAAATGACCTTTTAAACAAAGATATTTTGTACTGTAGGTTTTCATCTAGGTCTGGGTTTCAAGAATGCCAGCATCAATATCTGAGAACAGAAGTTGCTAATTTATAAGCCCAGAGTGTTGGGAAAATCTGCTGAGAAAAACAGATAGTCCACTAACCAGTATTTTTCCAAACACCTTATATCTCTCAAAGGAAAAAATAAAGGAATTGTTCCTTCTTCTACTGAAGTGGTAAATGAAAAAAATAAAGGCTTGCTTGAGTGGACAGAATTGTGCACAGAACATAGGAAAACATACACTTCTGGAGAAATCAATGAAACAGATAATAAAGCATTCATCCTCTCAACAAATCTGGACAAGTTATATAAATTAAATGGAAGTGATAGTTAATTTATGCATCAACTTGACTAGGCCATGGTGTCCCCAGACATCTGGACATTCCATTATTCTCTGTGTATCTATAAGGGTATTTCTGGATGTTGTTAACACTGAACTCCGTAGATTAAGTAAAGCAGATTTCTCTTTTCAATGTGGGTGGGTCTCATCCCATCAGTTCAGGACCTGAATAGAACAGAAAGGCTAACCCTCCCACCAATAAGGGGAAAGTCCTTCTGCCTGACAGACTTAAGCTGGGACATCTGTTCTTTCCTGCTTTTGGACTTGAACTAAAACGTTGGCTTTTCCTGGCTCTTGAGCTTGCCAGCGTTTGGACTGAAACTCCCCCATTTGTTCTCTTAAGTCTCCATCTTGCTGACTGCAGATCTGGGCTTGTCAGCCTTTTTAACTGTGTGAGCCAATTCCTCATAACCAGGAGGTAAGTAAATAAGTTAAATAAGTAAGTAAAAAAGTAAAATAAGTAAATTAAATAAATAACTATAATTAAAGAAATAAGTAAATAAATAAACATTCAATTGGTTCTGTTTCTCTGGAGAACCCACACATACAGAGTTGGGTACCAAGAAATGGGTTGCCAATTTACCAAATGCAGAAGTGGTTTTGTGACTAGCTAACAGGTAGAGGCTGGAAGAGTGTTGTGGGTGCATTCTAGAAGAAGTGGAGACTGACCTGAAGGGAACGCTGATTGAAATATTGACATTAAAGATGATTCTAGTGAGGGTTTAGGGGGAATAAAGGGGAGGGGGGAAAGCTGGAGAGAGAGCTTCCATCTTCCTAGAGAATACATAAATAATCATGAATGGAATGTTGATAGAAATATGGATATTAAAGTCCATTCTGGCAAAATCTTAGATGGAAATGAGGAACATGTTATTTGAAACTAGAGAAAAGATGGTCCTCATTGTAAAATGGCAAGGATACACTGAACTGTATTGTAGCATTTAGTTGGAGGCAGAACTTGTGAGTGATGAAATTGGATGTTTAGCTGAGGAAATTCTTAAGCAAATTGTTGAAGAAGTAACTTGGCTTCTCCTGACTGCTTATAGTTAAATGAAAGAGAAGAAAGATGACTTTAAGAAGAAATTGTTAGGCAAAAAGGAACCAGAACTTAAATATTTGGAAAATTCTCAGCCTGTCCAAATTGCAGATAAGGGAGAAAGTATGTTCTAAAGAAAACACCAAGAGTGTGACTATACTATCACTCAATAAAGAGTTGTTGGGAATCACACAAGCAGAAACACTGCCAGTTTGAACCAAATGGGATTGGAGATGGGACAACAATTAAGGAAGGCTGCCTGACTTCTTGGATTCTACAAGACAGAACCATAGAACTATTTGGCTACAAATTGGTACTGTTCTTCAAAAAAAGACAAAGGATCCCAAAGGCAGATCAGAGAGCATCAGGGTTGCCACTTTCACCACAGGAAAAGGGGGGCAAGACTATTTCTTCTTCCATTTTAGAAGACAGGGCCCCTGCAGAGAGTGGCAGGGCTCTCAAAGAGAGCTGTACGTATAGGGCCACCCTGCAGAGCTTTGGCAGTGGCACTGCTACCTCAGTAGGTCTGAAAAGTGGGACATTGAACCAAAAGGGATTATTCCCCAAATTTAAGGTCTAATAGAATTTGCCTTGCTATGGTTTGCCTTTCTTCCTTCCCACTCCTCATTTTTGGAATGGAAATATGTATCTAATGCTTTGCAGATTTACAGCAGGAAAAAAATTTTGCCTCAGGACGAATCATATCTCAAGTCTTGCCTATACCTGATTTAGATGATATTAAGATGAGACCTTGGGTTTTAGACTTTAAAGTTGGTGATAGAGTGGATTAAAACTTTGGGGACTGTTGAGGTGGAATGACTGTATTTGTACATGAGAAGAGTATGAATTATGGGTGTCAGGAGAAGAATGCTATGGATTGAATGTTTGTGTCCCCACAAAACTTATATGTTGAAAGCCTAATCCTCCATGTAACTATATTTGGAGACAGGTGAGAAGGTGATAAAGGTGAAAGGAGGGCATAAGCATGGTGCTTTTATAAGAAAAGGAAGAGACATCAGAGCTCTCTTTCTTTCTGAAATATGAGGACACAGCAAGAAGATGCCATCTACAAGCCAGAAAGACAGTCTCCCCAGAAACCAAATCTGCTGGTACATTGATCTTGGCCAGTCTACAGAACTGTGAGAAATACATTTTTGTTGTTTCAGCCACCCAGTCTCTGGTATTTTTTTAGTTTTGTTTTTAATTTTTATTTATTTATGATAGTCACACACAGAGAGAGAGAGAGAGAGAGAGAGAGGCAGAGACATAGCCAGAGGGAGAAGCAGGCTCCATGCACCAGGAGCCCAACGTGGGATTCGATCCCGAGTCTCCAGGATCGCGCCCTGGGCCAAAGGCAGGCACTAAACAGCTGCGCCACCCAGGGATCTCTCTGGTATTTTTTAATAGCACCTGTGCAGATTAAGAAAGTACCCATTTCATTTCTTTAGAGAAGCTCTAACTAGTCGAGAGGTAGCAGGTGGTGAAAGCATATGATCACCACCTCACACAGGATCCCTATAAAGATGGCATTTACTTTTTAACTTGAGTAATGCCAGTGGTAGGATGGTCTGTACATGGAGAGTGCTCCAGTGGAACTCTTCACAATTCTTACTTCAGAATGTGTGGCCAACAAAACCTACTTACTTCAAGAAAGCAAGCTGTCCTTTTGCTTGCAGTGAGAGGAAAAATGCAATTTGCCCTTCATGGTCTCTTTACAGATTGTTTCTATCATAATGGTAACTTTAATAACTTTTTATTTATTTATTTATTTATTTATTTATTTATTTATTTATTTATTTATTTAACTTCATTTTTTGTTTTTATCTATTATTTTATTAACTTCATTTATTTAACTTTAATATCTTTATTAGCTCTATTATTACACAAGGACAGTTTGAAGACAGTTTGATCAGGTGACAGCAAAACTGAGAAGCAAGCCAAAGGGCTGCTCACTTCCTGTCCATATTTAGGAGGTGTCCACACTGAATAAGCAAGTTCCTCAGCACAAATGTCCTCTGAAAAATCCCTAGACTGTTCATTTGAAGCAATGGCCTCTGCATAATTTTTGGTTTTAAAGCCTAGGGATATAAAGAGAATGTGCTGAGATTTTAGGAGATGGAGGGAAACCATGATCAAAGGATTGGAAGATAAAGGAGAGAAATGAGAAGTTAAGGAAATTTGTGTGGAAGGAAAATGTCTTTATTTTTGCAGAGGCCTATTTCTAGCAAGACGCTGAACTGTCAGTTCCTCATTCTACCTGAATAAAGAAAATGGAATTGTTGAAGTTAAAGTGATTTACGTTAGAGGAAATTATCTTACTAGAAGTGGCAATGTCTACTCACAAGATGAAGGCGTGCTCACTTGACTCTCCAAAAGGAACTTTCTGAGGTCTTAGGTCTTGTCATGGACTCAGCCCCGACCACCTGGCCTGGCCAGCCAGAATAGCCATAAAGTTCTGGACTAGCCAAAGTGATCATTGGCTTAATGTAGAAATAGCCTCTGTCACTGCTAAGTGGAGAGTTACAACTCTTTTCTCACCAATTCCCCCAAATACCATTTCTGTTTTAATTTTTTTAAATGTCACATAGGCCTGACTTCTCGACATTATTTTAATTTTTCAATTAATGGATACATAAACTGAGTCCAATCTAGTGTTGAAAACTGCAAAGAATGGTTAATAAATCTATGTGAGGATACCTCACAGAGAGAGATGCCTGAACTTGGTCTGGAATATACGACTGCTATAATTCCTACCAGCCTTGTGATTCTGTACATACAACATTTGTGTTGGTTTTCCACACAAATAATAGACAATACATTTCTGTAGGGAATAAATTAAGAGAGATATTACATGCTACACATGGGGTGTTAAGAAATGTTCCATTTAGAGCTCTTTTGTCATAAGCAAATAGCACAGACTTCATGCAAAGAAAAAATTTAAAGACAATACAGATTTTTGAAGTTTTAAATAATTCAAGAGTAGACTATTCATTTAAAACAAAGTTTTAAAAATAGTTAATATATGGGGTGACTTAGTGGTTGAGTGTCTGCCCTTGGCTCAGGTCTTGAGCCTGGGGTCCTGGCCAGCCAGAATAGCCATAAAATTCTGGACTAGCCAGAAGGACTAGCCTTCTGCATCAGGCCCCTGCAGAAAGCCTGCTTCTCCCTCTGCCTGAGTCTTGGCCCCTCTACCTATGTCTCTCATGAATAAATAAATAAAATCTTTAAAAAATAAAATAAATAAAATTATCTAATTTACTCATATGTTATGGTGGCTTTGTAATGTGTCAACGTGACTAGGCTGAACTACATTTCCCCAAATTCTCTTGCAGTTTCCAGCTGACAATAGCCCACAAGGGCTATTCTCAGATTTAGTGAGTAGAAAGGAAGCAGCAACCATCTTGTAACTTAGACTCACTGATGTGCTGACCCTCCCTGTTGCCTTGAGGCAGCATCTGCATCCGCATTTGCTTTACTTTCCCTGGATTCTTCACCTTCTCTGACTCCTGGGTCAGATATATGTGCTTACTTACAAGAGGAAGGGTCCTGACTTTTCCTGAATCCCCACACCACAGGTACCAGAGCAATGAGAACTAATGAATTTTAGTCCAGCCTTGTGTCCTCCAGGCTAGCTCTGTGTCTGTGAGCTCCAGCTTGTTCTTACTCTTTTCCACTTTGTAACTATCTTCTCTTCCTTACTGCCTATCCTCTGGACTTCAAACAACAGTCTCAGATGTGAAGAAAATACCCTTGCCAAAACTGCTTACCCAGTTCCCACAGTTGTAAAATTTAAAACATTAAAATTAAAACATACTCACATGTATGTATCTCCTAATGGTTATGCTTTTCTAGTTGAACCCTGACTAGCATACATGATAAAACTCTTCCAAGAGGTTTAGACACCAGGTGGACATTGAATGAAATGAATACTTGCCTTCACTAAGATTAGAAATGTGCACTCAGTAGAATCCCAAACCCTTCAGTGATCAGATTGCTTCCTTAAACTTTACTGGAGCCAAACTAAAAAAGATGAGCTGATACAGAAAACTATTTAACGATACTCAAGGTCATTTGGTACTAACTTTTAAATATTGATAGAGAAATACTCCTATCTCACCCATAAGGAAAACAGAAGTTAAAAAGCTTAAATAAACCTGGACTTCTGGCTGTATTAGAAGGCAGCCCAAGGTCAAGATTTTATAACATTCATATGGTTCCAGTTAGAGTTGGGTGAATGGAGAAAAGCTGTGATGGTTATCAGACTGACTTGTTGAACTCTGATGGAAGGAAGTCATATACATGGTATATGCTAGATATTTCCCGATTTCATCCTCTACTTTGGGAACAATGACTTCCTGCATAGTATTGTATAACAGAAAGACAGAGAATGACGTCACATGTAAGTCAGTGTTTGTATACGTACGCGTGCACACACACACACACACTTGTAATAATAGCTAACACTTCTAGAATACTTTGGTTGTATTAACCCAATTAGTCATCAACATAACCTTTGACTGGGCAATATTATTATAGCTGTTTTTCAGAGAAAAGCAAGGCACAGTGGGATTCAGTGGCTTGACAGGGTCACATAGAGGTATATGGTGGAGCTGAAGCATGATTACCAATGCAGCCCAGTGGAAGGGCTCCTGTGCCGATGGGCTCTGCTGTGCTATCTTGCTTACAAAGTTTTAATCCACTTGGCTGTGTAGGTATGTGAACCTGTCCTTCACAGTTATTAATAATTTGGCTGCAAATTGTTTATCAACTCCATCTTTTTCTTTTCTCTTATATGCTCTTTACAATCCAGCAAAATTTAATTCTTTCCATAGTTTAGTATTTCCTTGTTTTATCACAGTAAGTAGAAACCTGAAGTAATTCAGATAATTAGGTTAAGGCCAAGATACCTCCCTAAATTCCTAAACTCACCCAATCCTTTCTTCTCTTTGCATCTTTATTAATGCCATCCTATTTTGTAGGATGTCTCTCCCCATTCCACCCTCACTCACTGTGTGCTGCCACAATTTTTAAAAATTCTACTTATTTTTAAATAATTTTGTTTGAACAGCATCCTCTTCATGATACCTTCTCTGAGCTCCCTATCCAGAAGCAATCCCTCTTTCCTCAGAATTTAGACAGCTCCATGCTGGATCATAACATTGTGCAGTGATTTGTATACTTATTTTATTTTCTTTATTTTTCTTTTTTAAAAGACTTTATTTACTTGAGAGAAAGAGAGAGAGAGAGAGAGAGCACAAGAAGGGGGAGGGAAAGAGGGAGAGAGAGAAGATTCCGTACTGAGCAGGAATCCCGATGCAGGACTCAATTCCAACACCCTGGAATTGTGACCCCAGCCAGAGGCACATGCTTAACTGACTGAGCCACCTAGGCACCACCTTGTTTTATTTTTTAATGCTAACAGATTGAACATCACAAATTTTATCCATAATTGAAGATCTATCTTGGCATGTTAGTATCGCATCCTTTATATATGTCGTTGATCATTGCTTCTGCTCTCACATGACAAAGATAAATCAAAAGTGCCATAGAGTGCTCTATATGTGAAACCTTCCCTCACTAAGCTCCAGTGGATAGATGTGGCCACTTGGAGGCCAGTTAATTTTTCTTTCTACCACTGACACAGCCAGCCTTCTTGCCTTTTCTTTGAAAACACTTGAGACATTCTCAGATAATAATACCTACTGTTGTTCACCAGTTTTACTAATACCTCTAACCATACTATTTATCACATTCTTATAGCGCCCTAACTACACCTCCATCATCTGATAAAGAGTGACTTCCTTGAGACTAAGAACATATTTTATTCATCTCTACATGATTCATGGTTCCTGAAAATGTATGCTGCATGAAAGAGACACTCACTAATTACTTTTTTTTAACTTAAACTGTCTTTGGGTATAACTTACATAAAATAACATACATCAATTTTTAAGCATACAGTTTGATAAGTTTTGACAAATGTATACACTCATCCCCAGTCAACATTTTCATCCACCCGCTGGCTTACCAAGGCAGGTTAGATGGTGAAAAAGCTTGGTGGAGAAAACTTTGTCATTGACATTTAGAATCAGCAGAATGAAGTAATAAAGCAAATCCAACTTACTTTTTGGTCAGTTTTATTCTTGTTTTAAAATTTCTACAAAAATAAAATGAAATAAAATTTCTACAGAAAATATACCCTTTTAATTGCCGGTAGCTAGGGTAGATCATGCCTATCCTTGGAACACAACTATCATGACTCTTGCCGCTTTGTAGGTCATATTTCCACCCTGGCTCCAGGAAACCACCTACCTCATTTCTGCAATAATAGTTTATGAGTTGTTTTGTTTTGTTTTTGTCTTATGACTACATGTGAATGAAATCATTTGGGATATACTCTTCAGTGTCTCACTTCTTTCTTTTATTCAGCTTAATGCTTTTAAGATTCATCCATAGTCTTGTATCTATTCCTTTGGTTACTGAGTAATATTTCATTGTACAAACACATCACAAACTTTCAAGCATTCTTTTTTGATATGCTTGAGTTGTTTTCAATTATGGCTATTAAAAATACACCACCTACAAATGTTCTTGTTTTGTAGATTTTTCTTCATAAGTACACATGTAACGTTATAAGAAAATACCAGTTTTCTTAATTGATTTACAATTATTTTACTTCCACAAGGAATGTCTGAGAATTCCAATTATTCTACATTCTCATCAACAATTGGTGTTCATGGTTTTAAAATTTTAGGCGCGCTGGTGGGTATAAAGTTGTATTTCATTGTTTTAATTTAGTTATCTGATGATTAATGATATAGATTATTTTTTCACTGCCTAATGTTCATTCATCTTTTTTAGTGAGGTGCCTGTTCAACCATGCTGCTAAATTTTTCAAATTGAGTTGTGTTTCCTCTTCCTATTGCTTTTTAAGAGTCCTTTGTATGTATACTCAGGCTATGGGTCTTTTTTCTTTGCATATGTATTATAAACATTGTATCCTAGTTCGTGATTTGCTTGTACATTTTTAAATGATATCTCTCAAAGAGTAGAAATGTTCAATTTGATGAATTGAAATGCTTTGATATTTTGCTTTAAGTTTATTGCTTATTGTGTCTTGCCTAAAAAAAGTTTGCCTAACCAATGTTGAAAAGGCTTTTTGCTTCTGTTTTCATCTACTTTTATAGTTTTACTATTCACATTTAGATCTTTATACAATTAGCAATAATATTCATGCACGGTTTGAAATAAGAGTAAGGTTAATTTTTGTTTTCTAAATTTTAGCACTATTTATTGAAAATATAATCTTTTCCTCCATTGAATTACTTTGGCATGTTTGTCAAAAAATAATGTGGTATATGTGTAGGTCTATTTTTGGACTTCCTTGAACTATATGGCTATTCTTATGACAATAATATATTATCTTGTATCTTGACTAGTGTAGCTTTTTAATAAGTCTTAAAATCTAGTGATGTACATTCTCTAATCTAGGTCTTTCTTTTCAAAAGTGTTTTATATATTCAAGGTCCTTTGCAATTCCATATCAACTCTCAAATTAGTTTAACAACTTACCCAAAACAAAAACAGAAAGAAAAAAACACAAACAAACCACCCTCGTTGGGTTTTTAAATGAGATTGTGTTGAATCTATTGAACAGTTTAGGGAGAATTGACATCTTAACAGTATTGAGTCATTGATGCAAGAGCATATCTCTCCATTTATTTAGGTCTCTGATTTCTATTATCAGTATTTGCAATTACCAGCATACAATTCTTACACATAATTTTTAACCTTTATATGTTTGCATTTCATGGTTTTTGGTGTTATGATAGATGGTATTTTTAAATTTTAATTTTCAATTATTTGTTGCTAGTACCTAGAAATACATTTGATTTGTGGATATTGATCTTATAACTTGTGACCTTCCTGAACTCACTTATTTGGTCTAAGAAATTTTTGTAGATTATCTGGAATTTTTTATATAGATAATTTCTTCTTTTGTGGTAGAGACATTTTACTTGTAATCTGTATACACTTTATTTCTAGTTTTTGACTTAATATACTGGTTATAACCCCCAGAATATAGAAGTATAGGTAGAAGTATAACAATGGGCTGTTTTGTCTTATTTCTGATCTTGGGCTAACGAAATAATTTTTTTCTTTCTATTATAGTAGCTATAATTTTGCTCCTAGATGTCATTTTTTCAAGTTGAGAAAACTTCCCCTTATTCTTAGTTTGCTGAGAATTTTTTTTGATCAGGAATAAATATTCAATTTTGAAAAATGCATTTTCTGCTTTTTTATATTTTCAGTTTGTTGATGTTTGAATTTTGAATGTTATACATTGACTTTTGAATGGACCAACCTAACATTACCACTTGATAATGATATATTTTAAAAATGTATTTTTGGCCTTGATTAACTAGTATTTGGTGAAGAATATGTGGGTCTATATTCACTAGGATATTAGCCTGTAATTTTCTTTTCTTGTAATATCTTTGTCTAGTTTTGGTATGTGGGTAATGTTAACATAATAAAATGAGTTAGGAAGCTTCTCTGTTCTTCTAGTTTCTGGAAGAGTTTGAGAAGAATTGACCTTTGTAATACTTTAAAAATTATATTGGAATTCTTTGAGCAATTTGTGTGGTTTCTGGCATCTCTTTCTCTTGTGTTCTGTCTCAAAGAAGTGAAGCTTGCAATGATCTCTCCTCAAGGTTCTTAGCTTTCCTTAGATTTTAGGTTAGTTCGTAACTCTGTGACCTCAGTTCTATGATGACATCAAGAAAAGTTATGGTTGTGTAAATTATCTGGGCTTTTATTTTTATTAGAAGACCACTGTTCACTTTCTAGCTTTCTATCTCTCTATCTAGCTGTTTACAGCAAAAAGGAAAGTCTGATATTAGTTATTTCACTGTGACTGGAAGGAGAGTTCAACAATCTTGTTATAAGTTAATTATAAATAGATACCAATAGTCAAATAAAGCTGAGTATGGGCGGATTTGCATAAAACTACTTTGACTAAAGCTTTATATTTGTAAGTGAAAAAATACATTTCAATGTATGGCTTAGTTTTTATTTCCTGATTCTTAGTAGGATTGTGGTAATTTTTATGTTTTTACAACCTTCTCCTAGATATATATCATCAAAAGACCTTGATACATGGCTTTGCAAGGCACATCTGTGAATTTTTGCAGACATTTCAGCCATATTGGTGAGTCCCATTTTATGTCCAGATCAACTATGCATACACATAATGAAAATTTACGGTTTTATATTTTTCTCTCAGTCTAGAATTCCCAGGGTACTGAAAAAAATGAAATAAATCTTATCAGCATTTTTTACAACTCTTAAAGCAAAAACCATAACACTTTTGAAGAGCGTACAAAGTGTTATAGTGGCCAAGGGACCGGAAGAGACAGAGGCACCACAAGAACTTCATATATCCCAGGTACAAATGTTCTGGATGCATAGCATTTCTAGGCACTGTTTTCACCTAAGTTTTGGATACCAGAAGGGAATTCTTAGCAAAATGACCAAACTTATTATTCATAAGATTAAGCTCTGAAAGCAAGTTATGTGCCTATGAAAATCTGGAACTGCTTGTGAATGTGATGCTCACTTTGGATGAAACTTTTATTTGTATGGAAATACATTGCCATCGTCTTTGAGCATTCACGAGGTCCTCAGTCTATGCTTGTTAAGTAAATTACTGTGAAGGTTGAATGCACAGCTTTGAAGTCTTCTTCCAGCCCAGTGCTTGCCCTTCTTCTGAGGTTGAGCTTTTTTTCTCACCAAACAAATATAGAGGCCTTTCGTGGCAGGACCATTTCTTAGAAAAATACCTAGAAACCAAGTGTGAAATTTCACTTTAGTTGGCAAGCTAATATACCATGGGGCCAGTGTTCTTTATATTCCAAAGTCTAACTATATATTCTATCACTCGGACTGTGAAGAACAACTATAGTGTGTACTATGCAGCATCTAGCACATTCATTCCAATCTGCTCTAGGTACATCAAAGATATATATATGCAGTTGAGATGTACAGGTCAGAACCACCAGCTCTTCTGTCATTACTCAGAAGTAGGAGGTGGAGAACCAGTTGGTTACAAAGCATTTCAGAGCTCCTGAGAGATATCAGTAGAATGAGACATGCCATATATAAAATATAATTATATAGTTCCCAGTGGTGTTATTTTGAAAGACAATAATCCATTTAGTATTTTGAAGTGGCTTGCCCAGACAGCATTCTTTGGAACGTCTTGCACTTTTCTTGACCTCAGTCTCTAAGGTCTTCCAGCTTTTAAGAAATTTCTATAATTCTTTGGACTTCCTGAGAAAAACAACAAAGACTTTTCATTGTTAAAATGGAATTTGCTCAGAATTCCAAATTGCTGGTGTCAACAATTTAACCAAGTAAAATGGATGAAACATTCTTTATTGATTATTTCTTATTCTATCATTTCCTTATACAATGTCATATTCAAAGCATAACATGAGTTCAATTACAGAGTGGGCTACTTCTTAACTTATATCCTTTTTTTTTTTTTTGAAATATAGAAATGTACTACCCATTACTACCACTACTACCACTTTTATAAACACTTCCTAGTTACCTGGCCTATGCTCATAAATAATTTGAGAAACAGAAATTAAATACACTAAGAATGTGTGATAACACAGAACAGAGTTTTAGTCAGGAGCCCTTGGTTAAACCGAGCTCTTTAATCAAGGGAAGTAGTTACTTAAATGATCTAATTGTAGTTTCTTCATTTATATATTTGCAAAATATTACCTGCTTTACCTACTTCGTAGGGTTAACAGAAGATAAAATAAAATTATATATGGCATGATATATATATTATATATATATACATACAAGTAAATATATAAACACATGACACACAGATCTATCTATCTATCTATCTATCTATCCTCTACTCACATTAGTCAGGCAACAGTTTCAAATTCCTCCAGGAATTTTATACAAGTAATTTTTATACAAGTAATATATTGGTAGTAGACAAAGAGTAATAATACTAAAAATGAATAACAATTTTTGTGACACCTTCTTTGTACTTCATGCATACATTATCTTCTTTAACCCTTGCACCTTGCCATTGAGGAAGCCGATGCAAGAGGAGATCCCTTTTCCTGTTGCACAGTCAGGAAGCACAGCAGAGATTCAAACTAGATTTGACTAGGGGAAAAGTCCATGTTCTGTGCATTACTGGGTCCCTCTTTTGCTGTCTGTCTGGCAGAGTCAGAGGAGCCAGTGGGAAAAGTAGTGAAAATTTAGTTTTAAAAAGAAATTAATATCTCTATATAAAAATCTGCATGGATAAAAATGTGGAAAGGATTTCTTCCTCAAATCACTGAAGAGCATTTGCAAGTGATTTATAATCTCAAAATTCTAAGATATATACAGATGTATATAACTGATATACAGCGGTGGATATTTTTCAGAGTCTGAGCCACTTAAATAACAACATGCCCTTTATTAGGACAAACTGGATGGGGAAAGGGCTGGAAAATTAAAGTGTCCCCACCCTTCCCCAAGATCTCCTTCAAACAAAAGGTAGGTAAAACCTAATGCTGTTTCTGGAACACTCCTCCTTATTCTTGAGCAAAAGATCACAAGATTTTGGAAGAAAGTTAAATAAATTACTGTCCCAGATGTATAACAGTATTGGAGCTATTTAAACAAGTCAGCAAATAGAAATGTTTTCTGGACAATAGCAAGTATTGAAGCTTGTAATAGAGATTCAACCTCAGTGGGAAACCATAGAATAGATAAAATAACATCAATTGATGATCCTGTGAAATGAGAACTTATAAGTTAACAAGAACAAAATTAATGAATTTTTCCATTACTAAATAATTTTTAATTTAAGAACAAATTAAGTATGAGGCATGAAGTTGTACAAATGCCCATTTTTTGGCATAAGTTTTGGAATTGTACCTGTAAAGATCAAAATTTATGTTGGATTTCAAGTTAGTTTTTCTATATAAATTTATTTTATGTGAAAAGAGTTTCTCTTTTTTTAATTTATGCAGTTTGGAAAAGACTGAATTTTAAAATGAGTTCGAAAGAGAATAGTAAAACCCTCAAGATGAGGGATTTAGCATAGGCATGTTCTTAGGATTAATGTTGGTTTTCTCATTCATTGGAAAACATATTTTGAAGTATTTGGTTTGGTGTGGTTAAGTTTTTAATATCTTATAAAATAGTGTAGGGTCCTGAGCTGTAGGTATATATAGATTGTCACTATCAAATGAAGCCTATATTTTTCTTTTATAATAATCTTTCTGACTCTAATATATATATTTATTGAGTTTATATAGTCTGAAAAA
Source organism: Canis lupus familiaris (assembly GCF_011100685.1). Lineage (NCBI taxonomy): Eukaryota > Metazoa > Chordata > Mammalia > Carnivora > Canidae > Canis > Canis lupus. The sequence goes on along the minus strand of NC_049222.1, from coordinate 34,485,553 downwards.
TTAATACCTGGCCATAAATATGGCCCCATTCTTATTTTTTTTTCTCTCTACAGACAGAGACAAACAGACACACACACACACACACACACACACACACACACCCTCAGGTAGAGTATTAGCTGAGAATGGATAGAGTATTACAAACCTCTAACCAGAGCTTTTAAAAAATGTTTTGGAGAGGGAGTAGCTCCTTGATAATATTATGAATTTTCTATATTTTTAAAAAAATTATCAGAGAGTTTCCATTATACCAGATGATTTGGGGATGCCAAAAGACACTGTCAAAGGTATACAGAATGGGATTCGGTGTGAGAAGACTCACATTGCTTCATGCCATTGGGCAGACACTGGCTCACTGGTGCTGGTTAGAACTCTGGCCCTGAGAGAAAAGTAAAAATACGTTCATAGATCTATAGCTATGGGGTGACTTGTAATCCCTAAGATCATCTATTTTATTTCTTTTCAGATGGTCTAAAGCAGAGATCACTAGCTCAAGGATTTAGAGAAGACTCTGTAGGTGACATTCATGAGCCAAACCAGCCTAATAGAGCACTGACAAATTTGACAATACTTCATTCAGATGACCAGTTCCATCGCTTTAGGGTAAAAAACTAAACTGGAGAAACACAAATACCATGATTTCACTCATATACAGAATCTAAAAAATAAAACAAATTAATAAACAAACAAATAAAAAGCAGAATCAGATTTATAAGTACAGAGAACTGATGGTTGCCAGAGGAAGGGGGAATAGGGGGGATGAATAAAATGGGTGAAGAGGAGTGAGAGATACAGGTTTCTAGTTATAGAATGAATAAGTCATGGAAATAAAAGGCACAGCATAGAGACTATAGTCAATGGTATTGTAATAGCATCGTATGGTGACAGACGGTAGCTACACCTGCCATGAGCATAGCATAGCATTATGCACAAACTTGTGGAATCACAATGTTGTACACCTGAAACTCATGTAGCGTTATGTGCCAACTATACAAAATTTTTTTTTAATAAATGAAACTCTGTTTTATAATGTGAATCTGCCAAACTTAAACTCTTGGTTCTATATTTGTATTAATTGCATAAATTATCAAAGCTACATTATTAGGCTAATATTGACCTTTGGCTTCAATGTACTATGTCTCTAAAGTTCTTGATCCTAGATCTTACTATATAGATAAAGAGAGTGAGGAAGATTAGGTAGCATGATAAGGAGCGTGTGTTTATTGTTCATCCCTTCATTACACATTTGTAGAGAACCTATTATATCCTAAGCCCCAGTTCTATTCATTGTACGTACATTTGTGAACAAGATGAACTTTCTGCCTTTGTAGAATTTACATTCTTGCAAGCAGAAGTGGGGACATTGTTAAAAAATAATGGTAAATTGGAAAGAAATGCCATGAAGAGGATAGATCTATAGAAGTTTTGAGTGGTCTGTTCCTTCATATCTCAGACAAGGATAATGAATCCTGTAGAGATTAATGAATGCTCAAAGGTGTAGCAAGTTCCTGGAGAACCCAGAGCTGTCTTTGTGGGCTTGCAAACCACATGACCACAAGGGATCTTATGCGTCATTTGATGTTGTGCTGTCACTGTACAGAAATCCTTACTCATTTATCTTTGAGCTTGTGATTTGTAAAAGAAGTGCAATGGAACCTTGGAGCATGCAATGTTCTTTGCACAGAAGCACAGAATTCTGGTGGATCCATGATGCACAGAATTTAAGACTCAAAAGCAGGTACAAAGCAAATGTGTTAGGTCTATGTCTGAATAATTGGGGTGAGGGTAGGTGTGGAACAGGTTCCTGACAGCCCTAAGAGACTACACTTTTCATTTCAATGAGAATTTGCTTTGAACAAATTGAAGTCAATAGTGTTTTAAGAAATTCAAATGACCCAGAAATCTTATTATATCCTTCTACATAGTGTAACTTCCTGGTATTAGCCAACCATTTATGCTAAATATGATGATACAAAAGAAAAGGAAAGATGGGGAAACTCACAGCTCCTTTTCCTTTTAATCCTTCCTTACTCCTTACTAATCTGGAGGTAGAGAATGTTGGTAGGATGTGTGTGCATCAATAATGGAAATAAATACACTCGAGTTCATTCTGTGCAGCATTTCCACTGTCTGGTAAGAATGAGGTACATATGGGTGTAAAAACTGTGAGATGTGAATGGTGTGATTTCAGTGATTTTGCATATGAATTAAATGCTCTTATACTTGCATTTGAAAGTATCAGTACACAGTATAGAGCTAAATGATACAACATGCTAATAATTAATTTTTTAATTTTTTCTTTATTTAGCACAATATTAAATTAAAAATTCATCTTTTTTCCTGCTTTTTCATTTTGCATTGGGCCTTGCAAAGTATGCAACTGGTCCTGCTAAGTCTAGATTATAATCCATTCTAACTTCTATACCATAAAAATACAAGACCTCACTATGCTCTGGTTTGGTGTGTTAGATTTTAATGGTGATAGTTATTAGCCTAAACAAGGAAACAGGGATTCCTTGTTTAAATGGTTTTCACTTTACACAAGAGTTATCATAATCATGATTTCATAGTAAATATTAATGCATCCAAATTTGCCCATCTTTGTCTGTTCTGGGTTTTTAATTCATTAGTGCCCTGCGAATAGGACAAAATGAGGTAGTGCAAAATGACAAGCAGCACATACAACAATTTGTGTTAATTACTGCTTTTTTGGTTTGATCGTTGAAACTTGGATATCTGACATTGAAATAAAAGAGCAGTTGTCTCAGCTGGAAATAAAGGATAAGTATATAGGGTGCACTTTTCCAAAGAAAGGGGCTTTTCAAGTAACATACTGTCATTATTTGGGAAGAATCATTCTGAAGAGATAATATTTGCTCTTTTTTCTTTTCATTTTCAAAGCTCTTAACATATAAACTTGAAAAGATTTTGACAGGCATTTATATCTGAGGAAGTTGCATTTGAACTTGGATACAATTTGGTACCTTCAAAAGTTTAAAAGCATTAGCCCTGTGTATTAGTTTGCTGCCATAATAAAGTACCACAAACTGTATGGTTTAACAGAAAATTGTCTTCAGTTGCAGAGGCTAAAAGTCTTAAGATCAAGGGGTCAACAGAATTGGTTCCTTCTGGGATCCCTGGGTGGCGCAGCGGTTTGGCGCCTGCCTTTGGCCCAGGGCGCGATCCTGGAGACCCGGGATCGAATCCCACATCGGGCTCCCGGTGCTTGGAGCCTGCTTCTCCCTCTGCCTGTGTCTCTGCCGCGCTCTCTCTCTCTCTGTGACTATCATAAATAAATAAAAAATTAAAAAAAAAAAAAGAATTGGTTCCTTCTGAAGGCTGTGAAAAGTATCCATTCTGTTCCTTTTCCCAAGCTTTCAGCAGTTTGCTGACAATCTTTGGTATTTCTTCCGTTGTAGAAACATCACCCTGGTCTCTGCCTTCATCTTTGTATGCCATTTTCCCTGTATGTGTGTGTGTTCAAACTTCCTTTTTTGTAAGGATACCAGTCACACTGGATTAGGGCCTCAGGACCCCATTTTAAGTTAGTTATCTCTCTCTCTAAAAACTTTACTTGCAAACAAGGTAACTTTCTGAGGTACTGGGGGTTAAGACTTCAACACGTGAATTTGAGAGGACATAATTCCAAATCCATAACACCCTAACATCCATGCACATACCAAAGGTGGTCAGGACAAGGAACCAAAATCTGTGTCTAGTCTCTAGTTGGCTCCTATTTAACATTTAATTCTCCAATGCAGGGCAAATCATACAGGACTCCTGAGGCTGCCATCAGTGTGTGCTCCTGTGAGGGAGACCAGCAAAAGGATGTATCCAAGACTACTTGGATTCAGAGCTACTCCAAGACTTCAGTAGTTCTAGACATGTATGCCAAGTGTGGTTCATGGACGAGAAGAATGATAAATATGAGGCCTTCGCATAATCAGTAGTCATAATACACTTTATTTCTTTGGCAAGTAATAAGAGTTTAACCACTGGAAACTTTAATTTTTAAGGTTTGATTTAACACATGATTGTCTTGCTTCTGTTAATTGTTTAGCAGTCCATGCTCCTGTGCATGTGAGACGGTATATTTGAAAGCAGTCAGAAAGACTTCAAAATACTAGAGAAAGATGCCATCCAGAGAACAATAGAACTGATGGATAGCTAAATACCACAGCTACCTTATGACTTGGTTTGGGTATCTGACCAAGCATCTGACAGTGCCTGAGACATACTGGACATCCAGGAACTTTTTGTTGAATAAGTCAATAAAACTAATGAGTGAGGGTTATGTTTCTTTACATAGTTTTTACAACTTATTTCCTGATCTTTTTTCCCTGGAGTCTTGGACCATAAGAATGGAGGAAGGGATATTTTATGTTTAGTTCCTGGTCCACTGTCATCTCTGACCACTTTTACCCACAGCTCACATGCTTTTAATAAAGTTATTCCTGCAATGCACGGCCAAGTTTACTAGATTTGGAATGTCTAACTTTACCCTACCATTAGAAATTCCTTTGACTTAGAGCCAGTTATATGCAGATATGTGCTTGTGATCAGTTGTGGCTAAGATGGATAACCTTCTTTCCATACGATTATTTGCCTATTAAGCCTTTTTGCTGACTTTGCATTGTAGGACAGGTTCTTCCTTGAACCACACTTTTGGATATCTATCCCAAACTGAAGAAGGAAGTCAGCATTCTCTTTTTCAGTTTAAGTTTGACTTTGTGGATATGATATAGTTTAAAGGCTTTTAATAGGCTAATAATCTTACTTAGCTTGAATGGAAGAACAGTTCATAATATTTTATTCATTCACATGTACATTTGCATACTTAAACATAGTAATTTAAAGACAAATATTTTTATGCTCTTATATGTGAAGATTAGACACAAAAATGAATAAGACAAAGATATAGTTTTCTGGGTTAGCAGGATAGCCAGGCAGAAATGTTCTTCAGGGAGTTGGAAATATGGACCTGGAGCTCAGGAAAAATATTTGAGAGTCAGTTCTTTTAAGGTGATAGCTAGAGCCATAGTAGTAAATGAGATTTCCAGGAAAAGAGTGAACAGAGAAGAGATGAAAAAAGGGGACAAGAGGTAAATCTTGATGTATGGCCTAGAGAAGCAGAATTCTTCTTTCAGGTGATCCCTGGCTTGGGACTCAAATATCCCTTTTTGGAATATAAATAGATTTGACTCATTTGAAGTAAGCTCAATCATTATCTTTCATAAACTTGTAAATTCATGAGAAACTTCTAGTACTTTCCATGATTGACATTATCATGTCAATCATGGAAAATCCATCAAAGGGATTCTCATACCCTTACCTGGTTATGTCTTGAGTGCGGGGTTAAAAATAGTGAATAAAATGTATGTTGTACCAGGCATTCTAATGAACAATGTATACGTGTATTATCAATCCTCATATTATGCCATAAAGTGAATATCATATCTATCTCTGTTTCATATACAAGGTGACTGAAGAATTGTAAGGTTAAGTAATCTGTCTCACATCTAGTAACAAAAATGGCAGAGTAGTAATTCACATACTGTATGTTGGATGTGAGAATTTAGGCTTAGTCATTTTACCAGATTGCCTTCCATGACCATATTCTTCAAAAGGGTGAGTCTCATTCACTTTTCTAATTGCCTGTCTCAGACATTACAGAAACCAGAAACCAGTTTAAAAGATAAGCCAAATGTTCAATAACAATTACCCAATGCTCCAATTTTTAATTTGAAAGAGTCTAAGTGAACAAATTTTAATATACAGAGGGGCCTTACAAAACAAGCATGGACCCTTGGGTAACCTAGCATTCAGATTTTGAGAAAGGACAGTATAAGTAATCTATTTAGATTTTTTAAAATGTTAAGTTGTCATTTACCATATCAATAGCAGCTATCCCAGATATATTTTTCATTAAAGTTTCTAACTTCATCCATGCCTCTGTCATCACTACTGTACACCCACAGATCCTCTTTCATGGGAAATGCAGGCTGACAGTATATACAGTTTTCTGCTTTTCTCATATCAGCCTGTGATCTTATCTAGAGGGTTACCCATCCTTTTAGATTTCCTACTTTTTTCAAGGGAGAAATGTACCCATTCATTTTATAGGCCTACTCTCAATACAAATTGCACGTAAGACTATGATACCTTTTAAAATTAACATGATAAAAGCAATAGAGTGTCAGTCCACTGGAAGTTCAAAAGGAGATTCAGTGACTTTGATGAAGTTGCTATATTCATGTATGACCCTCACCAGAGGGTCTGGGATACAGTAAATATCCAATGAGTACTTTCTGAAACAAACTGGAGTAAAATAGAGGGTGGAAATCTAGCTCAGAATATTGCCTAAAGAGGAAAGGTGGGGTAATATAGCAGGAATTCATGGAAGCCAAATGCTGGTGATACCAGGCCTCAGAAGGGGAAGGAAAGAGAGAAAGGCACTGGAAATCAGTGATTCCTCCTATAAGTTCAGTCTGTAGCAGGTGTTGGAATCTATGGTGCTATTTTTCATGAATACTGACAACTTGACTCTGTTCTTGTTCAGATTTTTTTGGGGGGTGTCCTTAAAGATTCTAAGATGCTATCACCCTTATGGTAAAAGGAAAGGTAAAAAAGATAATTAATGCATCTTAATCATTTCAAGCATCTCATAAGAGTTCTTCAATTTTCAAACTTGCATAAATATTTAGTACTTTAGACATATATCTCGGCACTTGACATATTTTGTGCATACTGGGGAAATAGCAATAATAGTTTGTTGATGAACTCAAGAAAAGGTATGTTTCTGAAAGGCAAATCATTCCATTATTCTGGCAAACCAGAAACCATTATTCTGTAGTATAATCAAGCAGATGAGTAATGCAGTTTGCTTCTCTTAGCAGGGTGTGGGTACAAGAACCAAACAGATGGCTCAGTTGACTCAAGAGAGGGGGTTTGCTGGGTTTAGTCGGGTGTAGCACAGGAGGGTTCTGATAAGAATTCAAAGGGAAAGGTTTGTCCATGCTAGACAGGGAGTTAAACAAATGAGAAATGCCAGTATGGAAGGACCAGAGGACTGAAATGTGGCACTGTCAAGGAGATTTGATGAGAAAAGGTAGCATATTGAGAACTCAGATTAGGATGTCCTAGTCCCAGAGTTAAATATTTTGAAGTGGAAAAGTCCAGAAAATCAATCAAGAGCAAATGTGGCCATGCATTGTTTGATAAAGTGGAATTATCAGAGTCATTTGTAAGACTTATTTGAGCTCTCTCTGAGATTCCCTTCTGCACCATGGTTAAAACTTTAAAGTAACCAATGGAGACAGGCTTCTCTCTTCTCAAGTCATCCTAAGCAGAATACCTACAAGCAATAGGAAGAGAGGCTGTCCTCGGCTTACCCCTCAGCTTCTCAATGAACCTCTTATAGGAATATGGGCTCTGGACTGACTGCTCTCAGCTAGCCCATCCTCGTCAGTCCTAGTCTCTTCTCTCTAGACCATGCTGATCCTGGAAGATGTCAACTGGCCTGCACACTTGAAATTTGGGTCATCTTTAGTCTTTCTCCTAATTCTTGGATGTTGAACCCAATCTCTATTTAAAAACAACCTATGTATTTTCCCCACCCATATTTTGGCCCTAATTCTTCTCTCTGAACTTTAGGTATTTTTGTACCCTTCCTTACAGTAGATGACCTGACTGTGGTTCCCTCCCCTTAGAGGACATTACTGTCCATCTAATTCTTTGGTTTGACTAGATATTAGGCTTGCTTTTCTTTGAGTCTATTCCATTTTTTCTAGACCTATTTAACATCTCTCAGGAATCCATTTCCAAAAGTATCTGCTTTTTTCACTCTGAGTTTAAAGATCTAAAAAATGAGTCCATACTTAAGAATATTTTAACCTAGATTATGAGTTATTATGTCAGACAAGTCTGAAGGAATGTATCTTTCTAAAATTATGGCGACAAGATCACCACTTAAACAGGTGGGGTAAATGTTGTAGGGCATAAAGATCTTTCCTGTGTCTTCAAATCATGATAGTGGAAACTCATATTTTAGGAAGTAAACTGTATATGCCTCTCCCTCAGCTATTTCAGAGCAAGAATAGACTAGGCAAAACAAAGAATTAATCTGGCAGATAATATTACTTATTCAATAGAGTAGCTCAGAATGTCTAATAAGGAAGTTCATGGACAATTTTTCTTCCTTGAAAATTTCTGCTTAATCTTGTTGACCTTTCTTGGAACACTTGGATGAAACATTCCCAGCAGTGAGAAATCTCCTGTAGTCATTCTACACATATTTTTCACTCTAATAGGAGGCTTGCCGGTATCAAAATAGGAAGCAAAGATACTATGCCCTCAGACAGAGAAAGTGATTTTAGAACAAAGCCTGAAACCCCCAGTAGGCATTCTGAATACCAGTTTCCAGCTCTTTTCCTTGTCTTAAGAGACAGCTGGTTTAGTGAAGTGAGAAGCATTTTGTTCTCTAAGCAAAAAGCTTCAGGGCATGGAGGTTGGGGAATCTGTGAGGTTATTTTGCATATTCAGAATTAGTTGCTTTTGCTTTCACAGGAATTAATTTTTTTATCCTGTTATAGTGTGTTTGTTTTGAAGATTTTGTCTTTTTCTAAAGCTTTTTAAAATTGTTGTTGTTAAGTACTGATTTAAAATTGTTTTTATTCCCAACCAAGTAAAAGTCTCTGATCCTTTAACTTTTCCTATGCACTGGAAAAAATGCTTCAGATTATGGACTTATGGCCAAACTCCACATTAGTGTTTTTGCATATAGACACATCTACTGGTGACAAGTTTTCAAGGATGAGACTCAATTCTCTTCTCTATTTATAAGAAAAATGTAATGTCCCCTGGTGTGGAGCCCCTGCAAAAAAAAAGGCGGCCCCTTTGTTGTACAAGTGAGTACTAGAAATGAAGTTACTTCAGACCTTCTCTCATACTTTAATGTCTACAGTTCATTTGCAACATACATCTCCCATTTGCCGTGAGCTGTAGCACTCACATAGATGTATTATTTTTCTGGATCAACTTTCATAAAAAAGTCTCTGAGAAAATGATGGTCCCTACAGATACTCTAAAATAAAGTATTCTCCACAAAGTAAACTCAGAAAACATGGTTGGGAAATTTATTCCTGGCAAAATTGTTTGATAGTATAGGAAATAGTTACTTTTTGCTTTGAAATTCACTATATGTATTAATAAAGTAAAGGTTCTGAAAAGTCCCACAACCATGAAATCTCTTTGAGATTTTTAAGTCTGTTTCTCAAACTTGTTTAAAGATGTAATCTCCCCCCCTTTTTTTTCTTTCACATAATCACCATGGATCAAATGCAATCATTACAGAGCAATGAGACCTCTGTAGAAATGGCTTTATTGAGTTGCTCTTTGGCTTTCATCCTTGTGCCTACACTGAGGGGCTTACTGGTATCTTGTCAGGGAAATTATTAAATTAAGCAAAATGCTGCTGTCAATGCTCACTACAATCCTATTTTCTCTTCATAAAAACTCAGGCCGAAATTTCTCCCTTTGTCTCAGTATCAGGAAAATTATGATTTGGGGGATACCAAGTATGCTTTTATTTCATGGACACCACATATATTTTGTCATCTTTGTGCTGGCAGATGAAAAGCCCAAATTCTGAGCCACTCAAAATGCAAGTTCCAACACACAGTTTATTTACTAACCTCTTCCCTAGCTTAATTTAATTTTCCTTTAATATTTTTCACGCTTTAACATTCTCACTTGTTTGGATATTATCGAGTTACCCTATTCTAGTATATGTGTTTATAAATGATGTGCTATTGTAATAAGGAGATGTATAAAACATAATTGTTTAACATTTTCACTAAGTATTTGAATGAATGAATGAATGAATGAATGAGATACTTAAGCTGACCAAACATAATATAGTTATGTTAGACTTGCTGTTTTGAGGACCATTGAATTCAGAAAAATATCAATCCTAAAAATGTTATCATCTTAGCCTTTTTATTTAAAACCATGATTCATTTCAGTTTTTGTGTTTAGCTTGAAATAGAGATGATATCCCATCTTTCCATATAGATATCCAGTTGTTCCAGTACAGTTTGTTGAAAAGATTTTCTTTTCAATTAAATTACACTATTTTGAGCTAAATGGTGACCCCAAACAGCATTAGATTCTAATTCATGGAAACTGTGAACATTAACTTCCTGTGGTAAAGTTTTTACAGATGTGATTAAAGCTCTTGAGATGAGGAGATTATCCTGCATTGTCTGGGTGGTCCCTAACTGCCATTGTAAATGTCTGGCTAAGAAAGAGGCAGAGGAAGATTGGATTCACTCAGGAGACAAAGGAAGATGTGATGATGTAGGCTGAGAGAGAGATTTGAAGTAGGCTTTGAATGTGGAAGATATCATAAGCCAAGGGATATATTTCTAGAACATGAAGAGGTGGGGAGGGAATCTCCCTACAGAGACATGAGAGTGGCCCTGGAGACACTTGATTTCAGTCCAGTGAAACTGATGTAGGACTCCTGGTCTCTGGAAATGTGAGAAGAATTAAAGAAAGTGAACATCTTTGGCTATGCTATAAATCACAGAGCTTGTAGAAATGAAGCCTAGCTCAAAAGAAGTCTCTTCTCCCTCTCCACAGGTAAGAAGCAAAGGAGCCTCTGGAATTGGGGAAATATTTAGAGAGGGAGTCAGAGGAGACTAGACTTAAGTTGGAGATGCTACCTGGGTTCTGTGGGGACTAGCATCTCATTCCCTGAGCCCTTACCAGGATGGAAAGAGGTAAGACAATGTGAACTTCAGACCGTATGAGATGGGAACCTGAAAGCACACAAAGCTCATGTTCTGCTTTCTGTTTTGCAATATGAGAGCCCCAGAAACCAGCATAGTGCAGGCATGGTCAGGTAGCCATGATCCAGGTAGATTTCTAGGCAAATGGGCTCAAAAGAAGGTCTGGAGGAGTTTCAGGGAAAGCAGTTGATAGTTTCTGAGCTCCTAAGGAGGACGCAGGGAAGTGCAGAGAGAAGAGGGTGACTACAGGTTGAATTTGAGATAAAGAAGCTGAAGAAGACAAGAGCTCTCATCTAGAGGCAATGACTAAACTCATGGATGTTAGCACAATGCTCAAAAGGCCAGTGAAGTTTGACCAACTTCAATGGGTATCAACTGACGATATCTAAAGCCAGAAATTATAGGGATAAGGCATCTTCAACCAAGGCTCAGGGGCATTGTTTAAGTATTCCCTGATGCCAGGGAGCACATGACTCTCCCTGGGAAGTTTCAAGCTTGAGCTTAATATAATAAAGTGGGGGAAAGGGAAGACACTTCTAAAGACTGAATATGTGTCCCAAAGTGTCTAAGTATTAGAAAATGATTGAGATGAAAATTTGTGCTCTAGATTCATTAATATTGGATGGAATAATTTTTCCACTCTGTAGAGATTGGAAACTTTGGGAAAAAGTTGAATTTTGATATAGGAAGTAAACAACAAAGTTATATTTAGGGAATTCAAATATTAACATGTAAATTTTGACACTGCCACATGTAGGTCATTATTAATTTATATTTCAACAGTAAGTATCTAGCATATCCATTTAGTAGTTAATGAATATTAGGCTCACTGAATTCAGTAAATTGTTCATGTACACATAGTTAAAAAGACCTAGTTCAAATCCTGTGCATCTAACTTTAAAGTTGTGTCCTTTCTGGTACTAACACATGGCTCCAAGGGAAAGCCCATCATCAAAAACCTGTTAACACCACGGATTGATTTTTTTTCTCATCATTATGGGTTGTATTTCCAGCTTCTTTTCATGCTTGATAATTGTTTATTGGATGCTAGACTTTGTGAATTTTACCTTGTTTGGTGCTTGATGTTTTTGAATTTATAGAAGTATTCCTAAAATTGTTCCGGCATAAAATTATTTGGAAATAGTTTTAGACTTTTGAAGGTTACTTTTAAGGTTTATTACATGGATCAGAAAATTCTTAGTTTAGAGTTAATTTTGCTCTACTATTGAGGCAATGGCTTTTGTATTCTCTACTCAATGTCCTGTGAATTAAAGGTTTTTCCCTTCGCTGGAATGAACACAAACTATTTGCAGCTCTGTGTGAGTTCCACAGATTGTTCCCTCTAATACATTAGGGTATTTTTTTCTCCAGTTTTCGGCCATTTCCTTACAGTACAAAGCTATGGATTTACACAGAATGCTCTAGGAATTTCTGGAGATCTCTTTCTATGCAGCTCTATCTTTTCTCATGATCTGCCCTATGAATTCAACCTGCCTTGACTTTTTCAGACTTTGAACACAATATTCTCAACTCTTGGGCTCCATTAGGCTCCCCTTTCATTTTTTTCACTAAAAAGAAACCCTGACATTAAAATTTAACCAGAACTTCTATAATACCCACCAAAATCAATTAGGTAAATTCTCAGATTCTGGTAATCAACATAATAGGAAACAGAAATTAAATCTGAAACTTAGGACATTAAATACATGAAAAAATGACCATATTTTAAAGTAAGAGTGTAAGCAATACAAGTTGCTAAGAAACTATCACCATTGAAGCTTTTCTTTGGAAATATCTTATTTTAAAATTATGATGAGGTGGATTGGAAGAACAAATATTGTTAAAATATCTAGAGTACCCAAAGCAATCTGCACTTTTAATAAATTCCTGAAAAATATTAATGGCATTTTCATAAACTAGATCAAATAATCCTAAAACTTATATGGAACCACAAAAGACCCTAAATAGCCATAGCAATCTTGAAAAAGAAGAACAAAGCCGGAGGCATCATAATTCCAGACTTCAAGTTACATTACAAAGCTGTAGTAATCAATATAGTATGGCACTGTCACAAAAATAGACACACGGATCAATGGCATAAAATAGAAAAATAAGAAATAAACCCATAATCATATGGTCAATTAATCTTTGACAAAGAGGGAAAGACTATCCGATAAGAAAGAGATAGTCTCTGCAACAACTGGCATTGGGAAAACTGGACAGCTATATGCAAAAGAGTGAAACTGGTTCACTTTCTTACACCATACACAAAAATAAACTGAAGATAGATTAAAGACCTAACTGTGAGGTCTAAAGCCATAAAAATCCTAGAAAAGAACATAAGCAGTAACTTCTTTGACATCAACTGTAGCAACTTTTTTCTAGGTCTGTCTTCTGAGGCAAGGGAAAGAAAAACAAAAATAAACTATTGGGACTAAATCCAAATAAAAAGCTTCTACACAGCAAAGGAAACAATCAACAAACTAAAAGGCAACCTGTGGAATGGAGGAAGATATTTACAAACGATATATCCAATAAAGGGTTAGTATCTAAAATATATAAAGAACTTATACAATGCAACGCCCAAGAACCAAATAATCCAATTACAAAATGGGCAGAAGACATGAACAGACGTTTCTCCAGAGAGCACATACAGATGGCTAACAGACACATGAAAAGATATTCATCATCACTTACCATGAGGAAAATGTAAATCAAAACTACAATGAGATATCACCTCACACTTGTCAGAATGGCTAAAATCACCAATACAGGAAACAACAGGAGTTTGTAAGGATGTGGAGAAAAAGGAACACCCATGCACTGTTTGTGGGAATGCATACTGGTGTAGCCATAGTGGAAAACAGCATGCAGATTCCCTAGAAGTTAAAAATAGAACTATCCTATGATCCAACAATTGCACTACTGGGTATTTACCTAAAGAATACAAAAGCACTAATTCAAAAGTATACATGTACCCCTATGTTTATAGCAGCATTATTTACAACAGCCTAGGTATAGAAGTGGCCCAAGTGTCCATCGATGGATAAATGGAAAGAGAAGATATGGCACACACACACACACACACACACACACACACACACTAGAATATTAATGAAATCTTGCCATTTGCAATAACATAGATAAAGCTAGACAGTATGATGCTAAATGAAATAAGTCAGTCAAAGAAAGACAAATACCATGTGACTTTACTCATATGTGGAATTTAAGAAGCAAAATAAATGAGTAAAGGAAGAAAAAAGGGAGAGAGAGAGAGAGAGAGAAATCAAGAAAGAGACTCATATATAAAGAACACACTGATGGGGGACGCCTGGGTAGCTCAGCGGTTGAGCATCTGCCTTTGGCTCAGGGCGTGATCCCATGGTCCCAGGATCGAGTTCCGCATCAGGCTCCCTACATGGAGCCTGCTTCTCTCTCTGCCTATGTCTCTCCCTGCCTCTCTCTCTGAGTCTCTCATGAATACATAAATAAATAAAATCTTAAAAGAAAACTAAAAAAATAAAGAACACACTGATGGTTACCAGGAGGAGGTGGGTGGGGTAATGGGTTAAATAGGTGATGGGGATTAAGGAGTATACTTGTTTTGATGAACATTGGGTGTTGTATGGAACTGTTGAATCACTACATTTTAAACGTGAAACTAATATAACATTGTATTTTAACTAACTGAAATTAAAATTTAAGAAGGCAAAAATAAAATTATGATGACAAGGTGGGTAGAATATACGCAGTTGAAAACAAAAAATGCAGTGATATATTACAGCAGAAAGAGGGAATGCATTTTGTAATCCACAGCATCAAATTTGTGGCTCTAAGTAATTACCAGTATTTGAGTATTTTTCCTATTATGTTAACTTTAAAATTTAAACTGAATAATAGTTTCATTTATAAAGTTAATAGTTGACAACAGCAAATTAGAAGAGCCATAAAATTAGTCTGCTTTAACTGGGCAGGATTTAGGATTTACCTTACCCATCTGAATCAACCCATGTCACCATTCTTAGAGCCAAAACAATGTGGATATTGGCCTATTTTAATACTTTTCTAGTTCAGATGAAATTTACCATGACCTAGAAACTCTGCCCTGACAGTGAGCTGAGGTATTTGTAAGGCTCACCTTGTTTATTTTTCTCTCAGGAATTATATTCTATACTGACTGATACTTAATATTTGAGAACCATTGTTTTCTTTATTTTGTCCTTTTTAAAAATCTTTCAGTCATGAAGATAGATCTGACTCCTATTACTCCATTTTGGCTAGAAAGAGAAATCACTTTAGTTTTATTTAATCTCATCTATGTACCTCTTTTCTGGCGTTTGCCTTGGCATAAACAAGTTAAGATCAGTAACATTTAAATTAGGTTTAGCCTCATCTCCTTGACTGATGCTAAAAATCTCAAGTGTATTTAACTCTGTCGTTATTACTAGGCATTTCCATCATACAGCTCTGGCATTGTGATGCCCAATACGACAGCCACCTCTCAGATGTAGCTATTGAGAACTTACAGTGTGCCTAATCCAAATTAAGATGGCCTATAATTATAAAATACACACTGGATTTCAAAGATTTATTTAAAAGGTAAAATATTTCCTTATTAATTTCTTATATTTCTTACATTTTGAAATGAATATATTTATGCATGATTTCATTAGTTTCTTTTTGCTTTTTTAAAAAAATATTTTAAATGAGTGTACCAGAAGATTAAAAATCACATATGTGGCTTGCATTATGTTTCCATTGGATAGTGCTTTCCTGAACACTTTCAAATGAATTTGTAAACATCTGTTCCCAATCCTAGAGCAGTCACTAAGTCATTGGCATTTAAAGATCAGAAAATGTGTGACAATGAAAATGGAGAGAAACCAAAATAGATGACTTGAGTTGTAATCCTAGTTCTCTAGGAAGATGCCTGCAGTGGCTTTTGCAAAACCTTGCCACTTTTCCAGAGACTCTGATTGGCTTTTTTGACATTTAGCAGATGATCTTTCTGTAGTCCTGAATTTTCCTTTATTTCAACTTAAATATTCTTCAGAGATAGTAGTTCTCAAAGTGAGGCCTTTGCTGCAGCAGCATCAGAATTACCTGGGAATTTGCTAGAAATGCAAATCATAATGTATTAGGGATGCATTCTGCTCGTGGAGCTTAGCAATCAGTGTTTTAACAAGCACTTCCTATTATTCCAATGCATGCTATGCTTGAGAACCACCGCTACAGGAACTCATATTTAACATACTAAACACAATGGTTGTCTTAGAGGTCATCAACTTGCTTTCTTCTTCACTTCCTCATTTCTATTAACCTTAATTCTTGTCATCAAGGTGCAAAACATCAGTGCCCTCTTTGATTCATCCTTCATTCTCAACTCCCATGTTCCATAAGTCATCAAATCCTACCAATACTGAGTTGCAGGTGGCCTCCGTGGACTGACTATGCCCTCATTTGGTGTTTTCAAATATTTTTCTTCTCTTTTTGCTCTCATTTCCACTACACTCTGGCTAAATTGAACTATTTTTTCCTCCATGCTCTACTTTGATCAAGTTCTTATCACTGATAAAAAGTGTTCCTTACTCTCAAGAACCTACCCCATATCCAACTCACCGGGATCAAATTACTTACATTTAGGGATCCCTGGGTGGCGCAGCGGTTTAGCACCTGCCTTTGGCCCAGGGCGCGATCCTGGGGACCTGGAATCGAATCCCACGTCAGGCTCCTGGTGCATGGAGTCTGCTTCTCCCTCTGCCTGTGTCTCTGCTTCTCTCTCTCTCTCTCTCTCTCTCTCTCTCTGTGTGTGTGACTATCATAAATAAATAAAAATTTTTAAAAAAAATAAATTACTTACATTTAAAGGGAGAATTCAAAAGCCACTTCTAGAAAGTTTTCAGACTTTCCAATCTGCAGTAGTTTCCCTATTTCCAAATTAAACAAAATCTCTACCTCTTTTGACTTTTAATTTTATTTCTTTTATTGCTCTACATGTTTTTTTTTTAATATTAGTGCGTATGTTTTACCCTTCTAGTAAATTTAAGTTTCTTGAGGGAAGCACTCAAGTCTGATTTATCTTGTTATCCCCTAAGAAATAGGGAAGGAGGCACTAATATTTCTCATATATCTTCCAGTCCCAGGGCTTCTGCATTTTTTATTATTTGTGCCTCAATATTCTCTGCTTAGTAACTTGATGGCTCATTTCCTCACTTGCTTTAATGATCTCTCAAAGAAAACTTTTTTTTTTAGATTTTATTTATTTATTAGAGACAGAGAGAGAGAGAGAGAGAGGCAGAGACACAGGCAGAGGGAAAAGCAGGCTCCATGCAGGGAGCCTGACGTGAGACTCAATCCCAGGTCTCCAGGATCATGCCCTGGGCTGAAGTCGGCGCTAAACTGCTAAGCCACCAGGGCTGCCCAAAAACTTTTTTTTCATCTTCTTGCCTTACCTTATTTTTCTTCATACCACATATTCCTACCAGGCATATATATGTATATGGATTGTCTCTTTCTCTTTTTGATCACCATTGTAGTTCAGATACCTTGAATTAGAATTATTTGTTGAGTATGAATGTATGAATGAATGGATGTATCTAACTTCCAAGCCTCAATCACTGCATCTGTAATGTTTGGACTATTACACTTACCTGTGAGAGGTTTGGAAGAACAATGAGGTGACAGAAATCTGCCAGATAACACAGCATCAGACACATTGCAGCACATAGTAACTGATAACTATTATTATCATTACCATTAACTATTTTATGAGTATATATTGTTTTGGGGTTCCTGCCCTTTTGCTCTATTAGACTCTGAATTCCCTAGGTTCACTGACTTTGGACAACGTATCTTTGCACAACTCATCTTTGCACATCAGAAAACAGTATTTAGTGATTACTGAATGCATGACCTTAGCACATTGTGTGGATTGCACTATTCTCACTTATGAAACAAGAGAATTAAAATCTCCCAAGTCTTTTCTGACAGTGACTTTTCACTAAAAAACATGTTACAAACCCCACAGCCTGATAGTTTGGAGACAGAGGTCAGAGTATACAGACTCCACTAATTACTTCAAATCTTTTATTTTTCTTACATTGAATCTTTATAGTGTTCTCAGTGAGAAACAAATACTTGCCTCTTGGATTTGATGTTTGCCAATGCCCCTAAATATCATCTTATCTTTTTCCATAGAAAAGTATATATATTTTTTCTGTTTCCTCCTGAGTGAACTCAATTCTTTCTGCCTTTCTGGATCCCATCACTAATGTATTCTTTTGATAAATCAACCAACTTTTAATAAACCACTGAAATCTTGGTGTCATTTAGTGTGGATTTGCTGTATAATGTTTCTGAGAAGTTATACTCAAGGCTCATTACAGCATTTAAAAATAGGTACTCTGAGTGATAACAGTAACAGTTGTTTGCAGAGCTGGGCTAGAAATCTGTCTTTGCTCTAACTAAATCTCTGCACATCTCTTTGAGCAAGTATGTGCTCCTCTGCTATAATTTTAGTGAACTTTCTGCTGGTTCCTGCAGATCCTACATTCTGTCTGGCTGACTAATGATATATTCCCTTTTTTCTTGAGCCATCCTATGATTTCATCACATAAATAGCAGCTTGGTTTCTTTCCTTGAATACTTGGAATGCTACCTTTTATTTGGATTGCTGCAGACATCAGTAGAATGAGATCTGAGTCATAATTTATTTGACCTATTTGAGGGCAGAAAAGCAGAGACATATTTCTGATGAGAAGGAGGTTTTCTTCTAGGAAAAGAAGCTATTCTAAAACTGACTACAAACATTGCCATTGCTTCAGACTAATGCAAAGGGTCAAGGCAGCAACTTTTCAAATGCCTATATGGGTCAGGCTAGAAGTGGGAAACTAGTCAAGAGGGCTTAGTGGAGGATATGGTGAGATGCAAGGGGTGTGCATTTAAAAAGGGCAGCAATGCTTGTGTTTGGACAATTACTATGATGCTGAACCATATGGATTCAACACTTTTTTTTCAAGTATTGCCAACCCTTCTGGTTTTTCAAGAGAAAATATAAATCCAGATCTTAATATAATTCTTTTCTGATTGTCAAAGATTGATGATAAATTAGGTTGAAAACAACAATATTTAAATGCTAAACAAAATATGTCTGTGCAAATGCTGTTACTTTGTAGTCTGATTTGTACACCCCACAGTTTTAGCTTTTCAAAAGGAAATTATTGAACAGGGTATTATCACCTACTTTTAAGGGTTCATGGAGAAATACATCTCTCAGAACAAATGCTATGATACAATGGTCACTAAAGATCTTACCATTTCTAAATTCTTTTAGATTTTAAAAGGCAATAACACTTGCATTAGTTGCTTACTATGAGCAAGAGAGTAATGGAGATACAAAGCTGCATAAGATAACATCTTTCTCTTTCCTCAAGGAAGTAATTACTTAGTTAGGAGAAACAGACAGTATCTTTTCCATCAAGTGCTGTTCTTCCAAATCATGACAAATGTAAATGTCATGGAAACATTTCTATGAACTATAAAAATTTCTAGGAATTCAGAGAGGTGTATGGAAAATAAATGGGCTGTTTGGTCAGAGTGGACTCATGAAGAAGAGAGAATGGATTAGATGTGGATATGAAGAAGAGAGCATGGATTAGATGTAGATAAGAGGACAGGAGGGAACAAAGCTGCAAAGATGGGTTTGCATGTGACATTATTTGTCTTGTCTTGTCCATTGGGGTGTTAAAGGTTTATACTGAGGTGTAAAGGGGTGATATTTTGCATTCCAAATCTATCAAACAATAGCAACAATAACCAAAAACCACATAACTTTGGAAAGCTTCAACAATGAGGATGAAGCATTTGGACTGTCCAGTCCTGGATGTGAGGGTGGACACATTAGACACATCTCATGCTATTCCTGTCTAATCCTTTAATCTGAGTTAATTCTTTTTGTTTTGATTCTCTGTTCACCAACCAATCTTCTGAATCTCACTTGACAGTCCTGTGAACTTATGACATTGGTCACTAGAGAGAATACCTAGGTCACAGATACTTTGGTCCAACTCTTTTGCCCCAGCTGACTTTGCTCTTTGTGCCAAGGAGATAGATATATGGTAGAGATAGATAGATGATAGATGATTGATAGATACATACATAATATTTGCTATTATATATTTTTATCTTAATGATATATATGTATATGTATAACCAACTGTATACATGTGTGTTCAGTTGGTTAGTTAACATATACATGCAAATGTACACATGCATATATATATATATATATACACTTAATGATATATGTGTGTATATATATTTAATGATGTGGATATACGCATATTTAATAACAAACTTTTGCCAAATATTATTTTTCAGATACAAAACATTAAACTAATTTAGTTTATTATTCATTTCCCTCTAAGGAGCAGTTAAAACATTTTGAATTCTTTTTCAATTTTCATCTTATTAAAATTATTTTCAGTGAGATTAATTAATTTTACCATGGTTTTGATTTAATCACCTTTGAAATCCACATTAAGTTTTATGAAGTATAAGTTCTTCTATTTAGAATTTTCTCTCTTGTGGTTATTTTTCCAAGTCTGATTTTCTGAAGTCGAAGTTACCACTGTGACTTTTGTTAAGATACTTCGTTTTTCTATAAATATTTTGATAACAAAATTTATAGGCTAGTCTGTTTATGTTTTTATTTTATGTTATTTCCATTAAATCTATTTTTAATTGATAATATTCTTTATGAATTGAACAAGGTACTATTAGCTCATATTTATTTCTTAGTAAATCTATAACATCATGGTGAGCAGGTTTTTCTAGACATCTTGTGATTAGATTTTTTTTAGAATTTGAAAATTCTACTATTAATCAATGTACCCCATGCACTTCTGATTACATTGTATACCATGTACTTATTTTTATTAACAGTGAGTGGAATAAAGAACAAACAGGGTCAAAGTAATGGAATTAAAAGATACCACTTTAGGGACACCTGGGTAGCTCAGTGGTTTAGTCCCTGCCTTTGGCCCAGGGCATGATTCTGGAGTCCCGTGATTGAGCCCCACATTGGTTTCCCTGCATGGAGCCTGCTTCTCCCTCTGCCTATGTCTCTGCCTCTCTCTCTCTGTGTCTCTCATGAATAAATAAATATAATCTTTAAAAAAATGATACCACTTTATGTCCAACCACCTTAGACTTACTGGTGACTTTCTGGTTTTGTATGATTGTCTTTTGAGCTTGGGTTCGTTCAACAAGTATTTATTCAGAACTGACTATGTGTCAGACATACCACTTTGCAAATATAGTAATGAGCATGTTCCTATGGGCCCTATGCTCATAGAACTCACAGTCCAGTGGGGAAGACAATCCAATGGTTAGTTACCACAATGTACAATTATATATGTATGATTAATAATATGATAAGAAAAATTCTGGATGCCAGGAGAGTGCAAAATCTAACCTAACCTTACAGTCATGGAGTCTCCTCAAAAACAATGATATTTAGGTTGATACCTCTGGGAAACCAACTAGGGGTGGTGGAAGGGGAGGTGGGCGGGGGGGTGGGGGTGACTGGGTGACAGGCACTGAGGGGGGCACTTGATGGGATGAGCACTAGGTGTTATTCTATATGTTGGCAAATTGAACACCAATAAAAAATAAATTTATTTTAAAAAATGATATTTAGGTTGAGGTCTGAAGGATGAATAGCAGTTTGCTCAATGAAAAGGAAAAGGACTGTGGTAAGAGGAAGGAAGTATCACAGGAAGTTGTGTCATACGGCACAGAGTGAGAAGGGAGTGTGTCAGGAGATGAGGTAGCAGAGACAGGGAGAGATCAGATCATATAAAGCTTTGTAAGTTTTTCAGAGTCTGAAATTAATCTAAATCACACTGGGAATCCATTAACATGTTTCAAGAAGAGAAGTGACATCATGGACTCTGAGAACAGAATTAAAGGACACAAGGCTGGAAGCAGAGAAGCCAGCATTGACAGCTGTTGTGACACTGGCAAATGATGTTGGCTTGGTTAGTATAGTGGTCATGACAAGGGGCAACATAGGTAGATTTGAATAGATGTAGTAGGAATGGGTTGGTGAGGGAGGGAACAAGAATTGAGTTCCTGAGGTTCACCTTACACAACTATAGAGGGAAGTGATTTGCTAATATGAAAATTTATAGAAATATCTGGTTTGGAGAATAATATAATGCATTCAGACTTAGAAATGCTTAGTTTCAAGTGTCTATGAGATATCCAAGTGCACATGTTCAGAGATAAATGGAAATATGATTGCGGAATTCTTGAGGGAGAATTAGATGGAGATGTTGAGAGTAATCAGCACATGGCTGGTAGTTAAAGCTGTGGGCCTAGATAAGGATACCCTGTAACAGTAATTGGAGTAGGAAAAGCAGTGGGCCTCTTGCAGAACTCCAAGGATCACCAGTACCTGAAGAACAGGTTGAAGTAGACGACTCTACAAAGGATATTGGAGCAAGAATAGACATAGGAAGAAAACCAAGAGAGAGTAAAGCCAGGAAAATCAATAAAGGATTAACGTATCAAATTCTGTTGGAAATGTAAGCAAGGCAGAAGTCTGGAAATGTTCTTTGGATTTTCTGACATGTTGGTGATGGGTTTTGGTGGAGTAGGAAACCAGATTAAAGAGTGAACAGGGAATGAATAGGTAAAAACAATAAATTTGACAAGTTTGCTTGAGAAGTAGGAAAGAAATGAAAGCCATAGCTGAATGGAAATATAGAGTAGAGGAAAAGACATTGATTAGTGAAGAGACACCCAGATATTTAAGTGATGATTTAAAGAAGTTCATAAAGATACAGAGGATAAAGTTACAGAAGAGAAGAGAGTAATATGTGAAGGGGGAGGGGCCTACAAGGCAGGAAGCATTGTGAATGAGAGCATAGTGGTAGGGTGACCCTTAAATTTCAAACAAGCAAACATAAATAAACAAATCTGTATCAGTGTTCCCTGTGGCATCATGAAATGCAAGTTGGCATTTTGTTCCTGGCCTCTGTGCTCAGAAATTATGAACTATGTCTTTCTCCCATTTTGGAGATATTGCATTATGACTGGAGCCTTCTCACTCCCCTTGCATTCATCATTGTCTGTCTGAAATCCTGCCTCCTATCCTCCCTATGGATGCACAAACATGTCACATCTCTCCACTTTGCAGTGAAAAGAAGATGGATGCTGGACTCAGGTGGCTGTGGACTTAATACTGATTCCATCACTCATTTTTGTAGTTTCACTTTGGACAAAAACCTAACCTCTTTGAGCCCATAAAAGTGCATATAATTTTTTGAAAATTAAATGAGAGAACACTGTTGGCTCTTAAGTGTATTCATTTTCCTCCCTTCCCTTATAAAGAGTTATCTCTCTCAATTGGTGATCACCTGTGTGATTTACAAAAGCATTTCTGAATTTCTCAGTCTCATCTCTTTTTATTTTATGTAATGTTGCATTCTTCCTCACAGTATTGGTTATTCCTTAAAGTCCCAAGCATTTTAGGCCATCTGTTGCGATCCCTTGAATCCAACTTTTTGGGGCAAGAGGGAAGACAGGTTTGTGGGATAAGAGAATAAAGTCATTTCTGAACTTCAATCTATACTTTTACAATACAGCAAAGAATCAGAAAATAGCACAGATTAGACGGAAACAGAGACTCTCAGTCCTGGCTTCAATAACAGGATATTATCAAGCACCTTAAGTGATATCGCTTAGTTCCATTTTTGATTTTCCAAAAAAACACTATGAATCTTTAGCAAGGCCTGGGGGCTGGCTAGCAATTTAAAAAAAATAGAACAAAAAACTAAATTCCTGAAATAGTAGCCCAAGCTAAATTTATTTCCATGCTAATATGTTGATTGCTCAGATAGAAATGAAAATTTGGGAGCAGCCAGACCTGTGAGCATAAATAAATATCTCAGAGAGAATCATTGGTTTTGCCTATGGTTTAGAACAAATCTTGTTTTCAATGAGAATTCTGTCTTGTTGCATGAATTTAGTACATGACAGTGAGTTACAAGATTTTAAAGCTGTGTATAAGTCCTATCTTTAATCATGATGTAACAAGGCAACAACATTGACCACTCTTCCTCATTGAAAAATAGTTTGTTTATGGAGGTACCAAACTGTGTCGATACTCATTATAGTCCATAATCGTTCTTTGCACTCAACCATGTTTCCATATCACTTAAAAAGGTGGTCTTCAATGGCAGCATGTGTAATAGTTTAACTTCAAAGATATGGGATGGGTACTTGGGTGTTCATTATAGAAGACTACAGAAATGGAAAATAAGGTACAAAACCTAGACTCTTCCACTGACCATTTTGTTGGAGGCCCTTGAAATGGTTGGAGTGCTAATACTTTTACAGGAAAGGAAGATAAATATAGTGTTGAAGATGAGAGGAGAGAAATTAAATCCTGGGAAATCAGAAAGAATGTGTAGGAAAAGGAGCTGTGTGTATGACGCTATAAAGTTTTTCAAGTTGTTTTTATTTAAAATAAAATAACATGCAAAATGCAACTTTAAAAAAATATGTAGGTGTTGGGAAGCATTTCCTTTCTGAGGTGGGGGTAGTTGGCTTCTATTCACTCCCACTAGAGCTGTGAACTTTTCTAACTTGGAGACTAGTCTCCTCTCACTACATCTCATTTCCAAACTTCATGAAAAAGGATGTGTCAGACACCAGAGTGATTTCAATTTGGCTAACAATTCCAGAAACTAAACTACTGATTGCTTTGTAAAAGTCTCTGTCCTGAACAGAGCAACTGAACACCATATAACTATTTATTTCTGATTTAAAATTTCAACCAATGGCTTTAGAAGTAATTGGAATGTCCTTAAATTGGTCAGAGACAATGTCTGTTACCCTTCCATCCTCTCTGCTTGTTCCGCCCTGGGAGATTATTTAAGAGGCCCAAGCTCTATTTCCCATTTCAGTTCTGATTTGTACTTACAAACGTGTTCTCTCTTTTTCCTTGATTTTCTCCACACCTATTTACTCAAAGAGTTATTTTAGATTAAAATGAAGGAATAGTGATCTTGGCAAGATGAAGCTGCAAAGGGAATGAAAGTATTTAAAACGCTACTGAAAATCAGTATCTTTTTAAAAAATGTGATATTAGGGGAAAAGTACGACTTGTAGGTCATATGTCAACTTGGGGCTTTAGATCTCTTAAGATCTGGGAAATTTGCTTTGAATGCCCTTCCAAGATTTCTCTGAATTACTTACTGGGAGGGAATTTGTGACATCTCATGATGACCTCTAGTTTTGAATTTTGCCTCTACTGAATTATCATTTTCAGCTTTGTATCATATGATTTTTTTTTACCATCATGTCTTCCAAAGATGTGTACAGTCAGTTCTTGATTCCTACAACAAATCTATTCATTAAGAGCTTTCTTATGTGTAGAAAATTTTGCCAAAAGTTAGAGATTTATAATTTACATAGACTGTTAACATCTTTGTTCTTAAAGATCCTACAGCTAATCAGCTGGGTTTCTTTTTTTAAAAGATTTTATTTATTTATTCAAAAGAGACAGCATGTGATCACAGATCAGGAGGCAGAGGGAAGGGACAAGGAGATTCAAGCAGATTCCTTGATGAGTGGAGCGCCCGACTTGGAGCTGGATCCCAGGACCCCAAGACCATGACCTGAGCCAAAGGCAGATGATTAAACCTTTAATCAACTGAGCCACCCAGGTGCCCCAAATCTCCTGGGTTTCTTGGTGATCTTTTCTCTTTTCTTGTCACACTCCCTTCTCCTTTTAAGTCTTCTGCTCTATTTCCCTTAAGCAGGAAAAAAATTAATCCTCTCATTTTAGGTATTTCCAACTTTTATTGCTTTTGCATATGTAACTTTTTATAAGATTTATTTATTTATTTATTTATTTGAGAGAGAGAGAGACATGAATGAGGGGATGGGGGTCGGGAATGGCAGAGGGTCAGGGAGAAGCAGACTCCCTGCTGAGCAGGGAGCCCAATGCTGGGCTCAAGCCCAGGATCTTGATATCATGACCTGAGCCAAAGTCAGATGCTTAACCAACTGAGCCACCCAAGTGCCCTTGCATATCTAACTCTTGAACTAAAGATCTGGAACTCCCAGTTAGTTTTTAGATAAAATATCATCCTTTTTCCAGGTACTTTGTGGAAAGCAGGATAGGAAGTAAGTTTGGAAGAGTGGGAATCTTTATTTTTTCTTATAGTTTAATAACTGATGGTGTGTTAGCACTGCCTCTCCATCATGGCCTTTTGTCAACATTCCCCATACTCTCTGGATTCCAGCTACACTGGCTTTCTTGATATCCCCTAAACTCACTGCAGTACACAGGTTAATGGTCCCAAAAGATGCCCATATCTTGGTCACTGGAATCTCTGACTATGTTAGGTTACATGGCAAGAAGGAATGAAGGTTGCAAATAGAATTAAAGTTTCTAATCAGTTGACTTTAAAATAGGGAGATTATTTTAGATTATCCAGGTGGGCTCAATGTAATCACCAAGGTCTTTCAATGTGAAAGTGGGAGGCAAAAGAGTAGGTCAGTGATGCAGTGTGATAAAAATTCGATCTGACATTTCTAACTTTCAAGATGGAGGAAGGTCACCATGAGCTATAGGAAATAACTAGACACTGAAAGAGGCAAGGAAGTGGTTTCTCTGTCTCTAGAGTCTCAGAGAAGAGAAACAGTGTTGCTGACCCTTGATTTTAGCCCAGTGAGATCCATTATACACGTCTGGCTACAAGAACTAGAACTGTCAGATAATAGATATGGGTTGTGTTTAGTTTTAAAGATTTCATTTATTTTTTTGAGAGAGAGGGAGAGAGGGAGCATGAGCACAGAGAGAGGAAGAGGAGACTCCCTGCTGGGCAGAGAGCCTGACCCTGGTGGTGGAGGGGGCAGGAAGGGGGCTCCATCACAGGACCCTGAGATCATGAACTGAGCCAAAGGCAAATGCTTAACTACTGAGCCACTCAGGTGCCCTGATATGTGTTGTTTTAAATAATTATGTTTGTGATAATTTGTTATGGCAGCAAATACTCATACATTTACCACACTCTCCCAGCACATGATGCTTGCACATGCCAATCCTCCTGCCTGGAATGTCTTTCCCTCTGTTTTCTGAATAGTTAACTATCACTCACTTGATAATTTTTCTTCAATTGCTCACATACCTACGAAAGGCTTTCTGATTAGATTAATCCTTTATTAAATGTTCTTATGGAATGCCATATACTTTTATTTTGAAGCACCTTTGTGTGTTTGCCATTCTACCCTTCATTTGTTGGATCTTTTGTTTAATGTCTTACCCCTGGATTATACAGTCTGTGACTCACCACTGTATCTCTACAGCCTGGCCCAGTAGCAGGCACACATTGAAGGTTTAATGTCCTGACCTCTTACTGGCATTAGTTTTAAAGGCCGGTCTTAAAGGTATTTCCTGTTAGAAATATATTGCTTTACTTGGCATGTTAATTATCTTCCTATGCTATGAATTGAATCCCTACCTTGCTTTATAGACATCTCATTGCCTTAATATATAGTCTCAGATCCTTAGATTTAAGTCCAGTTCATTGAGCACTCTAACTTTTTATTCTATTTCTCATTCTCAATCACCACCTGTGTTAGTCTCATTAACCTTCTTATTTTTCTTGAAATGATGTCTTGTTTTAACTTACACCATTTTATAAGACTTTTTCTTTTTTCTCACTGTCTCCAGGTATAGAAATGCACTATATGGAGAAATTTTTTAACTATATATATTAGTTCTAACATTGTTTTCCTCATGTGTCATATTTTAGCTATTCTTTTAAAAATATTATCTGAGAAGTTTCTTGTTTGATTTGTCAAAGAAAACTATAGAATTTGCTTATTCTACCAATTGCCCAACTTCAATATCATCATTTATGCTTCTGTACTTATTATGTATATACATATATATTTTTTCTTGGAGTTATTTTTGTAACTTTTAAATTTTGATCTAATTCCAAATATATAACTTGCAAGGATGGTACAAAGATTTTTAGTATATCATTTACCCTAGATTCACATCAATTGCTTAATTTTGCCTTACTGTTTTATCATCATCATTGTGTGTTTGTGTGTGTATATATGTGTACTTAATATAATTCTGTCTTTTGAACTATTTATGAGTAAGTTGGAGACATTGTGCCCCATTACCACTAATTCTTTATTCATTCTCTTATAATGATCAAAATCACGGTAGTCAAAATTGATACAATATTCTTAATTAAATCTAATCTACACTTAAATTTTATCACTTGTTACAGTGTTGTTCTTTATAGCTATTTTTTTACTCTGATCCAGAATCCAAAACAGAATCACAAATTGCATTAATGTCATGTGTTTTAGTATAGTTAAAGACTGAGGAAAAGTTTATTAGTTTTACCTTTTCTTTCTTGACTTAATTATTTTTGAAAATCACAGACCAGTTATTTTTTAGAATGTCCATCAATATGGGTTTGTCTAATATTTCTTCGTTGTTAGATTTAGGTTATGCGCTTTAGGCAAAAATATCAATGCCATGATGTTGGGCCCTTTTCAATGCATTATTTCAAGAGGCACATGATGTTTCTTTATCACAATACTGGTAATGTTAACTTTAATCACTAGGTTAAGGTAGAATCCAATATATTTCTTCTCTCTGAAGCAATTATATGGGGATGTATTTTCAGATTATGTGAATGTCCTATTCCTCAAAGAACATTCAATCACTAGTTTTAGCATACATTCATGCTTCATGAATTATTATGTATTTATTAGTTGGCCTCCAAGGATAAAGAACTTTTTATCTATCTATCTATCTATCTATCTATCTATCTATCTATCTATCATCTATCTATGTATCTATGTACCTATCTATCATCTATCTATGTATCTATCTAATCTATCTATCATGTATCATCTTCCTCATCATCTATTTATCTGTTCTAGCTCTAATGAGATGATACCGATATCTCCAATTCCAACCTAACATTATAGGGTACATTCTGTTTCATTGCTTTCTGTATTTTCAATGCCCTTATCCAAAAAAAATTGATTTTCACTATCCTCAATATATTTATTCATTTTTCTCAAGAGTAGAACACACAAGGAATGGTTTAGAATTCTTAACTCAAAACTCTGCAAAAATAGCAAATATACTAGAGTTCAATATTATTCATATTCCTTTTTTTTATTAGGGTTAATATTTGCATAACATGGAAGACATGTCTTAGAAGACATGGAAGACAATTTGATGAATTTTGACAAATACAGGCAGCTGCATAATCTAAACTCCTGTGAATGTAAAGAGCACATCTATCACCCAAGAAAATTTTGTCACCCTTTACAGTTAATATTCCCACTAAAAAACACCTGCTTTTTATTTTTTCATCATTGATTAACTTTGCCTATAGTAGAACATCACATAGATGAAATTATAGAAAAATTATTCTTTAACTTAACACAATGTGAGTGAAATTCACCAATGCTGTTGTATGTATCAATAGTTTATCTCTTTTTATTGCTTTTTTTTAAAGATTTTATTTATTTATTCATGAGAGATACACAGAGAGAGAGAGAGGCAGAGACACAGACAGAGGGAAAAGCAGACTCCATGCAAGGAACCTGATGTGGGACTCGATCCTGGGACTCCAGGATCACACCCTGGGCTGAAGGCAGGCGGTAAACCGTTGGCCCACCCAGGGATCCCTTTCCTTTTTATTGTTAAGTAGTATTCCTTTTTTTTTTCATGTATTTTTTTTTTCCATTTTATAAACATGTCACAATTTTAAAAATTCTCTTATTGATAAAATTTATTTATTTATTTATTTATTTTTAAAAGATTTTATTTATTTATTCATGAGAGACACAGAAAGAGAGAAAGAGAGAGGCAGAGACACAGGTAGAGGGAGAAGCAGGCTCCATGCAGGGAGCCCGGCATGGGACTCAATCCTGGGACTCCAGGACCAGGCCCTGGGCTGAAGGTGGCACTAAACTGCTGAGCCACCCAGGCTGCCTGTTGATAAACTTTAAGATTATTTCCAGTTTTCCAGTTTGGAGTTATAATGAAAAATGTTTCTATGAACATCTGTGTACAGCCTTTAAAATACACACATATACATACACATATATATGTATATATATATATATATATACACACACATGTATATATATATGCATGTATATATATGTATATTTGCCTTTCTTGGGTAAAGATCTTTTAGTGGAATTCCTGTATCATAAGCTAAATGTTTGTTAAGTTTATGAAAAACAACCAAACCATTTTCTTTTTCTTTTTTTTTAACCAAACCATTTTCAAAGGTGATTTTATCATTTTATACATCTATCAGCTATGTATGAGAGTTCTAGTTGCTCTACGTTCCCACCAACACTGATGTTGTCAGTCATATTTATGTTAGCTATTCTAGAAGTTGCAAAATGGCATCTTACTGTGGCTTTATTTTTTAATTTTTTAAAAGATTTATTTATTTATTTATTTATTTATTTATTTATTTATTTATTTGAGACAGAGAGAGGCAGAGACATAGGCAAAGGGAGAACAGATCCCCCACAGGGAGCCCATTGTGGGAGGAACACCCCATCCAGATCCCTAGACCATGACCTGAAGGCAGCCAACCAACCACTGAGCCACGCAGTCATCACTTATTGTGGCTTTAATTTGCATTTATATGATGGTTAATGATACAGAGAAAATTTTCCAGTACTATTGGCTTTTCATACAGCTTCATTTGTGTTAACTCTACTTATATATTTTGCCAGTAATTTGTTGAGTTTTTTGTAGAAGTTCTTTATATATTTTTGATACTAGTCATTCATTAGCTACGTGTATCAAGAATATTTTTTAACCAGTCTGTAGCTTGCCTCTTCATAATCTTATTGTCCTTTAATGAAAGCAATTTTGAGTTTCAATGAAATCTTACTTAACACTCTTGGTTTTATGGCTACTACTTCTGTATTCTAAGAAGTTTTTAGCTACACCCAGTTTATGAAGATGTTCTTCTATATCTTTTCTAGAAGCGTTGTGGTTTTAGTCTATATTATTTGATCTATGACCCAACATGCTTTAATTTGTGTATGGGGTGTGTGTGTGTGTGTGTGTGTGTGTGTGTGAGAGAGAGAGAGAGAGAGAGAGAGAGAGTGAGAGAGAGAGAGAGGATCAAGGATTTATTTGTTTGATTTTTTTCATATGGATATTCATTTGTTCACCACCATTGTTGAGAATATTGTACAAATCAGTTGACTGAACAAAGTTAAATCATTTCGGGCTTTACACTTATTTCGTTGAGCCCAAATTTTGCTTTTATAGGTCCTTTGCATTTCAATGCAAATTTCAAAAAAACTTTTTTTTTGGGGGGGGGGGGGTCTTCTGAGGATGTAATTACCTTGACTCTATACAGAAATTGAAGAGAATTAATATCTTAAAAATATTTAGTCTTGGGATCCCTGGGTGGCTCAGCAGTTTAGCACCTGCCTTCGGCCGGGGGCGTGATCCCGGAGTCCCAGGATGGAGTCCCACGTCAGGCTCCTTGCATGGAGTCTGCTTCTCCCTCTGCCTATGTCTCTACGTTTCTTACTCTCTCTCTCTCTCTCTGTGTCTCTCATGAATAAATAAATAAAATCTTAAAAAAAAAAAAAGTTTAGTCTTCCAATCTGTGAACCAGGTATAGCTCTCTTTACCTAGTATTTTAAAAATTCTTTAGCAATATTTTATTGTTTGCAGGGATTTTACACGTGTTTTGTTGAATTTGTCTCTATTTATGATTTTGAGGTTATTTTGAAAGAATTTTTTTAAATGTTATCTTTTACACTGTTCACTGCTAGTGTATAAAAAGAATTTTTCTCTATTGACTTTATATCCTGTGGCCTTGCTAAATTTTCTTATTTATTTTCATATTTGCATTGTACATTTCTTACTATTTTCTATGAACATGATCAAATTGTCTGTAAGTAAAAAAAAATTATTTGCTTTTTCCTTTCTAATACTTCTGCATTTATTTATTTTTCTTGAAGTATTGTCCTATCTAAAACTTCTAATACAATAGCAAATGCAATTGGTAAGAACCAACTTTTGGTTTTTAAAGATTTTATTTATTTACTAGAGAGAGAGAGAACAAGAGAGCACATATGAGCTAGGGGGAGGGGCTGAGGGAGAGGGAGAAGCAGGCTCTCTGCTGAGCAGGAAGCCTGACTCAAGGCTAGACCCCAGGACCCAGGGATCACGACCCAAACTAAAGACAGAAGCTTAACCACCTCAACCATACATGTGCCCCCAACTTTTGGCTTTTAAATTTTTTCTACTGTTTGTCTGGTTTCTACAATTTAGTAGAAATAATATAATATAATATATATATAATCATTTTAGATTATATTCTTTTTTATTTTCTTTCCTTTATTTATTTTGGATTTGATTGCCTTTTTTCCACCTTCTTAGAGTGATAGCTTGAATTATTGAATTTAAATGTCTATTTTTAAAATATTTATTTATTGTAATATTTTAAATATATTTATATTATAATATTTAAAATATTATATATAAGTATATAAAGCTATTTATTTCCTTCTATGCATGGCTTTAACATAAATTCCACATATTATAGATAATAAATACCATTTTTATCATCAAATGGTTGAAATATTTTATGATTTTAATTCTGATTTCTTTCTTCCATGATCCATGGGATATTTAATAGTGTGCTGATTAGTTTCCAAATATTTGAGGCTTTTATAAATACTTTGTAATAATTTATTTCTAATTTAATTCTATGTGGTCAAACATATTGGTAAGATTTTAAACTTTTGAAATGTATTAAAACTTGTTTTACTTCACAGCATGCAGGTCTTGGTAAGCACTCTATGTGCAGTTAAAAGGATTTACAGTTATAGGTGATTTGTTTTATAAATGTCAATTAGATCATAATATTTGATCATAAAGAAGATGTGAGATATTATATATATATATATATATATATATATATATATATATATATACATACACATACATACATACATACAATGGAATATTTTTCCACCATTGGAAAGGATAAATACCCACCATTTGCTTCAACATGGATGGAACTGGAGGGTATTATGCTGAGTGAAGTAAGTCAATCGGAGAAAGGCAATCATCCTATGGTTTCACTCATACGGGGAATATAAGAAATAGTGAAAGGGATTATAAGGGAAAGGAGGGAAACTTGGGAAAAGTTAAAGGGAGACAAACCATGAGAGACTCCTAACTCTGGGAAACAAATAAAGGGTTGAAGAAGGGGGTGGGGTAACTGGGTAATGAGCACTAAGGAGGGCACTTAATAGGATGAGCACTGGGTGTTCTACTATAAGTTGACAAATTGAATTTAAATAAAAAATATTAAAAGAAAATGCAAACAGCAAGCAAAGAATTAAAAAAACAATATTTGATCATATTGTTTAAATCTTCTATGTCCTTACTGACTTCCTGCTTATTCGATCAATTGCTGAGAGCGTTGTTAAAATCTCCAACTGTAATGGTGGATTTGGCTATCTCTACCTTTAGTTTTGTCAGTTATTTCCTTCATTTATTTTGAAGCTTTGTTATTGGACATCCACACAACCATGATTGTTTTTCCTGATGAATTGATCATATATCATTTTGAAATGTCTCTCCTATTGCTAAGAATATTTCTTCTTGTGAAGTCTATTTTGTTTGATATTATAGCTACTCTAACTTTATCTCACTGTTTTTATGGCATATCTTTCCATTCTTTTATTTTCAACTTCCCTGTTTCTTTACATTTAAAATGCTTCTCATGCACAAGAAAGGATTGGGTCCTATGGTTTTTTAACCCATGGCAATATGTCTTTTAATTAGAGAGTTTATTTCCATCTAAGTTTTATATAATTGGATTATGTCTACTAGTTTTCTCCATCTTTCCTAGTGTGCCATTTTTTCTTTTCTGTTTTCTTACCTTTTCTGGAATAATTGTTTGCTGCATTTTGTGGGATTCTATTTTAATTTCTCTATTGGTTTTTAGGTATTTCTTTGCACTATTTATTTTTGTAAAGATAATGATATGCATTCCTAACTTATCATATATACTTAGAGTTGATATTATATTTTTCAAATGAAATATAAGAAACTTGTAATAGCGCAGTTTATTTTACCCCCATTATTTTTAAGTTCTTAATATATATCTACATGTATCATGTACCTTACAATATGGTTTAATTTTTGCTGTAAACAGCCACACATTTTTTTTTAAAGATTTATTTATTTATTTTGGAGAGAGTGCAATGTGTGCATGCACATGCTGGGAGGAGGAGCTAAAGGAGAGGGGAACCCAAGCGGACTATATGCTGAGCATGAAACCTCATGTGGGGCTTAATTTCATGATCCTGAGATCATGACCTGAGCTAAAACCAAGTATCAGACACCTAACAGACTAGGCCATCCAGGTGCCGCAGCCATATACTTTTTAAAGAAAATAAGAAAATATTAGTATCTTTTATATTTTCCCACATGTTTATCATCTCCAAGGTTTTTCATTCCTTCATATAAAGACAGGTTTCCATCTGATGTCATTGACCTTCAGTTAAGAACTTCTTTGCATTTCTTGTAAATAAGCTCAGCTAGCAACGAATTCTCCTACTTTTGTATTATATGCAATAGTCTTTATCTTCACTTTTTTAAAGAATATGTTCTCTGAGTGTAAAATTCTGGATTAACTGATTTTTTTTCCTTTGGGCACTTTGAAGATGCTATTGATTTGTCTTCTTGCCTCCATCATGGCTCTTGAGTTATAAACCATGATTCATATGGTGGTCCCTGTTTTACAATATGCCAATTGAGCATATTGTAAAAAAAGTAAAAAAATATATCTCTATACTTTTCCTGACTTCCTTCAACATTTTTTTAATCTTTTTTTTCCCCAGCAGTTTGACTATGATGTGCCAAGTTGTGTGTGTATATGCATGAATTGCGTGTGTGTGTGTGTGTGTTTATCTTATTTAGAGTTCGCTAAACTTCTTTGATTGCTAAGTCCATGTTTTTTACCAACCATGGAAAGATTTTCATAAATATTTTTTTTAAATTTCCCCCATTCTCTCCTTTTCTTTTTTTCTATGTCTAACTACATGTAGATTAGTTTTTATTAGTGTCAAGAGTCTCTGTACCTTTATTGTTGTTGTTAATCCTTTCCTCTCTTTTCCTGAGATTGGATAATTTTCATTTTTCTACCTTCAAATTCACTTACCTTTTTTCTTTTACCTACCTTTTTTCTTTTACCATCTTTACTCAGTTGTTAAGCCCACCTCATGATTTGATTTTTTTTTCATTTCAGAATTATATTTTCCAGTTCTAGAACTTCCATTGATAAGATTCTCTGTAAGTACATTTATTATGGCCCATTTGTCTTGAATATATTTGTAATTCCCTAGGTCTTTGAATATATTTGCAACCACTCCCTTAAGGTTCTTGTATACTTTTTTTTCCCCAAAAAATATCAGTTATCTCAGTTAGTTTTATTGATTGTTTTTTCCTCTGAGTCACATTTTCATTTCTTTACATGTCTCGTAATTTTTATTGCAGAATTTTTGCATTGGTTTAGTAGGACTGTCATAACAAAATACCACAAACTAGGTGGCTTAAACAACGGAAATTTACTTTCTTACAATTCTGAAGTCTAAAGGTTGAAGTTCAATATTTCAGCAAGTTTGGTTTCTTCTGAGGCCTCTTTCCTTTGCTTACAGATGGTCACACTCTTACTGTGTCCTCACATGATCTTCACTCTGTCTATGTTGCCTGTGTCCTGTCCTAATATTCTCTTCTAATAAGGGCACCAGTCATACTGGATTAGGGCTAACCATTTTAAGTTAATTACCTCTTTAAAAACACTCTTTCCAAATATCACATTGTGATATGTAAGAATTTGAGGGGATGCAATTCAGGACATAACAATGGATATCATAAAAAATATATTTTAGAACTCCTGATTCTATTATCTTCTTCTGACAAATGTTGATTTTTTGTTTAAAAAAGGGGTGATCAGGATGCCTCGGTGGCTCAGCGGTTGAGCATCTGTCTTTGGCTCAAGAAATGATCCTAGGGTTCTGGGATCAAGTCCCTCATTGGGCTCCCTATGAGGAGCCATCTTTTCCCTCTGCCTATGTCTCTGCCTCTTTCTCTGTCTCTCATGAATAAATAAATAAAATTTTTAAAAAAAAAAGTAATCTTGGCTGGAAACAGATCCAAACTCTCTCTTCTGAAGTGAGAAGCAGCTGAAACCTTGTCTGTTTATTGTTGTTATTGCTATTTTGTCTTCCAATTGTTGCTCTTTGCTGAACTTCTTGAAGTCTCTCATGAATGAATAAAGCTTCAGCCATGAAATTGAAGGATGCTTAGGTTCAGATTTTGGGGTCCCCTCTTCTGTAGTTCCCTTCTTTCCAAAATTATCCTCATATTTTCCGGCTGCTCAGACATCCTTGAATCCTGCACTTTGACCTTTAACCCAATCAAACCAAGTCTTTATGCTCCAGTTCCAAATATCTCTATACTGTGTAGACTGGAGTGTCCTTTTAGGCAAAAAGTCATATAAACACAAATCTCACCCGATACAATTCCCTTTTTTCATGGTTCAACTGTCTTCTAACTTTTGTCATATTTTATTTATTCTATAGTATCTTTAATCATTAATTTTTTAAAAATGTTTTATCAAAAGCATAAATTTTTTTCAGTGGAAAGGTTGGTGTGATACAAGTTGCTAGTCTAATACCAAAATTTTAAAATAAGTTTTGAATTTCTTGAGTTTGCATAGATCCTTGATGCAGAGACATAAGATAAAAACATTTAACTTAAAATCCTGTGGTATTAATCCATATGCCATGTTAGAAATAATGCATTCAAGTGATATGGGCTTAATGTCTTCAAAAAGAAGTGAGAATACATGACAACTCTGATAAAAAAAAACAAGGGGCAATAAAGAGAAATGATTCAAGAAAAGGATGAGATTGAGGCAAGCATGCAAATAAGGGAGGCTCAGATAAAATAAGGAATACAAGCAAACTCCAAACGCAGTGGCAAAAACCAAAGTTTATGCATTTGAAGCAGTGAAGATAAAAATTAGGAATACAAGAAAAGAAATCAGTAATTGCTATGGTCTGAATACAGCCCTTAATAATTCAAAGGTTGAATCCTAACCTCCAAGGTTATGATATTAGGAGATGGGGCCTTTGGGAAGTAATCAGGTCATGATGGCAAAGCACTTATGAATGGGATTAGTGACTTTACAATAGAGCCTCCAGAGAGATCTCTCGCCTCTTCTTCCATATAAGGCTATAAAGAAAAATCTTCAACCCTCCACTTAACTATGCTGGCACCAGAGTTCTAGGTTCCAAAATTGTGAACAATAAATTTCTGTTGTTGATAATCTACCCAGTCTGTGGTATTTTGTTAGAGCAGCCCGAATGGACCAAGATGGTAATACAATGTAGAGAATTGGTTTGAAACATTCCCAGATGGTCAACTATGATGAATATAGTGACAGGAGATTTTATCACAGGGGAAAGAGAACAGTGAACCAAAGGAGAATTCTGTTTGTTCTAAAGAAAGAAATGTAGATGATTGGAATAGAAAAGATAATAAAAATACAAGAGAAGGAAACTGCATAGAAGAACTGGAGTCTACAAATCAAAATGATATTTCTACTTAGTACACATGTGGCATTGTTACAGATTCTCTGCTGACAGTAAATGAGCCATACAGGAAAGGTCCTTGTGATGACAGATCGTCTATTCACTTGAAGATGAAAATGCAATGGTCAAAAAACAAAGAAAAAAATCAGTAACTAATTTAATATCATTTCATTTTAGTTATGGATAATTGTCATAAAGAACATATGTTTCAAAAAAAGATTATTTTTCAGAACAGTATGTCACAATTTTTACATATAATGACACATGAGAAAGGTTATTTCTATGTTTTTTCTATGACATACTGTAGTAAACTTGAAATAAGAGAGTGATTTTATATGTATATATGTATAGGCTTGGTAAAAAAAAAAAGTACATTTTTCTTTATGTTGTATAATTTTGATAAGTGAAATGGAATACCAGGTTTGTAAAATAAAATTAATGCTAATTTTTAAACTTAAAATCTTCCCAAAACATTTTTTTGTGTCCTTCAACTTACTTCTATGAACATTAGTTTTTTGTTGTTGTTGTTCTGGTTAAATGTATATGCAATTCTTAGCCACAAATTTTTAAGGATAATTTCTTTTTCTTTTTTAAAAAAGATTTATTTATTTATTTATTTATTTATTTATTTATTTATTTATTTATGATAGACAGAGAGAGAGAGAGAGAGAGGCAGAGACACAGGAGGAGGGAGAAGCAGGCTCCATGCTGGGAGCCCAACGTAGGACTCGATCCCGAGAC
This sequence comes from Canis lupus familiaris, assembly GCF_011100685.1. NCBI lineage: Eukaryota > Metazoa > Chordata > Mammalia > Carnivora > Canidae > Canis > Canis lupus. The sequence continues at coordinate 34,447,301 of NC_049222.1, read as the reverse complement.
TCCAGGACAGTGCCCTAGGCCAAAGGCAGGCGCTACACCCTGAGCCACCCAGGGATCCCCAAGGATAATTTCTTCAAATAATTTATCATTACCATTGACAATAAACTTTGTTTACACAAATAGGTAATAACAAATTTAAATTTTTAAAAATAATCATCTCAAATTAATTTACAACAGTTAACAATTGTAATTAAAGAACCAATAGTTCTTCCTTTTATTTCCCTTACAAATGCATCCTTGAAATATATTGTGATAAGACATATGAGTTTATATGTAATTAAGTTTTTATATCAATATATAAAAATAACAATGAAGTTCTAATTTGCAGTTTGTACTTGCATTGCTGGAACAGTCATTCTGCTGCTGGCTGCTGGCTTGAAAGCCACATCAACCATAAAAGTGTGATAACAGCGATTTAGGACTGCTGTCTGGGCATGTTCTTATTCATCCTCCCTAACATTCAGCCACAATCTGAGCTGCACAACCTGCTCCTTGTGCATCTTGTCTATGACAGGCAGCAGCAGCTCACTCTTCAGGTGGCTGCTGACTCAGATACCTCAGAGTTAAGTATTTCTTTGACCATGTATCTTGTGGTACAGAGAGAAGATGTTGCTATTGTATTCCTCGGTGTCAGGAACTGTGGGCCATGTTATCAGATTGTACTTTGTTCAGGCTATTCCCATAGTGGTCTCAGAAAAAGCTCTCAAGTTTGGAGGTGGCCAACCTGAAGCTTTCAGCAACCCCAAGCTCCATGAGTGATTGAGGCTTAGTATATCCTAAGATCTAAGAGTACTTATTTATTGGAAACTATTACAAAGTATGGAAGTCAATAGATGGTCATTATTTTCTCAATATACCATTGGCTGAAGCTTGTGTTGGGTTCTGTTAATTATTCTTTGATTGTCTAATATTTTTGTATTCTGCATTTTGATGCTGTTTTTGACATATTAATGTCCTTGATTGCTTTAGTCTTGTTATTGATTATAGCTTTTACCAATTTATTAAAAGATTCCCTTTTTTATTGTAATTATAATTTTACTTTGTCTGGATAGAAATACCGTAACCCTGTTCTCTTGTATGTTTATTATTTGCCCAATACTCTTTATTCTTTTATATTTAATATTTATTTGTCATTTTGATGTATATATGAAGAGGCCTAGTAGGCTAGATAGTTTTGTTTACTCTGGGTATTTGTCTTTTAGAAAGTAATTTTTTCCCATTTACTTTTATTTTTGTCTTAACTACTTCATTTGTTGTTTCTTCTGTTATTTTGTTTTATGCTTCTCCTTTTGACCTTTACTGTATTTATAGTGTTTTGTCAACACTATATTTCTATTTTATTTTTGTTAGTAACATACCCTTTTTTAGAGCATTTATATTTTATTATTACTCTCTTTCCCTAGGCCTCAATGTTGATCAACCATCATTTCACTCTCAATATTTTAAATTTTTGGTTTTTAGTTGACAATCTGGGAGACATTTATGTTGATATTAGATAAGACCTGTTTATTTTGTACATTTGCAATTCTATTCATTAATGCCTTTAGATATAGACTTTGGTTCTACATTAGCAGATTTCTGAGTGTTTTTTAAAAAATTTCTATCTTCATCCTAATGGATTTTCTCTTTAAGCTCCTATTTCTCTTCCATAGTTGCCATGTAGTCTTGCTTCTTTTAATGATATTAGGAAAATATTGTCTACATTTTTTTCTTTCTTGTTTAAAGTTATTTTTATAGACATGTTTTCTCTGAGTCTTTGGAATTATGTTTATATTCTCTTATCGTTATCATTTTTCTACATATTTATATACTCTTAAATGTGAAGAGATCTAGTCAAAGGAGAATTTGCCCACAGACATGAAAATGTTAGTGCCCATCTGAAATTGACTACCCATTTTATCTAACTCAAAAGGCAGATTTTTCTCTAAAAATATTTGAAAACAATATATAAAGCATTAAAATATTTGGAAACAATATAGAAAGATATTGATCAGGTATATTTTCTCAAAAGAACTGTTTGGAGTTAAGGGAACAAAGTAAGTAATCACTTAAGAACTCATCTTTCCCTAAAATTCCTTAAAACTCTTTCCTTGCTATTATTTATTAATGGCCTTGTTCACCTTTCATAACACCAATGTAGTGAGTTCCAAGAACATAGAACAGCATGTGCCCTAGCAGCTCTGTGGAAAGTAGTGTTGTTTGAACTGGATGACATCATTTCCTGTTCAAAATGAGGAATCAACGTTTAAAAATTTTTTCTCTAACACTTTCAAAATGAGCATGAATTTTTTGCATCATTCTTTGCCTTGGGATTAGTAATACTAAGCTGCAATAGCAACAGAAATTTAAAGCCTAACAAACCACAAAGTTAAATACCAGGTTTCTACTCTTCAAAGCTCAAGAGAAAACTATGAACAAGTCAAAACTTGTCATGTACTTCAGTAATTGGAATGTCTGAGGTTAGTTTCAGGTAAGCATCCCAGTGAAACAAGGTTAAATTGTCAGCTTACATCACCATACTTAGTTTAAAGAAAACTCAATGGGATTGACAATATTTTTCACAATGTAATTTGCTTTGGTTGGCCCTCATGGTGACAAAAATAAAAAGCCTGGCAAAATAGGCTGCTTTTCAAAAGGTCTTACAACTTCTTTGGAAGGGAGACTTTTTCCCCCAGTTTAGTTTGTTTTCTGTTGCATAAGGCTCTAAACTTGTATATGTACACCCTACATGAGAGTAGGTGTTTCTGGGGAGGATGAGCTGAGAAAAGCATGGATGGATGTGGTTTGGAAAAAGAATAGGATGTGAATTTTAGAGCAGCAAACTGTCTAAAACCACTTCAAAGAGAAGGAAGTAGCTTAGTGACAACATCTCAGGTGTGGGAAGTTAGCTGAAATGCCTTTGATTCCATAGTGCAAAGAAAAGAACAAAAGAGTTCTTTGCTGATCATTCAGCTGCTCAGAGTCTTCCTTTTCTCTCATGTTTTGTGAGTACAGTCCCTTAGAAAAAAGATCTTGATGTTCCAGCTCTTAATGTTATGCCATTTGTTCAGCAATGATCAGGATCAGAAAAATATCTAATCAGCAATTTAGAAATTAATCATATTTTTTTGAAATTTAAATAGATGCTTAAATTCAGTGGCAAATCTTAATTTAGAGGTTTCAGTTGAAGCTCAATGCTCACATTTATTTGATCTCTGAGGCTGTGCAGAGCTATGGGAAGGAAGGAGCTCTTTGGGCCACTTTTTGGTACTTCTGAGCAAATGCAAGTTGTGAAGAATATGTAAGGTGATACCTCATTATATGTCTTGTGTGAATTCCAGGAAAATGTGATTCTTGATGTTTGATTAAGTGTCTGTTATCTGTTTTCTTCTACAACTCTATTTCACATGCATTGATGAGTCAAAAGCACACTCAAAAAGAAGAAGAAGAAGAAGAAGAAGAAGAAGAAGAAGAAGAAGAAGAAGAAGAAGAAGAAGAAAAAGAAAGAAAAAAGAAATCAAAGAAAAGAGAAGAAAAAGGTAGCCCAGAATTTTTTTTTGTTCAATGCTATGTAGTGCCCATATAAAGAACTCATGGGGGGATTTTTTGAATCAAAGGGAGACCCAAATGTCATTGGCTAAAACTGAAGATAAAGGATTTCTCCAGAATGAAAAAGGCAAACTCTCAGCATTTTTTCACTGCTGTTGAGTTATATAAGAAGCAAGATTATAATCAGAATATTTCTGGGATGCCTGGGTGGTTCAGCGGTTAGGGCGCCTGCCTTCAGCTCAGGGCATGATCCTGGAGTCCCAGGATCAGGTCCCCCATCAAGTTCCCTACATGGAGTCTGCTTCTCTCTCTGCCTCTGTCTCTGTCTTTCTTTCTGTGTCTCTCATGAATAAATAAATACAATCTTTAAAAATATATATCAGAATATTTCTTAGGTGATCACAGATATCAATTTTAAAAAAATTAGATGATCTTATAAAGAGTCCTTCCCCTGAGAGAAGGATAATTTTGCTCATAAGATATGGTACTAGTAGTCTAAAGCAAGTGACTATTAGTCACTATTAGTGAGAGTATTAGTCACTATTAGTGAGAGTATTAGTCACTATTAGTGAGAGTAATACTCTCACTCTCAGTTGGATGGTTCCAAATATACTCTTGACAAAATTCTAATGCAAGCCCTTTTCCAATGTTTCATGCAGATTATCTACTAGTGATAATTTTTATTTTCTTTATAAACATACAAATTCAACAGATTTAATATACCAATGCCATAGTACACTCTGGCTAAATTCTAGAGTGGGGTTTCTTAACCTTTGCACTATCAACATCTTAGGGTGAAGAGTTTTGTTGTGGGCGCTTTCCTGTGCATTGCAGGACATTTAGCAACATCTCTGGCCTCTACCCACTAGCTGCCAGTAGAACCTTCTCCCTGCACCCCTCAGTCCTGACAATAAAATAACTCCAGACATTGTAAAAACCAGAACTACTCTAGAGTTTCTTTGGTCATTGATTATAAGAAATCCTTCAATTTATTTTTATTTTCTTAAGAAACCCTGTACTTTAGTCACCCATTGACAAATTGTTGTGCTGCACTTTAGAATGGCCAACTTCTCCTGGTGACTTACATAGTCCCCGAATAAGAGAATCTATTTTTTAAAAATCAGCATTCATTGTTTCAAGATTCTGGCTTCCCTATGACAGACAGAGTCTGCTCTACAAAGCATTTGATGCAATGCCCTGAAAATAGAAGAATATAACACATGCTATTTATTCTTAAAGTTGAGATCATTTTATGCTTGACAGAATCCTTCCATTGGCTTTAAAGTTCATTTTCTCTTGTATTTTCATGTACTTGAACTTCCATTATCCTCCTTTACTTGACATCAGCCCTCCTCAAATGCCTCCTGAATAAACAATGGCAATTGCTACACACCTTCTTGTCTACTTGATATTTACCCTTAACAATCAATTGTTGCAGCTGACTCTGAAACAAGTATCCAAAAATCTCAAAACCTTCCACTTTTCCCTTTATGCTATGCTTTATTTAAAGAAAAATCTGGTTTGTTTTTGAGATAAGAGTTTTTTCTTTGCTTTGAAGTTCCTTTTTTCCAAGACTCTGTAATGTCATTCAACACATTGTATTACTATTCATGTGTATCTCTTTTTCACTAAACAGTGGACCATTCGAAGACTTTACTGCCTATTTATTTCTGCATCACCTGGTGCCTAGGACAGAGGCAAATGGAAGGCAGTATTGTTTACTGAATTGTGTTAAGTGGATACGCAATTGAAGAGCTCAAGGAGACAATACTGCAATACTAGAAGCTGCCCCAGAGGTTGACTGCTTAAGTCATCAGACATCCAGTCACACTTCTGTTCTCTTCTTTTGCCTCACCAATAGGTCCAGCTCCATTACCTTTCCCACTCACACACTCAGGAGAAAGAGAACTTTGGAACTTTAGAGTTTTGAGAACGAGTACTATAAAAAGTGATTCTAAGCTGAAATGGGAAGGGTAATTTAGAAGAAAGAATTGATAAGGAGAGGGATGTCATATGTCACTATCAATTTTAGAATAAGAAATAGATATGCATTGAAATAATAAGCCTTTTCATGAAAAGGAATCAAATCAATCAACTTTTAGGAAAGAAAGGAGCTATTTTGTCTGTGGGCAAATTACCTTTAGAAATTATAAAGCCAGGATGCCTGGGTGGCTCAGCAGTTGAGCGTCTGCCTTTGGCTCAGGGCAGAATCCCGGGATCAGGGATCGAGTCCCACATAGGGCTCCCTGTGAGGAGCCTGCTTTTCCCTTTGCCTGTGTCTCTGCCTCTCTCTCTGCATCTCTCATGAATTAATAAATAAAACCTTTTAAAAAAAGAATTTATAAAGCCTGCCATATTAAAGTTTCTAAATTAATATTGGACTATTAGAAGAGGGCAGGGAGGCAAGAGTTAGCATTTTCTCCCTTTGTCACAAATTTGGCCTTTTAAAAGACCTACTCCTAGGTGCAGATCATAAAAAAAAAATAGCTTAAATCAAGGGATAGCTCAATAAGAAGCTAAATTCACATATTCCAACAAAGACTCAGTCTCTAAAAATAAAATTTGTAACTGAAGAGCAAAGATCTAGAATCACATAATTCTAGAGCTAGGAAGAACTCAGTCTCCTCATTTGTGACATAAGAAGTTACAATGGATGATTGTTTAAGTATGTTTTTTCTTGAGATCATATAAAATTTTGAGTCAATGGAAGATGATTTAATTTACAAAACAAAAAATCAAAACCGAAAAACACCTTTTCATAAAATTCTTCAAGAGCACATCTATTGTAAGTAATGATAAATATGTGAGTTCAAATTAGGAGACTAAGAAAATAATAATGATGTGGAAAGAGGCTAAGAATGATGCTGGTGAGCAGAGAGAAATTTACAAGATAAAATCACTTAATAGGAAAATATAAGAATTTTGAGAGATGTTCCCATATACACACAAGACTGCTGAACTGCATGGTCACCTACACAGTATTCTTTCATGATACCCAGCCCCTGTGACCAGGAGGGGATGTTCTGGCATGGTCTTTCTAATAGTGGAGGTGGATTTTGGCTGATGCATCATGAACATCCTCTTGCTTGGTCCCATTAGTGGCCTTTGAAATAGGATTTCTGGATAGCTTAGGCATAGTCTGTGGTCATGGAACAGTATTAGGCTAATGAGGGCTCAAAGTCTTGTTTTTTTGGCCCTGAGGGTGGGGTAGCTATCCAGGTGAAGAAAAGACCACATGCAGAAGGTTCATCAGGCATGCACCCAGCTGTTAGGACAACAGTTCTCAAATGTTAGTGTACATCAGTGCCCCTGGGGAAGGTGTTAACAACGCAAATGCCTAGGCCTTATTCCCAGAGATTTTTTATTTAAAAAGTTGAAAAAGTTATAAAATAAATGTCACTGTCATGAGGATGAGAAGTACAACATAGGGGAATAGTCAATAATTCTGTTATAATGTTGTATGGTGATGGATGTAACTACACTTATTGTGGTGAGCACTGCATAATTTATAAAATTGTTGAATCACTATGTTATACCTTAAACTAATACATTGTATGTGAACCAAACTTCAATAATACACATTTTAAAATAAATTAAAAATTAAAAAATAAAAAGTTGGATGTTGGACCCAGAACTTTGAATTTCTTACCAGCAGTCCAAGAGATTCTGAAGCAGGTGGTCTTCTTTGAGAAATGCAGTTCTAGAAGTTTAGTTGATTTCTGCTTCTCCTGCTTGGCTCAGGTCCTCTGAGTTAGACCCATTAAATTTTTTTTCATCTGCTCCTATTTTGATGAAGCCAGTTTTAGAATCATAATTTACTTCTAGAATGCTCTTACTGTTATTCAAAATAGTATCATTTGGCAAAGTGGAAATGATTTTGAGAAGAGAGAGCATAAAAAGCTTTTGAAAAGAAAACCAGATCATAAGATGGCCTATTAAGCAGCAAGAATAGATTCAACTTTCAAGCCATGGAGAATTTTGCAAATGGTCTCAATGAGGAAATGACTAATGGAGATTTTGGGAGCCAAGGGAAAGAGAGAGAGCACCATACTCCTGTCAGTAGTTAGACCAAGAATGTTTGTTCTGCTAGAAGACCTTGTGACACAGGGAGAGCCAGGTGACTGAGAGATTAGTGTTCTCATCACAGACTTTTATTCACTTATGTAGAAACCATTCCAGCTGAATTGGTGTTTCCAAGACTGAAGAACAACCAGGAGAAAAGTTGCCTGGATTTATAGGAAGTCTAAAAACCTTGGCTACAGCATGAGTACTTGGATCTTAGGTTGAAACAGCTGAGAGATCAATTTTGTGGTCCCCATTATTAGAAGAACCCAGAGTGAGTGGTTAATTACCCAATATGAGTTGTGGTGGGAAATGGGCTTAGGCAAACATATAAGGGCTAGTGAAATTTTTGGAAAAAACAACATACAGGTATAGAGGTGTTTGCCCTTCTGACAGAATGATCATTTTAGAAAAAAACAGAAAAAAAACAAATGCATGTAAATTGATTTGGCCAATATATGCCAAGAAGCATAATGACTAACAGCAAAGGCAGTGGAAAATACTGTGGAATCTGTTCTCACTGTAGTTGGATTCAGAGAATCACCATAGGACTAATAAATAATAATAACATTAAGAAAAAAATACTAAGGCAGGCAGTCTGAGCCAACCCTTTTTTCCACGCCCTCCAGCCTACCTTTTTATAACCAAGGCCGTCTTCCTATGTCTCTAGACTGCCCTCTAGTCGTCCCTGCCTGTACTGCCATCTCTTCTAGGCAGAAAGTCTACAGAATTTCCCTTGTAAGACAGATTGCTCTGCATCTCAGTGCCTTTTTGTTCTGCTCTTTTCTTAAATCTGAGAAGCTAGTGATTTTCAAATACTCCTAATAATGAAATTCTTTTTTTTCAGATAGCGTTTCATGCAGAAGCTCAGCACATAAAATAAGTACTCCTTAGCTTGAATGGAACAGACCCTGCAACCCTATCCATCTGGCCTCCTATGAGAGAGAGGCAGTCCCATGGAGCATTTAGGCAACTACTGTGTGCTAAACTCATTATGCCTATGGACTCCTGTTACTTATCTTAAAGGCTATATTTGTATTAAGCAGAACCGTCTTGAAAATGATATACATTCATCAGAACTCTTTAGGTTAGAATTGACAGAAATCCAACTCAAAGCAACTGAAACAAAAATGAGAATCTTCTGTTTATGAATCTTGAAAATGTAAGGGTATGATCTGAAGTAGGACCAGATATAGATGCCCAGAAAATGTCAACAGAATTGTCTCTTTCTATCCTTCAGGCTTGTTAAAATTTGTTGGCTTTATGTTCTATAAGTTCTATAAGTTCTATAAGTTCTCTCCACAAGGCTGCAGAAGAAGACATTCAGGTCTACATGGTAGATATAGCTGGACTCTCATAAAAAGAGACATCCTTTTCTCTTTGTCCAAAACCTTGTTCCTTCCCCATCAGCCCTGCCCCACTGCCCCACCCCCCACCCCCCAAAAAAAGGACTCTGATTGGCCCTGTTCATTACTGGGATCTGCTATTGCATTGGGCACTGAGGTTATATATTCATGACTTCTACAAGGAGTGAGTGTACCATAAAGCATCCTTTTTATAGACCATTCAACTATTTTTTCCTCTTAATAAAGGGAATGGATCATCTAAGTGTAAGCCACGATGGGGTTCAGGATGCAGAAGTCCACAATGTCATTAGAGCTATAGCTCCATTTCTGAGCTCTTCATTCCGCCCTCCCCCTCCTGCCTGCTTTGTCCCAAGACTGGTTTCACACATGCTAGTGAGATGGCTGCAAGGAAATTTCAGGGCTATGTGCTTTCTCCTTCAAATTATCCAAAAGACCTGGGCTTCCTTCCCTCTGACTAGATTAACTAAGCTAATGGTCATGGCCCTGAGCCAATCAGTGGTATAAGAGATTGGGAAATTACTGATGGGCTCAAATCAGTTAGATCCACTCCTATAGCTAAGGATGGCTTAATGGATAGGAAAGTTAAGGTTTGAAAATAAGGGGATGAAAGCAATGAATGCTCTTCTCCACACTACAGTGGGAGAAGTTAACTCCTTCTAGGTCATAGGAACTGTATCAATCAGTGTCTGATCAGAAAAGCAGAATCTCCAAAATCACTATCTCTCTATCTATCTATCTATCTATCTATCTATCTATCTATCTATCTATCATCTATCATTATCTATTTATATATCTATATATATATCTATCATCACTATATACTATATATATATATATATATATATATATCACTATTTTTTGAAAGCACATAACTTGACTGATTTCATAGGTTCACAGCTGAAGAAGAATTTTTGCCTCAGGATGAATCACACTTTAAGTCTCACCCATACCTGATTTAGATGATGTCTAGATGAAACTTTAGCCTTGGAATTGATGCTGGAATGGGTTAATACTCTTGGAACTGTTGGGATAGGGTGAATGTATTTTACATACAAGAAAGACATGAATCCTGAGGGGCCTGAGGGGCGAGAGGAAAGAATGTTATGAACTGGATTTGGTCACCCCAAAATTCATAAATTCAACCCTAATCTCCAGTATGACTGTATTTGGAGGTAGGACTTTTAAAGAAGTAATTAATGTTAAGTGAAGTCATTAAGTTGCGGCCCTCATCTGATAGGGCTGGTGTCATTATACAAAAATGAGGGGGCACCTGGGTGGCTCAGTGGTTGAGCATCTGCCTTTGGCTCAGGTCTTGATCCCAGAGTCCTGGGATTGAGTCCCTCATCGGGCTCCCTTGCAGGGACCCTGCTTCTTCCTCTGCCTATGTCTCTGCCTCTCTCTGTGGGTCTCTCATGAATAAATAAATATTTTTAAAGAGATATCAGAGCTCTTTCTCTTTCTCTCTCCACATGCACACAGAGAAAATTTCATTTGAAGACACAGAGAGAAAGCAGCTATCTGTGAGCCAGGAAAAAAAACTTATCAGAAACCAGCCCTATTGGCAACTCGATCTTGGACTTCTATCCTCTAGAACTGTGAGAAAATAAGTGTCTTGTGTAAGCCACCCAGTCTGTGATGTTGTGTTATGGTATCCTGAGCAGGCCAATGTATGTATAATAATTTTCTCCAAGAATTTGACCATACATAACTACTGGAGTTGGTTAAATAATCCATATGAGGCTGTTGTTTCTGTGTCATGCTGAAGCCTTAAGTTCAGATAAGCAGTCTGTAGTCAGGGAGAAAAGATAGGCATGAAGTAAGAAGGCAAGGACAAACTAAAACCAGAAAAGGCGAATTAGAAGCCCCAAGGATGCTCTGGAACTTGCTGGTCCTTCATCACCTCTAAGCCACCAACCCTTGATGATGAGGTGATCTGAAAGAGCAGCTGGTAGTCTTTGTCATAGACCTAGACATGCTCTTGGCCCAGGAGTCAGAAAAGCTGAAGGAAGAAATACGGCAAAGCCAAAGGGGCCATGGTCTGCTTCCTGCCCCATGCTAACTGACCTAGCAGATAACTGACCATATGTCTGAGCATCAACAGTTCTTCATGATCTGTGCCAAGCTTCCAAGCATAAAGAATTTTAAAAAAAAATTATTGCTGTGGCTTCCTATATGCCTTCCAGATGTCATGCAAATGTCTTATGTGGCTCATGCTAATCCAGAACTATGCAGTGATGGGAATTCTAGAAAATGTAGAATACCTAAATTGACACAACACAAATCTATGACAGGAATTAGCACGAGGTAGGAAGAAACAAAACATGCCAACTGGATAGTATCTTAACCATTGGCCAAACTAAAGATTAGAATCCATAGCAGTCCTCCATGAACATTGGGCAGGATTCAGTCCCCATCTTAGAGCACTCTGTATCCTAATGGATAGCAGCAAGGCCTATTGTCCAGGAAAATCCAAGCAAAAGCTAGTTCTAGATGCTTAAGTTCTATTGAGTATATCAAAACCAGCAGTCACCTTATCTTGGAGTCATTCCTTTTTGAATCTAAGAAGTGATTGTTTTCTGGAGTGTCCTAGGAAATGTTTTATTCTCAAGCTTTCTCATTTTATACTATCTATGCCTATTCATATAGGAAAAAGAATGATGAATAGCATACAAGAGAAAGAGAGAGAGGATGCCTATTTAGGATTTCTATCATTGAGCAAAGGAGTCATACATTTGGGTAGGACTTTTATTCTTTTGTAATGAGCTTTACTCTGGTGAAGAAGCAAAATATTGCCTGTTTGAAGGCAGCAGGGAGAGCTGTCTATCAGTTACATCTAAGAAATTGAACTATCTGTATGTATTTGTGTATAAGATGAACTAAGAAGGCTGCAGCAAGAATAAATTTATAAATCAAAGGGCCAGAATTAGAGATAGAGAAGTCTATGGGCAGCTATAATACAGGTGGATCAGAAAGCAATAAATAGACTTTTTATCTGAAATCATCGGATGTGATGAGAGGAAGTAAAGTGTAGTGATTAAAAGTACGACCTTTAGAGTCAAACTACCCATGAATGTATCTGGTTTCCAATGTATGCTATGGGACCTTGGACAAGCTACTCACATTCCTTTTGACCCCATTCATTCACATTTAAATGGGGGTGAAAGTAAAACTAGCTATTTGAAGTAAAGATTAAGTGCTTAACATATGTAAAGTGCTGGCTAGCACTAGGCACACCGAAGGCACTATGTGTTAATTGTTTTTGTGATTCTCTATCTGTATAAGCGGAAATGACAGAATGCCATCACTAGTGTTTTTCAAGCAACATGTTGAGAAACACCAAAGATACTATTTTTCAAGTACTTATCATCTGTTGAGTGCCCATTATAGGGCAGGTATGATACAAAGTACTTTGCAGTTATTTAATGAAATCCACAGAACAATCCAGGAAGATAGTTTTTTTTCACGATTTTATGTATTTATTCATGAGAGACACACAGGGAGAGGCAGAGACACAGAGGGAGAAGCAGGGTCCCTGCAGGGTGCCCGATGTAGGACTCAATCCCAGGATCCCAGGATCACTACCTGAGCCAAAAGCAGACACTTAACAACTGAGCCACTCAGGTGCCCCAGAAGATACATTTTCTTATTCCCGTTTTATGGATAAGAAAACTGAATCTCAGAGTTGAGTAATTACTCAAGGTCACATAGCTAAAAACAAACAAATAACTTAAAAAGATAAAGATCCCAACCCAGTCTTATTTGGCTATGAACCCTAGGAATGCTCCACCTAGTATTATGGTATAAAGCCACACTCCACAATCCAAGCACTGAGTCTGCTCCTGAGGGAGGTTCTTTTGCATACATTCTTAATGAAGTTCAATCTTTCTCTCAAAGCCCTGAAAGAAACCAAGTCTTGAGCCTACTGAGAAGGAGACAATTTTAGGCCTTTTTCTGCATTTCTTGTACTTTTGAGGAATGTCCCTAAGTATAGAAAGCCTTAGGAGCCTCAGCCAGTTTGGGGACAGGGAGGACTGGCTGATAAAGCTATTCAGCACTGAGAGATTTTCTTTCTTTCCTTTTTTTTTTTTTTAAGATTTTATTTATTTATTCATGAGAGACAGAGAGACAGACAGAGAGAGAGAGAGTGAGAGAGAGAGAGAGAGAGAGAAAGGCAGAGACACAGGCAGAGGCAGGAGAAGCAGGCTCCCTGCAGGGAGCCTGACTTGGGACTCAATCTCCCATCTCCAGGATCAGGCCCTGGGCTGAAGGCAGGGCTAAACCACTGAGCCACCCGGGCAGCCCAGCACTGGGAGATTTTCACTGAGATTTTGCTCTCAGATCAGAATAGTGAGGACTACCAAAGGGAAGAAGACAGAGAACTGATGGGAAGTATTAGCAAGTACCCCAGATATCTGAAAGAGTTACCTGGATTAGGCAAAATGGCAAAAGAGGCCGGTGAGACAGAGAAAGTGATATATCGTCCGAAAGCCACAATTCCTCCAGCCCTAGGGACAAGCTCACTAGTCCATTTGTGGCTGCCTTGGGCTATTCCACTTCATCTTTCAGTACTGGATTTGCCCTTCAGGGTGCTCTCCAGTCTCACTGGGATTATCTCTGCACAATTACTTCGTGATCCAAATAGTTGATTAGAGACCAAGCCGTCCTTTCTTTGTCAACATGTTATGCTTGCTGCTACCAAAAACAACATTTTTATTTTTTAGTTAAAATGTAATGCAAAATCAATTTCAGGGTCACCATGGTCACATATTGAGAATGACATACACCTGTAATTGGGAAAGTTGCTCTGTTGGCTTTGTCATTGTCCTAAAAGAATTTTTTTTAGCCAGCGCTCCAAGTGTGCACTATCTCGGAAGACCTTGGAGGGTTCTTGATTATACCTCTGGTGACTGATAGAGGTGAATGTGCATGTGCATGTGCATGTGCGTGTATAAAGGAGCCACTGCCCTGTGTTCTCTCATTCCCATCCACTCTCCTTCATCAACTCCTGAGACTTGAATGCAAACCGGCATGATATTGCCTGTATCAGAGACCTTTCTAAATAGTCCTTAAGTATTTGAGAGAGCTCCTTTTATCTGTATCAGCTTCCATGCTCTCATGATAAACATTACTTCTGATACTATAAAGAGTTACAGAGAGACTACCTAGAGAAAATAAAACAGAAAAAGAGGTTTTATTTATTAGATTTTTTTTCTCTCCTAAAAGAAGCGTCGATTGAGGTGAGTTGATTCACAGACAGGAAGAGAACTCTCTGTCTTTTCTATATCTTATCTGTTCCACCTGGAGACAAAAACTAATGATTGGTCATAAATGGTTAGCTGATGCTTCTTTATTGACTTGTGGTTTGCAGCAGCCTTACTTCCTTTGCTTTGTGACATCATTTTCCTGTTCATTTCCCACAGTTGCATATGTGGGTTTATGTGGTACACACTAATCCAACAAATGGAAGAAATTATGGACCATGTCAGAGTGCTTTCAGGAATAGAATTTGGAACAAAGGGGGCCAATACTTGAAGTATCCATAAAATAAAAAGGGTGATGAGATAACTGACAAAGAAGCTTCTTTGCTTAAAATTAGAATCCTGCTTACAGAGTGTTTTGAGTGAACCATAGTGATTTTCTTTATGGCCTGTGATCTTCATGCTTCCAACACTCTTATAGGCTAGAGGGCTTGTTGGGCTACTAGGCAGATCTTTATCCCACAAAGCCCAATGGGTTGAGTAAGACTGACTAGCCACAAATGGGAATAATTTTCTTTCCTTTTTTAGGGGAGGGGGGGGATCATTTTCATCAGCAAGAGAGAAGAAGACTTCTTTGGGGATAGTATAGTATGAGGGAACCATAAGATTCCAGGAACTTTAGGATGCTGATACAATTCCCATGGAGAGAAAAAAAAGGTGGGGGGGGGGGAGGTTGAGGTTATTCCACTTGGCCAAAAAGTCTTGAGGCTAGAAATTACTGCCCAAGATAGTTTTGAGTCACTATAAATTCTGTGATCATTCTGATACTAATAACCTCACTTCCCCATGAGCTAAGAGCTCCTTGGAAGGTTACCAGAGTGTCAAAAGTACCCCCTGACTGGACTGAGAGTAACTCTTACTCTGAAGGAAGATACTTCGTGGTGTACTTTTGCTACCATTGTCTGCTGTGAGGAGCACCTCTGGTAGCTGTTCACTAGAATTCTCTGCTGCACTGTTAGGGTTTCAGCTTGATAGTCAAGAACAAGGTGCTTTGCAATGTTACATTGCTGTTTGATGTCTATTTGTTTTTTATGTTATCCATGCACTAGCTACTACACTTGCATGTTGAGCTAAACACTTGTATTAAGTCCATTATCCAAGCAATTTTTCACTCAGAATTTAACTGACCACAGAAAAAGATAATCCTCTTTTAGAGTCTGAGTTATATTTCTTAAAGTAGTATCTGAAATATGTTTGCTATTGCATGGTATTCACAGAGGTTCAAGGAAACATTAGAGTCACAAGGTGTGTGGTAATGCTTTGTCACAGAAAGATCCCATGGTTACAAGCAAAGCCACAATTATGCTCTGGGAGGACAGTAATAGAATGAAAAATTTAATAAGCCCCAAGTTGCTGGATTATCTAAGTATCTTTAGGGGAGTCCCTTAGTTTTTCAGTATTTACGACAGTGCTTGACATATAGGATATGACCAAAAATGTCTATTGAATGGGTGACAAAGGAATGGTTAGCCTAGGCAGAGCCTGGAGAGGACTCTTTGCATCCAGGGCTATGAAACTCCAGCCTAACACTGTAGACACCTGGTGTAGTTTAGCATCCAGGGCTATGAAACTCCAGCCTAACACTGAGACACCTGGTATAGCAAATGCTGCCATAGAATTTTCTCTTCAACAAAAAATCAGGGTAGCTTGATATATGAAAGAAAAGCTTAGTGATTAGAATAACCTAGCTTTTGAATATGGGCCTTCAGAGTTTCAGCTTAGTCATCTATAAAATGGGATATGGAAACATACAGGGTTGGAAGATAAATTAAATAGTATTAGAGATCACTGTAGTTGGAAAAGCATCTCATTTACTACCTAATGCTGTCCTGAAGATTTTTCCATACAGCATTTTGGACACTTGGACAAAAATCAATCAATCTTTATCATTTTGAGGGATCCCTGGGTGGCGCAGCGGTTTAGCGCCTGCCTTTGGCCCAGGGTGCGATCCTGGAGACCCGGGATCGAGTCTCACGTCGGGCTCCCGGTGCATGGAGCCTGCTTCTCCCTCTGCCTGTGTCTCTGCCTCTCTCTCTCTCTCACTGTGTGCCTATCATAAATAAATAAAATTTAAAAAAATATATCTATCATTTTGAGATGAAGGATATTAGGTAAAAAATGAACATTTACTGAGTACTTGATATACATATACATGTCAGAAATATCATATGTTCCTCATCTACTATTTATAATAACTCTGGGATAATAGTCTGTGACTTACATAGATCAACTGAGCCTCAAAGTGCTTAAATATCCGTATCCAGCTTGCAAATGATGAAGTCATCATTTCAGTCCATAGTGTCTGATTCCACAGCCTATGAGCTGTTCTCTACATGGTGCTGCTGCCCTACGGGTAGTGCAAATTGGGTGAGAAGACTTTAGAACTGTTAAATTTTTCTACTTTTGGCATTTAGTTGATGTTACTAATTATTTGCTTGGTTTCAAAAACATCACATGTAGAGAAGAGGTCTGGGTGAACCTTGTACTTTGTGCCTAGTAGCCTATTCAAATTAATTTTAGATCAATTCTTGCCTTTAAAGAAGTTAGGAAACATTAACATTCATAATTCACTAATATGGTTTTTCTTAGGTGTTAGAAAATTTCTATTTTAGCATTTCTTTGATTTATTAATGCAATCGAATTTCATTTTTTGCATTTTTTTTTGTAAGTTTATAGGTGTCTCTTTTTCCTCCAAAAAAAGAAATACCTTTTCATGTCTTAAGGATGAATGAACCGCCTATGGATAAACATACTATAACCACACACACACACACACACACACACACACACACACATATCTATGGTAAAGAAGCAATACTGCTTATTTTTATGACTTCATTTCTCTTATAGACGAAATGACCCTATGTATATGTGAATGATATACATACATATGTAATATATATAGATGTAGATTATATATGCATATATGTAAAGAATATGTGCATATCTGCATGTGTATATATACTCTATATGCATTCCCAGTAGGATGAATGTGAAGCAAACCATTAGTTTTAAACCTTTGATTTGTCTCATGAGTCTTCTACAGCTCTTGTGGCTATCCAACACAATACTTCTCATTCCAGGGATCCCTGGGTGGCGCAGCGGTTTGGCGCCTGCCTTTGGCCCGGGGCACGATCCTGGAGACCCGGGATCGAATCCCACGTCGGGCTCCCGGTGCATGGAGCCTGCTTCTCCCTCTGCCTGCTTCTCCCTCTGCCTGTGTCTCTGCCTCTCTCTCTCTCTGACTATCATAAATAAATAAAAATAAAAAAAAAATTAAAAAAAAATACTTCTCATTCCATCCTGCTTCAAAATGTATACCAATGTCACTCAGAATAAATATTCAAGAGCACTTCCTGAGAAGGTGTTTTTATGTGACTGTCATCTCACAACCTGGACCATCTAGGCTTCCATCCCAGGAAAATTCTTATATACAGCTACCTTTTAAGATCTAGGAAAATATCTTTCTTCCCCATCAATCTAGGGCTACATAATGTATATATCTCTATGCTCCAAAAGCACAGGTTTATCCACTTGTCATTACATCTGTCTCATGGCAATATGCTGCCAGTCTGCTGAACTAGCATCCCTGGTTGTAAGCCTATTGTGATGACCCTTTGCATCCTGAGCCGGTGACCTCTCCCTTTCAGAGGCACTATTGGCTTTGTCAAACAAGTTGAGGAAGAAAATTGCTAATTCTGAGCTGTGTAGCTGGGGCAACTCCTCAGTCTGAAATGAAGGATACATGTGGGTAAAATTGTCATAAAATAGCCACGATGAAGGGGTTTCCACGTGCGCACCCTCCCAGACTCTGGACTCTGTAGCAAATGGATGCCAGTTGTCCAGAGTTCTAGTGTCAGGGAGAGAGATAACAATAATGACATTCCAGCAGTATGGTCTATCAGGATGCACTACTATGTCACAAAAAGAGCCCCAGAGCCATCATCACCACAATGACGCATGTCTACACTGAATGGTACCACTGCTTTTTCTTCTCTTTTTTACTATCATCCCTGGCAAGATTTTGATGACTGATTTTCCCATGAGATCATTAAGCCTGAGCTTTGACATTACATTGGCCTCAGGTTTATCTGAACATTATCCCTTTATATGTCATTGTATATTTTTTTAAATCTTTTATTTGATTGCTTCCAAGTCAAAACAAATTAAAGTTGTTGTTGCAATTGCTTCTGTGAAAAAAGGAGTTGGGAGTGTTTGAGGCAGATGGAAGAATACAGACTGCAGCTGATTCAACTCCTCTGCTGCAGGTGAAAGTGTGTAAGTGGGGAGTGTGAAGTTTAGACTTCAGTATCGTCATCAGTTACATGTTTGTCTTCACCACCATCATCACCAAACACAATTTGTAAGCACTGTTGGTATATGGTTGGACTGCGTGACCCAACACTCAGCTCAGTGTTGCTGAGAACTATTGAGGGCATGACAGTTCACCTGCATCTTGCCCTTGGTCAAGCACAATGTTAGGTTAAGGCCCTTTAACAAGGTTACCCTACAAATTGAGGCTTCCTGATCTTTCTTGGTCATGCAACACTAGAAAATGATAACATTTTATGGCATTTGGATAAATGGATAAAGAAGCTCTTGGCCTGAGGCCACCAGTCTAGGAACTTTGGCAACTCCAGGTCACATATAGGTGCCATAAGGAAAGGAAAGTAATATCTTGGCACACCTGTGGCCCATTCATGGTACAGCATTGCACTACTATCCCCAGTTGAGCAGTGCTACTCTATAAATTACTTATATTGGTGAACCACATGTGTACTTACTGACAAAGTTCTATGCTTGTGATACTTGAAATATCCCCAAAATCAGTGAATGCAATTAAGTATTCAATAAAATATTAAATTCCATTGATTGTTTCTGCATGAATCCTAGTAGTTCAGTTGACCCTAAAGGCACAGAGAGATTGGAGGGAAAGGAGGAATCTGTCACAAAATATGTCAAGGTTTCATTACTATCAGATGCCTCTAAATCATGGACGTGCCATTTTCAGAGTATCCAGGAATTTGGTAGAAATATTTCCATTTAGTTACCTCTACTGAAATAAATCTCAGCCAAATCCAAAAAGTAAATCAGACAGTCCACTGGGCATGGTGGCATTGGAGGGAGACTTGGAGGAAAGAGCTAATTAGTGTTGTCTAGGGGGTTTTTGGGGTATTGTGGCACTTAATAATTGCTTTAAATTGGTCATTAAATAATAGACTCAGGATCCATCCCTTAAGAGAGTATTGCATGAGATGTTCCTCAGGAGAAATCTAGTATACTTGTCCCTCAAAGAACAAATCTGGAGACACTTCCTCCTAAAGTTTTCTGTTAGGTTTCCCCAGATACCCCCTTTCTCTGGAAAACATCTTGTTCTCTCTTCAACCACAGCCCTCTTGTGTCAGGTGGTAACTGCTTTTCAGGGTATGGATGAACTTAAGAACTCGGGTCATGTCTTACAGACTTCTGCACAGCATCTTTCAAGTACCCAATAAACTATCAAATGACAGATGATGAGTATGAAATTTGGGGAATATTTATCCGCTATTATATGTATTTTATACACTACAGATGATAAGCTGGTGTGTTATAGACTAGATGGGCTGCTCCCAATTTACAAACATTGCTTTCCCAAATTCATTTTAGCAAATCAGTTGTGGAGAACTTGGAAAGGGTTTCTTGGAGAAACATTTTTGTATGTGGTGGGTAGGTTTCCACTCAAGCTATAAAATTCAATGTAACAGTGAATGTCACCACATCAGAAGACACATGCAACATGCCTGAAATCTGCACCTGGGGTGGGTGTGGAGGGCCCATAATGCAGAAATAGGGAAGGGGTATGCATTCCCCCATCTGTGTGCAGCTGGTCTTTGGCAGAATTTTGGAAAAAGGAATATTCGAGACTCTCCTATTTATCTTAAACTATGATTTTGCCTCATCCTAGATCTGTCCTATTTCCTAAAATGCTGCACTTTAAAAATATCCCCTTTAGCTTCAATCACAACACAGATTTTCTTACTGTACAAGATCTCAAGCTTGCGTTCAGCATAAAACAAGCTGATCCAAATGAATCCCACAAAAGTGAATGACTTATCTGGGAGATGCTTGCTCTGTTGAGTGGTGATTGAGGTTAATCCTCTAAACTGTTCTTGATTTTTTCAGATTTTGTCTGGCTGTGAGGATCCACAGTTTCTCTCAATGCTCGGTTATTTCATTCTGACTTTCCTGGAAACAGAAATGCCGGTACAGCCTTTCGCCTGGGCAGGAGTGACCCTCTTGGATCATTTATTTATAAATTGGGAATGTGCAAGTCTGGTACTGCCTGTGCTCAGGAAGGCTGACTAACATTCCCCACCCCAAGGCACTGGAATGCCCACTTCTCTAAACCTTCAGAAGGCAGCTCCTGCCACGCCCCAAAACAGCCTAAGGAACAGGGGAGCCACCCTGGGGTTTGGAGGCTTGAGCTAATGACACACAACCTCCTGGCTGTGGTTACAGGCTGCTTTGCCAAGGTTGTACAGCTGGTTGCCTGTGTGTTGGAAGATTCTGATGCCCCCTGCTGTAACTTGGGTTGCCAGGGAGAGCAGTTCCAGTGGGTTTTAAAGAGACCACAATTTATCTTTTCTCAGAGGCATCCTTGTTCCTTTGCTTCTGGCAGGTCCAGCTCAGCTCAGGTTGTGGTTACGTAAGTGTTATACAGTGAGCCATCTGTCTTCCCGAGGGGCCAGGCTGATTTACAAGCAAGGCTATAGACAGCGTTTGGCACTGTCATAGCTTGGATTTTACTTCAGATTTGAACCTCCAGAATATTCTGTGCTGTGTTCACTCCTTTGCATGAGGCAAGCATTCCATGTATTTTTTTTTTCCTTTCCTTTTTGCCTGGAGTGTTTGTTTACCACAGAGCTGTATAATACCTCAGCTATTTCTTTAACTGTCTTAATCTCCAAATGAAGATTGTTTTTGCCTCTATCCAATTGTTCTCTCTACAGCTGCTAGAAGTTCTTCAAATTTATGCTTTTATTAAATATTTAAACATGTATTTTCAGGGATGGAACATACTCTCTGCTAAGAGCTGTGCCAGCAGATTTATCTGCTCTACCAGTGGAGAGATGAATTTATGAAAGGCTATGAAGTGTCCTTGAGTAGCCAGCACCAAATGAAGATAGCTGAGGTTTTATGTTCTTTTCAGCTTCAGACTGGCTCTTATTCCTGGAAGACCCTTGGTGTGCAGCAGTATTCAGGGCTGTGAAATTCGAAGGACAACATCATAGAATGAAAGCGAATGAAAGCGAATAAATGTATGCTGATTTAAAATAAAATGTGTACCCCCTGAAAAAAGATGGTAACGTTTAAATTCCTGCAACTAAGGCAAAAATCTGTTATTCAATGAACAGGACTCCTGCAAGTAAACTTTGCAAATGAGATAATCTTTTAACAGTTGTGTAGAGCGATCCAACCCCTCCAAGTGTTTTCTGAGCACCTGCCATGTGCTCAGCCTGGTGGTGGAAAGAAGCTGCTTTCAGAAACGGCATAAAGAAGGGCCCCTGTGACTTTGCCAGAACAGTGGGGGCTGAACCCAATCCTGACAGAGCATCAGAGTTTTTCTCCTGAATGCCATCCTTTCCCCATCAACGACCTTCCAGGGTAAATGCTGAAATCTATTAAGAAGAACACAGAAGGGAAGGCAGATGCTGAATGAGTAAGAACCCCCTTTGGAAATGCCCACCAAGCCACCATTACCTATAGTAAGAAAAAAAATGATCCTAAAAGAAACAGCAGTATTTATTTCCAACCGTAAATACAATCAGCATCAATAATGTCTAAAGGCAAATTGAAATAAGCGGTTATATGAATTGTCCTTGCATCCTTCCAGCTTCTACCAGTCCATTTTCTTATCACCTAGGGCTTAGCTCTCCACCTGGTTTCACTCCCACAGTTACCTGATACTTGCTGCCAAACCTTCCTCAAGTTGCCTCCCGGCCTACCTCTATGCCCACCTCCTGGTCAGTACACTCTCTTAGTACTCTCTCTGCCTCTCTGCGTTATCTTCTCCCATTTCCCACTGCTGGGTTTTCATACCGGGACCACTCACCCCAGTACACACACAAGTCAAACCTGACATATATTGTCTCTTTATAAGATGTGTAATCGCTTATTTTGAACTAATTCTATCTCTGCCACTGGCTAGTATATAATTTTTTCTTAGTATCTCTTATTCTAAATAATTCAAGTCCCAGTAATGATTATAAATGAATATTCATTAGAATTCAAATACCTTCTATCCCCCTGTTTTGCTTATTTCTTGGGTTTCAAAGCAGTCCGTTGCCTCTTCCTAGAAGAACCTAAAAAGTCCTCTCCTTGATCAAAATTGCTACTCTACAGTGGTGATTTCTCTTCCTGGAATAGCCTCTTCCTCTATGCTTCTCGCTCTTGTTTATGAATATCTCCTTCCAAAATTCTGAGATAGATTTATGGACCTCATGTCTACCCTGCCCAGCACTAATAACTTCAGTTTTGCAAATCTTTAGGTCTGTTACTAGGTGAATGATGTAATCACTTGGCATCTTTTAAAAATACCATAGTTATTTTTATGCACAACATATGTTAAAACAAACTTAATCTCTCTCTCTCTCTCTCTCTCTCTCTCACACACACACACACACATATATATAAACAAATAACTTTCTTCACAGTCCCTGATTACAGTCTACTTGAGGAGACAAGACTAGCACACGTACATTAATTCTGGAACAATATAAGGGTGCTAAGCTAGGTGCTAAATCACATCATACTGTCAATAAGAAACCAGGAAGTCTGGGAAGTATGAGAAGGATAAAGGCAGTGTTAGTAAACTAGAAATGACAGTCTTTGAGGACTAAAATGATTTAATCAAGAGAAGGAAAAATCAAGAGTATGTAGGGAAAGGGAACTATCAAATAGAGGGGGAAAAACAGGAATATGCTTTTTGGGGGAGAAGAGGACACTTAAGAGATTGGCTGAGAAACACATGGCAAGAAGTGATGGATTATTTTCCATTATTTTTCACTATTTTTCATTCATTTGAGTAAGTAGGGTGAGACTCAGTTATGGTGGATCTTAACAACCGGATATCACAACTTGAACTTTAGATGCTAGGGCATAGCTATCATGTGTTGAAAACGGTATGAAAACTGAGTCTAAAGAACCTGAATTCAGGGCTTGGGAACAGCTGGAAGGTCATTTTATTACACATTTGCAGATAATGAGGTTCCTGTCTGATGATTTTTTTTCTTTAATCAAAGACTAGGGAATATTTTCCCTTCTGTGATTCCTCTTTATTGATGTTAAAACTAAGAGTATAGATACAGGTAATAAGTTTTTTTTAAAAGGAAATAAGTAGTCAGTCTACAAAGGTCCAACATGCTTGCCATGTTTCATGTACTTCAGATGCAAAGGGAGTCAGGATGAAGGTGGGTTAGCATTACCACTTAGTTACAAGGTGCCACCAACCAATGATTACTAAAACACTGCTTCCTTCTCTTGATGTTCCCTCTCCCAATATTTCTCTAGGAGTGGGGACCTTAAAGTAATTGTCATGTGTCAGTTTCAGTCTATCAATAACCAATATTGTGGCTAGGCCAGAGCTTGTGGATCTTACTATCATTGCAAGATGCCCTTTGGCAGTAACCATCAGGAAACTTTGAAAATATTTACTTTTTGCAGGACCTGAAAATCACACAGCAC
Source organism: Canis lupus familiaris (assembly GCF_011100685.1). Classification (NCBI taxonomy): domain Eukaryota; kingdom Metazoa; phylum Chordata; class Mammalia; order Carnivora; family Canidae; genus Canis; species Canis lupus. The sequence goes on along the minus strand of NC_049222.1, from coordinate 34,423,363 downwards.
ACCTGGGACCACACAGCAAGGTCTCAGATAAAAAGAGAGACAGAGAAGAGTGTGGGCCTGAGGTTGAAGGTGGTTGCCTAGGTTTTCCCAGACTCACTCTTTACTGAAGAATTTAAAACACAAGAGTGGGACTTGAAAGCAGAGGAGAAAAAAAACAAGTGATCTTAATGTTCAATTATTGAAATTATCCAGCATCTCTAAACCAAAGGAGGCTCAGTGTAGGGAGATAGCCTATTCTTCCTCTACTTTTGTGGTTGGCCATGTGTTTATTGGAGATAGCCATCTATTTAGTGGTTGCCCCTTTGAAGAGATGCTTCATCACTCAAAGCTTAAATCAGGAACTTGCATTACAAAAAGAAAATTTAAAGTCAAGGTTCACACTATAATCTACACCATGATGCCAGGGCATCAGGGTCAAAGGTGAGGACATTGACTGCCCGGTAGCTGATAGGCTAAAAGTCAAGGATAGGACATACTGTAACCTAGAACGTGCACATCTAAATGGGATTATAGTAGCAATTCTGTAATAATTATACAAGCAATAGTCTGAAATCCAATCTGTAGCCACTGTCTCTAATCTGAAAGTGTTCAACCATGAAAACAGGTCAGTCATCTTGTGGGCTGGCCCCTGGGAATCTGTTCAAAGATTTGGGTAATGTGAAATATTTTAACTCTTCGGCCATTGGGTATAAGGAAGTTTGAACCTGTCTTGAGTTGGTAGACTATTCCATACCTCATCAAACTAATTTTTTAGTCCTAGGAATAAGTTGGTTCCATTTAAGGGTTGTCTTATTTCAGGAAACAGTGATACATGTGGGCTTCCAAAGTTAAGTCTATATGATGCAAGTATTTGCATCAGGTATTTAATAAGAGGCATATCTATGGAAACTAACAAAAACCCCACAAAAGTTAATGATTGGAGCATATTATAATTCCTGTTTCTGGATTCTGAAGACAGCCAGACAAAAATATTTCTAGATGTCAGGTCCAAAGCATCTTTAGATGGGGTGAGGTAGACAGTGACAACCTGATAGATTTTTGGTTCATACTATGAATGTCTCTGGTGGTGTTTTGGGGTGTCTTACACAGCAACAGGCATAAAGATTATCTATACATCACCTATTGTAGTGATTTCTCTGAAGTCTGTATAAAGTTGTCCCACTTTAGCTTTCATGGCTTTGGGAAAGGGCAGTTTTAGTTCTCAATGACTCCAAGTCAGAAGAATGGGAAAAAAATTAGGAATGTTAGTTTGGATGGTTGCAGCCAGATATTGGAGGAAATGAAAAGAGTTCAGTCCAATTTATAGGTAGAAAATAAAATTTTAACAATCAACAGAACTAGAATCTAATGTTCACAAGTGTATATTATAGTTTATAATAAAAAGAAAATAATTTCTAGCTCATTGAAAATAGTTAATAGAAAATAATAGTTAATAGAAAATAATTTTCTAATAAATAGAAAATAATAGAAAAATATTTTTTCTCTGCACAATCACACCTATTTCTATCAAAGAGACCCATAGTAAATCTAATTTGTTTGCAAATTAAGTCTAGTTTCTATAAATTTGGCCTGGTTATTTACGTAAGTGCAACAAGAATAGTGATTGACCATATAGGCTCTTTTAAGTCTGCTTTGTTGGAATCTTTCATAAGGAATTTCAGATTGAACATTTAAAAGCTTCTCCAGACTAGGAAGTCAAGCCAAGGACTTGTCATTAGACCTTGCCTAAAGTACCTATAGATTTGGATGACTTCCTCTCTTCTTGACATCCCCCAAGATATCCTGAACTTTGGCCCAGGAATCTGCCAGAAAGTGAGCTTCCTTACTCACGTGGTAAGGCTGCCAGGAACCCTGTAAGCAAGGTACTACGCTGATTTTTCAAAAGGGCTTTATCAATCCATAAAATCAAACTTAGCTTTCTTGAAGTTGTTCATTTATTTTTAAGTCTATGCACACTCTATCAAATATATCAAATATGACATTCCAGTCAAAGGCTTAACATAACCAATGTTTCCAATTGTGTGCTTGTGTTACAGGGAGAACAGATTCTTTTTTTTTTTTTTTTTTTTTTTTTGAGAACAGATTCTTACTGAACTTATGCAAATAACTACATTGCCATGAAAATAAAAATATTCACTAAGAGTTTCTGAATTCTTTTTTTTTTTTTTTTGTTTCTGAATTCTGAAGGGATCAGATAGGGAGAAAAAGATAAATGTTTCTTCTTTGTTAACAAAGGTACATCTTGCCCAACTGCTGATAGCTTGAGAGAAAACAGAAAAAGGTCTCCTTAAATTTGGAAAACCAAAGTATGAAAGAACCAACAATATTTCAAGAAAAGCTCTTAAAAAAAGTATAATTAATCTCATCAGGTTATTCAGTCCTATGTAATTAATTCTTGATCTTAACCTTTTGTTAGCAATGTTATGAATCCAATTTTACCTTAGAGTTCCGTAAACTCAAACCCAGTTCAGTGGTATGGTTATCAGAAACTTGTACTTGTCAGAGTTCTTCTCACAAATCTCCTTGAAGATGAAGCACTTTTGTAAAAGCACTTTTTGTAAAAGCACAAATGTCATTTGCATTTGTTTTTGTAAAAAATAAGACTTAAAAGTGTCCATGGCTGAAGATCTGATGAGAATTTGTCATAATGTGATTAAGAAGGAAATTTTATTCTTGCTGTGACATACAGTGCTTTAAGAGGATAAGTGGAATTATGACTGATAACATTTCATACCAGATTTTTAGGAATTTCATATAATTTTTGGAACACTTATATTAATGACACATATCCACACAGAGAAATGCATAAAAAGGCTTGGCATTATTTATTTGACAATGCTTCCTATGAAATTTAATATATCAACTAAGCCTAATTAGCTTAATGTCTCTCTTTTCATAAGGAGAGAGAACAATTTGAGATGTTCCAGTGACCTGCTGGAAAATCCCAAATTACTTCCAGGTCAAAAAGGTTTCACTTAGGATTTGCTTTGGGGAAGTTTGTCAAAAATATTAAAAGGTTTTGGACACTTGACTAACTGGGATCTACGGCTCATTATGAAACAATAATTACTTATCTACTTAACCAAAGTGACAAAAGATTTTAAGGATAAAACAAGTTGCATAGTGTGAACAAAACTTAGCTCTTTTAATTTTCTTAAGTTATCAAATACCTAGTTAAGGCAATATGAAGCATAGGAAATTATTTTGGTAAAACACTAAAATCTTTGCTTTCTAGCCAGATGACTTCAAAAGTAAAAAAAAAAATCTTTATAAGCTCTTATCAGTAGCATATCCAAGAAAACTTTGTTCTTTCAGCAGAAGAAAGAAAATTACAACAGCATACTATTGATATTAAAACTTATTGAAGGAGATCCTTGGGTGGATCAGCGGTTTAGCGCCGGCCTTTGGCCCAAGGAGTGATCACAGAGTCCCGGGATTGAGTCCCACATCAGGCTCCCTGCATGGAGCCTGCTTCTCCCTCTGCCTCTCTCTGTGTGTCTCTCATGAATAAAAAATAAACTCTTAAAAAAATAAAAAAAATAAAACTTATTGAAAAAGATAAAACAACCCTTTTAATAACAATTCATTTTAGCCAATTTGACCACAAAAGGTGAAATTCTCTCTCTTTCTTCCCAGCTTTCTCTATTTTGTCCTTTCTTTTTCTCTTTCTCATTCTGAAATAACCAGCTTTTCTTTTCTTTTTTTTAAGGACAAAATTACTTTTTTTTTCCCTTAATAAAAATGTCTTTCCATACCTCATACCTTTTCTTAACCAAAACATATCCTACTTTCCCTGCATACGAGTTGTTCCTTTTATGATTTCTAGTAGCCTTAATAACACATGTTAATTAGAATTCCTTACCCTTAAAAATCCCGGTTTCTAGTTGAAATCCCCAAACTGAAAAGCAATTGTAAACTGTCTGTTATACCAGTATTCTTTACATTGGCAAATTTATGAATACATTTCATAATTTCTAGAAACATACATTTCCTTCCAGTACAGCTTTTTAGTGTGGCACAGATTGTGTTTATGAACAGACCCAAATATTAATTCACTTTCTCTATAATAAGAGGTCAAAAGTAAGTAAATTTAGACTTAATTGTTGAGCAATTAGTGTTTTTATATTTAATCTTATTTGGGACATGCAAGGAATTATCACTACTTCACTTAATTTAGCAAAATTCTGAAGTTTCAAGTTGCCATTGAGATTTTGGAAACTATTTTGAAATAGATGTAACATAGCTTACAATTATAGATGAAAAGTTTACCTAGAAGCCTATTCTACTTATATCCATGTAAGCCATTTCCTTCCCAAAATGATGTTTAGATTACCAATGAAACTTGATTACATGGTAGCCAAAGTCAGCCATCATTTCAAGCTATTTTTCTTGACAGGATTTGTAAAAGAGAGAACATGAATTTATTTGACTAGTAAACACAGGTAGAATTAAAGTTGTTTATCTGCATTATATTTAATGTTCATAACTCTGAAGACATACCTATTTTAACTAAACCAAATATAAATTAGCTTGTATTTACCAAAGATTACCCAGATGATGTAAACTTGAAAAATATTTGGGTTAATTCCTATATTTCTGAGTTTTAGGAATACTTAATTCATAAACACCTACTTTTAAGCCAGTTAAATAGAGCTCTTTTACAAATTGGTAACACTATTTGGAGGCAAGGGGCAGGGGAAGCACATATGCCTAATATACATCCATAGACATTCTTTTTTTTTTTTTTTTAAGATTTTATCTATTTATTCATGAGAGAGAGAGAGAGAGGCAGAGACACAGGCAGAGGGAGAAGCAGGCTCCACGCAGGGAGCCTGATGCGGGACTCGAACCCGGGTCTCCAGGATCCTGCCCTGGGCTGAAGGCGGCGCTAAACCGCTGAGCCACCGGGGCTGCCCGATAGACATTCATAAACATGACAGGCACAGAGACGCTATAGCTTCCGTTTCAAAACAGCCACAAATCAGGTACAAAAATAAAAGACTCAGTAGTTTATAAATGACAATTGAGCCCAAATTGCCATATAAAACAAGTTAAGTTTATCTATGTGGAGGCCGAGAAAATTAAGGCCATTCCACCTTAAATTCAGCGTTAGCACAAGTACAGCCATCCAAGGCCCCTGTGAATAAGAGCTGAACTTTACTTCAGTTACTGGAGAAAAAACATCTTACAGCTTAACGCCCTAGAAAGCCCCATATTAGAATGAGAACAGAGCTTAATACCCTTGAAAGCCCCACATCAGAATGTAAACAGAACTTGAGAAATTCCTCCCCCCCTTCTGGAGGTCCCCTAGTTCAGCCCATAAAACTAAGCTGGCACCCACCTCGGGGTCCAAGTCCCTGCTCTGCTGTGTCGGGTATACTTGGACCCAAGCTCGAGCTTGTAAATAAACCCTCGTGTGTTTGCATCCGTGTGGGCTCCTTGGTGGTTTCTCGGATTCGGAATCTTGGGCACAACAATCTACTCCTATGGCTAAAGCATTTTACCAATATTTGTGGGGAAGACTTTCAAGATTTGTATTTGTCCTTGATTTGCAATCTTAAGAAAGCTGTGAACTAGATTTTGGACAAGAAAACTTTTATAGCATGGTGTGTGTGTGTGTGTGTGTGTGCCTGTGTGTATACAGAGAGAGAGAGAGAGAGAGAACAGTATAATTGACACATAACGTTACATTAATTGCCGGTATACAACATAGTGATTCAACAAGTTTATACCTTAAACCAGGTTCACCATAAGTGCAGCATTTAAGTGTAGCATTTTGTATTTTAAAAAGCCTCTCCCCTACCCCTCACCCTTCCCATTCCCCCAGGCCCCCACCCCCCACATTTTGCACTCCACCACCCCATCCTGCTTCTATTCTTTCAGTAGCAAGTGATTGTAAGCAGAGTTTTAGTTACCTTCTAAGATGTTTACATTTCAAAGATATGGTAAGATTTACATCTTCAAGGCATAGAGAAAGGATGCAAATTTTCTCCTAGAAGTTTGTTGTCTTTTGGATGGTTTCAGTAGTCCCAATAAAATGTAGTAGCACTGCTTTGTAGTTAGGTCTGGGCTCAAGATCATATGGGGACCTCTTCACAGAAAGGAAGAGAGGGTCTTTTGGGTCACTGTGGTTATGGACATGGTAAATCCATTGTACCATACCAATTTTGTGCAGCAGGAGATGGGCTTCATCTTAATATTTTCCATTCCTTTAGCAATGATCACTGTGATGGAGGAACTGGCACAGTACCAGGTAATATATAGCCAAGTGAGGAGAGGGAGGGCCCAGGTATGAATACTGGTGGCTCTAGCGGCCTTTGCTTTCCCATTTCCCTCTTCCTCCTCACTAGAAGCCTCAATGACCCCATCAGCTTTTCCCTGTAAGCTTCTCTATACCTAAATGGCAGGTTCATTCCTTGCGAAGTATGCTTCTAGCTCTACTCCTTTCAGAGAGAGCTCAGGATCTACAGTATCTCAGAGGAAACAAGGATATATGCCCCATAAACCCAGTTAAATCTTGAAGAAAATTATGGATTTTAGGGTTTTTAGAGATACTGGCCAATTGATTCATTTTGGCAGCTGTGACTAACAATTCAGAGCCTGTTCCAAACAAATGAGAAAACCCACATTGGTCAATTAGTTCTCCTCTCTTCTGCAGAGGCCTGTGATCTCTGTTACCACCTTTACCCTCTACTGTTGTTCTTTGCCCTCTCACCTGTTGGGATATTATGAGCCCAATCTCTGGTGTGATGTTGCTAAAAGACTAATGGATAAATGTAAATTCTTGAACATCTGGTACTAGAACCAGAGGAGGCATATCAGCTCTTTGATAAATGCAAAACCCCATGACTGCTTCCTGGGTGTTAGTGCCATGCACACCAGCATGCCCAGATGTTGGTATCATACTCCAGAGGCTTAGGGGCTTTTCCCAAAGACTCTATGCATATCTCACGGGTGGAGATGGACCCCAATCCTGGAGTGGTCTCTTAGGACACCCTTGAAAGGAAAACAGCCTTCAGTAATAACCACTGGGTAACTTTTACAAAATAAAGGATTGTTACTTACAGGACCTGGAAATTACATAGCATACCTGGGATCACACAGTGAGTTCAAGGGTAGAAAGAAAAAGAGGGAGAGTGAGTGTAAGCGTGGGGTTCACCTTTAACTGGGGTCAAGGGTGGGACCTAGGATTTCTCAATTTACTCTTTATTGGTGGATTTAAAATAAATATTTATATTTATATTTATAATCTATATTGTGGGAAGGTAGCCTGATTTTTTGTCTAGTCAAGAGGCTGTCCATGTGTTATTTAAGATAGCCATCCTTGAAGTGGAACCTGTTTGACATGAATGCTGCAAAATCAAAGCTTAAGTCAGATACTTGCATTACAAAACAGAGGAAAAAACTGTCAGTGCTTACAGGACAATGAGCCAACGTTACAAAATAGTAGAGAAGTAAAATGAAGTTGCACAATTGCTTAAGAAAAACTATTGTCAAAAATACAACTCTTCAGAATATGTAAGGAGATATAAAACCGTAATAAATATTTATTTAAAATTATTTTTTTATCAACATGTCACATACAAATATCACAGTTTAGCGGGCAGCTGGTATTTATTTTTGAAAGATTCTGGAATTCTATTCTATTCCTGAAAATCAGCTTTCAGGATTTCTTGTTCACTGCCTTTTAAAAATGGTAGAGTCTTATTATATCATAGCTCTTTTCAGCAATAATATGCAATATTCAGCAAAAGATATTTTGAAGAACTATTCATTGATCGTAAGAATGTAAGGACCAGTAATTGATTAGATATATGGATGAAAGACAGGAATATGAAAAAGACAACGCATCTTGGAATGATCAGGACAATGGAGATTTCAATGAGAACTAAGGAAGTTGGGGAGAAAAATTATATTGTGAATAATGGACTTAATCCTGATTACACTAAATTAGCAGCAATGTTAGGAAACTCAAGCAAAAGGGCTCAGAAGGCACACTCATGACCATGGAAAGACCATTTTTAATCTGTGACTTGCTGTTCCTTAAGGGTTGCTCTTATGGAGTACGTTGTGAATATTCTATTTATTTGAGTAACTAATGTCAATAGATATTTCTGAGCTAGCCACTAGGATATATATCTATATTTATCCATTTATTTGTTTGTTCATAAGGAAATACCCATATTAAACTAACTGGCTAACTTATTAGTTCTATCATATATTTTTCAATAGTAAATATAAATGAAGCCAGCTTTTTCAGTACTGCCTCAGGGAGCCAGCAAGTTTTCTACTATCCAATCTACAAATCTTGATTCAATAGGGATTGTATTAATATGAAATAGAAGATTTATTTGCTAAAAACCTCCATGGATTATGTAAACAGTATCTAACGGAAGGCCAGTAAGCAATGGCAGGCTGCCATACTCCCTGCTGAGGGTCGTTGATCTGATTTAACTATTATTAAGGAAGGAAACTAATGATCTGAGATAGGCCATTGCAAAGAATATTGGAGCTTTCAGAATTTTAAGAGAGTGGAATGTAAAAGTGTAGAAGAAATTGCATATAAGATGTTTGGGGATCCCTGTTCTCTAAACAGTGAGGGAAATGAGTAGCAAGGAGGTTTTAGGGTTAACCTTTCTTAAAAGGTAACTGTCAATGTATTTGTGTAAGGAGAGAAGAATGCCAAATCTGAAGACTAGAGGACATTTGATCTGGTGAAGAGGAAATTTAGATTAAATCTCAATATGAGAAGGTTGAGGTTTATATATGTTAAAATAAGAAAGTCTGAGTTGATGAACTTATGTTTGGCATTATGCTTAGGTGGGTCTAGGACTTGTAATTTGGAATTGACTCCTACTCATTCAAGAAACAACTGAAATACATGGAATTTAGCCTTGGCTATTCTAGAAAAATAAAAGTCTATTACTAATTTAAATATTTTAAACTACAGGAATCTAAACCTGTTTTATAGCTATGATGTAGAGTGGGGAACCCAATGATTAAGATCTCCATGTCTGAATGGAGGGAAGCCAATTTCTAGCAGAATACTGGACAATAGCACTGTATCATAGAAAACTACCTTCTAATTTCCTCTCTCTAAAACTAATTTGCTCAAAATAGCATAACTATTAACAGTGGGACCTAAACCCAGATGATCTGATTCTGAAACATCAATATCAATTTTGGATCTCTTGCTTGCACTTTGCTCTCATCTGTAGATCACATTGAAACAATGTGCATCTGAACTACTCTGCCATTGTTTGATCCTTTTTAAAGCAGAAACTTGAGGTGTTTAATATTGCCTTCATATATCAGTTTATGTTACTCAGATGAGCTATAGTTGTTCAAATTTGTAGCTTCAAATTCAATGATGTGTATCTTTCTTAAATTAATAATTTATCTTTTAATCTTCTTAGAAGGGATGCTAATCAGACAGATAAATAAGCCTTATTCCAAGTTCCCAAGGCCAAAAGAAAATTCGAGAATAACCTTAAAGGGAATATAGTGGAGAGGTGCTTGAGTGGCTCAGTCATTTAAGCATCTGACTCTTGATTTTGGCTCAGATCATGATCTCGGGGTCCTGGGATTGAGCCCCACATCAGTCTCTGGGCTCAGTGCAGAGTCTTCTTGTCCTACTACTCCTCTCCCCAGCTTTATGCACATGCTCTCTCTCTCTCTCTCTAACTCTAAAAAAAAATAATACAATCTTAAACAACAACAAAAAAAGCGAATGCAAGAGCTAGGCCAGGAGTTCCCAGATAGGCAACAGGAAATACCATAAGAGCTGGCCACACCTTTTTCTTCCTTTATGCATGCATGGTAATTATCAGGTTTGTATCTCTGAGTGACTAATGAACTTAGTTATTAGTGAATGGTATATCCTTCACTCTGGGTTCTGGGAAGGTGTAAGTAAAGGAATGGGCTTTAGGTTATGGTAACATTTTGGTGCTGTCCTAGTAGGAAATAGAGAGTTCATTGAAAGAGGCTACTGAATTGAGCTTGTTTATAAGGAAATTAGTGGGATTAAGGAAAAACAGTTATAAAGTTCCCAGGCATGATATTACCACGCTAGGTCTAACAGACAGAGACTAAAAAGTTAATGGAACCCAAAGAAAGTGCAGTGGTTGGTTAGTTGTAAATAAGCTCTGTCAGACAGAAGCTCTAGCCTTCAGTGAACAAACAAGAAAGAAAAGAAAAAACTCAAGCAACCTTAGTCATGACCCAGCAGGGCTAGGTTCAGGGAAACATACCCACCCTCCTTCCTCACTCAGATCTCCAGCCAGTGCAACAGTGCATAACACACTGGGAAGCCAGAGGACAAGAGAGCCTTTGACACAGACACGGAGGTGGTTCTCCCAAGGCATCAGGAGCAGGGAAGGGGAGTGCACCTAAGGTGTAAACAAACAGTGCCCAATGCAGAGGATGACAGTGAGTGAGGTTAAGGCTAATCCATTTTTTTTGTGGACCAATGCCGGTATATCTGACTCTCAAGTATTTGATAATTATTCTCTAAATGAATGGCTCTTGGCAGCAGAGATCTGCTGTTAATAACACCCTCAGAATCAAAGAGTAAACATCAGTGTCTGAATCTGGAGTCTGGGGTGAGACCCTTCGAATCATGACTTATCCGTTAACAACCCTGGGTGAAAGTGGATGGGGAACTCAGAAGGGAATCCAGCAAGAGCTCAATGGCTTTTACTTTCCTAGAGAAACAACCGCAAGAGTGAAGTAGATGAAATCAGCAAAGGAGAGGTGACTTCATGGTCAAGTTTCTTCTAGGGTATTGGAAACAGGAGCCAGTGCAAAAGTTTTTTGCAAATGAGTTGGTGATGTTTCTTTGAAAGCCAATTAAAGGAACCTCAGATTGAAAATGATTGTGAACAATATTTTTCTCATTTTAAATCGGGAGATTGAGGTTCATTTGTGAGAAATCAATGTAACCACATTTATCCTTCGGTTAGTACTGAAAAAAATATAGTTATAGTGCAAAATGATTTTAGTCTTTTGAAGCTGTGGGTAATATGAATGCTAACTGAATAGAAATTTCAGATTAAAGTGTACAAGATGGCAATTCAATAATGGTGTGGAATGTTTGAGGGGGGTGCGTTTAATCTCAAGACACATGGGTAACTATGCAAAAAAAAATGTATTGCAGTAAATGATGTAACCCCAAAATTTTCACAGGATGGGCTCAATCACATTTTCACAAACCCAGCACATTTCAGCATCAGTTAAATATATGCTGTGAATGCAGAGGAATAAGGCCGGTATTGATGACAGCAAGCCTTGCAAAAACCAGACCCGGCACAGTATTCCCCTTCTGTTTTCCCCCTTTCAAGAAAGGGCTTCAAGCATTCATTTGAAATTTGTCTCTTAATCTGTTTTCCATTGATGGCAGCAACTGAAAAAGTTTTCAGCCGGAAAAAGTCAAGTTAAGTCAAACCAGTTTTGCGTGCAGCAAGCATGCAAATTGGCTATTTTTTTTAAAAATCAGAACTTAACCATATGCTTTGAATTCAGAAGTGGGATTATATACTAAAAGGCTGCATTATCCTTAAATCACCTTGTGTGTGTGTGTGCATGTGTCTGCACGTGCACGAATGCATGTATATGCCTGTATGTGGGTGTGTGTGCATGCCTGTGAGCAACAGAAAAGTATAGGCCTGCTCTCTCTGCACCCTGCTTTGCAGATGATCCTGAAACTGAGACAGTGGGATGGGGGACACTTACCAGAGATACTACCACAGTCCCCCACAGTGATTGTCTCTTAAGGATGCTGGAGAGACAGACTCACTCTAAATATACTCTGAGAGAAAATGTAGAGCCTCAGGAAGCACAGGAAGATTTCAGTAAAGTGCTTTTAATAAATAGCACTTGAACAGATATGTTCTTTTAAAATAAAAACATGCCATTAAATAGCATACCTTGAAGTTTAAGAGATTCACCACTGATGAATGGGTTGTGTCAGAAAAATATTCTACACACTAGAAATATGTACAACAAAAGGAATGAAGAGAGATCCTACCCTGATGCCTCTCCAGCAAGTTATATCTTTGGCTGAAATCAACAGCACCTCTAGAAGTGACTGCTTCATAGTCTCCTTCCCAGGCAGATGTACCCACGATGCCAAAGTTTCAGGGTTTTGAAAATGTTCTTCTGAGCACTGTGCATATATGTACAGTGCCCAGGGGGCACAGGCCCTGATGTTCTCACTGGGGTTGGAGCTCAGAGGTGTAGGACCATCCTATATGCCTCAATGAGCTCTGGCTCTAGCAAGAGGGGGACATGTTGCAGCCCTTCCCCATGTCCCAGACAATGTGCTTTTCTCAAACGTCAGAAGTAAGGCATAGAGAAGATATCCAATGGAGATGTTGAAGGGGCAAGTCAATTGGGATATTTTATCTTGTAACCAAGACTGGGTGAGAAGTGGAGTGTCATAAGACCGCCCCCCCAGCCCAATTTGACCATTTTTTTAGGGAGGCCACCTACCTCTCAATGTTGCAGCCTCTGGGAACCATCATATATTATTTTTTAAAATGCAGGTGTATCCCTTTACTCACTTTCCTACACATGTTATGGGTAAGTGAATTATCATATAAGCTTTCCCAGACCTACTGGTGAACACTGAGGCAGAAACGTGCTCTAAGGTCTTTGTATCTCAGCAGTGTTTCCAATTATCCAACAACATTTCACAGATGTTGCATCAATGTTAGGAAACTGGGTACTGCTCTGGGACCTCCCATTCTCACTCACCTTAAGCAATTGGTCAGGATAAGTGTGACAGCAGTCTGTGACCACCTGGGATTTTGACCCTCCTTGAGCAGAGAAGATCACTAGCTGTAACTCTCAGGTCAGGCTTGAGGTGGGGAAAAAAGGAAACTCAAGTGTGCATCCTCTTCCTCACACCTGCCCCAAGATGTCTGGTCATGGGTTCTCTGGACTTTTATACAAGTGATAATGGAGAAGGATGGGAATAGTGAAAAAAAGAGGGTGGAAACATAGCTACAGACAGAGGGTCACAACCCTTACCAAACTGCTGGTCAACATAGAAGTGTTCATCTGGCTGCCATGGGCAAAAAAAAAGTGTTCATCTGGCTGCCAGGGGCATGACTGTCCATGATGTTACAGACTCTACATATAAATTTTCTGTACACAAGTCCTCCAAAATCTGGGAAAACTTCCTCTTGGGTCATAGATTAATCCAGTTACATTTCTAGAATACTTTTTCACTAGAATATCATATTTTATCCAGCAATAATAATTTTTAAAAATTTTAAAAATTAAGCAAAGATTTTGACAAGATTTCCAAAAGCATTGGAATATAACTATACTGTAACCCCTGAGGAGTTACCTATGGTTGCTCTATGGTTGGTTTTAGGCAGATATTTTTATTTAATTTTTAATGAAATCAAGCAGCATAGATGGACTCTCTCTCTGTGACTTCCCATAACACCTTAAAGTCTTCTATCACATATCACATTTTATGTAGTCATTGCTCAATTTTTCAGCTCACAGCATGCATTAAAAAATAAAATATTTGCATTAATCATTGGGCTAATTAGATAACATTGCCCACAGCCAGAGGCAATTGGTCTGGGGATCTAAGCATCCATTGCCCAACTAGTCTCCCTGGTTTATTTATTTATTTATTTATTTATTTATTTATTTATTTAATTATTATTTTTTTTTTAGTCTCTCTGGTTCTAAGTTTATCAAATTGAACTCTTTGTGGGCTTTAAGAACATCTCCACTGCCTGAAGAGCAATGGAGAGGCTGGCCATTTTGGTCTTTTTCAGGATTTAGTGTCCCTCTTATATAAGTATAGTGTGAAACACTGACAGGTGAACAATACTCTCCAAACAGATTAAAAATGTCATTGTGAAGAGACCTGAACTGACTTGATGACACACTGATCCCATCCTAGGCAAGGTTCATTTACACTGTAATTGCTTATCTGCCACATCTGATTTATCTTTTTCCTGGCTATTATGTGCATGCTGCCTCAGGAAGTGAACTATCACTACTGTTCCTCTAGCATCAGAGTCTCCTTATATTTTGATGTTTCAAGAGACAATGAAAACATGGAACACTTTCTCTTACGTACATTCCAATCACCCTTGATTCTAAAGGCCTAGTGTGACTCCTTGATATTCTATCTCAATTGTAAGAGCACGATTATAGAAATATTAATAAAGTGCAATGGATTCTAGGCATCCAATAATATCGAACTTGAATATGAAAATCCCAGACTTTGATTCTGTATCAGTGAGGATAACCTATAACACTAAAGTTCATTTATAATTAGATTACATGTCCATCATGATCTGCAAGAGGGTTCTCCACATCATTGACACTCAGGAAGCCAGAATGTAGGAGGCTCCATCTCAAAACATGCTTCATCAATGCAGAGGTGGAGAAGAGAGGGCATGGCAAACCACAAGCTGCTACTTACAGCTGCTGACCAAATATAACCCATTATTTCTTCAGTTCAGTATTCATTGGCTAACTAAGTCACATGGCTATTTCTGAGTTCTTTGCAGGCAGGGAAACCAAGTATCTGTAATGATATAGTGTACCATGTGGCTTCATGAGCAGAAATAAGGCATTCATTTGTTCAACAAACACCTTTGAGTACCTATTATGGGTCAGAACAGGTTGAGGCTCTTGCAATATGTCAAACACAAAAACATATAAAGATCCCTGTCCTCATGGAGTTTCTACTTTAGTGGGAAGACAAAGTCAATACACAATAAGTGTAATGTAAAGTAAGGTACTTATTTTGTTAGAAGTTGATAATTGCTACGGAGAAAGAAATTTTAGAACAAGGTTGGGGAGCAGATGGCAGCGTGTGATTGGAAGTGCCAGAGAAAAAGGAATGGCGATGTTACTTTCTTTTTAATTAATTTATTTTAAAAAAGATTTTATTTATTTATTTGACAGAGAAAGAGAGAGCAAAAATGGGAAGAGGGGCAGAGGGAGAGGGAGAAGCAGACTCCCCCATGAGCAGAGAACCTGAATTTGGACTCTATCCCAGGATTCTGGGATCATAACCTGAGCCAAAGGCAGACACTTAAGGAACTGAGCCACCCAGACACCCCAAAATGATAATTTTAAATAAAATTGTCAGGGAAGGACCCACTAAATAAGTAAAATCTAAGCAAAAACTTGAAGTAGGTCAGGGAGTTACCTCCATGTACATCTGATCCTATACGACTCCCTTGGCTTTTATTTTCAGTAGTTAGGAAACCTTTGATGGCTTTTGAACAGAGAAATAGCATGACTAATATGACTTCTGTTATAAAAGAAACTTTTCTACTGAACATAGACTGTAGGGTTCAGGATAAAAGCAAGGGAACACGTTACAAAATTACCTCAGGAATCCAGGTGAGATATGATGGCAGCTCAGACCAGAGTGGCAGCGTTAGAGATGATATGGTGAGAAGTAGTCAGAATCTGGGTACTTCCTGAAAGTGGCAAAAACAGATTTTGGGAAGGGCTGAATGTGGTATAGGGGAGAAAGTTTTTGTCCTAAAGAGCTAGATGGCTAATGTAGGAGCACTGACAATACTGACTCCATTTTGGCCCTCCATCTTGTCCATGTTTGCTCAATGATCTTTCTTGGGACTATATGTCCTGGGCTCCTGGGAAATTAATATACATACCTTAAAAATTCCTGCCGAGACCAGGAAGGAGGGAGGCTTGCTTTGGCCTCCTATGATTCGTTAGAGACAACCTGGTCTTTTCCCTTCCTGATGCAGAGGTGATGCTTTGAGTTCTAATTGAAGGTTAGCTGTCAATTAAGTGCACACAAGCTGACCTTTGAGGTGTGTGTACACCTTGTAATCTCACTACAATGCCTTTCTGCAGGTCCCCTCACTCTATAAAGTTTGTGGACTAAGGTCTGGATTTTTCAGGGAGTAACTATGCAGCTGCCATGTCCTCTGCTTGATCCTGCCTGTCAGTAAATTACCTCAGATAAAACTGTGTCAACTATATGGAGTGGCCTGCCTCATTTTCTGGTCTCAAAGTGCCTTCTCAATTTGGGGGATATTTTGCTTTTTAACGATAGAAATGGAGCAGAACTAAAGTGGGGTGGAATCTGGGGGAAGATAATTCGGTTTTACACGTGCTACATTTGACACATTTCTTAGATGTCATGTGGAGGTATTGATTAAGGAGTTGAATATATGAATATGAAATTGACCAGACAGATTGAAGTTGAAGATAGAAACTTAGGAGTCTTCTAAGTGTGGATGGTGTTTAAAGTCATGATATTGAATCAGATTAATATGAGCGTAGATATTGGAAGGGTAGGAAATTTAGGCCTGAATTTTGGAAGACTCCAAAACTAAAGAATATTATTGAGTTTTCCAGGCCTGGTGTAAATTGACCACAGTGTTTATTTAATTCTTGTTTGTTTTTCTTCTTTGCTTCTTTAGGTTATCCTACACTTGTATTCCACATGAAAATGCATTTTCAATTCAATGGACTTTTTGAATGAAAAGTATTTATTCCCTGCTATCATGTAGGAATTAGGCTCCAAATCAATTCATTTTAAAATGAAATCTGAAAAAAATAAAATAAAATGAAATCTGAAATGAGATCTATGACTAGGTGCTGAATATAAAAAAAAGTGAACAAAAGAATCCTTAACCATAGTCTTCTGTGTAAAGGATATATTTCTACTTGTGGTAGATGAATGGAAAGGGAACCTGCTCCTTCTCCTCTGTTCCCAACCTTGGTCTTTGAGACCACCATCTACTCACAGGTGAAGAGAAAATCAGGGTGTTCTCTGTTATACCTGGCTGTCCCTTAATCCCAACATCAGTTGTAGCCAAGTTCTGTTGAATTTACCTTCAAAACAGCTCTTAAGTCCTTGCATTTCTTCCATTTTCAGCGGGTCAGTAGGGCTGTTTTTCAAAGAAGAAGAGGAGGAAGAAGAAAGAGAAGGGCAGCAAGAAGAGGGAGGGAGAAAAGGAGAGCGAAATGGGAGAGAAGAAAGAAAGATGCTTGAAATTCATCAGTGGCTTCCTACTGGCCTTGGGATAGACTCCAGTCTTTTATTACCTGTTCTTGCTGCCTCTCCAGTTGTCTCCTCCTTCTGGTCTTACTCCTAAGTATCCTTCAGATCTCAGCTTCAATATCAAGTCTCTAACACCATCACTCCATTCCTCCTAGACTGGAATGAATGCCCCAATATTTGTTTCTATAATCCCCTTTATTCTTTTGCCATGTGCATGATATGTTGTTATATTTGGACTCAGACAGGTTGTGTTGCTCATCCACATATGCCCAGAACCCAGGATTTTATGAGACATTCAACTAAAAGTTTTTAAGAACGTGAGTAATAAATGACAAAAAGGACACTCAAGTTTTAGTCTCTCTACATAGAGTGTTTGGTTTTTAACAGGGATAAAGCCTTTGATATCAATCAGAGCTAAAGCTGTAATTGATACTGGGACTGGGAAAGAAGGCTGAATATGCCAGGGGAAGCATCATGGAGAAAAACCTGAGCTCCTTAAAATATTTGGAAATGGAAAGGAAATGGCAATTCCCTGTATCCTGCTCTCTTTTAATGTGAGCTGCAGAGAGAGGATGAGAGGTGTGTCTAGCATGAGTGGAAGTCCTGCATGTTTCTTGGATCCCCCTCTTCCTTCTCCTTCTCCTCTCTGCTTTAACATTTTACAAAGGAGGAAGCATTCTTTATTTCCTGAATTCATGTAAATTTATTTGGAATTACCTCATTCTGAAAGCTGTTTCTCTATCTGCCTGTTTTTAATTTGCTGCAAATTTCAGAAAAGAAGATGATTTATGGATGTGTCAAATAATTCATGTTTGAAGTAACTCAAATATCAGCATTATTTGTCTTGCTGAGTATTTCAAGTATGAAAAAAAAATATTTGTCTTTAGAGTCTTCAGATCCTTAAACAATGTGGGAATGTGCAAAACCTACCATCGTACTTAAGTGTTTTCGTGAAATGAGCAACCAATGTTTCAACTGTTCTTTCTCTTCTTTCCCTTCCTCTCTTTCTCCCTTTCTCCTCTTCAAATGAGAATATATTCAAAATCATGGACAAACAAATGGCTTAGCTAGTTAGTCAAAACAGATGGAAAGATCAGATTAACAGAGTCTGGATCAGAGAGCTATGTATGGACTTAATGGTAGTGAGAAGGAAGTGCAAAGGTCTTTGTATTCCCTGATAATGGTCACTTGAGAGCACCCACTACAAAAAAAAAAAAAAAATCTACCAGTAAACCAACAAGTAGGCAGGACAGAATTAATTGAATAGTTGATAACAGCCAGCCTCTATCATCAGATGTCAATACTCAACAGTATGTGAATGGAATAGTTCTGGTGGCAGGAATGGAGGCTATGCATGGGCCCAACAACATGAACTATCACTCCCCAGTGCTAACCTAGCCACTGGTATCGACAGATATCCAACCTACAAGCAACAGGAAACAGAAAACAATGATTTCCCCCTTCCTGTCCTTCCCCCACACACTCTTCCCTGGTATGGAATTTTATTTTGAAACCAATCAGCCACTCGGCAGAAAGTTGGCTATGTTGGATATCATCTATGCTAAAAAGAGCAGTGATTCATTTTTATGAGAATTGATTCATATTTCCCATTTCAGTTTACTTTTCCTACCTGTACAGCCTCAGCTGACACCACTATTTTAAAGTTGAGAGAATGTGATCCATTAACATGACATCTCACATAACATTCCATCAAAACAAATGAGTCACTTCACAAGAAAGAAGTTGTAAGAGTGGTCAAGTAACCATGGGCTCCATGGGTCTTATCACATACTTCACCATTGAGAAGTTGCCAAATAGAATGATGGAAAGGTTTGTTGAAGGCATTGCTGATGTGTCAGCCTGGGGACATTATCTTGCAAGGGTGGAACACCGTCCTCCCAGATATAATACATACACTAAATAAACAGATATATATGATGCTGTGTCTCCAACAGGTAAAATATCCCTGGGAATCAAGGGATGGGAACAGTAATAACCTTACTTCCCATCAGTATGATCAACGCTGTTGGGGAATTTGTGCCTAAGCTCTGTGGGTTTAGAGGTCCTGGTACCCAAAGAGACATATTTCCAACAGGGAATACAACAAGGATCCAACTGAATATTAAACAAAACCTGTCTTCTGGAAACATTAGGTTTCTTACACCAAGATACCTGCATGTAAGAGAAATCTCTACCTAAACAGGAGATGGAACTGATCTTCAGAAGATGGGACTGTTTATACACAAGGCATACAAGGAAATGAAGCAAATTAGCTGGGTGTCCCTTAGAATCCTCTTTCCCAATTTTGATGATAAATGGACAACTGCCACAGCCATAAAATGATAAAGGCATGGTGATGAAGGGCTTGGAGTCCTCAGGAATGAAAATCGGGGTCACCTCACCTGCCAACTAGAGCAGCCAAAGTGCTAACCAAGATAAAGGGGAATCTAAAATGTAAAATAAAGGAGGAAGATAAGTCACAGTGTAATCTTGAGACCAGATGAAACAAAGGTTTATTACCCACTAGCTTTCTTTTTATAAGTCTCACCCAGGAAAAGAGGTCAGCTGGTATCCTGGAGGAGCTTTAACATAACATATAAAAAGAGGTTGATTCAAGAAAAACAAAAAGTGGATTGCCATGGACGCTGCACTGTCTTGCTCAAATTTCTTGTCAGGTCTGCAGGACCTATTTCCCATAGGCTGAAGACAGTCACATCACCCAGCTTCATGCTCCTACGTTAGGGCTGTCCACATCCAGTAACTTGTCAGCATAGGGGCTGATCTCTGCCTCAACAAGGCAGCTCTGAAGGCAGAGCTGCCTCTCCATCCCAGCTTCAGAGCTCCCAGTTGCTTTGGGTTGGCCCAACCTCTTCCTCTGTCCTTTCTTGTTTCCTGTCCTTTCTTCCTACAGATTTTGATTCTAATAGCACTCCCTAACAAACTTCATGCCCACATATCTCCGTTGGAGTCTGCTTCCCAGGGGCCTTCCCCAGACAGATCAATTTACAAAGATAAAGGAAAGGTTTAGAGAAGCAAAAGGATTGCTGCTACCACTTCCATGCCTGAGGGACAAGAAAAGGAGCTTGTAATAAGAGCTAGATAGGAAAAAGCAACCTGACAGTTTATAATGATTCTAGCAGAAGCATAAGGCCAAGCGCTGTCAACCTCCACCTCTTATCCCTCCCACTCTTTGAACTTCTGCTGGTTCCTCCCATTGGTAGAACCAAAATGGAAGCTGAAGGTCAAGGGATTCCTTTGTTTATTCCATACAATTCAGCCTCCTACCGTAGCACACAATGTGGAAAAGGTTAAAGAGGGGCAAATGAAAGTTATACCATAGCCCACTTGGCTCTGCTGAAAATTTCTTTTTTTCCCCTTTTTCCAGGAAGCAAATTAAATAATACTTCTTTCTTAGAGATGGGGTGTGACTTCTAATTTGAGCTATTAGCGTCAATTAATCAATACCTTAACAAAATGACATCAAAGGAAATATTTATTTGAATATGAAGGGCAAAGACTTAGATTATAGCCAAGTCAGGGCAAAGACTTAAATTATAGCAAAGTCACCTCTTTATTTTTTAATTTAAATTCAATTAGCCAACATATATAGTACATCATTAGTTTGAGATGCAGTTTTCAACAATTCATCAGTTGTGTATAACACCCAGTGCAAAGCCAGCTCTTTACATGATATTTTATGCAAGTGCATTTATAGGAAACAACATTATCAAAAACTGCTACAAAAACTGGAAAAATGATGCTCTTGTTAAATTCTTGTAAGGGAGCTGATATCAGCCCCCACCTCATTTCTAGGCTTTTACCAGCTCAGATTCCAAATGCCCTTCCATGGCTCTTCTCTTCTGCAGGCTTAGTCTTTCTCCAGACAAGGACCAATCCATATGCAGGACATTTAAATATCCCAGGCTTCATATTTTGTAAGTTTGGGGATTTAGTTAATTCCTAAATCCAAAACGTTTAGATAGCATGTTTATCAGATAGTAAGCAGAGTCAGAATTTGAACTCACATCTGTCCTATTCTTAGCCAATAATCTTTCCACCAACCACACATCATTAATTATTCAATGTTGTACCATTGGTTAATATGTATACCAAGGGACGTCATTGCTTCATGCAATGGTGTCTGTAGAGCTCAAATGGGAACTGTGGGCTCTAGATTCTGGTTTCCTATGGAGTAGCTGCAATGTTATTAGAATATAATCATTTCTCCTTAGTATAGAAAACAATTGTAGATTTCTCAGTAGGGAAGAGCTTTTGCAACATGAAATTTTATTTTAGCCACAGAAGTAAAGAAAATCTTTTGTTTTTGTTGATATGTCAGCATCAGAATATATATGAGCTGTATGTTTTTTATTTTTTATTTTATTTATTTATTTATTTATTTATTTATTTATTTTGTGAGCAGCAGAAAACACTTTATTCCCAGGTTCTGAGCAGCCCTGTGGCCTCCAGCCAAGAGCCCCCAGACTGGTCCAGGCCACCCCTCATGGCCCAGCCCTGGGAGGCAGGGGCTGGCATCTGGGTTTGTTCCAGGGGGGCCCCGTGGAGACACAAACATGCGAGAGATGGAGGGAGTTACTCTTTCTGGAATATCAAGCACTTGTTGGCCGGCATGTCCACCATCCTCTCCAGCAGCAGGCCACTGGCTTGGCCCCCGTCCTCCAGGAGGGCCGTGTTCCGCAGCCCCCACTCAGGGTTCCTGCATCTAAGAGTTAGATCAAAATCCACGTTACTCTGCAGAGTATATATAATAAATATATGAGCTTTATATAATAAAGATGAGCGAAAGTGGCTGTAAAAGCCAGGTTGCCATCAGAGCATTCTATCCAATCTTCTAAGAGAATGGCCTTTCTGGTTGGAAATCTGAAAATGATCAGAAATTTTGCAACTCTTTTATCAGGTCAGAGTTATAAGTTAAAATTCAGAGACTTTGTAGATGAGAATGTGTGTCCTAAAATTTTTTAAATTGGGCAGCCTGTGTGGCTCAGTGGTTTAGTGCCGCCTTCAGCCCAAGGCCTGATCCTGGAGACCCGGGATCTAGTCCCACATCGCGCTCCCTGAATGGAGCCTGCTTCTCCCTCTGCCTGTGTCTCTGCCTCTCTCTGTGCATCTCTCTGTGTCTCTCATGGATAAATAAATAAAAACTTAAAAAAAAAACTTTAAAAAATAAAATTTTTAAAATTTATTTGACAACTTTAAAAAAATCACACTCTAATGAATCGGGCTGTATATTTCACCGTAGTTCTCATCACTTCACATAGTTCACACTCAGTTATGATCTGGACACGTCTCAGTTTATGACTCCTGGGTCTTCAGGAATTTTTTATGATGTTCTGAGTTTCATGATTTGATGGCTTTAGAGCTTAATGTCCAAATGATCCAAATGAAAAATCCCTCTTATTTCTTTTCCTTTTCAAAAAAACAAGGAGGACATTCAAGGCTTCAGTCTATATTATATTTTTACCATATACAAACAGGTTAATGATATCGTAGCCTAAAGAGATATTGGGGAGAAGAAAAATAGTTCTGAGATTTAACCAGAGTGCAATTTTTTTCTTGTAAATGTCTTTTAATATTTATCATCAGAGAACACCTACTTCTCTGCCTGGGTGATGCTATACAACATTCAAACTGAAGGATGTAGATGTGAGGATATTTAATTCATTCCTCTCATTTCCCAGTCTTTGGGTCTTTGGTGCTGCCACTGAGCTGTGATGCAAACAAACACCAACTTTGAAGATTCCAAAGGCTTTTTTCCTCCCCCCATCAAAAACATCCTTTTTCCTTTTGCACATCTAAAAAGTAAACCTGCAGCTAGCTCTTCAAACTTCCTTTAGTAGGAGTCCTGTTTCTTTACTAAAAATGTGGCTTGCCTTAACTAAGCCCCAGAGCTTGCCAGCTATCTTCCCTTGTTGGATTCGAGGTAGGATACAGGGAGATGAAGCACACTGATGATTGATGAGATCTTATGGGGATGGCAGAAAATATTTCCAATTTTAATTTATTAGGCTCATATTGACAAAGAAATCATAAGCTTTTAAAAGCTTACTTCATTCACATATTTTTTGGCCAACGAAAAGTTGCACTGTTGCCAAGTAAAAATGCTTCCTTTATTTCTCTCACTTCTGCTGACATATAATTTTTTTGGAAAGACTTAATTAGAATCAGAAAGCAGCTGATCTAGCCAGAACTGTTGATGGAGACAAGGTGTTTGGTAGCTGGGTCCTGCTTTTTTAAAAATGTATTTCCTGGTTTTGCTATAGACAAGAGCACGGTCCGTTGCCACCAAGAGAGCTCCTCTCACACTGGAGCACTTTAACTTGGAGAAAAAGGAAAATGAGGACTGCATGTACTATTTCCACCAATATGGATGCTGCTGACCTTGAAGGTTTCAAAAGAATAAATGTTGTTTTATGATTCTTAGAATTTCTGCTACAGTGAAAAAATTTTTGAGTTCCTGATGAATTCTTTAGAAAAATGATTTTTGCAATCCATTCAGTTCCATATTTTTAGCCAGAAGTGAAAGAGTTAAGAATGCTGAAAAAATAAATACCTTCTATAATCAGGAGTTTGGGGGGGAGAAGTGGGTGTATCCATTTGGTGCTTGCCAACTCTTGCTTTCTGTTTACTTCCCTCTTGTGTAATCGTTCTTCATGATGCTCTTGTTGATGTTAACATTTAATGAGGGCCAAAAATATGCTAAGCCCTCTGTGGTTATATAGAATGAGCAAAGCCCTTTCTTTGAGATCTCGCAAGGCACAACGAGGGTAGAAAAATAATAGATTAAAACGGGAGACATAACTATAGAATTATACAATGAATTCCATCAGCTGTTCTCAAAAAAAAAAAAAAACAAAACAAAATACCAGTCCTTCCCAAATAAAAACCAAAATGCAACCCCTCAAAGGGGCACATATATACTAAGATATGAGGGAAAATATGTTTTGAGTGATTATATGCTCATGAACTTATCCCTTTATCCCCACATTCAAAAAATGTTTATTGCATTATTGCAGACTCCTGGAATCAGCTCTGTACAGGATAAAAATGTGTTTCCATTATATTCCTGACCTGAAGGAATTTTTTTTTTCTGAAGGAATTTCTGATCTGTTAAAAAAGATAAAGAAAATATGCACAAGATCTTTGCTGACAGGACAATATCACATTTAATAATAGGAAGTTGATGACTTTTCCCATGCAAGTGCCATCTATTTCTCTCCACTCCCAAATCTTAGTTCAGACCACATCATGTCCTAACTGATCTCCTGATTTCAGTTTTGTTTCCCTCTTGCCCATTCTTTAATCAGTAGCTGGTGGGCATTTCTCATCTGGAGAAAGCCTGAAGGTTATGCAGGACTTGGACACTAGAAGGGAACTAAGAATATTCTCAGAAGAAATTCATACATGAGACAAGCACATGAAAGGCATAATAGTGCATCTGAAGAAATGATAGACACCTCTGTGCCTGTCTGCCTGTCAGGTTCTGAGAGGGAGGAAGTATTGAGAGATGAGGCAGGAAATGCAGACAGGGTCTTGCAGGTTATCTGAAAGGAGCTTGTACTTTCTTGGATATGAGAATAATTGGAGGCCTGGAAGACTTTGGAGGGGTACATAGCATCCCTTCACACTTCCTACTTTTCTCATCTCTTTGCCTCTTTGTGTCCATAGAGCATTTTACTCTCCCTTAATATTACTCTATTGGGATTTCATTTCTATGTCTATAAATAAGAATCAGATTTCAGGGCTCAGAAATATGGCAGACCAAGTTAACACAGATAGATATGTTTCCTTGTAGGTGCACTTATCTGTACTGAATAGTATATTTAAAACAAAATAATAGTAGTATGAAATTCATTCATAAGGACAAATGAACCCTTCAAGTGCCAGTGAGTGTCTAAGCTGATGCCAGGAGGTATCTAAACCAGATAAAAGCTCCAAAGGCTAAAAACTGGAAGTTTACTATCCTTATAGGAAATCCTAAGCTAGACCACATGATGGCACAAACTAGGTGGCTTAAAATAACAGAAATTTCTTTCTGTCACAGTTGTGGAGGCCAGAAGTCCAAAACCAAAGTACTGACAGTGTTGGCTTCTTATGGAGGCTTTGAGAGAGAATCTGTTTCAGGCCTCTCACCTGGCTTCTGGTGATGGCTGGTGATCTTTGGTGGTCCTTGGTTTGTGAATGCATCATCCCAGTACTGGTCTTCATTGTCACAAGGTCTTCTTTCTTATGTCTCTCTCTAGGTCTCTGTATCAAAATCTCTTTCTGTTTTCTCTTAAAAAGATCCTAGTCTTTGGATTTAGGGTCCACCCTAATCCAATACACCACATCTTAGTTTTATTATGTCTACCAAGATCCTATTTCCAAATAAGACACATTCATAGATATAAGGGGTTATGATTTAAACATATCATTGGAGGGAGGGAGCACTTCAGCCTAATAACAAGAACATCAGTATAAAATTTGGTCCAGAGTAGTAAAATATTTATAGTGCCACATCAACGCAAATATAAAATATCTCACTAGAACAATCTCCTCCAATCAAGGCACGTGGAACTCCAACAAAAAATATACATACAAACACACATCTGAAGATTAGCTTATAGTAAAAAAATTAAGAGCACACAGGAAATGATCTAACACAAGGAAGAAATAGGAAGCACAACAATAAAGGACATGATTTGGAAATAACAAAAAACATCCCAAGGGTTCGAAGTTATGAAAACCATACACCATAAAATAGTATTAAAGTATTTAAGACATAAAAAAAGAAATGGGAAATAAAATGAAAGATAGGACAAAGGATTATGTGGACTCAGAAAATAGGTACTCTAAAAATAAAAATAATAGTTTTTAAGCTAATAAACTTAATAAATTGATTAGACAATAGATTAAACATAGCCAAAGAGGGGGGAAATCAGTTCAGTGGAAGATGAATCTGGTGCAAGTGCTCAGAAAGAAGCACAAACAGATCAAAGCAGAAAAATAAAATGTGAAATATTGAGAAAGGATGATGAAGGATTGAAGAAGAAAATACAAAATATATTCAAATAATTCTAGAGAAGAAAGGGAATTAATGTATGCGAGGCAATGTTTTAAAAGATAATGGCTGATAATTTCCTAGAATTAAGAAAAGTTATGACCCTCAGATTCATCCCTGAGCATCACAGATGCTCAATAGACTTTGGAATATTAAAGACAAAGAAAAAAATCTTAAACAAGCACACCAACTTGACAAGAAGAACGGATTACCTGTAAAGGAAGAGAAATGGGGCTAGTGACAAAATTTCTTATCAGTAAAAGTAAAGGCCAGAAGACCATAGAATGATACCTTTAAAGTACCAGAGAAAATAACAGTCAATGAGATTCTGTATCAAGTGATCCAAGAAGAAAGGTGTGAGAATGCTAATATGCATCAATAAATTAAACAAACAAACAAACAAATAAATAAATGACAGTGACTCACAAGCGATACAAAAGCCATAAGTAAATGAGAAAGTAAAATGAAGCCCGGTAGGAAAAAAAGAATAGGACCATAGACCATGAAGTAATAGAAATTTTAGAAAGTAAAATGACTAGTAATCTATCTAATGAACATAGATATAAAAACAATGAATGACACATTAGCACACCAAATTTAGTAGTGTATGTAAAAAGTGACTGTGGAGCAAGCAACGAATAGCTGAGGGCAGTGAAACTATTGGACGGATACATGTCATTATATATTTGTCCAAAATGATAAAATACACAACACCAAGAATGAACCCTAATGTAAACTGTGGACTTTGGATGATAATATTGTGTTAGTGTGGGTTCATCAGTTGTAAAAAGTGTACCACTATGACAGGGGATGTTGACAATGTGGCAGGCTATGCATGTGTGAGGGCAGAGGTTTGCGACATCTCTGTACCTCTCTCTCATTTTTGCTATGAACCAAGACTTCTCTAAAAAATTCACGCCTTAAAAGAAATACACATGACAAAGGAGAGTTTATCTCAGAAAGATAAGGATGCATTGATAGTAGCAAATGTAAGAAGATCAGAAATATGTAATAAACACATTTTAAAAGGGAAAAAAGGTGGAAACAAAGTACTTGAATATCTCAGTTGAAGTAGAAAAAGTATCAGATGAAATTCAACATTCAGATGTTATTACACACAGGCACATACACACTTACTCAGCTAACTATGAGTAAGAAGGAAACCTTTAAATAGGTGAATACCTTCCTGACAAACACAGCAAACAACATACTTTAACTGTCAAACATTAAGGGTTTTTCTGCAAAGTCTCAAACACAAGGATGCCAATTTACAAACTTATGAATTTTTAACTTTTTATTTTCAATTAGCTCTAACCTTACAGAAAAGTTGAAAAAAAAAAACAAAATTTTTTTTATATCTCTCATCCAATATCCCCCATAATTAACATTTTATATGACCCATACTATAATTATCAACCAGGAAATTAACATCAGTATAATGCTTATCAACTAAAGACCTTATTCAAACTTCACCATAATATCCTTTTCCTGGTCTAGTTTCCTAAAGAGGTTTCTGTGTTACATTTCCTTGTTTAGACATAATTGTCCCCAGCATTTTGTAATAATTCCCCAGTGATTCCTTGTCTTTCAGGATCTGGACACATGCACAAATATTGATCAGTTATTTTGCTGAATGTGCCTTAGTTTGGATTTGTTTGCTGTTTTGTGTGGATTTTGTTTTGTTTTGTTTGGTTTGGTTTTACAGTTGGGCTAAGATTATGCATTTTTGGTAAGACTAACATAGAAATAAGGTTGTGTTCTTCCTGGTATGTCATACTATGGAGTTCAGTATGTCCATTTGTTTAAGATGTGTTTTTAATATAAGTGATGGTAGCAACAAGACAAATATAAGGCAGAAAACAAAAGTTTAGGAATTGGAATGAATACTGTAAGTTACCTTTTTTTACAGATAATGCTTACCTGTGAGAAAATCCAAGACAGTATACAGACCAAATATTAAAAACAATTATATAATTAAACTTGCTAAATAAAAGATAAAAATAGATTTTTCTTCAACTGCATTAATTGATTTAAAAATGCAATAAAGTAAAATGTCACTTTTCAAAATATAAAAATAACAGTACATGCAAAAACTTTATGCTAAGACTTGAAAGAATAACTAAATGCATAAGGAGATATACTACATTGATGGACTGGAAAAATAGTTGAACTAGGACAATTCTTCCAAAATTGCTCTATAAATTCAGTGTAATTCCAGCTGGCCTTATCATGGTTTTTCATAGAATTAGACAAGCTGATTCTAGAAGATTATAGGAAAATACACCATCAAGATAACACAATTTGATAGATTTTTAAAAGCCTTAGTAAATTAATACTGTGATATTTGTGTGGGGATAAATAAATAGATGAACTGAAAAAAATGAAGCACAAACAAACTCATATATTTTGAGTCCTTTGGATATGACTGAGATGGCATTAAAAATGAATGAGAAAAGGCCGGATTACTCAAAATGTTTTTTTGGTAATTGGTTATTGCCAGTGGTCACTACATCACACTGTAACAAAATATCAATTCCAAATGGATGAAAGGTCTATAGCGAAAAAATTGAAGCTGCAGAAGTTCAGAAAAAGTTGGAGGAGATTATCTTTATGACATCAAGTAGGAATACATTAAAGCCTAATAAATAAATGAGCCATATAGAAAAAAAGTATGTTTGTCTACTCCAAAACTAAAAACTTCCACTTAAAAAATACATGTAAAGACTAAAAGGCCAACTAAACAAAATATTGAAAACTCATATTGTAGACAAAGAATTAGTATTCATATATCACATAGCTTAGATTATAAAATGCACATTTTCCCATATTTTAATATCTCTAAATTTGGATATATCTTGCCACTGGGAAGATAGTTTGACAATATCTTTTTTTTTTAATTTTTATTTATTTATGATAGTCACACAGAGAGAGAGAGACAGAGAGAGGCAGAGACATAGGCAGAGGGAGAAGCAGGCTCCATGCACCGGGAGCCCGACGTGGGATTCCATCCCGGGTCACCAGGATCGCACCCTGGGCCAAAGGCAGGCGCCAAACCGCTGCGCCACCCAGGGATCCCGACAATATCTAATAAAGTTGAGGACACTCATACCCTCTGACCAAGCAGTTCTGCTCCCAGATGTATACCTCAAGCCAGTGTTTTTTAAATCTTAGGTCCTGACTTGTTGCTGGGTCATAGAATCAATGTAGTACATCATTCTCAGAATTTAGAAAGGAATAGAATAGAATAGAATAGAATAGAATAGAATAGAATAGAATAGAATAGAATTACATCAGATTGCACCTCAATTTTGTTTCAGTTAGATGTACACGCATATGTTTATGTGTGCTTGCACTTGGGCTTGTGGATGATGACATAAAATGTAGTCTAACTGTATATCCTTGTCAAAAGAAGGTTGAAAAACACTCCCCTAGCGAAATTCTCACACATATGAACAAGGAGGCATATACAAGAATGTTCACTGCAGCACTATTTTTAATAGCAAAAAGTTTTAAATGTGTATATGTTCATCAAAAATAGAAAAGTTGGATTATGGTAAGCTCATATAACAGAATAACAGTAAAGTAGCAGGATATACTGAACTAACTATGTGTGTCAAATTGGATAAATGTCAAAAGCATTATTTTGAATGGAAGATGTAATGTCCAAGAGAGCTTATAAAGTATGATACCATTTTGATATATTCTTAAAAGTCAAAATCATTCATTTTGTAATGCATGGCCACCAAGGAAGTAGGCCAGTAGTTACCTTGGAGAAAGAATGGAAGAAAGAGGGAAGGAGAGAGGGAGAAAGGAGAATTAAACTTTTGGCAGAGAGCTTTTCGATTCTCTTGGTAACATTTTCTTTTTCACCAATTTAAGTCTTTAGAAGATTTAGCAAAATGCTAATGTTTATATCTACTTAGTACTACATTAATTGCTGAATTTTTTTACTATTTGTATTATTTTACAATAAAATTTAATTTCTTGACAGCAAAACAAAGTATTGCATGAATCATATCTATTCCATATCCTAAGCATCTATGGCATGGTTGGGATATAGTAGATGTTTAATTCATTGGCTACTCAACTGATGGGCTTTAGGATATTGATGCCATTAGAGCGCATGCTAGAACCAGTCTATCTTGTGTGAGTAAACTGGTAGAGTGCTCAGGCTTGTAGGAAAAGGGTGGGCAGGGTTGGCAGGTGACAGCCCTATGACCAATGGCTTTCTTCATTCCTAAGCACTCTGTAGGAAAGCAGGAGGAGAGTTCAGACATTCCAGGAAATGTATTTTTGATGAAGATGAGAGTATGGAGAAAAATATCACCATTGCTCCTTTAAGAGTGCAAAGTCAGAACCAAAAAGGGATATTCTGTTGCTGGGTGCTTTTCATCAGTGTCAGGAATTTCCAGGAGGATATTTTAATCCCAAAAGACTAGGGGGGAGAGGAAAACCTTAGGGCACCAGGGCACAACCCAGTGTGCCTTAGATTGCCATGGAGCTGGAGATTCAGAAAGGGGTGAGTGAGAAGAGAGAGACAAAGAGGGTCTCAGGCTCAGGGGAATGGTTTGCCCTGACCATGTGTGGCTTTGTAAATTCCTCTGCATTTCTCCTAGTGTGAGGAGCCCAGGCAGCTGTACTCAGGATACTTCCCCTTCCAGGCTGCAGCTGTGGTGGATGCTGTTGCTCCCCAGGAGAGGACAAAAATAGGTTTGTGAAGGCACACAACTCCCTGGCTTAGAGAGAAAGAGAGAATTCACAATGAGAGAAACCAATCTTGGTTGTGTGAGATGCTGCCTTAGAGAATATGCAGTTCTAATTCATTCAAGGCTGATTAAAAGTGAAAATCCCCTCAGCAGTTGATCACAGAACTAAGGAATCAATTGGCCCCAAACTCTAATTCAGTGCTTATTACCCCAGGCCATTGTTATTGATTCAAGGAGGTAGAGGGTATAGGGCAGTTTCCTCGGTATAATTTTATAATCTCCTTGAGTTTTCATCTTCAAAGAGAGGACTCTGATTTATTTTGAGAGGGTAGAAGAGGAATTTTCTGTTCTTTTTTCCCTAGAAGTAGCTTTGTGGGATGGGGTTGGAGAGGAGAGCTGTTCTCACTTGGAGAATGAATGCACGCACTAGCAGACCAGAACAAAATGCAGACTGGAAAGATAAAGTCCAGGGCCGGGGCAGGGGTGGGGGGAAGGTTAAAAGGAATAGAGAAACATAACAATGCCTACAAGTTATTTGGGGTTTAATACAGATTAATCAGTTTATAGAATCCTATACACATTGCTTCATTTAACCCTCTAACAATCCTGAGAGATAAGCAGAATAGAATTTTTACAGATGAATACAGGGAGGTATAGAAAATTAAATAACTTGCCTGGGAGAGTCATTAGGTCTGCCCACCACTCCTTCTAAGTGCATAGTAGGATAGTATGCTTCTGCTTCTTGAAGGTAGGTGTCACCATTTGACCTGCTTTGTCTAATAAAATATGAGTGGAAGTGACATATGTCACTACTGCATAGTTTTAGGAAACAGCGTTTTCTATGTCCTTGTTCCCTTCCCCTTGCCATGACAAACCAGAGACGCTTCAGATGGAGAGCTGCCATCAGCTTGGGTCCTAGAATGAAGAAACATGACCCAGTTCTATACTGATCGGAAAGCACAGCCTAGAATCTACTGCTTCGGCCCTTCCCACAATTAGCTAATTCAGCAAATTCCATATCTTCTTGTTTAAAATACCTGCCATGTTTTCTGTTACCTTGACTGATACACTCAAGTAAGGACTCCTGTAGAATCTGACACACTGAATCACTCCCTCCTTGACCTTCTCTCTTTGGCTTTGATGGCACTGTTTTTTTTTTTTCTGAGTTTTCTTACTCCTTCGCAGTACCCATCATAGGTTTAGTACCCTCTGCCCATCCCTAAAATGTTGCTATGTTTCAGATTTGATTCTTGGCAGCCTTCTTTTATTGCACATTTTGCCCATAAAGTTCTATCCACACATGTTCATTTATACTGTATTCTATATGGATGCCTGCCGATATGGCTATTTTCAGACCAACCTTCCAAGATGAGATTTGTGTTTGCAGTTACCAACCAGAAATCTCCATCCAAGCACTACTCAAGCACCTCAAACTCAAAATGGAGCTATCCTCACCACCACCAAACCTGCTCCTCCTTTGGGGTTTCACATCTCAGTTAATGGCATCACTATTCACTTCATGGCCTCTACTAAAAACCAGGCTTCTTCAACTCCTTTTCACTAACCTTCATACTTTACCTCCCATCTGTCAACTCTATTTCTTAAGTAAATTTATCCTGTCGTCTTATCAGTTACTTTTTAGTTCAGAAAATATTTATTAAACACACAAATATGTCAGGAACATCATGCCAGGCAATGGTGAACAAGATGTGGTCTCTGCCCTCAGAAAGCTTAGCTTAGTTCATGCATCATTATGTCTCACCCAGACTATTGCAATAGCCATCTAATAGGTGCATCTCTCCAATGTACCTCGTTTTGCTAAAGGGATCTTTCCGTTTTGAGATTAGAGAGTCTTCTGTACTCAGAGTGATCTGGTTTTGAATGCCTGCTCCACTACTTTTCGATTATGTACCCTGGTAACTCAAATAAATTTTCTGTTATGTCCTTCTATGTGAAATAGGCACAGGGTAGCTCAGTAAATGTTAACATAATTAAAATAAAAATCTGATCAAGTTGCTAGCTAGCTTATACTTCTTTTGTGAATCTTTATTGTGAATAAAGTCAAATCTCTTTATCATAGGGTATTAGAATCTTAACGACCAGCATAGAATAAATTTGACTTTGTTTCTCTGCACCCTCACACACCTATCCTGTGTTCCCCACCACACTGAATGACTTGTACTGAATGTACCTGTTATGTTCTTTCTGGCCTTTGTGCTCTTGCACATTCTGTCTGTCTAGAGTACTCTTCTTGTGGTTCACTGTGGACTACTGATTATTTTTCAAGACTCCATTCAGCAATAAATGTATTAGTTATTTATAATTTCCCAGACATTGTTACAGGCACAGGGCACTCAAAATTTTATAAGACATTTTATTTGTTCAGGAGATCCTTATAGTTTAATGAGAGAAGTGTCCAGTAAGCAGGTCATACAATACCTGGTGGTAGGAACTATAATGGCAGAGAAAGACTACCTATCTCAGATTCAGAGAGTCCTATGAGATTTGGGGGTTGAAGAGATGCCTGAGATGAGTTTTAAAGGAGGAAGTGGAGGAGAGAAATTGGAGAGTATAGTCAATGCTTTTGAGGAATTTGCTGTAAAGGGGAACAGAAAAAATAGGACACAAACTCTTGGGGGAATTGGATCAAAAGAGGTGTGTGTGTGCGTGTGTTTAAGATAGGAATATAAAAACATGTTTGTATACTGATATAATTGATACAACTGGACCAATAAAGAAGCAGTAATTGATGGGGGTAATGAGAGGGGAGACTTGCAAAGTGGTAGCTTTGAGAGGACAAGAGAAGACAGGATCCAGAGCATTAAGTACTAGAAGGGGCTAATCTACAGTACCCTCATGTCTGCTTCCTTCTCTGGTATACTCTTTTTCATCTTTCTAGAAGCCCTTATTACCATTTTCCCAAGAGCTAAGACTTTAACCATACTTTTGTAAGCAGAAAGCTAAAACAAAAATCTGTAAAATGAATAAAAAATGATGAATAACCTAGAGACTGCACCAGCATGTGCAAACCTAAAACACAAAACATGTCCAAAGGAAAGAATAATTGAATTACAAATTGTCTTTTAGAGCACACTTATTTGTGAATTGAAAACTACCTTTTTTTTTTTTGTTTTTTGTTTTTTTTTGAAAACTACCTTTAAATTTCTTTATTGCAAACAATTTGACCTTTAAATGAATTTAAATAATTTTGCAACTTTTTTGAGAGAGGATTGTAAATGCTGTCTAGGGGATTGTCCATTTCGAAATAATAAATAATAATTTCATTTTATATAGAGAAGCTCTCAGATTTTGAGATTTTGAATGCTTGCTCTGAACAATACCACTGAAGAAAAAAATACTTTTTAAAGATTTTATTTATTTATTTATTTATTTATTTATTTATTTATTTATTTATTTATTCTTTCTTATTATTATTGGAATTCAATTTGCCAACATATAGCATAACACCCAGTGTTCATCCCACCAAGTGCCCCCCTCAGTGCCCATCACCCAGTCACCCCAACCCCCCACCCACTTCCCCTTCCACTACCCCTTGTTCATTTTCCAGAGTTAGGTGTCTCTCATGTTTTGTCACCCTCACTGATATTTTCACTCCTTTCCCTTTATTGCCTTTCACTAATTTTTATATTCCCCAAATGAATGAGACCATATAGTGTTTGTCCTTTTCCGATTGGTACTTATTTACTTGAGAGAGAGAGAAAGTGCGTGCGACAAGAGAGCAGGAGTGGAGGGAGGGGCAGAGGCAGAGGGAGAGGGAGAAGCAGACTCCCCACTGAGTGTGGAGCCCTAAGGCAAAGGCTTATCCTAGGACCTTCAGATCATGACCTAAGCTGAAGTCAGACACTTAACCAACTGTGCCATCCAGGCACCCCTGAAGAAAAAAATATTAAGTAGAAAAATTAGATTATATAATTATTTATCATAGCACTGTTAATTTAAAAAACAGGAAACAACCTACAAGAGGAAATTAGATTTAAAAATTTATTAAATTTGGGGATCCCTGGGTGGCACAGCAGTTTAGTGCCTGCCTTTGGCCCAGGGCGCAATCCTGGAGACCCGGGATCGAACCCCACGTCGGGGTCCCAGTGCATGGAGCCTGCTTCTCCCTCTGCCTATGTCTCTGCCCCTCTCTCTCTCTCTGTGTGTGACTATCACAAATAAATAAAAATTAAAAATAAATAAATAAAAATAAAAATTTATTAAATTTGATACAGCCACTGAAATTAATGAATAAAAGAATAGTTATATTTAATGATAAAAGTCGGTTTATGATATATATATTTAAGTGAAATAAATAGTTTACAAATAATATGTTCAGTTTTTGTCTTAGGAAAAATACAGATTTATGCATTGGAAAAATTCCTGGCATATCATATAATTTTCTCTACATACTGGAAAAATCATTGGTGGTTTTTTTTTTTTTCATTTCTCTCTCTCTTTTTGCTAATCTAAATTTTCTAGTTTTTTGCAATGAAAACATATTACTTTTGATTTTTAAGTGTGATTTTTCATGGAGAAAAATATATTTGCTGCATATTCTATCAACTCCCATAGTCAACATTCTACCTACGTGGCGTATATTCTCCATCACTCACATGCTTAATAGGCCATGTTTTCCTTCACCTCTTAGAAGCACAAAGTAGTTAACTACAGTGTTAAATCTCTCCTGAAGAAAAATGTTGTTTATACAGTGTTAGCATTCATCTGGGGGGGGGGGGGGGTGTAATGGTGTGGCAAACATATTATATTTTCCATTTTTTTAAAGATTTTTATTTTATTTATTTATGAGAGAAACAAATTGAGAGAGAGAGGCAGAGACACAGGCAGAGGGAGAAGCAGGCTCCATGAAGGGAGCCCGATGTGGGACTCGATTCTGGGACTCCAGGATCACGACCTGAGCCAAAGTCAGACATTTAACCACTGAGCCACCCAGGTGTTCCATATTTTCCATTCCAGACCAGGAGATGTACAAGTGGTTTGGGTATGTCAAGAGGTAAATGTTCATGGCCACTGGGTGTCCTGCCTATCCTGAAAAATGCTCAGTAGCAATGTAGCTGTTTCTTCAGGTGGTAAATTACTATTCATTTATCATCTTAGGATATTTCATTTTCTCCAATGCAAGTATGCTGTTTAAAAAGTAGACTTCAGTTTTTTTTGAATGAGGGAAGGGAAGGATTAAACTGGTGAATGCATTGTTAATTCTAATACAGAATCTATAGCATCTCCAAAGGGCACTAAAGAAGTATTACACAACAGGTAGGTGTTAGTATTTCCTGGTTTGACTCATTATAGGTAAAAGTAACATTTTCAATTTTATGTACTTAATGCCCTCCATCTTAGTTATCCTTAATTTCCACTGCAATCTTCTCTAAAATTAGCCTCCAATAGAACACAAGCTTCCTCTCCAAATATAGCCTTCACCAGATCTAAAATAGCAAGCTTTTTTTTTTCTCTTTCTTTCTATTTCTTCTTGGTCACAATCAGAGAAGAGAGAATTCAGTAAAACTCTTCCCTGTGAGAAGGATGTGAAGCATAATTTGAAATCTTTTGGGAAAATAACTCACTCTAGATGTGTCTCTGGCAGAAGTTTGGACTGTTAATATTATATATGGCTGGTGTTCCATCAGCCCTGGAATGGATTTTAATTAAGCAACTTTGTGGACTTCTCCACAGGCCAGGTGACAGGAAGCAGGCTGTTAGCCTCATACTGTATGTTTTCATTGGTAACGGTGCTGAGGGATGCCAATGTGTGTGGAATAAGGAAATGCAATAAGAAAAGACTCAGCAGAAAATGATTTTTAAAAATAGCAAAAGAGAATGGGAAGGATCTGCACATTCATGGGGGGAGCACAAAATTATAAATATATGGGGAATAAATGCCAGAGAGGAAAAAACAGAGTAGAACAAGATTATGAGATTAATCAGATGTTGGATGCCCAGCTAATTGAGAAAATAGCAGTCTTAGTCAAAGGGAAAGAAGTACAAACAAAAGATTTACAGAGCTTCTCCAACACAGAAAATTAAGAAATGAGCACAGGAGAGTTATGATACTTCATGCACAACAAATGTCCAGGTATGGCACCCCTTTTAACCCTGTGAAGGGGGCGACTTTGGTGCAAAAGGATCAGGGAATACATCTAGGAGGAAATTAGTTTATTGAAGGGAAAGAGGCTTTAGAGGCGGAATGATTTGAGAGTTGCTTCCCAACTGTGCCTCTGGACCAAGACACTTTCCCCCCACCCCACACCCAGCTCAAGTCTGCTTTCTCTTATTTAAAATGGCAGTTTAGCCACTGTCTCTTTGGAGTTTTATTATCTCTGAAAATAGATAGTACAATGCCTGATGTATGATTGATGTTCAACAAAGAGTACCTATAATTATTTCAGAGAATGTTCAAACCTTTAAATATAGCTTCCCAGGAGATGCTTGGTTACTCTGACTTTGGGGTATAAATAATATAGTGATACTATACATATTTGTCTAATGTAGCCAATGCCCTTCGCTTTTTATGAACAAACTAATGTAATGCACGGGTTGGCTGATAAATAATCTTTTCTCACTGAGCATCATAGTTTGGTGTTAAATATTATAAATATGCCCTAAATACATTTTGCTTTTGTTGTATAAATTTAGGAACTAGCCAAGACCAGGATGGAGAAATGGATAAGAGTCAACAACAGAAGACTCATAGAATATGGCATCCAAGAGATCTGGTTTGAAAGATTATCGCCCACTTCATGCTCTGTGACCCTGAGCTATTTGTTTAAACTCTGTAAGTATCAATTTTTTCAACTCTATAAATGAACGTAGTAAATATTAATTACTATCATTAGTAATTAAAACAAATGAGTGGCCAAGAGTGGGTAAGTAGTGGACTCAAGTCCTTGCCTTGCCTAGTATGGAGATGCAAGCTTATGGAAGAACTTGGAGGGTCCAAAATGGACCTAAAAGCAGGTATTACCTTTGTAGGTATAAATTTGATTTTCTCTGACACTTGATGAGGTGTTGAGAACTCATTTCATATTAAATAAATACTTTTGAGACTTTTTTTTAGTTATTGTTAGTTATGGTGGGGTTTGCAAAGATGAATAAATCCAAGTACTGTTTCTGTAAAGCATACATCCTCACCAGGATATATACTGATATATAGAGAGAGACATACAAGTGAGAGAGTGACATGTGTCATAAGAGGAGTGGAGATAAGGGACACCTGGGTGGCTCATTGGTTGAGTGTCTGCCTTTGGCTCAGGGTGTGATCCCGGAGTCCCGGGATCGAGTCTGCATCAGGTTCCCTGCAGGGAGCCTGCTTCTCCCTCTCCCTCTGCCTATGTCTCTGCCTCTTTCTGGGTCTCTCATGAACAAATAAATAAATCTTTTTTTAAAAGAGAGAAGTGTAGATAAAATGTTATGGGAGTTTAGAAAAATGATTACTTTCAATTGGGGGCCAATAGAAAAATGCCCTTTTTGTGTGACTTCTTGCAGTTTTTCTAAACCCAACAGAATCTATACCTAAATATGGGATTATTGAGACACAAACAAGCTCTGTGTTCCAATTCACTCAGGGGACATTTGAATACAAATTTGGAATTGTGTCATGAATCGCACCATAAACCAATATTTAGATTCCTTTCAATTTAAGGTAAAAGGTCAGTTTGTACTATTGAGTGGAAGTTCCAATGTGCAACAAAATATACTGATTGAACAAACCAATTAGAAATTTTGGTTCTAATTCAGTTACCTCATAGATGATTAGCCTTAGGGATCCCTGGGTGGCTCAGTGGTTTAGCGCCTGCCTTCGGCCCAGGGTGTGATCCTGGAGTCCTGGGATTGAGTCCCGCATCAGGTTCCCTGCACTGAGCCTGCTTCTCCCTCTGCCTGTGTCTCTGCCTCTCTCTCTCTCTCTCTCTCTCTCATTCTCTTTCTCATGAATAAGTAAATTAAAAAAAAAAAAGATGATTAGCCTTAGAGAAGAGTGAGCTAATTGTACCAGAACTTCTAAAATATGACAAAAGCAATAAATCAAGGATTAAGCCTTACTAATAATGATCATTACAGAGAAGTGTTTGTCTATACTCATCTACATGGAAAGCAAGCACCTCCAAAGACTTAAAACCACTTCCCTGCATAATATAGCATCTTTTCTGCTGGGGGCAGTGGGGGGAGGGCAGCGCAGCGGGGAGCATAACCTTAATTGCAAATGGGCTCACTACTCTCAGAGAAAAGTATTTCTTATTTTGAATGACGATCAAAATAGCAAGTTTTCCCTTACTTAGCAAAAGTAAAGTAAACAATGACAAGAAGTCTTTCTCACAGATTCATTATTGATTTTGACCCAGGGATTCTCTGACAGGCTGTTTTTGCATGTCTATAATCTGTTACTCTTAAAGATTACATAACTGAAATGTAGTTTAGACTATTTGAAGTCTCCATTGTTTAGATTGTTTTTTAAATGTTAGTGATGAAAGAAATCAGCTTATTATATATTCCCTATCCCCATTTCCAGATATTCTGATTCACTGAGTCTTGGGTACGACCCAAGGGTCGGTATATATCATAAATGATGCCAATTCATTCTAATACAAGGGGTCCATGGACTGCATGTGATAAACCCTGCTATAGACTTACTAAGCTTTATGACCTCCTTTAATCAAAGATCTAGTAAGTTCTTTCTTCCTGCAGTTTCTAGAATGCATCCTGTTCCCATTTCACTCTTTCTTAAAAATGCCACTCATTTCTGGGCCAAATCTTTGCCATGCTGTGAAAAAAAAAAATCTCTCTGTGAAACTGTTTAAATGCTCAAAGTTAGTGATCTTCCAAGTAGGTGTGTGCACCCTAAGATCCGCACGAGGAAATCCACTGGAGAAGGAAGAAAAATTAGAATTTCTATTTCTTTTTGCTTTTATCTAAAAAGAAAAATTAAACGTTATCAATATTATTGGATTAGGGCATTAGTATAAGTGCCTTGTAGATATTTTTTTAAGGTTTATTTATTTGAGAGAGAGAGGAGGGGTAGCAGAGGGAAATGGAAAGAGAAAATCTCAAGCAGACTCTGTTCTGAGTGCAGAGCCTGACATGGATTTGATCCCACAACCCCGAGATCATGACCTGAGCTGAAACCAAGAGTCAGATGCTTAAACCAACTGAGCCAATCAGGCACCCTGAGTGTGTTGTTTCTAAGTAAATAAATATGCAATAGAGGCATGCACCCTCAAATACTTTTTACTGGTAGGGATGAGTTATGAAGACATTGAGAACCATCTGCTTTAATCAGTAAAGTTCCCATTTTCCTAAAACTTTTAGCATTTATTATAGCCTTGTATCATTACTTAGATTTAACATACTTCGGTCTTCTTTTCCCATTTAGAATATAAACTAGAGGACAGTTTAATACCCTCTCCCCCACACCCTCTCCCTACACTTAGCCCAGAGCTTTCAATTAGTGGGTGTTAAATAACTATTTGGAGATTAATGGACATGTTTCAAGTCCTTCAGTCTATTCATTCTCTAATTTCATTAAGATTGGCAGTACCATGGACTGCCCTTTCTCATTCCTGTTTTCACGTGCTGTGTCAGCCAGAACTACTCTTTTACTCATATTCCCCTCTGACCAACACATGTATCGTTGTGTCGGCTCCAATGCTACTTCTTCTATGATGGCTTTCCTACTTATCTAGCCTCAGTCGGCTCCACCTGTTTTCCTGACTTCCCAGAGTAACTCATCCATAATTCCGTCACGGTAATTACCATGCTATGTGCAAGCCTGAATGTCCTGGATCTAAGTTTACAAAGACTTAGGTCTTATGTCTATAACATAGGAGACACTCAATGTGTGTTCTTGAATTCTTGGTTCAATAATGAATGAAGGAACAAAAATGCTGCCTTTATCCTTTGTCTATGGAGGTAAAAAATCTTAGAAATGTGTTTATAAGTTTACAAGAGAAGAAAGCATAATTTTATCAACTTAAAGGGATTTTTCACAGCATCTTTTCATTTTAGTGTGTGAATAAAGAATTGCTATGCTAGAACTAAAAAAATTAGGCAAGTTTTAGTCCAGTTTCCTTTCAAAGGTAGCAATTTATAAACAATTACAAATGAGAAATGTCTTAAGGAATGCACAAGCACCCCAGAGTGCTGGTGAGCTTATATGGTGATTTTAGGAAATAAATGGTTGAAGTTAACTATAAATGAAAAGGTAAGAAATAATCTTAATTAAAGTTCATCTCTTTAGAATAGATCAACAACGCAAGAAACAACAGGTGTTGGCAAGGATGTGGAGAAAGGGGACTGCACTGTTGGTGGGAATGCAAACCGGTGTAGCCACTCTGGAAAACAATAGGGAGGTTCCTCAAAAAGTTAAAAAAATAGAGCTGCCCAATCATCCAGCAATGTATTACCAGGTATTTATCCAAAAAATACAAAAATACTAAATCAAAGGGATACATGCATGCATCCTGAAATTTATAACAGCATTATCTATAATAGCCAAATTATGGAAACAGCCCAAATATCTATCAACTGATAAATGGGTAAAGGAGACGTGGGGTGTGTGGGTTGTATATATATGTTATATATATATGCATACACACACTCATACACACACATATATAATGGAATATTACTGAGCCATAAAAAGAACAAAATCTTGCCATTTGCAATGACTTGAATGGAAGTAAAGAGTATTATGCTAAACAAAATAAGTCAGTCAGAGAAAGACTAATATCATTTCACACATATGTAGAATTTAAGAAAAAACAAAAGGGCAGAGGGAAAAAGAGAGGCAAACCAAGAAACTATGGAGAACAAACTGATGGTCCCTGGAGGGGTGGTGGGCAGGGTATTGGATTAAACAGAAGATGAATATTAAGGGTGGCAGTGGCACTTGTGATGAGCACTGGGTGTGGTATTTGAGTGTTAAATCACTAAACTGTACTCCTGAAACTAATATTACACTGTATGTTAACTAACTGGAATTTAAATAAAAAGTTAAAAAGAAATAAATGAATCTCTGTCCAGGTTTTCTTTCTTATTTCAAATGAACATTTGAACACAGTATTTGGGAATTTTCTACAGTTATATTATTCCAATATATTTTAAACCTCCTATTTCCTAGCAGCTGAGCATGACTCCATCACATTAAGTAAATATTTCCAGAAAGATTCCAACTGAGATGTTTTATAATATGTTGAGGTTGTTATTCTATATTCTATGCCTAAAACTCTAAAGAGATTACCAAGAAACTTCTGGGCCCAGGAAGTGGTTGGAAGGCCTGGTTTTGTCCTGGAAAAGATGGACAAAATGTTCTGGTTTTTAAAGTAAATGACTGTTTATGCCTATAATCAGGAAAATTCTTTTCTTTTTTCTTTTCCTTTCTTCTCTTTTATTTTCTTTTCCTTTCTTTCCTTTTCTTTCCTTTTCTTTTCTTTCTTTCTCCCTTTTTTCCTTTCCTCCTTTTTTCTCTCCCACTCTCCTTCCCTCCCTCCCTTCCTTCCTTCATCCCTGGCAAATTCAATGGTAGAGGTAAATAATAAGGCTGTAAAAAATAACTGTTATTCAAAACTATAAAATTATTCAAAACGTTTTCTGAAGCTGTCCATGTGAAAGGTAGGAGTAGCTTCAGGTAGGGAGGTGGTAGCATCTTTATTTTATTTCTGATTTTAGGGAAAATGTATTCAATCCTTCACAATCAACTGTGATATTAGCTCTTTGTTTTTCATAGCTGGTCTTTATCAAGCTGAGGAACTTACCCTCTGTTTCTAGATTATTGAGAGATTTTTTCAGAAATACAAATTAGATTTTGTCAAATGTTTTTTCTTCATCTTTTGAGATAATATATAATATATATGGGTGTTTTTTTTTTTTAGTTTATTGAAATGGTGATTACATTGATTGGTTATGTTAACTAACCTTGCATTCCTCAGAAAAACCATACTTGATGTCCACTCTCACCACTAGACCAAGAACTGAGTTTTGCACAGTTGTAGAATATGAGTTCAATATACAAAACCAATTATATTTTTATTCATAAGCAATGAACAATCAGATATTGAAATTTTAAAGAATATTGTTCACAATAATATAAAAATCATGAACTTAGTGATAAATCTGACAAAAGATGTGTGAGACTTGTATACTGAAAACTGCAAAATGTTCCTGAGAGAAATTAATGAAATTAGAGGTTGTCTAAATAAATGTAGAGATATACCTTGTTCGTGGGTTAGAAGACTCAAAATTAAGATGCTAATTCTAGGGATGCCAGGTGGCTCAGCAGTTGAGCATCTGCCTTTTACTCAGGGTGTGATCCTGGAATCTGGGAGTCCCACATCAGGCTCCTGGTAGGGAGCCTGCTTCTTCCATGGCCTGT
Organism: Canis lupus familiaris; assembly: GCF_011100685.1. Taxonomy (NCBI): domain Eukaryota; kingdom Metazoa; phylum Chordata; class Mammalia; order Carnivora; family Canidae; genus Canis; species Canis lupus. The sequence goes on along the minus strand of NC_049222.1, from coordinate 34,380,194 downwards.
GTCTCTGCCTCTCTCTCTCTCTGTGTCTTTCATGAATAAATAAATAAGATGTTAAAAAAATAAGATGCTAATTCTCTCAAAATTGATCTATGGGTTGCAAACAAACCCAACCAAAATTCTAGCAGTCTATTTCATAAGGATTGACAATCTGATTTTAAAATTCATATGCAGATGCAAAGGACCAAGAATAGATAAATCAAATTTGAAAAAGAGCAAAGTTGGGTATTTTTTCAAGATTGTTTATAAAGTAATGGTAATCAACACAGTGTGGTATCAACATAAAAATAGAGGGAGCAGAATAGAGAATCCACAAATAGACTGCACATATATGTACAACTGATGTCTGACAAAAGTGCAAAGCCATTCAGTGGAGAAAGAATACTCTTTTCAATAAATGGCACTGGAATAATTGGACCTCCATATTCCCTCTCCCCGAAAATCAACTTTGACCTATCTATCACATCATACACAAAAATTAGATTAAAGTGAATCATAGAAGTAAATGTCAAACCTGAAATGATAACATTTTCTGAAGAAACATAGTTGAAATTATTTTGACCTTGGGTTAGGCAAAGATTTCTTAGATTCCATACCAAACATAAAAGAAAAAAATGATAACCGACTTCATCAAAATTAAAACGATTAGCTTTTCAAAAAATGCTCTTAATGGGGATCCCTGGGTGGCTCAGCAGTTTAGCGCCCGCCTTCGGCCCAGGGTGTGATCCTGGAGTCCCAGGATCCAGTCCCACGTCAGGCTCCCTGCATGGAGCCTGCTTCTCCCTCTGCCTGTGTCTCTGCCTCTATCTCTCTGTGTCTCTCATGAATAAATAAAACAAAAAATATTTTTAAAAAGGCTGTTAAGAGACTGAAAAGAGAAACTGAGAAAATATTTGGAATACATATATGATAAGGAACTTGTATCCAGTATATATAAAATTCTCAAAGCTCAGTAATAAGAAAAAAAAAATTCTTTTAATGATCAGGGTGCCTGGCTGGCTCAGTTGTAGAGCATGTAATTCTTGATGTTGGCATTGTGGGTTCAAGTCCCACGTTGGGCATGGAGCCTACTTTAAAAAAATGATCAAAATATTTGACCAGGCATTTCACTAAAGACATAGAATGGAAAATAAGCATATGGAAAGATGTTCAGCATCTTTACTCATTAGGGAAACACAAATTTAAACCACAATTAGATACCTGTTAGAATGGCTAAAATTAAGAAGATTACTCATGCCAAGCACAGGCAAAAGTATGGAAGAATGAGCACTCTCATTCACTGCTGGTAGGAGTATAAAATGGTATGACTTTTTGGAAAAGTTCATTGATTTCTTAAAAAGATAAATATACACCTTTTATAGGATCCAGCCATTTCCGTCATATAATTTACCTGTGAGAAATGAAAGCATTTGCCCACACAAAGAATTATGTACAAATGTTCACAGTAGCCTCATTAAAGATAGCCCCAAGCTGGAAATAATTCAAGTGTCATCTACAGATGAATAGATAAACAAATTGTGGTTCATCCATATAATAGAAAACTACTCAGTAATAAAAAAGAAATGAACTACTGACATATGCAGTGACATTGGTGAATCACAGAATAATTATGCTGAGGGAAAAAAGCTAGACATAAAAGAATACATACTGTATGATGTCATTTATATAAAATTCTAAAAAATTCAAATCAACCTATTCTGACAGAAAGTAAGTTAGTGCTTGAGGATGGAAGTAGAGCATGGAGAGGGTGGGATGGATTACAAAGAATGACAGGAAGCTTTTGGGCATGAGGGATACATTCACTGTCTTGTTTGTGGTAATGACTTCACAGTTGTATACGTATGCCAAAACTTAAAATGTACTTATTTTTGTACAAAATTATACAAAAATTTTAAAGTATCTATTTTCAATATGTGCCTTTGATTGCATGCTAATTATACCTCAAACAATTCTGAGGTACGTGTGCCTGTTAGAATAGTTGAAAGACTGTAATAAAGCATTTTAGAATTTTAAAGCCAAAAGTGACTATTAAAAAGCTTGTTTTATAATTGTATTTATTCATTTTTTTTAAATTAATAGGTGAAATAAAAGGAATTATTTTCTCAAAAGAAAATTCTAAGAAGAGTTGGTCACCCTACTAGTTCCTGGGGTTTTTTTTTTTTTGCCTTCTAAGATAGTTACATCCAGTCATACACCTCCACAGTTTATTCACAGTTAATTGTATTTAGGCTAATTCCTCATATACTCCCACATATTGTTAAAAGCTTTATTGCTTCTTTACCTTTGATTCTTGCTAAAATGTTATTGCTTCCTACAACTGTGCCCAGAGCCAAGTACAGCCAAGTGACATGAAGTCATGCTTTGTGTCCACCACCATTTCTGTAAAAGTCCTCACTTCATTGCTAATGATCCAAAGACACCCTTTTAAATTTAACAATAGCTTCTTTATGGTTGGATCATCTTTAATCATTCATGATGTAGAAACAAGAAAGGAAAGTCAGATCTCTTTAGCCTCAGTATTCTAACAAAATGAAAAATAGCTTATAAAAAGGAACTTAGCAAATTGCCAAGCACCTTGCAAACAATTGTCTTTATTATTGTACCTCTTTATCACTGTGTCCCAATGAATGTCCATCTGTCTGGCTATGAGCATTACCCTCCTCTGTTTCTAGATGGAGAAAACTATCAACCTTCCTGACACAAAGAACAAACAAAAAACTAGTAAGTGATGTAGCTTGGGTTTCAAGCCCTCTCTGCGTAACACTAAAGGCTGAGCTTGTCACCATTCTTGGGTACTGCTTTCCACAAATGCCAACTGATGTGTTGAAATATATAGTAGATTCTCCTAATAGGTGCTCAGTATTTCTGAAATTGAATAAAATTGAAGCTTGTATCAGGACGAGGGGATGGTTGCAGGCCAATACTTTGTTTGCATAACATGACCTTGTATGTAGCCTCCTTAACAAAAGGCAATGCAGTTTAATTTCTCTGCGGTTCCATGAGTAATTTCCCACTGCATTCGCTATGTATCCCCCCTTGCCAAAAGCCAGATGCTCTTTTTTGATCTATATTTGTTCAGTAGTTGTGCTGTGCATGCTATTAATTGGTCAATTGGGACTCATAATATTTATTCCTTTATGATTCAAACAATACTAATTCTGTTGGAGGCAGAGAGCAGTTGTTGATGATATATTTTGGCCTGAACATCTTACTCTTTAAAACCTCAGCCTTGTGCTTTCTTTTCCCTTTTAAAAACATTTGAAGTATAAAAATCCTTGTTTATTCCTCTGAATTTTGTTAAAAACCTAAAATTGTTCTAAAAAACAATCTTTAAGGGGTGCCTGGGTGGCTCAGTCAGTTAAGTATTGAACTCTTGATTTTGGCTCAGATTATCATCTCAGGGTCTTGAAATGGAGCCCTGTGTGGGACTCTGCATTCACCAGGGAGTCTGCTTGGGGCTTTCTCTCTCCCTCTAACCCTCCCTCTCTCAAATAAATAAATAAATCCTTAAAATTTAATCTTGAAAAAAATCCTTTATTCTTCTCATTTGTATTGTATTTCACATCCCACTCCCATCCTAAAGAAACCATGAAAAAAATTCAGAGTGTAACTAAACTTTTAAATATTTTACATGATAATAGCTTGGTGAATGGTGTGTGTATGTGAGAGAGAGAAAGACATATTGTGCTTGTTATAAAAATATTCTTTAGTTGATATTGGTATACTAATTTTTAAAAATCTAATTTTCAAAAAATATTATGGGTCATTGAGTGCCTACTATGTACATGAGGAGTTTACACAGTACGAGTAATCTCATAAGAAATCATAGGAAAATGGAGGTTATGAGAAGTTAAGGGAATTGTCAAGTGTAAGTGCTACAATCTGCATCATTCAATCCCAGCTCTGCCTATTTTAATGTCCCACACTACAGTTACTAGCGTGAAAAGAGGATTATCATCTTGAGAATGTTGCTGCTGGTGTTAACACCCTTCCCACCTTGAGTCTGTTCTCCTCAAAGGCAGGAGGAATTAAAACTAGTTTCAGAGAAACAAATTTAATTCAGAGGTAATATTGACCCTAATCAGGGATCAGAGTTGCTTCATCTCTTTGCTTCCTGTTATCTACAGGAAAGCTTTGGTAAATGTCGGAGCAGAGCTGAGTGAAAGAAATGTCAGGGCTGCTCACAAGCTCCCCGTTCATATCATGGTGGCCACTTTGAAGCTTCCGTGGTTCTAGCAGAGTGGAAAAGGTAGGAAGGCAGTTAGTGGAGAAGAGACTCATTAGAAACAGAACAGGGTACAGTAATTTGAAAGAAAAAAAAAGAAAGCAACAAGCAGAGAACATAAGGGTTGAAGGTCAACAATATGTTTCATTAGCTCCTCTGAGCTTCTAATGGAATATGGATTGGTTTGCCCTGTGAAGGCTGGTTATAGCATAAGTCAGTGGTAATGTTCTTCTTGCAGAATACATTATCAAACTTGTTCTCCTGCCATAGCTGATATATCATCATTTTACAATAAAGCAACCATGAATGACATAGTAAATTTTTTCAAGAAAGAAAAACATGAGGGAAAAAAATTGACAAGTTTATAACTTTTCTCTTTTATAAATGTACTCTCAACACATCATATATTCACCTAATTTGAACAATACTTTTGAGTTGTAGGACACAAGGGTGCCATTCCCAGCTTTTGGTTGGGAAAATTTAGATGAAATAATCAAATTATCCAGCCAAAGCTTTATATGGGTTTGTGGCAGAAAGACATAGGTCTTCCAACCCATGTGCTATCAGTTTCTAGTTGGACTGAGGGTATTTTCTTCCTGCCAGGAAAGACTACTCAGTTTACTGTTGTTTCAAGTGTTTAGCTGCCCTGGAATAAAAACATAACCATTGTTTTGAATTATCATCATCATTAAAAACTGGTAGACCTTGAAAGTAATGGTCATATACCAAAAAGATAAGAGAAGAAAATTTAAAAATTGCCTTTAAGGAAATAAACATCCATGAATGAGACTCAAGCAGTACCACCTCTGAGTTTGACAGTGATTTTTCTTGTCAACTAAAGAGTTCTCTGAATTTGAATTATATTTCATCAATGTCTTTCTTATTAGGAAAGAATTTTTACACTGAGAGTTCCATGTCTATTTTATCAGAATCCCACTGAAAAGAGGAAAAAATATACATATTTTTTACTGTTCAAGTCATTTAGATCAGAAATACTCTTTGGGGGCACTCCCGGTGGCTCAGCGGTTTAGCACCACCTTCAGCCCAGGTGTGATCCTGGAGACCTGGGATCAGTCCCACATTGGGCTCCCTGCATGGTGCCTGCTTCTCCCTCTGCCTGTGTCTCTGCCTCTCTCTCTCTCTGTCTCTCTCTTTCTGTCTCTCATGAGTAAATAAATAAAAAAAATAAAAATAAATTTTAAAAAAGAAATACTCTTTTGAATTAACCTGCCTGACCCATAATGCCTGCAATTGGCACTAAAAAAAAAAAAAAAATGTGCTGATTAGAATTACTTTGAATTTTGAATTGATAGAAACTGATGTGCTTTTGAATTGACAGAAATTGGTGCGCTCACACTGCCCTGTGTCTGGCAAAGCTGCATTGCCCAGTGGAATACCGAAAGAGGACCATAGCTAGAGCAAGAGAAAAATTTTTTTTCTCTAAATTCCTTGTTTCTTGAATTTTGAAACTACAGAAGAATGTTATTATTCCAATGTTTCCCTCACTAAGAAAAGAGAAAATCATTGTAGAATATGATTCAACAAATCTCTCAGGTTTACATAACTTTTACATTTTTGCCTTTTGAAATCTATATGTGATAGATTATAGATAGAAATCTATAGTGATTGATTTGTAGCCTGACCCAGTTTTTCTAGGATGAAGTAGAACACAGTTAGTCAGGTTCCCCAGAGATGTGATAGTGAAGTGGTTTGAATTTAGGTTCTGGAATTGGACAGATGTGGATTCAGTGCCCAATCACTATCATACACTCAGTTTTGTACACTGGACACTTATGGAATCACTCTGGGCACGTTTCCTAATTGGTAAAGTTAGTATTGCAATAAGAAGTAGCCCATATTTATTTTTCCTAAATATCTGCTGCAATACCAGAAAGTATTTAGCAAATAGTATACCCACCATAAATGTTAGCCATGATTATGACCATTACTTGTGCTGGAAGAACTCATAAGTTTTCTAAGACAGATCACTGAGGATGGAAGGAATCATCCAACTATAAAGAGCCATAACATGTGTTGACTGGTGTAAATGGAACTGGGGATGATATGCAAGTGAGGTCAACCCCTCATGGGGCTGACAGAGATGCAGGCTTGACAGCAAGCAGGGACACGGAGAGCCCAGAGGGAAGACTCCAAAACCACTGCCCATAACTTGCCTGGTGATGCCACCAGCCATAGCCTAGGCACCCGCTGCTTTTGCTGACCCTTCAAAATGCCTCGTGTTGCTGCCATTCCTGGAAGGTGTAAATTCTCACTTTGTCTCCCAGTTTGAATCACAGTCTTTAAATTCAGCGTTTTGTATGGATGATTCTGATCAGTGAAAGGGTCAGAAGAGCAGGCACAGCTTTTCACATTCTAAATAGGAGTCAGCCCTACCCATTGTGACTTATAGGGTGGAAAAGCCCAAGTGCAGGAAGGGAAATGATATGCTGATCCAGCCCAAATGCTTTGTTCCCTGTAAACTCATAGGATTAATGTCAGGTGTATTTCAGAACAAAAGGTACTTGTGTGAGTCATTCTGCAAAATGATTCATGCTTAGAGTGTAGATGGGGAAACTCAACAGTTAGATTGACTGAGTTATCTGATGCTTGAGGCCCCTTATTGGTCATTCTGTTCTGGAAAGCATCTGGCTATCTCCATGACAGCCCTGCAGCTATCTCCATGAGCTCTCTGAATGCTTTTGGGAAAAATGGAGGGTTGACCTATTTGTAAATTTTTTTAAAAAGATTCTATTTATTTATTCATGAGAGACACAGAGAGAGAGAGAGGGAGAGCAAGAGCGAGAGCGAGAGCGAGAGAGAGGCAGAGACACAGGCAGAGGGAGAAGCAGGCTCCATGCAGGGAGCCTGATGTGGAACTCCATCCTGGGACTCCAGGATCACGCCCTGGGCCAAAGGCAGGCCCTCAACCACTGAGCCACCCAGGGATCCCATTATTTGTAAATTAAAGCAATCTCCCTGCTTCTGATGTTCAACAATTCCTCCCAGATTAAAAGGGAAAAGATAGTATAGGGTTTTTGATTGGAAAAAGGGGACACCCATTAAGTCTAGGCATTATAACCCCATCCTACCCCTCCAGCCATAGCCCACTCTTGGGTTCTCATGTTTGGGGGCAGGGAAAAGGAAGTTTTTGAATCTCTTCCTTAAATCAGTTTATCCAGATTTAGTCTAAATAGAGAACATAAGAATAATTTCACCAGTTATTGATGCTTTAAAAATAAGCATGGTTTTATGTAAAAGGAATGTAATTCAATGAAATGGAATTTTGAAAAAATGGAGAAAATGAAAAAGTCTACTAATACTACTATTCTATATGTGCTGCTGAAGCGAGCACATAATCCCACTATTCTAATAAAGCTACTTTGACCCTTTTGGCCTGTCTTCTGTCACACAGCCTCTGCTATTAAAAGGCATTTGGTTGAGGGTGCCTGGGTGGCTCAGTCGGTTAAGCATCTGACTCTGGATTTGGGCTCAGGTCATCATCTTAGGGTCCTGAGACTGAGTCCCGGGTCAGGCTCCACAAGGAGCATGGAGCCTGCTTAAGATTCTCTGTCTCCCTCTCTTTCTGCCCCTTCTATCTCTCTCTCTCTCTCTTTTTCACTCCCTTCCCCCCCCCAAAGGCATCTGGTTGTTTCCCAAAATTGTCCTTATAAAGTAGAATTTGAGGGTTGCTTGGTTGAGCATCTGCCTTTGGCTCAGGGCAGGATCCTGAGGTCCAGTGATCGAATCCTGCATCAATCCTGAGAAGAGCCTGCTGTCTGCTTCTCCCTCTCCCTATGTCTCTGCCTTTCTCTCTGTCTTTCATGAATAAATAAATAAAATCTTTTAATTAGCAATAATCGCACCTCGGATAAACCTCATTGGTTACGATTCTGCTACTCTGCAAGCTATAAATAAAATCTTTAAAAAAAAACAAAAAGAATTTGAGGATCAGCTTCAGGTGTATGTGTGTATCTTTGGAGGTTGGTGGAAATAGGGAACAAGCCTTAGATGTTGGCAACAGGGTTGTGAGTCTACTCTTTACAAGTGCTGAGCAATCAGTTGACCTCTGTGACCCTTATCTGCCAACTGGAGAAATGCCAATCATACATACATTTGCATACATTGATAGGCAAATTCCTGGAGAGCAGTAAAGCCACCAATACAGCATGGACACAGAAGGAAAAGGAAAAATGAAGATTCTTACTTACTTCCCTTATCCTCCATGGAATAGACAACTCATGAGCAGCATCTACACTCTAATTATGTTTATTAGAGATAGCGGCTTTTATCTAACCATATTTAAATATAGCACTTTCTATGTGTCAGGTCCAGCTTTTAGGGTTTAAAAATTAACTCATTTATCCTCTTAACAACCTAGGGAGTGGTATTACTTCACAGCTGAGGCCACTGAGTGCAGAAAGTATACATCACTTACAGACCTCAGGACCCACAGCTGGTAAATGGCAAGGCTGACATTCAAATACAGTAGGCTGGACCCAAATCCATACTCTTACCTCTCACACTATAACCATCATCCTGTTCTAGCCCAGTGCTCTCTTTGGAGTTGCCATAGTCTTTCTTCTTAGGCGGAGGTATGGGCTCTTGTTCTCCTGAAATCCCTAAAAAACAACTCTAAACTTAACATCTTTCCTTAGAGACTTAAGAAATGTGGGCATCTCAGCTGCTTTGCAGGCTGGGTTAGGTCTGTGCAGAGCAAACTAGAAAGAAGACACATCCATGTTGAAGCATGGACCTTTCTCAGGATTATTCACTCCATGTTGCCATTTCCTATAATTCTTTTAAAAATAGTCAATAAAACAATCTAAATAGTTTCAAAATAGGAAGATGAAATCAAAGAGTAAAATTTTACCAGCCCAAACAAAAATCCAATATCACAAAAGTGCTGCAAGTTCCTTTGAATAAAATTTTTTAAACTCTCAAAGAAAGATTAAGTGTTGAGTTGACACAGATTAAGTGCAAGAAGTGCTTCTTATCAGGATGCTGCAGGTGAGGGCCTCTGGAGGATAGAATTCTCAGCTAGAAATTTCTTGTGGGAGAGCTCTCCCCCTGAGAAATAAGTACCTTCAGCTAAATTGTGCAGTTTCACTGGGGATGGGTAGAGGAGAGAGTGCTGGCCATTCAGCCCATCGGAGAAACGGAGCAATGTAGGCTTTTCTTCAAGCAGACACCAAGGAATTGCTTCTTCACAAACTGCATCCCTCAACAAGAGATGCCCTCATTTTGCAAATAACAAAATTGACAGCCTAAAGGAGTTATGTCTTAATTTCCATGGGGAGAATAATATCCCACAGTCTCTAAAATATCCTAATAGACTCTTCCTTCAATCAATCTTCCTTCCTCCCTCCCACCTACGTTCCTTCCTTCCTTCTTCCCTGCACCCCTCCTTTCCTCCTTCTCTCTCTAATATTACCTCTCAACTCTTTTTGCCAGTTGGAGTAGAGAATGTTAAAAAAACAACAACAACAACTCTTTTTCTGGGTATTGTCAAGGAGTAAACAACATTCTCATATAGTAATAAAGAGGTGCTGTCCTTATCAATCACGAATGTGTGCAAGATACTTTATATACCCTGTTTCTATTCTTAACACAAATACTCTAACAAGTAATTGTGGTTAACTTCATTTTATAGATAAGGAGAATGAAGCTCTCAGGAGTAAGGAACTTGCTGAAGTCACACAGTGACCTTGGATCAGAGGTGCACATGGAAGCAGAATGCATCTTTCTTCCTCATGCAGTCCATCCTGAGAACTCAAGAGGACAGGCTTGGGGCTGATTTGGTGTTTAAAGTAGAATGGTTGCTGAACTATTTAACTTAAGACCAAATGGCTGATTCCCTGAAGTATTTTATTTAACTGAATATAAGGAGGTGTGGCATGCTGGCTTTTTTTTTTTTTTTTTTTTTTGGTTTATTTATCTGTGAGCCATGACAAGAAAAATCATTTTTATAATGTGTGTGCTCCTGACGCCATGGCTCCAAATGGCCAGTGAATGAATGAGTGAAATGAAGCTAGAAGGACAGTGGAAATGGGAAGCAGCATGGCCTCTCAGAAGTGATGTAAGGCCCCCCTTCCACCCCACAGTCTATAAAACATCTTCAGAACAGGTGTCTTCTAGAATGGCGAGACTCAGAGAGCTCAGTGCCTAATGAGTGCAGGCATTTCTGAATCATACGTCATGGAGATCCCTTTAGACCAGAGCTCTTTGAGTTATTCCCCCTCCCAAGTAATTAAACTGTGTGACATCCCTTCTCCCACACCTACTCCCACCGTCACACGTGGCTTTGTTAATGGGAACATGCGGCACTGCAATGTGGGTAGCTGTGCCAGGTGTGGGGTGTAAATCTATCTAAGGAGTAGGAGAAGGCGTAGAGGAAGAAATCTCTCTCTGCCTTTGAGTAACTCAGGAAGAGAGAAGTCAAATAGCTAGTGGATAAAAGGCTTTATTTTAGCTTGTCATTGCTATTCCTTAATAAAGAAATTGTCCCTAGAAAAGGAAATTGTGAATTTTGTGGTACCTGATACTCTTCCAGGGTTTAATGCTGAACAGATATCCACCAAGCAATATCTGAATCACTTCAGGACTTTGCACAAATTTCTTTGTCACTGTCCAGAATTGTGCCAGTATTAATTCTTCACGCCTACTTCACTGGATCAGGCTCCAGCTGGCAGTGGCATCACTGCCTTTGTGTGTTGATCTTATTGCTTCATGCCATTGAAGTTGAGCTTCTTTCTTTAGGGTGGTATGAGGACAAGAGGAATAAAACTAGACTTTAGCCACCAGACAGATGTCAATGACTCCCAAGTTGTCAAGCCTGGAGAGTTGAACAGCTGCATTTCCTTCCAGGCAGCCAGATCATGACAGGGCTTCAGGTACCAGTTAGCAAGCATTAGCCAACACTGTGCAACCTTAGGATTTTCCCATCCAGGTGCATTTAATGGCTCCCAGGCAGCCAGGGAAGATATCAGGCGCTCTCTCTCTCTCTCTCTCTCTCTTTCTCCCCCCTTTCTTTCTCCCGCTTGCCCCTCTTTCCATTTCTCTCCTGCTTTCTTTTCTCAGACTGTGGCAAAATATGAAGAAAATCAAGGATTCAATGATAAGAGTAGCAAGTGCTCATTATAGAAACTTAGATGGAAAAGTTTAATGAAGAAAATAAATGGCACCAGGAAATCATACAGTTTACAGATAAACACTACTAATATGTTTTTAATACAGACTTCCAGCTCATTTCTACTACATGTGGGAGGGGGAGGAAGGCATGAAATTATCAAGACTTTCTAAGAATTATTATGCTTCATCTTCCAAAGGTAAATATAATTTGCCATGAAATGATGTTGAAGTGAGAGGAGTGTGAGGACTGAATTATAGTATTTCCCATCAGCCACTTAAAACCTATATTCTTCATATTTTAGAATAATTTATAACTATTTTAGTTTTATAAACTATAATAATTTATAACTATTTTAATAATTTATAACTATTTTAGTTTTATAAACAAGAAAAAATACTATGAAGTATTTCTGTTCACCCTTAACCACATCTCCAAATGTTAATATCTTACCACATTTGCTTTATCATTCAATCTATCTTACATTCTCTTCCATGGATGATAGATGATAGATAAATAGATAGGTAGGTAGGTAGGTAGGTGGATGGATAGATTTTTTTCTAAACTATTTGAGAATAAATTGTAAGTTGCAGACCTTGTACCCACTTATTGATGAATACTTCAGTGTATATTCCCTAAAAATAAGAGCATTCTTTTATGTAACCATACACAACAATCAAAATCAGGAAATTAATATTGATACAGAAATATTTTTTGGTCATGCCATTTTTGAAGAACACAGGCCATTTATTTTGTAGAATTCCCTTCAATTTAGGTCAGTTTGATGTTTCCTTATAGCTAGATTCAGGCTTTACATTTTTTGGCAAAAATACTGCAGAATATTGCATCTTTCTCAGGACATCATATTAGGAGAAACATAATAACTATCCCATTACTGGTGATGTTAACTATAATTACCAGATTAAGGTAGTATCTTCCATATTTCTTCACTGTAAAGTTACTATTTTAACCTTTTTCATTAATAAGTTTCTTATGGGAGATTATCAGTATCTCCCATAATATATATATTATATAATTACATTAATATATATTTTCTTGGTCCTTTGGATTGTATGTATATATGATATATATACAATATATAATATTACATATATTGTATATAATATATAATATATAATATATTTTATTGATCCTTTGGATTATATATTATAAAATATGTAAATATACTTAATTTTTAAAGTTTATTATAGAAATTTAAATATATAAAATTATATAATATATTTATAATATTTTTTCTTGGTCCTCTGGATTATATTTTGGATATGGTAAATTATGACGATTCTGGATTCTAATATTTTTTTCCAACAAGTATTACTTTCTTCAAGCAATGTAATTTACAATATTAATAGTTTTATTTTATTTTATTTTTTTTTAAAGATTTTATTTATTTATTCATGATAGTCACACAGAGAGAGAGAGAGGCAGAGACACAACAGGCAGAGGGAGAAGCAGGCTCCATGCACCGGGAGCCCGACGTGGGATTCGATCCCGGGTCTCCAGGATCGCGCCCTGGGCCAAAGGCAGGCGCCAAACCGCTGCGCCACCCAGGGATCCCCAATATTAATAGTTTTAGAAATTGTGTTAGGCACTGTCCTGGACACCTACCTAGAGAATGAGACAGAAAAGTTCTTCAGCCTCATGGCTAAAGTTTTTTCATGGAAAGAAAAAGACTGACAATGAGCAAGTACACAAATAGGTAAAACATCACCAGTGTGATCAGTGTGATGAAAAGGATAAATATGATGGTACATTACACTAGGGGTTGATAGACTTTTTACGTAAAGAGCCAGATAGTAATATTTTTTAGACTTTGCAACTATTTAACATGGCCATTGTAGCAACAAAGTAGCCGTAGATTATACATAAATGAATGAACATGGTTGTGTTCCAATAAAACTTTATATAAAAAATTGAATGGTGGGCTAGTTTGGCCCATGGGTCAAAATTTTCCAACCCCTGTGCTACGGAATAAAGCAATCTTTGTTCTTGATACTTTAGACAGAAATGGCCAAAGAAGATCTCTCCAAGGAGAAATATTTTAGCTAAGGTTTTCAGAAATGCCAGTGTGTTCTGGGAAAAGAGGTGGTAAGCATAAGAGTTCTAAAAGGTAGGAGATGTGAGGGCTGTTCCAGGAGCTGTCAGAAGGCTGGTATAGCTAGAGTGTGATCAGTGGCAAGTTGAGGTTGGGGAGTGGTCAAGAAAGATCATCCAGGGCTCATGGGTCAGCATAAGGAATTTAGGTTTTCTCTCAAGTACAAAGGAGAGTCATAACAGGGTTTTAAAAATAGAGTGATGTGACCTGGCAAATAATTTAAAGGTCATGCAATCTGCCACATGGAGAACAGATTGGAAGATGACAAGAGGAACAGTGAGGACCCCAGCCTGGAGACATCTGCAAGAATCCTGTGAGAGATCGTTGAGCCTTTTACATAGTATCCACATCCTACTATTATTTGACTATTACCACTTGCCCCATTAGGTCTTATAATTCCTATGAAGTAGTTAACAGAGCTGGAATATAAACCTAGGAAGACTAATTTTCAGGTCTGTATTAGCCACTCTCCCAACATCCTTCGACTTAAGTCACCCTTCCTACCACTGCCTATGGTTATATGGTCGAGTGGTTTTCAGAACCCTTTGGCTCAATGCACTATGGTTCAGCAGTAAGCCATACACCTCAGGCTTTTGGCACTGATTTCAGCCAAAAGCCTGTGTGCTTGATGCCTAAATGCAGGGGAGCCAGTATTCTCCACAGGCAACCTTCTCACCTCGGAGAGCATGTGCCAAAGCTCAAATCTGGCTGAGTGTATATTTGAGAGCATGGTAAAGCATGAAGATATGTCATTATTCAGAAGACATCATATTGACAATATTAAAAATACTCTAAATCTAACTTTCTTTAGTTCTTAATGAGGAACGGCATCAGTTTGGCACAATCAGGATTTACAGTTTTGTTTTCATTTTACCAAGCAGTATTTTTTGAGATTATTACTATCTCACATTTAATTCAGTAAATTTGGTGAATAATGACCTTTGGAGCTGGAAGGCATTTTCAAGATCAGTCAGGCTGGTAGTATCCAGATTGTGCTCTCAAGAAGCTCAAGATTCTAGGAGAGAAAGTTCAAAGAGAGAAAGAAGTGCAAGAGGAAAAGTCTCCTTCAACTCAAGCACTTTCTTTTATTTTATATACTGAACTTTTGGATAAGATTTTTTTAAAAGATTCTGCTGGTAAAAATATTTGAACTTAATTATCTGATCCAATGCCTTAATTTTTACAGAAAAATTAAGTAAGGCCCAGAGAAATTAAATACCTTGCTTAGGAAACCACAGTGATAAGACAAGGACTAGAATTTTTTTTTAAATTTCTCCACCCAATATGGGGTTTGGACTCACCACAGGGAGATCAAGAGTCCCCTGCTCTGTGACTGAGCCAGCCAGGCACCCCAAGGGCTGGAACTCTTTGACCCTGAGACTCAATGTGGCAAAATGTTAAAGAAAATGTTGGATCAACTAACATGTATCTAATTATCACTGGTTGGGCGTCTAGACAAATCATTTTCCCTTTCTTAAGTCTCCTTATATACAAGAGGATTTTAGGTGTCTTTGTTTTCCTTCCTTTCACTATAACATTTTGTCTCAGAAGTGTGGCTTTCAACAAAGTGATGAAGGACGAGAGAAAATTTAAAGAGAAGCTGTGGACAGTTCTCTTTTCTTGCTCACATATGTTACTTCACTAGGAGTACTCCCCATCACAGCAGTTTTTGACTGTTTATTGACCAGTGTCAACCCAGACTCTGAATAAGATCCTTGCACACAGCAGGAGATCCATAAACATTTATGTAGATCTACCAATCTCTAAAGACTGAACCCACCTTGTTCTAATTGTGTGCTCCGCTATTATTAATGGTGCAATGCCATCTGCTGGCAATATGAATAATTACAGTTGCATCTGTGAAAAAGAAATCTTGAGGGACTTTTTCCTTTCTTGTTTTATATTACTTTAACAGAGAAAGTAGTGTGGGAACACTTTATGTCTTTTATAATGAAATAAAGAATATTATCTCTGTAGACCATAAAATCTCTTCATTTTCCCAGCATAATGACAAAACATGAACCCTCACCTAGAGTGAGAATTCTAACCAAGCATAGGAAAAACCTGGAAGCGAATACACCTGAATCCTGAAGGAAACGAACAGTGGTGAGGGACGCCCCCTTGTGGACATTCTGAGCCCTACTTAGAATGGAAGGATGAAGGCTCCATTGGTGAAGTGAGGCCCTTTTTAAGAGAATTTTAAATTAGTAGAAATTTCTGACGCCATAGAAAATTCTCATGTCTCATTTGCTATGGGGCTTGATCCTTTAGAAACAAAATCTTCCTTGGCTTTTCTAAATCCTTCAGACCTTGTTTTAACATGAACCCTCCTGAAAGAATTTGTGTTTTGTTTCTTTTTTTAGAAGCCAGGATAGGTTACTGCAATGTGGGATTTCTCGGGGCCTCGAGTTTGTCCTATAAAATATGGATTGTTCTAGAGAAACTCTAAGGCAATTATAGCCCTGAAGCCCATTAAATCTGCTAAGCATTTCAGCTCTCCTGTTCAAAAAGTGTCTTCACCATCACTCCCCTTTCTGGGATGCAGTGCCTGTGAATATGAGAACTTACATGGCTAATGGACTTTGCAGATGCAATTAAATTAAGGGTCTTCAGATGGAGGGGTTATCCTGCATTATCAAGGTCAACCCCATGTGATCACAAGGAGACTCATAAGAGGCAGAAGAAGGACCAAAATCAGAAAAGGCAATGTGACAGCAGAAATAGATTGAAGTGATATAGTAAGGAGTAATCAGCAGCCTCTAGAAGCTGGAAGAAGCAAAGAATGGATTCTCCCCTGGAGCCTCCAGAAGGAATCAGCCATGCCAACACCTTGCTCCGGAAGACTCATTTCAGACTTCTGATCTCCAGAACTGTAAGAGAGTAAGTTTGTGTTGTGTCAAGTCACTAAATTTGTGGTGATTTGTTACAACAGCAATAGGAAACTAGTGCTAGACATATTTTTAATAAACAATGATTTTTAACATAATCATTGTGCTATTATCAGACTTCGTAAAGTTACCATTCTTTCATACTGAATGCCATATTCAAATTTCCTTGATTTTATGGCTCCAATCTCTGTGTCACCATCACCTGTTTAACACACCTGCTTTTCCCACCAGACCATGAGTTATTAAGAAGGGCTGATTCTGTTCAGCAATATATCCCCTACAGTGCTCAGGTTGTAGCATATAGTAGACACCTAATAAAAATGGGTTAAATTCAAGTTAATCACATCCACAGTAGCTTTGATGTGAAATTTCTGAAAATGCAACTTCACTCTCATGACTATCCTGTGTACACCAAATCAGAAATATGTTACACTCCAATGACAAAGTTACTATTTATTGAGTAGCCAACCTAACTGCTCTTTCTATGTGTAGTTTCAAATTTAATTGTTCTAACAGCTCTGTGAAATAGGTAGTATTATCATATAGAGGCATACCTCATTTTATTGTGCTTTATTTGATCATGTCTTGCAGTTACTGCATTGTTTTACAAACAGAAAATTTGTGGCAACCCCGCATCAAGCACATCTGATTGGTACCATTTGTTCAGCAGCACTTGCTTCTTTGTGTCTCTGTGTCACATTTTGGCAATTCTCAAAATATCTCACACCTTTTCATTGTTATAGTATTTGTTGTGCTGTTAGTGTGGTCAGTGATCCTTGATGTCACTACTGTAATTGTTTGGGGGCACCATGAACCACACCTATATAAGATGGCAACTACCATCCTGGCCAGTCAGCAGCCATTAATATCAAAGGCAAGACTCTCCACAAGCAAAAATATTATGACTCCCTGAAACCTCAGATGATGGTTAGCATTTCTTAGCAAAGTATTTTTTAAGTAAGGGAAGTTTGTTGTTTTTTAAGACAATGCTATTGCACACTTAATAGGCCACAGTATGGTATAAACATAACTTTCATGTGCACAAGAAAACAAAAACAAAACAAAAAAATCACTTGATTTGCTTTATTTAGATGGTCCAGAAGCAAATCTGCAGTATCTTCAAGGTACGACTGTACCTCAAACTGAAATTGAGAGGTCTGTAACTGGATAAACACCGTTCAGCAGGTGATCAGCATAGACAAGATTCAATTCTTGGAAACATCAACTGTGAGCCATCCTGCATTCTTCGTGAATAACTACCGCTTACAGAGTTGAAAGGTGCAACAGCAAACAGGACTGGGAGCAAACCATGAACACAGTACCACTTGCTTACTGTAATTCACAGGGCAGGACTCTAGGTGGAGACAGACTGGCAGAGAGAGTCTTTCCCTAAGCCAGAAATGTGGTAATGATTCATATTTAATGTAAAATGTCATTTAGTTCCTGAATTATGAGTAAGAATGAATGTCATCCCCCTTCCCCCCAACACACACACACAAATCAGCTACAGTTAAAAACAAAATGAGGGCAGCCCTGGTGGCTCAGCAGTTTAGTGCCGCCTTGAGCCTGGGGCCTGATCCTGAAGACCCGGGATCAAGTCCCATGTTGGGCTCCCTGCATGGGGCCTGCCTCTCTCTCTCTCTCTCTCTCTCTGTCTCTCATGAATGAATAAATAAAATCTTTAAAAAATAAATAAATAAAAAACATATGTTTAAAAACAAAATGAAACCCTTAAAAAGCTATGGTACAGTAAGATTCCTGGATATCAGATTTTTCACTCTTTCACTTGCTCACAGTGGTAGGCTAATTTATGCCTCCTGAAGCGATCCAGGTCCTAATCCCTGGAACCTGTGAATGGCACCTTGTATGGCAATAGAGACTTGCAGATGTAATTAAATTGAGGATCTTGAGATGGGGAGATTATCCTGGGTTAATTTTGTAAGCCCTAAACATAATCACAAATGTCCTTATGAAAGGAAAGATAAGAGAAGGCCGCGTGACTGAAGCAGAGAAAGACTCGTCTCTAGAAATGAAGGAAGGGCTCAAGAGGTGAGAATAGGAGTGCAGAAGAATCTGGGAAAGGCAAAGAAATGGATTCTTCCCTAGAGCCTCCCCTAGAACCTCCGAGAAAGCATAACTTGGCTGAAACCTTAACCTTAACCCACTGAATCCAACTTGGGAATTCTGGCCTCCAGAATCATAAAGAGAATAAATTTGTATCATTCTAAGCCACCGAGATTGTGGGCAGTGTGTTAGAACAACCATAGGAAACTACTACACTCACATAAAGAGATTATCTCTAATTGCAGGTGTACTTTAGTTTATATATAGAAGAGGCATGCTTCAGAAAATACTCCTAAAAAGTATACAGGCATCTCAAATCAATTTCTGTTGTCTTTTATTACAGAATAGTGGATGTTACATTATAGAACTTCAAGGAAATTCCACATTCTAGGAAGAATGAGAATTGGCTCACTAGTGACTATCACATTGTTTTATTTTTAAAAATATATACACAAAAGGGATGGCTGGGTGGCTCAGTGGCTGAGCATCTGCCTTCTGCTCCGGGTGTGATCCCAGGGCCCTGGGATTAAGTCCCACATAGGCTCCTTGCAGGGAGCCTGCTTCTCCCTCTGCCTGTGTCTCTGCCTCTCCTGTGTCTCTCATGAGTAAATAAATAAAATCTTAAAAAAATAAATGAAAATATGTACACAAAAGAAGCTCACAAGTCATAGTTGCAGCTTGACAAATTTTGAAAAGTGAATGTTCCTGTGTTATTAGCAACCATCAAGAAATAGAATATTCCCAGAATCCCAAGCAGCCCATCTACTTCCTCATAGTCACCTCACAGTGGCTACCAGCCTTCCCCAAACATCATATCTTTCTTGACTTTTTTTTTTCTTCTTTCTTGACTTTTACCTGTTTTCAAACTTTATATAAAGAAATCAATAGCATGTGTTCTTTTCTGTCTGGCTTCTTTCATTCAAAATTATGTTTTTGAGCCTTGTAGCTATAGTTTCCACATTTTCTCTACTGAATAATATGTGTTGATAAGGCAGTTTATTTAGCTATTGCATTGTTTGGTGGGCATTAACATCGTTTCCAGTTTGGGGTTCTTCTACACAGTAAACATTCTTGTGCATATTTTTTGGTACACACAATTAGTATTCCTGTTACTTATATATCTAACAGTGAACTAGCTGGGCAGAGAGTATGTGTATGTCCAGCTTGGGGAATTACAGATTAATAGATTTCCAAACAATTAGATCAATTTATATTCCCACCAATAATGCATAGGAGTTCTAGGTTCTTTTGATAGTGACAGTTTGTTAATTTTAGCCATTATAAGGTATATAGTATATCTCAGTGTTTGTTTGTTTTTTTAAATTTTCATTTGGGAGGCAGCCCCGGTGGCGCAGCGGTTTAGCGCTGCCTGCAGCCCGGGTTTGATCCTGGGGACCCTGGATCGAGTCCCACGTCAGGCTCCCTGCATGGGGCCTGCTTCTCCTTCTGCCTGTGCCTCTGCCTCTGTGTGTGTGTGTGTGTGTCTCTATGAATAAATAAATAAAATCCTTAAAAAAAATAATAAATTTTCATTTGGTGAAGTTCCTATTGAAGTCTTTTGGCCACTTCTCTGTTAGGTTACTTCTGTTTCATGTAGGATTTTAAAAATATTCTGGACATAAGTCATTTGCAGGAGATAAGTATTTCAATTTTTTTATGGCATGCATTTTCAAGGTCTTAAATGGTACTTTTAATAAATGGAAGTTCTTAATTTAAAACAAAAGACAAAAATTTAACAATATTTTGTGTGTTCTCTTTAAGAAATATGTGCCCTCCCCAAAGTCACAAATATTGTCTTGTATGTTATTGTATAGAAGCTGTATGTTTTATCTTTAACATATAGGTTTACCAGTCACCTAGGTTTATTTTTCTGTGAGTGCAGCAGGAGACACATTCTATTTTTTTTCCATATGGGTATTCAGTTTATTGAATATTGCATTGACTTTATATTATTTATTGAAAAAACTATGTTCTGTAAGCTATTGGTTTTGTCATAAATCTAGACACCATAATGAATGTATGGATGTTTCTGAGGACTATTTGTGTATTTGTCACTTTTTTATGTCCACATTACACTGTCTTAATTACTGTAGCTTTTTAAAAAGATTTATTTGTTCATTCAAGAGAGAGAGTATGTATGAGAGAGCAGTGGAAGGGCTAAAGGAAGAGAGGAAAGAGCCCTTTAATAGACTCCTCACAGAGCGCCAAGCTGATGTAGGGCTCAATCCCATGACTCTGGGATCACCACCTGAGCCAAAACTCAGAGTTGGATACCTAACTGCCTGCGCCACCCAGGCACCCTACTGTAGCTTTATAATGTCTTGATACATGACAATGTTAATTTGGATCTTTAAGGATTGCCTTAGTTATGATTGTCTCTGTTTTTCTATAAAAATTTAGTTTTAGCTTGTCAATTTCTGTATGCAAGAAAAGAAATCCCACTGGGATTTTAAATGGGATTGAATTGAATGTACAGATCAATTTGAGAAGAACTAATATTTTTAAATTAATGACTTTTTAAGTCTACAAACATGGTATACATCCCCATTTTATCCAGGCCATCTTCAATTTTTGTCAATAATGTTTTGTATTTTTCAGTGTAAAGATCTTGCATATTTTGTCTGCATTTGTTATTTTTATGTTATTTCAAGTGGCACTCTTTCTAATTTTATTTTCACGTAGCTTATTGCTTATATGTAGAAATACATAGCATGCAGATATATAAAAATAGAGAAATACATTTGATGTCTTATTTGACATTTTATCCAGTAATCTTATTAAATTTATTCACTAATTCTAATAATTTAGATATGATTCTTTTAGATATTCACTGAACACTATCACAGTATCTATCTGCACATAATTATATTTTTATCTCTTCTTTTAGAATCCTCATAATTTCTTTTTTTTTTTTTTTTTTTTTTGCCTTGTTGTCCTGCTAAGGCCTATTGAATTGATGTGGTGTTGGCATGCACCTTTATCTTGTTCCCAAATGCAAAAACAAAGCTTTTAATTTTTAAGATGAAATGTGATATTTATAGTAGTTTTGATTTTGTAGGTACTCTAGATGAAAATAGTTTCCATTTATTCCTATTTTGCCGACAGGTGTTCATGATAAAAAGAATCTTTCTGTACCTGTGGAGATGATTTCTGCTTTATTCTATTTACATCACAATAAGATTATCTCAAATGAAACCCATCTTGGTTATCACTCCTACTCAACATTGAACTGATGGTTTCTGCCAGTGCAATATAATAAGAAAAAAAAAGTCATCTAGGTTGACAAGAATCAAGCTGTCTTTATTTCTGGATGATGTGATTGTATATATAACAAATCCAATAGAACCTATAAAATAGTTGCCAGAACTCATAAATGACTTTAGAAATGTTGCAGGATACAAAAACATTGTGTTTTATATTCTGGTAGTTAACAATAAATAGTTGAAATTCTTAAAATGTAACTTATAATAGCATTGACAATATGAAACAATCTGACAAACAATGTAATTTATATGTATATATACTAAAAGTGAGACATTACTAAAAGAAATTGAAGGAGATATAAACAGATTAGAAGATGATATTTTTAAGATATCAAGCATCCCAAATTGATCTGTAGATTCAATGTACTTTCAGTCAAAATCCCAATAGGCATATGTGTTTGTTTTGTGTGTGTGTGTGTGTGTGTGTGTGTGTGTGTGTGTGTAGATAGATATAGGTAGGTATAGATATCTATATCTTCCTCCAACTTATTAAAACACTTGGGACTCAGCAAACTAATAGCCTGCCAGCTAAATCTTACCAGTCATTTGTTTTAGTAAATAAAGTTTTATTAGAAAAAACCTTGCTTATTTATTTATACACTAATACTGCTTTCATGTTACAATGGCAGAGCTGAGAAGTTGCAACATAAATCATATCTTTATGACCCACAAAGCCTAAAATATTTACTATCTAGCTCTTAGTAGATGGTTGCCAATCTGTGCTAAAAATTATATGAAATGCAAAGGACTTAGAATAGGTAACTTTGAAAAAGAAGAAAAATGTGGAAGACTAACACTATCAATAAAAAGGAAAAAGCTACTGATGCAAGCAATAATATGGATTCATTTCAAAAACATGCTGATCAAAATAAATACGTATATAATGAATAAGTATGTAAAAAGTACTATGCAATTACCTCTGTGGTAAATTTGAGAATGGACAGAACTAATCTATAGTGACAGAAATGTGGCTTTCTGTGATTAAAGAGATTGTAAAGGGCATGAGGTACCTTTCAGGAAGATGGCAATATTCTGTATTTTGTGATAGTGTTTACATGGATTTATACCTCTGTCAAATCTTACTGAACTGTGCAATTAAAATGAATACAATCAATAAAGCAGACTCGGGGGAAAAGAAAAAATGGGTATAAGGAACACAGGTATAGTAATCCAAAAACAGAAGAGTGTCTTTGAAGAATGTTAAGTTCTTTTTCACAGATTTCTCACAAGGACTCTGGCTTGCCATGAGGCCCTGTCACAGGTTTGGGTTCTATTCCTGGGATTCAGCAATCACTAACTGCATTGTTTTCCACAAGGGCTGGTGTGATAGTTAATTATATGGGTCACCTTGCAAGGGCCAAGTATGCTCAGATTACTCATTACTTCTGGGTGTATTTGTAAGATGGTTCTGAATGAGATGAGCCCTTGAATCAGTGGACTCGGTAAAGTAGATTACCCCTCCCCTCTATGGATTGGAATCATCCAATTTGTTGAGGGCCTGAAAAGAACAAAAAGGTGGAGGAAAGAGGAATATGTCCCTTTTTGTTTGCCTCACTGAGTTAGGATATCTCATTTACCTCCTTTGCTCTTGGACTGGCCTTGACTTGGAATGAATTACACAAGTGGCTTTCCTGGGTCTGCAGCTTGCAGACAGCAGATCATGGAACTTCTTAGCCTCCATAATCACATAAACCAGTGCCCATAAAAAATGTTTATATACATATATATCAATCATGGGATCTGAGTATTATAAAAGCCTTGAATTCTAGGGAAAGGACTTCAGATCTGATTTAGTAAACAAGACAGGGGGGAGGGTGGTGATACAGTCAGAGCTTTGATTTAAGAAAATTAATCAGGTGTCTGTGTGTATGATGTATGGTGCACATACCACATGATATACTCAATGAAAGTTGGTTGGATGAATTTTAGAATATACAGCTTTATAAATTCATAATTTAAGAACAAAGCAAAGAAAGAAATGCAAAGGAGTTCTCCATGCAAGTTGATAAAACAGTAACATCAAGTTTCACAAAGTCTTAGTACTTGTTAGGCTGTGTGGTATATATGCTAGTTATGGGAGCTACCAGGGATGTGGGTGATTTTACACACTAATAAAAATGTATGTGCAGGATAAATAGAACACATTTTCTGCTATTAGTATGATTATTCTAGTAATCTAGTTGACAGCAATTTTGAGAGATGGTCAAGATAGAGTTGGTTAGTGGAATCTCACTGAGGTATGAAAATGCCATGGTAGATCATAGTAAAAGAGAAACATCTCTCTTAGACCAACAACAGTGAAAAGGAAATCCTCCTAAGAGTTAGAGAACATTTCTAGCCTAGCTAGAAACCCAGATTCCGACAGGAAAACATCATACATTTTGGAGACTTTATGCACGTCAGGTTTTTTCCACTAACAAGTTGGCAACATCTGCAGAAGAGGCTGAGATTTTATGTTTATATTGCTTTCTGAGAGCCTGGGCTTTGAAGCACAAGGTTGTCACCAGCATCACGAACACTAGTTTTCTCCAGGAGCAACAAACCCTAATGAGCCTTCACATCACTGTTTTCAGTTCCATCCAGGCAGGACAGAAGGTATATCTAGTAATTTTCTGAGAACATTGCAGCCAATGCAGAGCCCAGGGGCTGGGCTATAGGAGGAAAGCATTTCCTGAAGCTAAGGGATTCTCTAATGGGGAATTCCATATTCTAGGAAGGAGGCAAGTGCATTTTGTTAGGGCCACCGACTCCCTAGGTAGAAGTCTCCCCAAGTCTAAGGTCAAATTCCTGAGTGACAAGTTAGTAACTCATGGAGACACAAGAGATGCCTTTTTTAAAAATCTCAATTTCCAGTCATGGGCAGAGAGCTGGCACCTGAATAGGACCCAGGAATCCACAACTCAGGGTATTTGACTTAATAGAAAACTGACTACACTAATCAAGGCCACAATCCTTTATCGTTTACAAAATAGTTCCGTATCCTTTATCTCAACTGATCTCCACAATCAGGAGATCAGTTATGTTAGTTATGATCAGAATCATCCCCCCTTTAGTGGTGAGGGAAATATGGCTTGGAAAGATAAAGATATTTCCTGGAAAGTGATAGTTGGGACTGCAAAACTTATTTCTTAATGGCAAATCCTTTGCTGTTTTTACAACATCATGCTATCAACCCCTGAATTAAGGCAATCACACTTAAGGAACAGAAAGAACCACCAATATTACTTTTAATTTTTTAAAAAAAAAATTCATCTATTTGAAAGAGAGCAAACATGAGTTGGGGGAGGGGGAGCATAGGGACAGAAGGAGAGGGAGAAGCAGGATCCCGCTGAGCAGGGGGCCCAATCTGGGAATTAGTCCCAGGATCCTGAGATTATGACTCCAGCCAAAGGCAGATGCATAACTGACTGAGCCACTCAGGTGCCCCAGAACCATCAATATTATTAACATTTTAATTTAAAATGAATGACATTTTTATATCACTTTCCTGGACTTTTGGAGGGTACCCTGTAGCTTAAATGAAGTGAGAGATATATAAAGAAGAAATAGGGTCCAGAGAAATTGGAAGTTGGTGGCAGGCCCACATGACCTCCTTCTAATTCCATAAGGTTAGCCTTTTCAGAGACAGTTCCCAAAGACATGAGCTAGCACTGCCTCTTGTAAACTCCAGGAAGTGCTAAAGTGTTTGCCTTTCAAAAATGTCCTAATCTTATCTTTAATCTTAAGAATAAGAAGAAATATATGAAGTGGTTAACATCGCTCCATCCTGCAAAAAGTATCTTGCACATAGTCCCTCTCTATTAATATACTGGTGATGGTTAATTTTAAATGTCAGCTTCGTTGGGAAACTGTCCAATTGGTCAAGCATTATTCTGGGTGTTTTTGTGAAGGTTTTTTTTGGGGGGTGGGGGTGGGTTTGAGATTAACATTGAAGCAGGTGGACTTTGAGAAAAGAAGATAATGTGGGTGGGCCTCAACCAATCAGTTGAAGGCCTTACTGGAACAAAGACTGACTTTCCCCCAACTAAGAATGAATGCTGCCAGCAGATAGACTTTGGACACAGACTGCAACTCTTCTTTGAGTCTCCAGGCTGCTGGCTTCTCCCATCAGATTTTGGACTTCCAAGTGTCTACAATTGCATGAGCCAATTCCTTAAAATAAATTTTTCTGTATCTAGTGGTTTTGTTTCTCTGAAGAACCCTAAATAATCAATAATGTTAGATATATAGCTTATAATATATATGTATACATACACACATAGACACATTCATAGACACAAATACATGTATCTATGGACACTCAAAGCAGCCACTGAATGAATGAGGTTTACTATCCTCGCATAAAATTAAACCTGGCATGTTGACCAAGTAAACAGATCATCCTTTTAAGATGATGCCAACCACACCCTGATTGTCTTCCAGTCTGAAGTTCAGGGTTCAAGAGAGAAGACAGTAATCTCAGTTGAATTCCAGTTGCTTCCTTCTCTGAGGAGACAGATAAGGACTCAATTTGCCTTCCAGCCCTCTAGGGCTTCCATCATTTTGATTTGCCTGAGCAGTATGGAGCAATTTGTACAAGAAGAAATGTTTTATGAAAACTAACAGTAAATTTTCATGAATTTTAGAATATAACAGTACTGTCACTGGGGAAACATTAGATTCTAGATCCCTGTGCACACCCACATCGGACTTACAGAGGTTTATGTTGACAAGAATTTAGGAGGAATGGATTTGCCCTGCTATTTCGTTGTGACTATGGAGAAAGCAACCACACATCATAAATCCTTCCAGAAGTGCTGAGAGGCCCCAGGAGTCACTCACCCTGGGTGGATTGGTGGGTTTAAAAGAGGCCCCTAAAATCAAGGACAGGCTGTAATCCTACCTACCCCTCACCAGGACTCCAGGCTTACCATAGCTACTTGTATCCCAAACACACACTAAGTAAGATATGGGAGAAAATCAACTCAAGGATTAAGGAGAGACTGAACACTGACTGTGCAAAAGAGCAGAACAAATGTTAGAGAAAGAGATCCCTTGAAAAAAAAAGTCCAAGTAAATTGAGAATTATTTAGGAGAATGAAAGCCACAACTATGATAGCAATCCCTTATAGCTTTTGTGGATAAAAACAACAAAAAACCCAACCCAACCCAAACCAGAATAAAACAAAACAAAAATCCACCCAATACTTTGTAGCTACCGGCCAATTTTTCTGTAACCGTGGCAAAAGTCTAGTAAAACATTTTCTAACTCTTATGTTTAGAGTACTTGCTCGGGATTGTTTCTGAAAAGGAAATATCCTTTTAACAATTCTGAGTACTTTATTTAGAAAGCAATGTGTGTATGCATGTGTACACACATTCACCTATATGTAGTTATCTACCAAAACTGTTGAAGATATGTGGGGTTTTTTTTTTTTTTTACCTTCATGTTAAAATATTAACTGGAAGGAGACTAATCAGATGAGTGACAAATTCTTGTTTGAAGAAATATATCTGCACTAACATTAAGATACTAATCTAATAGGGGATTCTGGATGGCTCAGTGGTTTGGCTCAGGTCATGATCCCAGGGTCCTGAAATCGAGTCCTACATTGGGCTTCCCGCTGTAGGGAGCCTGCTTCTCTCTCTGCCTATGTCTCTGCCTCTCTCTCTGTGTCTCTCATGAATAAATAAATAAATTCTTAAAAATATATATATACTAACCTAATAGCCACACTGACTGCCAACTGGTTCAAGGGACCCTCCTGCTCTGCCCCACTATTTGCATTGCCATAGCTGATTTCCCATCATTATGATGTCTGCTAATTTCTGTTTTACAACTTAGGAGACTCCCAGGACCCTTGGAAGGGAATCACATGCATATGACCTCTTCAAAGTGTGTCTTGGATCTTCGGCAGCTTTCTGTGCCAGGAACTGCCTTCCATAACTTATATGCATGCAGCTTTCTTTCATTGGAATGCAGACCTAGGGGGATCCCTGGGTGTCTCAGTGGTTTGGCACCTGCCTTCGGCCCAGGGTGTGATCCTGGGGTCCAAGGATCGAGTCCCACATCAGGTTCCCTGCATGGAGCCTGCTTCTCCCTCTGCCTGTGTCTCTGCCTCTCTCTCTCTCTCTCTCTCTCATGAATAAATAAGTATAATCTTAAAAAAAAAAAAAAAAAAGAATGCAGACCTGGCCTCGGTGTCCGGGGGCAAATGAAAGATGCTCCTCTGGGCTGTGGGGCATGTCCATGTGTATTTACTAAACGGAACCTATTGCTTTTGCCTTCTCACTCACCCAGCAGGAGATCCTGTATTGCACATCTGAGGACAATTCTTGGCAACTGGCAAATCTGTTCTGTTTGCTGTCTTTGTATTTCCAGCTGATCTGTTTTCTCCATTTCCCCTATGGCTGTGCACATTGTTGTAACACTGCTGGGGAGGAGAAACAGGATTTTTTTGTAACTGTATTGGGGAGGGATCATTAATTCCACAGATTTGTTCAAAGAAAATGGGGTTTTATCTCTGATTTTCACATGAGTACTGACTTGCCACTGGGCCATCTTCTCCTTTGTATTTGAAAGTGAATCTTCCTACTAATTTAATCCCTAAAGATTTCATTAGTGCCCTGAAAATATTAAAGTGTGCATACAGAAAAGGCATTTATTTTGAAAATAAAAAGAATACATGTATTCCCTTAAAAAATTCAGATTGAGGAAGATCAGATGTCTCGGATGATGATTAGTTTTTGGCTCTTTGGATTGTTTTTAAATGGAAAACATGAGAATTTTTATATTTAAAGAAGTTAAAGGAAACTATAAAATTCTAGTGCTGAAAATATTTGAGCTCTTAATCAGCCTTTTTTATTTACCAGACAAACTGAGGCCCACAGCAGACAGACTAAAGTCACACAGCATAGACCATTGCTAGAAGAGTAAATATTTCCTAAAAATTAAACTTAGGACATTTCCTCTACATTTTATGATTCCTTCCAGAGTGAAAAAAACTGTTGGCTTTAGCATAATGGGATAAATACACCTTTCTAAACCTCAAAAAATACTGTAGTCTCTAGTTCTTATCCTTACTAGTTACCAGCATCATAGCTTGCCATCCTTACTGGAGGCTGTAACATGATTTTCTTGTAGAAACTGCTAGATGGATAGTAATAGAACTCAGGCTAATGAGCTTTTGGGATCTCACACTTTTCACTCATTGCAACAAGTTAACTGGAACAATAAAATGTTTGCCAGAAGCTCCCACAAAGCAACTCTAAAAAATATTGGATTTTTGTTAGCCAAATTACCACTGTTCTCTCAGCAACCTGACAGACACGCAAGGGAACTGATGAATTTACAAATGGAACTAAAGATTAATTTTCAAATGCTCATTTCAGCATACTTCCTAAACATCTCTTGATTTTACACATTAAACATAGAGAAAAATATGGTAGTCACAGTTAATCTCTAAACCTCACTTTGTATTTTCAAAATCTCTTCTCTTTGTAAGTCTCTGCTGAAGATACTGCTCAATGGTGTCCTGTGCTTGGTGTTGTTGGCCCTGTGCTCAGCGGCCCTTGGAAGGTGCCTGGTGACAATCCATCAGGGTGACTCTGCCAGGCTCCTGGCTACACAGCCTTCAAGGCACACTGCCCAGCCGTTTTGTATTTCTGTGAATTGGGAGGGGTGCCCACCGGGGCACGCCACTTGGATCCGTCAAAAGAGAAAGGACTCTGCAAGGAGTGGAGTCAGCTAATGGCCTCCAGATACAGTGCCCTGTCTGCCTGTGTACAAGTGAAGGCAGTCTCTTCCTAAACAGTCCCAACCACTAGCTGAGTGCAGCAGAAGTCGGGGGGTGGGGGGAGCGGGCAGCGTGTCCACCAGACATGTGCTCAGGGATGAGAGGTCCCTGTGCTGGAGCCCTGCTGGGCAGCCAGGGACTTCCTCAGAGTTGGACTGCACTCTGAGGCTCTTCCTACACCATTCTCCTCCCTCACATGCTTCTTAAATGAGTGTGACACCTGCCTCCTCTTGCTCTTTCTCTGGCTCCTTCCTCTTTCACAGGTGTTATTCCCAGTAAATTGCTTGAGTTTCTAAATCTATCCTGCCTCCTGGATGACCCAAGCTGACACAGTGAACTAGTAATAAGTCACCTTTTTCCCCATAATCCACTTATTCCAACCGAATCTTTCGAATCCTGTCTGAATTATCGAGTTTGTCTCTCCCCCCTTCCACAGCTTCTGTTGATCGGTGAGCCAGTCATGTCATATCGTGTTCTTGGACAAGGTATACACACTTGAATAAAGCCGGATCAACCAGGGCCTTTAAAAAATTTTTTTTCTGATTTTGCAAGGTTCTCATCATTCTCTTAGAATAATTATTATTGAAGTATTGCTGACAATGTTGTATTAGTTTCAGGTCTATAATAGTGATTCGACAATTCTATACATTATACTATGTTTGACTGATAAGTATAGCTACCCTTTGTCACCATACAATGTTCTTACAATATTATAGACTATGTTTCCTATGCTGTGCTTTTCATCCCTATTACTTATTTATTTGCAACTGGAAGTTTGTTCTTCTTAGTCCAATCAGGGGCTCTTTCTCAAAAATTTAAATGAAGAGATATTGAAACCA
The DNA here is from genome assembly GCF_011100685.1 of Canis lupus familiaris. Classification (NCBI taxonomy): domain Eukaryota; kingdom Metazoa; phylum Chordata; class Mammalia; order Carnivora; family Canidae; genus Canis; species Canis lupus. Next base: position 34,349,904 of record NC_049222.1, on the reverse strand, counting down.
AGGTTCTATAGTATTGAGAACCAGAGATGTAAAATCACGCTTAGGGTTGAGGCCAGATCAGTACAATGGTAATATCAGACCTCACTTAAAACACAGCTATGAGGCCTTGAGAGGAGGTGAGTCTACAGCAGGTATAGAGCAACATGCAATGATGAAACACCATCACTTCACTACTTTGTAGACTATCAGGTGGTTTCTTACAAAACTAAACAGTCTCACCATACAATCCAGCCACTGTCCTTCTTGGTATTTATCCAAAAGAGTGGAAAACTTATGTCCACACAAAAACCTGCACATGGATATTTATAGCACCTTTAGTTATCATTGCCCAAACTTGGGGCACCTGGGTGGCTCAGTCGGTTAAGTGTCTGCTTTCGGCTCAGGTCATGATCCCGGGGTCCTGGGAGGAAGCCTCACGTAGGGCTCCCTGCTTCAATCAATCTCTCTCTCTCTCCCCCTTTGCCCCCTCCCCACTTGTGGTGTTTCAAATAAATAAAATTAAAAAAAATAATTGCCAAAAGTTGGAAGTAACCAAGATGACCTTGAGTAGGTGAATCTATAAATACACTGTGGTACATCCAGGCAATAAATTATTATACAGTGCTAAAAAGAAATGAATTATCAAGCCATTAAAAGACAAAGATGAACTTTAAATGCACGTTACAAAGTGAAAGAAGCCAATCTGAAAAGGCTCTGTATACTGTATGATCCCAACTAGATAACACTTTGGAAAAAGTGAAATGATCGGTGGTTGCCAGGTGTTAGGGGGAGGAAGCGATGAAGAGGCAGAGCACAGTGAATTTTTAGGAGTGAAAAATACTCTGTGTGATGGACACATGCCCCTAGACGCTTGTCCAAATCCCTAGAGTGTGTACCATCGAAGTCAGTCCTAAGGTGAACTATGGTCTTTGGGTGATAATGATGTGTCAGTAGAAGTCCATCAATTGTAATAAGTGTACCACTCTGGTGGGGGATAGTGACAGTGGGGGAGGCTGAGTCAGAGTAGGGACAGGGGTGGATCGGGAAACTATACGTCCTTCTCAATATTGCTGTGAACCAAAAAAATGAAGTCTTATAAACAAAACAAACAAGTATAGCATCACAAAGAAATTGCTTGATGTCCAAGACCATCATCCTGTGGTCCCAGATTCCTCAAAGTCTGGCTACAAGTGTGGCTGCCAGGCTCCATGAGGACCCTCTGTGCTCTTACATTAAATTCCCTAATATTGAAGTTAGTTTGAGCCATTAAACAGTTCTCAAGACAACTGTTCAAAAGCAGGTTTACGTATTTTTTAATCTCAGACTTGAGTTGAACCTAATTCCTTTTCCAATACTATTAAAAAAGGATTGAGTGAATACCAACATGATTTTTTAATTCTTATCATACTTGCCTGTATCATATAAGGTGACATACAATAATTAGCTTAATGCTAATACTCTCCCCTTAATTTGTATTCCTAATCTATGTTCTTGCAAATCCACCAAAATCCAAGATACTTTGGAGATCTACTTTTCCAAAATAAAAAATGCAAATGGACCCAGAAAACTACATATGAATTTCAACTTAATTCAATAAACGTTAAAACTAAGCACCTGTTATGTGGCTAGCAATATGCTATCGCCTATGAAAATGATGATTTTAATATTAATTTCATTCACTAGAAAGGCCATAGATGTATGAAATTTTTAAAAAACAATGTGCCAATTTATGCGGGCACTTTTTATTTATTGCTATTGTGTTATGGAAGACAATCCACTAGCTTTAATTTGGCAGTAGTGATTACATCTCAGATCTTTACAGATAAACATTATTTTTTGAGTTAAAATGGTTTCATGTCATATCTGTTCATTCTGGCCAGCAAATTCCTAGTAGGAAGGTTATAGGGTTGTAGTCACTTAGTATTCTTGATTGATTGAGCTTCAGGATGATGAAGCAGGAAAATACTGCAGTGCTCTAGAGGTCTTTCTTTTGCATTGTTATTTTCTGATGCAGTGCAACTAGACACTATAAATATTAATATTAAAATGTATATTACATGAATATCAAATGTTTTATTCTCACTGGCATCTTGAATTTATAAAAATCACTTAAGCCAATTCAGAATGAAAATAAGTCAAGCCAACCAGAAGATGTCATTTGAAAGATTCAAAAGATTTTGGGGATATGTCTGAAGTTATTCATCATCCAATTATTCATAAATGTTTAAAATAAATCCTTAATCATTAAGGTTTGAGAATTTAGAATATTAAGTGTTTGGTTATGACCTTGAACTAAACTAGCTTTTCAAAACACACCAAATACAAATATTTTAAAGAGATGATTTGGGGAACATACTTGTTAAGCCTACTCTAAGGGCAAACACCGCTTATTACCTTATTTAATGTAAATTAGCCAGAGATTCCCTGTAAGGTTGTTCCAAATCTTTTTAAACCACCTCTGTTATGATACTCAGCAGGTGAAATGAGGCTCTAATTATTTTGAATGATAAAACTCAGGAAACTCAGCAAGCTTTCCTTACTCTCTGTCTGGTCATCCCTCCTTGTCTCATGTAATAACCATCTTTCCACCCCCAAAGGGCATGGTGCCTCTTCCCTTTGCCAAGGCCGGCTCCCACCGTACAGTTCTTACTCTCTCACCTCCACATAGAGCATCGATTCTTCTGCTGCCTTTCTTTTTGCCTTCAAAACGGCCTTTGCATTCCATTCACAAACAAGAAACAAAACTCTGTAAGACAACTTTCCTTTATGTTTATACAGTTGACCCTTGAACAGCACAGCATTAGGGGTGCCTACCCCCACATGTCTGACAATCCAGTGTAAGCTGGGACTCCCCCAAAACTTACCTACTGTTGACCAGAAGCCTTATTGATTAATACATAGTTTGTATGTCTGTATGTATTCTTACAATAAAATAAGCTGAAAAAAAGAGAATGTTATTAAGAAAATTATAAGGAAGACAAATAATTTGCAGTGCTTACTGTATTTATCAAAAACAATCCACTTGTACATGGATCTGTGCATTTCAAACCCATGTTGTTCAAGGATCAATCGTTCTCCTTTAAACAAGATCACCCTTTCTTCTCCCCGCTTTGGCCACATTTCTTGACATAAGCAGCTTCTTCTTTTTTTCTTTCTTGAGAGGCTGTTTCTTAGCTCCTCTAATTCCATGGCATCTGGGACACCTGGGGACTCACTGCTGTTCTAAGTACAGTGAGCTGGTACCTAGTAAAGGTGGGCTGGCTGCCACTTTGGAAGCCTAGTGGCAGGCAACTTCCCTCCCCGGGCCTTGAGCCCAGACACCATCCCTTGAATTGCTTCACTCTTCTGTCAACTTCTCCAAAGGCCTCCTCATTCTTCTCTCCAAGTCCAGGCTCTCTGTCTTCTAATTGTCCTTCTATGGTCACTGTCCTAAAGCCCCTTGTGGCAAGGATTCAGTTCCTTCCCCGCCTAGAGCCTGTATGCGTCCCTTGTGCCTGCCCCAGCCAGACGCTAATCTCTTACATTTGTGACCTGGACTCAGCCTCTTTTCCTGCTCCCACACCCCATGGTCAAGCCTCCCTCAGCTATGTTCTGCTCACTGTCCTGGACTTTCCAACTGCCAAGCCTGGACAGACTTTCCTTACTCTCAGGAGAGGCCCATCAGAATATCTCGGAACTTCAAAGACCACAATGTCACTAATATATTGCTGGTCCAAAGCTTCTGTCCGCAGTTCTAGAAGCTTTCACTGGATCTCATGACATGGATCCTGTCCTTGGAATGCCTGCTTTCATGAGGATGCATGTTTTTTAAAGGGGATCACTAGGCACTCTGATGTAGAAGAGTGAACCCAGAGTCCAATGGATGTAGGTTTGAACCCACTCTCACTTCCTCTGTAGCCACAGCAGGTAGCTTAACCATCTTTAATCAACAATTCTCCCAAATGGAAGATTAGAATAGCAACGCCGCCCTTTCCTACGACTCCGCAGAAAATTAGAAGAGAGAGCAAAAAAGTAGCTCATGCTCAAGTGTGTTTATAGATTTGTTTTGTTTTGTTTTGTTTCTATCGAGTCCAAATTGCCCAATTTGGGCTGAGGCTGCCCTTGGCAATAAAACCTGTCATTTTTTCCCCCATTTTTTGTTTCAACAGGCTGTAGAATATAAATGCAAACACCTGAATATTTCACATTTATTCTTATTTTTCTCTAGGGAGGCAGGAAAAGAAAACTGTTACTTTAAGGATTCTTCCTTAAAATAAAGAGGGGAGTAAGAAAGGAAGGAAGAGCAGGAGAGCAGATGGGAAGAAAGGAAGGTGTGGGCCGGAGGGAGGGCAGGAGAGGTCTTAAATGCTTTTATAGAAGAAAAGTAGAATGTTACTCAACTGCAAACACAGAGATGCTTCCAAAATATTGTATGTGTAAAGCCTAATTCCTCCAGATTTCACAATGTTACAAACATAGGTCAGGCAGCGAATCAAATCAGGGTTTCCTGTCCACTCGCCAGTTACTCCTTAGGCTTTCTGAAGTAACCTGCTTGTATGTGACTGGAGATGAATCTGAAGCAACCGCTTGCCTGTTTTCTTAACATGGCTTGGCCCAGAGTTGTGAACGTTGGCTCAGAAGACCTTCTAATTTCGCAGTGACCAGCCAACACTCCTCACAACTTAGCACTGAGTAAGGCTGTCAGCCAAATTGGCCTTGGCTCTCTGAAGAAAAGAGTTATCCTAAATAACCACACCAAAGGGATGTGGGGAGGTTCTGTTCTAATCATGCAAGTGAAGTTGGCTAACTTCTGTCATTTTCTAAGTTTCCCACAATGAAAACAGCAACTATAAATGTGAGAAAACATCTCAGGACCTAACTCCATATATTACTGATTTGGTTCCCTTTTTGAGATGCTGAAGACCTCCTCACAAGGGAACCTATATTACTTCTAATCTTCCATAGAGCTTGGCTTCACATCAGTCATTTTAAGAAAATCCAAGAACTTCAAAATGCATTAATTCCTAGTGAGCTGGATCTTTGTAATATATTCATTCTTAGTGTTTTGGCAAAGTAGCACCATGTCACTAGCTTAATTGGTGGCAAGTTATTTTCCAGTTGTCAAAGGATCTTTTCCTATTCAAGAGTCAGAAATAAAAACACTCACTCATAAAGGAATTGAATAATTTGGAACACGAACAACGTAAGTATTTATTTGAAAAACATTTTCCATTTAAGTAAAATGGCAAATCAGCTATAGTAGCTTCTTACTACTAATTCTAATTTGCACTCACAGTCACTTTTATTCATCATATTCAAAGATATTGCTACAGAAAACTATTTCACAAAGTATTTAGGAAAAAAATATATACAGTCTCTCTGACAGAAAGTTAATTAAAATAACAAATCCAGGCAATATAGAGCTAAGATATGAAACAAGCTGGCATTTATAAACACAAATAAATAAATATGTACAAAAGAGTCTATGCCAACAATGGACAAAGAAAAGCTTCACAATGCAGGGAATGATGACAGGAAGAGACATATCTCAGGATCCTAGGCTAACACAATGTAGTTTTAAAAAAGGACCAAGAAGAAGAAAAAAAAAAAAACAGGGAATATGATCTGCTATCATTCTCAAGGTTAGGCTAAACTAAATTTTGGCTCTATAGCTAAATTCCTGCAATTCTTTTTTGAAGGAACCCAATGAAGGTGAGAGAAGCCCATGCTTGGAGCTGAGGGTGGATCTGGCTCAGGCTTTTAAATCCATCTACAAATGTTTTTATTCAGCTGTTTCTTCATTTCACCTTACCTGATTACTGGAAATTTCAAAAGTGGAGTTGACATTGTTGTCAGTGGTGAAAAAAAGAAAATGTTTTCCCAGATCTGATTGAATAGGAGTAGAAATGAAAGCCATTTTGGAAGTTATCTCGTCAATACTATTAACTAAATATGCACTTTGGGTAGAAATTTCACATTAGAGAGCTAATGAAATTCTCTCATGAATCTCTAAGGCTGGGGGCAAAGTATATGAAGATTCAGTGACTAAGATTAATTTTCATCTACATGCAACCTCTGCCAGAATAAGAGCCTGTTATTAATATGGCTATAGAAAAGGATTTGGCTCTACTGTAGCGAATTTTAGTGACCTTGAGATTTACTCTCCTTTCCTACTATATACACTATGAAAGTGAAAGCTGAGCAATGCTCATGTCTCCCAGGACTGTTCCAGGCTGCTGCAAAATGAAATAGTCATAAAAATCCACCACCATATTATCTCGTCATCCATTCAAGTCTGCCAAATAGCTTCATGACCGAAGATCAGCAAAAGGTGAGAGGCCCCGGGATGCTGCATAGCTTGAAAGCTCTTCTAGGTCTCAGACTGAGAGCTACCTGCTTTTTGAGTGGAGAAAAAGGTTGCCAGGTGCTCAGTTCTGGCTTCTGCCTTTAAGCAGACTGATGCTGCCAGAATGTCTTATCTTTTTGTCACTTAGGCTACTATCTCCCAGAACCTGATACTTCTCAGATAACCCAGAGTACAGGTAAAGGTACAACATGTACTCAGACCGATTTCTAAGGACCTAGATACAACTCTATCATTTAAGAATAATTTAAATGTCATCTCCACTACATTCACAAGCATGCACATCACTTATGGTAGTTTGAAAATTAGGTAAACTTCTTAATATGCATGCCTTCTATGCAGAAACCTAATCCATAAATAACACACCATCTATCTTGCCAGACCTCCTCTGGCTTTTTATAATCAGAGGACTTAATACAAATAGTTTTTAGACTAGCAATTGCAGCCTCACGTGTTTATAAATTATTTTGATTATGACAAGTCACCCATATTTCTCAGTTTATATTCTTTGGAACAAGACACTTAAAAAGGAAGTAAGAGGCTTTCCAATTGTGCAAATGGAGATGACTTAAAGTCTCTAGAGCAAGGAAAGGGCTATAGAGTCTCAATGATTGTTCTTCTAAAAGGGAGAGACTATTATGCACAGTATGCCTAATGGAAAACCTCATTCATCTCATAAGTCTGTGGGCTCAACAGATGGTAGAGGAGCGAAATGGGAGGTCTAAGGGATTTATTCTTCAACAAGTAGTGGGAAATCCACACTAATGGAATCTCAACATTTTACTTCATCAAATGTATGGGTTAAATTCTAATTAATGATGATGCTTAAACCTTGTATCTTGAGTAGGATGGCTGAAACAGTACAAACTTACAGGGCCTCGTATTAACAGGGTCAAAATATTGGAAATTCTTTCTTAAGCAATATTGATATCTGAAGGTTAAACATACAGTATAATAAGAGAGAATTCCTTTCTAATCTTTGGGTCAGACATTAAGCATTCTTTTGCATCTGTGGTTGAAAATTTATGGAAAAAGAAATGCTACTGCATTCATAGAAACTAGCACTGAGAAGGGACTTGTGGTCATCTAAATAGTTATGACAATTCCTATGTTTTAAATTGTTGAGAAAGATGATATAGCAAATGGCTATACCAAAACCTAACAGTGGGGCGTGAATGAGTGCTAAACAATGCTTGTCCTAGCTCTGCCTCTCCCTGTCCATTAATATCCCCCACCTCCTTGAATTCTCATTAGTCTGATCCAATCATATATTTTAAAAAATCATATCCCCTGTGGCTACTGGGTCATGTTGCTCTCAGTACTAAAGTTTTAGTGATGATCAAAACTTCCCCATGGAAGAAATACACTGAAAAAACAGATTTAAAAAAAAAATTCACAAAAGCCTTCTTAACAAAATACATTCCTCATACATGTACATACAGTTACCTAGATCATAGCACATTCACATGAGCTAGTCATGGTTTTCACTGCTTGCAGGTCTTCATGTTTCCGCAGACTGATTCTTTTGTATACTAAACACGTTAAAACTTTGTGCTATGGCTGAAGGTGTCTGACATGATGATATTTTTATAGAAGTTATCTGAATGAGCATTGCAGTAACCCTTGACCTTATCAATGACCTGGTGGACAGGGATGATTGAAGTTTGTTCTCCATCAGCATGGGTCAATTTTGATGAGGATTTGTCCATGGAAGTATTGTCTGCAAGAAATGATATCAGAAATTAGGCTGCAAGATGAGCAGGGGACATGCCTAAGGGCCATCAAACTGGATACTATTTTGCACATTAAAGAAATACACAAAGGAAATGAAGCCCTGGTTCTTTCTAAAGTTAGGTAGTAGGCAGCACTACAATTTCCTGCTTTTCATCTTCAAAGTACATTCCTATGCACGAATGAATGCTAACTTGCCTTCTAGTAATGTGTGTTGGAATTTGTTTCAAGAAATGTTCCTGTTAAGTAATATTTTTTAAAGAGTCAATGAAGAGAATAACCAGAAAATTGCCACAAAAATATATGTGACAAGTAACTCAAAAGAAGCAGGGACAGAATATATAGCAAATAAAGTAAAAGATGCCAAAACATCTATGCAAGAAATGTTTAAAGTCTAAGATATGATTTCAAAATAATACAAGGAGGGGAAAATGGGTAGGTGACCATGAGTTGATAGGTACAAGAGGCCTCATTACACCATCCTCTCTGCTTTTTATGTTTGCCACTTTTCATAATAAAAATTTTTATAACATATAACCTAAGAGATTTTGGAGAATGAAGTGAATGAAAATAAACATGAAAGGGTATTTTGAACACATTTTACCATAGTTTTTAACTTCTAAAATGAATGGAAGATACAAACAGGTATCTTTTAATTATTTTTAAATTATAGAAATCAAAATTATCAAATATTGTAAGCATGTGTTTTTATTATCTATGTTACAGCCTCAGAATGATGTTATTGCTGACAGCAATAATATCAGAACAATTGATAGTAATAAAGGACTGCTAAATACATCTGTTCTGAATTTCTTATTTATTTATTTTTTATTTATTTATTTATGTTTTTATTTTAATTCCAGTTAGTTAACACACAATGTAATATTAGTTTCGGGAATACAATTTAGTAATTTAATGCTTAATATCATGTATTTAAATATTATTTCCCTAGATCCAAAACCCTGCTAAAATTGATTCTGATAGTAGTCTGAAACTCACATAATTAGCTCTATTATCCACAAATACATATGGCTATCTTCATGTACCTTATGAATATCTTATTAGTATTGATTCTCTTCCCCTTCCCAACACATTCTGGGGAAAAATTCTATCCTAAAAGTAACAGAGATTTCACACCAATGAAGGAGCAAATGTGACCTCCTACAACTTATTCGGTTCCCTACATTGTATCTTCTCTATTTACTGTGGAAGAGGCAAAAAAATGTATCATGAAAAATTACTTCTAGGAATCATCGCTCCAAGTTTCGAGTGTTCTTTGCAGGCATTTTTATGCTTTAAGTAAGTTGTACCCAGTATGTGACATAACATGAAAAATCCATCAGTAATTGGTAAAAGCCATCATCACTATATCTGTCGTCTTTGGAAATGACTCAGATTGTTCAACTACTGTCTTGTGTTGAAGGGGGAGACTAAATAATATGAAGGCTAAATGAGGAAATGGTGTGTTCACCCCATACTAAAGGAAGAAAATAGATGGTTCATGGGAAGAATGGCAGATTGAAGCATGGCAGAGTAATTATATCCCAGGACTGGTAAAAAAAAAAAAAAAAAAAAAAAAAAAAAAGGCTTAGGGAGTCACCATAGAAATGCCCCTCCCCACTGAGCTCTCAGCAAGCTGATTCTGTGCCTCCTTCAGTTCATATATTCACTAGCCATTGGTTTTCTATTGGCGATTTCTCTATTGATTTAAACATTAGTAACAAATAACTTGTTCTGGATGTTTTTAGAAAATCCACATATCCTCAAAGAAGCTTCAAGGATACACTCATTCTGCTTCATTGACAACTTCCAGTGACATGTGCCTTTTAGAGATTTTGACTAGCTTCTTTCCAAATATGTGGTCCAATTTTCTGGATCTTCTTAGTCAATAAAGTAGAATTCTGAACAAGGGCTGTATTTCAACATATATGCTATTTCCAGTCCTCTGGTTAGATATTACATCATTAACAATATAGATTTTGATTATAGCTACAAGTTTGAAAACCAGGGGCTAGGGAAATGAACTATTATTTGACCTATGCTAAAATATCAAGCAGATAAAAATCTTCAAAAAGCAGGCTTGGAATTGACAATGTCTCTTTTATGACTTCTATGAATGTACCATGACATATCCAGTAATTCATAAGAGCAGTGGAAAAGTAAAGAATTTCACTCCCTTCTATAACAGACTTCTCAAGTACTGTTTTTTTTTTTCAATATTTTACCTGATATGTGACCCATTAACTCCAGCGCATGGTACATTTCCTAGAAGGAGCAGCTTGCAGACACCCCCATGCAGAGAAGAGCCAGCACAGCACACAACCATTTGAAATTTCAGAAATTCCAGCTCAATGCAGGAATGTCATTGTGCTAGCTGAGAAGTATTGTAAAGAACAAGCAATTTTGCTGGTGCAGCAAGAGTCTTAGTTTATTCCATGCAAATATTCTTTTATTACCTTGCAAAAAATTCATGCATTCAAAAAAGTAATAAAAGTTTACCTGAATGGTCCACTTTTGCTGAAGGAATGCTCTTAGAAGACATTATCTACACCATAAACATATGAATTTCTAGATCAATTCCAAGAAATAAACCAACTAGATATCTATGATGATATGTAGTGACTTTTTGCATACTTTAAGGGACCCAAGTACACCAGCAGTCCCATTGAGAACTGGCAAGGGAACTAAAGATCATTTGTGTATCAGTTGATTGGAAAGCATAAATTACTATGTCACAGATATAATGTCATATAGCTGACTATATCCTTATGCTAGTTGACAAGAACTCATTTAACCCCAAAGGTTTTGTTATAAGAAACAGAAAAACAATAATGCATTCCTTAAAAAACAGAAACAAAAAAAACATACACAATACTTTGAAATAGCAAAGGTTTTCTTTGGCACCTCCTCCATTTCTGTATTTCCTTTTATCTTTTGATCAATTTTCCCATGAACCTTAATATGCCTAAATATTTCATTAACACTTCCAAAATGCCCCTGTTACAAATGATCTATCTTGTTACGTTCTCTCCACTTTCAATAGTGGCACTTCTCTGGCTAGCTATTCTCAGCGGTGTTAAGAGGCAAATGATTTGGTTGGTCTAATCCCTATTCATTCACAATTGATGTACCATGCACTAACTATTTCCATTTTAGAAGGGGAGGCAAAATGAGTACCTAGTTTTTTCCTTGTAAATGGGATTGTTTTAATTTCTCTTTCTTCTACTTCATTGTTAGTGTATAGAAATGCAACAGATTCCAGTATATTAATTTTGTATCCTACAATTTTATTTAATTCATTTATCATTTCTAGTAGTCTTTTGGTGGAATCTTTAGGGTTTTCTAAATATAATATTTCATCTGCAAACAGTGGAAGTTTTATTTCTTCCTTACCAGTGTAGATGTCTTTTCTTTTTCTTGTCTGATTGCTATGGCTAGGTTTTCCAATACTATGTTGAATAAAAGTGGTGAGAGTGCACATCCTTGTCTTATTCCTGATCTTGGAGGAAAAGCTCTCAGTTTTCACCACTGAGCATGATGTTACCAGTGGGTTTTTCATACATAGCCTTTATTACGTTGAAGTATATTCCTGCTAAAACCTACTTTGTTTTTATCATGAAAGGATATTTCATTTTGTCAAATGCTTTTTCTGCATCTGTTGAGATGATCACATAAGTATCTCATTTTGAGGGGATTAAATAAAGTGAAAAATACATTCATCATAAGTAAAACATTTTGTGCCAGGGAACTACCAATTAGGTAGAAAAATATATCTCAGATTATACATCTGTTATCAATTTTCTTACACAGGTATTTAAAGAAGGTATACACAGACTTCTTAACTTCAGACAGAACTGTTTGTGTACAGGACTAAGAGGCTACATCTTATCCTGGAAGAGAGTCCACAGCTTCTTTTGATTCTCAAAAATGTCCTCTACTCCAAGAAACTTAGAAATGCTATACTATGCTGCTCTAAGTTTTCAGATATTTCTTTGATTAATTTTGTAAATAATAAACACTCAAATATTTTTCCATAGCGCTACCTTGACTCTCAGGCAGTGGCCATTCCAGTGGCAAGGTACAGATGGTGGTGTAAGCAGGGACATGTAGGATTCAAATATATATAAAAGTCATATAAAATTTAAGTGTTTGCAATGTGAACATCTACAGATACATTACACAACACACTCCCTATTTGCAAAAAGCCAAATATGAATATCTTCAGTGTCATTCACCTCTGCTTATGTATAATAACTAGACAAATTCAAAATTATTTCCATTATCCTTTTAGAAACATCTTTAGTTAGGAAAGAGCTAGGTGTTAAAGTGTTGACAGCTGTTTCCTTGAGGTATAATTAGTATTTCAAAATAGCAATTCTGCTATTTTCCTTTTAAATTATTAAAAGATTGCAATGTTCCACACCACTCACTGGCTATCAAGTACTGCAAAAGAATCTTTATTTCCACAGTGTCTTCAGCACTGTTCATACACATGCTCAGTGTTAGAACCTGTGGTCACTGTAAATATGATGAAGATCCAGAAGATGAACAAAGACATGGTGTTTCTCACCATCCTGTACCACTTTCCAAATATGATGCTCTCTATTCTATCATTTTTTATCAGTGATTTAAAGAGCAATTGGTAATAACACTTCCAATGGTTAAGGACTTAAGTCTTAAATGTAAGACATCCTGGATGGTGTTTTTACCTGTTCCCATGTCAATCTGCCAATGAACATTTATAATAAGTTATGAAATAGGAAATATGTAGCATTAATAATTGAACTTCAGTTTCTATATTCTTTTAATATAACTTTTTAAATATCATATTTTTGAAAAGAAAACTACGGTTTGAACCAAATGAAGTTACAGTAATATTGAAAGCTAATAATATTATGGCTATGTAGATTCAGTTTTGGTTTTAAAACTCAAAGATAAAATGTTCACAAAATGTTCAATTTTGGTTATAAAACTTAAAAAAAGACAAAATATTCACAAAAGTTGGATAAGGTCTTCAAATAGATTTTGATTTTCATAAATCTAATATAAGCACCCTAATGGGCACTGTGATCCTTCAATCTTCATAGTATGCCAATTGTAATAAAAAGATGAGAAATGGACCAGAGAACACCTTTAACACCTCCAGAATGACTCACCAGTGTGGCTATTCCTTTTGAAGTAAGTGGTAGAGCTGGATTTAGATTTGGATGTAAGGTATGTTGAGTTGGATCCAATGGAACTTGAGGACAAAGATTTTCCTAAATTATCGGAACTTTTCTTGATGATATTGGTAGCTGTCTTGCTCCAGTCTGAAAGAAATAACATCTCTCCATGAATGTATTTTAGGGGGCATTATGTTCTACTGTGAAGAACCATCACCACATTATTTAAGTAATTTATCTCAAACATTCCATTTTCTACATGCTAGCAATGGCTCAGAGAAGAGATTGGCATAAGAATAATAAACTGAAGAAATAAGTCTCAAACTTTGACCTGTTGCCCATATTGTTTAAAATCCTACTTTAATTTTGTCAGGGTGAGAAGTAATCACTGCCAAAAGAAGTAATGCTATTCTTCAAGTATTTTTTTGTACTGAGAAAAATGTCTGTCTCATAATGCGATTGAGGGCCTCAAGAGCGTAGAAAGGTGCACGTGGCATAGTGGAACCTCTGAACATCTGAGTTGTTAAGTTAGACATAAAACCTTGGACAACTAACTTCACCTGGCTGGAATTCATGCTTCTCTGTAGAACAGAAAGTTCAGGTCCAGAGTCCTCAGATCTCTTTCAATCCTAATAATCTAATACTCCAACTAAGCATCTTCACATGCATCTTTACAATCTGCTACCAGTGGGAAACTTTGACAATGGAAGACCAAATGACAAACCTTTCTGACCACTCTTAGGTATAAAAACCAATTACCAACATCACCCTTTACCTGAGTTGTCTGCTAACCGAAATCTACCACAGCAGAGATGCCGCCTCCACTGTTTCTGAACATTCTCCTTCATAGCACAGTGGAAAATAAATATAAATAAGCCTGGAACAAAAGAAAATATAAACATTTAAGCCAATAGACATATTTTTAAAGATATATCTTGTGAAACATATGGGTTCATTTTAAGTTTGGGGGGGGGTGGTATTGTTTTATTTTGTTTTGTTTTTTAACATCTGAGTCCATAAGAAACAAACATCCTAAGGGATCTTGAAGTATGTAGTAGATGTTTTAACCCATTAGAACAGAATACAAAGACTCAAATAAAACTTGAATAATTACACAGATCTGATTCTGTCTTTGCCTGTTCTGTTCAGGAATTATTATGACTTGACCTAAAGATTAAGCTGAAATGGGCAATATTCAGTTTAAGAGGCATTTAATATGTCCCTTATGTTTGTATTAAAATTTTGTGAAAGCATTTCAAAAAGCTTAGAAAAAAAAAGAAAATTTAAAATATCTATAAGCTCTATTGCAGTTTGTGTATTCTAAACTATTTTATGTATGCATATTATTGTAAGTTTGGGCCATAGAAAAAAATGTTTTTTTTGCAGGTCAAAAATGGCCAAAAATCAGCAAATTCATGTGACTCTACTTGGGCTGCTTTAGTTTAAGATTTTATTTATTTAGAGAGTGACAGAGAGCATGAGTGGTGGTAGAGGCAAAAGGAGAGGGACAGACTTAAGCAGACTCCTGCTGAGCACAGAGTTTGACATGCGGAGCTCAATCCCAGGACCCTGAGATCATGACCTGAACCAAAGGCAGATGTTTAACCGACTGAGCTGCCCAGGCACCTCTTTTTAAATTTTTTAAATTAGGCTCCATGCCACACAGAGCTTGAAATCATGACCCTGATATCAAGACCTGAGCCAAAGTCTGGAGTTAGACACTGAGCCACTCAGATGCCCCTCCTCATTTTACTTTTAAATGTTGAGGCTTTTCTTTTCTTTTCTTTTCTTTTCTTTTCTTTTCTTTTCTTTTCTTTTCTTTCTTTCTTTCTTTCTTTCTTTCTTTCTTTCTTTCTTTCTTTCTTTCTTTCTTTTTTAAATATTTATTTATTTATGGTTGCCTAGGTGGCTCAGTCAACTAAGCATCTGTCTTTGGCTCAGGTCATGATGTCAGGTTCTCTCAAATAAATAAAATTAAACTTTCTATTTATTTGACAGAAAGAGAGCATAAGCATGCAGGGCAGAGGGAGAAGGAGACAGAATTTCAAGCAGACTCCATGCTGAGCACAGAGGCCAGTGAGGGGTTCAATCTTTTGATCCTGAGATTGTAAACTGAGCCAAAACCAAGAATTGTATGCTTAATTGACTATGCCACTCAGGCAGCCCCTGGCTTTCTGTATTTTCTATGGCTAGATTATCCCAGAAGGTACTCATTTCCTCTAGTCATGTTCTATGAGTGTGATATGCTAATTTATACATTTGCCCCCATTCCCTTCTCTTGCCACCACCACTACCAGGATGTCAACTATACTACATATAGGGCACCTTCATTGGCTGTATCTCTACTTTTGCAGCACCTCAAACCCCTAATGTTCTAAATAGACATCCTCTTCATCACTACCCTCAAACCAACATGTCAAGTTCATTCTTGCCCAATACCACTTCAAAGGCTCTTCTTTCTGATCTTTCCATAACTGCCTCCTATCTGTCACTCTGGTGTTAGATTGTTAACTCCTCAAGGAGGCCATACCCAACTGTTTATTTCATTTTATGTTTTGGCTCTAGTCACACCTTTACACGTACTTTTGTCATAGCATTAATCAGTACCTGGTAGTCTTTTGCTAGGAGATAATAAGCTCCAAGAGCACAGGGATGTTTGTCATCCAATGCTGTACTGCTCCTTTCCAGAAGGATACCAGAAACTAAGCAGGAACTCCATGGATGTTGAGTGAATGAATAATAAGCATGATTAACTGCTCACCTATTTACATGAGTTAACTGAATACTTATACATATATTCTAATGTGTCAAAGGTATTTGGGGACGAGGGATGAAAAACTGGAGTAGAATACAAATTAAGGAGCCATAGAATATAATGAAAATATATTTAAGGCAAAAGTTTCTAAAAAGTACACAAGCTAGTTGCCCAGGTACTGCCAACATAATATACTATACTAAGCAGAGTATCTAGATAAGGGAGGGTCTTTTAGAGGATGTAGGGCTTGAATTGAACCTGAAGAAAGCTTTAGGTAGGGGACAAGGGAAGTTTCTAAAAAGGGTAACTCATTCAGTGACTACAAAGCAGTGTTAAACAAGAGGAATTGTTGATTTAGGACCTGCATATTCAAAGGTAAGCAAGGTAGATGATCATTGCTTTCATGAGGTGAAGCATCTAGCATGGGAAGACATAAAAGTAAAAAATATTACAGTACATTTAAGGACGTTGACTTATTTGTCCTTTTCGAATATGGAGTATTCATCAAGAAAACTATAAATTACATTGTAGTGTGTGTCTAACTGGAAAAGTGGGGCAAAGTATTGAAAGCACTCTCTTTTGAGGTGTATAGTTAAACTGAGAAAATATGTCTATGGTTATACTTATATGTTTTTATGTTTCAATATCTTAACTCTAAATGCCCATAATTTTATTCCAGAATAAATTGCATTATGGACTATTAGAAAAGAAGCATGCTGGATTGCTACTGGATGGGCCCTGACCTCAGAGAAGGATTCTCTTTCTCTGGGATTGACTTCTTTGATCATCAGTGAGTGCCTGACCCCTAGGAAGTGCTCTATAAATTCCTATTGCTATCACTGGTCACTGGTCACTGATTTAATAGATAGCTAGCCTATTTAAAAACACCTGGGAAATGCAAACACATATATCTCTAAGAGGTATAAATAAAACATATGATGACCTAAGTGAAGTAATACTGGTAATCGGTAATATTTACCAATTTATTATTTTTATGAGATCATCTTCTATAAATTTATATAAGTAAAACTATTGTTTCATTTGTTATGTTATTTACTACTAATACTGTATTCTTAAAGCGATTTGTGAAGGAAATATAGCCTAGTGACCTAGTTATTTGTCTGAAATGATATCAGAGCAGGAAAGTTCTAATTTTAAAAGAAAGCTCTAATAAATATGAATCAAATTTCAGTCATTCAGAAAGCAAATACACACACACACACACACACACAGCTCCTGAAAGTGCCCATGCAGTGGGCAGGAGGAGGACAGCGGGGTTGGGCCAGAGGGGCAAGAGGGAGGAGACATGCTTACAGACTGGGCTGGCGCAGGCATGACCAATCTCAGAGGAGGAAGAAGCTTTTCTTTACATTCAAAACCCTAGAGTCAGCACCTGCCAGCTGTCCACCTTCCCAGGGGATAGGGAGACATAACTGGGTTCAGCCCTCACCCTCAGACTGTCTAAATCTGATGGCTTTTCAGAACTTTCCTACCACCTCTCCAACCCCAATTCCCTATGCAGTTTGCTGACACACAGAATCCCTTTAATAGGTAAACATGCCTTTTAGTATAACTGATAGTGTGAAGAACCAAGGTATGTACATAATCTGAATTGGTTAACACAGTCTTTGAGGCTTCAATGAGGTGGTGGCAGTTTCTGAGTTAAGGGAGCAGAGGGCATGAAAGCCTGAGGAGAGTTCCACACAAGTTACAGATGAAGGAGAGTGCCATTCGAGAGAGCAGAGCCCCTGCCTCAGGTTTACTGTTTTTGTGAACCAGGACAGATCTGCAGGATTTGTTCTGGGGAGTATTTGTCCGAGACCTGAAAACACAGGTAGCCATGTGTTCTTAAGCCAGGGTTTCACACAATCACATATTAGAACTGGGAGAGACTACGAACTTCAATTAGAAACTTTCCTTCCCAAGCATCACTCACTACAGGGCCTCACACTGAGCTGATGCTTTTCTTTTAGTTGAGGGCAGAAGGGGAAAGTTGCCAGATGTTATCTCCTTTGTCTTACACTCAGTAATTTTTACAAATGTCATATCTACTAGAGGAAAAAATACTTCAGAGGTTATGGCTGGTGTTTTCAGGACACTGGGAAGAAACCAGTTCTGGGATTCACTTTGTCAACCTTGCTGGAATGGTAAAATGTACATTATTTTGAGAGTCT
This sequence comes from Canis lupus familiaris, assembly GCF_011100685.1. Lineage (NCBI taxonomy): Eukaryota > Metazoa > Chordata > Mammalia > Carnivora > Canidae > Canis > Canis lupus. The sequence continues at coordinate 34,331,760 of NC_049222.1, read as the reverse complement.
GATGCTAACCACCATCACAGAGGAGGAGGTTAAAGATAAATCTGACTTAATAAAACATTTTTTTTTAGATTGTGCAGTGCTGTTCTAAATTATAATTACACAGCATTAGATGACATTGCCTATTTTTAAGCATCCATATGTGCCAGTAAATATATAGGCATCCAATAAGTTCAAGAGACACTGGAATATAAATTAGATTTAAAATCTGAACATCTAAACTGCTGTGATGGCAGGCATTGAAAGGTCACCCCCTGTGTCCCCATTATGAACTGTGATGCTATGAGACAAAATTAAACCACAGGCATGAGAAATTAGAATTCTTAGGAATTAATATGTACTTAAGTGCCGAGTTATTATGCTGATTTACTTTAGCCATTGGATACATTTCCATTTTAAATCAGAATAGGATTCTCATAATAGGTTATTTTACTATTCATAGTAACTAGCCCTTTCAAGTGAATTTAAATTAGTCTGGCAATAAATATTATACCAAAATCCTTACAGGACAAAACATCCCTTGTACAGTTCAGCTGTGGGAAATGTGGTAGGTATGTGCATCTGGAAGGACACACATACTCAGTATGGAAAGAAATTCTAAACACTTCAGGAAGGAGGAGGAGAAAATGCAGCAGGAGAGCCAAGGAAACTTGGAGGCTAAAGTGAGAAAACAGGGCTATTCCCTCTTCAATTTTGAAGAGTTTTCCCCCCTCTCATTTATTTATAGGTCTTGCTGCCAGAAGCAGAACTAAAATCACAGAACTTTAGAGTTCTACACTGACATCCAAGGGAATCCGTTTGATTTCTCATCCTCATCTATGCTCTCTTTCTAGCAAATGTTTTCCCTTTGAGAATCTTCCTATCAACCACATGGCCCCTCAAAGGATATCTCCATACCACCTGGAAAAACAGGCTCTTCTAGCTTTCTGGGAAGGGCTTTCAGCTGTGACCAGGGACCAGGATAATTGGCCTTTACTCTTCATATTGACTTACAGCCTTAGTTAACTGACCAGGGAATAGGGAACATTGCCCATAAAAGTTGGAAGCTGAAATGGGCGTAAAGATTGAATCAGAATTAAAACCTTTACTTCATCCTGACAGGCTAGTGCTAGTTCCACAAAACCTTTATATCGCATAAAACAGAACTCATGATGGCCCTTCCACTCTAATGAATCTAAGCCAAAGTTCCTTAGCAATAGCTTCTTCAGCTTGATAACTGCCTTGATTCTTTATTTTACCTGCATGAACCCAGATTCCATGCTAGAACAAGAAGAAAAACAAAAACTTAAACCCATTTTAAATGAATAGATTCCTAACTGATCCTTTACTCACCCAAAACCCCTCACCCTTGCTTTCCTTTTACCACCATCTTTCACTAACTGGAGGGATCTGCTCCCTTTAAAAAAAGACAAAAACAAAATTTAGAACAATATGGGAATTTAAGATGTCTTACTTCTCCATAAATTTTGCAATTTTCTTATTTAAAACAAATGACTTTTTCAGTTGTGATGGAGGATGGTGTTGCAAGCATGTGTGATGGTGGGCCTGCCCGTGGACATTGTTAGGGAGGAAAAGGTAATTCCTCTTGGGGAAGCACATTGCAGGCCAAGGCTGGATCAGCAAATATAATGAAGGGATACCTGCAAGAAAGACCTAAACTTGGAGTAGAAACATTCTGAAAACTCTCATCAAGAAGTGGATTTGGTTTTTGATATCTGGTCCTTTCACTGACCTGGGAACACTTTCAAGACACATGTTTGGGGGGGGGGGGGTTCCTTCTAAGTAATGGCGCTATGTTTGCTGTAGGTTTTATGAGCTGTGTCTAACCTTGGTCTTTATAAAAGCTATTTTATTCTGTATTTAGAAAAAGAAAATTCTGAGCCTCAATCTTTTGGCTAGGAATTTGGCTCCCGCATGGGACTCATTCTCTTTGGTTGATTCTGGCAAAGATTTGCAGCTTTCTGGGGCAGATGTAAAATGAGTAACCAAAGGGATGTTCTCAGATCTTTAGCCTGATTATCAAAAGCTTAAAAAAAATTGCCAAGGAACAGTTTCCCTTGGATATAAAAATGAAAGCGGTACAGAAAATTCAGGACAGCACATATTGTCATTCTTTGTCAGCTCCAGAAGGTCACTTTCAAGAAGCCTTGGTAGAGAAAAAAATTAAATTAAATTAAAACCCAAATATTGGGTCTTCAACTCTCAATGAGTGCTTCACTGACTAAAGGCCACTGACACTTTCCACTTTCCGCAAGATCTGCTGATGATCAATAAATTCTAACAAATGGCTTCCCTTAACTTTCTCTTACTCTGGATAATAAAGGATCCAGAAACATCATTAGGGGGAAGTTCAGGGATGCAAGGTGGAGTCAGAGTGGCTAGTAATGATGAGTAAGTGTATCTTAATTAGGTACACAGGCATAAGTAGTTCTGGTGGGAAAATCAAGAATTATTCAAATCACGTATGTAGGCAAAAAGGATGCATGCTTTAGATAACGGATTTTTTTTTTTTTTTAAGTAGGCGCCACACCCAGCGTGGAGCCCAACATGAGGCTTGAACTCACAACCCCGAGATCAACACCTGGGCTAAGATCAAGAGTTCGCTGCTTAACTGACTGAGCCCCTAGGCACCCCAAGAGAACTGATTTTTGACAAAAATGGTCTAGATTACCTCTCAGCTTCCTAGGAAGCCTGAGTCCAGGTCTCTGAACAGCTCATATATTGTGTTGTCACACAGACATAGCCAGCTGGCCCCTGGACTGGGTTTATGGCTCTCTTTGGGAAACTTTTGAATCCTCCTTTCATACTACCAAGATGCCCTTTAGAAAATTATTTCTCCGTGGCACAAATGCCCTGCCAAAAGATGAGTAATTTATTTCCTTGCAATGTGTAACATCTCAGCCAACATGATGTCGTTTCAGATGTTTGGGTTTAAAGGTGGTTCATCTCTTTACCTTGGCACCAATTCCCCATGTTGTATAGGTGATTACAACACAGCTTAGCTGTCAGGAGGTTCCTATCCCTTACTTTAATTTTCTTAGTTTGCCAATAAGATTAAAATAATAATAACAAATATATTTCTCTAAACTATTTTTTCTGAATAAGGCTAAGAATAAATTAGCATTTATTCATTAAGCATATAATTACTAAGTTTTTTCAATGGAAAAAACTAGAAACTTTGAAACAAAAAATTGAAAAGGCAATAATTTTTTTCTTATGCTTTGTCTCCTAATAATGTGCTTTTCTATTTTCATATATGCTATATTGTAAATAATACACTGTCAGATTCAGACTAATCTTGGGGGGGTCCTTAACTCTTTTGAGCCTGTTTCTTCAACTATAAATGCATAAAACACTCTCTTTCTTGGGTACCTACTTTCTACACATACTTTAAGAATTACATCAAATCTGTTTATAGCAGCAATGGCCACGATAGCCAAACTGTGGAAGGAACCTCGGTGTCCAACGAAAGATGAATGGATAAAGAAGATGTGGTTTATGTATACAATGGAATATTACTCAGCTATTAGAAATGACAAATACCCACCATTTGCTTCAACGTGGATGGAACTGGAGGGTATTATGCTGAGTGAAGTAAGCCAGTCGGAGAAGGACAAACATTATATGTTCTCATTCATTTGGGGAATATAAATAATAGTGAAAGGGAATATAAGGGAAGGGGGAAGAAATGTGTGGGAAATATCAGAAAGGGAGACAGAACGTAAAGACTGCTAACTCTGGGAAACGAACTAGGGGTGTTGGAAGGGGAGGAGGGCGGGGGGTGGGAGTGAATGGGTGACGGGCACTGGGGGTTATTCTGTATGTTAGTAAATTGAACACCAATAAAAAAAAAAGAATTACATCAAATCATGGCTGTTGTGTGTTAGTTCTTTATAAACCACAATGAATTATGTGAATATAAATTATGTCTGTTGCTCTGGGTCTATCTTAATGTTATCAAATTAATTAATGGCAAACATTATCTCTGAGTAAACTGATAATAACCTTCTGTGTTCGCCATGGCAGCTCCTATTTTCAGAACCAGATGCTGCATCTTATTATGCTGTCATAAATATGTACAGAAGATGGGCTGATTGTGCTTGAGAGTATTAATCAATATTGCTTCACATATCTCAAAAAGGAAAATTGAAGACCAACTTCTTGCTATGGAACTAGATAGACTTCATCTCTTGATAAACTTGTCAGGAGTATTAAACTAACTGATAGTGTCAAATGCTTTTGCACAGTTAATGAAAAAAATATACAGCCTAAATACTGTTCATTACTTTTATAATGAGCAACTATGGGCATATACTTCATCTCAGAGCAATAATCCATCCTGCAAGCACACTGATATTGCCAAGGGCAAGAGGAACCCAAGAGGACTCTGGCCACCATCTTTCAACAATCAGGGAATCGTCTTTTACTTCTTTAAAATGAGTGACGTTGTATTTCCTGAAGTGTAGGCTAATATTCTCAGGCATGTGAATTACGATACACTTTTTGTCAAACATCTGTTCCCTTTTATTTTTTTTTTTTAAACATTTTTATTTATTTATGATAGTCAGAGAGAGAGAGAGAGAGGCAGAGACACAGGCAGAGGGAGAAGCAGGCTCCATGCACCGGGAGCCCAAGTGGGATTCGATCCCGGGTCTCCAGGATCGCGCCCTGGGCCAAAGGCAGGCGCCAAACCGCTGCGCCACCCAGGGATCCCCATCTGTTCCCTTTTAAATAGCAATTTGTATAGCATACTATTTTCTCAAGTTGTATTCTTTAGAAAAAATTAAAATTTCTACTACAGCAAGATCTGCCAATTTCATCCTGGGAAAGCAACAATGATAGCAAAAGCAGATAGATCTATAATACCACCATGGCAAGAGAAGATCCATTGATCTTTTCATCTCACAAGAAAAAAAATCAGCAGATTGATTAATAAAATATAGCATACTGAAGTGAAGGAGGTAATAAAAAAAAGCAATATACTGTGGAAAATTAGAAAACAATTAACTTAGGTTTAGGCTTGATTCAATTCATGATTTCTTTTGCTTATTCAAGTAGGTAAAATTTTAGCTACAGCCACACAGATGATGATAATTTTCTAATATGAGCTCAGCCCTACTTTTGGCAGTTAAGTTGCCAACGGCTATAAATGTACATAAATGTACATAAAAATTAAAACATAAAATAATGTTAATAAACATTAAAATAAGAATCTTTAAAAAATTTTAAAAACAATATAAAATTTTAATATGTAAGCTATGCAAATTTACATAAATATCCATATAATCATACATATATGTATGTGTGTTTGAAGACACTCATATCCATACAAGCATTTATTTCTAAGAACCCTGAAAAATAAAACGGATTTTTCACATGTTTGAACAAAAGTTTTGAAGATATATACAAAAATAAGAAGAAACCTGCTAGCAGAAGCCACTCCTATGATAAAGATGTCCTGGCCTCCCTGCAGACCCAATGTGAACACCTGTCCTTCTCAGAGGTGCCATCTCTCTAACATGCAAGGGTAACTTGGGGGTCTTCAAAATTAAGACCTTGCTGATTTTCATACGCTCAGCACCAAGCTAAATCCGAGATTAACATTTGTTTGGCATGGATTTAGTTTTCAGAATATTGTATCACATTCTAAATCTTCGGCCATTGCTAAATCTAATAATGATAGGCTTCAATTAGCGACAGCATGGCATTAAGCAAGAAGACCACTTATCCTAACCATTCTAGAAGAATAAAAGTTTTGAGTATACCAGTGATAAGTATTTTGTGGCAGCACAATTCCAAAATTTCTCTGGACTCTATTTGTGTATCTCCAGCTCCCCCATCCCAGCACAGTCTAAAATACTGCACTGTATTATTTTACCTGGACGACTGAAATAGCCTCCTCTCTGCTTTTCCCAACAGACTACTGGGATGCTCTAATCCCTTCTTCACATTATGTCCAGCTTTATCTTTATAAAATGCACATCTGATCATGTCGTTCCACAGGCCTAAAAGATTTCAGACTTCCCACTGTTCTTAGAAAGATCAAAACACAGAACCTTCTGGTCCAACCCCAGCCTTCCTTTTGTGCCATGCCCACCTCTCTGTCATTCTATGGCTATTTCTTGGTTCTTTTAATTCCTGGGGCATACACTATAATCACCAACTATTGCAGGCTTTTTGCACACAGAGTGCCCTCCTCTTGAAATCATCTCTTCTCCATTCCTACCCCCACCTTCATCTAGTTCATCCCTACTGATCCTTCAGATTCCAGCTTAGCCACTATGTCTTCTGTCATGTGCTCTCAACACCAACCAGCTCCATTTCATACGGTGACTATCTGATTAATGTTGGTCTCTCTTACTAAAACATAAACTCCATGAGACAAAGGGATCATATCAAGTTTTTTGCGGGAATAAAAATAGAAAGAATAAAAAAAATGTAGTTTGCCTAAGTACTACCTGAGTTTATTTTGCCTAGGTACTACCTGAGTTCACTGAATTGTTTCTTTAGACTGTCTAGATCCTACATGCATCTTTTAATAAAGCATATACTTTCAACAACAGCCAAGCTGCTCTTGGAAGGTTCAGAAAATGACTTAAATAAAAACCATTAAGTGACTTTCTATAGCATCCTGACAAGTTTTTATACAAGCCCAGCCAGTAAGCAATTGTTGGTGGACTCATATGCTCTGTATCACTGTGTTTTAATTTAAATTTCCTTTTCAGGAAGTGTTTTTAATGTCACTGGATATGCAGAAATCTGTTCTAAATTTATATAATTTAACATTAGTCTTAAAAGTTAGCGATTTATGGAGAACTGTGACTTGATGATGGTTTAGAACATTTTTCCCTTCTGACAGGAGACCTATGCTGGGAAAAATAAAACATCCCAATTCTCATTAATGGAAACAGAGCTGAACAGACAACTGTAGCTGTTGAAGGTTACTGAAACTGCCAGGAAATTCTAAAAGCAAAAACAAGGTTGGGCTGGCAGATTAATGGGCCTGAAATATAAAACCATGGAATTTCTAATGTTAATGGACATTTTTGTCAATATTTATCTAGGCACTTTTATGTTGTATATTATAGAAGAGATTACATAGAGGAATGCTCACTTTACAAAGCTAGATATGAAGTTGCATTCATATGCTACCTATCCAGTTTCTGACTTTTGGAGATGTACTTAAGGCTTATTATTCTATTTACCAAAGATAATGAGCCCACATATTTCCTCTGTTATGGAAGAGTGAAGCCGAATAAAATTTGCTGAACTAATTAATGCCTATTTATGCCAGAAGAGACTCAGGTTGGATTTAGGCCATCTCCAAGGCTCCTCCCTTTCTTCATCCAGCAATCCATTTACTCATTTAACAATCACTGAGCACCTACTTCATGACAGATTTTTTTTTTTTTGCAGGCACTCAGGAGCTGGAAGGAAAACTAGGGGGTAAAGCAAAACAGGTATGTATGATACAAAATAAACACTCCCCTGCAGGTAAATACCAACTTCTCTTAGAACATACCTGTAAGGGGGGCAACTGCCCAGGCATCTCATTGGATGAATGCTGTAAACTTGCATCTACCACCCTATGCACTCCAGTTCAGCTTTAGCCAGCTCTCCTTTCCCTACACACTTAACAACAGCATGACCAGGAACTTCAGGAAGCCTGGAGTACCCCCCCACCCCTCAATAAAGTCCAAGTTTGGTCACTTCATTCCTTTTTTGTGGGGGCCTTATGGTGCTTCTGAACATTGGGGAGCTTTATCAATAACCCAAGGTATATCCAATATCTTAAAGAATGTCGTTCAGCTTTTGAAAGATGTAATTCATATTTATTTAAGTTTCAACATGAAATTCACCCATAGAGTCTAGAACCAGAAGCAGGTATGTGTTATGGAACCAGAGGCAGGACAGGAAGCTCCTCAATGGAAGCCTTCAATTTTTGTACAAAGTGGGCCACTGGGCAAATGTTTGTTAAATTGTTGAACTAACTGCCATATCTCATGAGAAAATGAGCATTTCTGAACTAGAGTATGTATTTTGAAATCCAAGGGGCCAAGGAGTCAAGGGCTATTGCTCTGTTCCTGCATAGATTCTAAAAATTCTCCTGGCCAAGAATGTTACATGCACATAGGATAGTAAGGAAAACTGTGAAGAAGGTAAAAGTTGCCTGTGTCTCCCTTTAAACTCCCCATTGGGTACCTCCCCGCCCCATATTTAGTCATAAAACAACGGAGATTTATTGAGCACCTACTATCTGCCAGGTACTGTTCTGAGTGCTTGGGATACACATCACTGAAAACAAACTGACATTCTATCTCATCTTTCTATTCAAGATCCTTTTAATGAGTACCCTGTACCTGGAACTATGTTCATTACTTGGAACAATGATGTAGAAACTTCGCATGACATCTACCCCAAAATGGAGGTGTTTGCAAACATGATACATTTAGAAGGCAGAAATTACAAAGGTACCACTTATCTTACCTTGTAATGAGTTGAAGATGGAGAAGAGGTACATAAAAGGGACATTTAAGGGTCCCCAGGCAAAGAAAGCAAAACCCCATGTCATGCCCAGTAGAAATGTCAGGCTGACTACACTGCGCAAGTTCCTTAAAACCTCTTCACGCAGGGTCCGGTTGCTTCTTTTGCCATTCCTCCCACAGATTTGCACCATTACCACGATGAACATGGCAACATTCAGGAAAAACATAACTCCAAAATACCCAGCACAGGTCACATAAAATACGACTGGATCCTGAATCCAACAGCTTAAAGAAGAAACAAGAAAGAAAAAGAGATTTATTACCATGTCCTGTTTACCTAAGACTTCTCCTGGTTTAGTTTGGGCTTCTGCAGATTTCACAGCTGGGCCTTTCTCAATACCTTTAGACAGTCACTTCATTTTCTTGGGCCTCAGTTTCTTTTTTGATGTTTACACAGGTTTTTTTTTGGCTAGGTTTGGATAACCATCATCTTAATATCGAGTTATTTAAGTCAACAACAACAGCAAAAAACCAAGGTGGCTTCTTGAATTCTGACTTGGCGTGAAGACACTCTGGGTTGGCTCACTCAAAACCATGTCTAACCCCTTTTCTCTTATGCGACTGTACTCCAGAGAATGGGAAATTTAAGTATTCATTTTCTCAATCTCTTTTGCATTTAAGGGGTAGTCATGTGGACATTGCTCTACAAAACGATATAGAAGCAAAATCTGCTAGGAGCTTTTTAGGAGAGATCCTTATTTGTTCTTTCTGCTTCCAACATGAATGCAAGCTCTGGAGTTACAGCGATCACCTTCTATCTGAGATAAAGGCCAAGACTGCTGCAGAGTTGCTGGTCCTGACATTTTTAGCCATAAAACCAATGCCAGTTGCGGTCTATTTTCATGTCTCTTGTCATGTGAGAAGAGTAAATTCCTACTTAAGACATACATAATCACGGATTCCATTACTGCTGCAAAATAATTCCTGTTAATATAATTGGCCCAGTTGAGGCAAGACCTTGTTATAGAACTGTGATATTCCTATAGTGACACTTCTCATGAACAGTTAAAAAGCTTACACCAATTACAACACTTCTATGATATGAGGAAGGATATACCTGATATCCAGAATGATATTTATAAATCAGGAAATAAAGTAATTTTAAAACTGCATCATGTGTAAAGTGTTCTATGAGTAAAGTCAACATATACTACAATTTGCAGATGCCCCAGTACCTAATTAATACTATGGGAGTTCTTGGGTACCTCAAAAATTGGATAAATTGTTTAAAGCAATTAAATTCATATTAAAATTCTCATGAAATTCTCATTCTGGGTTACGTATTCCACACTAGATCATGAGTGCCACAAAGGCAAAACCTGTCTTGAACATCTTTGGATCCCAGAACATAACGTGATTCCTGGCATATAATAAATGCTCAACAAATGACATTGTTGATGGCATGATAATTTACTACAATGGAGTGTAAAGCCCTGTGAGAGTTGACTAACATACTTGTAAAATTCCCTTATTTGGGACTGACTTCTACTTTTAATGTATCTTATTATAATAATCCCCTAAAAGATGCTGCTTGTCTCTGGCACTAATATCCCCTTACATATGGAAGTCCCCTTAGAATCCAGAAGTTCCTGACCTAGCTCCTCTATTTTCCACTAGTTCTTGTGGGATATTTTGAGTGCTGCTTTGGAACTATAAGAGAATGGAAGTCTATGAGGGAATGAGCACAGATTAGACACTGCCTTGATATGAAAATGTTCTCCATCCACGAAACATGTGCAGAGATGTGGTCTCATGGGTCTCATCTCAGGAGTAAGCTCTGTGTGCATCCAATAATTCATTCAATCAACAAATATTTATTGAGTACCTATTATGGGCTGGATAAAAGTGAACAACATCCCAATCTAGGCCTCAATGATTCCACACTGATTCCACTGATTATTCTGAAGGGAATTTACCAAATACAAATACTGATTTAATTTTCTTGAAACATGTGTGCGCTTAAAGAAGGGGAGTATTACAGAATGCCCTCACAGGACGGGTCTTCTGAGCCTGGAAGACCATATACCAGACTACCTCTGCAGTCTCCCAGGTGACAGAGTGCAGGTGAATGTGGGGAAGCAGCTCTAGCAGGCAGGGTACCCAGCCCAATACAGTTATGGAGCAGCAGAGATGTCAGCAAAGGCACACAGACACATTTTCAACCTTCCAAACTAAGAGGCTCCCTACTGGCCTGGGAACTTGCACTACACCCCAGGAAGCAAAGGATATGTACTCATCACAAATAAATTTCCAACAAGTTTTTATTACTTACAATTCATCACCTTGTTCTTTTCCATAACTTTCTTTTCCATAGACCTCATTTTGGTTTCTGCTTGCCAGAACAATGGACACAACCAGGGCAGGCAGACCTGTTACAGAAAGACCGTGACATAAGCAACTGTTCTGAGCATCTGGAACTGCTTTATAAGACTGATAATGGCAAGAGGAAAAAAAGGAGAGAAAGAAAACCCTCTATATCACAGAATCCAATTGTTTTAGAACTGGAAACTTGGTTAAAAGGAACAATGCAGTCCCCTCTTTGGTGTGAAACATCCAAGTCTAAATGGCAACAATTAAAACTCACTCTTAAATACAGATATTTAAATATTGTGTGGGATCACTGTGTGGCTCAGTGGTATAGTGCCCGCCTTTGGCCCAGGGCGTGATCCTGGAATCCTGGGATCAAGTCCCATGTTGGGCTCCCTGCATGGAGCCTGCTTCTCCCTCTGCCTGTGTCTCTGCCTCTCTCTCTCTCTCTCTCTCTGTGTCTCTCATAAATAAATAAAATCTTTAAATATTGTGTTTTCTTACTCTTACTCATTAGAGAACCAGAACCTCATTTATTCTGAATCCAGAAGCAAATGTGCTTCATTAATGACAGCTGTCATTCTGCCAGAGTTCGGGCAATAAAGGATCTGCAGCTTATTTTGCCCCTTTCTATGTAAAGAAAACTCTTTAGAAACAGTGGGGAAGAAACCATGGGGCTATAAAATTTTTATAGTCTCCTCTTTTCTCTCAAGAGAATCAAGTATTTTCATACATATTTCACTGGAGAAAACCACACCACTCTAATTCCCTGAAAGACACTTTTAGCATCAAATACCTTGGAAATATCCCATACATTTATATTGCCACCTGCAAAACCAAAACAAACAAACACACACACACACACACACACACAAACCCTCTAAAGGTTTGCTCCAATATGAAGCTAGATAAAAAAGAAGCCCATTTAGAAGATTCCAAACAGGCTAATGGTAGCATCCATGTCTGGCTGAGGAATCACGTTGAGAAGTTCAAGGCAAGAATTTTGTCAGTATTCTGGATGCACACACAAAAATAACATTCTCTCACTGCTTCCAAGACATGGGCATGTATTTAGGGGGTGAGGATAGCTAGGAGTCTGAGCTGGCCTTTATATTTTGAAACATAATGGAAAGGCACCACTGTCTGCCAGCTGCTTCTTCAGACTTGGGTGGGCTGGCTCTGATCACAGGAAATAAGTCTGTGGTGACTCAGGAGGCTAAGGCTTTTTCCTTTACTCCTGAGTTTAGTAAGGACAGCTTAATAATTTTAAAAAATACCATACCAAGGAAGCCCCTGCCTTGGGATGTGTACATCAAATCCACATCGTTCACAATTTTGAAGTTTCTTTTAGCAATGCTAAGCTTCCAAAATAGGATTTTCCTATGAAACTGGTGGTTTCCGTGAAACCAACACTTTTTAGGAGGCTTACCCCAGCCAATGATGCAGAATTTCAGGATGTATCTGCGAATGTAAGTGTTAAATACTTTAACCAGGGCAATATACATGTGAATGGCTTCTAGACCCATCCAGGTAAAGGTTGCAAGAAGGAAGAAATGGAGCAAGACAGCAACTGCCGTGCAAAGGCCATCCACATGAAACGAGGTGATCCAGCCATCCAAGAGGAAGAGGAGATTCAGGAACAGCAGGGCTGTACTCAAGTTCATCAAGATTTTAGAAGGATAGTCTCTTCGCAATTTTCTGAAAAGGGGGGAAAAAGATGAGAAGGAATACTGTAAATTAATCTCTTAAGCACAGGCAGTAAATTCCTGTCTTCTGTAAAGCTCTGTAGTGGATTAGGTAGCATCATTGTGACATGACTTCACGAGGAGGAGATTTGTTTTTATGTAGAAATATTTAAAGATATTTATGAGTATTTGGCAAATTATAGTTTTTTTAATGTTAATTTCATTTCAAAACTGCAATTGTTTACCAAATTTCCAGTTAGCTTCAACAGATTTTTTTTTAACAGATTTTTTTTTTTAATTTTTATTTATTTATGATAGTCACATAGAGAGAGAGGCAGAGACATAGGCAGAGGGAGAAGCAGGCTCCATGCACCGGGAGCCCAACATGGGATTCAATGCCGGGTCTCCAGGATCGCGCCCTGGGCCAAAGGCAGGCGCCAAACCGCTGCGCCACCCAGGGATCCCAACAGATCTTTTTTAATCCAGGAAAAATGCTAGTTATAAAAATGATATTTTTGTTATAATAAAACAATTTCCCTTAAATTTTCTTAATGAGGTAAGGATTCTTTTTTTTTTTTTTTTAAGGTACTGTTGGGGAGGTAGTCTGGCTGGCTCAGTGAGTGGAGCATCTGCTTTCAGCTTAGGTCATAATACCTGGGTCCTGGGACCAAACCCAGTTGAGCTCCTTGCTCAGCAAGGAGTCTGTTTCTCCCTTTCCATCGGATTTTCCTCCCTGCTCGTGTTTTTGCTCTCTCTCCCTCTCTCAAATGAATAAATAAAAAATATTTTTTTTAAAAAAAAGGTTTCTATTTCAGGACTAATTTTATAAGATCTGTGAAACAAAAGTTTTCATCTCTTACCATGTAAAAAGCACTTTGTACAATTTGTATATATATGTTAATCATCTCTTACAGGTTTAAATGCATTTTATCCATAGAAATACAATAATTATAAATGAAGATTCTATACTGCAAAATTTATATTGTATGATATATGTTATGAGAAACCTAAATATTAAAGTTGAACCACTCTACATGATTCAAAAAGCATATAAGTATTTTTAAAAGCAAAGGCAATTTTCTTATTCACATTTTGGGACAGTTAGCACTGGATTTTGACAGATAAAAAAATACTTACTCAAAGGCAACATACGTCAGGAGAGTTGCTGCTGAAAAGATAGCAGATATCCCACACCCAATATAGGTGATGAAGGTGAGAACTTTGGTGTTTCTTGCATCTATCTGTGAGGCAGTTCCTTGAAGGTCCTGCATAAAACATGGGAAGTAGCTGTTAAGAATCTCTCTTTTCATGGGAATGGTATTTTATTAGAAAGTTCATTGCTAGCACTTACAGTCTTAGCTCCATCTTAGGGCTAAAAACAACAGTGCATTTCATTTTTTTGTGCTCTTGCAGATCATTCTATGAAGCAAAAGTGTAGCATTACTGAGAGAGTTGCAGGTTGCTTTCTATCATTACCTTGTAATCTAAATTATTTGCACACCAGGATAGCCTGAGGAACAAAACCACTGGGTCGGTCTCCCATCAGAAATTGGGGAGGAGGTCACTGCCTTGCAGAATAAATTATCAGGCCCATTCCTAACATTTGCAGGGCTAGGGACACAAGTACAAATGGAGGCCACCATGGTCAATGTGAGCCTTCAGGCAAACTTTGGCTTCTATGTCCAATAGGAAGGGCTCAGCCAGAGACTGGGACCTCTGAGTGTAGTACAAAGGATCTTAACTATGGTCATTTCAAAGCTTGGCATGTATTGGGTTGAGTGGGCTTTATTTATTTTTTTAAATAAATATGAAGCTACTACAAAGTTTTAGATCATAGCTGTTTTTTGTTACTTTTTTCCTTAAATTTTAACCTCTGTAGACCTGAAAGAGCACCATTTAAAGTGTTAGAGGTTGTAGGATAGAAAGAAGTAAACACTTTCTAGAATATTAACATGAAGTATTAATTTCACTGTGCAGAAGCAGACTTGCAAAAGGAGAAAAAAAATTGCAAAGTCTTTTTTTTTCTTCTTAAGTAGGGAATTGGGTTAGGGATAAATCTTGAGCTAAGACTATCTACTCAATCCTGGTTGGAGGAGAAAAGATACCTCCATTATGCAGATGTTCAAAAATGGAGCCTTCTTGGGGATGGGGTTCAAGTCAGCGCCAGTGGACTCACAGATGGGTTACCTTGACCAACATTTTGGTTACTCCAAGATTTCATGGAGCAGAGAAAGTCTTGAGGAATCTACAAGTGACTTGTCATTACCTCTTGCAAAACCTATGGCTCCCATCTAAGCAAGGGGGTAGACTTGCAATCCACAATTAAAATCACAATTTAAAGTGTAAATTAAATAAAATAATGTTGTTTATTATTACACATTCAAACACAACTCTCATGCTGTTTTGTACTTTTAGAGAACAAAGAATATGAAAATATTTATTCCTCTGATCTAGCCAACATGAAAATGTACTAATGTTAAAAGTATTAAAATCAGTTTTACTATAAAGAAATGTTAACAGGGAACATTAAATCCTTCATACATTTGTAGATTAGAAGATATAATTATGGGGCTGGGGTGCATTTTTTAACTTCTCATATGGTAAAAGTGCCACAGGGCAATGTAGACTCTGGGAATATCTTACAAGTGACAAGTGAATAAAGAGTTTGTAAAGCATGAAAACTCTTAACAAAGTCTTGGTGGTCTTGAAAAGCCAAGAGGAATGGGACATCTCTAGGAAGAATAAATTCTGGAAAGTTTTTCTCTTAGTACTATATAATCTTATAAGAGCAGAAAGAAAGAAAGAAAGAAAGAAAGAAAGAAAGAAAGAAAGAAAGAAAGAAAGAAAATAAGAGCACCAAGATGGAAAGAATAGAACTAAAAAAATGCATATGTTCATATATATGTAAAACTAATTATTTAATAAAATGACAACAGAGAAATACACAGTAACAAATTCATAATAAAATTCAAACAATGTATGAAGAAAGTAACCAAAGTAATGGGAAGCCAAACTGTGGTTACATGTAAACCACTGCTGTATACGGAACTATACTTAACTGTTACCTATTTATTTAATCTTAGACCTACAAAGTACATAATCCTGCTCAAACACACACGTGCACATGCATACATATACATGTGTTCACATGTACACAATTCAAATAGTTAAATGAATTAAGCTAAAGTTTATATACCTAAATGAATAAAGATACAAAGTAAATGCTTTTAAAAAAAATGTCTGCTGTCACTTTTGGAAAAAGGAGAACATGAAATTTAAAACTGAAAGTATTTTGGGGCACCTGGGTGGCTCAGTTAAGCATCCAACTCAATTTTGGCTCAGGTCATGATTGCAGGGTCAGGAGAGAGAGCCTGGCATCATGCTCTGCCCTCAATGTGGAGTCTGCTTGAGATTCTCTCTCCCTTTCTGTTTGCCCTTTCCCTAGCGCTCGCTCTCTCTCTCTCTCTCAAATAAATAAATAAAATCTTTTTTAAAAATTGAGAGGTTTTTGTTTTTCTTTTTTGTTTGTTTGTTTGTTTTTCTTAGGGAAAACACAGTTTAATTGTTCATTTTCATGCTCTGGCAGAAAGAAAAATATTTATATTTTGGGAAAGTTAAAAAGTTATTTGCTATGATTGTTTCCTTTTTCAATGACAAGTTTTTTATCCCTCAGAGCATGATGCAGTAGACTGTCAGGAAAATTACTTATGGGATGCCCATATTGACAATGGCCAAGTGGGTTCATGAGCCTAATGCCATATGCCACAGCCCCTACTGCTCCTGCTTAGTACTACAGGAAGTAGGGGTAAGATCTAAGGGAGAGGATAAACATAACCATGGTATCTGCAATCCATGTTCAAAAGGCTTTACTCTCTCAGCATACATTACTGCCATCATCATTGGAAAACAAATGTGGTTTAATCCCTGGGAACTATACCAAATATCAGAAACAACAGCTATGTTACAAGCTGGAAGATGCACTGCACACCAGAAAAGTATCTGCAAAAACACCAGTGTATTAGATATAAGATAGAGGTATAAGTCTGTGGATGAATTCAAACAAGTTGCATAGAGCATGGCTTTTGAAAATTTGGTGGGATGGAAAAAAAAAACCACGTCTATGTGATCTAATTTTTGTCTAGAACTGTTGGATAGGCTGGATAATGAGATAAAACTAGGGCCATGGGAAGGAAGGAAAAGAAGGAAGCAAGAAAGGAAGGTAGAAGGAAAGAAAGGATTAATATGAAGGCCTAGTGGTAAGAGACCCATGTCACACCCATCACTTCTCTTTCAGGCCTGAAGACTTCATGCTGTCTTAGACCCTAGTCTGTTCTAACAGGCCATGCTCTTAGGGCAAGGGCGGTGGTGCATCATTTTGGGTGACAGCTGGATCACCTAGCGCAGTATCTGCTATAAAGTCACATTCAATCTAAAGAGTGATAATGCAAGAACATTTTATCAGACTTTTCACAGTTCCCCTCCATGTTAGTTAAATCCAACATTTTCTTCCTCTTTAACTTTTCAAGAATATCATGGTGATTTTCTTGTTTCCAGGATTACTTATCATTGCTATTAATACTACTGGAGAAAAAAAAAACTAAGGTTCTTTTTTATAATTCCTGTTATAAATTTTATATATGTGATCTCTGCTAGTTAGAAAGATTCAAGATATAGATATCAATTATCAGGAAATAATTCCCAAAACACAGTCTAAAAAGGCTGACTTACAAAAAGAAGTATGCCTTCCCAAATTATATCATTTCAAAATGAGTTTAGAAATTCCTCCCCTACCATCAGAACTCCAAAGTGTGTGAGGTGGTTACATAAGCAGACCGTCTCGCTCTCATCTGAATCTCTGTGTGCCACACATCCTGACGTGTTCCAAAATCCAGAACCTTCTGTAAGAGGAAGTCCACAAACAGTGTGAAAATAACAGCAGGCCAGTTCCTTTTCTATAATGGATGATATCTTCTTTAGGAAAATACGTCTTAGTCTTTTCTGCCTTACAGTTTATCAGTAAAACAGATACTTTTAAGAATACTTAAAACTGCCAATACTTAGAATAATTTAGATTCCCGCCCCCTCCAAAAAAAAATTTTTAGATTCCCAGAATCACAGAATGTTAGTACTGGATTGGCAACGAGAGATTATCTAGTCAGTGGTTTTCAACTGCATTCTACTGAAGTGTCTCAGGGGTCCTGTAAAAGTTTGATTCAAGTTTAACTTTTAATGTATTACAAAATAAACTACCATGAAAAGAGTATCCCCTTTCAAATATATTACATACCAATGAAGTCTCTGAAGATCAATGCATTTTTTTCCCTTAGGTTAGCCTCTATTTTTATAAAGACATGAGAACAAACAGAGGTCTGCCTTCTTGTAACATGCTATTCAGTACACAGCGATGATGCACAGTGGCAGCTTATTATAAATGCCTTGAATGCATTTTATCTAATTTTTATGGTAGGATGTGGAATATGAGCAACTTATAGGTTTAAAGATTATTTTAACACTGCAATGTGATATCATTTTTAATTATGTATCCAGTAAATCCACTTTGTCAAAATTGTGCAACTAGAAACCAAACAACAAAAAATTTCCTAGCTGTGATAAGGTATATCAAAAACAGAGGTTGGACACCCACAGAATTCATTTCTACCAAGAAGCAGACTGTACCGGTGCTGGTTTGATTTAGCCATGATAATATCCCTGGGGATCCCCAACGGAAGGTGACCCTCAGGAGGCAGAGGTAGGAGGTTTCATAGATCATCCTTCACATCAAAGAGTTCTGCATACCTTATACTTAATGACTTATTCCTTAATTTTGCCATTTTCTCTTAATTGTTCAATGTCATTTTGGAAGCAGTTCATTTCTTTCAAGTAAAATATATGTATTATAACCACCTCTATATTTATAGTCCTTTAATATGCTTTCCCCATAATCTGAGATCTGGAAGTTGGATGCTAAATTGTGTGCCTCATGCACAATCAAATAATCTCAGAGGTGTCCTTAAATGAATAAGATCAAGTAAGTATATACTGATGTTCATCTAAAAGTAACAACACAAATGCACAACTGTATCTGAAATCAAAGAGGTTGTTTGGTATAAAAAAAATCAAGTTTACTTATTTCTTCTTGCAATGAGTAAAAAGTTGCAGAAATTAGGTTCACTTCCTCTGCTACCTAAACTAAACTTTGCAGTTCAGTTGTCATCACACTTACACTGTGACTCACTCTGGCTGGGGTGGAATGAAAGGAAACGGGGGTGTCTAACAATGTTTAAAATTCAGTTGTTCTTAAGACAGCCAATATTTTAAAACTTACCGTTTTTGTTCAGATCCCAGAAGGCACAGATGGGATGAGGCACTGCCTATATTAACATAAGAATAAACATGTGAAATTGTGTTTAAAATAAGTGAAAAATCTTAGGATCTGAATATGGGAAAAGAGTCAAAATGCTAAGGTTTTCACAAAGAAATAGACCAGTATTAGTCATGCTGATACAACCTAAGAATGGCAGGCAGTCCAGAAGGATCTCCTCTCACAGAGACTTCAAGTGGAAACCAACCATAAAACCTCATGAGGAAATGTGCTTCCCATTTACCTAAAGGTTACTATTTTTGTACCACCATAACATGATATTCTTAGCATTTATCAAAGCTCTTTATATTGTAATTTCACTTCATCTTCAAATTTATCCTTTATGTCTTAGTATGTGCCCCGAATTGAAAGTAGGGCTTCAGACAGATATTTGCACATCCATGTTCACAGCAACATTACTCACAACAGCCAAAAGGTGGAAGCAATCAAAGTACTAATTGATGGATGAATGGATAAAAAAATGTGGGAGATATACATACATACATATGTATTATGCATACATATTATCTAGCCTTAAAAAGGAAAGAAATTCTGGTACATGCTAGAACATGGATGAACCTTGAAGAGATGATGTCAAATGAAATAAGCAGGTCACAAAAGGACAAATATTATACGATGTCAATTACATCAGGCGCCTCAAATATTACATTCATAGAGATGGAGAGTAAAATGGTGGTTGTGGGGTCCCGAGGAGGGGAAATGGGGAGCTGCTCTATAATGGTACATAGTTTCAGCTGGGGACTATGAAGCAGTTCCAGAGATGAATGGCAAAATGTGTGCAGAATAACATAAATGTACTAAAATGTCACAGAACTGTACACTTAAAAATGGTTAAAATAGTATTATATTATATATTTTACCACAATAAAAAAAAATTCTTCATGCATTAAGGAGTTGAAACAAAGGAAGCCAAAGGGTAGAACAAGGAAGTCTCAAAGGGCTCGGTGACAAATCAAGGCTAGTTCTTAGATGACTTAACTTCCAAGCCTCATTTCTTATCAGCCAGCTTCCTTCCTGCCTGCCTTCCTGACTGCCTAATAAATGGGAGAATCACAAGTGGGCCCTCCGTCAAGGAGGGGAAAGCCTGTGCCTGGCCTTACCTGGGACCATGAGAAGCCCTGTATAATTTTATCAAATAAACAGACGATAGCAAGGGCAATGAAGCAACAAAAAAGCAACATGTGCCAAGATTTTAGATAACTGCTAACCTCTCAAAAAAAGAAGTCCATCCTGGCCTATTTCCCTTCTGCTTTCCCAGTAGCAGGAATTTCTGACTTGAAAAAAAAAAAAAAAAACCCACAAACTTTTTAACGGCAGGATTGTGCAACTGCATCTGATTTCTCAAAGCAATATGTTGTTCCTTCAAAAGAGGTTGTCCTCCTCACTCTCATTCTTCTCATGACTGAACCCTAGATGGACAAGTCTCCCCACTTGCCAATATTTAACATGATACTACAGTACTGACCTGATTAACTGTTCTCCCCTTTTTGGAAAATTGCTCCCCTCAAAAAAAGTGCCAGTAAAATAAAATTCTTACTGTGTCAGGGAACAAAAAGGCCTCATACTTCTCTGAAATAGTTTGCCTCTTTTCCATTGTTCTCTGTAGCATTTTCTTACCTGGCTTCTTGTGTGTTTGATTTTAATTCGAACAGGATCCTTCAGATCCTGAATAGTAATGTTTCCAATACTGCATGCCATCACATAACTCACTAAGGTGCCTTTCTTGGTTTCTACATCCTTTTAAAGAAAAAAAAGTGGATTATTCATCAGAAGTATCCTTTTATTTGATTTGGGAGTTCCCAAACACGCAAACTGTCAGCACTTTTTACATTTAAGATTTTCAATTATAAAACATCCTGTTTATAAAATCAAATTGCCGGCTTTCCTGAAAGAGCTTTGCTATTTCCCTTATTATAATAAATACATTGAGGGAACATTATGAGCCAATGCTGCAAGGCAGTGTTCATAATACCTACTCTTGATTGCTATGGGCTGATGTCAGCCAGTTAACATCTGAAACAATGTGAACCCAGAAATAATATACTCATAAAAAGCCACAAAACAATTAGATCATTTCCCTGCCCTAGAAAACAGATGAAGTTGTTTGCTGTTAGAAAAACATAAAGAAATACAGTGTGAAAATTTAAAAAAAATTTAATATCCATGCCAACAGCCTGATGTGTTTAGTAACTTACAACTAAATGTAATTCTACTAGATGAAGGTCCCATCCAGAACTACAGCTTTTTTAAAAATTATTTTTAAGATTTATTTATTTGAGAAAGAGAGAGAGAGAGCATGAGCATGATGGCTGCGGGGAGGGGGGATTGCACAGAAGGAGAGGGTAAAGGAGAGAGTCTTATGCAGACTCCATGCTGAGTTCAGATCTGAGGAGGGGCTCAATCTCATGACTCTGAGATCAAGACCCTGAGATGGTGACCTGAGCCAAAAATCAAGAGTCAGATACTTAACCAACTGCCCCACCCAGGCACCCCCAACCAGAACTTCTACCTTCTGTGATTGTATACTTGCCACCCTCCGTAGCTTCCCCTTCAGAGACAAGGTTGTCAGGAAATCAAATCAGTGAATCCCGAGCTCAAAAAATGACTAGGGCCAACAGTATGTCTCTCAGCAAGACCATCTCTTACTTCTTCCTCCCTTGTGCTTTTCTTGTCAAACTACCTGCACTTCTCTATTGAAGCTTATAATCAGTTATTTGGGAATAATCATAGGATTTCTTACATGCCAAATAAATCTCAGCATTCAGAATATAGTTTTTCATTACTTTTGTGATCATGCTCAACAAAGTTGGTAATGGCTTATGGATACCCTGTCTTTTTTTAAAAAAAATACTCATATCTTATTCACTAAGTTAGGAGTTTACCATAGAACCCTTAAAATCTTTTGATTCTGCTATTAATTTACTTTAAAAACCAAACATATGTTTCCTAATAATAATATGGTGACTGGGAGATGCTGAGGGAGAAGGGAAAGGTAGTGCGCAGAAGACAGACTCAAGATGAAACAATGTCAGATTCTTATAGTTCTAACCCTTCTCCCACCCCCTCCCTGCTGGGCTCAACTTCTCTGAACAAAGCCTCCTCTATCACCAGTCACATTTTTGTGATACATACTGCATTTCTGTTTTGCTTTTAAAGGTGGCGCTGTAAGCCTCAAATAATTTTAATAAATGTCGTTTTACCTGTTTATAGCTACTAAATCCTTCAGACTACTTAGCAATTACGTTCTTAATTTACATAAAGATTTTATGTAGCTTGTTTCTAAAACATATGCTGAAAAAAACTTTAACATTTTACAATTATTGTAAATGATTTCATGGTATTTCTTTGCCATGCTTCTGTAAATGAATTAGAAACAATTCTATTGGCCTTGAGACTTGGCTATTTTCTCTTATACAGATGGCATTGTTTAATATATACTGGTGTATTTAATTTAATAGATAACTTTTATTTTTTAAAAAGGGCTCAGTGAAACTCTCTGAATTGGGTTGCACTTTCAAAGGCAATCAGAGGTCACCAGTATTTGCTGGCAGTGGACTTTCTAATATCTAAAAATGATGCCAATAAAATGACAATATGTGCTTAGCACAATGCCACCCCACTCTGGGGATGTGTGAAGGCCAAAGGTCATTTGAAATATTAATGGGAAAACTGATTAAAGCCAAGAATGCTGTTCATTATGTAAACAGTGCTTCCTGCTGAATTAAAAAAAAAAAAAAAAAAAACAGAAACAAAAACCATACCTTTCCTTTGGCACACAATTGCTTTGACTCTGAAGGTCTAAATTGCTGGAGAGCATAAAATATTTAACAAAAGGAATAATAGATAGTTACTTCTCCACAAATTCCATTCCTAATTGTACCATGTAAGTCTTAATCTAATATTTATTTTAAAAACCTACATGAGCACATCCTGTAATATGCATATAATTACCTGAAATAAAATGCTTAAATAATTGTTACAGTTTTTCATATTTGAAGATCCAGTAGTTTAATTTCTCTATGCCTCCTGATATATTTTCAAGGAATCCAAACTGTTATTTTTATTTTTTGAGCAAGGAAACTCAATTTGCAATTGAAAAATAATTTAATGAACCCATACCTGGAAGAGTCCAGTTTTATTGAAGAAAGTAAACTGTGCTCTTTTAACTAACACAGAATCTTCTTGATTTAAATTCTCAAGTAAGTTTGGAGGCAAAATTACAGAAGCCAATGGATCCATTTGTCCACTTTCAAAATCCATCTGTCACACACAAAGAGATACACTGGTCAAGTAAAGACAAATTGCAATGATAACTACTCCACATACTGAACAAGGCAGGAGAACAACTACTCAGCTAGGGCCAGGGCTTCACTTTATTTACCCCTACTGGAGTCACTGCCCTCCTGAATGAATCCCTACACACAAAAGCCTGTATCTCGTCTGAGTTTTGCAAACATGGAAAAACATGGAAGACACATGGATTTTAATGAAGGCAAATTGAGAAACAGACTAATCAGTTAACATTTTCAAGTATAAGATGTAGATTTACAATTAATAGATTTTGAGCTTTTCTCAAAACACCTAGTGACAGAAAACTACAAAGCAGGGGAAAAAAAGACTAGAGTTAATTAGTCTGATGCTGAGAATGAGCATCTCTGCACAGAGGAAACAACTGAGGCTTTATGAATACTCTTGGATATCACTTTTCCAGAACCCACCAAGGAGGCTAAAAAGTGTCTTCCTGCAAGTGGACTTGGAATGAGACTGAGGCTCATGACCAAATTTTCACTCTTGAATGTGAAACAGAAATTTCCACAAGAGCCCCTACTCTCAAGCAGAGAAATGTTCTTCCTTTCAACCAGATTTTAAAATATTTTATCTTGGTTTATCGCCACAGTGGAGAAGTAGTACATGCCTTCGTGTGCTCTCCCACACCTAGGATGGTGTTGTGATCATTTAATTTGCCCCCATGGTTAGCACTAACATACAGTAGGAACTTGAAAAATCTTTGCTGAAGGGTCACTTCCACAGATCAGAGAGGCTCTCCATGAACCTGTCCAGCCTTATCACTGCCTACCATTCCCCAGCTTCATGCCACTGGTTCTCAGAGTGCCATTCAAAGACTAGCAGAATTGGCAATGTCTGGGAGCTTGTTCCAAGTGCAAACGTTGGAGATCCACCTAGGACCTACTAAATTAGAATCTCTTGGGATGGTACCCCGCAATCTGTTTTGACATGTCCTCCAGGTGTTATCATGCAATTTGAAAACCACTGGCATGGTTGAATACATGACACTTCTTCTTCCCACCTGGGTCCTTAATAAAGCCCTTTCTTTAAAAAAAAAAAATTATTTACTTATGCATGAGAGACACAGACAGAGAAGCAGAGACACAGGCCAAGGGAGAAGTAGGGTCCCTGTGGGGAGCCCGATGTGGACTCGATCCCAGATCCTGGGGTCACGACCTGAAGGATCCTGGGGTCACGAGCAGAAGGCATAAGCTCAACCACTGAGCCTCCCAGGTGCTCCTCCCCCCCTTTTAAAAAACATTTTATTTAAGCCCTTTCTTCTGATTGAACTGATCTCCTCCCACCACTGTCAATGGGGTAGTTCCCACCGATGGTTTAACACTTAGTTCCACTATCACCCCTTGTAGAGGGTAAGCGGACCACCCCATCACCCAGGCTCTAAAAGAATACCTCCTCTCAGCATCTATATACCTGTGGTTACTACTACCATTAACCTTAGCCAGTGTTCTGACCTACCTGCCTGCAACCAGTGGACCAAGATCTTGAAGTAGTAACTGGCAAGCGATCAGATAGTTTTTATTTCTCTAATCTCTTTTATTTCTTAAAACTAAAGAAACCACTGGCTCATTACCTGAAAATAGGATTCATTATTGCTTGGAAGACCAATGCTAAAATTTGAGATTTCATTTGTCCCTGGGGACAGGGATGATACTCCAAGGGCCAAATTCCGAGTTGTAATATTCACACGTGATGTGGTATTTAGGTCTATCTTGAAGGCCAATTCATCAATTGTTTTTAAAGCTCTAAAGAAATAACAATACCATTGTTAATTAACATGTTTTATGTACTTATAAACATGTGACTTGCAGGACAAAATACAGATCAGGTAAAATTGCCTTTATATTTTGTGACCTTAACATGAATACCAACAAAATTACCCCAAACCGCAGTATCAGTTAAAACACAGAATGATAGTGATAAATGCATCCTCAAGAGAAATATTATGCTTTAAGGAAAATCAACAATTAAATCACTCTAAACAAATATCGTTTTTTACCTCTTAACCTCTCTTTCCTTATTTTATAACTGAGTGAGAAGGAAAATAATGAGGCAAAGCATTTATTTTAACTCTAAGACACTATGAAAAAAGTTTGTAATTATTATGTAGATAAGGTAAGTTAAAAAACACATTTTAACAAATATAAAATTTTTATTGAAGAAATTTGGTGGATAGGAAGGAAACAGAAGAAATATTAACATATTAAATGAAATAACTGGATGCAAACTAATTGTGTAAAAACAGGTACATTTCACCTACCCTGGACATTTTCATTCCTGAAGTATAAGGATCACACAGCTGTGGCATATCTTTGTCACAGTCCATAGGACAGAACTTACAGTGACAAAGTTGTGCCTAAAAGATGTGAGCTGAACGTTTGCTAAGTGTCTCCTCTGCCAGCAAAGTATCCTATGCTAATATATATAGTAGCTTATCTTGTGAATTAATTCCAATTAACATTTTTTCAGATGAGAAATGACATACTGATTATGTTTTTCTGGGGCTATTTACGTATCTTGCCAGATGGACAATCCTAATCATTTTGTAAATTATTTTTCTCAAGAAAGAAAATAGACAACTTTGAAGTTCACTTTGTGAATGATATTGGGAAATATTCAGAGATCTTCTGGATATTTAAATGATGAAAGCTGCCCACCATGCGTTCAGATAATAGAAATTACATAACATGTATCCAAATAAATTTTACTCCCCAGAAGAAAAAAAAATACTCACTCAGAAGAAGACTCAAGCAAGTCACTGTCCGGACTGGTTAAGATATTGGAAAATATAGTCATTAAAGTTGAACCAAGCATTATATCAATATTTTCTTCTTTATTCACAATCCTTTTCACCTGCTCTACAATGCTGGTGATATTGGCTGAATTTAAGGTTTGCCCATCACCAGTTAAATTTAAAATCTGGTTGGCCACTTCATTTACTTCCCCTAAAAAAAAAAAAAAAAAAAAAAGACAAAAAAAAGAACACACAAAATTTTGAATAGTTCAGGAATCCAAAACATACTATAATATTTCCACTTCATAGTCCCAACTTTGGAGTGACCAATAATCATATATAGTTCTAAGAGAAATGTCCCCAGAATCACAAAAAATAAGTGTATATCTGCTTTTTAAAAATAATACACAACTAGGGGCGCCTGGGTGACTCAGTCGGTTAAGCATTTGCCTTCGGCTCAGGTCATGATCCCTGGGTTCTAGGATCGAGCCCCATGGCTGGCTCCCTGCTTAGCAGGGGGTATCTGCTTCTTCCTCTGCCCTTCTTCCTGGCTCCTGTTCTCTCTCTCTCAAATGAATAAATAACATAATATTAATATTAATTTATACATATTTATTTATATATTACGTCTTCTCTAAAATTGTCTGTTTTTAATTTCCAACAGAATATACAAGAAAGTTAGAATTGGGAAAAAAAGAATTTTCTACCTTATGTAAAACAATCACTTGCTTAGCTTTTAATATTACAATGGCTATCGTATGGCAGAAGAATATATCTCAAGAGGATGAAAACTATGAAATCATTTCACTTTGCCTGTGAGAACTGAAGAAAAATTGCTCGCTCACTTACTTGAACAGTTGGAGATATCAGGAGGCCCCCAGTAAGCCAAAGATGTGTTGGCAGGGTCACGATAACTACAGAACAAAACAAGGTATTTCAAATATTTGGCATAAATGACAGTATAACTGACAAAATTAGTTAATATGTTTGAGAATTTGCCTTGATATCTATGTAAATTTCTTTTGAAAATAAAATTGTAATATATTGAAATAAAACTCCCACTAAGAATTCTTATAGGAAAAAAATCAGGTGCCATGCATCCTAGAAACATAATATTATACCAGCAATAGCATGTGTTCTAAGCTAGGATACATCAGGTTACTAAGGTTAAAGTGTTCAGTAACATGGATCAAATACCTCTTTAAGAACTTTGATAAAATCTGATTTTAATCTCATATAACTGTAAAGCAGATCACAATACACACTTCAAAGATGAGGAAAAAAGACTTCGAGAAATCAAAGAATATTCCAAAGTCTCACAGCTAGGAAGAGGTAGAGCCTTGTTTCAAACTACGATCAGTAACTCTCCCCTCTTTACTCCCTACCATATGTCAAACACAGCAGAATGTGCAAAGTTCTGGCAGTTTCCATTTCTGATCTCACCACCCCCATGAGAAAACTCTAACAGGGGGTGAGGTAGAGAGTGAAGAGCTGGGTCTCACTTGCTAATCAGTGAATCCTCTGCAATCAACCTGTCTCTGAGGTAAACACATGGAAAATCTACACCCTGACAGTCTCCATTAGCAGTCTGCCCTAACATGGATTCTGTATTTATTCCCTCTTTTTCTGCCTCTTCTCATTCCAACAATAACCACTCCAAATTGTTCAAAAGTTTTGGAATTTCCGATGCATGTTACAAAGCTGTAAGTTAGTTCGTTCATCCTTATACAAAGTGCTCTGCTCTAGACCCACCCTGTGGTTTCCAGACTTCTTCCTCTTTCTTTGTAGAAGGCTAAAATAGCATGGTGCTTGGAGTAAAAAGGGTTTTCTTGGTACCCTACCTGCCTTATCTTTTACCCTCCATGAAGTCTATGATTTAAGTATTCACAGACTTTCCAATCAATATACAATTGGTGGGAACTACTGTGCAGCCTGTGTAACCCAGGAAGGTAGATAATGTGGAGCTTTACTGGCAAGATTCAATTAAAAGCATTACCATGTCCGTGAAGCATAAAAGCCCTGCTTTCCTGGACAGGGAAGGTTGTATACAGAAGGTGGGATGAGTGGCCAATGATAGCCTTTGGGATCCTCATCAGCAGGACATAAACCTATGTGGAAGTAAGAACCGACATGGAAATGTTAATCTATTCTTTGAAGTTAGAAGTGAAAGAGGGAGCAAAATGACAATGTTGGTACTCAGGTATTTATTTCATGTAATACTAAGATACTAGTTGTTTTATGTTCAGAATTGGTAAACATTTAGAAATTAGGAAAAATAAGCATTTAAGTACATTTCGGATATAAAAATTATCCAAATCAAAGTCATACTTATGGGAGTATCATCATGAAACATATATCATTATTCTAACATAAATCATTAGTAGCTAAAATTAGTAAAATAAAGGTTTATTCAAAAAATAAACACTACATACAATGATGATCTTGAAAAATTCAAAATGTAATATGATCTTTTTCCAAAAAGGAAAGCCTATAATACATCAATCCTGTTGTCATTGAGTTGCAAGCATATTTTATGGAAAAATTTCCACCTGTTCTGAAAGCATCTTCTGCCTGGAAGTTTGCTGGGGGAATGGCAAAAGGAGACCCATGAACCAGCATCACATGTCTCTCACACATGCCTTCACCCTCAAATCATCCCATCTGTTGTTGGAAAACTTTCTGGGCAAGTGTCATGACATAAATAACTCAGATTCCACAATTTTAAAAATATCCAAATAAAAGCAATATATTAATGACAACAAAATTGTATTATTCCTGGACTGAGGAATAGCAAGTTATAGCAGACTATTGGGAACTGGTATTACAGTCACCAGTTGAACATTTAAAGAACTTTCCCAACTACATTCTGAGTCTTAACATTATCAGGATTTGGCCTTAATATTTTCAATTGCTATAAACTTTTCCTCATAGGCATACCTGCAGAAAAACAATAAATTATAGAACCTAAATTAAGTAGCATAAATTATATGTTTAGGTCTGCAAGAGAGTTTTCTGGGATTCTGCAGGCTCCTAGGACAGAGATGAGTCCAGCCGGCCCTCACAAAGCTTCCCTGTTACATCTAACCTACCATTCGTCAAGCTACCTCCTCGCGGAGACATTTTTTGTGACAGGAAGCATGTAGACTCTCCCAAGCCTCAAGAAATGCCATTTGTTGGGCAGCCCGGGTGACTCAGAGGTTTAGTGCTGCCTTCAGCCCGC
Organism: Canis lupus familiaris; assembly: GCF_011100685.1. NCBI lineage: Eukaryota > Metazoa > Chordata > Mammalia > Carnivora > Canidae > Canis > Canis lupus. Next base: position 34,302,584 of record NC_049222.1, on the reverse strand, counting down.
GGGGTGATCCTGGAGACCTGGGATCGAGTCCTATGTCAGGCTCCCTGCATGGAGCCTACTTCTCCCTCTGCCTCTCTCTCTCTGTCTCTCTGTGTCTCTTGTGGGTAAATAAATAAAATCTTTATTTAAAAAAAAAAGAAATGCCATTTGTTAATAAGCAAGCATTTTCTCACAGAGGCTCAGAAACTGTTCATGATAGTGAAGACAGCAATGATTCGTATTTCGCCACCTCTATGAGTTCTCTGTAGTTGTGTATGTGGTGGACACATTACATATGGGTAGTTTCTCATAGAAGCAGGGATGCCTGCTTCTTTATTACATCAGGATTCTGGCTTCAGTTGGAATCAGCCTCTTAGAGACTGAGGAATACTTGCTTCTCTCACATTAGCCTCCTGAGTGTGCATAAGGAAAATGTCAAAGTTTTCTCTTGATCTCTATTAATATGCTTAATCAATAGTTATAATCATGTAACATTAGAATAACTTCACTTTTTGTTGTCCATATTTGTGATCATTAACTTTTCCAAAATATTTCCATCAAATCTCATTCACTTATTTTTTCAAGTATTTAAGTGCTAGGGAATGTGCTGGATGCTAGGGAAGGTAGGAAGCGAGGGTGTTAAAAGAAACTAACAGGTGTTCTCAAGTCAGAGAAGATTTCTATTTAAAGATAATATCCATAAGAAAGTCCAGTCTAATACTATGGTCTTCTAATTTGTCCAGTGCTCTAGGTATCAGGACAGCATGAAGTAGAGGCTCCAAGGCAATGATTCCTATTGATACATGATGATGTCATAGAAAAGATGACTTTGGGCTATCTTTAAAACAATGATTTGATAAGCAGGTGAATGGTGAAAGTCCAGAAGAGCAGTGTGGGCAAGACAGAGAAGCATAAAGGAACACAGCATAGTCTGAGGTGGTACAAGCAGTATCATGTGTGTGGATGGAGTTCAGGATATGAATGGTGTCTACGTAAGAACTAACTCTCAATCCTGGATAATTCCCAGAATTCTGGCTTATTCCTCTGAAGACACTGATATCATTAATAAAGATAGAAAACATAAGAGAAGGAGATGTTTTCTAATAAGAAATTGCCTTTTCTAAGATTTACCTCATTAGAGTTCCCATACATACATATATCCACTCTTCATTTCTGAAGTTGAAGCTAATTCTGGTTAAGACTCCTGGCACTTTGCTCAAATTCTTAGTATTTCTAGAATATGTCCCCAAAATCAAGTATAAATTCTCTTCTGCCTCTTTGATTCCCTTAGATTCATAGGTGTTGATATCTTTTATATTACCCACGTCACCCCTTTGTTACTATGCCACCAATATGATGAATTTCATCATCAGAAAAAAATAGTCTTAAATAAGCAAACAATACAAAGAGGAAAAATACTGTTGTTGCTGCTTCAATTAAACCTGAATGGTTATATTAAATACATATAAAAAATTGAATGCACTTACCCAGTTGTTTCACACTCACTGCATACAGCCTCAGGCCCTCATCCAGGGATTCATTATTTTTTAAGAGCTTCTGTTGAATGTCTTTTCCTTCTAAATTGGGATTGTTGGTAGCATTGTAAACTAGAAGGGCCCAAATCACCAACCTAGAAAAGCATTTCAGATATAATTGTTAGAACTGCTGACTGGGTGGTTGATTTTTTTTTTTTTTTTTTTTTGGTGGAAAAACAGAACACTTGGATATGGTAGTAAGAGGGACGACCGACCATGAAACATTGAGAGTGGAGTAATAGGCCAAGGCACTCAAAGACTCCTGTCACTGCACAAATTGTAATGTTAAAAATATCTCAGTATGAATAGCTTATACAGGATATCACATGTATAATTCTATCATATCATATCATATCACCTCATATCTTTTAAGGAATATGTTAAGTAATACTTATATATAGTATATAGGCAAGAAAGGGCCATACTTTAATAGTTAATTCCTCATTGTTTTTTTGTAGCCAAAAAAAAATTTTTTTAGAAAAATTAAATTCCAACAAATCTGACTAAACTAATCATTTGACTTTAAAATTATTAAGGGTCTTATTGTCTACAAATGTGTTACAAATATCTCCAGAATTGTGATAATGATTTTCTATCACCAGGAAGCATTTGCAAGTATGCTGTATGGTGAAAAGGTACAAAATAAATACTTAAAATATACATGGTGATTGAAGGGGATATTACAGAAGTTTACAGACTGGCTGCCCCTGAATGTCTTTAAAAAGAAAATATTTCTATGAGAAGCAGAGATGTACCCTAAAAGCCCCATCAAAGTTTTTCATTCTAAAAAAATTTTTTTTCATTCTACATTTTGAAATAATATAATTTTCTATTTCACTGTAATCATAGCTATACTCAAGAGTAGAAATCAAAATTTGCCAAAATCAAGGTAGTAGCACTGCTTTTGAAATAAGTATTGCCAGTAGAGAGGCATAGCATATTTTATTTATAAAGTTATGTAGGTATTAACAAAAATGAAATAGACTACTGATATATTTGTGGTGCTAAAAGAAGAAAGACAAAATGAAACCTAGCTATTCAAGATTAGGTAAAATTAAAGAAGAGCTCCCATTTTTTTTTCTTCTGAATATCTGTGCTAATCTTAAAGTGTTGAGCTGTTCTCATAATTCAGTCTGAAAAGCTATCTCAAAAATGATCTACTCAGGGTTCACATATAAATCATACTTTCAGTTGAGTGAGACATAGATGTAAATATAATGGTGAGCTGTGATAATTTCCCAATTTTGTAAATGCCCTAGGGAAAGTATCCTTTGATTAAATTATTGTTGGAAGATAAGCTTTGCTACTCCAGTTACTGAGAACTTAGTGTTGGGAACATGACCTTTTACTTCTCTTTAATATTGAGAACACAATGAGTACAATGTATTGTGATAATACTGAATACCCAAATTCAGCAATTCAAGAATGGCCATGCATTTTCACAGGTCTTATCTCTGTATTTTCCTCTCTTGTCCTGAAAACTGAAACTAGTTTATGGTTCCACAAAGTTTCATCAGCTGTTACCATCAATCATCCTTTATTTGAATAAACCCGTTTCTGTGGCTTTGGTTTCCTATCTGTCTAGGCAATAGAAGATGATAGCATTATCTGAGGTTATGGTCTATGTTAAGTGTTACAACCAAACTGAAAGAAAAAGTCTGTGTGTAAAACTAGTAGTCACGGTTTTTGAGAGAAAAACTATGAGCGACTATAAAGATTCATCAACGAGTATCAGAGCCATAGATATTAGAAAAAAGAGAGGGAGAAAAAGACTATTATAAGAATACATTATTTTAAGAATACATTTTAAAACAATTTTGAAATGATTAAAAAATTTTAAAACAGGCTTTTAAGCAATTAAAAAAATTTTAAAACAAAGATTTATACCAAGAAAAACTAAACATCTGTACTTTCCCATATACATGGCCTTGGTTCCCTTTCCCTATAATTTTCTGTGAAGTTACTTATTGGTTTGACAGATAGAAAACTGAGATTCTATGAATTTAAATGTTTTTCAAGCAAGAGTTTCTGAGGTACTGACATCTACTAATGATGGCGGACTTTAGTGTTACTGGGTAGTAAAAGAGTCACAGTAGGTGCACTAAAAGGGCAATATTGACTTCCTGAGGAGGATATAGCATTGGTGACACCCCAAACTAGGTCTGCCCCAATTGTTAGACAAAATGTGTGGCAAAGAATCAATATGATCTAGCAGTAAAGGCTAGATCACCTTCAGGTGACCAGGTGGCCTTCAGGTGACGGGTGACCAATCACCATCAGGAATATAGTATTAAAATAATTATTCTATTCTTCAGATCACAAAGGACAAGGAATAATGAAGATAAAAACAAATTTCCCTGATCATATGGTCCAAGCCAGTCTGTTGAATATATATTAGAAAAGTTTCAATTATAACTTAAACACATCTGCTTCTCTATTATTAAACAGAAAAAGAAAAAAAAAGAAAAAACTCTCTGGCCAACTCTCATATAAAATTCTATTTTTAATAGTGAAAGGGAATAAAGGGGAAAGGAGAAAAAATAAGTGGGAAATATCAGAAAGGGAGATAGAACATGAGGGAGTCCTAACTCTGGGAAACGAACTAGGGGTGGTAGAAGGGGAGATGGGCAGGGGTTGGGGATGACTGGGTGACAGGCACTGAGGGGGGCACTTGATGGGATGAGCACTGGGTGTTATTCTATATGTTGGCAAATTGAACACCAATAAAAAATAAATTTATTTTAAAAATTCTATTTTTATTTTCTCCTAGTAAGAATATACCATCTGAAAAGAAGTATATTCCATCATCATGGCTGTAAATCTGTAAAATCTATTCGGTCAATTGAAATTAAGCAAGACTGACATGAACATTTACTATTCAACTTTTTTTTCTCTCCTTTGGAAATGTGATAGACGACCTGAACACAACTAAATTTATTTCATTTGGGAGTTTAAATTGTTTTTAAACAATTATAATTATACAGCATTCTGAACAGCTGGCCTTTATGCCAACTGATTCTATATGGTGGATAGATCTGTTAAATTACCTGCCTGCATAAGTCATGGTCCTGATATCAATTTTAAAATAGACTTCCGAAAATTAGCTGTTACCCATATTATTAGATGCTTCTATACACAAGTACTTACTTAAAGTTATAACTATCTTTTTTTTCCCTTTAATGCTCTTTTTGAAATTTCAATTAAGAGGTAATGGATTATCATAAATAAACTATAAATACTAAAATAAGAACTCATACATTTAAAATGTTCTACTTCTGAATTATTTTTCTTCATATGTAATGTCTCCATCCAGTCTATTTGATGGTTTTAACTACAAGAAAAAAAACTAGTGTGCTAGTGCTATAGAAATAACTTAAAACTGCTACCTAATTAAAATATATCTCTCCTATCTCATTATTTTCATTTCTCTACCAGACAGTCAAAACAGAGAGCTAGAAAAAGGATGTTACAATTTCTGTAAGACTTTGTCAGCGTTACCTTTGATCATTCACAATGCTTCTCTTGACTTTAATCTTGTCTTCTCCCATGCTCAGATGAAAACTACAAATACAGATATGTGTATTCATTATCAACCTCATCTGCCACATCATCAACAACAAAATTTAAGGAGGTAAAAGAAAGAGGCAAAGTGAACATCCTAAACCAGTATTTCCAAATGTGTGTCCTGAGGTTCCAGTTCTTTTTATATGCTCAAAACCAAATGACTCCATTGTCAAATAAGCTTGGTAGCTGTGCACCCTTCCTTTCTTTTCAAGATTCACAATCCATGTTTGTTATACTAAATAATCTGAGATATTCAGATATATGGAAATCTGTTTCAGTTTAAGAATGTACTTCTTGGGGGGATCCCTGGGTGGCTCAGCGGTTTGGTGCCTGCCTTTGGCTCGGGGCGTGATCCTGGAGTCCTGGGATCGAGTCCCGCGTCGGGCTCCCGGCATGGAGCCTGCTTCTCCCTCCTCCTGTGTCTCTGCCTCTCTCTCTCTCTCTCTCTCTCATAAATAAATAAATAAATAAATCTTTAAAAAAAAAAAAAAGAATGTACTTCTTGAGCAAATTCAACCTGTGATTCTTCTTTCTGTGTTAACTCATAACATCTCTTGGGTCCACAGGATATATGTTTAGGGTTAATGAAATACACTTTTAAAAACTAATTTAAAACTGTGAAAACAAGGCACAGAGGAGGGTATGTGGATGATATACTATTGGCTAGGCAGTTAAAATATTCAAATGGAATAAAGATATTTTTGAAAAGCTAGGTTGCAGATTATAGATGTCTTATTTTGTAGAAAAACAGTCTCCAAACTGGGGTGCTATATCGATGGTTCACTGGGGCATGAGATGAAACTAACAGAACTTCTATATATATATGATTGTCTTCTTTTAATTTGTGATATATTTATAACCTATACTGGTTAAGTAATATACATACACAAATTTATTTAAAATCACAAATATATTTTGGGAATATACACTAATATTTTTTAAAGATTGGGATCCATGATAAAAAAAATTAAAACCAATTGCTGAGCATTGAAGATTTTTGTGCAGAGAAATGACATAGAGTTGTTTTAGAAAGACTATGAATATTGTGTATGTGTGTATTTGTATCAGGTATGTGGGGTATAATCACAGCGATGAAGAGTAGCATTAAATGAGACACTACTTTTTACTTCTCAAGTCATTCACTCTGTCATTTACCTGATATTAACCACATAAACAGTGTAGTTCCAGTTTTGGAAGGTTGAATTGAGCTGAAAAATACAATGGAAAAGGGTGAGTTTTGATAATACTTTCCAAAAAATATCTGAATCTAGTTTTTTTCCCTCCCGTAAGTTGTTATTGGAATAAGACCCTGGGAAAATCCCAGAGAGCCAGAGGAGTGAAAGAAAGGTAAAGATAACAGTCACTGCATCATTATATGCCAAGAACTTCACAAAGGTCGTTTCTTCAATCTCAGAACAACTAATGAGATAGGTATTATCTGCTCCCCCACCCTGATATATGAAGAAATTGAGCTTCATGGAGAAGGAAATAGCTTGCCCAATGTCCCCAACTAAGGCGTAGCCGATCCCAGACTGGAACCCAAGACTGTTTGTCTGGAAACACTATATTTTCCCCTCTAGCCCATATTATAATGGGTCCCTCCATTGTGGTTCTTTGACTTAGCCATAATACTGAGGGCTACACAGCTGTAAGAGGGTACATAGGAGGATTAGCACAATAAACACATTCCATATTTTTCATTCAACAAACACTGTGGTACAATACACATGTTTTTCTAGTAAGCATCATCTCATAAGGATATTGGTTAGGAAAATTACAAATTAACAATACAAACCTTTAAAAAAAAAAACAAAATGAGTTAACGTTATTGGGAATTATGTTAATTATTATGTGGCTATTTAACAGAATTATGGGTCTTAGTGCCAGACATTTTAAAGAAGCAATGGATTATGGATTCCTCTTGATATAAATAACCACCTTCCCATGATGCCTTGTCAATACAATTACAAATGGGATTTCGTTACTGATATGAAATCTTCCTATTTCTATATGATCTGAAGGGTGTTTTAGGACTTATTTCATACACACAATTAGCCTTCCTTGCAAACATTCCTAAAATTGAATGTGAAATCTATGAAGTGCTGGCAAAAAGTATTAAATTATTTTAAAATTGTAAACAGCAATAATATGAATCAGGGACACCAATTATGCTTTCTCTATAATCAAGCATCTGCTTTGGTATCTTGCATCTTAAATGAAAAGGGTCCAGTAAAGTTTAGCTTCAAATGAGAATGAAGTTATGCTGAAAACTATGCATGTAATAAAGATAAATGTAAAATTATACACTGCCTACGGCATAGACTCCAGTGAATGTTAATCTTCCAGAATAACATTAGCAGTGGCTTATTTGAGAATGAATATAAAGAATTTTATCTTTTGAAATCATTCTGGCTTTAAACTAAACAAAAAGAAGAACGCTTGAAAGAAAATGGGATGAAGAATATGCTCTTTCTATAAAGCTGCTCTCCATTTGGAAATGAAACATACCTCCCAGTGTTTGAATTACTTACTGATTCTAATGCATCAGTCCAAAAAGTCAACAGCAGCATTTTTCATTGACTTTTATTAGAGAAGATCACTCCTCCACTCAATTTTATAATAGAATTGTTATTTACATACTCTTAATTTCCTGTGGTCAATTTATTTTTAACGTGTATTCAAAGTAAGACTTTTCTTACTATAGACCCTTCAAAATAAGACTGTATTGTCATATCAAGTTATTCTTCAAAGATGGGTAGGTAGGTAGGTAGATAAATAGTCACCATTACCTCTCAATGTAGGATTTAACTTTGTTTTGCTACCAAGGACATGTTTTACTAGACACCTGCTGCACAAGAAACCCATCTTTCTCAAAATGTATACTTGAGTGACTTTATTCACAATGTCTGAATTGTAATATAGTGTTATATATAAAAAGCAGTACAAAGTCCCACAGTATGCTGCAGACAGAAAATAAAATGGAAAGAAATAGAAACCTATGGAAAATAAATTTTTTGTTATGGAAACAAGAAAAAAAACATAGGTGGTATCCGTAAGGACAAGAAAATAAAATGCTGAATTTTTTTGTTTTAACTGGAAATTAAAAAAATTTCATTAATAGAATACCGATTAAATAAATTAGTATATCAGAAATCTCCATCAACAGAAGACTTGCTAAATTAATGACTAGATAGCCGCATAATGGAATATATCACAGTGTTAAAAAAAGAAAAACAAAAACAAAAACAAAAAGGAAGGTCTCTGGTAATAACAAAAATAAGTACAATGTAGAATGGTATGCAAAATATGTTTTTAGTGTAAAAAGGAGGAAAAATAAGAATCTATTGTCTTGTTTTCCTTTATATGAACAAAGAAATTCAAGGGGAAAAAACAAACAAGAAAAACTTAACAGTGATTTCTAAAGCAGATGGGTTGGTCTCCAAGGAGATGAGCTACAAAGATGGGTAAAATATTTTCACGATATATTTTATTATGCTTTTTGGTTTATGAACCAAATACTCAAACAATTAAATAAAAATATATAATCTATTTTTTAAAACTCTGCTGAAAATGTAGGGATATAATTGTAAATAAAGAGACTTATGAAAACATATTTCTGTTTGTGTGGTACTTTTCGACATTAATAGTGTATTAGGCTTGTCCTTGATTCAAATGCATCTCCCTTTTTAGGAATAAGCATACACCTCCCTTCTAGGTCTATTCATAGTACAGATAAGGGACAATGTCTATGTTTTAGTGTGATCTTTGGATTCAGTTAGCCAGACAATAGAGTCCTTTCCAGATTTCCAGAGCTTAACGATGTCAAATCAAAGAAGAAATTGTACAAGTTCACTTACCCATTCTGCTACCTTGCTCTGTACTTTGACCTCAGGGTGATGAAGGATATTTTGAATCACTATGGAAATTCTATAGACAATTCCATCTGTCCATTGGAAATAGGATTTAGTCCATTAATTATATTTTACAGTCATATAATTATCAATTTAACTTTACAATCACACAATTTAAAAGAAACGCCTTCTGTGGGAGATACAGGTTTCCAGTGATGGAATGAATAAGTCACAGTAATAAAAGGTACAGTACAGAGAATATAGTCAATGGTATTGCAATAGCATTTGTATGATGACAGATGGTAGCTACACTTGTGGTGAGCACAGTATAACATACAGACCTGTCAAATAATTAGGCTATACACCATAACATGTGTCAACTACACTTCAATTAAAAAAAAAACGAAAAAATAAATAAAACACCTTCTACATTTTTCTACAGAAATTTTCTACAGGAAATTTGAGATATTTTGACTTTATGCTGCTCATTGACCTTTGTAACTTCTTAGAAAGAGTTATCAGGAAGCCTGGGTGGCTCAGCACCTGCCTTTGGCCCAGAGCATGATCCTGGAGTCCTGGGATCAAATCCCACATTGGGCTCCCTGCGAGGAGCCTGCTTCTCCCTCTGCCTGTATCTCTGCCTCTCTCTCTCTCTGTGTCTCTTATGAATAAATAAATAAAATCTTTTAAAATATATAAATTAAAAAAGAGAAAGAGGGGATCCCTGGGTGGCGCTGTGGTTTGGCGCCTGCCTTTGGCCCAGGGCGCGATCCTGGAGACCCGAGATCGAATCCCACATCGGGCTCCCAGTGCATGGAGCCTGCTTCTCCCTCTGCCTGTGTCTCTGCCTCTCTCTCTCTCTCTCTCTGTGACTATCATAAATAAATAAAATTTTTTTTTAAAAAAAGAGAAAGAGTTATCAATTAGTTTATTCTTATAAACAATTCATTGCTCCTAAATTATCACCTACACATTTCTTTAATTCTGTATATTTTGGGTATCTACTGTCTGAATTTGTTCATGTACAATTTGATCTCTTATAAGAAGAAATTACCATTATTTTGTACATTATAAAGAATGACAGAGTTTGGAGTATGTAGACTTGAGTGGGATGATGGAGAGAAGCTAACCTGAAAGAGAACAAACAGGTACGTAACATGTTTGGTGCTCTCGACCCCCTAGTCTTCCTTTCCTCTTTCCCCTCCTCAATACAGCATTTACTTCTACGAAATCATTTACCAGATTTTTCATCAAAATTCCATAAATATAGTTGCTTGTATCAAAGTAAATGGGGTAAAGAGAGAATATTTGCAGACAGAATTTTAACTGGACTACATTGCTTTTAAAAGAAAACCTTATGTGAGAAGAAGGTTCCGCTTTTTTCTTTTTGGGATAATCTTTAAAGTAGTCTGATGCTTTTTTTTTTTTGTAAATGCAAATTGAAGTCACCAGCCAGGGTTTGCTAAATATCTCTATGTGTGTGTTATAGGGTACCTTACTAGAAGTAGCTAATAAGAAAAATATCATTTTAAAATAAGGTAGGTTATACAGAGGAAAAAAACCTGAATCTCCATTGTTGTCAGTCATCTTTCTTCATGCTTATAATCTGGTAAATCTTAAGTAAAAGAAGCAGAGAAAACGTAGAAATATATAATCAAAACAATGTTTTGGAGTAGATTTAATTTTAAAAGTTAGGAAATCAGTAGAAAAAGTACAAAACTCTGCCTCTGGAAACCCCTGTATCTACCAAAATGCAAATTCCGGTCCCACTACTTTTAAAGGAGTGCTTTTCCCATGTGGGGTCAGAATCTCATGCTAAAAATGTTGCCACTCCCAAATATAGTAATATATGAAATTGGTACAATCCCAAGGACAAGTGGGTTTAACTTATCCAGACTAGGTTATTTCAGCTTCTAAAGCTCCTTAGGTATTTTAATAATGTTGATTTTATGTTCCTCTAAAAATATTCTGAATTTAAATTTTAAATTTATTCTGAATTTAAATTTCAGAACAAATGATAATAATTCAGATTTAAAAACCTTTTTCAGACTCTGTATGTCATCATATCAAATAATGGGCATGCCCAATGACTCAGGAGAAATTCAAAGTGCAGAGGTCCAAGAATTATTCCAAGACCCTAAGGATATTCTGTTAATATTCACTGGTATCAGCAGAGTAGCTGAAGAGCCACCACTAGATGGAGACCTAAAGCATGTGTTTAAGATTAGTAATCTTTCCTTCTCAGGAAAATATTGCAAAATACTAAAAATCATTATTTTTAATCACTGACATTTCTGAAATGTTCTGGAAATATTTAAGATATTCTTCTTTAAATTTTAAATATTTCCTGCCTCCATTTTTTCAATCTGCTCTTATTTATATGTGAGAAAGACATACAATATCAGAGACAGCCTAAATCAATTTATAAATATAGCACTTTCCCTCAAGTTAAATTGCTTATGGCAAATAAAATATGTTTTCTCATGCTATAGATTCTCTCATGCTATATATCATGCTCAATTAGTCTCTCTTCAAAAGCCTTGGAATGAGATATTTATATACTCGGCAGAGTCTACTTGTTATACTTACTTAAAATTTCTGAATAATGTAGACAATAACTAAACATAAGAAATGTCCAGGGGTGAACTGTCAAAGCGAGATAAAATATCAACCAAAGAATTGGTAGGAAGGGTTTTGGGTTGCAAGAAAATAATTGGTTTAAGCATTGCTGTTGTAGAAGATACATAATTAAAACGTATTGATTCAGGCTCCCCAACCCCGTAGCAAGGGGTCTTCTACAGATGTAACAACTCCCACAGTGTCTCAATTTTAGAAAAGCTAATAACAAATTTTCATATATTCCAGAGACTTCAAAAGCTATTTTATTGTCCTAATAATGATATTTAAGCCAGCAGAATTCGTGACAGACATTTCTTGGGAGGGGAAAAAGAAGTATTTAAGAGTATATCCATTTTCCAATTAGATAACTCTTTCAGCCATGCAGAACCTCAAAGTACAAATCTTTGCTTGCCATTACAGATGCCGTGTCAAAACAGTATTCCTGTCTATGGGTCTTTCTCCAACTAATCATTTTTTTTGAACTGTCTTAACATTCTTTTCAGGGTTTCTTAGAAGATATAGAAATGACACTCCTTATTTATTCTATACTCAAGGGGGAAATACAGGTTTCAAAAAGTAGATTTTAAAATATTAATTTGAAAAGACGATGTTGAAAATAAATCACATGTTATTTTGGAGTCAAAATTATTTCTTTGAACTACTGATGAGGCAATTACCACATGACAGTAGTATTTATAAGTGGAGTCCTGCTCTCCTAAACACATGATTTCCTTAGATAACCGGCATATAAAGCCGGATTGATTGTCCAATTGATACACATATCCAGAGAGTATTTTTTTCTTTGAGTAGTTAAATGTATGTTAAGAAATTAGAAACAGTGATGCAATTAATACCTGTAAGCTAGGTTTTTAGAAAAATAAGGACTAAGGGGGTTAGTTCCTTACTTGGGTTATTTGTGATGACCCCACAAAATTTAATATTCAGTGGCACTGAAACGATGCTTCAGGCAGAGAAGATACCATCTGGCCCAAGAGCTTTCTTTAAGAATGTAATGTAAAAGGTGCAAATGTTATTGGTGAGAATACCTAGATTATCCATTACATACTGAAATATCTCTTTATGAAAAGTAACCTAAAGATTTTCCTAGTATACAATCTGAAGTATCAAATATAGGTCCTATTGAAGATAACAAAAAGAAGTTTTCATAGAGAAACAGGAACACTTCACAAAGTCTAGGAAGACAAATTTCCCTGATACATGGAAGAAATGTCTGATTATCAAATAATCTCAACCCCTGCCCCTCCCCACACCAGCATATCGTCACTGACAGACCCAGCAAAACTCTTTGATAATCCAGAATTTAAAGGACTGGATAAATTAGATGACAAATTTGATAGTTGTGCCTATCTTTCTTACAATGAATAAAAAACAGGATTCTCTAACAGATCATAAACCTGAGAATGTTTACTGTGTCAGTTTCCTGAAGAATAAGAAAAGTATATCTAGGGGATCCCTGGGTGGCTCAGCGGTTTAGCGCCTGCCTTTGGCCCAGGGCATGATCCTGGAATCCCAGGATCAAGTCCCACATGGGGCTCCCTGCATGGAGCCTGCTTCTCTCTCTGCCTCTCTCTCTCTCTCTCTCTGTGTCTCTCATGAATAAATAAATAAAATATTTTTTTAAAAAAAGGAAATCTGGAATTGCTGACAGCATGTAAATGATTTGGAGAGTACAAGACACGGAATTAAATCCCATTTATTCACAAGGTGAATGAGTAATTCTCTTTCCAATTATTTCTAATTTGACTACATCAAAGAAAAAAATTAATTAGATTACAGTCTTACACTTTGTTACTCTCCCTTTTTAAAAAGATAATGAAGGCTTCAGGCATAGATATATGAGAAAGCAATAGGATATAGGGAGAATTCAATAACATTGTTTTCATAATATGTATTCTCACTTTTCTATTTTACAACAAACAGTACTGGTTTTACAATAGCGATATCAATTTTCCCATATAAATGCAAATATTTAAGTAAAAATATGCGCCAATTAAAAAACTATTAAATCAATAGCAGAGGTGGTTCAAGGATATGGTAAAAATTGTTATGACAGTACACAGATTTGAATACACAATTTTGAGACTATTTCTACCACACGATGATTTTTGAATATTTTTAATGCTAGGATTATATTTTTATCGAGAATCATCTAAATTAGATTTTTTTCCTTTCATGTAGTCAAGTCAAACCATTTTAACTGATTCTAACATTTGCTGGCTTTGTTGAAACTCCAATGAAGGTTATGACGCAGACAGAGATGGCTGAACAAGGCTTTCTTCAAGAATGTCAGAAATGACATGATTGAGTGAATACAGCTCCACTCCACCAAGTCAAGGACTCTGAAGCATCACATAAACGTTCTTGGGCAGTAGAGGATGTGCCAGTCCTGGAGGGAGAATGCCACAGAGGCTCTTTGTATGACCATACAAAGAGCGAAATACTTAGTTAGAATTATAATATTCCCATCTACTGGCTGGAGTCCATATGAAATACGCGCTGGGAACTTCAGCTGTCGCTGCTTTCCTGGGGGTTGCTGGAATGTTTGCCCCATCATAAATCTCCTTGGTGTAACTACCAGAATAACCATAAACACTTCCCTGAATCGATGTCTTTATAATCCTAGTGAAATTTATATCTATGTTTCATGTAAAATATTCCATACTTCCAATTTAAATGTCCTTACAGAGGAAGTTGGTGTAACCCCCAGAGCCAAAGGAAAAATGAACTATGTGGGTTTCTTTTCTCTATTATATTACAGATGTTTTGGCCTCACAAGTTAAATAATATTGAGAAAATTCATTTGTTTCAAATAGCTCATATTTGAGAATATTACTGTCTGTTAGGCAATGGTGCAGTCACCTGATTGGAATTTCTCTTTTCTAGGAGAAACTTAAATCATTTACTCTGAATTGCCAAAAGGCTATGTAGTCCATATAGGTAGCAGACTAAATAACTCACATTACCTTGCATTTTCTCTGCTCATTTCTCACATCATATAACTGCTGTATTTGCAAATTACAAATAATATAAATAGAAATATATATATGGAAAAAAAGGCAGGAAGTATTAGCACTTAAATTGAAATTCTGTCAGCCAAAAATTGACTTAGTTGATATGCAATCACATTCTAACCATTATTTCTCAACAAGTAAAAACAGAGAGCAAAGTATTACCATGTAAATTGATCTAAATGTCACGAACGTTTAAGCATAAAGTTGGCTTCAGGGAAAAATTACATTACTAGCATAATTTAGTTTCCTGAAATTATGAAATTCTTTAAAAAATTAGTTTCCTGCAGAGAATAATCTGACAAAATACAAGAATATTTTTTTCAGATACTAGACACTAGCAAATTAATTCCTTTTAATTAAATGCTTTCTTTGAAAGCAATTTTAGGTAAAAGTGTGTAAGAGTAGTACTGGAAATGTACTCATTCCACTGGTCATTAGGATAAAGGAACTCAAGGGAGTCAGGTGATATTTATTTACAAATAAATCTTACAAATATACAAATGTAACTATTTCAATAACAGAAATTTTGTTTGAACATTTGATATTCCCATTCTTAAAATATAATATTTTATCACATCAGACATACTACAAATATAAAAGGTAATGATTTCTTACCATTCCTTTGTTTATCGATTCTATTAGTAACAGGCATGTTAGTGGTGACAGTGGGTGGTGTAGTACTAGGAGAGTCTACAGTAGCTGGTAATAAAGATGAGAAAGATGTAATTTTGCAAGGGCCACATGACAGTTAATATGGATGAGCAATCTATAATTAATGAATGAAAATATATAGAGGAGGAATAGAAACCATTTCTTGCTACTAAATACAAAACAGACTCTAGGGTTACAATGCATAACATGAAGCAATGTTTTCTATGGCACATTAAGAATCACTTCATACAGCCTTTGGTGTCACACAAGACACCAAAGAGTGTCTTGCACACTCTTGCACAAGAGTTTAGACAAGAGTGTCTTGCATACTCTTGCACAAGAGTTTGGAGCTGATGCCAAAGAATAGAAGGAAGAATGTTCAGATTCTACACCCATGTCTGCCATTTAACAGGCTGATGACCACAGAGTAAATTACTAAATCTTTCTAGAACTCAATTTCCTAAGTCTATAAAAAGGAAAGGTTCCATAAGGTAGTCTGTATTGCACCTATCAGTTTGAAAATGATCTAAACTAAGTCTTCTACTGACTAAAGAAGTAAAGTCTCAAAGGAAAATGTATCTTCTCCTTGAGAAGATACATGACAGAAAAACAAAAGAGAATGAAATGTTTATATAGAATATAAATGTATAGAATCATCTACAGATCCCAATAACTCTACTAAATGTTGATGGATAAAACGGATTTCATAAGGACAAACCTTAGAGGGAAGACATTTTCAAGGCATTATAGTTATGATTCTTATACTATTAAAACTTTCAAAGATTAAACCCTTATGTAATGCTTTAATATCTTTCTAAGGGATTCTGGAAGAGCTATATAGGTAGTAAAATAACTATACACACAATTTCCCTTTAGTTTTTCTTAGGAGTATGTTTGTATTAGATGACCATTCATATGTACAATGATCATCTGTTATATATTTCAACTTACCTAAATTTAAAACATTTACACGACTATATATTAAGTGATTAAGCGATTATGATTATGATTACCTTCTTGAAGTAAAATTCTTTGATTCAAAATATGCATCCTTAACTAAAATAATTTTCAATTCTAAAGTAATGTAAAATTCTTAAAAATGGGGATCCTTTTTGAAGTCTTTATTTTTTTAAATTCTGATCAATTATATTTATCTTAGTGCAAAAATACATCAATGAATTTAAACATGTTTTTGGTCATTTAGGACATGGTGGGGGGGGGGGAGAATGCTGGGCATCTGATCTTTGACCCAAGGAATCAGTACTATAGGTACCTCAGGTTAAAACAAAACAAAACAAAATTTAAAAAACCCTTCAGATCTTGAGCTAGGCAAAATTAAGGTTTCTTTCTATTTTATTTATCTATTTTAAAACTATAGTGAGTTTGTGGAAATTATGTAATGACTTTATTTTCATAGATCATTCATCAGTAATAATAACAAGAAATAGTATCTCAAAAAAGAAGCAAACAATGCCGAACTACATCCCTTCTCCCTGACTACTCCCATACTGGAATCACAGAAAAGAGCTTAGATTTCTATCTATTTAGAAGCACTTCTAACCCATCACTCTCAGGATATGATCCTCTTAATAAGAGATTCAGCTTTTTCAAAAGGCATTGTCATGATTCTTAATGTGGTACACAGAACATGTTACTTCATAAAGAAATATTTAATAGAATAAATGGATGAAAATGGGTCATAAGTAATTAGGAGGAGCAATGATAAAATTAAAGCAAAATATTTATGTTATTATTTTAAAACTTATATGACTTTATATATTATTAGCATGCAACTATTTAGTACATTATATATAATTGGAATACTGGCCATAATATAGTTATTGTGTATTATAATAATAAAATTACACTAATATTAGTTTAAATATAACTATTTTTATCTTAATACTTAAGTTACATTATGTACCATAAATTGCCTTATGCAGCTTAATTGAATAACTTAATTTTCCCCTTGTTTTTCACACATGAATGCTTTTTCAAAATATTGCATGACTATATTTATACTGGACCTTTGCAATAATCTTGAGAATAAAAAGAGGAAAAAAAATGAAATAAATCCTTGTTTAATAGCATATAATCATTCACATTTAAGAGCCCAGTGCTTTATGGAAATATGGTCATCCAGTGTGTGAATGCATTCTTTCTCCACAGTGTATGTACTGTACACCCACACAACTAAAACACATCCAGAAATTCTTCTGTTTTGCTGGTTTCTGGCTTCTCAAGAGAAAATTAAGATAATAATAAAAATAATTACAACCACATTATCCAAAATAGCAAGTAGGAAATAGACCCCAGAGGACGATGTTGGCTCCCTACCTTGGCAGAGTGTCCCCAAATCTGCACAGTTGGCTAGTTCTGCTGCCGGGAGTGGGATCAGGTAGGAACCTTGATCAATACAGAGGGATTATATAAGTTTGACTTATGATTTAGTGACATTGCCCCCAACCCCTATGAATCTTATGGTTGGTATAACAGGAGTGCCCCTAGATGAGTCCATCAATAATACTCCAACATCAAGAAAGTCTCTTAAGGTCTTTGTATCTTAATTTCCACAAATGTAAAATCAGATTATTGAAGTTTCCCTCAAAATCTTCAATCACTTTATTGGCTATCCACACATGAAAGGAAAAGAAAGGCTACTGCTCGTTAGAGTTTGTGTAAAAAGTCCAGGGACTTTTCATAGGATAAATTATGAAGCTCTGGTAGAAATTCATATAAATAAAGTAATATAAACATCAAAGGTAAGTTTCAAAAGTGAACTTGGATATTACTAATATTCATAAAATGCATATTTTGGGTTCACAAGCACCAGCATATGCCATTTACAATTCCGGAAATATGTTTCTGTGACTTCAGGTTGGTCTTTGTGTCTTTTTCAAGCTTTTTTTTTTTTTTTTTTTTTTTTTAACTGACTCATCCTCAGCAAGAAACAAGTTTAGAGCTGGTTTTCTAGTAGGAGTAATGGATTTTCTCTGTTCCAGTAAATCTCTGACAGTTAACAGACTTTTACCAATAGGTTGAGACTGAGGAAGATGGGTTCAACTTATCACAAAGCACCCACATTATGCATAAAGACAAGAGAACAAATACAAATATTTGTATACATACACATACACAAATACATAGATTTAGTTTTAAAAAGACATTTCCATAATAGTGATTCTATTCTAATGGTTAAACATTTTCCAAACTGTTCTGTGGGAACAGTACATGAAGGCAGAGCAAGTACGTGATCCAACAAAAGATGTCGTATTAGGTGATTGATGTGCATAAGCGGAAAGCATCCCAACAATTTAACAGAAGCTCATGAATCATGATTTCTTCATTCTCAACTACCTCAGGCACCTAGCCCAAGGAAGGAATCTTCAGAAAAGCCCAACTCTACAGGCAGGTCTGCGATGTGAACTGGCAAGACGCTCTCAACATAGTCATTTACATATTCATTCAACAAAAATGTAATCACTGTTTAGTGTGTGAGGCACATAGGCTAGAATAATACTCTAAGACAGTGTCAGTGCTCTCAGAGAGGCACAAATGGGAAACAGAGTCGCAGTTCTCTGAATGCGTTAAGTGGAAGTACTCAGTGGCTCAAAGGAGGGCATGACCAACAGCTTGATGAGAAGGGAGAAAAGAGAATCCATTACAAAAAAGGATGCCTGTGAATAATATCAGGAGTCACTATACTAATGTAGGGACAAGAAATTAGAAATGGAAATTACTAGCAGAGAGAATTACTGAAATATCAAGATGGCAGTGAAAAGTTCTGGGAACCTGGGTGACATGGCATCACTGGAGTACAGCACAGGAATGATCAGATATATAGGTAATGGATACCAGTGGAGGGCCTAATAGAATGTTGGCATCATGAATAATGGGACTCTGTCTTCCAATAACATATCCCACACACATAGCAGGTGGTTACTCAAGCTTTACCGAATAAATCTCTGGATGCATCATGAATGACTTCCTCTTTCTTAGAGGAAAAGGAAAATATGAAAGGAAACTAAGTGAGAAAATTGGATGTCTTGTATCCATCTTTTTCTTGCCATCCTCATTGTATTCATGATATCAAGTCTAAATTAATAATAGTTTTTATTCTTAATGTATATTCCCTCTTAGTTGGCTATGGAGCCTCAAAGATGGTTTCATTTTTTTTTTTTAATTTTTTTATTTATTTATGATAGTCACACAGAGAGAGAGAGAGAGGCAGAGACACAGGCAGAGGGAGAAGCAGGCTCCATGCACCGGGAGCCCGACGTGGGATTCGATCCTGGGTCTCCAGGATCGCGCCTTGGGCCAAAGGCAGGCGCTAAACCGCTGCGCCACCCAGGGATCCCTAAAAAATTAAAAAAAAAAAAAAATCAAAGATGGTTTCAAATTTAAATCACTTAGAAAGAAAGAGAAGACTAGGGGATATTTTTCTGGTTTCTAACTTGAGAAACTGGTACATAATGATCTCATAAAAGGAAAGAAGAAATACTAAAGGAAAGCAAACTTAGGTAGGGTGGGATGAATGAGTCCAATAATGGGAACTGAGTGACATCTGGATCCATGGGCAGGTATACAGGTTTCTGTGAGAGGCCTAGCCAAGAAATAATGCCACAGCATCTATAGATGTGTCTGGGATCACTCAAGCTAGGGTAGAGATTAGATGGAACCATAGATATGCCTATTTTTAAGTATCTTATTTTTTTTTAAGAGTTCTAAATCTCAGAAGTAAAAATAGTTCTTATAGAAGGTGGTTTTATAGAATTCAAGTGAAGGAAGTTTCACGGAAGGTGTGGCCATATCATGTACACCAGGAAGGTCAAGAATGATCAAAACCGAGAAGACTTTTAACTTGCATTGGAATTTGGGTAGTAACTGTACAGGAATTAGCTTCAGGAGCGTGGGAATGATGAACTCATGACCATCATTTGAGAAGTGAATGCAAAAAGAGGAAGCCTGGCTATGAAAGAAAACAGAGACAGGGAGAATGACTTTGGAAGATTGAAAACTCAGACAAGTGTACTATGGAAAAAAGGGCAGTTGAGGAGGTAGAAGTTGAGGCCTGCCTTGTCAGGACTGAGGTATAATTTTACCATCAATGTTTTCTGCCCACCATTCTTTCCCATCACTTATACCCACTTCTTGCAGAACCTTACTTCTTTGTTAGGTACTTATATTTTAGTGAGGAATTTCTGAAAACTAAAAAAAAGCTTTAAAACTCAACATGAGGAACTGTCAGCAACTGCAACATTAGGGAAAGAGAGAGAGAGAGAGAGACCCTTGCTTGGATGGAGTTCCTGTGCTTCTCAAATTACACACAGTGTTGGCAGTCAAAGGCTCCTTAGGCCACTTCTGACACTGATACAATATCTCTGGAAGACAAAAAGAGATAAGGAGATGGTGTGGGAAAGAAATTTCTAGACTAACTACACTTCCACTGCAGTAGATTAAGGAGCTCCGAGGTGGAAATGAGGAAAGAATCAGTAGAGTTATGATTTAGAGTAAAATATTTAACAATTTTCTTAACATTTCCTCAGTTTCACTGTATGGTAACAAGTATAAATTCCATTTTGTGACATCCTTGTCACAGGAAATTATAACATTCCTCAATATTTAAACCATCGGTTGCCTCTTTTTTGGTATTTACAGTTTAGCAAATTAATAGTTATAAATATTAAATAAACACTGTTTTATGATTCAATATAGCAATAGAAATTAAATCTGAACACTACATGGTATAAGTACAAGTGACATTTATTATTTCATTTTTTGAGATTTTATTTATTTATTTACTTACTTATCTTTTAGGGGTGAGGAGAGAAGCAGAGGGAGAGGAACATGCAGACTCTGCACTAAGTGTGGAGTCTAACATAAAGCTCGATCCCACGACCCTGAGATCAGGATCTGAGCAGAAATCAAGCCAGATACTTAACCAACAGAGCCACCTAGGTGCCCCACAAGTGAAAAATTTAATTGGAAGGAAATTATATTGATAAATGAAAGCTTTATAAATACACCAAATTCCATCGACAAAAACCATAAAATATAAAAAGTATATATACTAACTTTTTATTTCCACCCATTTCATATTTTCAGCATATCTGCATAAAAAAAGTCATTCACACAATCAGTTTTCCTAGGTAGACATGTTTATGAACCAGATTGTTAAGGAAGAAGAGACAATTTTCTTTCCTGGATAATAATATAGTTATTATCAAGGAATTACATTCAGAACGTGACCTAAGTGTGTTCACTGATGTTTGTGGATACCACAGAGGTTTTTAAAGGTACTTGCTTAATATTTAACTGCAAAATTTAGAGGCAAATTTCCTTGAAAATGTACGCACCAGGGATGCCTGGGTGGCTCAGCGGTTGAGCATCTGCCTTTGGCTGAGGTCATGATCCTGGGATCAAGTTCCTCATTAGGCTCTCAGCAGGAAGCCTGCTTCTCTCTCTGCTTATGTCTCTGCCTCTCTCTCTGTGTCTTTCATGAACAAATAAGTAAAATCTTTTTTAAAAAATGTAATCACCGAAAATAAACAGGTGATGAAAAGCTGCAAGCTGTTAATCTTTCTTCTCTGTTGTTCTTCCAAAATCTTGCCACTGAGTCACTATTTACACAGGTTGTGTTAAAAAAAAAGACTGATGTGTGGCCAATAACACATCTTACATTCTACAATAATGAGGAAAAAAATATTACTTTCAATTCCCTCTTTGCAGTTATTACTAAATTGAACTTTATAATTTTTCATAAATATATTTAAAATAATATTATTTCTGGAAGCCATTTATGCTCATAGAGTTTGGATCATCTTCAAAGAATAAAGTCCTTTGTAAAGATAATTTTATTTTTATTATTTAAAAAATAATTCAGTTTATGCAAAAATACTACACTCAATATTTTTTAGGGATGAAAGGAAGGCATCAACAATGAGTCACAATTTTATGGCTGTGAAGGACAGAAGTGTAACAATTGAAAAAGAAAGTACAGGAATCTGTTGATGAAGCATTGGTAATCAAGCACAAAACTTTGGAAATGAAAACAAAAGTCAGGACAAATCCAAAAATTTCTAGAAAAGAATAACATAAAGTTGTATACTTACGAATTGTATCTTATCTCTATATCCACAAATGGTTAATAAATGGAAGTGTTTAATAAATGCTTGTAAAATATATGTAGTTTTTTTGAACTTAGACCATTCACTGGGTTATACTGTACCACTCCTCAGGAAAGAGCAGTCATAAGGAAAATAAGTAAAACTGATATAGAAGGCACTGTTTGTTCTTTGTGAAAATTGATGGACATTAGCCAGTATCTAAACTTGAATCATAACACAGGCAAATACTTGCAGTTATAAATAAAGAGTCCATTAAGAAAATCGTCTATCCATGGAGGTCATAAAACTGAATATGTTTAACAAAATTATGTAAATAAAATATATTTAATAAAATAAAATTGAAAAATGAAAAATCTAAGAAAAAGGATTATGCTATAAAATGAAAAAGAGCTACTGCTAAATAAAGCATTTCTTTCTGAAAAAGACTAACAAGATGATCTGTGTTTATTTTTTTATTTTTATTTTTTTGATGATCTGTGTTTAAAAAAAAAAAAAAAAACCCTGCTGAAAATTTCTTAATTAAGGTATACTCCTGAACTAGGCTTAGAATAGTGTAGGATAACAAAACAGCCTAATTCTGAAATTTTTGAAACATTAATTAATAATATGTTGATTTTGGGATCCATCCCTGGGTGGCTCAGTGGTTTAGCACCTGCCTTGAGTCCAGGGCGTGATCCTGGAGTCCCAGGATCATGTCCCACATCGGGCTCCCTGTATGGAGCCTGCTTCTCCCTCTGCCTGTGTCTCTGCCTCTCTCTCTGTGTCTCTCATGAATAAATAAATAAAATTTAAAAAAATAATATGTTGATTTTATTAAGGCAGAAGATATTTACTATTTGAAACAAATGACAGGATGTTTTAATGTTAGATGTAATCAGTTCTGTTTTACCATCTTATTTTCATATTATAATTTACTCAAGCAATAGACCTTTGGAAAATCTGTTCATTCTTCCACAAGTTAAATCTGGAAGTAAAGGTCATATTTAACAGACACTGTCAGTCCAAAGGAATGTTAGGCATGAAATTCTATTTTCCCATTGGTTACTGTACCAATCATTAGTTTTTGGAAATTACTGTTACCATAAACAGCAAGCCAAAATGTTCCAGAAAAAAGGAAAGGTTAAAATGTTAATCAAACAAACCTTTTTCATTTGTTGAAGTTCTGCTTAGCTAACAAGCTTAGATAGCATCTCTCTTACAGGTATTTCCTGCCAGTTAATAAGTGACTAGGGTTATTCAACTCCCAAAGCTGATGACTGAGCAACAGAGAACACCCTCTCCCGTGATGACTCCTGAAACACAGCCCAGGATATCTGAATCCACGGAATCGGGTGTTTAGCGTCATTGTGGAATGTCAAGAAGACCTCTATAAAAATTAAAGGAATTCAAATACACGGACTCAGTGACTTGTGCTACTCTTTTAATGAAATCATTTTGAAAACTTACAGATGACTGAATCAGACAAGCATATGTTCAATGCATCTCAATAATCTTAAGCCTTGGGGAAGGAGTGTTAAAAACAGTGTTAAAAAAAATGTGAGGATATCCAGATAATAAAGCCTGGGGAAGGGGGAGAGGAGATGGGCGTGTCTGTGCACCCACTGCCTTAGCCACTTTTTTTTTTTTTTTAATTTTCAGTTTTTTGCCCTATATTAAGTGAAGGGACTGGCCTAAGTTGGGATTCCCAAGCAGAAATGCCTATTGGGGGGAAATCGGGGGGTGCATGGATGGCTCAGTTGGTGAAGCATCTGCCTTCAGCTTGGGTCATGAAACCCCATGATCTCAGGGTCCTGGGATCAAGCCCCACATCAAGTCCTACTCTATAAGGAACTTTCTTCTCCCTCTCCTGCTCCCCCTGCTTGTGCTCTGTCAAATAAATAAAATTAAAAAAAAAAAAAAAGCCTCATGGGGCCAGAAGGCAATCTAAAGATGAGATGGGGCTGGTGGAGAAAGAATACAAAGAATGGTAAGGGCTGAGGAGCACCCTCATCCCAAGAAGCAGACACCACCTAGCTCTAGCTGTGCTGGCCTGACAGCACTGGCTCAGGCTTAGTTTATTGTTTGCCAGAAAATCCAAACATTTATTTTTACTTGAAATCTATTTTTTTTAATGTTTGAAATAAATCACTTAAAAGCATTGTGTGGAACAAATATAAATAAATGAGAACAGAGAAATGCTGCCACCATCATCAATGTCTGAGGGCTGAATGAGCTCACAAGTGGCTGGTTCACTCCCTCTGGCCCAGGAGCTCTAGTAGGTCTTTTCCAGTGTTGTCCAAAGTGTGTGCTTCAGAACGTTGGACCTCATGATTTTTTGGACTCATCTCAGGGAATTGGCACATTTTCTCTTAAAGGGCCAGATGGTAAAAATTTTAGGATGGTGGGTCAACTTAGAGTCTCCCACAATCACCAACCCTGCCCCTGTAGCACAGAGGCAGCTATAGACAATACAAAACCTCCGAAATATGGCTGTGTTGCAATAGAACTTTATTCACAAAAATAGGTGGCCTGCAGTAGGACTTCCTAGTTTGCCAACCACCTGGGTCTAGAGGATTTCTTAGAGAAGTTCAGGAATCCATGTATATCCCTCACATTTTATATTAATGTATCCAAGAAGCAATGCAGGAAAGAAATCTTACTAATTTTGTTTAAAACAAATATAATGTTTATGCTCTAGAAAGCTAGTGTTTTCCCACAGATCACTCCTGGGTCTTCATACTCCTCATCTAGGCAAGAATTAGCTACTCTAGTACATATCATCTTTTAGTCCTGCATATTCTAAAAGACAGTCTAATTTATACTTGTAAGAGACACAGCTCTAAAATTAAACTTCCTGGGTTCACTTCCTGGCTTGGCCACTAATTAAGTAATGCAGGGGAAGTTACTTAATTTCTTTGTGCCTTGGATTTCTCATCTGCAAAACGGGGTTTGTAATAAAACCCTCATCACAAGATTTATGTTTGTAGAAAAGAGTTAATATGTGTAAAATCTTAAAACAGTACCTAGAAAATACATATTAAATATTCAAGTTAAGTATATAATTTAAGTGTTAGCAATTATTAATACATCTAGTCAATTTTTTTTTGGTTGCCATAGTCCTCAAATATTGCCCCACAGAAAGGCAACTATTAAGTGATCTATATTATGACTTTTTAATAATAGCCAAGGATATGGTGAAAACAGGCTGCTGGGATAAAGATAATCACCCTGGACATAGGAAAAATATCTCTGCCCCCTCGCTGCTCACCATCCCACACCAAACACGCACACCTGATATCTTCTCAATTTTCTCACTGAGTGAAAGACTTCTCAGGGGTCCCCGACCACCCTCTGTAGCTAGTCAAACAGAGAGGATGCCGGGAACACCACTGGCTCTTACAAAGTCCTCCAGTCTTCTTCTGGAACATGGCTGTGGTTTACCCTCTGTCCAACAACCCACAAGGAAATACCTCTCAAATGGCATCACTTAATAGCCTCCCACCATTTACAGGAGCACCATGAACCACAAGGAGGGATGGGTGAATTACAATGACAGTTATGTGACAAGAGTTCCCCAGAGCAGCAGGGCACACACAGGCCAGGGAAACAGGAGAGGTGGTCTCATGTCTTCAAAGGGATCCTACTCTGCTCAAAGGATTGGGAATGAATTTCTGATAAAATATCCTCCACAGTCACATAAGAATTACTTTTTAGCATCAGACCTCTTCTTTCCTCTTTTAATGAAAGTTATCTCCGTGACTGAAAAAATAATAACTTATATTATTTATATTTATATTATATTTATATTTATTATATTTATATTATATAATATATATTATATATAATGTATATGTTATATATAATAATATATATATTATTTATATTTATATTATTATTAAAGTGCTGATATATTATCAGCACTTTAGATTTAGTCATATGACATTCAAAAGTGATAATGAAACTTCTCCTTTAGGATTTTCATCAGTCCTATAATAAAGACTTCCACAATTAACTTATATACATAGAGAATGCTTGATAGAAGTCTATTTTAATATAATGTAGTTATATAAAATTATTTTCCTAAGTATTTGGCATTTAGCTACTTCCAGTAATATCAATTTAAAGTCTCTCAAAGGGGCTCCTGGGTGGATTAGTCAGTTAAGCGTCTGCCTTCGGTTCAGGTCATGATCTCAGAGTCCTGGGATTAAGCCCGACATCAGGCTCCCTGCTCAGTGGGGAGCCTGCTTCCCCCTCTCCTATGACAACTGATCATTTTCAGAGAAAGAAGTTCAAAGAAAAAAATGGATAATTCCTGATTATCAAAGATTTTTCCATAAAATGGAAAAAGCTCTGATATTTTATCTTGGCTGAGTAAATACCATTCTTTAAGGTGGTGTTTATTTAAATAACATAATGGAAATTTCATAAAGATCAACTTTTTTTTTTTTTTTTTTTTTTTTTTTTATGATAGGCACACAGTGAGAGAGAGAGGCAGAGACACAGGCAGAGGGAGAAGCAGGCTCCATGCACTGGGAGCCCGACGTGGGATTCGATCCTGGGTCTCCAGGATCGCGCCCTGGGCCAAAGGCAGGCGCTAAACCGCTGCGCCACCCAGGGATCCCTAAAGATCAACTTTTTATTGTATCATCTTTGTGATTAAAAACAGTAACTTACTAATTTCTTTTGTTTCAGTCCTGGTAGTAACATTTCTATTTGAGGCATGACAGTTACAACTTCTGTTATGTCAGTGATAAACTGGGTGACATTTTATGACATCAGGAAAACTTTAAAATGGTAGAACCAAAAGCTTTAATTGAATAAACAAGGCTTGTAATCAAATGTATATACTCTGTATGGCTGAACATATAACATTTTAAAAATAAAAAGCTCACTAACAACTATATATACATGTATGTGTGTTTGATTTCTTGTTGACCAACATTCATAGAATAATGCTCTTTAAAAAGGGGGGCAGGTAATATGGGCAGACTTACCACAGCTTAGGTTGCTTTCTGCTTTCAGAGCTAGCGTGGGGATATTCCAGAAGTCATTCTGCCAGTCAACCACATTCCCTTTCACATTACAGCTGAGGTTGGAGAGGATTTTGGAATTCATGGTAAAATTCCAAAGTCGAAAGTTATAAATGTCCCCTTTTAGGGAGGCAATTTCATTGTGACTGGAGCCTAACAGCAATTTCCCATTTCTAGGAATAACTTTACTGATGGTAGACTCGCATGGAACTGCTTCATAGTTTCTTTTGAAATTTACACCAACAGAACCCAGAGAATTATTCCAAATAATGCAGAGCTGCTCAAAGCTTTCTGTGAAAATGTCTTCTTTATCCTTCACAGGTAACACACTGTTCAGGAAGCATTTTGAACCAGAAATAGAAATAAAGTAGCCATTCCTGGTCTTTCCAAAACTAAGTAACTGTGTGAAGGAGGCATTGGAGTAGGAGAAAGCTATCCATTCATGGTCTTCCTTGCCAATTTTGGTTGCTTCAAAACAGAGAGTGAAAGCGCTGAGCTCTGGAATAGAGACACTTTTGGCAACAGATATCTGGTAACTATCTACTGTCTGGGGTAAAATGACCTTCTGGTTCCTTAAGGACACAGCAACTAGGACAAAACATAGTAACAGATAAAAATATATTAATTTCAAACATGAACTAATGAGATGCAAAACATCTGATATGCCCATTCCCACCCCACCGCTCTGCACTGACTTTTGCCCCTCCTTTTATGACTCTCCATTACCTTGTACCAATAATAATAACAATATGGATCCCACCCATATTAAGTCTAATCATGGTGGGATCCCACACCAAAACTTCTGAGGTATACCCAACCAAGTTGATAAGTATCTTTTTTAAATCCCTGAACTGAAACAACAACAACAACCCAAAACCCAAATTAAGGAAACTATTATTTCAAGAAAGCTCTGTCTGTACACTTTTTCCAGAAATATGCTATTTTTCAAAATATATTTCTAAACATAATAGCTAATAGTTCTTTTTTCATTAATAATTAATTGCCTTTTACTCTTCCTAAACACTCCTATGCTACCCCATATCCTATTCATTTTCCCCACCACCAGGCTATTTGAGGAACAAAGGTGAAAATAATCCTATGAAAGAGAGGCACTCTGATAAAAAATAAAAATAAAAATGAAATTTTAAACTATATTTCCTTTACCGCGGAGCATCTGGGCTCCTTTATGAGGGATAGCAAGGAGCAGAGGTAAAAGGAGCAGACAATGCAACTTCCTATCCTAGCTCTTCCACAAAATGCAGTGTGACCTTGGGGACATTACTTTACCACTCTCCATAAAATGAAGGACAATGACACCGATTACACAGGTGGTCAATAGGAATTAAATTAACACCTTGGAAAGCTCTAGAACAGTGCCTGCTATAGTCAATGTACAGCTAGGATTACTAACATTACCGATTACTAACATTACTGATTACTAATACAGATTATTATTATCATCTGCATAATATAGTCAAAATAAAATGAATTAGCCCAGTCTTTCTGTGACATATGTGAAATTAGTAAATAATACAATGAATTTAACCCTATGTTAATATAATAGACACTGCGAAACAGGTACTGATTGAGAGAGAAGCAGCTCTCCTCAAAAATTCTGTTTAATGCTGGCTTCATAGGAATGCTAGTTTGAATATATTTCAATATATATCAAGAATAGGTCTATGGTATAAAAACATCATTTTAATATAAATATTCTAGTTAAAAATCCATGATGAGGGATCCCTGGGTGGCTCAGTGGTTTAGCGCCTGCCTTCGGCCCAGGCATGATCCTGGAGACCCCGGGATCGAGTCCCGCATCAGGCTCTCAGCATGGAGACGGCTTCTCCTTCTGCTTCTGCTTCTCCCTCTGCCTCTCATGAATAAACAAATAATACCTTTAAAAAAAAAATCCATGATGGAGTTTAACAGAATCATGGATTTTAGTCTACTTTTTAAATATAAAGGACCTTACAGGTCTATTTACCCAAAGGAATATTTATGTAATAGGAAGCCAGTATTCAACATGTGTTATTAAAAGGGTAGAAAGGAAATATGTCCATCAACATTTTATTAGAGGTTATGGCTAGGTTATGATATATGGGCAATTCTAATTTGCTTCTTTTTTATTTTCAAATTTCCTATAATATTTTACAATTTTTAAAACACTATTAAAAATTAAAACACAATATCAATTAACCACACATATACTTAATGTCAGTCACTAATAGTAAATGACTCTGCCACCAAAAACACAATTTATAGTAATGAGGGTCAGTCATTTTCCTAATGGTGCCTTTCTTTATTCTTACTTTCAGAAATGACATCCACTTAAGAAGCTAGTCTTAAAGCTTGAATTTTCCTTAAGCAAAGAGAGGTTTTAGAGAGATCGAGATTATTCAAATATTACAATATGCCAGAATCTGGGAACTATGCTTGATAGAAATATTTTTTGCCTTTCATTAGTCATTTCTAAGGGGCTTTCCTCAGGCTATGTTGTTTATTAGCTTAAGTTATAAATAGATCTTTTTATTTTAATTTATATGCTAATATTTTATATTTGTCCCCTAGCATAGTTCCTTAAAAGGGCAACATCTTAAAAGTCTAAAATAAAATGATTTCTGAATAGGAATGTTTGAAATGTTCAGTGAAGAGCTGTTAAAATTACAGCTTTTAATTATTAGCTGTGGAATATCTACAATCTGTTCAAAGCAGCCTTTAAATATTCTACATATAAACAATATAAAAAATTCAGTTCTACTGTAACCAGATTTTGGATCTGGTAACTATATATTGCTAATGAGAATGTTCAGAGAATATTAACAGATTCTTGCCCTTAAATTCTAATCCTAATCATTCACATTCACATAAAAGAGCATAACTCTGTCTTCTGGTCCTTGTGTTTATTGTAGAACATGTTAAATGAAAGCAGAAGGTTGGCGCCGCCTTTGGTTTACATACCTCTGATGTAGCTGGCATTGAAACCTTTCTTCTGGATGCTAAAGTCACTTGAAAAGGACACATGCATCTCATTCGCACTTGAGTTAAATGATAGGCCTTTGGCAGTTGCTCCACAAAATTTAGTCTGGCTCTCTCCATTATCAAGGGATAATGAGTCATAAATGCAATTGGGAGCTTCTTCAATGTCGAAATCATTAAACGTTATCTGAATGATATAGCCGGTGGGGGCTCGCAGGGTCCACAAGCAAGCCTGGCTGTTAGGGTAGTCATTAGGGTAGCACGGAGAAGTAAATGTCCCAGAAGGGTTGGATAGGACAACTCTGCAGTTGGCACATCCCCACACTGTTGGCCAGACAAAAGAGAGACAGAGAAAAGGGTGGGGATCAGAGGCATATGATAAACCAAGAATACCACACACTGGGGACAAACAATAAGCATTTTAAAATACCAAAATATCATCATTAAAAAAAAAAAGGAGAATGAAACCCATCTCAAGGAGAAAAGGAAAAAGTAACAGAGGAACAAAGAGTAAAAGAAAAAGAAAAGTTTTAGAGCAATGATTCTTAAACTTGAGGGTCACAGATTCTAAGAATCAGATAAAAGTTACAGTAAAACACATAGAAGTCACTACACTCAGTTTTCTATTTTAGGGAGTACATGAGGCCACAGGAGGTAACAATGGATTTCCCAAAGGTTCACTGGCTCGGGGTTAAGAATCTCTACTTTAGCGAGTAACTGAACTGGGGGTAAGGGAGTTAGAGAAGCATAAAAGTAGAGGTCAGTATTACAATCATGGATATAAAGGAAGATAAATACTTAGGAATTAAATGTTTAAAGAGAAAGCTACCAATACAAAATAAATAAATAAGCAAATAAGTTGTCCTATGGCAGACTTTTTTCCCCCTAACATTCAAATAAATAGCATCACCTTGCATGTATGGATATTTATAGTTTAAAAATACTTTCACCTATTTCATTTGTTCATAACAGTTGTTACGTACATACTTGTGTGATTAGCTCATTCATTCATTCATTCATTCCGGTGACTATTCATTGAGTACCTTTCATAAACCAGGCACTATTCTAAACACTAAAAATAATTCTAATACATATTAATCAGCAAGAAAGACAAAGTCTATTCTGAATGATTCTTACACTTGGTTTTGGACTCAGAGATAAACAAATAATATAATGGCAGATGGCAATAAGAGGTAGGAAGAAAAGTAAAGCAATCAATTATTTCTCAATTATAGCTATCCAGGGCCTGGTTACCAACTGGAATGAGAAACCAAGGTCTACTATCTTTCTATCTAGTGGCACTTTTGCAATTAATATTCATGTCTCTTTTAAGTATTTGTATAAATGGAGGCAGTAACTTCATTTATTCAACATTCTGGATAAATAAACTGCCAAAAAACTGACACATACGGCCTAAAACAATAAAATACTTTAACTCTGTTAATGGAAATCACTCTGAAAGTATTGTGTTCCTCCCTCTTTTACCAGGTTGAGTAGAATAAATATGCACTAACTTTTCTTGAACATGGTAGTTACCATAAATACTACTTATTTTTCTATGATATAGTAATATATGCAAGGAACTTACTGGATATGTTACACTGCTCAGGTTAGGTTTTTCTTTTTTCTTTCCCCTGTGGCTACCTTGGATTATGCACTATATCCCTGACAACTCTGCTCCCCATCAATTCTTTGTAACTTGCCCTCCCTCTGTTCTTCCTCCCTGTGCCCGCAATGTGTTGTATAGGGCTGAAGACAGAGAGGGGAAAACAAATTATGATCACCACGTGTTAGCCAAACGCCTTCTCTCATCCATCCCTGGAGTACCACATTCCTCTTCTTTGTTGTTTTCATCAGAGCAGTTATGTTACTTCCACTTGTGACATTATTTGCTTATTGTCTGTCTGTTCCCACTGTTCTCGGAATACAAAAAGTAAAAAATGTACTTGTACTGTTCTATTCACCATCTTACTCCTCAGGACCTCACAGCATCCCTGGTACATGGAAAACTTCCAATAAAATTTTTTAAATTTATGAATAAATGAATAGCTTAAATCCTATCTCAAGTACAGTATATGAAACTAAACCAAACAAAGTCTAAGTCAGAAAAAGATAGTGCATGAGCATGTCCCTTTGGGTGGCATTTTGGGGCTCTTTCTTCCAATTATTCACTCATAGTCTAAGACTGAGAACACCGGGCCTGACACTTACAAGTAATCTTAGTAAATTAACAATAATGTATCCAGTAAAAGGTACTGATTGTTAAAAAAGAAAAACAGGATACCATCTCTGTGTCATCACAATGTGCATGAAGCACCATTATTTTTCCATCTGCCACATTCAAAACACAATATACATGACTTCCTTCATCCTGATATATATATTTTTTTTTCCAAATTCTTCTCTAAGAGCTGAATAAAAAGTACAGGCAAGTTCAACCTGAGCACATAGACTCTAATATTGAACAAGTTAATGTCTCTGTGCCTCAGTTTCACTACCTTCACACTGGTGGCAATAGAAGCATCCACCTCCCAAGATTATTGAGAGGGTTAGATAGGTTAATATTGGAAAGTCCTGGGAGCCACACCATTTGAGTGTTGGATTTTTATTACTCATTAGTATAACACAAAATCTGTGCATCAATAATTTAAGAGAGAAAAAATATAGCATCCCATTTTAATAGAATCCTATTTTTCCCTTAGGTACTCATTGGGATGAAACAGCCAAAGGGAAGACACCGATAATATTCATTTAAAAACCAGTTAAAGTATTCCTGGGGTGCCTGGGTGGCTCCGTTGGTTCAGTGTCTGCCTTCAGCTCAGGTCATGATCCCAGGGTTCAGGGATCAAGCCCAGAGTTGAGTTAAGGCCCTTGCTTGGCAGGGAGTCTGCTTCTCCCTCTTCCTCTGCCTCCATTGCTCCCCCTACTTCATTTTACCAAATAGATAAATTAAATCTTAGACAAAGTAAAATAAAAACAGATTAAAGCACTCTTTTATGATTCTCATCTACAGTCACTAGACAGCAGTTAGAGATAGTGCTACTAAACAGCAATTATCTTAGTTGGGTGAAAAATCAATTAAACAAGGCACAGTATCATCATGTTCATTGTATTTTATAGATAACTTCACAGTAAAGGGCTTTCACATATATTATCTCATTTGACATCGTAACAACCATGGGAATTAGTAGTTCTATCTTCAGATGAAACTAACAAGGCTAATACATATTATATAATTGGTCCAAAGTTACACATCTAATTGATAAGAAGACCAAGACTCAAACCAACTGTTCTCAAGTCTAGTGTTTTTCCAGGGGAAAAAAAAAGTTTCCACAATTAAACAAAAAACAGTAAAGTGGAGAGCACAAGTACTGCCTCAAAAGACAATGTTTTCTACTGGGCAATTTCTTAAACATAGTGAAATCAACCTAATAGTAATATATTTTAAGAAACTGATTTTGAAATATTTTAGTAAAGAATGCTAGAGAGTATAAAATATGGTGATTTGAATTTGTCCGGTTAGAGCAATCAATTGTCATTGTTAATTCCTAAACAATGAGCTTTTCTTTAAGAACTTTATTAATTCTCCCATAAAGGCACAGATACTTAAAAAGATGGCTACTGAAGTAGCCACTGATTCTGGTCTTGGTAAAACCAGAGTTGACACATTTCCTAAAAGATACTCAAAACATCTGGCTCAAATTGTTTTCAAAGATGGATATAGTAACACATTCACACCTACAAATTTATAAAAGCAAAGTTTTCCGGAAATCTAAGCAACAAACCAAATTCCACCCTCGGCTTTTGCCTATGCCTGTGAATGTTTAGCAATAATTTACTTATGCTCATTTTACAAAACTTTATTCTTCCAAGAAACTCAAATCTAAGATGGAAAACCTTCCAGTCATGCCAAGCCTATTTCAATTTATAAGCAACATTTAGACTCAGATTTAATAATCATTGCCTTTTGTGGCTTTTGTTGTTTTATCTCAAGATTTGGATTCTTACCCCGCCCTTGCTTCAAGTCCTTCCCTCTAAATTAGATAGTATGTTCTTTAAAATCTAAGGCAAAGGTATCAGGTTCCAAAAGATAAATCAAAATAAATCAATTTTAGCTGCTTTCAACACAGATCTATCAATAGAATCACTGTTTTTCCTCTCCTGTGTTAAAGGATGAATAGAATGAATCCATTTAAATGAAATCTTGCTTTTTATCTGCATGCATCTCAAACTGCTGCTAATTAATCTGTTGGAAAACTTCACTGGTGAAAATCATCTCAGAAAATTTTGCCTCAAGTTGCTGGCTCAAGTTGCCTCTATTCAAAGTTGTTGTTTGAAAAAAAAAAAAACAAAAAAAACAAAAACAAAGTTGTTGTTTGAGTGATCTGTGTGACTATATTAAATTCTAATGAATAAAGTTCATTAGTTGCTTAAAAAGGTTTAAACTATTCAGTAGCCTTGGTGTTTTCTAAAGATTAAGCGGAAAAGTCAGCAAGTGAGAATTCCAGGATCAGTTCTACGGCCTCAATCATCACGAAGCCAGGAACAGAGACACAGGATTTTTCCAGATCAAGTACCACGCCACCAGATGTAACATCATGAAATGTCCAATAGAAATAATACTTTAGATGCTGGTATTTATTAGTTGACTAATAATATAGAGAACTATATATAATATATAGTCATCAAAGTAAATGTAAGTGATTTCAGCCTCTGTGCATATTTTTTCAGCATGGCAAGGAATCTGAAGGCAGTCTGGCTGTGACATCTGCGTTTCTGTTAATGTGACAGACTTGGCAAGCATTCCCACCCTCCCTCACCACTCCTCTTCAAGCTCTGCACTCAGAGATAGCATTTCCATGTAGGGGAGGATCCCTCCTAAAGCAGGGTTACACTGGTCATTCCAATCTCCTGCTGGAATTTCCAGCAGCCAAGTAAGGATATCAATTTGCTCCCAAACTCCTCCTAAAACACTAGTTTCCCCAGGGTTAACCAGAAAATTGATTTTCCCACTGTGATGTTTTGGCCTCAAAACATTGTTTGGAGGTACCATAAATATGAAGCCATCGCCATGATTGGCACATTAGTTTAAAAGGGTGCCGCTTTACTTGAATCAGTTCAATTAAGTTTGACATAGCTAGAAAATTAACAAGAATTTGAAGGTTCCTTGATGAAGCACAGTTAAGCTTAACAATTTTTTTTGAATCTCCAAAGAGATTCACATCCAGCACATCTTCAGATACATTTCTCTCTTCTACAATATTGTTAATGTTTAAACTTCAAGTCCTGCCTTTCCATAACCACTGGAGCATAAAAACATCCTATATGTAACTGTGAAAGGTAATATTTTCTGAATCCAAACACATGAACTGCTGGAAATCTTTCCAGACTCACTTTATTATGTAGCTACCCTTCCCTTGCAAGGGGATTAAACACACAAGCACATGTGCACGCATATGCACACACCCCCACACATATTTTCATGGGAAACTGTTCTCTCTTAACCAGTGGCTGAATCCTTCCCCAGCTGTTAAAAAAATAAAGAATAAAAACATACAACCTAAAGGCAATGCATAATTTTAAACAAACTAAAGCTGTAGAGTCCATCACTTAACCTGTCTTCTGGTTAATACGTTCAAATCTTTTATCCCCTTCTATATTCCTGCACTGCAAACCCCTAACTCTGTATTAATATAGCCATGGACCTTTTGCTCTCTAATATGTAGGCTTCTGAACACTGTTGAAAAGAATCCACAACACTGCAAATTTATACTGAGGAGGCTTCTGATTTATTTCACTCACCTTCTTCAACATTCAATGCTTCCCTGATTCTTGAGTCTCTCCCTCACGGTTTCTACCTTCCCCTTATTATTCTCCTGCCCTTCTCTCAGCCCTCTCTGAGCTTGCCACTGCTCTGCCTCACAATGTTTGCTATTTCAAGTACAATCCTCAGACCCATAGCTTCAGCATCACCTGTTAGACATATACAGAATCAGCCAGACCTACTAAACAAAACTATATTTTAACAAAAATCTCTGGTGATTAGTAAGTACATTAAAATCTGAGAAGTGCTCCTTTTAATAACAACATACTACAGAACCTAGTCATAATCCCCCACACACACACTTTCTCCCCAAGGGATTTGCCCCTCCCACATCTCATGCAGTCATATCAGTACCATCACCCCAGGGAAGGACCCCCTCTCCTGAAGGGAACCACATCATGGGCTTGGCTCCTCAGATTCTCACTCTGAGAATGTGAAGTTAGGGACACAGATAATTTGTTCAGAGAATGATGAAAAATAAAATGCCTGAGTTATATGAATTCAAGAACAGCAGCTGTCTTGCCCATTTGCAAATGAAAGACACTGATGAGAAGAAGAGAGCAAATGTAGAGAATAGAGAGATAAGAAAAAATCAGACCTTTGAGAAACACAGAGGCTTTCATTTTAAACATTCAAAGTCCAGAATTCAATGAGAGGAGCTGTTCTTTGTGGCTTCTCCTTGAATTCCTTGACGAGAATTCTTATACCTACCATCTCACTTCTCTTGATCCAGTTTCAGTATATTTCTTTTTTTTTTTCCAAAGATTTTACTTATTTATTCATGAGAGACACAGAGAGAAAGAGAAGCAGAGACACAGGCAGAGGGAGAAGCAGGCTCCATGCAGGGAGCCCGATGTGGGATTCGATCCCAGGTCTCCAGGATCACGCCCTAGGCCAAAGGCAGGCACTAAACTGCTGAGCCACCCAAGGTTCCCCCAGCTTCAGTATATTTCTGTTCCTGACAGCCAAGTGTGCCTCAAGGCTATACTTTACCAGGCTCTCCTCTCTCTTCAGCTTTTCTGTCTCTATACTTTGTCTCTCGGATGATCTCATCCACACACAGGCCTTTATTATGTCCAAATGCTGTCCTACTGAGCACCACACCCACACTGGCGAATGTCTATTCAATGTCTCACTTGGATATCCCATAGATCCCTTAATTCACACACCATTCCTCAAATTATGTTTTTATTCATTTTATAATTGTTCATAGTATGAGAAAGATCCAAACTGCAGCTCTGAATACTGCCCTAGGGCTACCTTCTCCCATACCTTTCCAAATATTTTGTCAAGGGCTGTGTCATTATCTTATTCATGGCTAACTAATATATCCCCTTATCTCATTCTCATGGCTCCTTAGTTTAAGGTTCACATCTTTTCTCTCTTGGACAAAAAGCTCAGTAGCTAGTCTATTTGCCAATATCTTATCATCTCCAACTCATGCTCCACATCACTACAAGAAAGATCGATGAGATAAAAATATGCTTTCAAAATCTTCTCTGGGCTCCAAAAAGGACAAACTTCTTTGAATGACAAGTACAGCACCCATATTTTCCTGTTCATACTGTCTACTCATCACTTACCATCCCCCCATATCCATTCACTTGATAAATACTTCTTAAGCATCTCATTACCTGGCCCTGTGAATATCTACTGTATCATGGACAGGATACAATTCCTGACTTTATGGAACATCTAGATTTTTTCAAGTATAGATAAATAAGGGCATAGCAATAGCACAATGTGAAAATTGCTCTGCTAGAACAAGTGGATGAGTACAATCACCTGGGTTTAGACTTCGTGGAAACAGTGCCATTTCTAACAGATGAGAAAGAAACTAAGACCTAAATATCCAGCATAGGAGTGGGCCAAGTAAAGAGGAGAAATAGAAAAGTGTTCTGGCTAGTAGGTCAGCAAGTGTAAAGGCTAGCCGGTGAAAGAGAACACGACTGTTCAGGTAACCTAAGAGTTTAGTTTTGTGGAAACATAGGATCCAAGGAGGGGCAAAACAAGAGATAAAGATGGCAAGGTAGGCAGAAATTAGATTCTGCAGGATTTTGCAAGCCAGCCTAAAGAAAATGGAAAATTATAGTAAGAGCAGTAGGGAAAATAAAGAGGTTTTAATTAGGGGAAAGTAAAATAATGAGATTTGTGTTTAGCACATGGGTTTTTGTTTTTTTTGTTTGTTTGTTTGTTTTTTGGTAATTCCTTACCCTTCTAAACATAAACACAAAACTACCAGTTAACAAAGCCCCTTGTAAGAGTCCCTGCAGCCACACTCAAAGGACTTGACAGAAGACAAGAAAGAGAGAGCAAACCACCCTGGCAGCTCATTTGCGGAGAGAGAATAGTAGTCAAGCAGTAGGAAGATTAATTCTGCAAAGACTCCCCGAAGCAGAGCCTAACTGTTGATGGGTAAGATCTAAGAGCAGCAAAGTGACCAATCTAGTGTTCATCGTAGATCTATCCTACTGTGATCTTACATGTTTTATTACCCCTGATGGAAAACTGAGGGAACTCTAAAAAACACCCACCTAATGTTCATTTCTCTCACTTGAGAATGTCACAGAAAACTTCTCCATATGGATTATCTAGGCAGTTGTTATAGGGTAAAACTGGTTTATGTTGGCATTAACCAGAAAAATATTGCTAAATATTACCAACATAAATGGAGAATGTCTTAGCCTAATTAAAGCTAATTATAGTTCTAATACCCATGAAGGCAATGATAACATTATTGGCAAAGTGACACATTACTAACTTCTTGAACATACGAAAGCAGCTAATGAGATATCCATGTAAAATACTAGGACTGCATTTGATTAGTAGTAAGATGCTCAAATAATATTAACTTTTAGTGTTGTGATTGTGGTTGTTACTTCATAGGAGAGAATGTTTCAGTTCATGTTAGTTCATGCATGCATGCATGCATGCATTCATTCATTCATTCAATTTTCTGGGCTCCTACTTCCATTCATTTCCAGTTTTCTCTTAGATATCTTTACATATGGTTGGGATGCCTGGGTGGCTCAGTGGCTGAGTATCTGCCTTTGGCTCAGGGTGTGCTCCTGGGGTCCTGGGTTAGAGTCTTGCATCAGCTTCCCCACGGGAAGCCTGCTTCTAACTCTACCTAAGTCTCTGCCTCTCTGTCTCTCATGAATAAATAAATAACATCTAAAAAAAAGATATCTTTACATATGGTTAACAGAGGGTGGTCAGAATTGGAGGTCAGAGTAAAAGGTTATTGCTTCTAATTTATTACATGTTATGTGGTACAGATGAAGAACCCGAAATTAATAGCTAGAACAAATTTTGGTTTAACAAACTTGCCCTCCCAAATAAGTTGGGAGAATATATTGGGAAGAAGATGACAGTGGCAGAGTAAGTGTGCCCCATAACTCAAATTTTCCAAATGAGCCTTTGAGGGCGTTAAAATCAACAACAACAACAACACCCACCTAGGTTTGTACACATAAATGGCAGTAGTTTAAATAGTGAAGGCTTGGAGCAAAGTAAATTATAGATGCAACTAACATAATTTTGGCCCTTTATAGAATACTTTTTATAGAAACATTTTGGGAATAAGAAAAGGCTGATATAAAAAA
The DNA here is from genome assembly GCF_011100685.1 of Canis lupus familiaris. Classification (NCBI taxonomy): domain Eukaryota; kingdom Metazoa; phylum Chordata; class Mammalia; order Carnivora; family Canidae; genus Canis; species Canis lupus. The sequence continues at coordinate 34,262,812 of NC_049222.1, read as the reverse complement.
TCCATAATATAGATTTTTAAAATAAAAATATTTTTTCAGTAAAAGTTTCCATTTTATACTCAAAAAAGTCATTTAAATATGCTGTCTAACTGCCTTAAGTTAAGGAATTAATTACTTTTCCAAATATTTATATAATGTCAACTTTGCACACAGATCTCAAGAATAATGTATTTGAGGGTTGTATGAAAGAGGGAAGGAGAAAGAGAAATAGAACAAACCTTAAGTTTGTTCAGCACACTCTAAAATTCAACTTTAAAAAGTTCTATTTCCAACTTCTTTCTAGCTAAATCACAAAATCTGATAAAAAATATTTTGTTATTATTTTCAAAAAAGAAACACTGTGGCAAAGGCAATATATTCCTGATGCTGAACTAGAAGATCTCTCAAAATCCTTTCCAGATGTAAAATTATACCTTCCAAGGTAATTTTATTTTTTAAAGAGAAAGCACAAGTAGGAGGGGTACAGGGAGAGGGAGAGGGCAGAGCCAGGCTTGAAGCTCAATTTCACAACCCTGAGATCATGACCTGAGTCATGATGTCAGAGATGAGACTCAGATGCTTAACCAACTGAGCTACTCAAGTGCCCCGTAGAGTATTTTTTTCATATCAATATTAGCCATTTAAACCCATATATATAGAAACAGCTAATAATTATAGCACCTATAATAACAATTAGCATTTGGTGAGTGATTACTTTGTGCCAGATGAGAGAAAACTACATTGGCTTCCTCTTGAAATAATCTGTTTTTATGAGTATTTGATCATACTACAAGTGGATCACAGTAGGTTCTGGTCTTTGCTCTTCCATTAACCAACCATGGGACTCTGAGCTAGTAGCCATTGAGGCCTCAGTTGTCACATCTGAAAGAAATGTCTTTTCTAGTTCTAAAACTCTAGGATGGGTGATAGACTCAGATCCTCACACACAGTGGTGCTTCGATAGCTCCCTTTAGTAGGAGGAAGCTTCCAGGAAACTCATGAAAATACCTAATGCTTCCCTAAGGAAAATAATGTGCTGATGTATAGTTCATAGGATATCGAGAAAACAGGGTCTTTTTGAGTATTAATGAGCCTCAGCCTGTTTGTGTTCATCTGAACACTTTGAGCCATAAGTCAGCCAATACAGGTTGAATGGAAGTAGAGCTAACAGTCAGCAAACATCCTGATTTCTGGGACATATTCAGACTGCTCAAGAAAATTTCCACATCTTGCTAACAGTAGTTATTATGCTATTTTGAATATTGCTGGCTTAGAATTATAGAGCAAGCTGTGACAGATTGTAAAGATTTAGAGTGTGGTTACATCAGGGAAAAAAATCACCTACTTTCTACCTAATATAGCTGCTTTAGTGTGTTCTTGATGCCTACCAGCTTACTTTACAAAAGAAAAAAATAGTTTATTACTTGTATAAAGTTAATACAGCTTTTAAGGAGTAAGGTTGAATTTTGGTTTGCCACACTATTGCTAAAATGTTTATCTAAATTTCAGAATGCCTTGGGTTGTGAATGAGGTAATGTAGGCACTAACTCTGTAGAGCCCCTGGCAGATTCTGTACATCCAGGCAACTCCATCAACTTCACATTTAAAATGCTTCATCTCTGCCCCTGGGGCTCTCCACATTAATCACAAAACCTGCAGCAAAAACACACTTGAGAAAAAGTTCATAAAGGTCACTAAACTTCATAATTATGACTTTCCATGATCATGCAAAAATCTACTTGCTCACTGTCTTTTGGCTACTTTTATTTTTAAACTCCAGAAAAATGGAAGAGTGACTTGTAATAGGTAGGTGAATAAGGTCACACCTGCAGACAAGCCAGAGAGAAGGCCAAACCACCAAAAGTGGGCGTGCTAGGTGGTCTAACAGAGCAAACAGTGCTGCATGTTTCCAGTTGGAGGCACAGACCAAAGAACAGGAGTTGGTGTCCAAGAGGTCTGAACTCGGGCAAACCTGTCAGCGGAGAGTGTAGGAGTGCTCAAGCTGCATACAGCTGGTTCATTATAGAGGGGCTTAACAGTCACTTGAAATTTCTGTCAAATTGCTTCCATGCCCTTGACCACTATTTAGCTTTGCAACATTGAGAAAAAGGGAAACATTATTTTAACATACAATGCCTTTCACAATCCCACATAGAACACCAAGTAGGGAGGTTTTGAGGGGTGTTCTCTAAGGAAGTGACTTTGGAATAATAATAGGTATAGCACTATTCTGGTTCAATACAAGTTATAACACATACATCATTTTCCTAGGGAAGGATATATGACAGGAAGACTATGTGTCCTCCTGGCATCAAATCTCAATACCCTCAAAAGACGAGAAACTTTAGATTTGGTGATTCTATAATAATGTGTTAAAGTAAATAGGAGATATTTGGATAATACTATATCTTTCCGAAAGTTATTTACTAAATAATTTGAACTGAATCTCTACTCAAGAAAATCAAAATGATTTTCTTCTCCCTCCAATATAATCAGCTGACTTTCAGTTTTTATGATGAGCAAGACATTAGGCATTTTTATGAAGAACCACCCAGGCAGTGTGGTGCTGTCCTATGTGGAAGGACTATTAGCCTCACAATGCAAAATGGGCCAAAAAACGAAGTTAATTGAAATTTTAATAAAAGTTAACTTTTGCGCTTGTAAGGTGATGTTAACAGTTTACATATATGTGATTTTGCCTGAAAGGAATAGTTTTTTTAATTATCAAAAATATCTTTTCATCTAATACATCATTTTTATAAATATTATGATGCTTGATAAATTTATTTTCTACAAAACTAAGTCACAATTCAAAAGCAGATGATGCAGATGCAGTTCTTTGGTCACTCTCTCTGTCTCCCAGCAAACAGAGTCAGTAAGAAATATACATATCACACTGATCTTAAGGTGTGGGCCAAAGCTCTTGGCTGAGACATAAGAATGTTCTAAGTGACTGTATGTAAGACTACGTACAGCTGACAAATGGAGGATATTTGGTCATTAACAACTCAGACACAGCAAAGCCCTTTCCACAGAAAAATATGAGAAAAGCAGAACATTAAAGCATAGCCCTGTCTTGTCATTTGTTTACTAGATTTAAACATTTGCTCTGAGGAACGCTGAAAATTAAACACCTAGAGTTCACAGAAGTTGTTTTGGACACTGATCTAAGTTTCTAGTTGAACTGGCTTTGAAGTTGCTCCTATGCCAACATCTTTACAGCAGCTCTCAGTATGTAAACCCTCCATACACTTGACTAGAAATAGCACACTGACTGGCTGGAACTTTCTGCACACTGTTGCAGTGAAAGACACTACTGTCTTTTAAAGCACATTATTCAACAATTAGATTTGGGCTGCTGAAGCAGAAGACAAAGGCAGCACTATATCCTGTGTAATTCAATCAATTTGCTTCATGACGTCATTTTTAGGTACAGCCTTTCAATTCACAGTTTGATTTTTTTACATGGCTTCGAGTGATGTAGAAGCCATGTAAAAAGATGTACATCTACCCCTGGGGGTGCACTCATTTCAGAAATACAAGGGCTTTGGTTAGGAAAATCTCATAAGTTGGGGTAACGTTTCTATTAAAAACCATTAATAAAGGCAAATGTTAATATTTATGAAATTTTAATGAAAAAAGTACATCAAATTGCACACCACTTGGTGTATCATCCAAGTAATACTAATGTGCTTATCCTTTCACTGTCTTTAGTGGGTTAAAAAAAATAGAAAAAGAAAAGATAATGTCAACACTCAGTCGATGTGATCCAGGATTTTCGGGCAAGGCTGGGAGGGAACATGTTACACTAAGAGTGTTTGATATAAGATGTGATTAAATCATTGCAAGATGAGTGCCATCTTGTTGGATATAATTGGAAATGTATTATGGCAGATTAAAGTATCACATTTTCCTGTCAACTGGTAACTGGTAGTAAGAAATACAAGAAGTAAAATAAAATATATTCTGGACATAGATTGGGCAGGAGCTTTTTGCTGTCTGCTTCCTCTTTGATTCTTTGGGTTATATCCAATAAAAAGGGAAGTAGAGTGAAAAAAAAGAAGTGGATATGTCTACAATGACCCACTTAACTTGAGTTCATACTGTGACATTGTATAATGCCCAGCACACAAAGTTATAGACTTCCTTCATCCCACATAAAGTCTTGTTTTTTGGGTATTTTTTTGTTTTATTTGTTTTGTGTTGTTTTGGTTTGTTTTTTTGTTGTTGGATTTGAGGGAGATCTGAAAATCTTGTGGCACACTCTCTGAAATTTAAGACTATTTTCCTTGGCACCCTTCATCTAATTTTATTTGCTTGCTTTCCTTGTCAAATATTTTTTTTCTGAATTAAATACCACAATTCATAAGATGAGTCAAGCTAAAAAAAAACCCAAAACAGTAAAGAATAAAAAAAGGAAAAGTTCTATGTGTGTATGCATAATGTGTATGCCTTCTGAATACATCCATGTGGTATACGTAAACAATTTCCATGAGGTCAGGCAGCATGTCTACCTGATTCACTTCTAAATCTCCATCAGTATCCAACGATACATGGCAAGGATTCACCACTCAAATACCCAGAAATTGAGAATAAAGGACAGACATACATACTCTACACATGCATACTTCAAAATATATACAACATTAACATACATATATTTACATATATTTGAAATATACATTACAAGATCATTTTTTTCTATAATCCTGAGTTTTACATGGTAGAAGAGCATCAATTCATGTATTCCTTCCTGCTCATGATAAAAGTGAAACTGAGGGCAGCCTGGGTGGCTCAGCAGTTTAGCACCGACTTCAGCCCAGGGCCTGATCCTGGAGACCCGGGATCCAGTCCCATGTCAGGCTCCCTGCATGGACCCTGCTTCTCCCTCTGCCTGTGTCTGTACCCCTCTCTCTCTCTCTGTGTGTGTCTCTCATGAATAAATGAATAAAATCTTAAAAATAAATAAATAAATAAATAAATAAATAAATAAATAAATAAAAATAAAAGTGAAACTGAATTCCATTCTAGGCTGAGATTATATTTTATTTCATTTGATTTCAACATGTTTGCTTCACTCTAGTCAATCTATACTTATTTTGTATAAGGCACACATTATAAGTACTAAAGAAGAGAATAATTTCCTTTAGAGAAAACAAGCCAAACAGAGATGCCACAAACATGCTGACCTAGAAGGGCTCCTTAATGCCAATTGTTGACTTTATGAATTGCTTCATCCTGAACCACTTAGATGTCTATCATAATATTTGGTAAGATATTACTGCTTCTAGTTCACTCACCACATGCCCTTCACTTTTCAGATGCAGAGGCTTAAGGCCAGAGATATCAACAGACTTGCCCAGGAGAACACCATGAATTAAAATCAAAATGATAATCATTTCTGCTTCCCAACTATGGTAAATGTAAATATTCTCTAATACCTGTATGCCTCTACTAAATTTAAACTTAGTAAATAAATTTAGAGTGCCTAAGGTATCTGAAGTCATGTACAATTATCTTTCCATATGTAAATTAAATTCTTGTGACAGTCTTGCAAAGCATATTATCATTGTTTTATTAATGAGAAAACAGACATTTATGTGTATCACTTTAACATATTACTTTGCTTCTATAATCTAGCCCATAGGCTTCTGAAAGCCAAGGATCATATCTAACTTGGTTTAGTCAACATTACAGCCTAAATCTAACTTCTAGTTGTGGCAGTATGGGTAGTCACAGTATTAATAACAATTAATTTATTCCAAGCTTTACCCAGAATCAAAGGATTGCAAGGAACCTTAGAGTTTAGATAACCCACTCCACCATATTTCTTACCCTAAGAAGCAGCAACATGAAAAAACATGAGCTTTGGAGTCAGGGAGACTTGACACTTGTATATGATCTTGGGCAAGTTATTTAACCTCTAAACCTCTTTGTCTTCTTAGAACAGGAAAGACATGACCTCCTTTTTTTTTGTGGTTCCTGAATGGATTAGTGAAATCCTACATAAAGGACCTCATGCAGTGGCTGATATTGCATGGGCTATCTGAGTATGTACAGACCAAAGCAGAGACACAAGACCCAGCCCCTTTGCCCCAACTCTGATGGGCACCTCAACTCCAGAGTTCCCTATGGTGTCTGCTGTGGCTCCTGTGGCCATTCACAGCCCAGCTTCTCCCTCAGCCCTGCTCTTCCTTCCCTTCCTCACAGGTGTTGGCTAAAGAATACTCTCTGATAAACTTCCTACATGTTAATCTCCGTCTCTGAGTTTGAGCCACAAGAACTCAACCTGTAACATCTGACTATTTCATTGTCTTGTGCCTGACTGAAACAGAAGGCATTGAGCATGCTCAAGAAAGAAATCTCCATTCAAACTGCAGTGATGTGATAAATGCTGAAGTGAGAAATTAAAGGTGTAGGTCTGGTTCCAGTTACCACCTAGGTATGCTGGGCCACTTATTTAATATCTTGGCTTTATGGTTTAAAATGTGATCAATTATAACTCTGACGTAAAGCTTAGGTTCCCTCGTTTTAGTTCTGCCTTCAGGCCATAGTGTTTCTCTTGGGCCAAGAACATTACCTGTATTGAAAAAAATCAACTTTTATTTTCATCAAATCCTAATCAATTTACAGACCCAAGACGATGAATTTAAAGGCCATGATGTTTTCCTTAACAGATTTTGAATGCACAACTTTCCAGATTAACCTAACCTAGCCAAGTAGAAATTCATTAAATAATTTACTATGGAATACTAATATAAGTATATTACCAGTAAGTGACACTTCCTATATTACCATTAAGATTAAAAGTAAATTTAGGAAACTAGTCATTCTAAATGTCTCAGAAGAAAATCCCACGGGTAAATGTTTCTTTGACTTATGAATTTTGTGAAGCTCAGAGAGAGGACGTTATTTAGTTACTCAAGTGCATTTTTGTGCACAGTGAAGTAGCAGATGCTTTCAAGTGATGTCAGGAATGAACACTGGAAGGATACTTTTAAATAATGTAGGGAATTAGAAAATGACATTTTATTAATATCTTATTTTTATCAATCCAAAGATATATATTGTTCCCACTGGAAAAATGACCTATCTCATGCCTATATCTAAATTTGTCTCATCCATTTGATCTTTTAACATTTGATGCAGAGTCCAATTATAAGAAGGTTCACTTGTTCAAAGTTGGATTTTTATATTCCCTTTGATGTATTCTCCAGAGGGATTAACAAACACCATTTTAAAAATATACTGTACTAGAACATAAACCTATCACTCATGTTTGTTTTTCATTGAATTTCTGGTAAGCGGGTGGTGTGATGATTCTCAAAACCTTAATTCCACCACTCCACTACCATGTAGCTAATGGGTTTAGAAAAATCCAACCACAAAAACATAATCACAGTAGTTCTCTGTAAAGAGGTACCTGAAACCTCATTGATCACGACACTTAAAATGTTCCCTGTGAAGGTCAAATTCAAAACATATTTATGAAAAATAAACCTTTATGTTTAGATTTTAAATCTGTTGGCCAGAAAAAACATGGTAGTTTGGTTCAGAATATAAAAAAACTAACACAGGAATCCAGGAGAACATTCAGCAACTTTATTCAAAAAAAATTCTTAGCACTTGGGTGCTATGATGAAGAGTTCCCCAAGAATTTAGAAATCAGATTATTCTTTAAAGTGTTCAATTTCAACTCCTTTGTATTGATACTGACATAATCATCTTAGAAAAAGTTTTATTGAGTAAGCAAATGAAGAGAAACACAGTGAGTACAGAATAAGGGAAATATAAAGCTAACTCAATTGTAGTACCTCTCTAAATACTGTACCAGGCCAATAAGAAAATCCTAGACAATGGCCAGAGACCTTGTGCCACTGAGAAGATCAAGCCTCTTGGAGATGGATGCACAGGCTCAATTGATTGCTAAGGTTAAAAATCTAATCTTCTACTTCTTGCTCAGACGACTGTATGGTTTCCTACATAGATGGGCCATCAATTGTTCTGGTTCCTCTGATATTATTACTCATTGTATATCATCAAGTTAGCTCATTACAAGTTGGTTTCTCAAGTAGCAATATCCCCATAAGAGCAATATAAAAAGAGGCAATATCAAAAATATTTAACAACCCATAACAATTAGGACTTGGGCCTTAACCAGAGTAAACGCTGGCCCGGAAGGCAGACTTTGTGTCAGTTCTATAACTTCTGCACTTGCTTTTACTTGTAAGCAAACTTCCAGTTACTTGTTTAACATTTTTCTCCCTCTTATACTGTGAGGTTCCTGGGCACAGGGACTGCCTCATTTACCACTGTATCTCCAAAACCTAGTATAATTCCTAGCCCTGGTCTTAGCTCTGAGAATGCATGAATGAATGAGTCAACAAACAAGATTAATGTGGATGAATCTACTTTTAGGAGATAGATCTACTTTCACAGTGAGTTTAAAATCAAACTTCTGAGGCTTCAAGACTCAGGGTTAGACCAATGCACTATGGTGAGGAGTAGCCTTTGGAGAGCTCTCTTGCGAAAGTTTCAGCAACCTTTCTACCACAAACAGCTCACTATTCTGACCTAGCCCTGCTGACACCAGGGGATTTCCCACCACATAGCCTACAGAGAAATTACCAACATAAGAAAACAACTTTACATTCTTTTGTCTTCTGAACATAAACTTAAGTCAAAACAGCAACTAATTAATTAAATGGATTAAGATAATAAGCTAATTTCGCTGCAAACTAAAGTCTGGCTAATAGTTTTAAGTTTGATTATTGAAATAGTCACTCCAATTTTGAAACAATACAACTTCGTTTCTCAGTTTGTTTTCCTTTACCCTCAGACTATTAGCCATGTTGCCATTGGGGGAAAAACGAATTTTTAGTTGAGGAAATTATTTGATCACAAATTTACATGAAACAAAATAAACCGTCCTACAGGGTATATTCAGAGCATGCTGTAGGGGGAGGAGTAGATATATAGGATGTTGTTTCTTTTCCTTCAGCATATCAGAAACACCCACTAAATATTCGTGCATTTAACTGGCATATAAACCAGAAAGACTTTTTGAATTCAAACACAGTTGATCATACTGTGAAAAGGATTTCTAACAACAAAAAAAAAAAAGGTTGAATATACTGTTTAATTGTACATTTACAAACCAAACTAACTTTTTTCCCATATTTTCATTATGTATTCAATGTTTATGATGATCCGCCAACAAGTATGAGCAGAACAGCCTTTGCTATGACTGCCAAGGATACTAAGGTATCTTTTCAAATTATATACATTTTCCCTTCTTCTGGCTCCTAACTAAAAACTAAAGAAAGACCAAAGACAATTGCATTTTTATACCAAAAACCCTTAACACATCACCAGATCTACAGCACATATTTCTTTTCTCCTTTGGCACTCTGCAGAAAATTTCTCAGTCCTGCAAAGCTTTTTAAAATGCAAAATGACTATTCTTTGAGTCCCCTTTGACTTTCTTAATGGGCAATATTTTACCATCCAATTACTGAATGACCCTTAATTCTGACCTTTATTTGGGTGGATTTGACACTTTTCTTATCCCCCTCTCACCTTTCTATGTTCCACCCTTTGTACCAGGAATTATTTGAAGGGGGAGCAGAATCAACTCATTTCCTCATATCCCCATCATCTCAAGGAATTTGCAAATATCCTTGTAGTCATCAATATATTTTATCGCAAAGACAACTAGGTAATTATAATTGAATATCACAATGTTAGATATGTTAAACAAGGTGTGTGTATATCTCTTCTATGTATCCTTTCCATTAAATCTTACCTACCAATTACTGCCTAAAATAGAACCGAAAATAGAATGAGAAATAGAAATGGAAACAATTTATTTATTTATTTATTTATTTATTTATTTATTTATTTATTTATTTATTTATTTTTAAGATTTTATTTATTTATTCATGAGAGAGAGAGAGAGAGGCAGAAACACAGGCAGAGGGAGAAGCAGGCTCCATGCAGGGAGCCCGATGTGGGACTCGATCCCAGGTCTCCAGGATCACGCCCTGGGCTGAAGGCGGCGCTAAACCACTGAGCTACCCGGGCTGCCCAGAAACAATTTATTTATAGTTTAAGGCACCAACTACTTTAACAAAAGTTTTTAAAGGAGGTAGTGCCTCTTAGTATATCACATAATATCAAATGTCTAAAGAAAACATTTAACTAGCTAATTATAAACTACTAGACTAGCCTTAGAAATTTTCTTCCCTTTAAATATTCTTCCACACTGTTTTCTTTAAAACATGCTTGTAATTAAATGCCAAGTTAATTTTAAGTAAAGGATAAATCATATTATGCCTTTCAAGTCATAACCTAATAGCTCTGTGTGATATGCTAAAATTCATGTAAGATGTTCAGATAGTATTAATAAAGCATTTCAAATATCCTTTTAGTACACAGTTCTGGTATAAAGAAAAACATATTTTATTGATCATCACATTGTTAAATGGGTTTTTCTCAAGTATGTTTTGGGGCTTTTTGGTTTGGTTTTTCTTTGCAATTTTGACCTTATGCAATATTTTTCTTATCACTAATACGCTGGAAACAAAACAATCAGTGACACCATCTACAGAAGGTTTTTTTCCTTTCTCATTTCACAGAGTAATAAATCCAGAATAATAAATTATGTATTAGCATGCAAGCTAGATATTTCTGATTTCTCTCTGAACACCCTTTCAATCTTCCAACTGAAAAAAACAATTCAGTAGGAACTGTAGTTACTGTTCAACACAGATTACCTTTCATACATTTCATTTAGCATATAGATAAACCTTAGATACAGGAAATCAGTGCTGTAAATTTCAAGTGTTAATGAAGTAAATATAATATGATGAGGTATCAGAAATCTTAATGTTTCAATTCAGGAGAATATAAATTGAGAGCTTCCCCTTTTTGAGTTTTTGTTTTTTTTTTTTCCAGATAATTCACACAAAAAGTCTTGACTTTTTAAAAGAAATAGGTGAAATGGAAATTTTCATGGCTTTGGATTTGGTTAATTTAAAAGTTATGGATGATTAAATATTACACTAACAACCAAACATATTTTCCAAATTGGTGACTCTTGCTCATTGTTTTTGAAAATTAATATTGAAACTACTTTTATATTGTTCAAATTTTAAAATCCATAATGTAAAATCTATAATTTTACAATCTCAGGGAAAATCTGAGTTTATATATATTAAAACAGGCATCTCTAAAAACATATTTTTATCTTTCATAGAATAATTTCATTAAATAAGATCATTGTGAGGGAAAAATTGTAATTTAAAATAAACAGTAAGTAACGATCTTTAGTCAAAAATGTTGAGGCCCTTCTTTTTTATTGAAAATAAGAAATATAATTTGTTTTTCTGTTATTATTAAAAGTAAAATGTATTATTTATTTACTTAAGAATGACTATCTCTGGCTACTGAATTTTTTAAAGATACTATGTTATTTTCTTACATCCAAGTGCTTTCTTTATTCCAAATAACCAAGTAAATTTTAATTAAGTACTTCATGAATAGGAAAGACCACCCAGGCACTTATTTAGGTATCACTGGAATTACTAAATAAAAGTATAAGACTAGCAGGCAACGTTTTTATATACTTGATAAAAACACATTTCACTTTATAAAAAATGCAGAGAATATATTTATAGACAAATATCCATATCTTTACCGAGTTTAAAGCAAAGAATGAATTCATATGTGTCTGGGAGCCACGCTGAGGTCCATGTAAAAGCAATAGTACATGAATAAGTCAGAAGTCAGAATCTCATCTGTATTCTTAGCAAAAGTTTTACTTGTCTAACTATATTTTAAAATAAGTAAAATTGGGTCTTTTCCATTATTTCCTCTTCAAAATTTAATATATTTAGTATGGGGACATAATTCAAGCCAGATAAGTATAAATGAAACTGTTTTCATTTTTTCTACTAGATGATTGGCTTTAAGGAATTTTGGTAATTTTTTTAAATTGCTTACAAGTTTAGTAAAATGAAAAAGAAAACCCAATGGAAAGAACACTCCCGTCAGCTTTGTGGCTTATTATTCTGATCTTGGTAAAAGAACAACTAAAACGGCCAGTTAATTATAAACCCTTCTATAGGCTTTATTTAGATGGTAATGCTTCAATAAGAATGCTCAGGAAATTAGGGGTTTCATAATAAATATTTTCAAATTAATGATAAGGATCATTTCTCCGATTCTTTTTAAAAGAAATACTATGTGCTATGGAACAATAAAAATCATGCACTTTTTTCCTTGGTTCTTCAGGATATTGTGATTTCTCATTTTGAATAGTAATAATTACTGAACTACCGCATAAATGTGGATGGGGAAGGCACTGTAAAAATGAATCTCCTCTGGAATTTGATTTTTGGAATAAATCCCTGAGATAAACTTAGTTTCTTAATGTTTTTCCTTTCAACAATTTTCTCTGGCCTCTAGGGAATGTTTTTTCCATGCAGTTATACTTTGACTCTTTACCACTTGCTCATCTTTCTAAAACTCCCACTGCTCTGCTTGCCTTTCACTCCATTTTATTCCCTCTTTGCACACAGGTCCTTGTAAGGCAGGCTCTAATAACCAACTGAGACACCAAACACCAGAAAAAATGTTTTCTAGATTGACCCTAAATGGCATGCCTTCTAGGCATGGGGTGTGTCCAGCTTCCACTTTTGACATTCACAAAACAAAACTGATTTGGGGGGCATTTCAAACTCGAGTGATCACGTTTAAAAAGTTGGTATTCATTGATAAAATACTCACAGAATTATAGAACTCTAACTGGAATAGAATTAGAGGGCAGACAATCCACGATTTCATTTTCTAACTTAGAAGGAGAAGGAGGAAGAAAAATGGGAGGAGACAGCGTAACCTGTCCCCAGCCACATAGTTACTCATAGGGTTACTCACACATTACTCAGCATTATAACTACAGTTAGAATCTTGCTCTCCAATGAACACTCCATTCATTCTTATTCCAAGAGCAATAAGCCAAGATCTCGATCTTCCATTAATAAGTACATATTAAGTTCTTATAATGTGCTAAGCAGCTCAGCGAGGCAGACACTATTAATAACTCTATTGAAAAGTTAATAAAACCAAAGCTTAAAGAAAATTAAGTACTCCAAGTCACAGAGCTTCCAAGTGCCAGAACCAGGAATCAAGCTCAAGGAATTCACTCCAGGACTTCCCTGTCACCCTAGGAGCACCATTATTAATTACCCTCACAGACAGAAGTCAATTCCAGGCTCTCATTTTCCATTTTGAAGACCTCTTCATTCTTACAATCCACCAGTAAGAAGCACACTCTCTTATTACATTCTCTTTTATTTTTACTTTCTTAATTTGTATTTTTTTTTATAGATTTACTTATTTATTTGAGAAAAAGAGCGCATGTGAGAACAGAGAGGAGAGGCAGAGGGAGAGGGGGACAGAGAATCTTAAATTGACTCTATGCTGAGCATGGCCAGGCTTGATCCCAGGACCTGAGATCACGACCTGAGCCCAAATCAAGAGTCAGCTGCTTATCTGTGACACCTAGGCACCCCTAGTCTTTTTAATTTTGAAGACATCTTTCCATGATGACAACCTAAACCAATTCTTACTCCTGCATTTTATGAAATTCTTGTTTTCTGTAAATATTAAAATGTCTCAGTTGGTTAAACTGTCGGACTTTTGGTTCCAGCTTAAGTCATTATTCAAGGCTGTGGGATCAAGCCCACAGTAGGACTCGTGCTCAGTGTGGAGTGTGCTTGTCCCTTTCCCTCTGCCCCTCCCCCTGCTCATGCTCTTTCTATCTAAAATAAATAAATAAACAAATAAATACATAAAATCTTTTTAAAAATATGTTAAAGCCAAGTCATCCTACAATGCTTTGAAGTTTAGGATGACCAGAGAAAATGATGTAGTGGAACAGCAGGCTAACTCATTTAAATTCCTTAATTTAACATGAAACTATCCTCAGAGACCTTATGGTAACAGAAACATGCATTATATAAACTTCAAATAAATGCTCCAAGCTTTTAAAAGTTACTCCCTTGTAAATCAGCAACTTCACAATTAAGAAATAAAGATTTCTCTGATTCTACTTGGAATAGGTGGGGAGACAAGGATGTTTCTCTCTCTGGGAAAGTCTATGACTCAAAGGGCCTAAAAGTCCAGAAAGAATGGAAATCTCTTTATCTCTTTATTTTGTTCTTAACTAAAGAATAAGGGTATATTCTTTAGAAATTTACTATGTTCAAGTTTTTGTTTTACATGACACACAGGGGAAGCACTTCGGATTCTATGCTCTGTAACTTGATACACCTCTATCTATATGAGCACTTCTGACTTCTTGCAAGTGATCTTACTATCATAAAACCTTCTAGACTAAGCTAAATGCACACACTGGGAATTGAATAAATACAGGGTTATTCACAGAGAGACATGTACCTAGTAGATAAGCAATAAATATGTGGTGATGAATAAATTGCCACAGATGGCCATTCATTTTTGGGAATACATCTGCAGTTCACATTGTCTTCTTTGCAAAATAACTTGCAGCTACTATTGTTGGTACGTCAGTAAAACACCACATATTAGTCTAACTCCCACTTCTAGTGCTTCTCTTTCCACAGATGTGTAGTTTCATACAGGCAAGGGCCAGATCCCACTGTGCATAAGAGTTACCAGTAATATGCTATATTTATCATTTATAAGACTAAAATAAGGAGTTAACTTTATCAAGTAAAAGTGGCTTAGTATTGCCTAACTCTGCATTCAGTATTTGAAAGCTTTTGGTCTGTAGATCAGGAGCCAGCATGTTCAATGTCAACCAAACCTGCAGAACACATGTTAAATAACAATGCAACACAGAAGGAAATACTTACCCTATTATGTTGAAGAGTAATACACTAGAATAAAAGAAAAAAGAAAATAAAAGCACCTGGTTTCCAAAGTTTCGGCGATGTAAAGGCAGTCGAGTAACAATTATCTGGCATTAAGTATAAACAGCTGTATCGAAAAGATTAAGTAGGTAATTTCATAGTGGTTTTTATTCTGTATTTCTAGTAAGGCACTTAAAAACCCTTAAAGTCCAAACATCCCAGGAGCATGGATAGTCTTAAGGAAACCCTGCTCATAACTGACCAATGCAAGAGGGCACTGCACAAACCTAATCCTTGAAATCACAAAAGGATTATGTTATTTAACATGAGAATTGTTTTGTCAACAGCAACATAGAATGGCAAATCTGTGTCCTCTAGCACAGCAGGAGAAAAAGAAATGGCCAGTTTGTATCAGTATTCATTCTTGGCACTACAGAGGGAAAGGAGGGGTTCTAATTTTAGCATAGTTTCTAGAAAGCTCTGAGATCAGCCCTGATATATCCATGCTGGATAGTTTCTAAATCAAATCCTCAGTTTCAATGCTTTATGCCAATTTTGATTGCCTGCTGGTCCCCAGCTTCTTTGGAGGCATTTACATTGTTGTTATGCCTCCAATATCACTGGGCAATTTATAATATAGAAGGGAATCCCTACCTGGCTGGTCTTTGCATGAGCTCTAAGTGGTGTACTAGCCTCCAGTAAGGGATTATAAAAGCCTGTGCATATCTAGTATCATATTCCAAAAAGGGTCTCTGGCTCAAAAATATGAAGAACACCAAATTATCCTGGATATGAAGATTTAAGAGTAAAGTTCTTACAAATTTAGAGTTAATACAATGTCAATCATGCCCAATGGGAAGGAGACTGTGTTTGTATCTATGACACTGACAAATTTCTGGAACAGTTAGTCAGCCATCAAGAGAAAAGTTCATTAATATTTGGGTTGCTTCTACCTTTTAAGTGTGTGGGGCTGGATAGATGAATGGATGGATAAGTGAATGATATGTATTATTTGAATTGGAAAAACATTGGTTTCATTACACACCAGATAAAATGGTTTCATTACACACCAGATAAAGTTAAGAATTATGCTTAAGTTCTTTTAGATTATTTATAGGATTATAATATATAAATCTAATGATGTTAACATTCTATAACTATGAAACAGCAATTATCTTAGTAAAATTTTTGCTGAAAACTTTTTATTTTAAAATGATATCAAAGAAAATTAATTTGGATATTTTAAAGTTTTGTGGTTAAGATGAATGTGATATCAAGGGAAGTTATTGGCCATTATTTAAAAACAAGTATTTTTTTTAAGTTTTTAAATTTAGGTAATATAATACTCTTATTTAAAGCCTTAAGAACTAAATTATTAAACTACCAAAGAAAATTAGATATTCTCAACATTGGTAAAGAAACAACTTTAAGGGACACCTGGGTGGCTCAGTGGTTGAGCATCTGCCTTCAGCTCAGGGCATGATCCCAGGATCCAGGATCAAGTCCTGCATCAGGCTCCCCGCGGGGAGCCTGATTCTCCCTCTGTCTATGTCTCTGCCTCTCTCTCTGTGTCTCTCATGAATAAATAAATAAATCTTAAAAAAAGAAACAACTTTAGTATAATTAAAGCCACAGATTTATCTCCTTAATTTCATTATAGTATGAAAAATACAGGGCATAAAAAATTGTCAGAATATTTGTTCATTTTTAACATAAAAAGTATATTTAAGTCCAGTGTCAGACATTCATATAAGTAATCAGATATTAAGTACTCACTGATTGATATTCATTTCACATACATCAATAGATGTCCCTGTAGAAATGTACTAGAATGCTATAGAAAACCTCCTACTTCAGACAGGAAACCATCTCCACATAAGAGAATGGAGTCAGGCTGAGCATGCAGTTATACCTTCCACAAATTACATATCATTTAAATCTCTCCAAGAATAAAATCAACCTGGAGCTCAGCTCACTTCACAGGGAGGAATCATCAGAAGAAAAGATATGTTTCTACTCTACATATACTGTTGCCATTTTTCTGTTGTTTTTTGTTGTTGCTGTTGTTGCCTGAGTTATATTGCAGCATTCATGAAAACAGTGCATAGGGAAAAAAAATTTAAGACTGACCCATAATTTATTTGGTTTTAATTAAGACTTCCAAAAATACAAAGTGAAAATTTTTTCTTAAGCTCTGATACCACATGAGTATTTTACCAGTAGGTGTATATTTTGTTCTCCCTAAGAACTGTGGGCTTTTCTTGGTAAGACGCACTCCCAAATTCACAAAGGATATGGGATCACATGAAACTCTTTGAAGATATATAATATCATAAGAGAATGATAGCATATGATCCTAAAGAATGTTAATGGCAATGAAGTTTGAAGATGAAAATTGGGTAGAATGGTTTCTAAAATTTATTCAAAAAGAGAAAAAAATGCCCATCTCAAAGCACACAATTGTGGGAGGAACACTGCTCTGGTCCATATGGACCTAGACACCAGTTGCCCAGGTGGTACTGAAGCTCTCTGCACATTAGCACACTCATATTCACACCTTGACAGTCAAGTCCTTGGGTGGTCCCCACTTTGATATGTCCATAACCCAGGAAGTGCAACATGACACAGGGATGACTGAGAATACTGGGTTTGAAAACAGCTACAAACTCAGTTCGCTCATGTGTATAATGACAATAATACCACCTCTCTAAAGAGGTTATCATAAAAGAAGATAATACAGGGGTGCCTGGGTGGCTCAGTGGTTGTGGGTGGCTCAGTGGTTGAGTGTCTGCCTCAGGTCTGGTCAATCCTGGGGTGAGTCCTGCACTGGGCTCCCCACTGGGAGCCTGCTTCTCCCTCTGCCTGTGTCTCTGCCCCTCTCTCTGTGTCTCTCATAAATAAATAAGTAAATAAAATCTTAAAGAAGAAGATAATACAGGTGCATATTTGTGTCTGTGTGTGTATATATGTGATTATACACAATATCTACCAAAGTACCTTAGAACATGGTTCAACAAGTGGTGGCTCTTATATTAGCAGCATGAGTGTATGTGATTGCTAGTAGTATAAACTGTAGTTGCTATGATATAATAGGTAAACTAACTTAGTCAAGGACTGAAGTTTCAATCAAAGCATTTATTTTTATCATATAAAATAGAAAAACATAAAAAAGAAAACCTGTAAATACTCCTCAATTACAGTCTTAACCATACGCATAGCCAAATACAATGTGAGTAAAGATTTGACCTTTCCAAACTACTGTTTTGACCAAATGTTATCACCTGCACGTTATTTCAGGGATAACTGGGAGTTCCCTGTTAGCATGCCCCAACTGTCTACTTTCCCCCAAGAAGGGAAAACGGGGGCACTGCCATCTTCCAACAGAGCTTATCCAAAACTACAAGAAGTCAGTCTGACGTAAAGCCTTTATCCCTGAGAGAAGTCCAGTCAGCGCTGTGGGGAAGAATAACGCACAGCTGGCCACTGATAGGTACTACTGTCACCCAGAAGGGGACAGAAGGACATCATGAAAAGTCACTGAAAGTAACAAAAACTTTAACTTATAATTTGGGGCTGTTTTTTGTTCCTTCACATTTAAAAAATTATACGGTCATCCCAGTGTCCAAGCTCTTGAAGGGTTGTCTGAATCCTCCACAGAAACCTCCAACTCAGGGGGAAAAAAAAACAGTTTTGTTTTGATTTGTTTTTTTACTTCCCACCTTTAAACTCTCTCAGAGGGTCCCTGACTACATTTTCTTGAAATTCTTTTCTTTCCTGGCTCCTGAGAGATATTACGTCTCAGTTATTGTCCTTACTCATTATTCTTTTATTACTGCCTTCTCTGATTTTTCCTTCTCATTCCCGACATTTTGATGTTCTCCCAAAGTTCAGCGTGGAGGTCTTTTCTCCCCTGACAGTTTCTCCGTTGGGATTTCATCAAATATGATTTATGTCAGTTTCATCCTCTATGTAAATAACTCCCAAACCTGAGTCTCGACTCCTGACCTCCATTCCAATTCCTGATGTCTTTCTCAATTCCTGACCTTTGTTCCATACTTGTGGCTGTCAGATGGAAAAGACAACCTGCCTTCACTCCAAAACCTTTCCTCCCAATGGGTTTCCCATTTCAGTGAAAGGCAACTCTGTCTTCTTAGGAGCTAAATTCCTACCTCTGTTCTGGCTTTCAACTTATTTCACTTAGACTTTTTATCCCTCCCTTCTAATCCTTCTTTCCCAAACCTTTTTTCTACCACTACCAAATTAATATTTATGAAACAAAACTCATAGCGTGTCTGCCTCTATTTAAAAAACAAAAGCCCTCCAAAAGAAATCAGGTGTACAAAGGCCAAACATCTGAACTCAAAATACCCGACACTACTTCTGATTGCTTTTGTCCCAACACTGTCCTCCCAGCAGATTTACTAAGTGAAATTATCTGCTTGTAGCTCCTTATACATGGCTTCCACCTACGCTATGTAAGCTCTTTTCTCTGCCAGAATAATACCAAATACTAAATGCAATGATAAACTCTTTCCTAGATCTGTTTGTGTCCGTTGTAAATCACATTTATCCTACTGAGCGTTATAATCACTCCCACGGGCTTTATCCAACTCTGAAAAGAATCTCATCTCATATTCTGCTTATTTTCCTGAAACATACATTATTTTGAATTTATTTGGTTACTTCTTTTAAAAGAATTGTCACAGCAAATCTTATTTCATAAGCCCAAATCTTTCCCCGCACACAATAAACGATATTTATGAAAAACAGTAAAACTTCTGAGTATGAAAGAGAAATAAGGTGTAACCAAAACAGTCATAGAATCACAGAATCTTGGCCAGGGATCTTCAGGTTCATCTGATTCAAACTGTGACCCAATGCTACAACCCCTGATGGTACCCCTGCCAGACAATGTTCTGGCTGCCGTCTGACTCTCCAGTGAGAGGAAACTCATTACTTTGGGGAATGGGACATTCCATTGTTGGCAGCTCTTATTGTTAGAAAGTTCTTCCTTACTCTGGGCCAAGACATACTTCCTGGTAAGTTTTCCTCATCACTCCCAGCTCTGGTGCTACAAACACTTGGGCTTCTGTTATTTCTACATTCTGTTAATGTTTGCAAATCCACCTTATTGTTTTAGGGGGCACCGCTGGTACAGACTGGATCTGCTAGCTGTTAACTGGTATCATATTTGTCTAGTAGACCTGGGAATGAGGAGTTCTTTTGCCTTGCCTTTCTTTTTATTGCTTTCTTCCTTTGGCCACTCACTGTTTTGATTTCCCACTTTTTACATGAAATGTTATTCTTTCTAGCTTCCTCATTTTTCCATCCTTCATATATTTCTTCTAATGGTCATATTTCTAGAACTTCAGGTCAAGTTGCCATACCTTGGGGCTCACATTGGAAACATCCTGAAGCTACCACAGAATAGACTGCTACACCCATTCATTGGGACCTACTGGAAAACCACTTTCCTCCCCAAGTCAACAATGTGATAACATTAATAGGATGCAATTTGTATTAGCTCTCCCTCAGAAGCATCACTAGTTTACATATACACAATCCTTCAGAAAATATTTTATTTGCAAAAATGCATTTGAATTAGGAGGAATTATAGTTGGATAGGATATGGGATTAGAGACAGAAAGACTAAATTTAAGCCCTACCCAGCCACTAGGTCCTAATATGGACAAATCCCTGAACTTCTCTACAACTCAATTTTGTCATCCCTAAATAGTAATGACCTATGTGTTATATTGTTTCAACCTTATCCTAGTATAACATTGGTATTCTTAACCTCTTCATCAAAAAATCAGAACACTAAGTCCAGTTTCCAAGTTCTCAGAGCCCATGAAGGTGAGTTAAGGGCTCTAGTGGGCCTGACCCCAACACCTACTCTTGAGTGCACTATACATTCAAAGGAAGAAGAAGAATTCCCTGATCCCTGATAGATCCAAGATCTACCATATTTTATGATTCTAATGATATATGTAAACACTTAAAGAACATTAAAATAGTCAAGAAAGAATATAACCCTGAAAAAACAACATTAAGTATACTTGGTGATGAATTAAAACAAATGAGTCAACATATAGTGCTCTTTTTCTAACCACCTGCCCCCCCCCAATTCTGTCCAACATTGTTCCCTGAGCAGATTTGATCACCGAGACACTGATTAATTAACAAACCCAAGCAAGAAAAATAAATTAATGTTGTTTCAATCAAGTCCCACACCATATATTCTCTTTGCTCTGAAATTTGAGACAATCCACAGGATCATACTTTTCTAATGTTGTCACCATTTGCGTGATGGAAGTCTATGACCATCTCTACTCTGTAACTTTTGGAGCAGTTCAAACACCTCTGAGTCAGTACGGTAAGTGCCAGGCTATTTTTATGTTCAGCCAATTTCCTAGGGTAGCTGAGCTAGGATGATAACTAGATAGCACACTGGCATTGCCATATGCTTAACTTTCCAGGCTTCTGGACAGAAGCCCTTCTCTGGAAGGTTTAGAATTCCTATTGGTCTGTTCCTCCTGCCACAGTCCTTCAGCCCATATTATGGTTCTGTACTTGCATCTCTGGAGTGGGAGGAAAGGGGGCTCAAGGGTACTCTTACTAATTTACACAGAATAATTTACAGAGGGGAAAAAATTGGGATAAAAGCCAAAGATAAACCAAACAGATGCATATAAAATAAACATAACCTATCTTTATTTCTCTTGTGAAAGCTATCACATCTTGGCTTGGTAGATAATAATGTTTTACGTCCACACAACATCCAAGCCTCACAGCAAGATTTATAAAGAAAGGAAATCATTTCCTAGAAAAACTGCCTTGCAATGAGGTGGCTCATTATCCAAGCCAGCAGAATGTCAACTGTGCTTAACCCAGACTTCCTTCACAAATGAGGCAAAAAACATCCTGGTCAAAAACATTCTAGTTTAGTGGAGAACAAGAAAGGTCATCAGGCTAATATTTACATAATTTACTTTTATTAAAAATAAAAACTTCCCATCTCTATGGAATGTCTTCTAATACATATGTTCAAATTTTTTGTAAGTTGAATTAAGAGAGACTATCACTAATATTCCAAGACACACTACCTACCCATCACTATGCTAACAAGTACAGCCTTTCTTCAACAGTTCTGTATCTAAATCTTTTGTCAGGGAAGATGGGAACCAATTTTATACTGTAGAGATACAGTCATTCTAAAGTAATCAACAAGTGGTAATCTACTCATATTTCGATATTAAATTCTGCTACATCTAGTTTAAGAACTGTGTGGCATACCTGAATTTACATACAGTTTCTTTTTCTGGAATACCAATGATATAAATTTTAGATTTGACAATATTTTATTCTAAAAGTCTAAAGATTTGCACTTAATTGTCCCGCCACGAAGCTCTTCATAACACGAGATATCAATACAGTTCTGAATGGTAAGATGGCAGTTAACTTGTTTGAGATAACAACAGTTCTTCACATCTCATTAAAAGATGGTCTAACATTCTAGACAAAAAAATGTTAACATGAAAACATGCCAAATTCCACAAGCCGTGAATTAAGTTGATTAGTTAATGGAGAGGGGTTGGGGGAAGCAGTGACACATATTTTCCTATTTAGTCATAAGTACACTTAAAAAAAAAACAGTTTAAAAAAACAGCAGAGGGCAATAGATTTCATCAACTCTTCTGTTCCATTAATCCTGCCTATAGGGATCAATATTGTTGCTTTAAAAAATTTTAAATATACCACTCTAGATCCATAGTCTGTAAATACTAGTGTTTTTCAGAACTATTTTCATCAATGAAAATAAAGCAAGGTCAAGCGAATGACAGTTCTAAAAAGTTTTCTTTTAGCATCCTTTTCAGAGGATCATGTCATTGTTGGATTCCCATGCATTTTCATCATACAGCATGAGGATTATATCGGCAAATAGAGAACACAAGAATCTCTTTTCATTTCTGACCCTGCAAGATGAGATCACAGAGAGCCCCACACAAAGCCCATGGGCTGCAGGACATGTTTCACTGGACCTAAAAGGACACAGCCCTTTTTCACTGTGGCTTTTCTTTGAACTACACACTTTAAAGGAGCCATAAGATTCAAGGAGGGAGGGGCAGGGGCAGAAGAAAAAGAAGAGACAGAGACACTATGTCTTCTCAGAACTAGGGGAGCAGGGGATGGCAAAGGTTAGAACTTAGGCAGAAACACTAAAAAATCCAGAACAACTTAAGAACACTAGTTGAATGATTATCTTTTTTGTTATTACTGTTTTTCTGCTATATCCTATAGACTATCCATGTCACTCACAGGCATTCCTAGCCCCAACTCCGAAGGGGACCTGGCCTTCCTGTGCCCCGTCAGTGACTTCCAAGCAAAAACAAATGTGGCTTCATAGCTCCCACAGACAAAACTGTTGATCCAGCCCAGTTACATAAACGAAGCTTAAAAAAAAAAAAAAAAAAAAAACACCGTCTTGAAGATGATAAGTCTGCAATGTTTTATATGCCCAAGAATTCTATACTTTAAAAATCCCAGGCTACAGTCCCTCTGCTGTATAATAGACTGAAAATTGATTTTTCAAGATAGAAAGAGCATGTTTTTATACTCTAGTAATGAAAATGGAAAGAATACACTGTAAATTCCTCCTTTTCCAAATCCCAAATTAATGACGAGTAGGGGAAAAAAGCATATAAACCAGTTGCACTTTCAGCCTACTGAACGCATTCAGCACTACAAGGTTATGGTAAATCAAACTGTCTTCTTCTCAAGCATATGTTATTTCTTTTCCTGAAGGGAAAGGCAAGGTATCAAAAACACTACTCCCTTAGCTGTTTCTTGACTCCAAACACAGTAGAAAAAACTGAGACGAAAAAGGGATCCAGTGACCTAGCATCTGACACGGAGGAGCAGGGGAAGCCCTTTCGTTAATATGGTTTTCATGATGAATGAATGAATGACATTACCATATTTACTCCCACATCTTTCCGGCTTGCCTAAGTCCCTTTTGGCTGAGAATACCATCAAGAAAAAAAAATGCTCTCACCACCTAGTTCTGAAGTTCTCTACTACCCTGTTTTTCTGCTTTTAAAAAAAGTTACAGTGGCAAGTAAAAAAAAAAATTTCTTCCAGCAGAACATGTTTTGTTTTTTTTTCCGCTTGCCAGAAACTATGAAAGACTAAAATAAAGGAGCAAGCAGCTGCTGGCCATGGGTTGCCCTGAAGAGGGAAGTTCCACAGCGGCTCTCACACAGCTAACCTTTGCAAGGCTGCCCTTCCCTACCTTTCCTTTTCTGCCCTCTTATCACGGGTGGCAGATCCGTGACTACCACCAATTACAGAGGAATAAGAGAAGTTAAGGAGTGACCTGGGAATGCCTTGGCTACTTGAGTTTTTAAGCAATGTTTAGATGAAAAAGAAATCTTCAGGGTAAGACCACCTTTCCATTACGGATAGGTCCTTTTGCTTTATTTACTCTTTGAGTGGCTCACAATGGTGATGATTATTCATTAAAGGCAGGAGGAAAGGCCAGAAGTTGTGGACTAAATTCACTCTGTTAGGATTTTCTTTTAGTAAGGGTCATGAAAATCTGACCGCTTACCAAAAGTAGACACTAAAGGTTGCAGCAGAAGCTGATGCCAGCAGCTGATGCTTACCTAATTCTTTGCTTCCCTTTCAAAAGTAAAAATAGGAGAGGAAAGAAAATGAGGAATATCCTCAAATGATTTGAAAGGGGGATAATATTCTCTTCATGCCTGCTTTTAGTCGTTAATAAATTGTTTATGAAGATGAAACTGCAAACATTTAGAAAGAAAAAAAACTGCTAATGAGTCATGCACATTATGTGCTGCCCCTGGAAAGTCTTCTAAATGGGTCATTTCCTCAAAAGTTCATTTTTAAGATCCTTGGTTGAAACAAAATATCATTTTCCAAAACGATATTTACTTGGGGAATGATTATTAACTGTGCAAACCACTGTGTGGAATAATGATAAAAATTATACCTAGCATCTCTCTGGTGCTTTCCTAGGGTCAGGGTCTGATAATCCATCGTATGGATCTATGAACTGTCACAACAACCCTACAGAGTAGAAACTATCATGACCACATTTCACAGAGTAAGTTCTCCCAAAGCCACATAATTCATGAACAACAGAACCAGTACTCCATCTCATAGTTTGTCCTCAGGGCCCATGTACTGAACCATTGCACTCTACCATCTTAGGTAGTTGGATGATGCAGACATAAAAAAAAAAAAAAAAAAAGTTTTTTTTTGCATACATTCCTTATGAGTCTCAGAAAAAATAAATAAACTATAACTTGAATTTCAACTGTGGTGAACAACAATTTAAAACAGTGGTTCTCAAACTTTAGCTTCCATGAGAATCTCCCAGAGGGCTTGTTAAAAAACAGACTGCTGGATCTCACCCCAAGAGTTCCTGAATCTGTAGGGGTGGGTTGGGGCCCAAGAATCTGCATTTCT
Organism: Canis lupus familiaris; assembly: GCF_011100685.1. Lineage (NCBI taxonomy): Eukaryota > Metazoa > Chordata > Mammalia > Carnivora > Canidae > Canis > Canis lupus. The sequence continues at coordinate 34,237,448 of NC_049222.1, read as the reverse complement.
ACCAAGTTCCCACATGATACAGATAACTGCTAGTCCCAGGACCAGACCACACTTCAAGAACAGCAAACCATCACAGCACGGATACTAAAAACTGAGACATAGTAGAAGTAATTTTGTTAAGTACTATTACTGAATAAAAATCAGGCATAAAATACATACCCTGACTCATGGTTAGAGACAAAATACATTTAATCAGAGAAGAATAAGCATGTGAGTGTGTATGAGAACCTTTGCAGCCTTGGCTTGCTTGGTATCTGTGGGCAGTTTGTGGATTTACCTTTAACAAATGGAAAGAACAAAGAGTAGGAACCAGAAGAACTACATTCTGGTTCTTTTTCTACATAGCTGTGCTTCTTTTTCTTTTTCTTTTTTTCTTTTCCTTTAAGATTTATTTATTTGCTAGAGAATAAGTGAGTGAGTAGTGGAGGGAGAAACAGAGGGAAAGGGAGAGAGAAAATCTCAAGTCAACTCCACACTGAGCATAGAGTCCAAGTCTGACCGGGGACTTGATCTCACAGCACAGAGATCATGACCTGAACCAAAATCAGACACTTAACTGCCAGACACTTAACTGACTGGGCCACCGAGAAGCCCCAGCTGTGCTTATTTTTAAAGTCAGTCTCCCCTTCTGTGTAACACAGTAATAATTCCTTTCCTTTTCTTCTCTTGGAATATTGTAAAAATCTGATGAAAAAACTATAAAAAATATTTTATATACCAAGAAACAATACATGAAATAAACCAAACACTACTGTGATTCTGATTACATTTATTTGGTTTAGTCTCAAAATGTAAGATTTTTCTTTAGAGAAAATTAAATTTTATACTTATTTATGAATTATTGATAATTGTGTCATAATTAGAGCATATTTTAACCCCAAAATTTCCTAGTGAGAGGAAACCATAGAAAGAAGTTAGTGGGCAAAAATGGAGGATTCACCCTTTATAAAAATAACTTCCATGAAACAAAATAAATGGAGTTGATTACACAATTCTCTTGAGGAGAAGGAATCAGAAACAAAAAGGTGATTGGTAAGGAGTCCTTCACAATTACTCCCAGGTACAGGTAAAACAGTTCTGGTATTACACAATTATCAAGAAAAGGTAATATTAATTTCCTAAAATTATCTAATGGCTATTTTTAAACCAAAATGAGCCACACTGTTCAGCCTCAGAAGTCTATTTGAAGTCAATAGTAAGAAAATCTGTTTACTATCAGTGATCTTCATACTGTCTTCAGAAGCAACATTTTTTAATATAAAAGGTGGACTTCAGTTGTTAAGTTTGAATTAGGGGAGTTTCCAGTTTACACAGAAAGTTACTGTTATGGTACATCTAGTTCCTCCTGGTTTTCAAAGACTTACTAAGATAAATAAAAATTTAAAAGCCTATAATGCCTCTTTCTCTCCCTGTCATTATTTTAGTTCAAATCATGGTTCATGTGCCTCAGCCCTTATTTTATGAGGCTCTAAAAATTAAAACATTTTTAGAAAAATATCCCACTGACGACTGCATTACATCTGGAAACAATTAATAAAATATAAATACCCAAAGTATTAAAACAAAATGGGACACTAGTAAGGGGAAGCAAAATATGCCACCCCAAAATGTGCCACTTTAGTGTGTGGATTATTTTGAACAGAAGGCAATCAAGACCTATCAGACCCAAGAAAAACTTATGCCTCTCCCTAACTACCTAAAATAATTTCAGTAGGGACCTACCCCAGAAAGAGAGCTCTTACCAGAGATAACTTTCAATGCATCAGGGCAAACAGCTACTCTTCTGCTCTTCTTATCAAGCTGCGAATCACAGTCCTCCTCTCTGAAGCCCCAGGCTCATATCCCATTCTTTAGGTCAGGATGGTATATAAGCCTCAACTAGCTGACTTGTCCCTGAGTGTCTGTCATATCTCTAGGGCTCGTATGCACAAAATTCAATTTGTTTTTCTCCTGTGAATCCACTTTCTGTCAATTTAACTATTAGACCAGCTAAAGAACTAGAAGAGAAGAAAGGAACATTTTTCGCCCCTACAGTAGTCCTTCATAATCAGACCAAGATAAGAAATTATACCTTCACAATACTCATGATTTGGTACTGGATCATTAAATAATGTATGAAGATTTTTCTGGATGCTATTAGATTCTGAAAGTATGATCTATGTCAATTAATCTTAAAAAAGATTCTTAAAGTGAACAGATTTTTAAATTAAAAGCAAATGTATGCAAATATAAATCCTGTAAGCCTACAGAGAGGGTTCACTGTCAACTAACCACTGAGCCCCCCCCCAACACACATACACACACACACACACACACACACTCTTTATTCTTATACAACTTGACTGTATGGCTCTTTCCACAGATGCTTCTGCGATCACTTCAGCCATGAAGTCTCTGTCCCCACCTAATAACTAAGTTTTGATAACAGATGATCTCAGTCTCATAAAATGAGTTTGTCCTTGCATCATTAATTTAAAAGAAGAGTGAACAGTCAAGAGGTACATAAGAACAAAACAACTCTGTTCCGGATAAGGAGTCAGCAGTAGTGTGACATCCCATCTTGAACCACATTCAAGATCAAAAAAAAAAAAAAAAAAAGCTGAGATTCTGAAAAATTATGATAACATTGTATATTATAAATAATTAGGCCTGATAAGATATGCCAATTTTCTTTTTAAAATTAATTTTTAATCCCCATTTATTTTGTATGTTTAAAAATTCACAAATGGTATAGCAATGTAGGGAAAAGGAACCACAACTGGGGATCACATATAAACAATAACTTTTCTTGTAAGGAGGGAGTGTGGAGAAACAAAATCATAGTTTTGAATTTGTCTTAGTGCATACTGCTTTAAATCAGCCTGCATTACTGTTCTAGAAGCAACTCATTTAATTAAGTAGAGGGATCCTTCGGTGGCTCAGCAGGTTTAGCACCTGCCTTTGGCCCAGGGCATGATCCTAGAGTCCTGGGATCGGGTCCCACATCAGGCTCCCTGTATGGAGCCTGCTTCTCCCTCTGCCTATGTCTCTGCCTCTCTCTCTGTGTGTCTCTAATGAATAAATAAATAAAATATTTAAAAAATAAAACAAAAATAAATAAAATCTTTAAAACAATAAAATAAAATAGAATTATTTTAAAGATGTATTTTGAAAAAGAAATGTATTTGAAAAGTTATATTCTTAACACTCTTTCCCCTATTTTAATATATGCTTATTACCTGCCAGTCACCTATATACATGTGTATTTTGCAAACATGGTATACCTAATACTTAGGACTAATATTTTAATATTTTTTATTCTAAACTATATATTTCTACATTATAATTGTAGTTACTTAGAAATAGTTGATAAAATTATTTTGTATTAATGGAACCTTAGGTGGTTTTTTTCTACCATAGATAGTATTAAATGAGCATCTTTATGTATAGAGCTTTTGCTTCTATTAAATTATTCTGTTTGGCAGATTTCCCAGTAATCAATCAGAATGTATAATATGCATCCATCATAGATAATTCTTAAAATTCAAACATATACAATTTTAGTATGATAAATCCACTACTTATAAAAGAGAAATCCTTTTTAAAATCTACATATACTTATTTAAATGAGAAGCATATTAGACAAATTGATAAAGCACTGATTATATCATGTTTCTAAATAATTCACAATAAGGATATTTTAATTTGACTTTTTTAATTAATTAATTAATTAATTTATGATAGTCACAGAGAGAGAGAGAGAGAGAGAGAGAAAGGCAGAGACACAGGCAGAGGGAGAAGCAGGCTCCATGCACCGGGAGCCTGATGTGGGACTCGATCCCGGGTCTCCAGGATCGCGCCCTGGGCCAAAGGCAGGCGCCAAACCGCTGCGCCACCCAGGGATCCCTTAATTTGACTTTTTAAAAATAGGGCACAGACACAATAAATTTTGCAATACTTGGTCTTAAAAAGTCAAAAATACCAAGTCCAAAATGTACTGATTCTTATATTGCAAAAAATAAGTTCCTAGTTGTTTGGATTTAAAATTTTTTTTTCCCATGGAAATAACATAAAATTTCATTAAAATCCCAGGCCAACTCATAACATAGCTTAAATAAAATTACTAGCAGCCCAGAATCCCAAACCCACTTAATACCATGGAACTTCAGCCTGAGATTCTGCTAAGCTGTGAGCTGCATGGGAAATGTAAAGAATATGAAAGGAGAGCTGGGTAGAAGTTCTGGTACCTTTCTTCCTCTCCTATGGGAAGGGGGAGGAACATGGGTGACAGCAGAAGGATCAGCACAAGCCTATCACAGGGATGGGTCAGTCAAAAAAAGACAAGGTGAGTTTCATGATATTGGCTATTAGACACATTGTTTTGTTAAGACCACAGTTTTTATGTTACCAACTTCTTGGGAGGTATTATGTCATTTTGTCTATACATAAACAAAGTCAAAATGAACACAATACAGAATGAGCCACCAGGGTCTGCAGCACCCTGATTACTTCAAGCAAACCTGTTCCAGGATGACAACTGGAATGTACAGTTGTGCCTTGGCCTACTTTTTTCACAACATAACTTCTACGGCTTTCACATCAATCCTGTAGAATGGATGGGTTATCCTAATCTCAAATAATGTGCTTCAATTCATTCATATTGCAGCAACACACTTTCTTGGTTTTGTGCAGAATGAAAAAGGAAAGAAGAGATGGCCCCTATCTTTTAGGCACTACTGATCAATAAGAAAAAAAAATATGTACCTTAATAATCATAAAACACAACATGGCAACAAAACATAAAGTACAAACTGTTACAGAATTCCACACGAGAGACGGAATACTTAAAAAATATTTTCCTGCTCTAGTTCTGCCTTTACTACGGGATCTGATATGAGGTTACATGGGTATACACAGACATGAAAATTAAGGAAAAGAAACTTCTCAGCCTCGTTTTAAAGGTTTCTGACATCAAAAGTGCATTTATCATAGGTTTTGAGATGCTAAAGTACTTCATGAGGTAGCAAAGGGGAAATTGAGTTTTAGGTTGAGAACAAAGTGGGAAGAAAGACTTGGAGGCAAGGAAGTATATGGAATACCAGAGAAAAATAGGTTTTTCAATATGCTTTTTTCCCCTTAAATTATGAATGAGGAAACTCAGAAATAGCTTAGAAAATACTGGTTGAGGCTCCATGGTGAAGGATACTGATCAATCCCTAAAGGCAGCATTTAATTCCCCACACCTGAAAGCTCTTCAAGGTTCCTGAGCAAATTACACTTTACTAAATGTTTATATGAAAGTGGTTTATTATTAGATGGCAGAGGAAGACAGGAAACAATAGTGTCAATTTTTCCCATTATTACAAAAGTAGAGGCAAGAAGCAATAAAATAAAGAGCATTCAAAAGCAAATAAAAAAAAACCTCCAAAGAGATAAGAGACTCCCAGATTTAGCAATGGATTAGAATTCTAAGAGGTGTTGCTAAAAACAAGGCAAAGATACATCTGAAAGTCTGACTCTAGATGGAAGAAAAATAAGGATATTAGTAAGACACTAAGGAAAAAGCAGCTTAGACTGAAGAAAGATACAAGCTTGAACAGTCAAAGCTATTAGTCCTGGGAGGCTGGAATTCAGATGCTTCCCACTAGGTGAGTTGTGCTTATTGATCATGTTTGTCTTCAGACAACTTTTTGCTGGTTGTACTTCATATCACTGTTACAAAATGTATTATATCTTACATAAACCAATAAAAAGATGAAAGTCAAAGGACATAGGAGTCCATGACAACGTAGTTGAATGGTTAAGAACGTTTTTTATAAAGGTAAATAAATAGCCATTGAATTAGATATGGATCAGATGATCTTTAATGACTGGTGGGAAAACTGAAAGATTCTGTGTTCAGAACACTTGATAAGCAATCTCTCTCTGCTATAAAGGAATCAGAATTAAAAATCACTGACACATTGTGGGCAAGATTTATGAAAGAAAGACAACACTAAGCTCCAATTCAGATCTATCCTCAAAGGCCTTAGTGCTATATGAAATGAATGGCAAGGGCAGCCCGGGTGGCTCAGCGATTTGGCGCCGCCTTCAGTCCAGGATGTGATCCTGGGGTCACCGGATCAAGTCCCGCATTGGGCTTCCTGCATGGAGCCTGTTTCTCCCTCTGCCTGTGTCTCTGCCTCTCTGTCTCTCATGAATAAATAATAAAAATAAAATAAAATAAAATCTTAAAAAAAAGAAATGAATGGCAAATAAATGTCATTTATATGAAGTACAAATAAAATGGTACTATAACCATCATGGCTCTAGGTATGATGATGTAACAAGTATTGGACTTCCTTTCCCAGCATAAGCAAAAATATAAGTGGATGAAATACATGAAGCAATTGCTTTCAGACTGGAAAACTGACAGAACAAAGCTTTCTGATCCTTGAGAGAGAATAAACACACTAGGTGAGCCCCACATATCTGTCAGAGAGTAATTTCCAAGCCACTGCACAGGTAACTGGAGCACCAACAGAGAGCAGTGGTTTCGTAAGTGAGAATATCTATAAAATTTCCTCTACCATGTCATAAGCTTGGTTTCAAGGCACCCCGGTACCTTAATAATGTATAAAGATTTTTTTTTTTTTTGACAGAGAGAGAGTGTGAGCGAGCACGTGAGTCCGGGGGTGGGATGAGGAAGACAGAGAGAGAGATCTTAAGCAGGCTGTCATAACCCTGAGATCATGACCTGATCCAAAATCAAGCATACGGTGCTTAACTGACTGGGCCATCCAGGTGCCCCAATGTATAAAGATTTAAAAAAAAATAAAATGTCCCATTCAATGGCCCCAGCAATGATACTATAACTATTAGCACAGGCCCTCCCTCCATAGCAAAATATCTGCCAAATCAGCTTAATTTTAAACTTGTATGAAACTCAGAAATGAGATCAGAATTTAAGATGTAAAAGTTGAGCTTTCTACCTTTTTGTAATATAAAGTTTGAAATTATACCTCTATTCCCCCTTTAGATGAACTGAATTATACATAGCACTTCCTCAAATTATCCATCCAATAAGGATATAATCTTGCTTTCATGAATGTTCGTGTATGATCTCTACATCATCAGGGATTTTAATATTAACAGTTGATGATTATGGGTCCCATTATTTTCTTTCAATCAATGGCCATTCTCATTAGACCCTTCATGGGCAAATAGCAGCCTTTATACAGGGATACAGTCATAGCAGGTGCTTCTCCAGAAATGAGACTGTCTTGAGTGATGCTTTCAACCCACTATTTACCCACATAAACCTCTCAAGTCAGTAACCAGGGCAGAACAAATAACCCTTCAGAAACCACTCACCAGGTGCTGACCCCATTCCAGGTCAGAATTTTCAAGTATTGGATTGAAATTTACCTTCTGATTCATGCTTTATATTTGCTGAGCAATCAAATTTACAAAAAGATTTGCGAGGTTTCTCACAAGATCCATGAATTTTTGAAATGAGTACAAATCACTTTACAGTAAATGAGAAACAGCTCAGTTAAGATAGAACAAAATAAACAGAAGAAAATGAGGCTTACAACAATCACCAATGAGAGTTAGTTTTTCTGGTCCACCTTTCTTGTCTTTAATTTTTATTAAAGGTAGTAAACCAAAAATACAGTAAGTCTACCATAAGGTTTTAGTTAAGAAGCAAAATCCAATGTACACATGAAAATACAACAAATAGGAAAAAGTGTATTCATTTTAATAGATGGAGGAAAGAAGCTCTCAAGGAAAACTGCTGCCAAACAAAGGAATAATAATTTGAATTTTAGAATGTATGTAGGGGCTGAAGAAGGGTGAAATGTAAGCTTTCACTTGAGCTAGGTGAAGTTTTTATTCTTTGCAGAAATTTCTTCTCCCACACATACCAAAGATTCTTAAGTACTGAAAATATCTGAACCACCATAATAATCCATATGTACTAATACTGAATATTACTTTCCTACTGGCAAAAATAAAACAAAACTTGCATCAACTAGAACAAAGAAGTTGTACTTTAGAAAACTATTATTTAATTCTTGACACACCTAGTAAAATCCTGAGAGTTATGAGGGCACTGGAATTCTATTTGTTGTGCCCTAGAACTATTAACTAGTATTTTTTCCAATTGGCAGAGTTTTTTTTTTCAGAGGTATAAGTGACTTGCAATTAAAAGCACAGATTTCAAGTGTCCTGTTCAATGAGTTTTGATAGATGTATTCATCTATATAATTATATCCCAACCAAACTTTGGAACAAATTCATCAACCCAGTGTATCTTCCTATGTCACTTTCCAGTCAGTTGCTCCCTGGAGGCAACAACTGTTCTGATATTTATTATTATGATTAGTTTTGCCTATCCTAGAACTCCATATAAATAAAATCACAAAGAATATACTTTATGTCCCTTCCTTGCTAAACATGTTTTACAGATCCCCATTCATGTTGCAAGGATCAGTAGTTCATTTCTTTTTTGCAGAGTACTGTTCTATTTTCTGAATATACCAAAATCTGCTTATCCGTTTGCATGTTGATGGACATTTGAAATTTCCCCAGTTTGGAACTATTATGAATAATGATATCATGAAATAGTTATGGGAGTTTTGTGAACAAATGTTTTAATTTCTTTTGGAAATTAAAACCCAACAGTAAAATTATTAAATCACGGTGTAGATGTGTGTTTGTAACTTTTTAAAGAAACTACTGAACAGCTTTCCAAAGCAGCTGTACAATTTTACACTTGCTCCAACAATCTATGAAAGTTCCAACTGTTCCACATCTTCACCACCACTAGAATTCTTCAGTCTTTTTAATTCTAGCTGGAGATGAAGCAGTATCTCCAGCTTTCAGGATGAGAGCACTACTGTTCAAACCAGTCTTCTTATGCAAGAACATTAATCAGTAGAATTAGATTAGGGAACTTTATATATGTATAACAAATGAGCATTGTATGTATACACTGTAATATACCAATATAAGGCCAAGAGGTTTTATAATCATATCCACGCACAAAACTATATAACATTCATACATAAAACTATAAAAACAGTGAGTATACATTGATTTTATACTATTATGAAATCTATCCATGTTATTGATAGAAACATAAAGATATGATGACAAAGGAAGCACCTGAATCTCAAGAACACAGTTTACTATCACTTTCTATTTATTTTTTAACTCAGACCATTGTTTAAAAAAAATCATACTAGTCATAGTTTGATGTCCCGCCCTTTTCAATTTCACTTGAATCTTGATCCCCCCATTTCACTAAACATTTAAAAAATTAAGTTAGAAATATGTATACCATATCATCATGTAAATATACCAGAATTTATCAAATCCCCTATTGTTGGATATTTAGGTATTGTTTAATATTTAGTAATTATAACAAATCCACAGCACGCATTGAAAGGGTATCTCTGGGATGCCTGGGTGGTGGCTCAGCAGTTGAGCATCCGCCTTTGGCTCAGAGTGTGATCCTGGAGTTCTGGGATCAAGTCCTGCATCGGGCTCTTGCAGGGAGCCTGCTTCTCCCTCTGCCTGTGTCTCTGTCTCTCTCTTTCTCTGTGACTCTCATGAATAAATAAATAAATCTTTAAAAAAACGTGTCTCTGACTACAAATGAACATGTCTGCAAAATTTAATTTCAGAGTTAGCATTTAACTCATGTTACTGATTGATCAAGTTAGCAGTGCCACTGATATCACACCAATGTTTGTCATTATCATCATTAGTTTAGATGCATTTTAAAAATAACTTGATGTCCTATTATGTGGATTTCAAGTTTAAATAAAACCCAATACAGGTTTGACTTTTTCAAATATGTTTCTCGGGCAGCCCCGGTGGTGCAGCGGTTTAGCACCGCCTGCAGCCCAGGGCGTGATCCTGGAGACCTGGGATCGAGTCCCACATTGGGCTCCCTGCATGGTGCCTGCTTCTCCCTCTGCCTGTGTCTCTGCCTCTCTCTCTCTAGCTGTGTTTCTATGAATAAATAAATAAAATCTTTAAAAAAATAAAATAAAATATGTTTCTCAAGGGCACACTTTTAAACAATACAGGATTCACTAGCATTTTTTTTTTAATTTTTATTTATCTACGATAGTCACAGAGAGAGAGAGAGAGAGGCAGAGACACAGGCAGAGGGAGAAGCAGGCTCCATGCACCGGGAGCCCGACGTGGGATTCGATCCCGGGTCTCCAGGATCGCGCCCTGGGCCAAAGGCAGGCGCCAAACCGCTGCGCCACCCAGGGAATCCCTCACTAGCATTTTTAACCTGAAATAGCACACATGTTTTCTGATTTTCTTTCTGACTAGGATTACTAACATTAATAATATGCTCAGAAGGTAGTATGGTCTTACTTTTGAAAAAATGACAAGATCCTCCTAATAACAAAGAAAGCAAAATTACACCTGTTAAATTTGATTAGATTGCAAATCTAATTTTTTGTGTCTATATGAATAACAAAATCAGAGTAGTTTATATATTCTGCCCTGAGAGCTAAAAGACTTCCAACCTATTTTTTTAAAAAAAGCCTAATGAACTGTATGTTTTTCCTGAACAAAACAGGAAGGTGTGATTTTTAGCACTACATTTTTATCTTATATATCTCTGCTTCTCACAAATGAGAGCTTTAAATGTAAATTCACCAAAACTCCCTAGTTCAAAATGATCTCAAATATAATTACAACAAAAATAAAGGTCACTGTAAAGTAAAGCCAGATACCCATACTGGACAATTATTAAAGACACTTTTTTTTTTTTTTTTTAGTTTCACTGGAATCGATCACTCTGATATAAATACCCTAATAACGGCTTAAGATCCTAATGCCAGAAAATTTTAAGATATGATGGGAATATTGGAAAAGAAAGAAAGAGTAATGGAAAACAGAACCAAGTAGGCAAATCTGCATATAATTTTGATTTATATGAGAAAATGATTTAATTGAGATTAAATTAAATGATTTAATGAGAAAAAAAGAATATAAACTGACAGGAAGTCAGAGGCATGTAAAGGAACAATCTGAAGAATATGAAAAAATGCATGTGAAAGGTACCTTATAAAAGTTAAATGCAAACCACCTAATTCCTAAATCATTAGTTATCTCATTTTGTGACACAATTTCATCCTATAACACACTTTCTTTGAAGGGTTTTCTTATTCCCTTAATAGCAAACATGATTATAAAAAAATATTTTCCATCTATTTTACAAAATTCTTAAAACTAAAAAACCTTTGGAAAACATCAGACAACTCAGGAGATCTTTAGGGCTTTAGAAAACCATACATACTTGTTTAGACACAAACACACACACAAACCGATACTTGTCAATGCATCTCCAAAACAGAATTATCCATTTTTTAAGGGTGAGGAAGCCATAGATCCCAATGTATATTACTCTTTCAAGACATTCAAAAACGAAGGGAATAACAAATGAAAACAGTTGCCTAAGAAAACAAAAGGGTTGAAGGGAGGTGGGAAATTTTTGTTTGTTTTGAAAAGAAAAGATGTGAATATGTTTGTGAGCTAACTTGGGAAGGCATAAAGCAAGATAAAAGTTTAAGATAGTAAGTGATGATGAAGATAGCTGTGGAAAAGACTGACAAAGGGGAAAAAGAATAGCTGAAAGAATTTTAAGATAATAATCACCTTTTTTCCATTTTGAACAAAAGTAGATATTTTTAAAAAGAATAGAAGTATATATTTTAATAGTGATAAGATTAGTTTGGTCCTTAAAAAATGTATTTCCACAAGAAACACAGTCCTTGAAGCAAGTGTAAATAAACTATTCTAGTTATTGTACACATGTAGAGTGACTACTTTCTTCTTTTAGCACAAATAATTCTTTTAAAGTTTTATGAAATTTCCTCTCTCAAAGAGTTGGTCTCCTGCAAAGATTGGAGGGTTCACCATTAGTTTTTAAAACTTCACATAGCACCTATGCTACACATAAACTTCTCTTAAATAACTGAATATTTATCATATATATTATGTATGGATAGTTATAATATATGTAGAACAGATATTCATAACATCCATGGCTAAATCCTAATTATGCTTCACAAAAATATATAAATTCTTTATTTTCTGCACTCTTTCAATATTTAATTGAGGCCCTACTATTTGGCAGGCACTTGATAGGGGTACAACAAAACTAGGGAGCCAAGAAATTATAAATTAGACTGGATTCTATCCTGTAGGTAGGGAGAATCTTCAAGGCAATTTAATTAGGGCAGTGGTATGATTCCAACTATAATTTAACAGAAACACGACACAGGGAGATGACTTAGGAGCTCAATTAACACACCTGACAGAGATAAGCACCTTGGAGGTAACAGTTATGAAGATGAAGGTGACATTTCACAATTAAATATGGGTTTGAGCAAGAAAGAGAAGGCATCAAGGGTACTTGGCATTCTATTAATATCTCCCGCTTTCTGTTATGTGTATGGATGCTCTTCACCACTGGTGAGCAAAGTGAGGCTGCCATTTCTGGAGCAAAATGGTACAACAGAGAAGAAGCATAAACTACGGATTCAATAAACAAAAAACAGTTCTGCCCCTGAGTTACCAAACTACAAACTTCAGGAAGTCCTTAACCTCCATTCCCATCAGCATACATTTGTCATTACACAGGTCTTCCTGATTGTAGCTGATGGTGACAAGTCTCTCTCCCCTCCTGGGCTGGAAGTCCTTACTCAGCTTTGTGTGCCCAGTCCCAAGTGACATGTTTCACAGCCTGACTTCCCACTCACTTAACTTCATTCCTTACCCTCTTCTGCAGAGACCCTTCATTCTAGCAACAAGAAGTATTTATCCTTTCATAATCATTTTCAATGCATCTGTGGGTTTGCCTTTGGCCCCTCTTCCCCAATACTTCACTTCTCTATCGCCAAATCCATTTTCTGTTCTCCTGCTTTCTGTTCCAATCAGAGGGGACACTCGATGGGTAAAAACCACTCCCATGACTGCCTCAGATTTTACAGCCAGCCATACAATCTGCTTGCAGGAAAATCTCTTCAAATGTTTAGTGAGGAAGCAATACCATTTTGTGAATATTTTGTTCCTCACCTCTGGTAGAAGACACAGTTTTTTTGTTTTGTTTTGTTTTAAAGATTTCATGTATTTATTCATGAGAGACAGAGAGGCAGAAGCATAGGCAGAGGAGAAGCAAGCTCTCTGCAGGAAGCCCAATGCAGGACTTGATCCCAGGACCCCTGGATCATGATCTCAGCTAAAGGCAGACACTCAACCACTGAGCCACCCAGGCGTCCCAGAAGACACAGTTTCAACATTACTTCCTCCATGAAAATGTTTCTGAGTTCTCCTCTGCTATCCCTGGGTACCACCTTTGCAATCCTATTAGAACCACAGATTACAGTGCTTCCTACTTGTCTCATGTTAGGGTCCTCATCAGCAATGTCAAAAACTCCTTGACAGTAAGGACCACGATTTTGCCTGTTCTAACACATATCTGATATATATACAACACAACACTCAAATATTATATTATTATAACACAGCTCTCAGCTTTTAAATGCATCTAAAAGAAGCAATATTAACTCTACGTTCTTTATATGGTATTTAAATACCATAATGTCCTCATTAGTGTTTAACATACTTTAATAATACTAGAGGGAGGGGCAAGGCTCTGATGAAGACGACCTACCTCTTAAATTAGCTAGACTCACCACGCTAAGGGAATCAAAGGCCCAGAAGGGCAGCCTGGAAAGCAGTTTGATTCATTCACTACACATTCGCTGAAAACCTCCTCTGAGGCTACATGATCATGACAAGATCACAAGAAATGGTTGAAAATTCAGGAAGGATGTTCTTCTGAAGTAGTTACTAAAAGGGGCAGACCTCTCTCATACATGTGTGAGAGACATATAAGCAAGCCAGATGGTTAAGTCATGACAGTCCTAATCAAACACCAACAAAACCATCAAGGCTACCAAACTGGAAGCAAAGAAGTCCTATGTCAAATTATCAAAGGCTCCAAGAGAAAAACCACAAACTTTATTTTTTACTGAAACATTAGGATTTCATCAGTGCCATCACAGACATGCTATATAGGGTCAGGAGATTGCTAAAATCAGGTTACCATTTCTAAAGAGAGATGAGATTAGCAGTCCAAGTTATGAGCTAATATTGACCTGTGATGAGCCAACAAGGAGACAACAGGTACACACAATCTGGTGAGGAGCATTCAGGAAGTGGTGGAGGCCACATTCCACAATGCCCAGTGCACATACTGAGTGCTCCTTCTCTCTAAAATACCTAACACCGAGACAGAAGATCTTTAAAAGTCTTGCTTCCCCCCCCATACCACCATTATTGAAGCCTACCGAAATCACTAGGACCAGAAAACTCTCATCCTGTGCCTTAAAATTCTGTTCAATAAAGCCAGTAATCTAGCAAAACTCTTATACTCAATAGGGGCCAGTATTAATTACACATATTTATGGCAAAAAAAAAAATAACGGAAGAAAAGAACTGTGGACTTGTTTAAAAGCAGTGATTAATATTCCCATTCTGACTATTTTCTTTGTTTTCAGCTCTGTAATTTCACTCTGATGATACTCTTTAAAGTTCCAACCAGGTAAGGAAATCTTAAAAAAGATCCTTTTGTCTGGAGATTTGGAAAAAGCACGAGCAGTAGCCCATTCCTGTAGCTTTGCCCTAACTAATAATAGTGATTAGAGTAATTTTATAATTAAAGAGAAGGGGAAAAAATCTGATTTGTAATTGACTTGGCACAATCTATCACCTGGGCTCTAGTGTGAACACATTTTTGCTTTTCTTTAAACTAGTGGCACCAAGCGTGAAGCAGATTACACTAGAGAAAGACATCTTTTTTGACTCCTAAGAGTTGATGTACTGAAGAAATTTTGTAACTTTGTAAAAACAGTGTATCCTTTCTAAACCACAAGTTTAAGATGCAGGTGATTTAGGAATGACTGTAAACTAAGACTATGTTATTTTCGCTGAGAGTTTTTTAGTTCTTTTAAAATAGTTAGAAAAGTTTATCTGAACTAGTGAAAGCCTCCACCCGTGTGCTGGCAAAAAGACCTTGTTTTCTTTTCAGGTGTTTTACTCTCCTAATATAGTGGAAGGGAAAGGATGTTTGTAATATTGTGACTTCACGCTCATTGTGGGATGAATGTATTTTCTCATCTAACTTCCATACTTCCCTCCCCTGCTGCCACATCCTCCTCCCCTGCTGCCACACCCTGCAAAATATATTTACTTATTAAATCTGAAATAAGTTTCTCTCTCTCTGGTTCATTTCCATTTTGTTCTTTTCCACATTCTTCACTTATGGAATCCTATGACATTGCAGTCATAGTAAGAATGGTATCAAAAAGCACATATTCTACTTGCTGAAAATAAAATGAAAACTCCTTAAAGAATGATTTATTTGAAAGTGGAGGAAAATTCTATATCTGCCAAAGTCTAGAGCTCCCCCAGTACTCTCCTGTCAAACACAGTGGCCTGCCCGATCTCCAGTTCAATATAAAAATTACCTGCTAAACTGAAAGGAAATGCATCCAGAAGAAATTTTTGAAGCAAGACAAAACTATGTGTACCTCAAAAAACTAGAGTGTACCACTCTCTCTCTCTCAAGTTGTAGACTGAAGAGAACTTCACGGTCTTTAGTACAAATTCTTTTTCAACTTTAAGATTCTTTGTTCATGTCCTGATTTTCAATGATGAGGAATTTGAAGGACAGCTGGTTTTATTTCTTGTCAATTAATTACTAGGAGAGTCATTTGGTAGAGTACCAAGTCAATCTTCTTATCTCTTCTCTGAGAAAATTTAGAATAAGTCTGTTATCACTTACAAATGACCACTCTTCAAATACCTGAAGGCCACTCTCTTACTCCAACTGACTTCATGATTCTAAAGTAAATGTGCCATTTCTCCTTTTTTTTTTTTTAATTCAGCAGGATTTTTACTTAAAAAGAAAAAAAAGAAGTGTTACACGAAAGCAACCATATTGTGTCTGGCAAGGGGTTTGAGTCTACAGTGGCAGCCCACCCCCAAAGAGGCTTCCCAAAGCACAGCAGAGACAGATGTCCTAAAACATCCCCCAGACCACTTGAGACTCATCACCAAGCAGATCTGCTCCTGCTCCTGTTTACAATCTCTCTAAAGGATCATCTAAAGAAGATCATCTAAAGAATCATCTCTAAAGGATGCCTGGACAGCGTGACCTGACCAGGAAAGTGTAGGATATTCTACTGACAACCCCTCTCCCTAATGCCTTCTAAATGGGGTCAGTTTCATTAGTGGCCCTATCACACTGCTTCATCACTTGAAATTGTCACAGTGGTGACAAGTCATTGTCTTTCCACATTTATGTGATTGACTTTCTGACCCCAATATAAGATTTCATAGTTACCTACATTGAATTCAGATCATCTCAAAGGTACACAAAGGAAATTATCTGAGAAGATGCTTCAAGGAAATTTTTGTGTACAAATTTCTGGGGTTTGTTTATTCAGTCAAATTGGCTCCTCTAATCTCAGGTGTAGAATAAGAAAAGAGCCTTTTAGCTGATGGCTGCAGACAGTAATTTGAAGCATTTTGATCCTAACTGAAAAACAAACTTTACTACTATATAATTTTCTTAAATAGCCATTATTCTGGCTATTTTTTCACTTGATAAGAACCATTTGCTGGGTTGTAGGACAGTTCCACTTTTTGAGGAACCTCCGTACTCTTTTCTAGACGGCTGCATCAGTATGCATTCCCACCAACAGTGTGTGACAATTCCTTTTTCTCCACATCCTCACCAAGACGTATTGTTTCTTGGGTCTTTGATGTTAGCTATTCTGACAGATGTGAGGTGATATTGCAGTTTTATTTTTTTAAACATTTTTTTTATTTTTATTTATTTATGATAGTCACAGAGAGAGAGAGAGAGAGGCAGAGACATAGGCAGAGGGAGAAGCAGGCTCCATGCACCGAGAGCCCGATGTGGGATTCGATCCCAGGTCTCCAGGATCGCGCCCTGGGCCAAAGGCAGGCGCTAAACCGCTGCGCCACCCAGGGATCCCTCTTATTGCAGTTTTGATTTGCATTGCCCTGATGATGATTTATAGCAGTATTATTTACAATAGTTAAATTTTAGAAGCAGCCCAAGTGCCCACTGATAGATGAATGGATAACGAAAATGTAGTATGTATATACATGGTATGGTATGATATAAGGTATGTATATCACAAGATTTAGTATGTAGATCCAGGCAATGGAATATAATTGAGCCATAAAAAGGCATGAGATCTTGCCATCGGTAACCACATGGATGGAGCTACAGAGTATAATGAAATAAGTTAGTGAAATATAAGTGAAACAAGTGAGTCAAAGACAAATACCATATGATTTCATTCCTATGTGGAATTTAAGAAACAAAACAAATGAGCAAGGGGGGAAAAAGAGAGAGAGAGAGAGAAGCCAAGGAAGACTCTTAACCATTGAGAACAATGGTTACCAGAAAGGAAGTGGGTGAGGGATGGGTAAAATGGGTGATGGGGACTAAGGAGAACTCTTGTTTGTCCTGGTGAGCACTGGATGACATATGGAAGTGCTGAATCACTATATTGTACACATGAAACTAATATAACACCATGTTATACTAGTTAACCACACTGGAATTAGAGAAGAGAATATTTGGCACAACAGGAACCTTGTTTTTGAACTTTGAGACACATGAATATAAAACGGCCAAAAAAGCCTGGAAGACTTGTAAAAAGATGATTTTTCTATGCATTTGAAAGCCTTTTTGATCAAATATATGAAAAATATGCATAAGGTGATATGCCTAACACATAAATATAGATTGCAATGTAATTGATGCTCTAGAATAATTGCTCATTCTTTGATTATGAGAAAAACAAACAAACAGAAAGTACAGGATTGCTTCTGCCCAATTACCTACCTGCCTTCTAGAACTATGGTGTGCTCTGGGCTAGAAAGTACACAATTCAGGCCAGACTGTACTTTTAAGAACACTTCCCCTTTTAGCTATTGATGCATCATAGATATCAGAACAACACTGAGCTTTGAAATAGTCTGTTGGTATCACCAGTTTTTCAGGAGAGATGGGAGGCTCCTCCTTCAGTGCTCATGACTAAACCTATCTGTGTGGATATAGGCTCTTGGTTGCTTAGGAATTCATTGGCTCTTGGCTGTTTGTTTCCCATTCTACTTGAAGCAGTAACCTTCATTCTGCTTGAGATACCATCATTCATCTTCAGAGTCATGGAGTGTCATGCTACATAAAAAGAGGTTATATTTTGAAACACCTTTAAGAGATTCCTATTAAGTAAAGAAGAGTCAGAGTAACAGTTACATGTCTAACAGAAAATTATAACATTCATGTACTTCAACGGTCTCCCTGGCCATTTTTTAAATGTGGCTTTTAAAAAAATTATCAGGTTTTCTTTTTTTTTTCCAAATTACTAAAGTAATATACCTTCACTGTAACAAGCAAATAATTCAGAACTGTATAAACTTCCATTGCCTTTCCCTTTCTCATTCCAACCTATGCTCTTGAGGATGACCCATTTTAAAACCTGATGTGTATCATTCCAAGTTTTACTATGATTTTTATATAATCTTAAACAAGCATATACATGTAAAACACATTCAAGTTTTGTAATACAACCTAGTACAAATCTGATATTGTTCAGCGATTTGTTTTTTGACTTAACATTATCACCGACCTCTTTTAAAGCCAATATAGACAGTTTGACCACATTGTTTTGAATGACTGCATGATATTTCATAGTATTAAAATAATTTATATAGCCATGCCCTTATTGAAGAACAATTAAAGTCTTTGCCACATGTTTGCTTATAGTTATAAGCAACTATAGTTATAGTTAACATACCAGTACATATTTCTCTATATATTATGTTTTTTATTTATGTAAAATAGATAACCTACATGTGGGAGTCACGTATCAAAGAAAATACAAATTCTTAATTTTTAAAAAATGTTGTCTACTTATTCTCCCAAGGGACAGAGCCAACAGTGTTATTATGTGCCCTATCCCCAATAACTCTGATAAGACTGGATACAGATATTAGCAATGTTTCTAAATATTCTCAAGCTAGTGGATTAAAAAAATCATGTTTTATTGTATTAATTTGCACCTCTACGGGATTAGTTTAAATATTCAGCTATTATTTTGTTGTAGTTCCTATTGAAAGTTATATTCATCACTTGTCAAGAGACAATGACATTTTGTACATTCCTTTTTTAAATCCTGAAGGGCACAAATCTCTGTACTACTTGCTTTATAAATTCCCCATGAAACTATAATTGTTAACTTATCTACTAGAAGACCAAACCTTGCAATTCTATTACTTTAATTAAACAAAGATGTTATCCAAATTAAATTACAGGATTCTAATTTTTAATCATCTCAGCTAAGTGTCAGTCTTAACAATAAAAAGCGGTTTTGCCAAACCTCTACCTGAGCTATCTCAGCCAAATTACCAAAGTCTTAACAACCAAGGGAGCAACCAAAATCTATAGATTATCACTAAAGGGTAACATGGTAAGAGAGTGGCAAAGGGGTGCCTTTGGGGGACAGGAAGGCTTATCTGAAGTGGTAATAATTAAGATCAGAGTGTCAAAAAAGAACCAGGTGTGAGCAGTTAGGAAGAAAAGGGGGTGAGGGAGGCATGGTCAAGAAAGAGATGGGGATCCCTGGGTGGCGCAGCAGTTTAGCGCCTGTCTTTGGCCCAGGGCGCGATCCTGGAGACCCGGGATCGAATCCCACATCGGGCTCCCGGTGCATGGAGCCTGCTCCTCCCTCTGCCTGTGTCTCTGCCTCTCTCTCTCTCTCTCTCTCTCTCTGTGACTATCATAAATAAATAAAAATTAAAAAAAAAAAAAAGAAAGAGATGGACCAACATATCTAGAAAATTGTAAGGTGGGAGAGAACAGCAGGATATAGTAGGGTAGACTGTACAGATTGAAAACGAAGTGGATTTTGGGATAGGAGGTAGGAATCAAGAGTCTTATTTGCACCTGTGAAGTTTGAGGCCATTATATATCCAACTATAGATATGGATAAGCAATCCCAGAGGTGACTCCAGGGTCAAGGAAGAGGACAGGGCTGACAATACAGATTTAGGAGACATTGGCATCAGGATGCCATTAAAAGCCACTGGATTCCTTAAGGTCACATAGGGGTCATCGAGGGGTCACTCATGAAAATGTCAGAGAGTGCAAACATTGAGATACCACATCATAGTTAAGCATCAAATGTTCTCAAGAATAGTTATTCAAAATTACACTATGACTTAAAGATAAAACTTTGAAAAGCAGATATATATAAAGTTTTGATATGCATTATTTTAGGGAATCTCATACTGAGTTGTAAGGCAAAAATTTTATATTAAAATACCAATAATAATCCCCGAAGTATTTTTTGTGAGTTTAGACACTCATGGCTGAAGTAGTGGCATTCTGAGTGAGTCATTGCTTACAGGTATATAGATACATAGCATTCTGGGCTCATTAGTAAACACAGATTACCATCAGTCACAAAGCCTTACATGATGCACATAAAGTATTTGGTAATGAAAGAAATTCTTTAAAAAGATTTCTTGTATGAGACAGTAACTTAAAAACAGACGTAAGGACTTTGATTTCCATGACCTTGAGAATGAGTGCCCTCCTTAAATTCTGCAACCCAGGGGCTTCCCTGGCCCCACCCTAGTCCTAGCCAGTGCTGACTTCTTTTAATTAGTCTGAGAACATGTGTTTCATTTCATTGATTCAAGTGATTAAAATAATGATGTGGGTATTTCAATTAAAATGTTGACATCAAAAATAAAAAGTCTCAATTTAAACTCTGAAGAAGCCTCCAAAATCGACAAAGGCCATGACCTAACAAAAATGAAAGTAAATAGACCTCGACTAATTTTAATATCATAATTTATTATACATCATGTAATTGGTTCTTGGAGAGTCATTTTTGAAAGTTGAGAAAAAGTCTAATACTGGAACCTAGTTAATCCGATGTATATTTATTTTCAGTTCTCTTTACTTGTTTCTTTCCTCTTTTGGCAATGAAAGTAAAGAGTGGCTTTATCATGAAACTGAAACAAATACACAAAAGACTTCAAAGATCAGTTTTGTTTTGAAGCCATTAAACAAGTGCCAGGAATTTTCGAAGTTAGTAGCTGAAACTTTTAAAATACTTGATGGCTTGGAAAATCATACTTATATATTAAATACAAGTTGAATTTCTCAATCCATGAATAAATAGTTTTAGCAGATAATCTATTTTCATGATTAATTAAATTCAGGATTTTTAACATACAGATATATCATATATATGGAATGTATAAAATCTTGATTAAACCCCAAGTAATAAATACATAAGACTACCTGGGTAACAATTTATTCTAAAAACAAATATAGTAAACGGAAAGAAACAGCAATTTAAAAAAGCAGGAAAACAAAATGGACTTCCATGAAATGCAATTTGCTCAGGAACAAAATCAGATAATCATGGAGAAACACTTCACTTTTAAATATCACTGACATTCTTCAGGTTCTGATAGGCTCATTCACATAATTAACTGTTTATAGAAAATTTAGCTTGCAACAATAGCTAAAAGGATCTTGTTTCAAAGTTCAGAAAAAAATTCTAATTACAAATATTTGATATTTTTACTCTAAAAATACAACTAAAATGAAATTTTTCATATCATTTTAAGCCAACTAAATAAACTTCATGGTCTAAATACTTAATTTCAAATTCTTGTCGTATGCTGCAACATGGTAAGAAAATCAGGATAAATACAAACAGCAAAGTCTATACTTTCCATAAGTAACTACATGAAAACTTGAAAAGTGAAAGAACTGAATACTGTATATTTATTCAATAGTAGAATAGCTAGCACATTTTTAATGTCAGACATGTAGCTATCTCATCATTCCATATGGTTGGATAAATAAATAAAGCTAATAGAAATGCAGCAAAGATTAAAGAAATAGACTCGTCAGAAAACAGAACAATGATCAAAATAATAGTATTCACATGAAAGTCAGAGAGGCCATGGACAGTAAAAGTCTGTAAGGACAGAAGCAGAAAAAAGACAAGAAATAAAGTTGACTTAAGTAAGTAGCACAGTTGTACTGAAGGCAATGCTATCACTATTAAATTCAGGATTTGAAAGAGAAAAAGTCTTACTTACCTGAAAGTGGAACATACACAATACATAAAGCAAATAAGAACAAAAGAGAATGTGGCTTCCATTTCCAATGACAGTTCCACATTTGATCTGAGTGAAACATCCTGCAACAGAAGAAAGCAACCATCAGGACACTCAGTATTCACTAAAGTGTTAGGACAATAATAGTCAAAGTGTAGGTTTTCAGCAGAGATTGGAAAACAGAAATCGTTTTCAACCTTGCTTCCAAATAAAGGAGGAACTTTAGAGATGATAAACCAAATCACCTCTTTTAGCTAATTAGGCAAAAGAAAAAAAGAAATTCACGCATGTCATTTGCACTTGCTGGCACCTTCCTTATCAGAGTCTAGGTATAATAGGTGATTTCCCAATGAAGACGGGGAAAAATTCAGATAATTCAAGTTCATTTATTAAAAAATAAAGCAATTTCAGCTTCAACCTTCAGCATCACGAGTCATATGCCCATCTAGATGGCAAGAGGATTTTATATCAATCTCTTCTAGAATCTTCCAAAAATTTAGACTTAAAGGAAATGTTTTCATTTTATAACATCTGCTGCTTTACCAATGGAAACAGTTAAGATAAATTTTCCAATCATGCGCTTTCCCCTAAGAAAAAGCAACGAAGCACTAATATGCAAAAAAGAATAATTTCCTTATAAATAACAATAGCTTTCAATGTTTTTAAATGCCTAGTAAACACCAAGCATTATAGAAACTAGTATATGGCATTACGTGGAGGGTTGCTGCTTTGAAAATTCTCAAATAATTATCCATACAATGGTCTGATCTTTAAACTTAAAATTGTACCTAATGATATTTTAGATAGGAACATCCACATTATCTTGGCTTCAAACAGTGGTAATGATACCTCGCATTGGCTTAACCTCATCAAAACAGGTAAGCCTGTGAATGGGGCAGCAAGTATAAAGGTCAATCATCAGAAGGTCCATACAGGGACCCGTAAGCATGAGAGCCATCAGGCAGGAAGATGGTAAGAAATCTCCAGATCCTAAAAATCTCCAACTATGGGAGTTACCATAGTTCCAGGTGATAACTGAGAGTCTTTTTATTTCTAAAAAGAGAAACAACTAATAAGATACTGTAGGATCAGAGTAATACCTTTTTTACCTGAAGGTTGCTTACCTGGAGTAAAATATGTAACACTAAACACAAAACTAGAAAAGTAGGAAAGGGAATACTCAGACAAGCAAAAATAGTCATCAAATGATTCCTGCACTTGCCTCAAGCCTTCATTTCCAATCTATCCTTTACTGTCAGAGACCACCTAAGCAGCAGAGACCAAGCTCTAGAGTCGACAAGAGAGTCACTGCTATTTGTGAGCTATGCCACCCTTGGGTAATTTCCTTGACTACCCTGCACCTCCTATTTTTCACCTGCAAAATAGAAATGGCAATTGAACCTAATCCATAGAGTTGCTGGATGATTAAATCAGATCACATCTTTTAAGAAAGTGCCTGACACTCAGCAATTGCTCAACAAATATTAGATGTTATTGGGGCACCTGGGTAGCTCAGATGGTTGAGCATCTGCCTTCAACTCAGCTCAGGTCACGATCCTAGGGTCCTGGGATGGAGCCCAGCATCAGGCTCCCTATGCAGCGGGGAGTCTGCTTCTCCTTCTCCGTCTCCCTTTTGCCCTGCTCTATTTTTTTCTCTCTCTCAAATGAATAAATAAAATCCTTAAAAAAAATATTAGCCGTTATTATTGCTACTACCATTCCAGTATAATTGTGGTTATTCTGTCCACAATAAAATCAAAAGAAAAGGTTTAAACAAGAACAGACAATAGGATGTCATAAACCAACACCCATCAGTTGAGTTTGGGACTACTTCTGTATCACCTTGGAACAGAAACGGGAAAGGATGATTCATGTCTGCCATGAATGCAGAAATTTTGAGTACTGTCTGACATGCATGCCATGTTTTTATATTCGCTCAACTAGAAGTTCTAGCATCACACAGCTCCTAATGGAAATTCTAAACTGGCAAAGCTTAAGACCTGAAGAGTATTTTTCTGAATGGAAGGTAGGTCTTAAAACACATTTATCCAAAATAATTGAAATTTAAAGCAATGTTACTACTTATGAGAAGCAACATGCCACTGTACATCATAATAATATATAATAATGATGGATGTGAGCTCTGGAATAGCAAAATTACAACCTGGTGCCTCTATTTATTGTGTGACTTCACAGGCAAGTACTTTAAACTCTGGACTATTTCCTCTTCTGTAAATAGGATACCATCCATCAAAAAGATAGAGATAATACTACATGGCACTTAGTAAAAGCTTTAAAAGGGTAGATGATAGACTGCTGTTACATGGAAAGTTCACTCATTTGGAAGGATGGATCCATTTCCCACTGATGTTGGATGAATGAGGTGTTTCCCATTCATGCCATGGATGAATGAGTATGCTCCTAAACTGAGGCCCAGGAAACCGAGGGGCAGACCAATCAAACTTAGCAGCCTGCTATACCACACACAGTCAGGAGTGTCATCAGCCTGAGAGAACTCCCAGTTTCCTAACCTTTGCGGCATATGACAATTTTCCTTTATCAGTATGGGAATAATGGTCTCCTCTTAGACTTATGTACTCTCTAAACAATCCTCAAGGAATCATGTTTGTTAGCTTTGGCAACATTCAATACTATTTATTTCATCATGCAACTTTGTTTTGCTACAACAGGTTCTGACATTTAGGGATTCCATAATCAATCCTGAAGCTGTTTTACAAAATCTGCCTGTAATTCTTTCAGACAAGAGCTGCAAACGATGATCTGGGGCTTCATGTGTTCTGGTTCTCAATACTCCATCACTTTGTATTGAAAAGGAACCCAGGATAGGACAAGTACTTAGAACCAAACTTAAACCACATGGCAAGTCAACTTTCATCCAGTTTACTGTTTACTGAAGAACAGAAACAAATAAAGTAAGAATAGAACAGAGGAAGGAAAGCACTGTGTGTCTTCTCAGGGGATCACTTAGCAAAGACACATCCTTGAGATTCAAACAACTTTCTCACAAGAACGGAAAATCCTGAACAGGGTTACTAAGGTTCTAAATGGGAACTACAAAAAACATAATCCTGTATTACTTGAATTGTAGCCTCAAAGTTCTAAAGAGAGAAAGAACTTTTTTTTTTTTTAAAGTAAAAGAGAGCCATCCATGGACTTCTACCACCTGAAAAGAATCTAAAAATTATGCAACAAAACCTATCACTTCACAGGCAAAAACAATACATTAAACCACTTGCCAACTTGGTCACCTGGCTTCCTAGTCACTTGTTCTTTTTGAGAACCAAGCTACCTCTACTGCAAACCTGCTCCCCTTTTCAAACTGCATAGGTGACAAAATACAACATGCTTAAGTCCTATTTCAGGAGCTTTAGAACTTAACCCTTCCACAGGAATTGTTTTAACCTCAATGCTCCCCTTGTAAATGTGATTTAAACCAGATATTATCGGGACTCCTTTGGCTCAGGGCGTGATCGTAGAATCCTGGAATGGAGTCTCACATTGGGCTTCCTTCATGGAGCCTGCTTCTCCCTCTGCCTATGTCTCTGCCTCTCTCTGTGTCTCTCATAAATAAATAAAATATTAAAAAAAATAAAATAAAAATAAATAAACCAAACATATCACTGAAATAGTCTGTAATCTAGACAACCTACCTACTATCTTGCACCTCTTTACTCCTGCTGGATCCCTTAAAAGTCAAATTTAAAGAGAACTTAGTGAAGAAACTTTGAAATCAGTTGAGTAATTGACATGGCACTAATTCTATTATTAACCACAGTGGTCAGAATTACTTCATTCCTCATATCCCAAACGTATTCATTTTTGTTTTTTTCAAAGATTTTATTTATTCATTCATGAGAGACAGAGAGAGAGAGAGAGAGAGAGAGAGAGAGAGAGAGGCAGAGTCACAGGCAGAGGGAGAAGCAGGCTCCATGCAGGAAGCCTGATGTGGGACTTGATCCTGGGACTCCAGGATCATGCCACAGGCCAAAGGCAGGTGCTAAACTGCTGAGCCACCCAGGGATTCCCCCCCCTCAAAACATATATTTATGTTAAAATTGTCACCAAGGGGCATGAGGAGTGGCAGCGAGAGTACCATAATTCTTCTAGAGTGAAAAGAATGTAATTTGGTTTATTCAAGTCTGTGCTCACAATTGTATTTCTTCTTCTGGTTAAAGATCATGTTCCTGAGCTCAAGCAATGAATAAGAGAAAGTGCTATTCTATTACTCAATTCAAGTTATTTTATTAAGTTGTGTTCACCCCCACTTCGAAAAGGTAAAAAGGTTTATTCTTCAAATCTGTACACATCTTGACCCTTATTTGAGCAGAAATAGCCACTGTTCCATGACTGGTACCACAGGTGAAATTAAAAGGCAACCCTGAGAAACACACCTGAGTACATGTAAACCTGGGAATGTCTGAAAAAGAATACTGTCTCAGTATTCTGGTTGTGGTATTGTACCACAGTTTGCAAAATGTTATCCCCGAGAGAAACTGAGTAAAGGGCATGGGATCTCTACCATTTCTTCCGACTGCACATAAATCAACAAACATCTCAATAAAATTTTCAACTAAAAAAGTAAAGCCTGAAGCCATGATGTATATAATTTACTTAATGTGAGTCAGGAAAAATACTGTGTGCATCTACTGAGAGTAGTGGGTGGAGGGAAGAAGGATGGAAAATAAAACAAATGGGGTAAACCTTTACATTAAGTGATTCTGTGTAAAGTATAAACAGGTGTTCTTTGTATCATTCTTGAAACTTTTCTGTAGGTTTAAAGTTATTTATAAATAAATTTCCACACACCCATCCAATTTACACTGAGGTGTATCAATGTTTATATCATGATACTCCCATCACTATTATTGTTTCCTCATCACCAGTTTTACAGAAGTACCATCTCATTTGGATTTCCTTTATTTGGGTTGGCATGTTCATCATTTTTGTAGTTTCTATTATAATAGAAATATTTTTCTTACTAATTTGTGATTTCTTTTTACCAATGCTAAGCCCTTGTCATATTTGCTACCAATGTTTTAAACACAGTAATTCTGAAGTTTTCCTCAAGGCATTCTAAATAATTCCATCCTGAGTAATGCTTTAAGGGAAAGTAAGAGGATACTCAGGTAACCATGCTTAAGTTTTATTGGCGTTTTTAGTTACCACTGCAAAGTCCTTTTGATGTCTTCACGCCAGCCACCCAGTATGCATCGCAATGCCATCCAATGTAGATAGTGTAATAATGGCATCCAAACAGAAAGGAAATGGAAGGATACGTTTTTTTTTTTTTTTTTTTTTTTTGCCTCAGCATGCCACACACATTGAACAAAGTCTTCTTCTATTTAGTCTAAAGTCTAAATTGTCTCTAGAAAGTTTTAATCATCCCATCAGAAATGTAAACTCCATAAGAGATGGGCAGTTAGAAAACGGTCAAGTTTAAGGAAGTGGTTGTCAGTTTATTTTTAATGTATAAACTGATTCTCTTTCAAATCATTATTTCCAGAAATCAGAGTGACGTGTCCAGTTAGGCAGTAAAACTACAAGCTTCTAATATTTCCCATAAGCCAAGAGACAATAGCCTCTTTCACCATTCATATTGGAAAAGCACAATGTCATGTAATTTATATAAGCCATAAATGGAACGAACGGGAGCTCCATGAAGCTTGAGACCAGCTAACAGGAGCCTTGCTAAATCTATTAAATATGTAGTCACTATAACTCCAAGTATATTTATAAAATCTGTAATTTCATAACTTGAGTGTCACAACATAGTAATACTTTCACCGCAAAGAACAGGCAGAAAATATCTTAGTTTGTATGCCTGAACCCATTAAGATTTAAATTTAAAAGATAACAGAGTTTGTGTTCCACATTGTAACATTTTTCAGTAAGATACTATGAATATTTACTTTGGAAAGATTAGTATTATTTCCATTTATTCTAACACACTAATATCTTAAAAGAATCAGATCATCTTAAGCCATTCCATGTGAATCATAAACAGCAAAATGGTAAAAGAAACAGCTATAATCTGGCAAGAAATGGAAAAACTTTCAGTCCAAAAAGCTCAATAAACTCAAATCAGGATACTAAACTTTATATTTTATGTGATTAAATATTCGTATCTTTATATGACAGAAGTTTTAATCATATGCAATTCAAATGAGCTACATAAATTAATTACATAATGAGGAAATCTGTACATTACCTGCTGTTCAGGTCCACATATTTTATTTTAAAAATTGGTATGCACACTTGTTTTCATTTCCCATAAGATCTAAATTACCTAGGAAAGCTGAAAGGAAGCTAGGCGAATATCTGCTGTTAAAAACCTTACTATACTTTCAGGAAAAACTGATGTTTAAAACAAATTCACATTCATTCAAAATGTGCCGCCTGCATATGAGAACAAGTCTTATGTGGGGCTGTTGGCTGTATCCCAAGGTAAATTAGTTCAGGTTATACCTTGCTGATTCCAACGGGCATAAATGAAACCTTAAAACTCACAGGTGTGGGATTACTTCACATGCAATTCTAGCAAAAATAAGTAGTTCTTTTCTAATTATACTGCTCACTACCAGGAACAGAAGGGCAGAGTGCTAGGCTTGCAGTGGGCACTACTCTTCCTGTTTTAAAACTGTGTGCTGGGTGGGGAGAAGAGGAGACACTGGGAGGAAGGGAAAGACAGGGCCTGAGGCGCAAGTCTTCCCAGGTATGAAGCTGAAAGAGGAGATTTTAATGAAAATACTTAAGGATCCAGTAGCTGGGGGAGGGAGGGGCAATAAGAATTTCTAGAAACACTTGTATTCTTGTGGAAGGGAGCAAAATGTCTGTCAGGGTATCTGCGCAAGAGTAAAGAAAACACCAGAGCGAACGTTACATATTACAAGAAAATTAACTTCTGCATTGGCCGCAAAAACAGGCCCTTTTTAGAACAATCCTTCTCTTTGCATTCTGGATGTGCTCAGTGGCCCTTTCTCAGGGTAGCCCTGAGGAATCTCACCGCTTCCATGGTCACTCCATTAAATCAGAACCTTTGGGACTTCTCTGACCATTCCTACCCCTACGTCCCCCACCTCTAATTCAAGGCAAGTCGCTTCCCAGGCCCCATCCCGTAAAATGACAGAGTCCTTCATTACTCATTAATCTACAAAATACAACCAAGAAACTTCTCTGCGCGCTTCTTTCTTTCTTTCTTTCTTTCTTTCTTTCTTTCTTTCTTTCTTTCTTTCTTTTTTTTCTTCTTAAACCATTCAAATAACTCAAAGATGCAAGAATAACTTCTACAGTCGGGGGTGACAATGTGTAAAGTCAACATTTTCTCGGGATACCAGTACCTTCCAAGCCCCCCGGTGCTGATCCAGGATCGCTCTTTCTTGGCAGGGCGAGGCCCCTGGATGGAGGAGCCGTGCCTGTTAGCCCTTGTTTGATTTGACTCGAAAACACGTTTTCCCCATTCTTGAAGCCCTGCCCTTTTTTTTTTTTTTTTTTTTTTTAATGCTTTCCACCGCCCAAATGTGAGGTTTACCTCTCCCTGGAAAAAAAAAAAAAAAAAAAAAAAGCCAGCCGCACACACATGCCACAGCTCCGCCTGGCAGGACCTGCTCGCTCCTCCGCGCCTCGGGGTCAAACTGAAGACAAACCGGTTTATTCTGTCGATGCAGTCCTTACAAAATCATTTAGTGGAGGGAGGTGGGGGCGCGGGGGGTGGATGCAGGTAAAGGTGTGAAGGAGTTCTCAGCCGCAAGGTGAGACTTACATGCTGGCATCACTGCGCTGAGGTCGCCGGGGCCGCGCAGTCGGGTCCGCGGCCTCCCGGCTCCGCTGCTCGCGTCCCCCCGGACCCGGCGCCCGGGCGCCGCCGGCCCGCCCGCCCCTCCTTCACGCGCCTCCCGGCGGGTCCCCCGCGGGTCCCCGGCTGGGGCGGCGCAAGGTGGAAGGCCCCGCGGCCGGGTTCGAGCGCCGATCCCCGCGGCCCGGGCCGGGCGGGGCGGCAGGTTCCTCCTCGCAGGCAAGTCGGAGAAAAGTTAGGGCGACAGGGCGAGGGCGACAGGGCGAGGGCGAGGGCGAGGGCGACCGCGGGGCGCCGGGGCGCTCGAGCGCTCTGGGCCGGGCGGGGGTGGAGGGCTCTGACCCCGCGACTCGCGGGCGGCGCACGTGGTCGCGCTCCGTGGCCTCGCCCCCCGCCCCCTCCCCCTCCCCCGCCCCCTTCCCGCCCCCGCCCCCAGCCCGCGGGCTCCCGCCGCGCCCTGGGCCCGGGCCGGGGGCTCAGGTGGCTGCCCCGGCGGCGCGCGGCGTCTGGCCCGGCCCGGCCCGGCCCGGCGCTCCGCCGCCCCCCGCCCCCGCCCCCGCCCCCGCCCCCCGAGCGCGGCCGCCCCACCCAGGATCGCCCGGCCCGGGGCCGAAAGAAGTGTGACCGCGGGGCGGGGGAGGCGCGCCCCACGACGGGCAGCCGGCGGGCGCGGCGGGGGCAGCCCCGAGGTCGGCGGGAAGGGAGCCGGGGGCGCGGGGGCGCGGGGGCGCGGGGGGCGCGGGGGGCACCTCCTCCCTCCTCCCCCCTCCTCCTCCCCCGGCCCGCCGCCGCCTCGCCGCGCTGGGCTTCTCGGGTCCTGTCCCGTCCCTTCCCTTCCCTGCTCTCTTCTCTTTCTGTCCTCTCTGCCCCTCTCTCCTCTCTCCGCTCTTTCTTCCTTCTTTTGTTCTGCTTCCTAAAAATTGGAGCGAAGGGGGGGGTCCGTCTGCTCCCCGGCGTCCTCGGCCCTCGGTCGCCGCGCCTGGGGGGAGCTGGTGCTCTGCGGCCGCACCTTCCCCACGCGGAGCGCCAGGGCCGGGCCGGGACGCGCCGCGCCCCCCGCAGATGCACCTGCCACCTGCTCCCCCTCATCCGCCGACACCCATAGTTCCATAAATCGATATTCACCCTTTTGCCTTGGAGTTCCGTCGTCTTCACTAAATGCCTCTAAATGCCGCCACGGAGTGCTGATCCTTAAAAACCTTTGCCATTGCCTCTAGTTTGAGCTGTTCACGTCCCATCCAGAAAGAAGTATTGGAAGGGGAGGTGGGTCCTGCGATATGAGAGGAAGCAGACTCGGGGGTGGGGGCGGGTGCTGCCCGTGGGTGCAGAGGGATTCAGTGAAAGCAAAACTTGGTAGGACTAGTGACAAACTTGGTTGACAGTTTTGATTGAGACCGTCCTACCAGAGCCCTATTACTTCACTGGGACTGAGAGCTAGGACTAGATAAGTTGCGCTTTCTTTTAAAATCGGCACCATTAAAAAAAAAAAAAAATGGGGGGGATATTACCAGGGGGCTGGGAAAATGTTCATATAACATTTCATTCAGCAGAATTGATTTGCAAATACAAATTCCATTACTCATTGGGGAAAGTCCACTGCCTGGACTCCAGGGCTCCTACAAAGTAGCTAACTGGCGAAAAAAACTGGACACACCTCCTTGGTGATGAGAAGAGAAAAAAAAAAAAAAAAAGTACTCACACTTGGAAAGTAGCTCCCTTCCCCCTCGTGAACTGACGGAGTTAATCCGTGAAATGCTGGAGGCAAATGTTCTGGTGATAGAGCTGTGCTCCCCACCCAGAGCCAGAGCAGCCCAGCTTAAACTGTGAGCATGCATATGCATACATGCACAGGCCACAGAAGTGCCAAAGAACTTATATAACATCGACTGGCTACTGATAGAAAACTGTTGGGGTGGAAAAGAAGTAGAGCAGGACTTGAGGATAGACAGCTACTGGCAGAAAGGAAGCTGGCACACTGCCACCAGATTCAGAGGCTTGAAAATCCAGGGTGTGTTCTTCTTGTGACTCTTATCAGTGTTTATTTTGATGAATAAACAGTTTAATTAATGGAGACATTGAATTTAGCACCTAAGGGAAACTGAAGATCCTCTGTCCCATGCTCTCTTAACAGAACGGGAAATGAAACCCAGAGATGTGAGGTCGGCAGTAACTAGCTAGAAGTGGCCAGGGGCTAGGATCCAGGCCTTCCAATTCAAATCCGTCTCTAGGACACCAGAACATCCTAGGAAAATTTAAGTTCCACTCATAGAATTTTCTTTAGAGCAACAATATTTATTATTTCTCAGTTTAGGAATGTGAGTACAGTTTAGCCCAGTGTCTCACAAGACTGGCTGAGGCTACAGTCTCACCTGAAGATCTGACCGAGGAGCACGCTGCTTCCAAGCTCATACATGTAGCTGTTCACTCAGAATTTTAAAGCTAGGAAACGTAGGGCAAACAATGAAATATGAATAACTGCACTGGAGTTCTTTAGAGAAACAGGACGAACAGGATGTATATGTACATATAAAGAGTGATTCAGAAATTAGCCCATGTGATTATGAAGGTACAAGTCCAAAATCTGCAGAGTAGGCCAGCAGGCTAGAGACCCAGGGAGGGGAGAGTTACAGGCTAGGCCTAAGGTAGTCTGTTGGCAGAATTTCCTCTTGTTTGCGGGAGATGAGTCTTTGTTCTTATTTATGGTCATGAACTCATTTGGAACAACAGGGAGCCTCTAGTGAAAATTAGGCATGAAACGAGGACTAACAGCCCCCCCAAATGAGGCAGCTCTAAGTAAAACTGAGGATTGGATGATACTGGTACATGTGGTCGGTGCTGCCTGGAGCATCCCAGGAACTCATAGGCCCCCTGGGGTGACCACATCTTTGCTCCGATCTGGAAGACACCCAACATCTAGCTTTCCCAGTATTTTAAAATCTGTCCCCAGTACATGTCTTATTAGAAAGTGAATTAGGACAAAGTGGTGAAATAAAGGTTTATCTCTCTAGTTTGTAAACAGAAAAAAAAAAAAAAAAGAGGCCTATTAAGGCCTTCCACTAATTGGGTGAGGCCCACCTACATTATGGAGCAGAATGTGCTTTACTCTATGTCCACTGATCTAAATGTTACCCTCGACTAAAAATCATCATCACAGAAACATCCATGATAATGTTTGGCCAAATATCTGGATGCTGCGGACCAGCCAAATCAAACATTACTATGATGTTTCAGTTCATCATAGTAACTGAAACAAATGTATATATGTCTAGATGATAGGAATAGTATATTTACATGTGCTGTTATATGCTGAAATGTTCATAAATGGATATATTGTTATTTCTATATGATTAAATAAATCATAGGTAAAATATTTCCTGAGACAGGGCCTTTCATTGATCAGTACTTAGTAAAATATGTGTACTTCTGTCCTCGAACTGAGGATTTGTTCTTTTTCTTTGAAAGAGCATGTTAGGGAAAGGGAGTATGAACAGGAAAGGACATGACCTTTTAATGCAACAACTCGAATTCAAAATGTGTTCCTGTAATTTACCAGCACTATGAACTCTGGCAGTTTTCTATCTAAACTATAAACGTGATTTGTAATAATGCTTATAATACCTAACTCATGGAGTCAGTAGGCAGATTCAATGTGCTGAAGAGACAGAGCAAGCACCCAGAATATTTCCTGGAATTTGGTAATATCGGTTGCCTCTGCCTGTCTCATACATCATCCTAAAACTGAAAGTGCCAGGACCACATTCCTTTGCACACAGGAATCCTCTGACAACATTCCAGACAAAATGAATATTGAACATCTGTTTGAATCTTTAGCATTGATGAACACTCAACTATGAGAAACTTCCTCTTTCTGTTGATTGAATCAAACATTCATGCCATCAACTTCCATTCACAACAAGGACATTCTATCTTCCACAAAAAGCCTTTCAAATCTCTGAAGGCAGCTAGCATCTCTCTCTACTCAGCTTTTCCTTATTCAGTGTCCCCAGCCATGGTCATTTTCATCATTCAGTGCCTGGCTCCTCACTACACATATGATTCACCCTTTCCTATCAAAACGGGAGTCAACATCAGCCCTCTTGACGATGTACTCAAAGTGGATTCCACATCTCACTCCTGATTACACTGAGATCTTTACCTTTCCTGAACTGGATATTACTCTTGAGTAAATAAAAGCTAATAGTGACCTTTTAAGCAGCCACAGAAGATATTTATAGTAAGAATAGGAATACCTATTATCATCTTGATCATCTACTACATGGCAGAGAATATATAAATTTTACGCCACAAAGCCGTTCAAGATACGTATCTTAATTCATAAATAATTCAATCCAATTTCTGTTTTCATCTCTCATTCTGCCTTAATCATTTCGATTCCTCCCCTTCTCACCAGGCTAGTTGCTTTCTTCAAGGAGGGTAGAAAAACATGGTCCTTGATTTGTCTGATGTCAGTAGACATCAACCTCTCGGTCCCTCCCTGATCATCAGTCCACACAGGTTCTCAGTCTTGTCAGTGAGGTCCCACCAGGGTTGTGACTCTCTCTTGACTTCCCGATGGCCATCACTGTCTATCCGCTTTGTCTCTCCAAGCGGCTCTTCCCATTCTAGGCCCTTGGTCCCTCTCTTGGAATCATAGGTACAGGAGAGGCAGCATTCAGGAAACCACTCAGCTCTCTCTGCTCTAATACACCCATGATCTATCTTACTTCCGTTTTTAACCAGAGAAGGGGGATAGCTTCTCTCTCTCTGCTATGTCTCAACATTTCAACTGTACCTCCACTCCTCTCAGTTCTCTTGGTGTGATACTTAGGGTATGAAAAACAAATCCAGACATCCTACATGCTTTCTCTTTTTTCTCTGCCCCATTATTTCCAGAAGCTGTGAGCATCCATCAGCTAGAAGCTTGAACAGGGAGAAGGAGAAGGGGACATAAGTAAAGGGAAAAAGGAAAACAAAAAGTTAATCTCACAAAAATAGCATGCCTCCACAAATTCAAGTGTTTTGCAAATGATTATTATTCCTCTTTAAAGATAGGAAATTAAAGTTCAAAGTGGTTAAGCAATTTACCCAAGATCACAGCACGTAAGGAAAAGCTGACCCCACGCCAATCTGAGTGACTTCCAGTGTTGTCCTTTTCCTATGACCTCTCCTCATCTTTTCACATGAGCTATTACCAGGTCAGACAACCCATCCTGTCCCAAAGCAATAATCTGAATCCGTGTCAGGGAGCCTAGTACATTTTATTTTGTTGCATTCAATCCAGCAGATCAGTTTGCAGAAATCAGTGGTTCCTTTATTAATCTTGTTAACAATATTTTCCAAGTTTTTGTTACATGAAAATTTAATGATTCTATTTCCTATATTTGAGTCATAAATGACCATACTGACCCCAGCAACGCCCTGTGGGATTCCATGAGGAGCCTGCTACCTAATGCTGATTTACTAATAATCGATGTTGGAAGACACACATTTCCAACCAGTTATTATTTGTCTTACCTTACTCTTATACAATATATTTTCCCCAGCTGGGGCCCCCAGATGATCACAAGATACTGTATACATCAGGAAATTCATATAGCTTTTATAGTCTCCTGATCTACTTACAATCTAGACATTCTAGTTTTCATCCATGAACATGAGTTTGAGGATCGGACTTATTTTTGGTCAGCTCTTACTGGCCCTTAGTAATACCTCATTCTGTTCCAGTGCTCAAAGCTATCTTTTGTATAACCCATCCTTAACTAGGAGAAACATTAATTTCAGTAATCCTGCTTCCCACGAATCCTTTTTTCCTATGACAAAAATCAAAACAAATTATGTATTGTTTTAAAGGTGACATGACATGCTTTGTGAGTCTGATTCTCAGAGTCTTTGGTGATTAACGTAGGCTGCTGTGAATTTCATGTGCTGACAGCTAGTTCTGTAGTTTTCCATTGATAATAAAATTATTAATATTGGGATGCCTGGATGGCTCAGTGTTTGAGCATCTGCCTTTGGCTCAGAGCATGATCTCGGGGTCCTGGGATGGAGTTCCACATCAGGCTCTCTGTGCATGGAGCCTGCTTCTCCTCCCTCTTCCTATGTCTCTGCCTCTGTGTGTCTCTCACGAATAAATAAATAAAACCTTTAAAAAAATACTAATATTGACAGCAATTACCACCATTAGGGCTGCCTATGCACGTGATACTCTATTGAGTATACCTGCAGTATCTCCTTTATTTTTCACACCAACACTATAGATACAAAGATTTGGCCTAAAAGAGTCTAGGCAACCAGAACTTAAGTTCAGTTTTTTTTCCAACTCAACGCCCATACCCTTGATCCAGGTCTAGGTATACTTGCCTGGAACATTTATGTTCAGGTTTTAGTGTACGATCTGGCCAGAAGAAATGCAAGGAAAAAAGATGTGGGTTCCAGAAGTATGAGTATACAGTTGTTTCTGCTATTGTATTTCCCTGCTTTTAAAACCACTCCAAAACTGGCTTTCGCTAGCAGGGTGTCTGAGAATCCAGCAGAATATATAAACTTCAGAGTTTCAAACACTGGGAAATAATCCTGAATTATATAAGAAAATCAAATGTAAACTAATGCAACAATGAGAGGTACATTCATTGAAGTAATTATTAATTTCCCTTTCACTGATTTATTCATCAATAAAATTATTGATTGCCTACTTCATGTCAAGCATTGTTCTACACACTGTAATTATAGCAATGGATAAAAATAAAGTCTCTGCTTTCATCGAGCTTAAATTCTACTTGGAGTGGGAGGGGAGGTCAATGATAATGTAATAAAAAATAGATTTATAGTATGCAGATGATGAGAAGTTCCTTGAAATAAAAACAAGGAGATATTTTAAAAGATTGTGACGACAGGTACTATTTTCTACAGAGTGGTCAGGGAAAGCCTCTCTGATAAGATGTATCATTGAAGAAATTTGAATTAAGTGGAGAATAGAAACAGGCAGTTATATGAAGGGAGAGGCTTTAGTGTTTAGTCTTGTTTAGTGTTCTAACAAGAAGGATAATGCCCTGTAGTCCTATAGGCTTAGCCTGCATATCAGAGCAAGGATAACAGAGAGGCAGGACTTGAAGGAAAAAGAGGGAATGAGATCTGAGAGATAACAAAAGTCTTATTGATTGATTGATTGTCTTATGGGCAAGAGAACAGATACTGAAATTTTTTATGGGATTAGTAAATATTGGAATAATCTTGAATAGACAGAAGTGTGGTCCATAGAATCTATGGAGTTAAAAAATGGAAGCAGAGAGACTATTTAGCAGGCTGCATCATCAAAGAAAGATAATAATGGTTTGAACCAGGGTGATAGAAATAGAAGTGGTGAGAAGTTATTGGACTTCGGATTTTTTTTTAATATTTATTTATTAATGAGAGAGAGAGAACGCAGCAGAGACACAGGTAGAGGGAGAAGCAGGCTCCATGCAGGGAGTCCGACATGGGACTTGATCCTGGGTCTCCAGGATCAGGCCCTGGGCTAAAGGCAGCGCTAAACCACTGAGCCACCTGGGTTGCCCATGGACTTGGGATATTTTGAAGGTGATTTGTTGATGATTGGATATGAAGCAGAAATGGGGAGTCCTCTGGCATTTTCACCTAGATAGCTGAGTGAATGAAGTTGATAGTGACTGAGAGAGAAGCAGGTCTGGGAGGGAAATCAACAGTTCAGTTTTGGACATGGTAAGTCTGAGATGTCTATTAATACATGTGACTATCACCCTGCCTGGAATATGCTAGGTGTTTGATAAAAGTTAGTTACTTAACTAAGCAAGCATTGCCTTCTAAGATTTTTCTTGAGATCTCTGTCAAGCTTCTTTGGCAATTATTTGTAGAATAAATTTTCACAGAAGAGTGAGAGGTTTCATGAAGTCGTGAAGAATAGGTTTGATTCTCAGTGACAGCGGAAAAGAGTGAGAATATGAAGCAGTGGGGCTGTTTTAATCACGATGTAGGAAATGATGATAAATACTTGAGGGCAAGAGAGGAAATGGCCTGGCTACAGTCATAGATTCTAGAGGCTGATAAGGAATG
The DNA here is from genome assembly GCF_011100685.1 of Canis lupus familiaris. NCBI lineage: Eukaryota > Metazoa > Chordata > Mammalia > Carnivora > Canidae > Canis > Canis lupus. Next base: position 34,199,323 of record NC_049222.1, on the reverse strand, counting down.
AAAGGCTAATTGATGGCAGATTGTTGGAGGCTTGGAGGGTCAGACTAAGGAGTTTGACTTATTTTTAATTGTCTTCTGTTTTTGTTTAGCTTGTTGGCAAGGGAGCCACAGATGAAAGCAATGTTTGTAGAGAATTAATCAGGATGGACTATAGTAGAAAGATTTATGCAAGAGGAGGACTGTAGTAGCTCTGAGTGAGAAAATAAATATTGTGAGAAAAATGGAAGTGGAAAGCAAGCAACAGGTTCAAGAGGCTTATGAAGGCAAGGAGATATGATTCTTATCTAATCCAAACTTACGAAATGGACTTCTAAGGTCTTTGATGCTTGGCATCATGCCGACAAAGTATGATTGATTGGATTCTTGTTAATTTACACAATTATACATGATCCTTTGCTATTTTTACATGCTATAGCTTTGGGAGTCATGAGGGCTGTTTACCAGGGTGGTGGTTCTCTTTCTCAGCACATGGTAGGAGGGCTCTTTCCTTTACCTAGGATGTTAGGCATAGGAATGTGACTTGCTTTGGGAAATAGGATATGAGCATAAATGGTATGTGTCACTTTGAGATGGAAGTTTTTAAAAAGTAGAGTACAAATTCATCACCGTCTCTTCCTGATGCAGTCACTGGCAATATTAAAAAACGGTGGAGATTGCATCAGCTGATTTCATCAGTTTCAGAGTGTGGATGATTGAAGCAGCTACTCCAACAAAACTATAGGGTCAAGTGTGAGTGAGAAATATGGTTTTGCTCCTAAAAGCCACTAAGACTTGGGATTATTTGTTATTAGGATATAATCTAGCTGATCCTGACTGATACAGTAACTGTTATCTAAAGAATTGATAAAGTGTTAATCAAATGGCAAATATATTAATACTTTAAAGGGACATATTTTATGTGGAAAATCATATCTTTCCTTTCAATACTATGGAGCCACAGTATAACTCTTGAACTGTAATGATATTCAAAACTGGCCAAAAAGAGACAAGCAAACAGGAATAGTTTTTATTATGTATTTGCTTTCCTGAGTTGATTCTATACAAGTTTTCTTTGATCCACTTTTTTTTTGTTTTAAATCAAAGGAAAGTAATTTTGATCTTCAGATGACAGGTATCTCCAAGTCCCACTGAAGATGGAGTTTGAAGATAAAATGTTTCATCATTGGGGCACCTGGGTGGCTCAGTGGTTGAGCATCTACCTTTGGCTCAGGGCGTGATCCTGGGGTCCTGGGATTGAGTCCCACATCGGGCTCCCTGCATAGAGCCTGCTGCTCCCCCTGCCTATGTCTCTGCCTCTCTCTCTCTCTATGTCTCGCATGAATAAATAAATACAATCTTTAAAAAGAAATGTTTCTTCATCATGAAAAATAGATGTTAAGTGGTGGGTTAAATGGTGAAAATGATTATTTAAGAATTGAAGAATGCCTTACGAACTTGAGCACACTTATTCAGAATTAATTATTTAAAAGGTTGAAGTTTAGTACATTTGTTCTGGTTTTTCAAAAATTGTGCTTAAAAACCAAGTTACAGTATAAGCTTCAAAATATGTAAAATCTTAATCATTCTGAGCTCATTGAATTTATACTCTGAAATAGTACTTTTACTCTGCTGCAGCTTTGAATTAAGTGCAATTTCTTAACATTGATGGAGTTAATCCGACCTTTTTCTATTTAACACATTTTTATTTAACATACTTATGTGCTATAATCTTGTCCCTGTTTATAAATAAATATATGAAGTGTCAAGAACGATAGTAGCTATCATTTCTAATACTAGTTTTTAGGACCTAACTACTACATCCTACTAAATCTTACTGCAATGCTAAGTGGCTCTAAAATAACCATCTCTTATGCCAAGTTTTAGTCCAGAAAATTTAAAACAAAAATCAAAATCAGCATATTGCTTATATTTCTTTTTTTTGCTTATATTTCTAAAAACACTAATAAATGCCATGCATATACATATAAACACAAACACAGACACACAAAATACATGACCCATCAAACATGTATAAGTTGACAAAATTCTCATATCAATATTTAGAGAAAAAATTAAGTAGAGCTATTAATCTGCATAGAGTCAGCTTCGTGGGGTTTTTAGAAAGGAAAAATTGATCTTAGATTTTTAAATTCATATATTCCTTAGCAAAATGATGACTGCTTTAAAATCTCCACTGCTTGAAAGAATAGGTTTTTTTCATTACAGATTTATTTTGCAGTCCAAGATATCTATTCACATATTGGAAATGTTTGAATATATATTTTCTAAAAGTTTAGGCATACCTAAGTTCCAACTAGGTCATTGATTATTGATTTGATATTTAGTGTGCTAATTGACATGGAATATTGTCAGAATTTGGACTTTTTTTCTCTTCTTTCATAACACCCTTCATCTTATTTTCTGTGCTTGTCTTAAAGAAATGAATTTTATTGTTAGAATTGTCTGGCAGAGTCAGAATAATTGAGAACAAAGGAAGCACAATCCCAGGCTAAGAAATATAACTGAAAATAAGACATGCCTCTTAGATAGTACATGAGAGTTGTTAAAAAATGGAATGAACTGTCAAAGCCTGTTTCAAATGGTACACAGAGAGGAGCTACTCATTGAACTTAGCTTTGAAGTAGAGGCCTCAAAGAGTAAGAAATCAAGAAGTTCTAAAACCTGGATCCAGCAGAAGGAGCAATGAGTTTGGGGCTCCAGCAGAAAGCAGAGCACAGTGGAAAAACACACAGGTGGGAACCACAGATGCAGAGATACAAACCCAGGCTTTCCCACTCCATCAGGTGGCCTTGGCAGAGGATCTTAAACCTGATTCCATATCTATAAGTGGGAATAAATGATGCCCAGTTTCATTTATTATTATTATGCTTAGAAATACTATTAGTAAAGTGTTTGACAGAGTTAGAGCTTAGAGATGACAGGAGCTATTATTATTAATTTTAATTGGAAACAGAATCAGATCTTTCCTTGAGAAAAAAAAAATCCCCTCAGTGAAGAAGGCAAGATTCACTAACAGAATAAATAGCAAAAATTAGTTAAGTCAAACCAAGTTGGGTTCGCTGACTCTGTTTAATGTCTGTATGTTCTCATCTTGGTTATAGTTGTAGGCAACTTTCTTAGAGTCGCAAAATAGATTTTGCTGACCAACATAGAAGAAAGACAAAGATCTTGAACTACGGAGGTATGACACACCCACCCAAGATTTTTTGGTGTTTCTGTGTTTACTGCAAATGTACAAGCCAAGTAAACTGGGTGGGTATTCAGCAAACCTGAAACCCTCCAACACAGTAGCTTTGTGAGCAATACCATTACCAGAAACTACTTTTTTCTGAGTTCTTTATAAACCAGTTCTGTTTTTGATTGACAAGAAAGCTACAAGACTCTTGTTCTCGTAATTTTATTGACCTGCCATTTGTATTACATATGGTTTTTTAAATAATTTCTTATTTGTTTTATTGAAACATTCTTAAATGCCTTTTCAAACTAGGGTTAAATTAATATATTGAGTTATATCACTTCATATCAACTTTCTTTTTACTGTAGTAAAATACACATAACATAAATTTACCATTTTAAACATTTTCAAGTGTACAGTTCAGTGGCATTAAACACATTCTAATTTCTGTCAGCCATTACTACTTTCTAGCTTCAGAACTTTTTCATCTTTCCAAACTAAAACTCCATCCTATTAAACAATAGCTCCTCTTTCTCACCTCCCCCAGTCTCTGGCAACCTCTATTACGCTTTCTATCTCTATGAATTTGATTTATTCTAGGTGCACCTATGCACCTTTGTGTCTGGCTTCTTTCACTTAGCATAAAGTCTTCATGTTTAATCTATGTTGCAACACATATCAGAATTTCATTCCTTTTTAAGGTTGTGGGTTTTTTCACTCCCAAAGGCGTAATTCATCAATTAACCTTATTTTTAATAGACTTTTTAAATAGCAGTTTAAGGTCCATAACAAAATCAAGAGAATGATATAGAGATTTCCCATATATCCTTCTGCCCCCACAGGTGCACAGCCTTTCCCATTGTCACCATAACCCGCCAGAGTGGTACATTTGTTGCAACTGATGAACCTACATTGACACATCATTATCATCTCCAAGTTCATGCTTTATGTTAGGGTTCTGTTATGCATTCCGTGAGTTTGGACCAATATATAATGACATGTATACATTCTTCTATAGTATCACACAGAATATTTTCATTGCCCTAAAAATCCTCTGCGCTCCATCTATTCATCCCTCCCTCCCCCTAACCCCTGGAACCACTGATCTTTTTACTGTCTCCATAGTTTTGCTTTTTCCAGAATGGCATATAGCTGGAATTATATGGTATGATTGGTTCTGTTCACTTAGCAATATGCATTTAAATTCCTTCCATGTCTTGGTAGCTCATTTCTTTCTAGTGCTGAATAATATTCCATTGTCTGGATATAGTACAGTTTGTCTATTCATTCATATACTGAAGAACACCTTTTTTTTAAAAAAATTAATTCTGGTATAATTAAGATACAGTGTTATATTAGTTTCAGGAGTACATTATAGTGACTCAACAGTTCCATACATCATCTAGTGCTCGTCACAACAAGTGCACTCCTTAATACCCATCACATAATTCACCCAACACCCTACCCACCTCCCCTCTGATAAGCATCACTTTGTTATGTGCTTTTCTGTTCTTTTTTTTTTTTTAAGTAAATCCTCAATGTGGGATTTGAACCCATGATCTTGAGATCAAGAGTTGTGTGGTCTACTGACTGAGCTAACCCTCCCCCTCCCAATCAGGTTGTTCTCTATAGTCTGTTTCTTAGTTTGTCTCTCTCTTTTTTTTTAACCTTTGCTCCTTTATTTCTGTTGCTTCTCAAATTCCACACATGAGTAAACTCATATGGTATTTATCTTTCTCTGACTGACTTATTTCACTTAGCATTATAACCTCTAGTTTTATCCATGCCATTACAAATGGCAAGATTTCTTTATTTTTGATGCTGAATAACATTCCATATATTATAATATTTTATATATAATATTCCATACATATAAAGAAAAAATGTATATATATCTTTGTTCATCTATCAAGGACACTTGGGCTGCTTCCATAATTTGGCTATTATAAATGTTACTATAAACATAGGGGTGCATGTGCCTTTGAATTACTGGTTTTGTATTTTGGGGGTAAATAGCTGGTAGTACAATTACTGGATCATAGGGTGGTTATATTTTTAACTTTTTGAGGAAACTCCATACTGTTTTTCACAGTGGCTCTACCAGTATGCATCCCCACCAACAGTGCAAGAGGGTTTCTTTTTCTTCACATCCTCGCCAACACTTGTTGTTTCTTGTGTTTTTTATTTTAGCCATACTGAAGGACATCTTGGTTGCTTTAAGTCTTGGCGGTTATGAAAGTATCTGCTGTAAATATCCACTTACATGTTTTTGTGCAGATATGAGTTTACAACACTTTTGCCTAAATACCAAAAAGCATCATTGCTGGATCATATGGTAAGGACATACTTAGTTTTGTAAAAAACTGGTGTATTCCAAAGTGGCTGTACCATTTTGCATTTCTACCAGCAATGAATCTGAATTCCTCTTGTTCCACATCCTTGCTAGCATTTGGTGTTGTCAATGTTATGGATTTTGACCATTGTATTAGGTGTGTAGTGATGTTTTATTCTAATTTGCATTTCCCTGATGACACGATTGGAGCCTTTTATATAATATTAACCTATCATTTGCTGAAGTTTCTGTTAAGGCCCATTTTTTAATTGAGTTGTTTCTTTTATTACTGGGTTTTAATTGTTCTTTATATATTTTGGTTAATAGTCCTTTATCAGATGTGTTTTTTGCAAATATTTTTCTCCTAGTCTGTGGCTTATCTTCTTATACTCTTGACCTTGTTTTTGGCAAAAGGAAATTTTTAATTTTAATAAAGTCTTTCATGGATTGTGCCTTTGGTGTTGTATCTAAAAAGTCATCCTTATACCCAAAGCCATGTAGTTTCTCTTATATTATCTTCTAGGAGACTAATGTTTTGGTTTTATATTTAGGTCTGTGATCTATTTTGAGTTAATTTGTATGAAGACTGTATGATGTGTTTCATGGAATTGGTTTTTTGCATGTGGCAAAAAATTTACACCACCATTAATTGAAAAAAGTATCTTGTCCCTATTGTATGCTTCTGCTCCTTTGTCAAAGATGAGTTACTGGGCAGCCCGGTAGCCCAGCGGTTTAGCACTGCCCTCCGCCCAGTGTGTGATCCTGGAGACCCAGGATCGAGTCCCACATCAGGCTTTCTGCATGGAGCCTGCTTCTCCCTTTGCCTGTGTCTCTGCCCTTCTCTCTCTCTATGTCTGGCATGAATAAATAAATAAAATCTTTAAAAAAAAAAAAAAGATGAGTTACTATGTTTATGTGGGTCTCCTCTGGGCTCTCTATTCTGTGCCCCTGATCTATTTGTTCACAACTACCACACCCTTGAATACCATGGCTCTATAGTAGTTTTGACATCAGCTCATGTCAGTTTTCTGACTTTATCTTCCTTAACATTGTGTTGGCTAATTTGAGTCTCTTGCCTTTCTATATAAATTTTAGAATGAGTTTTTTAATACCCACAAAATAACTTGCTGTGGTTTTGGTTGATTGTTACACATATTTTTAAAAATTTAATTCTTGGAGTTTGGAGGGTGTCCTGTAGGAATCACATGTAACATTACAAAGTGGTCAGTAAACCCAAGACTTTTTAAATGGAGTTAACATGGTAATCAGAAACAGGACAAACAGGACGGGGCTGGTAGAGTCCATGTTGATTGCAAGTTTATGACCCTTCTGCTACCCAATTCTAGCTCTGATAATAGGTCCGAGATTGTGCATATGGATAATAACGCCCAGCTGGCTCAGTTGGTGGAGCGTGTGACTCTGGAGCTCAGGTTTGTGAGTTTGACCACAATGATGTGGGTAGAGATTACTAAAAAATAAAATATTAAAAAAATAATCTCACTAGTTCAGAATTTAATTCTTATCATTGAAATTTTGCTACATTGTTTTTGGAGAACCAAAAATATATTCAACCTGAAGGAAAATAGAAAAAATTAAACTCCCCATTCTTGCCCCTTTTCCCTTCCTTCATTATCCAGCATTAAATATTTGAGCAAAAATAAAAACAAAAAATGCTTGCAATGACTACAATACTACGTAGTAAATAAGAGAAAGAAGGAAGTGTACTTCTACAGAGTTAACAGCAAGCAAAATCTTTTTTCCAATAAAAACTTTTCCTTTGTAGACTATTTTAATATGCCACAGAACTAATAATTATGTTTAAAAAGTGGCAATAAAATTAAAGGAGACAAGAAGGAGGTGCCTTCCATGGAAGCCAGAATTAAAAACTTCTTTTGAAGCTGTGAAATATCATTAATCTTTGAGTGAAGTGAAAACAATCCTCCCTCTATTCTCACATAGACAGCTGCTAATGGTTAGGTAGTTTCAGGAAAAAAAATATTTTGACGTGGAAAATGCTAGTGCATTTGGGCATGGGAAACTACGTCTAGAATCCAAACTTATTCAACCAATAAAACATTTTTTAAAATGTATTTTGTTAAAAATATTTTTAAATGGTATGTTCAAGAGTACCCTAATGATATTTTTAAATAATTTCTCTACCATATTAATACTTTTATAATCAGTTTCTCCTCACTTATTTAAAATTTTTCAGCTGGTATCAAAGAAACCATCATTCATACCACAAATTGGGTTTTTTTGTTTTGTTTTGTTTTACTTTGCCAGCATCTCCATATACATTCATTAAATTTAACATGGCTACTGTTTACATGCTCAATACCACTTATGGTCTATGGAGTTGCATCATTAGCTCACATATTTCTATTTTTATATCTGGCCATTGATTTAAGTGGAAGGAAATCTTTGCCAAAATTAATAAGATTCATGTCTGTGAATGCCTGGTCATTTTTATGATTTCCCCAAATGAACCTAAATCACAGATCTTGCTTTCTCAACTGAGCTAGACTCCATAAGCTTCTACTCTTATAATCAAAGCATAAAATCATTGGCGTAGGAACTGAGTCCAACAAAGCTCAAGAGAACTATTAATCTATTCCTGCTAGACACTGTTTGGTCTTTAGTCTTTTTCATCGCGCTAACACAATAAACACAAAATAGAGTCATATTCGTAAGTGGCTAGATTTATTCTTCAACCATATTTAAAATGGCTACTGTCTCTTAAAGAAGAAATTATCCTATAATGATTATCCTAAATCATTATAAATTAGATGAGAAAATATAAAAATTATTTGTTATAATTCCTTGTGTTTGACTCTCTGAGCAAGTCATGAAACAATTAGAAATTTCTTATGTTTAATTATTAGCAAATCAATATTTCCCGAGTTTCTAATATGTAAAGGACTCAATGAGAGGTATTATTCAATATTTCATAGAAAGTGGAATGATAATCCCAGACTGCAAGATTATTTTTTATATGTGTGCTCATATCTAAAGCCACTTCTCAAATTTATTAATCAGATTTTAACAATGTAATAAAGTTTCCTTTTTAGAGCTAACTGAAAAGAGTAATAAACACAAAATACTTATTAATTATGTAGTCTGGGACAGAATAGGGAGTCAATAAATTACAGTAATTGTTATTGTTAACAAAAGTATTACATTTTATTTTTGTAGTATTATTTTGCCTTCAAAACAATTTCCAGTCATTAAAATAAAGAATTGACTACAATGTTTTCATAATTTTTTATTTATTCTTTTATGTATCTAAATTTCCTCCTAAAAATGTAAACTTTTTTCCTTCAAATCAAACGTAAGCCTGAATTTCTGCCTGGCATTATAGATAATTTATAAATAAGTTTATACCATATCTTTCCTGCTTTGTCACATTTTACTTTGCATATATTATGAAGCTTATTATTATTTACATTATATATTTTCTTTAATGTTCATACGCAAAATAATGATATGATAAAATTAATATTTTGGCTTTGATTTATGAACTATATATATGTTATGTAAATATAAGTGTGAAATATGAGTTTTGTAATCATATATAAGTATATCTGGTACAAACTTGATCTAAATTTAAATGTAAGAATATTTTTTCATTATTTGACTTTGAGATTTAGATTTTTAAGACTAACATTTTTGACGTAATTATTAGTTCTACAATATTTATAGCTACAGAAACATAGTATAAAATGAATGAAACATTAATTTTGGAGCAAAAATAAATATGGAGCCTTGTCACAGTTTCAGAGAAGCTAATTTGAATGTAGTATGTTATGGACCATAGAGATATTAAAGCACTGTTTCTTCTATTCTGTGAATATACATCATAACTACCTAAAAGACTTTGAACATTTTGCTTAATTTTGGTAAAATTGGAATCATAGCAACACCTATTCCACATATTGTTTGGATCACATTAAATAATAGATGGGCAATGCCTTAAATATTGCAAAGTGATGGGTAAGTGTTTGTTATTATTTGAATATTTTCCATATGATTTAAATTGTTTTCAGATTTCTAGTTTAGGATGTCATAAAAAAATCAACAAATTCATTTTTGATGACAGTAACAAACACTGTTACAATGTTGAACCATAATAAATAAAGAAGTACCCCCAAGTGTGATAAATCCTGCTGTTAGAGGAAAGAACACAAAAAAGAAGAACTTAGGCAGACTTGTCAGAGCTTAGAGTGCTTTAATGTAAGTAGAAACACTCCATGGTCAAAACCAATAATCTGTTGTTTGGAACAATTAGAGTGAGGTAGACTGGATGGACTCTGAAGTACCCTTGATCCCCCTTGGCATCATGTTTTGGAAGGGGAAGCAAGACTGAATGAAGAAATGGAAAAAACATAGCAATTTAGAAAGAAACAGTCTACTGGTATGGCAGTGTAGTGGAAAGACTTAGCAAGGTACAGTCCTACAACTGTCAATTTTCATCAAGCAAACACAAGACAAAATCAGGACAAGTCACGTGCATGTGCACAGACACACACACACGTTTTGTCATATGAATTTTCTTTTTCCTGAGCAATGGTAATTTCCAGGATGCCAGCTAAAACAAACCTAAAACCAAAAAAAAAAAAAAAAAGGCAACTAAAAGTCCAAAAAGCTAGGAGCAGAGATATCAATCCACAGATTTCATAATTTGAGTCCAGGCAAGTTACAGACTACTCGACAAGAAACCAACAGTCCTCCAAAGAGTAAAACAGATTCCATAGTTGCTACTGTGTCTAATTTTTAATGAAAATTTATTAGTTATAATACAGAAAAATCAGGAAAAAAGCTATCAATAGACAAATATTTAAAGTGGGTCCAAGGGTTGAATTTAATAGTTATAAACTCCAAAACACTACTGTAAATAAATTCAAATAATTCAAGAAAATTTGTTCAAGTAATTAAGGAAAACATCATACTAATGACTCTTGATTTCAGTTCAGATCATGATCTCAGGGTCCTGAGATGGAATCCCATATTGGGCTCCATGCTCAGTGGGGAGTCTGCTTAGAGATTCTCTCTCCCTCTGCCCCTCCCTCTGCCCCCTAACTCTCTCTAAAAAATAAGTAAATAAAGTATTTTAAAAAGTTGTTTAAACAATAGAGAAAGTCATACCCAGCCACATTAAATTCAAAGTAATAAAAGCCAAAAATATAGTAAATTTGAAAGCAACAAGAGAAAACTGACATATTATATAATCAGATAACAATATGATTAATGTTCACCCCCTTTCATCAGAAAAAATAGAGGCAGAGAGCCTGGGTGGCTCAGTCCATTAAGTGTCTGCCTTCTGCTGGGGTGATGATCCCAGAGTCCTGGGATTAAGCCCTGAATTGGGCTCCATGCTCTGCTGGGAGCCTGCTTCTCCCTCGCCTTCTGTCTGTCGCTCCCCCTGCTTGTGCTCTTTCTCTCTTGGTCAAAAAAACAAATAAAATCTTTAAAATAAAAAAAGAAAGAATGAAAACTAGATGTTAGGATGACATATTCAAAGTATTGAAAAAAAATGCTCAAGATATCTATCATCAGAGAAATCATCCTTCAAAACTAAAGCAAAGATCAAGACATTTTTAAATTTTAAAATCACTGAGAGAACTTAATGCTAGCAGCATTACATTATTTAAAACAGGAAGTTTTTCAGACCAAAAGAAAATCGCACCAAATCATAATTCAGATACACCAGAAGAAATAAAGGCACCAGAAAGAATACATGTGTAATATGTGAGTTAATATAAATACATATATTTTTTCTTTGCTATTGGCTTCTTTAAAAAATATATGCATATTTAAAGGATTTTTTTATACTACTCTACTACTTATACTATTATATTGTTGGGATTATAATATATGTAGATGAAAACAATGCAAAGAAGGGAGGGGTAAAAAGAACTATATTGTTGGAGGTTTCCTATATGCAGCTAGATGTCATTCATTATGGGTTAAATAAATTTTGATAAGTTAAAGTGGCATGTTATAATCCCTAGAGCTACCACTAACAGATTGTCAAGACGTATATTAAAAAGTCAATTCAGGATTTGCAATAACATACTGCAAAATATTTGTGTAACACAAAGGAAAGCAGGAGAGAAGGGGGAAGGGCTAGAGGAACAAATCAGAAATGAAACAAATAAAAACAGCAACAAAATGGCAGACCTAAAATCCACAGTATACATAATTTTATTAAGTGTGAATTGACCAAATACACAACCTAAAATGAGAATGTGAAAGTGAATTTAAAGAGCAAGATTCTACTCTGCATGACCTAAAAGAGGTACACTTTATTTTATTTTTTTTTAAATATATTTTTATTTATTTATTCACGAGAGACAGAGAGACAGAGAGAGAGAGGCAGAGACACAGGCAGAGGGAGAAGCAGGCTCCATGCACCGGGAGCCCGACGTGGGATTCGATCCCGGGTCTCCAGGATCGCGCCCTGGGCCAAAGGCAGGCGCCAAACCGCTGCGCCACCCAGGGATCCCAAAAGAGGTACACTTTAAATACAAAGACACAAATAGGTTGATATAAAAAGGATAGAAAACAATGTACAAGCAAATAGCAAGTATAAGAAAACGAGTGCAAAATTAATAAAGGAAAAAAGTTCTATTCAAAGAATGTTACTGCAGAAAAAGTGAAACATTTCATGAGGTTGAAAGAGTTGATTCAATGATTGTAAATTTATATGCATCTAATAACAGATACCCCAAACTGGAAGAAATAAAAGGATAAATAGATAAACTTCAAGCCATAATAGAAGATTTCCATACTCCTCTCAGTATTTGATAGAAAAAATAGACAGAAAAACTGGGAAAAATATAGAAGACTTGAACACATTATCAACCACCTAATTGACACATACAGAAGACATCACATAAACCAACATGATATACAATCTTAAGTATACATGGAATATATGCCAATATAAACCATAGGCCATACAAAAATTGTCAATAAATTTGCAGTATTGATATCATACAAAGTATATTCTCCAACAATAAAATGAAACTTGAATTCAAACATACATATATGTGGAAATCTCCCCATATATTTTGAAATTAAATATTTAGAAATTAAATTAACCCATTAGCAAAAAAAAAAAAAAAATCAAAAGGAGAACTAGAGAATATTTTGAGATGAATGAGAATGGACACATACTATAGCAAAGTTTGTAGAATGAAAATAAAGCAGTGCTTAAAGGGAATTTTTTTAAAGACTGAATCTATCTATCTATCTATCCATCATCTATTTATCTATTTATTTATTTCAGGGAGAGAGCAAGTGAGAGCGCCCAGAGGAGAGGGGTGGGGGTAGGGGAATGGATGGGAGAGAGAGAGGGAGAAGCCGACTCCCGGCTGAGTGTGGAGTCCAATGTAGCTGGCTCCCAGAACCCTGAGATCAGGAGGAGCCTAAGCTTAACAGACTGAGCTACCCAGGTGTCCCTTATAGGGAAATTTATAGCAATCAATGTTTACATTAGAAAAGAAGGAAGATCTAGAATCAATGATATAAGCTTTCAACTTAAAAAGCTAATATAAAAAAACTCTTTTCTAGGTAGAATGGATGAAACAAAAAAAAGAGTGGAAATCAATAAATAGGAGCAAGACAATAGAGAAAATATATGAAACAAGAACGTGGTTTTTTAAAAATTTTGATAAATTGGTAAAACTCTAGCTCATCTCATCAATAAAAAGAGAAACACAATGTTTCAATATCAGGAATGAAAGAGATGAAGGAGAGGGCTCAATAGATATTAAAAAGATCATCTTATGAAAAACCGTCTGCCAATAAATTAATACTCAGATGAAATAGACAAGTTCCTTAAAAGAAACAACTAAACAACATCAATGATTTAAATACAACAGGACACAAAGAGTATAAGGAGGGGAACAAAATATATGCATGTGAGATGGAACATCCTAGGTTGGGAAAATTTCCATATGAGAAGAAGAAAGAAGAAGAGCATCACTTTAAAGTCAAGTAGATGCAGATTCACATTCTGCTCTTACTTGCTTTATAATTCTAGAAAGTCACTAATTGTGTGTGTACCAGCGGTAAAATGGGAAAACGAAAACTCATGTCGTGGGAATGTTGTGAGACAAAACTGATAGGTAGTAGCGTATAAACATTACTTAAAGCAGAACCCAGGAAATGGAACAAGCTCAACAAATTTTAGAGATAGATATCAGGTTGAGAGGAGTGAGAAGAAGCACAGAATTAGAACAGCACAGATAACTTTGGCAAAGACCAAGATTCTTTTTTCCCGGATGACGAGATGCCAAGTAAGGGAATCAACTATTAAGATGAAGAAATAAAGAGGTATTTTTGGAAGGTCTTGCTGAGCAGAAAGTGCATTTTATCCCACACCCATCAATGGATAGTTGAATAGAGTTTAAGGAGAATAGTCTGACAAGTATAGAAAATGGGTTGCAGACTTAAAACATTTGTGTGTGTGTGTGTGTGTGTGTGTGTGTGTGTGTGTGTATGTGTTGGAATAGCTCAGGGCAAGGAAAACTGGCATTAAGCAGAAGAGAGGGATCTTGTGTTCTGGGGACAGAGGAGGTGGCAAACAGGTTCTGAACTTGCATCTAGATGACCAGAAAGATGGCAATTTCAACATAAGATAGAGAAAAAAAAATAGGCAAAAAAAAAAAAAAAGGATCAGTAGAGCATTTATGATAGTAAAATGATCCCATCTCCCCTCCTGGATCTAGCACACTTTGCAGACACTATAACTTTCTGCTCTTTAAACAAGTCATTTAACTTGGCTGAGCTTCAGATGACTCATAGCTCCATTGAAGCAGAAAACGTGAAAAGAGAGAGAAAAAATGAACAAACCCCACACATCATCACAGAATTGCTATATTGCAGTGATAAAGACTTATGTGGACATGAATATTACTGTTATTATTCTAATAGCATAATCTAGTCACATAGTGTTTGCTTAAGCCAGGATACTATCTGCCTTAGAACATGCTTTTTCTATAGCCAGAGTCAGACGCGGTATCGACAGGGTGCTCTGATGTCATAGTTCAGGGAAGCATCCTTCGTTCTCAGGAAAGAAGACAGTCTCTGATTCCTCATCTCTTGACTCCAGAATTAAATACTGTGCAAAGCGACTTGCTCCAGGTTAGGCAAACCTCCTATAAATTAGAAGAATGGGGGAGAGGGGGATGAGAGATTTATAAAATACATGTGTATTCAAATCAGGAAACTAAACATTTGTAAAAACTACTACAGTGCGAGGGAGTATGTGCAAATCATGACATCAGTGCCGAATCCTCCTGGATAAAGAAATATCGTTTTGCTTCTGACTAAGACACACCAGGAAACTTCAACGAGAAAATGACATTAAATTAGCCCTTAAAAATGTGAGGCCTTCATACTGATCTCCCCCTAAAGCTTCCCCTTTTTTCTTCTTTCTCTCTTTTTAAATTGTTAATTAAAAAAAAAAAAAGATTTCATTCATTCATTCATTCGAGAGAGAGAGCAAGAGAGAGAGAGAGAGAGCAAGAGTGAGAGAAAGCACACAAGGGAGAAGGAGAAGATTCCCCACTGGGCAGAGAGCCAGATGTGGGCTGGATCCCAGGATCCTGAGGTTATGACCTGAGTGGAAGGCAGACACTTGGCCTACTGAGCCACGTAGGCACCTCTTCTTTCTCTTACAGTATCTCTCCCACACCTCTGATCTCGGCTACCTTGTGATATTTTTGTTCCCTCTCTACCTTCACCAAAATCTGCTGCCAACTAGAAAATTGAAAGAGTATTAAAACTAGGAGTGCTACAGCTGCCTTCTTCCCTGGGTACTTGTAGTTTAACATGTAAGGAATAAAATTAATAAATATCTAGAGGTAAAATTTAAGGTATTTACAATATTAGCAAAGATAATTTTTAGAAGAAGGCCTTTGGTAGCATCTAGGAAATCAGCTCTCTCTATTGATTTTAAGTGGCCCACGATCGACAGCTAACATTCAACTAGTATGAATGAGAAAAATATTAAAATGGCAATTGGAATGTGACATTTTGGCGGGTCATCTTTAAGAAGATCGAGAGAGAACAGCACCTTATTATTACACAACATGCCAATGTCAATACAGAACCCAAATAGTTTATAAGAGAATGTGAAAAAAATGACAGGAAAGATTTTCACTTGGATTTTGTCTAGAGCAACACAGGATCCAAGAAAAATATTTATGTACTTTCCAGGTATGTAGAGATGTACATTATGGACACTTGATATTTGAACTATTGATGAACCTGATTGTTGACTTGGCAGCTGTGCTCCACAGTTATCATTGCCGAGCCATTATTAAATTCCTCCTTAAAATATCCCATTGGTTGAGCGAGGGGAGTATTTTAACAAGTGCCCAGAATTTCACTAGGAATTTGTATACTGTCCCTGCACTTGAGGCTGATAAAGATATGCCTTGTGAAACTTCCCTAAATGTGGTGTTTCTTTTTGTTTCCTTTTATTTTGTTTACAGGAAGCTTTATTCTTTGGCCACCTGGACTTCATAGCAGCATTTCTGTGTTCACTTACATGCGTATGCCTAATGGTCAATTAATAAATCCAAAGAATAACTAATTTCCCTCCCTTGAGGTAAGAGTTTCTACCAGAAGGGTGGCTGAAACATGTGGTTTTAAAATTTATTATGCACGAAAAACAAGGAACTGGTGGGTGGTCAGTACAATTCAGCCGTCACAACGGAAACCAGAGCAAAGTGAAAAGTTCCTTGTTGAAAACACGATATGTATGTTAGAGATTAAAAATATGTAAAGATCCCTGTTGGGCAGGGAGCCTCTACAGCAAATGTAAAATAAATTTAATATTGTTTCGGAATGGAGTTTTTAGTGGTTTGGCTTAAAATGTAAATAACAAAAGGTGATAGAAGAAAGCATGAAATGCCATCGAGCTAAATTTGTAAATCAGTGAAATAAATTGCTGATAAAAGTGGAATAATGTATTTTCTTTTCAAAAACAAGAATGATGATCTGAGTATAGATCATCATCCGAGTATAGTTCTATCTGGATACAAAGGTGTGAAACCTGTGACCCCCATTGCAATTTTGTTTCTCTGTGATTGGTTATGTTCAATACTAAGTTGAAGTAAGGAGTCAGAGCTCCTACTTCCACTGCCTCAGAAGCACTTATTTTTTTTTTAAATTGAAAGTATAAACTATCCCAGAGTTACTAAAGATACATCCTCTCATCGGAGCTGCCCATAGCATACTGGGAAGTTATATGGGGAGCTTGTGAAAGTCCTCAGGTTTCTGAAGCAGAACATAAATGACAAGTAATGGACATCTCCGTGACCACTCTGATCTCTTTTCCATGAACTTTCTGAACTAAAATGGTTGGACACATTCAGGTTTGATTCACTTTAGAAAAGAAAAAGCCCAGAACAATATTGAGTTCTCTGACTCCTCAAATATAATTTTTTCCCCTTTTTCCTTTCTGTGAAATTCAATCATTATTGACTGAGGTCCCATGAATAGAGCAGTTGGCCAGCTTCTGTGGAAAACTGAAAAGAAGTGAAAGATGTAAATCATCTCTGGATGCAGGAATGAGATAAACGTGGAAAGGTTGGAAGGAGGCATATATTTATAGGCAAAGACACTGTCATCAAAAAAGTATTGTTGTCCAGATAAGTAGAAAACGTGAAGGATATCTGGCTAGAGTGGCACATTCTAAGAAAAGGAAATAATGAGACCTGAATTTCCTGGAGCATTTTAAATCAGGGAAAAGGTATTATCATTCTTGCCTGAGAGGTCTTTTGACCTTTTCCAGTTTCTTAGAAAGTCAAATGTACATTTTACTTCTTTTCTTGACCTATTGATCTGTGCAGTAAGAATTACAATGTCACTAACATGTAGTATCTGTTCCTTACTGTTCTGTATTATGTTCACTAGGCAGTAGTCAGGGTTTATTTGCACTTTATATTTTAGAAATTTGAAACTCAAAGAAGTCAAATGATTCATCTAAAGTTATACACGAAGTAGATAATGAAGATTCAAATGTAGATTCTCTGACACTAGCACCAGCTCCTTTCAACATTTCCTTTTCCTGGATAACCATGATTGCTCTCAAGAGCTTCAAGGATGTGTTGGGGGTTACTTACAGCCAAGGAATAAACATGGTATATATTCCTGAGACATCCATTTTACCACCAAAAAAATCACAGATATATTAAAAGTAGCATTAATTTTAAAAGCAAATGAAAAATTAACCAAAACTCAGCCTTGAAGGTGATTAGAGAAAAGACTCTCTAACAGCCTGAGCTATTAGGGTGGCTATTTTATTTTATTATTTTATTTTACTTTATTTTATTTTATTTTATTTTATTTTATATTTATTGGGGTGGCCATTTTAGATTCTTTCTAAGTCAACATGATGGTATGTAAGCTTTATTTAAACCAAAAGCCTAATTTATGGCCACTGAGCATACATTGTGCACCTGCTTTGTTAATGAGTAGCCAAAAGCGAAACTATCTTGTCCTTGAGATCTCGATCAATGTCCCCACTCCCTGCATTCCTTGTCATTAAAACTTGTGATTCCTGCCTATATGATAATCTATGTGGTTGAGCTTTCACAAGATGTAGAAAGATATATAATCCTGTAGAAACTGTTCATTCTCCAGAGCACTATCTTCCCTTTGAAGATAGTGTTTCCTGGGGAGGTATCCTAATTTGGACCAGAATAAAACTCTCTTTCTTACTTTCAGAGATTCTAGAAGTTTTGTTTATTTTGTGTTGACAAAGGAAGACTTTAAAGATGATTGGTCTTTAAAGAAAAATTCAGGCTTTCTTCGAAGAGCTTACTACAGTAGATGTTTGTTGGTGTCCACCCAGCACCCATTCACTCACTCTTTCCTTTGGATATTTACATCTCCTTGATTTCTATCTGCCTTCATTGTTTGTGATCTTAGAGCTATCTGGAAACTCTGTGCTCTCCCTGACTTTCGCCAAGAGGTAAGCAGAAAGCCGCAGCTGCAATAATCAGGTTTTGTCTTCTGCGGATTTTGATTCTTGAGCCTAAAGTGAGAAAAAATGGTTGGAACTTGCACCTTCTAGTTTGGGTGGCTTGCGGATAAAGGCAATACAGCTTTTGTTGCCCCCAAGAACCCCTTGGATCTAGCTGATTCCTGAACTTTCTTATCTTAGGTCTTGGACTTCTTTAATTCTGTGATCTCACTTAACAATGTACAACAAATTCCCCTTTTGGCTTAAATTATCCAGAGTCTGTTTACATTGCTTGCAACTGAAGAACCCTAATGAATGTAGCAGTTCTCCTTGTGCATCTAGAGCATCAGTTAATATTAAAAAAACATAATTTAAATACATCTTGCCCATGATGTACAAAGTAATGTGTATGTATATTGTGTGTATGTGCGTGTATACACATCGATATACATGAGAGAGATGTACATATAGATTGAAATAAGAACAGAGATTCAGATGAGAGAGAAGTTATCAGTCTGGTATGAGATGTCTTTTGTTTTTTTCCAGTGTCTTAGGAAGTAAAAGATATGAAGTCACTGAATATATCTAGACACTCTTAACCTACTTTTCTGGGACCTCTGATAGAGCACATAGTCCCCTTTGTTCTATGGCCATAGATCCATATTGGATGCACATCCAGTTTGCCCAACAGAAAGTAAGCTCCTGTCCACAGGATCAATGACTCACACATCCCCCATTTTTCCATTCCAGGAGACATGTGCACAGCGCTCAGAGATTCCTGCATATAGTGTGGTCGCCTGGAATTATAAAATCTCCACTTAGAATTGCAGAAATATATTACTGAAAGAGACTTAAAGATTATTTTATCAGGGCCTTATTAGCAAAGAAATTGAAGGCCAGAATACAATGATCGACTTAGATGACCTAGAAAGTTAGACAAACTTGGGCTTAAAGTCCAGATCTATTGACTTCAGATCCAAGTAACCTCCTCCCTTCCGTTTTGTGGCCACACTTCATCAACTTGGAGTCTATACACATTTAACTTTATGTCAAGTGCTATGAGTTCTTTGCTCTTGAGGGACAAGCCTTGCAAGCTTGTCTTAGGGAAAAGTCGTTTCAACTCTATTCAACCAAAATATAAACTCCTAAGGCAGGATGCATGTTTTCCTCTTCTCTTTGTGGCCTCCTGAGCTCCTAGCAGCCTGCTGGGAACACAAGGGCAACCAATCAAATTCTTTAGCATGTGCATTATGGACTTCAGCCTGCCACCTAAGGAGTTGAGGAAGGACACGGTTATTAGAATACAGCATACAAGAATCAGAAGATACTTAAAAGGGATTCCTCTGGCTTTTTGGAGTAAAAGAGTTGCAGGCAGCTCTTTGATCTATTTCCTCCCACATCAGGCTGACTTTCTTACCATCTGGCAGCCACCTTCGCAGTTCCCCAGATTTGTGTGTATCACATGGAAATACTGATGATATCTGGGTCTCTGTTCCCACCCAAGAAAGGCATCTTTGTGAATTAACTTCCCTTTTTATAATTGAAAATCTCTGAATTAAGTGAAATTGCATACAAATCCACTCAAACTCACTAAAATATTTAGAAGAGAAGGATGTGGCTGGTTTAAAATGTTACCCCAAACACTTTCCTGATTAACAATTGAGTTCTTCTCATACCTTGGCATTAAGAAGGGAGCCATGGATTTTTTTTTTTTTTTTGAGAAATAGACTCTTTTAGAGATGTCTGACACATATTTGACCCACTCATATAGCTAAGAGCTTTTATGTTTTGGTGCCTGGCTGCAGAAGAAAAGGAATAACAAACTTCACCATGGAAAATTGAGATGGAGAGTTATCATTGGTGTCTACAAACATGCCTTTTCTGCATGGCTAAGATTAAAATGGCACCAAATCCTTACAGGGCTGTTATTTATGAGGAAATTATTTTTTTCCAGAAGAGATAGAATCATCTATAGGGAAATTATGACCTTTTAAACAGAAAAATGAGTGAGAAACAGGTTTTTAAAGAGTCAGAATTAGTGCCCTTGGCGATGAAAGTTAAATTGTAATGTCTTCATCAGGGCATGTACTGTTCCAAGAAGACTCATTCAGCTACCTGGATTACTATGTAACACTGTGCTGTGATTTTAGGTACATTATTTCATTAATTCTTGGTTACTCCCTGAGTAGATATTATTATTATCCCCATTGTGCAAATGAGAAAATTGAACTAAAAGCACATAGCTAGAAAGTGACAGAGCTAGATTTTGAATCCAGATCTGGTCTGACTCCAAATTGCATCTTTTGACCAATATACTTTAATACCATACACAAAGAAGTAAAAGCAGGCTCTGGAAAAGAAGGCATCCAAAGAATATTTTCCTCGGGCAACAGTTTTCGTAGCATCAGAAGAGATGAACACCTAGAATGCCCTCCTCAGAAGGCCTGGTGCCTCCTCTAAGTGAAACAAGTCTGGCTAACGAGTCAAAGCTATTTACCAAGCACACACATAGTGACTCATTCGTGGCCCTCACAGCACTTGGTGCAAAGGTAGGTACATAGAGCATTTGCACAGAGCCCCTTAAATTAACATGACAATGCTACATAGCACAAAATACAGAGTCTCTGGCATTGGATCCATTTAGGGATAGATTCCATCTTACCATGTATTGGCCAATGCGACGTTATAATTCACTTAACTTTTCTGAGCCTGTTTGCTCATCTGTACAATAACGGTAATAATAATAATAATAATAATAATAATAATAATAATAATAATAAGTAGTGGGGATCCCTGGGTGGCGCAGCGGTTTGGCGCCTGTCTTTGGCCCAGGGCGCGATCCTGGAGACACTGGATCGAATCCCACATCGGGCTCCCGGTGCATGGAGCCTGCTTCTCCCTCTGCCTATGTCTCTGCCTCTCTCTCTTTCTCTCTCTGTGACTATCATAAATAAATTTAAAAAAAATTTAAAAAATAATAATAGGTAGCATTATTGCTAAGATTAAATGAGAAAAGCAGAACTTTGGGCACCTCAGATATTTCCAATGATTCTGTACTCTTCCATTGAGTAGTTTGTATTTGACCACAGCCCACAGCCTGGAGTTTCATTGCATTCTGAAAGCAGGACCAACATAAAGGGACATACTGAGAATCCAAAGAAGAGAAAGGTGAAGGTTGGGTCCTTGGATGTGGAGAATTTTGCTGTTTGCTCCTCATTCCCATGGACACGGTGTAGCAGGCATGGTCTGCTGCTCTATGACATTCATTGTGACCCCTCTTGTCTGAATCTTGGGGGCAGGCATTGATCACATGGGAGGTAGACAGAGAGGCATGTTTAGAGTCTGTCTCTATAGTAACAACAACAGTAACTATAACAATAAAGTATTTATGAAACTTCTTGAGCATATTTTTACTTGTAGAAAATCTCCTTTTGGAGATCAAGGCATGATGCAAATTGATAATTTTATATGGGCAGCAGAATGTCCCTTGTCTTTCTCTGGCCACACTCCCTTTTCTTTCTCCTTCCCAGGGGTACACTTCTTTTTCTGGGTTTGAGCTAAGAATTGAGCAGTTCCATCTGGTTTTCCCCTTTGATGGAGCTGGAAGAGGGAATATTTTCAGGTCCTGTGTGTATCTGGAAGGAGCGACAGAAACTGGTCCTTCCTGAAGTACTCTGCATAAAACAGCCTCAGACAGATGCACCCCCCCACCCCGCCCTAGCTTCTCCTGGTAAGTCACAGTACAACAAGACCTCTGGTTCTATTGTTTCATTTACTGAAGAATGATAAGATGGCCTGTTCTGTTTAACCTACCCTGGGGTAGATCAGGGCCCCAGGAGGAGGGTAGGGAAGCTCCCTGAAATATGACAAGTGGGAAATAGAATTCTTTCTGTCCCCTTCATATATAATTTTATCATTTATGAAGGGATTTTTACACACTGGGATCCATGAGCAATCTGAAAGTCAATTCCCTGAAAACACAGACTTCACAGAATTCCTTTCAAAATCTAGGAAGGAGAAAGTATGATGATAATGAAATTTACAATGTTGCTCTTAGAACTTTTAATAAAACCATTTGTGATATTTTATGCATTTTTAGACATCACCATGTTTCTGAAACTAAGACACTTGTGTACTACTTTGTCTTTTGGTACATTTCTAAAGATTAGAATTCAAATCGAATGCATGTCTTTCCTTCAAGACACACCATTAATAGGGGTTTTTCCTAAATATATGATAAGATGGTGATTCACTTAGGTTTGGCAGCTGCACCGAATCTGCTAGAATGTAAAATGTGAGTGGCAAGAGGTGTGTCTGGTTTGATCCACTGTGGTATCTCAGCTGCCAGTACAGTAGGCACTTACAAAGTTTGTGGAATTAGCCAATAATATCTAAAAGTGCACTTCTGTGCCTATGATAACAATCTCTGTCTCTGACCACATATTTCTCTTTATTCCTCTATCCTTGTGACCAAATCTTGTCCCTCTCCAGCCTTTACCTCAGTCTCACTACCCCCTCCCCAACACACACACACACACACACACACACACACACACTCCTTTACATTATTTCTAAGATTCATTTGGAAAAGTGAGAAATTTGCTGTGCTGTCCTCAACCAATTGACAGAATTTGGGTGCCTACAAGCCAATGGATTTCAATGTATACAGAAGTGATTGTTATACTTCCCTGATTTAGTTGCAGTGAATGGAATGTTAAGGCAAAGCCACGATGTGTTTCACAATCTGAGGCACCCAGTTGGGATGGCCATAACTACTTAAGTACAGTTGGTTGACAATGTAAGAAGTAATCCAGGAAATACAACCCACATGCACATAGTTTTTCTATCTAAAAACTCTCTTTTTTAATCCAAGTGAGTAAGATAAAATCTACAGTAGGGTTTCTTCTTCTTCTTCTTCTTCTTCTTCTTCTTCTTCTTCTTCTTCTTCTTCTTCTTCTTCTTCTTCTTCTTCTTCTTCTTCTTCTTCTTCTTCTTTTTTGAAAGAGAGAGAGAAGCCAGGGCAGGGGTGGAGGGCAGAGGGAAAAGGAGACAGAGAGAATCTTAAGGAGACTCCACACCCAGCACAGAGCCTGATGTGGGACTCAATCTTATGACCAAAATCATGACCTGAGCCAAAATCAAGAGGTGAGCCACCCAGGCGCCCCAGCTTCTCAAGTTTTAAAAGGTTTTCAAACATTCCATCTAAAAATAACTGTTTGAGCCTATGTTCCCTTTATAGCAGCCATGATAGAGTAGTAAGGAATAGATTTAAACAGCACATTTCTCTCAGATGTGTTTGATTCATAGTACATGATAGCAACTCTTCTCAACTAGTAAGAGTCACTTGTGTACCAAGAGATAATGATCCCCCCTGCCCTCAGGGTACCTGGAGCCCCAGGGTTGGTCATTTCTGACCACAAGTAGATCTGTCTGGATTTCCTCAAATGGTACATAGTGGCACAGGGTCCAGTGGAGCATCTCACTACCCCTGCAGGTGACAAGCATTCAGGACTCACCGTTCCTCAGTGATGTGACCAGTAAAACAAGATCACCACGCAGGGGGACAACTCTTTTTGCAACGAGTTTCAGAGAATGCCACTGTTCCTCATGCTCCTTCATTGGGGAATCTGTGAGAGGAGCTTGTTCTCCCGGTGCCTCGGGAAAAAGGCTATGGACCTGGGTTAGTGGATCTGAGGAAGCTTGGCCGGATCCCCTGGCAACAGCAGCATCAGGTGATGGCTTCAAGCCTGTGTGCTCAATAATCACAACACCTGGTCATATTACATTTATCAATAAAAGAAGAAAAAGGGACATTAGTTTCTTTAGTAAAATTTAAACTTTTAAAAATTTTTGGATGGGTAAAACAAGAGGCTGGATTTATTTTTGTCACTTTATTTTGTGAATAAGGTGTTTCTTCATTGAAGATTAGGAACTCCATGCTGCTATTTCATTTTTTTAAAATATGAAGTGACAGGGATCCCTGGGTGGCGCAGCGGTTTGGCGCCTGCCTTTGGCCCAGGGCGCGATCCTGGAGACCCGGGATCGAATCCCACATCGGGCTCCCGGTGCATGGAGCCTGCTTCTTCCTCTGCCTGTGTCTCTGCCTCTCTCTCTCTCTCTGTGACTATCATAAGTACATAAAAAATTAAAAAAAAAAATGAAGTGACAATACCATCACTTCTGTCCTATGTTGTTTTTTTAAGATTTTATTTTATTCATGAGAGACATAGAGGCAGAGACATAGGCAGAGGGAGAAGCAGGCTCCCTGTGAGGAGCCCGATGCGGGACTCGATCCCAGGATCCTGGGACCACGACCTGAGCCAGAGGCAGATGCTCAACCACTGAGCCATCCAGGTGCCCCCCATGCTGCTGTTTTAAACTGAAGTTATAGAAAGTTATAATCACAAAGGCAAGTTTAAGTTTCACATGAACTATTTCTGAAATTTTAATTTTGAAGTTATATACAACTTCCCATTTTTATAGATTTGCATGTTGAAACATATCAGTATTTTACATAATTTAAAAACAAAATTTTAATTTAAAAAAGAATTTATAAATATAAAGAAATAACTTTAAAAAACAAGTGAATTGGGGCACCTGGGTGGCTCAATTGATTAAACATCTGACTCTTGATTTTGGCTCAGGTAATGATCTCAGGGTTGTGAGATCGAGCCCTGTCCAGGCTCCTTGCTCAGCACATTGTCTACTTGAGAGTCTCTCTTCCCCTCTCACTCTGTCCCTCCCCCTGCTTGCGTGTACCCTCTCTCTCTAAAATAAAGAAGTGAAATCTTAAAAAAAAAAATAAGTTAATTTATTTTGTATTTATTGACGCCACATACCAAGTGGAGCAATTTCAAATAACTTTAAAACACAGGAATTTATGCAGTTTTAGTCCGTTACCAAGGGACAGAAACACTGTAAAATGCTAAGTTCTTTCAATAATTGTATCGTTAGTAGTAATTTTTTTTTAAAAATCTTATTTCTTTATTCACGAGAGACAGAGAGAGAGCATGCCAGAGGCACAGGCAGAAGCAGGCTCCCTGCAAGGAGCCCGATGTGGGACTCGATCCCAGATCCCGGGATCATGCCCTGAGCCGAAGGCAGATGCTCAACCACTGAGCCACCCAGGTGTTCCTAGTTAGTACTAATTTTTTTCTTATTCTGAGGGTGTTCTGTGAATCACATGTATCAAATGAATAATTTATGTGATATTCAAATTTTAGCATCTCATTGTCCTGGAAAACCAGAATTCTTGGTATTGGAGAAAAGAAACAAAAATGTAAGATTTTTGAGGAAATGTAAAAACCATACAGTTCTGAATTGGTATTGGAATTAATTTATATTTTTTTGTAGCTCTGTTCACTGAAAAGACCTAGAAATGATGAGTAGTAGCAAAGTACTCTTAGAGCCTGGATTGTGGCCCCCAAATGTTATTTTTCACTAATTAAAAAAAAAAACTATTTTAAAGATATGTATGATTCCTAGGTCTGACAAGAAGTGTATGAGATGAGCTTAGAACATGCTATTATCTCAGATGAATGAAACTATCAAAGACTAGAATTGTGTCAGAAGGATTCAGGATCTAACATAAAATGTTCCCAGCAATCAAAGACGGGACATCTATTAGGATAATGACTACAGTGGATAAGACACATTGCACATGTTTATATGCATTAGTTCTAGTAATACTGGAAAACAAACACCGCACAATGGTTGCCGTTAGAGGATGCTGTGGAACTGATTGATTATTATGAGGATGGTAAATAAAGGGGAAAAAAAAAAGACGAGTGTCCTGCCTTTCCTGTAAAATAGATGCCACTGTGCAACCAAATCGTAGTAAGGGTAAAGTTTCTCTTTATAGATGTGTTCCAGTCAAGTAATAAAAATAAGAATGGCACTACACTCCATAATGAACTAACGGGTCAGGTTCTTGAGCATCAGTGGCTGTAAACATCACGAAAAAAAGGAGAAGCACTAGTTGTGTGTCTCCTAATAGAAGAACATAAAACTAGTGAAGTGGTCTTCAAAACTGTCAACTTGAACTTGGTCATGCCACTTGCTCATGTGTAGGAAATGCAGGGCAGAGCACACCATGGTGTGTTATAATCAGCAAACATAACCAGGTATCTGCAACAAATAAGTTGTACAAGAACAATGACATATATAGCATTGGAAGGAGAATTCTAAATATTAAAAAATACTTAAAAACAACGATATATTATTAAACTCACTCCGGGGAAAAGTCACGATTTGTATGTTTGCCAATTTCCATGGTATAAAAATTTTTAAAAAAACGACAAAACTTTTTCAGTATCATATTGACTTTTCTGGGTCTTTTGCCTTTTAAAATATTTTTTTAAAATATTTCATTTATTTACTTGAGAGAGAGCAAGAGTGAGAGAGAATGAGAGAGTACACAGAGGGAGAGGGAAAAGCAGACTCCCCACCAGAGAGCCTGATGCAGGGCTCTATCTCAGGACCCTGAGATCGTGACCTGAGCTGAAGGCAAATGTTTAACAAACTGAGCCATCCAGGCACCCCTCTTTTGCCTTTCCATATGAACTCAGTATCAATTTTTCAGTAAACATCAGGCTCGGATGGCAAGTGATGAAACTCAGTCCCGCACAGACTTCCCAGCTCCTAGAAAACCCAGAGGAATAAGGAAAAAGGATCATGAAGGCAATGACTATCCAAATATTCTTCACCATTATCATTCTTCTCTGGGCCATGTCTATTTAGAGAAATGGATGTATGCCATAGGACCTGCCTACCCATGGTGTCTTTTCTACTGCCCTGGCATTATAGAAGTCACCAGAACAGTGGTTCTCAACTTTGACTATACACAAAATCAGTATCCCAGTATCAGGGGCCCACCATAGAGCTTGTGACTGGTCTGGAGTGGTATCAGGGAATTCATTTTTTAAAAGCAAAATTCTCCAGGTAATTTACATGTACAGTCAGAGCGGAGAACCACCGCACGGAGAAAATCCCTCTGTAAAATAACTAGTTATTTTATACAGAGGGTTATTTTATACAGAGGGTTAAAGCACTGTAGATTCCCTGCAGTGTGCTTCAAATGGATGAAAAGAGTTTGGGATGCCGATTCCCTCAGTCCTCTGAGCCTTTGCCTGGCACAGGCTCTTCTATTTTCCATAATGTCCTGCCAATATAGTATCATTTTCTATGTGTGCCCAAACACACACACAAAAGCCTGGAAAGTGTGAATGTAAATGAGAGCAGAGCCTTGTCTCCAGAGAGCACTAGCAAATACCCACTTGTTACCAGGGCAAGGAGAGAAACACAGAAGGGGCGTGTCTCTGTTCTTTTCCTGGCACAGTTAGAAAAAGGAGGAACTCGAATGCAAAGAGCGTCTTTGCGCAATGGCTCCAGCCGTTGCTCACATCCCACCCTGCCTCTCCATCCCCTGTCCCCCTCCCAGCCAGCGGGAGCCAGCCTTCCGTACCTGGCTGGGGCTCCTGTAATGCGTAACTTGGTCCCAAAAGCCCTCATTGGCCTGGGTGAAATCTCAGAACTGTGCTAGAGTCTGAGATTCCTCCCCCTACTCCAGCCCTCCTGCCCTCACCTTTCCTTCACTAGGGTCAGATTGGAAGGTGCTCATGTCCTTTTCTATTCCCTCCCTTTAACCTTTATAAGCATGCCTTATGCCTTTATAAGGGCAATAGCTCTTGCACCCCTAGTCCCATTTTGGCATCTGCTTCTCAGAGGTCTGAAGCTAACACACGCCCATGAGCACATGAGTAAGAGCCAGTCCATCAGATAGAGTGAGTGGCTGTTTCCTTGGGAGATAGACAAAGTCCAGCTTTGAGAGATAGGATAAGAAAACATATTTCTGGAAAAACTAAAGGAAGTCATATTTCAATTGGTTCAGGAAAGAGATCTTCAGCTATGGATAAGGAGACCAAGGCTTCAGGAGGTTTCTAGCCCTGATTATAAGGAGTGAGTTAGAAACAAAGAGTTAGAGCCACAAGCTCCAGAGAAGAGTATTCTAAGTGACTTACTAGCAGGGATGTGGGTTTATAAGGTGGGGGATATACATCTATTCAATGATTAACCGACAGATATTTGAATGTCTACTCTATGCTAGATCCTTTGAATATATTGCTGAGGAGGAAAAGAAAAATCACGGTTCCTTCCTTGGTGGAGTTTCAGTGCTACAGTGGATACTAAAGTAAACTCCCTACTTCTCAGTCTGGTGTGGGAGTAGTCCTAAGTTTTACTTCTCTGACTGCCTGCTGTTCAAGATGCTTCATTCTCCTCTGCTCTGTTAATGCAGAAGATGTTTCTTCCTTACTTTCCAGTATCTTTCTAACCCAGAGCTAACCTTGACCTAAGCCTATTGTGTAACATGTTTGCATATAACTGCTTGAGCAGCAAGGGGCAGAAGGGGGCGTGGAGAGGAAGAGAAGCAGACTCCCCAAGGAGCACAGAATCCAAAACCAGGCTCCATCTCACCGCCCTGGGACCCTGACCTGAGCCAAAATCATGAGTTGGACGCTTACCTGACCGTAAGCCACCCAGGCGCCCCTAGCTGTATCATTTACAGTCATCTGAGGAAGTGTTTTCTACCTAGCATGTTATAATAATTCTTTTTTTAAATTTTCATTACACTTACGTTAGGATTTTATTTGTGTTAGGTAATATTAGTATTAGTAAGAAGGGAAGTTTACCTGGGAACCTCACACATGAAATAGCTTACACATGAAATTTTAGTAACAAACATATTGTTGAATGTGCTCATCCTCCCTGTTTAACAACACTGAATAAGATTGACGCGAGTCCATGCCTGTGTACTTTTATCGAGACAATGGGCAAGAACAGTCACCATAGATTGGCCAAAGAGAACAAAGACAATTATTGACCTTGGAAAACTGTGCTGTGTCTTTTTGATGATTTTCTCATTTTAATACTTCTCTGTGTTGGGGATGAGGAAAGCAAGAGAGTGTAGCTTAGTGTTTCAGAGTAAGGATTAGAAATAGGATAAACCTGGATTCAGGTATTAGTTTCACCATTTATTAGTTGTTGTTTAGGTTCTAACAGTAATGAGAGGATTTACTGGAAAGAATCAAAATTGCTACCTTGTATTTTTGCTAAAACTATAAAGATTTTGTCAGTATATTTGAAGATGAAAGTGAAGTAGAAATAGGAACCATTTTGTTGATATATGGCAATAATAGTCATTTCATCTATTTTTATTCATGGTCCTGTATTTCAAAAGATCAAATTTTTGTCTTTGATGTTTTCTATGGTGATGATCACGAATTCTTGTACATAAAGCTTTAAGTATGGGAAAGTTTTGCTAGATTAGTGGAACCATACCTGGAGGTATGGTATAGAGTAGAAGAGTATATTGCCTAAAAATAATAAATATAGAATACCTTCCATTATAAAATCATTGTGAATTTCAATTACCTGTGAAAATATCTAAAGGTATCTGGCATTTTATCATCTGATTTGGACTGCAAGAATTTTGCCCACCAACTCTTCCCACAAGGCAGCCCAGACTGATGGCAAAACTTTGTCACTAACAATAAGTAAATTTGCAATTTTGAAAATTTCATTTTTCATTTTAAACACAGAGAAGAGCACAGAAGATAGTATAACCCAGGTGTACCCAGTGCTGGTATTAAACATTCATAGTTTGCCATATTTGTTTCAGGTCTGTAAACTAAAATTTCCTCCACTCCCTTCCCTCGCCTCAGCTCTCTTGCCTGAGGCAGCCATTATCTGAAAGTTAGGAGTGTTGTCTGCGTGTTTTTATGTGTTTAGCATATCTGTATGTCTCGGTAAACAATATGCACTATTGGTTTTTTTTTTTTTCTATTTTAAAGTGTTGAACAAGAGGTGGTGTGCCAAACATATGCTCACAATCTTATGTTTCTTGACTTTTTATGTTTTAGTTTATCCATGTTGATCTATATAGATGCTTTGAATTTAATGCCAGCATAAATTATATTGAATGCAGAAAGCATTTGATTATTTTTCCAGGATTAAAAAAATATATTTGATACGTGCTACAGATTTAATTTTCTCTTTGTCTCCCACAGTTTTTGGGTTCTTTTGTTTTTTGTTTCTTTTATTTTTTTCCCAAAAACATTTATTAAATATCCCTGTTTTGCTACTGATCTGTAATGCCTTCTTCTTCCTTTACCTGGGTCTCCAGACCCTTATTCTCTCTACTTTTCAACCTTAGCCATTCATATGAGAACTGCACTGACCTACAAGATGGGAACCATCACACACATGCAGCTATTTAAATTTAAATTAGTTTGAACTAATTAAATTAAAAGTTTAGTTGCTCAATTTTTCTCGCCCCATTTCAAGTGCTCGACAGCCACGTGGTAAAAGTTGTTTGCAATTACTATTCTTTAAGAACAAGGCCACCTTTTACATTATGGGGAAAAAAACATGTAAATCTTCTACCTATATTAAAGCATGGGAACTACTCATCATGGGGAAATTAAAAAAAAAAAAAAAAATTCTTCCTTTTAACTGCAGCCAGTGGAGAGAGAGAGACCTGCAGGCTGGAGCCTGGGCCCTCCTCACCATTTCTGTTGGCCTTTTTCTAGTAATTGGCATTTCCTTTGGAAATCATTTATTGTAGGTAGCTTCCCTCCTCTGGTCCACTATTTTTAGAATGCACTTATTGGTTGTCATTTCTTGCCAGCGTGTGAGTTATTTGTAATGTTTTCCACCATCAAGAATCCCTGTTGTGGTTTATTTTTAATGGACTTATTGCCTATTCCCAGTAGGAAACTTTTATGATGGAATTTATAGCTACTCAATTACTTTCTTCACGTGTTTTAGATTTGTGAACCTCCTGGGACGGAGTGTATAGCAGAAACGCGGATCTGGCTCGGTGTCTGGTTCTTACTCTGTGCCCCTGCAGGAGGATTCCAGCCTACCCAGGGGCCAACCTCACCTCCTCCCCCAGTCGGGTTGTGGTACAGCCTTATCCATCAGGAAATTGAATAAAAGTAAAACTGAAAAGTTTTCCCTTACGATCAACATCATTCTCGGTTCATTTCAATTTTATTCCCATTGCAAACTTTGAAGCACCTCAGCTGTGTAGGAGAAAGGAAATGGAATTGGGGCTCTTCTCAGGCCTGGGCAGATTCGATTCTTTTTTTTTTTTTTTAATTGTGGATTTTCTTTGTCTTAAACACACACACACTTTCATACTTTTAAGAAGACTCTTGCAGCTTTTCAAACTGAATAATAATAAAGAAACAGGCAGCTGCTTTTCAAAGGAAGACTTGGCTTATGAAAATTCCAGGCAACCAGGGCTGTTCTGGGACACATGTCCCCAAAATGTGTCTGATAACTCAAGGAACAGGCTTCCCTCCCCTTTCCTTTTATAAAAAAGCTGTTTTAGTTTCATTTCCATGTAAATTCAAGGATTGAAAGTGTTTCGTTATTTAACTGATATTTAAAAGTTAAAATATTAATTAAAAATTAAAAGTTTCGAACAGAATAAAACCACTGACTGGGAATAGAAAGTTCATGGGTTAAATGGAAGTTAGCAGAATGAGAGCAAAGACAAAGTGTTGATAATAATAGTATCTGCATTTTTTTTTTTTTTTACACCTTTAGGCTTTTTGAATCTTTAACATAATCTTCGCTGATCTGCCTCTGACTTCCTGGAGAGGGCTAGAAATAAGATAGGACTCCATCGCTCCTCCCCCATAATAGGAAAAAGAAAAAAGGATGTTTCACAACCAATAAACTGAACTTTTTTAGTGGTACATGGTTTTCAAGGCCCAAATTTCTAGAAATTTTATTTTTATTTTATTTTATTTTTTTTTAAGAAATTTTAAAATAAGGAATCTTTCTTCATTATTAATGGAAAGTTACAGCCACTTAAAGAACTTAACGTTTTGGATGTATCATTTGGGAGCTCTTTAATGAGTAGGAATGTCTTACTCATTCTTCCATGATCTCACTATTAATAACTGTAATTGAAGTGCACCATAAAGGTTCAAGGAACACAGATCCGTCGGGAGTTAGGTCCTATTTTTCTTGTACACTGAAGAAGTTAATTAAGAGCATGAAGGACATGGGGTAAAGGAACCAGAATGTTATTATTTTTTTATTAATCCACCAATCCTAGCATTCTTAACGTCTGCCCTTTTCCTCAGTTATCTTGAGCAATTCTGAAGTGCCTGCAGAGGATGGTCTTTTAGGAAGGAGCTGATAGGAAGGAAAATGGAGTGAATCAGGATAGTATATAAAACCCTGTCCTTCTGGGGAAATGCAGTAAATTGGCCCATTCTGTGCAGCTCCCAAGAACCTAGGTTGAAGGAAACAATTGGATCGTTGAGTGTATTTGAAATCATGCTAAGTAGATGCTCTTTACACTGAAGGGCCAATACGAGAATAAACAAGCCCATAAAACATTCCTCGGTGAGAATGTCAAGTTCTATAGGCCAGGTATCATGTAGCCAGCAGAGCATAATACAGAGCTTCTGTGAAGGTTGGGAAGGGTCAGCTTAGACCAATGGCCAGCGTTCATATTCTCCAGTCCTCAGGTTTTCAGTTTATTCAGTTCAATAAGCTTACAGAAGACCAGTTATGTGTTCGTGACAGGAGCTGATACAGGACACAAGGCAAGGGTTCCTCCTGCCGACAGCGTGGCTCTTAGTCACCTGATGAACTGAATCCTGAATTCTTCCCAATTTGACTGTCAGCCGCCCTGGGTTCACGTGGAGCCTTTTGCTTCTGAAAAGAAAAGAGATTCAGTTTTTTACCTGGCAAATGGTTTGTCTTACTCCTTTATTTGCATAATTCATTGCCGGGGGAGGCAGAACAGTTAATGAATATTTATTCTAAATATATGAGCTCATTTATTGCCATTTCGCAAGAGCAAGTTTGCTTTCCATGAGCCTCTCACCCTTAAGATGGTATCCCTGGGTTTCCCAAATCTTACATTGTTAATTTCCTTCTCTCTTGGTCCCTGGTCCTGACGCGTTTCTCTCTCCCTGTCTCCCATTTCTCATTTCCCCCTCCACATCCCTCTCTCTTTTCCCTTTCCAAAGGCAGAAGGCAAAACCTTACTGCAAAATTAAAACTAAGGCTAAAAAACATTAAAATATTTAACACACACTGTATATAAACTCGATGATATATTTGGCTAACATAATAGGAATGAAAGATTATGATACTTAAACTTCATTTGTAAGAATTCATCCCTTTAAAAAAAAAAAGAATTCATCCCTTTGAAAAACTCTAAAGTAACTGTTCAGAGAATGTGAACATGTTTGTTTCAACAGGCAGATGAGTTTTTGTTTTTGCTATCCTTGGAACATTCTGATTTTCATTTGTAGATGAACCCATGTGCTCACACGACACACACATGACTTTACTGCTAGGATAAAGCAACAATTTCTTTAATGCCCTATGAAATAAAATACAAGTTCTTAACCTTAGAAATTATGGTCATCCCTAACTTTTCTGTAACTTGCCCCTCCAATCTTTTTCTCCCTACCTTCCTGGCATCTTCTGCTTCCATCTTGCTGCCTACTCACTGCTCTGCACCTTCCTGCCATTACACTTTTGTTCACCATCTTTGCCCACAACTTCATTGCCTCGAAGCCTACTCTGCCTTCAGTGTCTTTCTCATCCATGAAGCTCTGAAAACACTTCATACCTTTGAGAATGATAACAAATATTAATATTATATTATAATTGCAACCTTCTGTGCCTACTTTGCATCAGCCAATCACCATGCTAAGCGCTCTGCATATATTATCTCATCGCATCCTTCCAAGGTTGAGGAGACAGGCGTTTAAAAGCTTACTCAAATTGACCAATGTCAAAATAGAATTGGATCTCAGGTATACATCAGTCCAAGGTTCAGATTTGCAGCCTGAGGAAAGAATAACTGAAAAAAACTGAAGGAGAACTTTAAGCAGTGAGGTTAGACGTTGACAAAAATAATCGAGGTGAAAAGTAAAGGGTGGATTAATGGCAATCGGGAAAAGGGGAAACTGGTAAAAATATTACAACAGAACTAACAGCACTTAACATTTGATTGACTATGAAGGCACAAGAAAGATCAAGAAATGTCTTGATTACCAGTGTTGGTGGCTAGAGTGAATGAGGGCTCCATGGAGCCTGGTTGGGATTGAAGCCAAGCAGAGCAAAAACATTTACTTTGAGATAATAGCTTAAATATAACCTGTCACATTTTTTTTCTCTGAGTAACTGAGATTTGTCCCTGGCAGTCCTTCTGCAAAGAAGCTTAAGACCTAAACCTGATCTTACTGCCAAAAGGTAGCAGAGGGTAGGTCCAAACAAAGAAATTGTTCAACAGTAATCATTGTTCTGCTTTGAATTTCAAAGAGAGATTTTTGAAGTCCGTAGCGAGATAATGGCTTGAAAAGAGGCCTTTTGATTTGTAAGAGCTTTTCTTTATTGGAGAGAAAGAGTTTTCTTAGAATTTCCAAAGCTAGGCTTTGAATATTAAGAGTCGTAAAAAGAGGGACTGTAGCATAAAGTTTTAATATAAATTATAGAACAAAGAGCGATGGGGCTGTGGCACGAAGGCAGTTCCTGTTAGGGAGGAAAAGGAAATAAAAATCCTTTACATGTCTAAGGAGAGGAACAGGAGTGTGATGGGCAAAAAAGAAGGTAGAAGAAAGAAAGAGAGCACAAGAACACAATGAGGCATGAAGAGCAAGAGATGAACCAATTGGGGGATCTAGTCCATGCTCCATTGCTACCTCACCAAGGCAAAGGAGGAGAGGATTTGTTGCTAGGTACTGTGGTGGAAAAACCCCAGCAGGTTTGGGAAAATCCCAAAGAAGAGGACTTGTTCCTTCTTTCCTATGGCATGGCCCCTTTGAAAAGGCCTCCATTCATCATGATCCCAGAGCAGCATGCCATCTCAAGAATACAGCAGTGAACAAAAACAGTAATTATCACTGATAAAAGGGTTTAGGTGGATGGGACTTCTATGTCATTCCTGGCTCCCAAGGCCTGTATGTAGATTGCAAAGTATCCAGAACTTTCTATATATCTTGGAAAGGAATGGGGAAGTGGTAATAGAACCAGAAAAAACCAGGGGTCAGGAAGCAGAGGCTAAAGGGTGAGAGAACAGCAGCACCAAAGGCTATTGTTGAGAAGTAACATGGGAGAGGAATGGAATCTGAAAGAACAGGACGGGCCTACCTATGCCATCTGGTGTGGATGGCAACCCACATACCATATTAGTGACCAATGGGATCAACCTAGAGCATAGAAGAGGCCACTAGGGCAAGGGGATGCTGGCACAAGTTGTACTTCCTCCCTCTTCATGCAACATAGACTGTGTGACATTAAATCATCTCTGGAGAAGCAGATAGGGGAAGGTGGAGAAACAGTTGAGGGATGAGTATTTATTCAAAATTTATTCTAGGATTTTAACTGGAAAGATGTTAATGACTTTAAATTGGCAAGCAGAAAAGGCAGGAGGTCTTGTCAGGTTATCTTCATGTTAGGCAGTGTAGATAATTTATAGAAAAATTAGTTTAAAGTTTCCTGAATCTAAATAAAAGTGGGTCCACTTTGATGTCTCCATTATAGATGATCTCAAATCAACTTTGTACTTTATGGTGTGGTGCCCAGATTTGTGTCATTAACAAACGGAGGCTATTTGGCAGCTTTCTATCTTAGCTATTTTTTTTTCTCAACATGTAGGTGCTAAACTCAGATATTAAATTTCAAAACTAATAAAACATTCACTAAAATCTGTGTGCCTTATAACTGTGGATAGCTGGGGCAACATTCTGGTTGTCCTACCACAGTTACACAGACAAAAATAGGGAACATAAGAAAAAAAATACTTGGGAGGGAAAATTATGAATTTGTTATTTTAACACTTTTATTTTAGAAGAGTTTTAGATTCACAGAAAAATTATAAAGATTTCACAGAGAGTTTTCATCTACTCACACTCAGTTTCCCTATTCTTAGCCTCTTAGTGTGGTACATTTGTCACCATTAATAATCACGTATTTATGTATTATTGTTAACTAAAGTCCACACTTTATTCAGATTTTTTTTTTTTTTTTTTTTAGTTTTTATCTAATGTCTTCTTTCTGTTCCAGGATCCCTTCCAGCTTACTACATAGCATCTAGTTGTAATGTCTCCTCAGGCTCCTCTCAGACCTTCCTGGTTTTTGATGATCTTGTCCATTTTGAGGAGTACTGGTCAAGTATATTGTAGAATGTCCCTCAGTTATTATTTGCCTGATGTTTTTTTATGACTTGACTAGGGTTACGACTTTTGGAAGAAAGACCACAGAGAAAAAGTACCATTTTTATCACATCATATTAGGGGTCTGTACATGGTGGTTGATCATGATTTTTCTGGCTGAGGTAGTGTTTGCCCAGCTTCTCCATTGTGAAATT
Source organism: Canis lupus familiaris (assembly GCF_011100685.1). NCBI lineage: Eukaryota > Metazoa > Chordata > Mammalia > Carnivora > Canidae > Canis > Canis lupus. The sequence goes on along the minus strand of NC_049222.1, from coordinate 34,162,431 downwards.
ATCCTTTTCCTACAATACTCTTTGGAAAGAAGTCATTATGCACAGTTCACACTTAAAGGAATGAAGAAATATGCTCCACTCCATTGAAGGATAAATTTGTACATACAATGAATTCATTTTGACACAAGAGTTTGAGATGTCTTAGAAACGAATTGTGGAAACTCTCTGGGAGGGTTGAAAATGCAAAATTGTGGCTCCATAGAAAAATAATGGTGAGAAAGAGAGAGGAAAGGCTATCAGGGTCATAGAAAGATGTTATTAAGCAGGTATCTAGAAGGTGAGAGAGAGAGAGCTGGAGGGAGAGAAGAACTAATGTAGAACAATGGACTAGAAGACAATGGAAAACAGTTTCAAAAGGAGAGAAGATTTTAAATGCTCCAAAAAAAAACAAGAAATTTTGTGTCCTGCTAATTAACAGAAATTGGAACATATTCTTTTGAGTTTATGTCATCATCACCTCTTAGCCATTCCAACAGTTGATATGCCTGCCTCTTCATTAAACTCTGGTCATGTGCTATCTTGGTTTTCCAATGAATTTTTTGTTACTGTTATTACAGAATTGCATTCCACAGTATCTGATGGAAGACGGAGATTCCTGACATAGCAAACTGTCAGTATGCTTTTATATTACAATTGGGTATTGTCTTATGAAAAACGATTTTCTTAACCTTCTTTTAAGTTCAAAGGTACTTAGGAGAAATAATGGATGAGTAGAAAAATAACGTACCAAAATGAAAATGATACACTGGGAGAGCACTCCTTGGGAACTTTGCACACGAATATGCCAGCAGCAAGAGATGCAGAAGTTCAATGGGAGAGGCAGGGAAATGAGTGAGGAGAAGTGCATTTTATCCTGACCTGCATTTTTCTTCAAGCAACATGTCAAGGGAGACTCCTCATCTTTGAGTTGGCTTCCTCATTTATGAAGTGAGCAGCCTGGGTTAGCTGTACCCTACATGTCTGTTTGCATTATGTGATCTGAAGTGTACATGATTTGTTTATGAATAAACTTAAGACATAAAGAAATATTTTATTTAATATGATAGCAAACATATTTCTCCTTACTACTTTTAGGTAGAGGAGAAGAGCATAGTTAGACTTAGGTGAAAGTCATTTCTTTATAGAGTCAATACTATCCTGAGAGCCTCAAGACTTTGGCAAATATTTCAGGTAGAGCCACACTGGAATTTGGCTCGCTTAAGGTGTACTGTAGAAATGGTCAATTCTCAACCAAATATTTGTGATCCCACACAGACCAAAAATCAAAAGGAAATTAAGCATTTTAGGGCCTTGCTTTTCAAACTCTGCCCTTGAAGCGGTATTTGGTAGATAAACAGAAGGATGTTCCTAGAAATCAAAATATTGTTGGGAAGAGTAATTCAGGGCTTTAGGATATAAATTTGTCTAAGAAGACTATTCTGAGAAAAAGAAAGAGAAGAAGAAGAAAAAAGAAGAAGGAGGAGGAGGAGGAAAAGAGAAAGACGACCATTATTCTGGGGAATTCTGACAGAGATAATATATATAAATCACCCAACACCATCTCTGGCTCATGACAGTAACTCAATATATTTAACTTTTTATAAAACAAGGCTTTACTTTCACCAGGCACTAATTAATTACATTAGCAACTGGCAGCCAAAGTACATTTCTTTCTCTCCCAATGCAAGATTAAGTGATTTTTTTCTTTCAATCTTTGGCTTTCTCAGGAGAGTTATGTGTAAATCTTTTGTATTTTGAGCCATTTTTAAAACTTACCAGAGGAGATAATATCTATAGGAAACATGAGCTTTGAAAATAAACATATTATTTTTTAGAAATTGGGCTGCGGAGAAAGATTTCCTGGATCTTGTTGGATTAATGTCCAACAACCCCAATTACGGAAAGATTACCCTGCTTATTATGGATGGAAGCCTGATTTCCACCTCATTTATATTTCCTTGGAAAGAATGAAGTCCAGATGAATGCTTATCACACAGCTGTACTTACTAATTTGGGGGTCTCTGTCCCTTCAACTAGACCCTGAGCTCATTGGGAACATATTGTGACTTTGCCTGACACTTGGTACAGTCCTATAAAGTACTTAATATATATTAAAAAGCCAGACATTATCTCTAGGTTCCAAACGTAAGGATAAAACCAGTTCTACAACCCAAATTTCTGAGATGCTGCTAAGGGATCCCTGAGTCAGAGACATGGGTAATGGTTGTGGTTAAACATTCTCCATAATCTTCTTCACCGCCACCATAGGCACCCTAAATAAAATCAGAGTACAGGTCAACCAAGCTTCGAAGCAAATCTGTCTGGTTCTTCCAACTAGATGGCCTCTAGGCCCCAACTACATAACGGTTTTGGAGCTGACCATGCTGAGTTTAATTTGAGTGCTTCCTCCCTCTAGCAAGTATTCCATTTATGTGAAAAATTTTATTCATAAGCTTTGTGATATATTTTCTTGAGCCTAGAGTCAATTGTGTTTTTTGAAAAACACTGGGTCTATCGCATGTTCATTTTATCCTCCTTTAGAAGTGAGCTCTTTAGAAATTAGGAATAGCAATTTTTGCTCCTTTTATCATTTATACTTCCATTTTATCTGAGTCCTTTGCATTTTATGGCTAGTATGATGTTTTTTGCATAGTGAGAGTTCAGTAACTATTTTTAGGTGAACATATATGCAAACTCACCCTAATGGAATTATAACCTCATTGCTTTGTACATAGACAAATTGTTCAAACTGCTCTGGGCTACTGAGCAGCCAGTGCACACTGTGATCTTATGTTTGTACCTGGAGAAGCCTCTGCATGTAAGACCAATAAAATGTTTAGCAAGAATGGTATTCAGACCATTACTTTCACCTTGTCTCAGTGACATACTCCTCTACCAAAATGAATAAATAAATATATGAATGAATATGAATGAATGAATAAAACCTCATAAAGCATTACACTGAGCATCTATTATGTTGAACATCCATCCACTCCATGTAGTAATCAAGCCAGGCATTTTGTATACATTATTTTTGGTTGTTTAAACAACTCTTCATTGTTATTTCCCTCTGCAGCTAAAGAAATTGAGGCTCAGAGAAGTTAAACAACTTTCTTTCAGGTCTTAGAAGGCAGACCCAGGTTTGTAATACATTGACTGCAAAACTCTCATTTTTTCTATTATACAACTAGCTTCCTATAGGGCTTAAGGGAAAAACTATTATAGCTAACTTTTTAGATGATGTTCAGTGTGATAGTTTTTTCCCTTACTAAATTAACTTATTCCTTAAAGAGAATTCCCTCAATAGGTTATATACCTTAGATGATACCTGTTCAATTTGTGTTTCTCACCTGATAAGTAGCAGTGTGCCGGGAAGCTCTCAAATATATATACAGTGCACCTTTTCACTGAGATTTTAAAATAATAAATATAAAAAATAAGATGTAGAATTTAACATTTCTACAAATCATAAGTTACAGCTGATTTCAGAGATATATCATGTTATTCTGCTCTTCTCCAGAGCATCTGGCAGGTGTCTTTTCATTCTGTCTTCTGGAGAGGAACATTTGAGAAGCATTGATTTCCTCTATTTCAAAAAAGTAATTCCCTGTCTTTTAGGAAGTATGCCTCTCAGTTTAGTTAGACATTCTTCATATTTTAATATTTTTTTCTTAAGCTACTAGAGTTTTGAATATATCAATTTTTTACCTTGAGTGGGGAGGAAGTGGATTTTTGGTATAGCTTTTCCACTATGGCTCATTGCTGTGCTTTTTCTTCTCACTGAGAATCAGATTCAGAAGATGTAGGACTTTTTTCACCACCATTGATTAGGACTCTGCACCATGTGTTGATTCATAATCAACTTTAATGTCCAGAGGTAGGAAAAGTTGATAGGCCCACCTGCATGATTCATCATAAGCATGGACTGAAACACTTCTGTATATAATTACACAAGACATCACATAAATGCTTCCAAAATATTCTATTTTTATTTAAGCAAAGCTTATGTGGTATGTACTAGTATCTCCACCATTTCATAAGAAAGGAAATAGAAGTTTTGTCATTTTAAGTAACTTGTCCATGGCAACATGGCCAAATGCTGAACCTGAATTTATTCTGGTGACCAAACTTCAGGGCCTGTATTTTTATTATTTATTTATTTTTCCCCATGAAGAGGTAACCATTAATACTTAGCATACAATTCTTTCTTTTTTTTAAGATTTTATTTATTTATTCATGAGACACCCCCCCCCACACACACACACACACACACGAGAGAGAGAGACAGAGACACAGGCAGAGGGAGAAGCAGGCTCCGTGCAGGGAGCCTGACATGGGACCCGATCCCAGGACTCCAGGATCATGCCCTGGGCAGAAGGCAGGCTCTAAACAGCTGAGCCACCCAGGCATCCCTCATACAATTGTTTTTATTTACAATCTATTTGATATCAAACACAAGTGAGACTGAACAAGGTTAAGTATGGAATGAGGTTGAGGGAGAGAATATTTCTAGATAAAGCTTCACTATATGTGAAAGTCCTGGGGCATGACTTTGGAGGACCTATAGGAAGCCTAGGGTGTCTTAACACAAAGAGTGAGGCGGAGAGTGATATGAGGCCCACCAGAGGCAGGTATGGATCAGATGGCAGAGCACCTGAGAGGCCCTGTGAAGGATTTTGGTCTTCATCCAGAGGGCAATGGGCTCATACTGAGGGTAAACAGTGATACAGAAGAATCAGATTTAAGGTTTTAAAAAGTGATATTGATTTTGGCAAAAAGTGGACTAATGAGGGAAGGACGGAGAGCATGCAGGGAGAATCATTGGCTTCTCCAGATGAATCCAGGTGAAAAGTCCAAGTAAGAGAACCGTAGCTTGGATTAGCATTATGGTAGTAGAGATCAAAGAACATGCTATTCACCAATTGGATAAACACAAGGTTTGGGAACTGGACGTGGGGAATAATGCAAAGTAGGAGTCAAATGTCACTTATAGATTATACAATTGATTGAGTAGAAAGTGTGGCATTCCTTGAGACATTGGTGAGGGGTCAGGTGGTGGAGGGTGTAAGAGTTTGTTTAGTTTAGGGCATGTTTGTGTACCTTTAGAATCACCCCAATAGAAATGTCAAGTGAAGTTTGGAATACAGAAGAAAGAACTGAGTCTGAGTAACACAGTTAGAAATCATCGGCAAGTATGTGGCCAATTGAAGGTTGGCTCACAGATGAGACAGGGTGGGGAGAGAGGTATTAGAGCCCAGAGCGGTGCTGTTAGGCGCTCCACTTTTAATGGCTGGGACAGGAGGATCCTATTGAGGGTACCTGATTTTCTTTCAATCTAAATAATTTACCAAGTATTTACTGCGTGCTTACAATGTATTAGACACCTGTCTAGGGCCTGGAGATAAAGCAGTGCAGGAAACAGAGTCTTTGCCTTCATGGAGTGATAAAGCATCTGACAATAAATGGTGAACAAAAGTCTGAACTAGGGCAGCCCCGGTGGCTCAGTGGTTTAGCACCGCCTTCAGCCCAGGGTGTGATCCTGGAGATCTGGGATGGAGTCCCGCATCGGGCTCCCTGTGTGGAGCCTGCTTCTCCCTCTGCCGTGTCTCTGCCTCTCTCTCTTCCTCTCTGTATCTCTCATGAATAAATACATAAAATCTTAAAAAAAAAAAAAAAGTCTGAACTAACGAGACAAGTAGACCTCTCTCCCTCTGCTCAGCAAGTACTGCTTCTTGAGGCCACCAAAGTGCTCCCTTTCTCCTTGTGTTGGTTTTTCTTCTTGTGGGTCCTGTCAGAGGACCCCAATTCCCCCAAACATTGCAGGAAGTAACCATCAGATGTAACTGACGGTGACATCCTCCAAATTCAATGCAGTGGTTGGATGAGGGTGACAGGTGGCCTCACGGGGAAGAGCTGAGATAGTGGTGCACAGTGGGGATTATGGTTTTCATGATTCTTCTCTATCCACAGTGTTAGGAGGCCGGAGAAAGAGGAAGACAGATCAGCACAGATAAAAGGAATTTCATTAAGAAAAGCAGGCGGGGCAGGAGGTTTTGTCATGCTGTTTCTACATGGATATAGCTTAAAAATACACCAGACATTGGGATCCCTTCTTACACACAGAGATGCAAAAAGATGTGCATGGGTGAGGTGAGGGGAGAGTTGCCAGTATTTTCTGGGGAGCAGGGCTTTTCTTTTTCAAAGTCTCCACCCCATTCTTTGGGAAGCTGTGAGCTGTCCCCAGGGTGCGTCTCCTACTGTCCCTTTGAGGACTGCAGTCTGGTTGGCCGTGGGGAGCCTGACTACTGAGCATATCGAGCTGCCTTTTCTCCTCAGTGTCTGAGAAGGGTGGTCACTGACCCTTCTCCCAATATATTGGGGGAAATTTCTGAGCATGGTGGGATTATGGATGATTCTTATTACTTATGTATTTTTCTACACTTAATTTTCTGAAATGAAAAACGTCTATCTTTAAAATGAGAAAAAGCCTGTTATTAAAAAAATTCACCCAAAGCTTCTCACTATCTAAAAGGACAAAATGGCTAAGCTGCCATAGCTTTTCAGAGAAATCCAATCTTATATCTCAGAAGACAAAAATTGTTCCTGAGACTGATGACCAGGAAGTATCAATGACAGCATGTGACAAGAGTGCAGAGTGCATAATAGTAGCGTTTAGACTTTGAAGTCACAGGGACAGGATATAAATACCACCTCATGTCTTTATTAGCTGCACAGCCTTGGTCACTGACTCAATCTCTTTGGTTGCAGTGTCCTCTGATGTAAAAAGGAACCAGCACACAGCTTGCAGAGTTACGGTAAGATTCCACAGCATGCTCTTCGCTGAGGGCCTGTCACAGAACAGCCCTTAATAGGCAATTCATATTATAGAAATAGACTGGTTTCCTGCAGGCTTTTGATCCAGGATGTCTTGTGCTGAACACTGAAAAGAGGAAGAGATACTTATTTCACAAATAAGCCATAATGTTTTAGAAAAGTCAGAGATCTCACTGAATCTCATGCACCCTGAGGAAACAGACACAGGGAGCTTCTGTCACAGGCTAAATGGTGGCACAGCCCGGAGTACGAAGGATAGGTCTTCAGACTCCTAGGTCAGTGCTCTACATCACAGCATTTTGTGACAAGGTGATACATGGACTTACTGTTTGCAGAGAAGCAAGGATACCTATAATTCTTTGAATTCTTTTAGTTATTAAAGTACATTAGCATAACTAGAATAAAGTAAATTAGCACAATTATAATTATGGATGCTTTTATGAAAAGAAGTTTTCTTTCAAATTGTATTTATTGAAACATTTGCTTATTTCTTTTTTTAATGATTTTATTTATTTATTTATTTATTTATTTATTTATTTATTTATGATAGAGATAGAGAAAAAGAGAGAGAGCATGAGCAAGGGGAGTGACAGAGGAGAGGGAGAAGCAGACTCCCTGCTGAGCAGGGAGCCCAACAGGGGGCTCTATCTCAGGATCCTGAGATTATGACCTGAGCCGAAGGTAGACACTTAAACCAGCTAAACCACCCAGACACTCACGTTTGCTTATTTCTTGAGTTTGGTTTTAATTGCGTCTCATAGTTAAAGGAATCCACAGGGGAAATTATTAACTGCGAATATCAATAGAAATAAATGGGTGTGCATGGATTGACTGTTCAAAATAGATCCAAATATACTTGTGTTTTATATACCTAATATAGTATGGACTCTAGGTTCATGTTTACCATCATCTTTATTAAAGAAAAGTAGCACGCAAATAATACAAAAGCTGTATTTTATTTCGTAACTAATACGTCATCAATTCAAAGAAAGTGATCAGTGAAACTGGGATGTTGGACCTTATGTAAAAAAACAGTAAACTGAGCCCTGACATTGTTCCCCAGGTCGAATTTAATAAACTAGTTATTAGCTTTAGTCTCTCCTTTCCCAGATGTTCATTGGTAAAGCAAATGAAGAGTAAGCACTTAGGTCTCTTATTTTATTCTGGTGTTGGGATTCAACTAAGTTTAAATAATGAAACATCAGAATAAAAAAAATCTGTTGTGGTGAATATTTTTATAAATTTCATTACAGAAGGCTTTCTGGGGCACCTGGGTGGCTCAGTGGTTGAGTGTCTGCCTTTGGCTCAGGTCATGATCCCGGGGTCCTGGATTGAGTCCCACATCAGGCTCCCCATGAGGAGCCTGCTTCTCCCTCTGCCTATGTCTCTGCCTCTCTCTCTGTGTCTCTCATGAAGACGTAAATAAAATCTTTAAAAAAAGTAGGCCTTCTAAGCATGTCATAAAGCCTGGAAACAATGAAGAGAAAGTAAAAATAAATTTGGCTCATTCAAAACTTTTTTTTTTCTGTTAACTAACTAGAATTTAAAAAGTCAAAACAAAGAAAATTCCATTTTTTCTTATGATGTACATATAAAAGCGTAGATAAGGCTGACATACACACTGGAAACATGTTTGTAATATATATGAAAGACAAAGACTTGATATCTCTGTACAAAGAGCATGTGCAAATTAATATAACAAAACTAAATCTCTGTAGGACAATTGACAATGAACGGTAACAATTCATGGGACACAAAAGACAAATATGGCTCCCAAAGAACTGAAAATAGTCAGCTTCACTAATAATATAAGAAATGTCAATTAAAAATGAAATATACTTCACTTGTCATGTTGCAAAGGTAAAAAAAGTATGAATAATACCAAGTGCTGCCCATCTGGGAAATTGGCTTTATCACATGCCCTGGTGGGATTGTAACTTGATATCACCTTTCTGGGAGCAGATAGATGATATATTTAAAAACATAAAATGCACAGTTCTTTGAGGCGTGAGGCAATATGCATGTATATATATTCCACATATAAGAGGGATCATATAGTATTTGTCTTTCACTTAGCATAATGCCTTTGAAGTCCATCCATGTTGTCACAAATGGCAAGATTTTATTACTTTTATGGCCTAATAATATTCCAGTGTGCATATAGATACTACAGTTTCTTTATCCATTTATTCATTTATTGATTGTTTCCACATCTTGGCTATTGTAAATAATGCTGCAGTGAACATGGGGATGCATATATCTTTTTTTTTTTTTAATTAGTGTTTTCATTTTTTTTTTTTTTTTGGCTAAATACATAGAAGTAGAATTCCTGGATCATATGGTAGTTCTATTCTTAATTTTTCAAGGAGCCTCCATATTGTTTTCCAAAGTGGCTGCATCAATTTACATCCCCACCAACAGTGCAGGAGGGTTTCCTTTTTCTTCACATCCTGGCTGACACTTCTTATTTCTTGTCACTTTGATTTTAGGTATTCTAACAGGCATGTAAGGATAGCTCATTGTGATTTAGATTTGCATTTCCCTGATGATTAGTGATGCTGAGAAGCTTTTCATGTATGCATTGGCCATCTGTATGTCTTCTTTGGAAATATGTATATTTAGATCTTCTGCTCATTTTTAAATTAAGTTGTTGGTCTTTTTCTTTTTCTTTCTTTCTTTCTTTCTTTCTTTCTTTCTTTCTTTCTTTCTTTCTCTTTCTTTCTTTCTTTCTTTCTTCTTTCTTTCTTTCTTTCTTTCTTTCTTTCTTTCTTTTTTTTTTTTTTTGGCTATTGAGTTGTAGGAGCTCTTTATTTATTTTTGGATATTAGCCCCCTACCAGATATATGATTTGTAAATATTTTCTCTCTCTCAGTAGGTTGTCTTTTCATTTTGTTGATAATTTACGGGGCAGAAGCTTTTTAGTGTGATGTAGTCCCACTTGTTTATTTCTGCTTTTGCTGCTTTTGCTTTTGGTATCAGATTAAAAAATTATTGGCAAGACCTATGTCAAATGGCTTACTGTGTATATTTTCTTTTAGGAATTTTATGGTTTCAGGTCTTACATTCAAATCTTTAATCCATTTTGAGTTAATTTTTGTGTATGGTGTATGAGAGTGGTCCTGTTTCATTCTTCTGCATGGCTGTTTTATTTTCTCAACACTATTTATTGAAGAGATTGTCCCTTCCCCATTGTTTGTTTGTTTTTTTAAGATTTTATTTGTTTATTCCTGAGAGACACACACACACAGAGGCAGAGACATAGGCAGAGGGAGAAGTAGGCTCCCTGCAAGGAGCCCGATGTGGACTCCATCCCAGAGCCTGGGATCACGCCCTGAACCGAAGGCAGATGCTCAACTGCTGAACCACACAGGTGTCCCTGTCCTTTCTCCATTATATATTCTTGGCACCTTTGTTGTAGATATATTGACCATAGGGGTGCCTACCTGGCTCAGCTGGTAGAGCATGTGACTCTTGATCTCTGGGTTGTAAGCTTGAGGCCCATGTCAGGTGTAGAGATTACTTTTAAAAATTAATTAATCGAATATATGTAGGCTTATTTCTGAGCTCTCTATTCTATTCTGCTGATCTTTGTGCTTGTTTTTATGCCAATACCATACTGTTTTAATTGCTAGATCTTTGTAATATCGTTTGAAACCAGGAGTGTGATGCCTCCAGCTTTCTTCTTCTTTCTCAAGATTGCTTTACCTATTCAGGGTCTTTTCTGGTTCCACATAAATTTTAGGATTATGTGTTCTGTGGAAAATGCCATTGAAATTTTGCTAGGGATTTCATTGAACCTGTAATTTTGGGTAGTATGGATATTTTAACAATATTAATTCTTCCAATCAATGAGCATGGGATATCTTTTCATTTGTGTCTTCTTTGATTTCTTTCATTAATGTCTTGTAGTTTTCAATGTATTGGTCTTTTAATTCTGTGGTAAAATTTATTCCTAGGTATTTTATTGTTTTTGATGCAATTGTAAATGGGATTGTTTTCTTTCTTTTTCTGATAGTTCATAGTTGTACAGAAATGGGACAGATTTTTGCATACAGATTTTGTATCCTACAACTTCACTGAATTTGTTAATTCATTCTAATAGTTTTTTGATGGAATCTTTAGGGTTTTCTTTATATAATACCATATCATCTGCAAATAGTGACAGTTTTACTTCTTCCTTTCCAATTTGGATGACTTTTGCTTATTTTTCTTGCCTAATTGCCCTGGCGAGGACTCCCAATAGTAGGTTGAATGAATGTAGTGAGAGGAGCATCTTTGTCTTGTTCCTGATCCTAGAGGAATAACTTTCAGCTTTTCACTGTTGAGTATATTAGGTGTGGACTTGTCATAAATGGTCTTTATTATGTTGAAGTACAGTCCTTCTATATCCGTTTTCCTGAGAGTTTTACTATAAATGGATGTCAAATTTTGTAAAATGCATATTTTGCATCTATTGAGATGACCATATAACTTTTAGCCTTCATTTTGTTTATGTGGTATATCACATCGATTTGTGGACCATGAACCATCCTTGCATCCCTATCCTACTTGATTGTGGTCTATGATCCTTTTAGTGGACTAGTGAATTAGATTTGCTAACATTTTGTTAAGGAGTTTTGCATCTGTGTTTGAAGATAATGGCCTGTAATTTTATTTTCTTATGGCATCCTTGTCTGGTTTTAGTAGTATGCTGTTTCTATGAGATAAAAATTAATTAAAAAAATCAGAGCTGTTAAGTGCAAACTGTTTGCAAACCAATATGTAGTTTCTGCCTTTTGTCACTATTTACCATATGATACACAAGCATTTAGGAAGTGTGTAGCTATATGAAAATACCAATAAAATGCTAGTCCTAGTTGAGGATTGCTATTAGAGATATGAGATGTTTTTGAGGTGTGAAAGTATGTAAATGCTTTAATGAAAAAACTTGTTATGAAGCACAAGTTAAATATTTATGGATTTTAAGTGGGATTTTAGCATCACTTTACTTTTTTACTTTTTAGAAAACTCTCTGCAAGGCAGTCTCAAAATCTTCCATGTAAAAGTATAGAGTATTTAACACAACTTTATGTCCCTGAGGCCAGAATGACTATGCACCTTTAGTCCTGAGAAATATTAGCTTTGAATTCCTGAGAATGTATTAGGACTCATGAAGTATGGAAAGCAGATGTATCAACTAAATTAGACCTTGCACAGTGGAAAGTTGGCAACATTCTAGTTTTGGCATTACATTTTGTCCAAGGTCCAGATATCATACTTTATTATATACTGTATGTACTTGACCTCAGCAAAACTAGCATGTCTGTCTTTAATTACTCGAAGGAGCCAGTTCTGGGAAAGGAGGATTAGATTGTTTTATGTGTATTTTCAAAAGCAAATTGATCAATAATTTAGAATTTTGTAATGTTTGCATTGTCAGTTTTAGCTCTTTTTTATTTTCTTAGGATCCAAATGCACACATTTAGCAAGACTGTTTGTAATAAGAGCAGGTGGACATGCTGACAAGTATGTTGCAAGTTATGCCCAACAGCAGACAGATCATGCTGCTGTCAACAAAAGCAAACTCATGTTAGTTACCTCATGTGGTTTTCTATGAGGGAACAAACACCTCTTTTGGAATTACAAAGAAAGATTTTTTCTGATAGACTAAAAACATTGATAAAAATGCGTTGGTAGAATTATATCAGGTACTTCCCCAGAACTTTACGGAACCCAAACATCATTACCAATTTTAATTAACCAGATACTTCAAAAGGTGCCATTTACATTGAACAAGTAGGATAATGGAAACTCTTTTGTAAGTCATTTTTGCATTAATTAACATGTTATAGCACATTAGGAATTGATCCCAAGAATTTCAGTAAAGGATTATCAGAGACTCTATCATCACTGGGAATGGAAAACACATCTCCTTTGGCATAGTACTTCTTTATTGATTTTCATTTTCCTACAACAATTCCCTAGCATGATATTTTAGTAGCTGCTGGGTTCACTTGGAAGCTCATAAAGTAATAATGCCTATTAAGTGGATTAATATCACTCCTCCCTTGGCTTTCATTCCTGCATGAAAGAGTAGCATATATGAATGTAATCCAGATTTGGAAATGGCGGAAGCCAGAAAAAATAAGAACCCCTAAGAAAGAAGGTGAGAGGAAAAGTAAAACTTGATTAAGAAATATAGTAGTGATTTTGCTACAGAAGTTTTTACTGGAACATTTGGACAATAGTCCAAAAAATATGATTTACCTTGGGGCCCCACCACATACTGACTGGTGTCATTGTTAGAGTACCTAAGGTTTTCCTTTTCAAGTAGCAACAGACAGTGATAGGGAGGAGTTTTCAACCTATTGTGTGCGTGTATGTCTTTGGAGAAGTTTCTCAGAATGTTATTTTTAAATGTGTAAAATAGTGTACTTTTTTCCTATTGCTGCCAAAACAAATATCCACAAACTTAGTTGGCTTAAACAGCACAAATATATTATCTTAAAGTTCTGAAGGTCAGAAGTCTGATAGAGGTCTCAGTGGGTTAATATTAAGGTGTTGACAGGGCTGCACTTCTTTTTGGAGAATCTAAGGGAGAATCTGTGTTCCTTGTCTTATCCAGTTTGCAAAGCCATCCATATGCCTTGGCTGCTGGCTTCTTTTTTCCATCTTCAAACTTTGCATAAGCTAATATAGTGCTTTGTACATTCTCCTCTCTGACCACCTTGGGGAGGGTTCTCTGCATTTAAGAATGCTTCTGGTTAGATTGAGTTTACCTGATAATCCAGGAAAATCTCCCCATCTCAAAATCCTGAACCTTAATCTGGAAAGTCTCTTTTGCCACATATAGTAACATATTCACAAATTCTGGGGGTTAGGGTGTGAGCATTCTTGAAGGCCATTATTTTACCTAATTAGGGTTATGGATGAAATAGTATTAAAATACAAATTTGCAATACAATAATATATGGTTGTATTTAGTAAGACAATAATATTTAGAGCAAATCACATTATGTCCATAAATTCAAAATAATGGTAACCACAAATGACTTTTCAGTATATCAGTAACAACTGCAAAAGCTGTAATGAAGTAGGAAAACATCTGTCATTTTTATTGGTAACAGAGTCACAAGAAGCACTAGTACTACTGTGGTTTGTTGTTTATATTCATAATTGTAGGAAATGTGACATGTCAGCTAGACATTAAAATAGTAAAGACATATATTCTTTTTCTCTCACCCTAAACCATAGATTCTTTTTGGGGTTGAAAAGCTCTGTTGTAAGGAGATGTTAAGAAACGAAAGGGAGACAGAACGTAAAGACTGCTAACTCTGGGAAACGAACTAGGGGTGGTAGAAGGGGAGGAGGGCGGGGGGTGGGAGTGAATGGGTGACGGGCACTGGGGGTTATTCTGTATGTTAGTAAATTGAACACCAATAAAAAATAAATAAAAAAAAAAGAAAAAAGAAAAGAAACGATAACCCTGATGTTGGCCTGACAGTGGCAGGAAGACCTTCCTGCGGCCACATAATGATCCTGAGTAGTGAGCCTGAGTGAAGATAGCAGGTAAGTGAGAGTTTTAATGCCAGAAAAATCCTATCACCTTCAAGCTCTGCTTTCTCAACAAAGCCTTCTTGGACTTTTCTAGCTTCTCTTGGCTGCTCTCTCAATTCTGGTTCTCCATAGCACATTTCCATTGTTTCCGCATAAGGTTGCTAGCACCTTGTTCTTTCCTCTCTCATTAACTTGGCATTTTGTTATGCATGGCCTTGGGATGCTGGCCATATTTTCAAGTGCATGTTTTCTATCACCCTGAACCTCCATAAGTAAAAGTGATACACATCTTCATTCTTTGGTGTAGCAATAAGGACTTTTCACGGTAATAGTGAGTGAATATTTACGATGAGATTGACCAACTCTCCAATTAATATTCCCCACTGAACTTACATGTATATTGTGGTGAAAATGTGCAAATATCAAGAATTTGCAGAGTCTTTTTCAACTAGCCTTCAGAACAAGATACATGATAGAAAAAGATCCGTAGTCTGAGAATTGGAGGTTTGTTTTTGTTTGTTTTCTTTTTCTTTTCCTTTCCACTGATTAACCAGCTTTGTGATCCTGAGCATGTAGCTGCATTTCTCCTGGGCCTCAAGTCCAACGTTTGTAAAATGGAGGGATTGGATTAGATCATTTCTAAGGGCCTCCCATCTTTCAGAGTTTGTGAATCAAGAGTTACTGTCACTTTTTAACACTTCATTAGGACTGAATTCAAGTTTCCAGATTATTCCGTTTCCCCAAGCAGTTTAAGAATTTAAATGTCTAAAGACTGAGGCTTTCCTGAGAAGATAAGTTGTGACTTTATCAAACACACTCCTAATAAGATTTATTCCTTCTGGTCAAAAGACTCATTTGAAGTGACATGCTATCTCCGATCCTACAAAGATTTTTTCATACCCAGATGAAAGGGGGATTAGTTGGTAAGGTCCTCAGAAACCTTTTTATGAGAGCATGCTGTGAATTTTTCCAAAACTTTCTTACAAAAACTTAAGCATCCTGATAACTTACCATAAGCACTTACTGGATAGACAGTTATGACAGTAATAACCACCAGCAATTCTCCAAGCTGGAATTCAGTGACATTTCCTGTAAATTATTGAGTCTGAGTTAATGCCTTACATTTCTTCTGAAGATCTTAAAATACCTACCCCTTAACCTGCTTTCGATTTCCCTCCCCACCTTTCTCTCCCCACAGCCCTGTTCTGTCCCATCTGCTCCACAGCACTGTCCTCCTTACGATGAGCTCTATTTCACTTCCATCCTAGGTCTCTGAGATGTAAAGCATAGAGCAGGATGGATGATGATCATTAAGAGGACTGAGGCTTATACAGAGTTGGGACCTACAAGTAAATGCACATTCAACTTCAGAAAGAATAACAATAGCTTATTTAGATGGATTTAGAATTTGCTTGGGCAGCCTGGGTGGCTTAGCAGTTTAGCGTTGCCTGCAGCCCAAGGCCTGATCCTGGAGACCTGGGATCGAGCCCCATGTCGGGCTCCCTGCATGGAACCTGCTTCTCCCTCCGCCTCTCTCTCTCTCTCTCTCTCTGTGTGTGTGTCTCATGAATAAATAAATAAAATATTTAAAAAATAGAATTTGCTTAGGATTTATATAGAAGGAAAGGATTTAGACTCGAATCTATTCCATCTTTAAGAGATCGCTATCAATCTCATTGGGACAATGTGACCTATACTCACTCAGTGTGATGATATTGTTTAGCCAGTTTCTCCTTATGACTATTTTACTATAATTGAAAACAACTTATCATGCACTTTCCCACTACTATATCTTTCCTTTTATGCTTCCCTTTGCCTTAGTTACCCACTTCATTTTATTGCAATAAGCTGCAATTCAAATGTCACCATCCCAGGGTAATGTCCTATTCTAGCTTCCCCAGTTTGGGGGGAAAATGTTAACATTTCAATAGCAATTCATGAATGTTTTCATTATGGCACTTAAAACCATGCCTCTAGGGATCCCTGGGTGGCTCAGCGGTTTGGCGGCGCCTGCCTTTGGCCTAGGGCGTGATCCTGGAGACCCGGGATTGAGTCCCACGTCGGGCTCCCGGTGCATGGAGCCTGCTTCTCCCTCTGCCTGTGTCTCTGCCTCTCTCTCTCTCTCTCTCTCTCTCTGTGACTATCATAAATAAATTTTAAAAAAAATTAAAAAAAAAAACATGCCTCTAGTTATGTTTATCTGTGCACATCTGTGTCCTACATAGATTTTAAGCTCCTGAACAGGGATCCCTGGGTGGCGCAGCGGTTTGGCGCCTGCCTTTGGCCCAGGGCGCGATCCTGGAGACCCGGGATCGAATCCCACGTCGGGCTCCCGGTGCATGGAGCCTGCTTCTCCCTCTGCCTGTGTCTCTGCCTCTCTCTCTCTCTCTCTGTGTGACTGTCATAAATAAATTAAAAATTAAAAAAAAAAAAAAAAAGCTCCTGAACAGCAGAGGCTTCTGATGAAACTTTGCGCCCTCAGGTTACAATAATAGAAAATAAATTACCTTATAATCTTCTTTGCTTTTTGTTCCACATAATTCTAGAGTATTTTTCAAAAGGATTACTACTATCTGATACATAAATATATGTATGAATGATATATATGTAATGTATATAATATTTTATACACAAACACATATATAACAGGATGCTTTGCATTATTCTACCTGCAATGCTGCAGTACTAGGATATTTCTCAAAAATGATAGCAATAAATAATAAATTAATCTGACAGTTTTTGCTACGGTGACTTGGAATAAATTTTTTCCCAAGCTGACTGCAAAGCTCTCAGACTAATTCATTTAAAAAATACATAGAATATCAGGGGATGTTTATAAGCAGTATCTCAAGACAATATTAAAAAAGGAATCAATAGCAGGAGATTGGCAAAATGGCAGAAGAGGAGGGGTCCTCAACTCATCTGGGCCCACAAACTTACCAAGATAACTTTCAAAACATCCTGAACACCTATGAATTTGACCTGAAATGTAAAGAGAGAACAGATAGAATGCTACAGAAAGAAAAGTTTTCGCTTCTAACAAGGGTGTATTCTACTTAGGTCGTGCTTGATATTTTTGACTCAGCTTGCTCATAGAGCCACTCTGCACTGGACAAAATGACTAGAAGGAAGAATTCACCACAAAAGAAAGAACCGGAAGCAATACTCTCTGCCACAGAATTACAGAATATGGATTTCGATATATCAGAAATTCAATTCAGAAGCACAACTATAAATTACTGGTGGCTCTGGAAAAAAACATAAAGGACACTGTTAGGCAGAATTTAGATCTAATCAGGCCGAAATTAAAAATAGGTTAACTGAGATGTAATCCAAACTGGATGCTCTAACTGCTAGGGTTAATGAGGTGGAAGAGAGAGTGAGTGACATAGAAGACAAGTTGATGGAAAGGAAGCTGAGGAAAAAAAAGAAAAAAACAAGTAAGTGCCACGAGGAAAGGCTTAGGGAAATAAATGATAGCTTGAGAAGTAAGAATATACATTTAATTGGCATTCCAGAAGAGGCTGAGAGAGAGAGAGGACCACAAAGTATATTTGAACAAATCATAGCTGAGAACTTCCCAAATCTGGGGAAGGAAACAGGCATTCAGATCCAAGAGATAGAGAAGACCCCCCCCCCCCGCCCCAATCAATAAAAACCGTTCAACACCTCGACATTTAATAGTGAAACTTGCAAATTTCAAAGAAAATTCTTAAAGCAGCTCGAGACAAGAGATTCTTAACATATATGGGGAGAAATATCAGATTAACAGAAGACCTCTCCACAGAGACCTGGCAGGCCAGAAAGGACTGGCATGATATATACAGGGTACTAAATGAGAAGAATATGTACCCAAGAATACATTATCCAGGAAGGCTTTTATTCAGAATAAAAGGAGAGATAAAGAGCTTCCAGGAGAGGCAGAAACTGAAAGAATATGTGACCACTAAACTGGCTCTGCAAGAAATGTTAAGGGGGACCCTGTAAAAGAAAGAGGGAGCCCAAAGAAACAATCCACAAAAACAGGGACTGAATAGGTAATACGATGACACTAAATTCATATTCTTCAACAGTTACTCAGAACGTGCATGGGCTAAGTGATCCCAGCAAAAGACGCAGGGTATTGGACTGGATAAAAAGGCAAGACCCATCTATTTGCTGTGTACAAGAGACTCACTTTAGACCTAAGGACACCTCCAGCCTTAAAACAAAGGGATGGAGAACAATTTACCATTCAAATGGTCCTCAAAAGAAAGCTGGGGTAGCAATCCTCATATCAGATAAATTAGAGTTTATACCAAAGTCTGTAGTAAGAGATGAAGAGATACAGTATATCATACTTAAAGGGTCTATCCAACAAGAAGGCCTAACAGTCATGAATATTTATGCCCCTAATGTGGGAGCTGCCAAGTATATGAATAAATTAATAACAAAGTAAGGAGATACTTAGATAATAATACACTAATACTGGGAGACTTCAACACAGCACTCTCAGCAAATGACAGATCTTCTAAGCAGAACATCACCAAAGAAACAAGGGCCTTGAATGATACACTGAACCCAATAGATTTCACAGATATATGCAGAACATCCATCCAAATGCAACTGAATACACATTCTTCTCAAGTGCACATGGAACTTTCTCCAGAATAGACTACATACTGGGTCACAAATCAGATCTCAACTGATACCAAAGGATTGAAATTGTCCCCTGTATGTTTTTAGACTACAATGCTTTGAAACTAGAACTCAATCACAAGAAGAAATGTGGAAGAAATGCAAACACATAGAGGTTAAAGAACATCCTACTGAAACATGAATGGGTCAACCACAAAATTAGAGAAGAATTTTAAAAATTCATGGAAACTAATGAAAATGAAAAAATAACCATTCAAAATCTTTGGAATACAGCAAAAGCAGTCCTAAGAGGGAAATACATTGCAATAAAGCCTCCCTTAAGAAATTGGAGAAAATTCAAATACACAAGCTAACCTCACACCTAAAGGAATTGGAGAAAGAACAGCAAATAAAGCATAAACCAAGCAGAAGAAGAGAGATAAAAAGATTACTGCAGAACTCAATGAAATAGATACCAGAAGAACTGTAGAACAGATCAACAAAACAAAGAGCTGGTTATTTGAAAGAATGAGATAGATAAAACCCTAGACAGCCTTATTAAAAAGAAAAGAGAAAAGACTCAAATTAATAAAATCACCAACAAAAGAGGAAAGATCACAACCAATACCCAGGAAATACAAACAACTTTAAAAATGTTTTATGAGCAACTATATGTCAACAAATTAGGAAATCTAGAAGAAATGGATGTATTTCTGGAAAACCACAAATTACTAAAACTGGAACAGGAAGAAATAGAAAACTGAACAGGCCAATAACCAGTGAAGAAACTGAAGCAGACAAGACACAAAAGTCCAGGGCCAGACGCCTTTCCAGGGGAATTCTACCAAATGTTTAAAGAAGAAATAATAACTATTTTACTAAAGCTGTTTCAAAGGATAGAAAGGGTGGGGATACTTCCAAACTTGTTTTATGAGGCCAGCATTACCTTGATTCCAAAACCAAAGACCCCACCAAAAATGAGAATTATAGATCAATATCCCTAACGAACATGGATGCAAAAATTCTCACCAAGATAGTAGCCAATAGGATCCAACAGTACATCAGGAGGATTATTCTCCATGGCCAAGTGGGATCTATCCCCGGGATACAAGGTTGTTCAACACTCATAAAACAATGTGATAGATTACATCAACAAGAGAAAAAACAAGAACCATATGATTTCTATACACTAACAATGAAACTGAAGAAAGAGAAATTAAGGAATCAATCCCATTTACAATTGTACCCCAAGCCATATGATATCTAGAAATAAACCTAACCGAAGATGTAAAGGATCTCTACTCTAAAAATTACAGAACACATATGAAAGACATTGAAGAAGATGTAAAGAGATGGAAAAACATTCCATGCTCATGGATTGGAAGAATAAATATTGTATGCTACCCAGGGCAATTACATGTTCAATTACATGTTCAATGCAATCCCTATCAAAATACCATGGACTTTCTTCACAGAGTTGGAAAAAATAATCTTAAGATTTGTAATGGAATCAGAAAAGACCCTGAATAGCCAGAGGAATGTTGAAAAAGAAAACCAATGCTGATCACAATGCTGAATTTCGAAGCTGTATTACAAAGCTGTGATCATCAAGACAGTATGGTACTCGCACAAAAACAGGTACATAGATCAATGGAACAGAATAGAGAACCCAGAAATGGGCACTCAACTCTATGGCCAACTAATATTTGACAAAACAGGAAAGAATATCCTGGAAAAAGGACAGTCTCTTCAATAAATGGTGTTGGGAAAATTGGACAGCCATGTGCAGAAGAATGAAACTAGACCATTCTTTTACACCATACACAAAAATAAACTCAAAATGGATGAAAGATCTAAATGTGAGAAAAGAATCCAACAAAATCCTAGAGGAGAACACAGGCAACACCCTTTTTGAACTTGGCCATAGCAACTTCTTGCAAGATACATGAATTAAGGCAAGGGAAACAAAAGCAAAAATGAACTATTGGGACTTAATCAAGATAGAAAGCTTCCACACAGCAAAAGAAACAGTCAACAAAACTCAAAGACAACCTACAGAATGGGAGAAGATATTTGCAAATGACATATCAGATAAAGGGCTAGTATCCAAGATCTATAAAGAACTTATCAAAGTCAACACTCAAACAAAAAATCCAATCATGAAATGGGCAGAAGACATGAACAGAAATTTCTCCAAAGAAGACATACACATGGCCAATAAGCACATGAAAAAATGCTCTGCATGACTTGCCATCAGGGAAATAGAAATCAAAACCAAAATGAGGTATCACCTCCCACCAGTGAGAATGGTGAAAATTAACAAGACAGGAAACAACAAATGTTGGAGAGGCTGTGGAAGGGAAAGCCTCTTGCACTGTTGTGGGAATGTGAACTGGTACAGCCACTCTCGAAAACTGTGTGGAGGTACCTCAAAGAGTTAAAAATAGAGTTACCCTGCGACCCAGCAATTGCACTACTGGGTATTTCACTATATACTGATGTAGTGAAATGCCGGGACACCTGCACCTCAATTTTCATAGCAGTAATGTCCACAATGGCCAAACTGGAAGGAGCCTCGATGTCCTTCCACAGATGAATGGATAAAGAAGATGTGGTCTAAATATACAGTAGAATATTACTCAGCCAACAGAAAGGACGAATACCTACCATTTGCTTCAACGTGGATGGAACTGGAGGGTACTATGCTGAGTGAAATGAGTCAATCGGAGAAAGACAATCATCATATGGTTTCACTCATATGTGGAATATAAGAAATACTAAAATGGTTTATAAAAGAAAGGAGGGGAACTGAGGGGGAAAATTAGAGACAGAGACAAACCATGAGAGACTCCTAACTCTGGGAAACAAAGGGTTGCAGAAGGGGAGGTAGGGTGATGGGCAATGAGGAGGGGACTTGATGGGATGAGCACTGGGTATTATACTATATGTTGGCAAATTGAATTTAAATTAAAAAAACATAAAAAATAAATAAATGAGTCACCGTCAAAAAAATCAATGTATTTACTCAATAGATTTACATACTCATTTATAAATGCACCTATTTTAATTCATCACTCAAAAAGACATGTTTGGAGTCTTCACACATGTAGGAATAAAGTCTTCAATCATGAGGAAAACAGGGTTAGAAGATCATTCTCATATCATCCCAAAAGAAGAAAAGAAAAAGGAACCCACTGCAAAAAGAAAAAAAAAATGGATTGGTTTTATTCTGGTCATAAAGACAAATTTTAAGGGTTCAGTATACCAGTCATATTTTCTTACTGTTCTATCAGTTATTGCAATGGGTATTAAAATCTCTGATTATAATTGTGGATGTATTATTTCTCCTTGTGATTGTTAGTTTTTGCTTCATGTATTTCGAAGTTCTCTTGCTAGGCACCTAAACCCTAAGAGTTGTGATGCTCTGTTGATTAATTGACCACTTTATCATATCAAAATGACTCTCTTTATCCCTGGGAATATTCTTTGCTCTGAAATCTTTGTCAGATTTTTGCTCACTGGTGATCTTCACATCAGCAGAAATAAATTTCCTACCTTATGGAACAGTAATTATTTTGCTGTCCTGGTCGTTGGTTTCAGCTTTATTCAAAGGGATGTATTTACTTAATTATTGAAATATTAACATAAGATATTTAGGCAATGTTTATTTATTAAATAGGATGGATGTTAGGCTTTGAGTTTTGAAACCATAATGCAAGCATGCATCTAGTTCAAACAAGAAGTGATTCAAGGACCACAGACCTCAAATGGTGTTTGTAGAAATCCGAGGATTATTCAGAGACTTGAAGAATCTTAGACCTTCAAAAGATGTTAGCTATCCAGCCCTGCCTGCTTGTGCTATCTGTGGGAAAACCAATGCTCAGAGGAGGGTCAGGAAGGGCACATGTTCTTAGTTGATAGACTATGACAACAAGAGGACCAGAAACCCAGTTTCCTGACTCAGAAAAGTACACTCTACATTATGTCACCCTATGCCCATGGCTTAATAATCTTCACACCTTTTCTTCAGTTGCTTGTCACTGGAGCAATGGACAGAAGAAAAGAGTATATGCATGGAGAAAAAAATCAAATCAGTTCTGACTTTCCCCAAAAGTGCTCAGGTCTCAGTGGGAGCTTCTGTAATTTTAAACTTCCATCTATTTTGTCAATTCACCTATAAAAATTATCTTTCAGTTACAATTTCCTTAGACAATAATTATTTTCAATTTCAATGTAGTCTGGATATTTTGTTCCTGTTTTTAACATATACAGGTTTTTTTTCTTAAATCATTGCTGTGGGTTGAACATATTAATCTAAGAGTATGGATAGACCAGGAACACATAAGCTACCTGCAGAAAACATGTATGTTGTCACTAGGATATGATTTGTGGATACTATAAGAATGTTCTGAGCAGGGACGCCTGGGTGGCTCAGCGGTTTAGAGCCTGCCTTCGTGACCTGGAGTCCTGGGATCAAGTTCCGCATCGGGCTCCCTGCATGGAGCCTGCTTCTCCCTCTGCCTGTATCTCTGCCTCTTTCTCTGTCTCTCATATGAATATGAATATGAATATGAATAAATAAATAATCTTAAAAAAAGAGAATGTTCTGAGCACACTTGATCCTCTGTTACCCTTCATGATTTCAGCAGATAAAGAACCATGTACTTGAATTAGGAATCAAGACTCTCTAGGTAGTGTGGTTGGACTCTACTTAACATCCCAGTATTCTGAATGTTGTGGAATAACTTTTTTTTCAGACAAGAATGATTAGCAAATGATTTCAGAATTTTTCGATGCAATTATCATTATGGTTTTATCTCACACTACAATATTAGAAAACAGAGTTTTCTGAACATAATTAATTTTTATTTGATGATTTCAGTATTTCTTCAGTCCTCACCCAGTCATTTATTAATTTTGCTGGTTAGAGATACTTAGTCTGCATCAGGCATCACACAAAGTACTAGGGATTTGCAGATTTATTTTATTTTATTTTATTTTTTATTTTTTTGGATTTGCAGATTTAAATAGCTCTATTAAGGAGCTTAGCATCTTCATGAAGGGAGATTTGTATAAATAAAGCTTAACTTACATGATATGTAAAGTGAAGAGGTAAATTGTAATTTTGCCAAGTTACAGTTAGAGGGGTATAATTAGTTTTAGAAAGAAAGCATAGAAGCATGGCACCACAGACAGAACTAAATGTCCTTCCTTTTTCGTAAGGGACTCTGAATGGCCCTCATATCACAACACAAATCTCATAACTGAGGAGTCTAAAAGACAAAAAACAATTCTCTGGGTTACCAATGAAGCAAGCAATCAATTTGGTCAAGGGCGTGTTTGAGGGCATCAAAACCTTCATAGAGATACATGGATAAAGTTAATTTTTAAACATGCAAATGGAGCCAGAGATTTTAAAGGAAATTGATAATTGAAATCATACTTTCAAAACGTTAATCTCAATTCTTTGGCAGGACTAACAGTGCCTTTATCCTCTTGCCTCCTGTCTTAGTCGGCTTGGGCTGCCATTATGAGATACCACAGATGGCGTAAGTGATGGAAATTTATTTTCTCATGGTTCCACAGGCTAGAAGACTGAGATCAAGGTGCCATCAGGGCTGGTTTCTGGTGAGGCCTCTCTTTTCTGGCTTGTAGATGGCTGCCTTCTTGCTGCATCCTCACTTGACCTCTTTGTGTGCTTGGAGAGAGAGGAGGGAGGGAGAGAGTGTAAGGAGAGCGAAGAAAGAGAGTGGGGTATTTTTGTGTCTCATCCTCTTCTCATGAGACCAGTGCTATGGGACTTGGGCCCCACATTCCCTTCATCTTACTTACCTCCCGAAAGGCCCTATCTCCACAGCCATAGTGCGGGTAGGGGTTTTCCATGAAGTTTGGCGGGACATGATTCAGTCCTAAGCACCTCTCCACCATGTAATCTCACAGTTACAACTCCTGTTCTTGATAGGCTTTCTGCCATAGCAACACTAAATTATTCAAATTTCCCTAGTTTCCTACATTTTTTTCCCTCGTGCTCTGCTTGCTTTATTTTTGCTCATTTCTCTATTTCTCTGCCTGGCAAACCTCCAGTTCCAACTCTTCTTCAAAGCCTTCCCTGATTTTTCCCAGGAAGAATTACTATGTCTTGTATATAACCTCCAATAATATAGCATTATTCTGTAAAGTTTTAATTGACCATGGATGCTCAATACATATTAATATTTTTGAACATATGAATGATGTTAATACTTTTACAAGATCTCCTAATATTTCTGAACTAAAAAACTAGCTCTCCAGGAAGTTATATCGTAAGTGATTGTTATACAATCATCTCTTTCCCCCCAGACCTCAAGAGATTTCTGAAAGGACAGGAGTTCTTGCTTGAGGTAGTCAGATGGAAGTTTGAGGAAATAACTAATTATAAAGATTATTGTTAATTTTATATTGATGTTCATATCTCAATCTGATTTCCTGAAGGTACAGCCTAAGGTATTTTAAAAATAAAAATACTTAAGATAAACATTGCATATCTGAAATGAAAACTGTAATGTTACTTAAAATATAAAGAATGGGAAACTCAGGTCTCCCTAGAGATGTGGGACATCCTAAAATGATATATTAATCTACTGCACCATTCAAATCCTGCTTCTCTTCTGACACAGTCCATTCACTGCTGGGCCATCAGCTCCAGAGTGTGTTCACCTCCTTTATTCACTGCCTAGCACCTACAGTTAATTGGGACACACTGCCTAGATAACAGAAAAATCTAGCTGATACACCTCCCACTAATAATACGGATCGTGACCTTAATTATGACCCATGATGTTGATAATGTGGAGTTCACTTAGAACATCTCACTATACTCACAATAATTTAACTGATCATTCATCTAAGTGGATGATACATATTGTCTTATATAGGTAGCCTGAGATTATAAACTTTCAGTATTAGCTGTACAGCCTCATGCACATTTATTATCTGGTGGCTATTTCCTCACCTGTAAAACAGGGACAACATAGGACCCACCTCTTAGGATCACTGGCAGGATTAAATGAATACACGTTAAATACTTCGAATGGTGCCTGGTACTTAATAAGCACCTGTTAGCTATTATTTTTTCTATTATTAAAGTACTTACTTTACTTACTTCCTTACTTGGAAATAGTCCTACTGTTCAATACCTTTCAGTGAATGAGCTTTTGGTCTTAGAATCCTATACAGACATCAGAGATTATAACCAGCCAGGTAAGCATGCCTCCATATGAGGGATGTCGTAAAATTGTGTGAACTCTTCTAACACAACTTTCTACTGGTGGAGGTTTACTTACGGTCCAAAGTAGATGATCTGATCCAATTGCTCTGATACTTAAAATGAGTAAAATTAAAAAAAAAAAATGGGGATGAGTAGGGGAAGCTCTGCAGATAACCAAAACTCTTCAACTCCCAGTCAGTTATTGTTCTTGCAGAGCTGAATATATTTTTAACAACACTATTAGGGTGTAAGTTTCTTTAGAAAGAATAGCATATAACCTAATTTTAATGCATACACAGTAACCTCAAATTTCTAGAAGTATAAGTCATATAGATAGATAAATAGATAGATATAGGGAGAGAGATCAATTTATATGAACACTAGGCTGCTAACTTACAAGACCTGCAGCTGGGGTCTTTTTCTTAGTGTAATCTTGAAGCCTGCATACTTCCTGGGCCATGCTAACCATGGGGACTATCCTTGGCTTCCAGCACCAGCTCAGCAGCAATTTGGTGAGACGTCTGTGACAATCATTGTAGACAGGACTTTATCTTATTTTTCTTCCTCCTCTGTCTGGACTGGCAAAACAATGTTATCAGATAGTTTTACTTGGGATAGTCTCAAGAACCTGGAAACATTATAGTTCAGCCTAAACGTTAGCAGAACTCGGCAACGATATATCCCGGTGGCAGTTAACAACTACTTTCTTTCCAGGCATTCAGGTTAGAAACTTGTGAATCAATCTTTACTCCTCCTATGCACATACCTTGTATCCAGTTTATCAGAAATACTGTGCCTCTACTTAAAAAGTAGCCAGAAACCAATGACATCCTAGTACCTCCCCTGCTACTCCTGGTCTAAGCCTTCGTATCTCAGCTTCATTATTGCAATACTGTTAACTGGTCTCCCAGCTTCCACTCTTACCCCACCTGCTGGTTTAGTCTCCTCCGCACAGTAGCAAGTATGATGATCCTTTTAAAAGTTAAGTCACAATCAGGCCACTCTTCTGTTCAAAACCTCTCAACAGATCCCCATCTTGTTCGGAGTAAAAGTCAGGTCTCTTACAAAAAGCCTGTATGTGGTCCTAAGCCTGTGGCTCCTTTCACAGCCTTCCTCACTTCTCTGATCTTCCCTGTCTACCTCCCTCTGCTAGGGACTCTCTTCCTCCCTCTTCCTTCTTCAAGCAGCCACCTGTCAGTGAGGCCCATCCTGACTATACTAGTTAAAATATACAGGTCTACCACACCTACGCAGAATTTATCACTAATACAGAAACTCCTAAAGTATAATTTCCAGAACTTCCGGGCAAGTTCCCAAGTGATGCTAATGCTGGGTGTCCAGGAACCACACTGTGAACCATTGCTTCACGAGAATCTCTCCTCCCAGATTCTCATTCTTCATGATTTGGGTAGGGCTAAATTACTTCAACTTCAGGGACCCCCAGACTACCTAAAGTGTCTCTTAACTCAGAATGCTGGGCCCATTCCTTAAGAGCTTTTTCTGATTGGGTAAGACTGGGGCAAGAACCTGAGATCTGCATTTCTAACAGTTGAATATATGATACACTTTTCATTTAGTTTAACTGTTTCCTTTCCATAAGAGTATAAACTCAACGAGGCAGGATTTATTTTCCTATTTTCTGCTGTTTTCTCAGGACAATACCAGGTAAATAGTAACTGCTCAATAAATATGTTGAGTGACTAAATGAAAATCACTTATCCTATTGTTACATAAAAAAATGTCTAACTATCTTGCCGAATTTTATATGAAGAAATACAAAGCTAAAAATCTTTACAGTTAAATCCTCTTAGGCAAGAATGCATTTTAAAGCACTAGGCCACAGAGACAACTGAAATTTCCTGATATTTGAGAAATAAATTATTAATAATTAACATTATCATCTTTATTAACAACAATAAACATTTGTGGTCTGCTACTGGCTGCTGAGCGCATCATGTAAAGTATCTCCTAACAAATTCTGAGGGAGCCAGTGAAGTTGCTTCCATTTTATAGATAAATGCTGTTGTTACACCACAGCCCACTTATCAGTGAACTCCAGAGTTTCCACATTATCTTTTTCCTTCAATGTGCTCTCCCAATTGGGAGCAACAAAGTAGGGTGTAAAATGGGAGGTGACAATTTTCTTTCTAGTGTCCAGACATGTTAAGATCTGAATTAAAATTTGCTATATTTACCTCTTGTAACATTAAAGATCATCCTAGACTCTTTACTACTACAATAAAAGTCTAGAGAAATGCAGCAGAGCACTGGAGTTCTAGATGCAAATGCTGAACTCTATAAATGCTATAGGAATTTAGTTGTGAAAGACATGAAAATATTTTTCAGGAGGCATGGTTTGTGGGGCTTGTTTTTATTTGCAATACTTTAGAGTAGTTTATTCTGTCTGAATATTCATTCTATCAAGCCCTATGCAACAGCATTATACTTAGGCAAAGAAAAAATTGAAAGACAAATGATTATGAGTTAATGATTCATTTTTGTTCAAATAGACTATTAGAACAGGGGTCAGCAAACTTTTTCTCAAAAGGTCAAATAGTAATTATTTTAGACTTGCAGGCCATCTAATTCTGCAGTCAGGGAAAGCAACCACAGGCTAAACATAAATGAAGGGTATGGTTTTGTTTCAATAAAACTTTATTTACACAACAGGTGATCTGCCCATTGACTCTACATAGTTTGTGGACTAAGATGTTAAATGACTCCAATTTCAAGTGGGATGAACAAAATGGAAACAGATAAATTTCAGGGAAATTTGGCCAATTTTCCTCTTTCCTTTTAAAAACTGTTTTTTACTATAGAAATATCCATATTCCTGTAACTAAACATAATGACTTAAAAAAAATGACAAACTCTAGCATGCAAATTAAAACACATTTGCTTCTGTAATAAGCTGAACAAGTTAAAAGAATCCTTGTATTTATTTTTTACACAGCACAAATGCAGGTGACACACAGTAAGTCTGTAATTTCCCACAAAACGTACAAACTTAACAACTGAGAGTCTAAATTTTTATAATCTTCTGCATCGCTCCTATCTATACACCATATGGAATCCACTCCATAGCAGCAGAGGAGAACCTTCACTTCAAGCACCAAGTTTGCAGGCATTACTACAAATGTCTTTTTTTCATTCCCTAGTACATGCAGTCAAACTGCCTATGAATAAATACCAATTAACTTTAAGCTTCAATGGAAAGAGAAAGCAGCTGGGAAACCAACATTATTCTTAAGTCTAAAAAAGTGATTCTACCTCTTTACCTTGTATCTTCTTCCATAAAAATTTTAACTTTTAATGTAGTTACAGTAAACATGAACATAAATTTAATTCTGAACATAATCCCTTTTAGATTCATCTAACAGTTTAGGATGTTCATATTTGTTTTATAAACCCAGAGGAAAACAAAAACATGATCATTAATCTAATATATTCTGGCAATTTTTATTAAAGTTGAATTTAGAATTTTTATAGCAAAGTAATATAGTCTGTGTCCTAATTATGATTTTAAAAAATCCTTAATTTATTATGTATATTAAGATACAACATGAACTCCAGTAACATTTTATAGAAGCGTGTGTTCATTTTCTGAATCAGGAATCAATGGGCATTTTTAGGATTTTGCTCACATCAGCCCTATATACCCAGAGATTACTGGATCCACTAAATGGACAATGAAAACTGGTTGAGGCTGCTGCTGCTGAATGCTTCAACAGGAATCTGATACACAGACACAGATTTCATTGTTATAGTCAATGCAACTGAAGTCTTCCTTAAAACTGTGCTCCTGATAGGCTGAAGATCGAGTAATGGACTGTTAGTTCTTTAAGCCAAAAATGCATGGATCTGCTGTACAAAGGCTTCATTCTCTGCCTGTAGTTAGTAACTTGAGGGCCTTCTGTAGATTCTGCACAGCAGTGCTGACATCTTCATATTGCAAAGCACTGCCAGCATATTTGCAGTATTTCTGGGCTCTAGCAAAGTCCTCTGGTGTTAGACGGATATCCCCTAGAAGAAAAATAGAGTAATTAAGATATCTGAAAGAAGAGGTTAGGTAAATACTTACATTGAAGATTACAGAAAATATTTAATGTTACATAAAAACATAAAGGTTTTTTTTTCAACCCTAGGTGTATTTAAATAAGTTTTTTCATGCTTTTTTACTTTTTTCTTACTCATATAAGCCATACATATGCCAATACTAATAACACTTATGAAAAGATTTTTCTTCCAGATGTAATAAATTAGAAGCCTTTGTATTTTGGTAAATTGCGAAAAAATTATATTCTGTGTAAAAAAGGACAGAAGCTTTTGTGTTTACACTAGAATTGCTGAGCCTCTCATGGAACAATACACATAGACTAAACCATTCAAACTTCATTTGAGCTAGAATATAAATACAATTCTCAATGAAAAAATAAATAACATTATTTTTTAAAAATTACATAAGTCATTTAACTTTTATTTAAGCATGCAAATATTTTGCCCTTTTGTGCCATCCATATAAAGATCTCTACACTTCAAATAAGATTATCATTAAATTACAAAATTAAACCTGTGAACCACCTTCATAAATTATGTTCAAAATTTATTCTCAGCAAGTTTTCCAGTTCACATATGATTAATATGGGTAGAGGTCAACTAAATAATCTGGGTAAAATAAAAAACACCAAAAACATTTTATTTAATCTAAAATTTGAATATACTTGAATACATATTTCTAAAGATGAAATGAAAAGCTGACCTTTGTCTTGACTTTTGAAATACCATTTTATTTAGAATTCTTTATGGGGATATTAAGAACTGATGAGAAGGCTGGGGCACAGAATATAACAAATAATACATTCAAATTCTGTTTATAAATGAACAGATAACATATTTCAATTCTGTTTATAAGCATGTACTTATATAAGTAGACTACCTTTTGTTTAGTTGCTTTTAATTTTGCTATATATATGAATGTAGGTGTTTGTGTTATATATATGGCATGTAATGGAAACTGACATTACCTAGGTAAGGACTTCAAAGTAGGCAGTGATTCCAGATATCCAGATACTAAGTTGTGATCCAAATTATTATTTTCTAAAATTTTTGAGAGTTCTCAAACAATGTATTCTAGTTTCTAGGCCAATGCCAGGCACCCATAAGTACTGATTAACTTTAAAGAATGAATGTAAAAATGCTGTCTGTACATTATTTCCTACATTTTACAATAAAGTTCACACAGAATTAAACATTAATGAAATTCCAGATTTTAAGATAATACACATAGATGTACACCTTAATTGGCCCAGTGTGTTATGTATAAGTCTTCAAATATTTGTTGAATATTAAAGATCACAATGGTTATAGTCTTTACTGTTGTGATTATACATTCTAATTTAAACAGAACTTGTTTCAATTTTCTTGAATTTCAGCCTTGCTTAAAAAGCAAGAAATACAAATCAATAAACTAGTAAAATGCAACTATATATATAAATTTTTTTTCCTACAAACTTTTAGTATTTTAGTATTTGCCAGTAGACCTGGCATTTGTTACCCATTAAACTTCAAATACAATTATCCTGCAGTTGTTCTGTTGACAATTTAGTCAGGACATTTTAGGTTGTATTTTTTTTCTTGAAAATACCTACTAGATTCTTGAGTGGTTTTTCCACATATATTAAAAGGCTCTAGTCATCTAGAGCTCTACATCCTATCTAGGGGAGGGAGACACCTTTGAAAATTGAGTTTACCCCACTACTCATTTTGTGCTTTAATAGCCTGTCTTCTTCTCTCAGGGCAATCTTTAAATATGTAGGGTAACCATCCAGAATTTACCGGGCTTGCCAGAAGAAAGCCCCAATGCTCACAACTAATCTTATTTTTACAGCATTAGCCTTAGCACTGTTTTGCTGATTTATCACTTATTTATTAATGAGATGTATGTAGTGGAAGAACTCTGTTACTATTTTAGTTTTTGTAAACTAAACTTATCCACCAATGATAAAACTGTTTTAAACAAAAATATTGAATTTTTTCATGAAATAACAATTTAAATATTCAGAAAATGTGAATGAAAATATTTTAACAGAAAAATATTACAGATATGTAATATATATAGCTTATAAACATGTATGAAATTATATAACTATCATATAAAATATTACTAAATAATAACCGACTTACAGATTCAGATACAAAATGTAACTTATAGATTTAAATAGAGATGCTAGGTTTATTAATTAAAAATAAGAAGAATTTAAAAACCCATGTCAAATAGTACTTTTGATATTTTGTAACATTTCAGGCTTTCCTTAACAAATATCACCTAAGAGTCATAAATAATAAAATGTAATTAAAATTTTAAATTAAATAAAAAGAAAATCTGCATATAATTATGATTCTTTCAGCTTAGCATTTGTTTTAATTAAACCAGATAAGTGGAAAATACATAAGAGAACAATTATTCAATTTCATATCTGATGTTATATACAAAATAGTAAATACTACTTAATGCACACAAATAAAAGCTGTTTTTTCTATTACTAAAACTTATTAGAGGTCATAATCAGACCAGAGAGAGAGCACATAGTGGAACTAAAAGGTGTTTAAAGGATTAAAGAGGCTATCTAATAGAATAACTCTTTTCTGAATTCTATGCTAAATATGTTGCCAATGGCTTCAGAGACCATCCTCATCACAAGGCTGCTCTTCTTCACAGGGCAGTACAAGAAAGCAGAAGACAGCCGAAGCTATTAGGCAAGTTCCCTATTACAGCAGAAAGAGCCTGGCTCAGCACCGGACCAAAGATAACATTTCTAAGGTTGATTTATCTAATGTCATGATAGACAATAGAATACTTAATTGTAAACATTTCCAAAATAGGTCTTTAGACGCTCTTCCCTATTTACCCAGGTAATTTAAAAAATTCATGCCAGAGGCCTTGGACAATCTGATATGTAGTAAATATTGGGGGTAAAGTCCAGTACTGAACCCTTATATCCAGGCATTGCTAAGATATGTTCCTTAGAAATGGTAATTAGAATTAGAGGTAGAATTTGATTAGGTTAGGCACTGTGCTACATACTTTTCAGACACTCCATTTAATTCTCAAAAAAATTCATGAGGTAAGTGGTTATTCTACTACCTAATTCAGATATTCTAATACAGATATACAAGTTCAAAAAGGAAATGTTCTAATACAGATATACAAGTTCAAAAAGGAAATGTTCTACTTCAAATACTTACCATCTTTCCAATTCCATTCTCTCTACAGCCAGCCACAGATTCACTACAGGAATGTTTAATATATTAATACTAATACACATATACCCATGTGTATAAGAGGTGATAAGTACTAAGCACTAAAGAGAAAAATATAGCAGGCAAGGGACTATTAGAGGTGGTAGTAAAGACAGTGATGGCTATGATACTACTAGTTTTAGTCTGTGTATTCCGTAGAATTTTTCTATGTACTTAAGCACACAGGTACATGCAGGAAGATACAGTTTTATTTCAATTTTTATTTTCCTAAGCAGGGTCATACTATACACAGTGTTCTGCAACCTGCTTTTTAAACTTTGTATGTTTTTTAAACTCAGTATGTTTAGGAGACCTTTACACGCCACAGTTACCGTATTTTGTTTTTAATATCTGCTCAGTATTCCAATGACGAATGGACCATAATTTCCCATTAATAAGTACTTAAAAGATTATTTTCTACTATTACTATGATGTTGAAATAAAATATCCTTGCAAATTTTGTGCTCATGTCTGAGTATTTCTTTAAGTATTCCTAAAAGTGGAATATAACAAGTTCAAAAAAATTACATCTGCAATTCTGATAGTGACATAATGCTGCTGAAAAAAACTTTGCTGATTGATGTACATTTCCTATCAGGAGCATGCAAGAGTCATTCTCTAGGTCTTCAATGATACTGTAGATTACCAGTCCTTTAAAGTATTTTTTTATCTACTGATATAAACCGAACTAATTCTAATTCTCAATTTCCCTGATTATTAATATGGTTGGGAAAGCTTTCATGTGTTCATTGCATATCTGCATTAACGTATCATATTCTCTGCCTGTTTTTTCTACTGAATTCAGTTTCAGTTAGTCATTCAGAAGAGTTCTTTATATAAGCTGTGGACATTACTCTTTATTTTTAAATTTCAATTTCCTCCTGGTGTATTAGTAGCATTCTAAAAATGTAGCGGGGAAGAGGGAGTCTTTTGTGGTATGAATTTATTATTTTTCATTATTCAAACCTGTTATGGTGAGTATTGAGAGATAATATCTAATATATATTTTTTCCTCATAGCCAATTGTTCTTTTCAAGACCTTATTTACTTGAGAAAGAGACAGAGAGAGAGAGAAAGTGAGGGGAAGGGCAAAGGAAGAGGGAAAAGCAGACTCCTGCTGAATGGAAGCTTGACATGGGGCTCTATCCTAGGACTCCAAGATCATGACCCTAAACAAAGTCAAACACTTAACTAACTGAGCCACCCAGGAGCCCCCGATAACCAACTGTTCTAACATCACTTTTGAATATATATTCTTGCACACTAATCCAATGCTGCTTTCATCATTAATTCCTGTAACATGTAGCTTGATTTCCAGATTCTCTACTTTATTTCAATGATTTATTTCAGATATTTTCACATCAGATTTTAAGAGGAGCTTTTAAAATTGGGTAGGACTATAGAAGGAAGTCTGGAAACCAAGTTTAAGAGGAATATAGTATTCATTGGGCAGGTTATCTGTCTACCAGCATATAAATATTTTCCACTGTACTGTGGGGTAATTTGTCAGTTTATTATAGGTTCCTTTTTATTTTTGTTTTCAATTATGGTCAGTTCCGTTTTTTTTGGAAATCTAATAATTTAGTGTAAATAAGGAAGATTATAATCATAACACATGATAATTTTGAACTAAATTAAATCTAATATCAGCTTTCATGATAGTTTTAGCTTTATGTTTGTGCCACTATATCCAGCAGTATACAAAAAAAGGAACTGTAAAAAACCAAAAAGGGAATGTCTTCAAATTTAGATATTTTTGATAATATGAGACAATCTTGGTTCACTGGAGGATCTAGTGAACACAGACATTCAAAGAAATGTGTAAACATTCTAATATATAACACTTTCTTAAGGTAAAATTACAAAACAACACCCGAGGACAGGAAATACACTATATCTCAAAAAAAAAAAAAAAAAAAAAAAAAAAAAAAAAAAAAAAAGGCCAGCTGACTTACCCTGAGAAACTGTACTGAAAAGTGTGGGATCAATCGCTGGAATAGTTTGTGGAGTAGGTTGGATAGTATTACTTGCTACACCTGCATCAGAAAACCACAAATGGGTATAAAAGTTAGAATTCTTAATTATATACTAGGAATACATTTATTTATTTTTTCTAAAAAGCAAATATTTATTTTTTTTTAATAATAAATTTATTTTTTATTGGTGTCAATTTGCCATCATACAGAATAACACCCAGTGCTCATCCCATCAAGTTCCCCCCTCAGTGCCTGTCACCCATTCACCCCCACCCCCTGCCCTCCTCCCGTTCCACCACCCCTAGTTCGTTTCCCAGAGTTAGGAGTCTTCATGTTCTGTCTCCCTTTCTGATATTTCTAGGAATACATTTAAAAATAATCATGAAAGAATTTCATTTCTTAATTACTTTTTTGAAATTTTAAAGAATTGTAATTTGACATAGTTATTTGATGTCAGAGGCTGGTATGGAAAATATGAAGGAAAATATATTTTGAGTGTTTACACACACATGTCTAATGGAGATGGTAGTACGCCTGCATCCTATACTATTTCGTGCATTTTTCACTTAATTTTTTTTTAAGATTTAATTTATGTGATAGAGAGCATGAGCCGGGGGTGGGGGGGGTGGGGGTGGGGAAAGAAGGAGTGGAGAGGGGCAGAGAGGGAGAAGCCAGACACCCTGCCAAGCAGAGAGCCCAATGCAGGAGCCAAAGGCAGACGCTTAACCAACTGAGCCACCGAGGTATCCCTCACTTAATATGTTTTAGCAATAGTTCTAGATTCATTTATATATATATATATATATATATATATATATATATATATATATATATATATAAACCTACACTGTTATTTTACATTGCTACATAGTGTTCCATTCCGTGTATTAATCACAATTTATAGAGCAGTCCCTACTGATGGGCATTTAGGTTGTTTCCAATCTTTTGCTACTATAGATAATACTACAGTGAATAATCTTACATATTTTGTACATAAACACACATATGTATGAATTTATTTATAGGAAAAATTTAAAGAAGTGTAACTAAAAGTCAGGTGACATACCAATTTTAAATTGACCACTTCACTGAGTATATTCTGCTTGATTTTGATAAGTGTTAACCAAATATATTGAAGTATCAACATCCAACATAACTGTCCCCACAAAAATTGCTAACTTTTAAAGACACATAATTTGATTAAAAAAAAAAGGAATGCAAATTTGAGAGGGATTTTCAGAGACTATCTAGTCAAGTCTAGTGCTTTGAAGCAGCTGTACCTAAAGCACAGGTAGGTGATTATGTAGTTTTCACATAATATTAAGAGAAAAGGTAAGTCTATGTATAACCTGCTCATGGATCAATCTAGGTATTAATGCCATTCCTACTAAGTAATTTGTATTTTTGCCTAAATTGAAATTCTCCAAATTCCTTTCTCTATGGAGAAGGAATACTTTTACTGATCAGCATTTTGTATTAACTTTTAAATGCAAGATGTACATCTTCATACAATTTGTACATCCTCATATGATTAAGTAGGCAATATTAATTAATAAAACAAAACAATTTAATTTACAGGGAGAAAATTTAGTCATGTAGTAAAATTTTATTTGAGCAATATTAAAAAAATAAGGTAGTCTGTATTATATTAAGAACTTCTGGTCATAGTCATTCAACTAAGACTTGGACTGACAACACAGGCTGTTCAACATGCCTCAGGCAGCAGTAAGAAGATGCTGCTACCATTTGTCTTGACGCACATGAGCCAAGGCCTGTCCTTTGGACAGCCATCATGACATGTTCCCATGGGGGCCTAGTGTACATGCCCAACACAAGCTTATAAATACTTGTTAAATTAGTAAAAATAACTTCTAATTTATGTTACTTATTTTTTGAGATGCTCAAATCTATTTTCCTTTCTTTCTGGATTTGGAAAGGTCTCATTTGTCAATTTACCAATAGACTGCAATCCTCAAGACTACAATGTCTTGGGAGTGATGTGACCATAAAAACATTCATGGGGGAAAGTAGAACTGTGTTGTAAATTTCTTCCTTTCTATTATTTATCAAAAAAGAAGTATCAACAAGTAACTTGTGGTTTTCAAGTAAGTAGATGGGTACATATAGCCTATTAAATGGGATTAATACACATTCAAGAATTAGACATTACAAGATTTCTAATTAAGTACTGAATTGTTCTATTGTCTACCTGGTCTGGGGATTCCGAAAAGGGGGAAATGGGTGTTAGTCAGAAAACCAGAGACGATTACCCAAAATTATAAATAAACAGAACCCTTAAGGGAGTAGCCTTTGGTGAGGCAGAGAAAAAGAGAGAAAGACATGTTATCTAAAAGGAACACTAGAAGCAAAGTTAAGAAAATAGGACTGGGTTGAGTAAAATCTCAGAATAATCATGGAAAATAGCATTGATAGAAATGGTTAGGACAAAATGTTAACAACTTGGAAAGTATACAGGATAACTCAAATGCAGGACTTCTCATACGTAAAAGAACAATAAAAGAGCTAAGTTTGTGAGATGAGCTGCGTTTATAATCAAAAGGCAAGCATTAATTATAACATAACTCTAATATTTAATCTATTTAAATTACTGAGATCTTCTTCATCAGTATTTATAGGCTGTATAAGCATATGTTTCAAGAGAACGAAAAAGCTGTCCACTCTATCACATCCATCTGATAGTCCACAGTGGTTGCAGCACAAGAGGCAAACACTCTGCCTTGTTAAACAATTGTTCTAGCTGCCCTCCTTGCACCCCCTGTGCTTTTTTGTGGAAGAACTAAAAACCGTATATTAGTACATACTATTCTTTTCAGCTATCTTGAGGATTTCCCTTTGATAAAAGTGCATCCTGGATCTTTATATGAGGGAAAGTAAATCAATCTTAAAGTGAGTAAGAGGGGGAAACATCTGCTATATTTATAAACTAAAAATGTTATTTCATTTGCTATTCGCTAACTATGAACTGATTTTTTTTTTTTTTTTACCATTTTAAATATAATAGAAAAAAAATCTGCCAGCTAGGAGGAGATTCCAATATCTCAAACCAATTTTAAGGGGCAAAATACTGTGAGAAAAGTAAATTTTGTTTTAATGGGGTTTTATTTCCTTGGAGGAAGAGACATAGAAAGGAGATGCCAAAAACATGAAATAAGAAAGACTTGAGTTCAAATTCTAGTTCTGTCACTAATAGATCTGTTTATACATTTGCATGGGAAAATTGCTTAATTTTTTTTAGTGTGTAAAGTAGTGACAGCAATATCTAATATAGTTAATATAGTTGCTGTAAGAATTAATTTATAAAACATCTATGATAATTATGTAAATGCTAAGTCTAAAAGAGTGTATATAAAAGTAACATGATAGGATCTCAACAAAGTTCCAATGTGCTCATTTGGAAGAACGAAAGGGGAAAAAAAAAATAAGGCTCATGCCAGAGTTAGGTGGATCAAGATGAACTGCTCATGCCAGAAAACTTTCTAATAGAAGACTACCTCCTTAATATCTGTGTTTATGTCTGTCAAGGATATTCTAAGCAGAAGATACTGTTAGTTTGAACATATGAAACTACTCAGATTTTATCATTTATGTTATACAGAAATAGCAATTTCATATGGTTCAACCTAATATAGCCTTCCTAGTAGAAGTAAGCTTTCTCTCTTCTATATACACACTGTATGACTATATAAAATATATGTATATATGCCTGTACCAGAACTCTGCCCTAAGATATGTTGTCTAACATGGTACCCTTTAGGCAACTTTTTTTAAGGTCAATATTCTACCCTCAAAGGTGACACTTCCCTTGATTCACAAAATGATTTTAAGTATTCATTAGCTTGCTCTTAAATACCCTGTCTTTGGCACAGAGATAGGAAGGAAGAGTATAAAAAAAAGGAAAAGGAAGCTAATTTGCTGAACACTGATTTTGTGATTAGGCATAGTAATAGTGAATTTTCAAACTTTTTCTCCTTTGATAATTAAAATCACTATGAGAAGTATGATTGATTTCATTTTAGAAAGAGGCAAAACCTAGGCTGAGAGAAGGTGAATAACATCTGAGTTTGTGGTTTAGTAAGTAGTAGGAACTAATAACCAATACCATAGGACTTCAAAATGCATTTTATTCTCACTTCATCCTTTATAAAAATGGCACATCAGAGGCTGCTGGTTGGTGTTTAAATTCACTTAGAATAGTTACAGTATTTATCTAAGGCAAATACATCTAAGTACCTGGTATTGCTTCTATTATTCTACACTGGAAATACGGAGTATTTCTAAAAGAAAATATCTCCAACAGTGTTCTGTGAAATTTTACTTACAAAACAAATTCAAATTGGTCTATTAAAATAATCATACAGACTATAAAGCAAAGTCAGAGTAAAATATACAGAATAATGACAACAGAGATCAGTGTTAAAAAGATCACATTCATCAATATTCTTCAAGACAAAAATAATAGCAGTATTGGTAGATAATATAAAGTTAAAAGTTTTAAAATAGGAGGAAAGAAACTAATAATAATTGGTGCTATAACGGTCAAATAGAAAACTTTTAAATGTTAATGCAATTCGTGCAAAATAACCTAAAATGGTTTGGGTAAACTGAGGCTGAAAAAAAAGTCAGTGAAGTAATGGTGTGTTACTTAATAGAAACAGTAGAAATTAGGGTTCCAAGGATGACTTTCATCCTATGAATTTATTATTTTGAAATGTTTGTACAGTTTACTACCACAGATTACATTTATGCTGAGATAAGGGAAATATTGTAAGAACAATTTTTGGAAAAACTTCAAGATGTAAGTTATGGCTTTAAATGCCCTTCCATTTGAAGGTAAGAGTGACACTTTGTCAACAATACAAGTAAATGGAAGAGTATCTGCCTGCAATTTTAAAAATTATCTTTCATTTACTGACACTGACTCATTACTGGAAGATTAGTGTTATTAGATCTTTTCCATGTAAACACAGACATAACAGTTCTGATTTATTCAAATACAGTAGCTATCATTTCCCCTTCTTTAGGCAACTGTTTATAATATGAAAAGAAATAACCCGCAGTTATTTCAGTTGTCTATGATTCCACTGCTACTGAGATTTTATGCCTCAATGCCCGCTCCCTTCATCAATAATATCTATGTTCAAGGCAGAGGTCGGGTCCTAAGGAAATAAGGCAAGAAAAGTTAAATCTTGCTAACACAGTGGGACACTGACCAACACATCCTATAATAGACCCGCACACCTCAGTGCTAGTCTTGAACAACAATGAAGAGCAAAGAAAAGGGGAGGAGGGAGAGAGAATAGCATCACACATGAAAAGCACAGAAGCTATTCTTAGTAATAAAAAGTTAATAGTAACATATGTAACAGATTTTGTCCTTTCTCAAAACAACTAACAATTAACCTTAAAATTTCAACAAAAAAGATTTAACATTTTTTTTGTGTGGGTTCAAATAGAATTTAAAGATCTTATGTTCATGCCTTATGACCATCACTTTATGCTTTATGACCATCACTATGAGGCATAAACACAATAAAAAGTCCAGTTCATATTTATGAAAGGGGATCAAAACTTGTTAAACTTAATTTCTTACCTGTGCTATGAGGCACTTCTGCTGGCGTATTTGCTGGAGCATGTGCACCGGGAGGAATCTGTATTCCAGTGAAGCTGCTCGATGGCATGCTGCTTGGGTCATAAGTTGAAGATGATGGCTGAGGTGGCTGAGTAGGCAGGGATGTTGCTCCAGCATCTTCATTTTCTTCAACATCTATTATATAATATATATGTAAAGTTAAACAAAGTTATTTGAAATAAAAATGCCAAACATTCTTATTTTGCTATACAGATATGAGGAACAGACCCTACAATGCAATTCTATTTAAAGCAGCTTTGATAAGCAGGCCCTAGCTCTTAAAATAATAGTTTTGTTTTCTTTTCTTAAATCACTTAATTGCACCTGACAATATGATTGTCTTCTTTTAAGTTACTACAATTCTATAAAGTCTTTGCATATAGTACATTTTTCTTAAAAACAAATTTTCTTTAAACTTTTAAACTTATGAAAAACAGTATTTTTGGTAAAACATGTCACATCTATGCTATCCCTAAGAACTTAATTTTTCTGACAGCTGCCTTTTAATCAGCATTTATTGTTCACACCAGCTATTAAATGATTACCTGTGTGTTAGTTGTTCAAAGTATTAGCTTAATCAATAAAAACAAAGGAATGAAATTTCACATTGAGCTACCTGCACAGAAAGGAGTAATGAGTTTGTTTTGATAAATTTTGAAATACAGACTTAAAATACAGTATATTAGCTAAATTTGAAAGCTACTCTGGGAAAATTAAATGTTGATAGTTTATTTAAAATGACAATTAAAAAAAATAAAAAAAATAAAATGACAATTAGCCACCTTTGGGAATCTGCATAATTTAAAATGTAGGCAAATGCAACAGATTTCTGAAATTATCAAATTTTTAGATAATATTTTTGTCTGATCATAGCCATATGACACATTCAATGAAGCTAATTTTATTTATTCATTCATTTATTCATTCATTCATTCCCTGCATCATCATTTTAATATCTCAGTATTGGCAAGTAGGGATTTAAAACAGTAATAACCATTAATTCATTAGCTGATCCAATTCCAGATCCCCCTCTGCCCAGAGTATAGCAACAAGCAATTTACACACCACAACCCTTAAACATCAAATCCTTCCTTTTTTTAAAAAAAGATTTTATTTATTTATTCATGAGAGACACAGAGAGAGAGAGAGAGAGAGAGAGGCAGAAACACAGGAGGGAGAAGTAGGCTCCTCGCAGGGAGGCCTGATGAGGAACTCGATCCCGGGACTCCAGGATCACGCCCTGGGCCAAAAGCAGATGCTAAACTGCTGAGCCACTCAGGGATCCCTCAAATCCTTCCTTATGAGAAAAAGTCATATTTATAAGTGGAAATGACAGGGTTTATTTTTTTTTTCAACAAAGATAATTTTAAACATAAAAAAAAAAAAAACCTACCTACTCTGAAATACACATTTTAGTAAGTAACCTTGTAGATGTATTTATATTTTACATACACTAAAGTAATTTTGCCTTATATTAGGGAATTATAACACTTACACATCTGGGGAAGGAGCCCCTCCCTCCACTGTTTAAAAGCACTAGAAGGTGACTAAAAGCTGGTAGAAACTAGAGTGAAGATGGCCCTTTTGAGAAGAAATCTCACCAAGTAAGGTTTGCTTTCATGAGGCTTTTCACTTGCAGTGCACTCAACAGTCTGTGCAAAAGAAACAGTTGCAGAGAAGTGAGCCTTGAAACCTGTGTCTAAACTGCAACTAAACACTATGATCCTGAACTATGCATGCACACTCTGGGAAGATTCTAAAGGGTAATAGTGAAAGCAACAACCTTAAAGCTGAAAGAAAGGCAGAGTTTGAGTTCAGGTATGGTTATTAACTGCCTGCTAGAACAAGAATCAAGAACTTGCGAAGAGAATAACAAAATGCAGAAGAGCTACATAACGTTATTAACGCTAAAAATTATTAGAAATAGGAGAGGGGAGAAAATTGACCAGATTTAGGCGAACAAGAGAGTCTATAGGAGACCCCCGAGACCCAGATATCAAAATTAGCAAAAAAAAAAAAAAAAAAAAAAAAAATTAAAGTTGGTGCTATAAATATATTCAAAGCCATAGAGAAAAATGTAGCCATAATGTATGAATGAGGAAAAACCCACTAGAGAAAAAAAACTATAAGAGGGGACAAAAACAAGGCAGCCCCGGTGGCTTAGCGGTTTAGCGCCGCCTTCGGCCCAGGGAGTGATCTTGGAGACCCGGGATGGAGTCCCACGTCAGGCTCCCTGCATGGAGCCTGCTTCTCCCTCTGCCTGTCTCTCTCTCTCTCTCTCTGTCTCTAATAAATAAATAAAATCTTAAAAAAAGGGTGGGGGGGGGGGGGACAAAAACAGATGGGACTAATGGAAAAGAAACAATAAGAATAATAGGCTTAAATTTAGCTAAAACAATGATTACATTAAGTGGACCGAAGACTATTTTGAAGACTGATGTTGACAGACTTAAAAAACAAACAAATAAAACCAAAACCAAAAAACACCTATATGCTTTAAGACTCAGGCATGTTTATACTATAAGGATAAACAGAGATATACTGTGTAAATACCAAGCAGATGAAAGCTGAAGGGCTAAATCCAATAACGGACACAACAGACTTCGTTTCAAGGAATATTAGCAGAGATATAAGGAGAGATGTTTCAAAATGATAAAAAAAGGTCAAGTTATTAAAAAATTAAACAATTATAAAGGTGTATGTGCCTAATGTACATAAATAAACATAAATAACAAAGTTTCTAATGAAACAAAAACTGATAGACCCAGTAAAATCCCCACAGTTGGAGATTTTAATATGCTTCTATGATTCACATTCATGCAACACCACAAGTAATAAATGCAGAATACATTCTTTTCAAATGTACATGGAACAATCACCGAGACAGATCATACTCTGAACCATGAAACAAATCTTAGTAAACTCTGAAATACTGAAATCTTGCAAAATGTGTTCTCTGACCAAAAGAGAATTGAATTAGAAACCAATAGTAGTAAGATAGCTAGAGAAGTCCCAAGTATTTTTAAATTAAACAATACATTTCTAAATAATCCCTCAATAAAGAAATCACAAAGGAAATAAATATTTTGAATTGAATGATATAAATACTTGTGAATGCCATCAAATCAGTGCCTACAGGGGAGGAAACTGATGGCTTTAAGTGCTTACATTAATAAAAACCTAAAATAAAAAGTCTATTTCCCGTTAACAAGTTTAAAAAAAAACTAAGAGAAAATTAAACTTCAAGTACAAAGAAAGAACTAATAAGGATAAGACCAAACATAATGGAAATAGAAAATAAAGAAGAAAAATCTTGTTAAAACA
This sequence comes from Canis lupus familiaris, assembly GCF_011100685.1. Taxonomy (NCBI): domain Eukaryota; kingdom Metazoa; phylum Chordata; class Mammalia; order Carnivora; family Canidae; genus Canis; species Canis lupus. The sequence continues at coordinate 34,117,970 of NC_049222.1, read as the reverse complement.
ACAAAAAACCTGAAAAATAACCAGACAGATTAGAAAAAGAGAGAAATGGATATTACAAATATTAGTAAGAGGTGCTATCAATACACATTCTACAGATATTAAAGGGATAATGAGGATAATAAGGAAATATTGAGCCAATAAATTGAAAAAACCTAAGAGAAATATCACTATCTTTTCAATGTCTGTGGGATTAGTATCATTATGAAACAGATATAAACTACCAAAAATTACCCCAAAAGAAAGAAAGAACCTGAGTAGTTCTATGTCTATTGAAGAAATTTAATTCATAGCAAAAAAACTCCCTACAAAGAAAATGCCTGACATAGATAAATTGAGTGGCAAGTTCTATCAAATATTTAAGAGATAATATCAACCTTATGCAAACATGTAGAGAAAACAGAAATAACCACTGTAGGTATTTAAAAAAATAGCCAGCTGGAATTAGGACTGATACTGCATTGAATTTATAGATCAATTTAGGGAGAATTTATACCTTAACAAAATGGAGTCTTTCATTACATGAATATATTATTCCATTTATTAAGCTTCCATTAATCTTCATCACCAGTATTTTGTATTTTTCAGAGTAGAGATAATTGTGCCTCTTTCATTAAATTTATTTTCAAGTATTTGGCTTATTTTCATTCCCTTGTTTACTTCTAATATATGAAATACAGTTGATTTTTGTATAATGATGTTGTATTGCACAACCTTGTTAAATTTACCTCTTCTGGTGGTTGCTTTATAGATTCCTTGGGAGTATAATCATGTTATCTGCAAAGAGAGACAGTTCTGCTCCCTTTCCAATCTTTATATCTTTTTTTTTCTTGTGTTGCACCAGCACTGATATTTACGTCCATTGTTTTGTTTTGTTTTTGGCCCTGTCTCATACTAAGGAATTGTTTGTTTGGGTTTTTTTTTCCTAGGGAGCTGGATTCTTTTGTCATAAATGAATATTAAATCTTATCAAGTGATTTTTATACATATATTGAAGTTATCATATAGTTTTTCTCCTTTATTCTATCAATATGAGTCACATTGATTTTCATATGTTAAATCAACTCTGCACTCCTTGGTAAACCTTATTTGGTCATGATGTATTAAATATCCTTATATATGGCTAGATTTTATTTGGATACTAAGGATCTTTGTGTCTCTGTTCAGGTTTATGAGGTTTTGCCATAAGAGTTATACTGACCTCATAAATTGACAGCGGTTATACAGAGACATAGGCGGAGAGAGAAGCAGGCTCCATGCAGGGAGTCCAATGTGGGACTTGATGCTGGGATTCCAGGATCATGCCCTGGGCCAGGGGCAGGCACTCTACCACTGAGCCACCCAGGCATCCCAGCAAACAGTAAGTTTAAACTGGTATCAGTAGATGCTAAAGACAGTGGAGTAATGTTTCATTCAAAATAGGATATTTACATGGTCTCAAAGGGACCTATTCCACAATAACTTATTAATAACACAAACAGCTTATTAATAACAAAGGAATATTGTTTTAAACAGTAATAAGCCAATATTTCATCCGTATTATATACTCCCATTGTGAGATAGAGGACACAATCTCATTCTGGGGTACTTCTGTTAAACATGTATAACTGTAATTATAAGGCAACATTAGACAAACCCAAGTTGAGGCACAGTCTATAACTAACTAGCCTATACTCTTCAAAAAACATTGGGCCAAGAAACACCTAGAAAGGTTGAAGAACCATTCCAGGTTAAAGGAACTAAGGAGACATGAAAGTTAGATGTAGGGGTTGATCCTGGACTATACCTTGGACAAGGGACAAAAAGCAACAAAGGAGATTATTGAATCAATTTATATTTGAATGAAGTACTTAGAAATAAAAGAGCATATTTCCAATTCATTTTCAAATACTTCAAAAAATGTATCTATGCAAAATTATATCCTTTCATAGAACCATAAACCAATTCTGAGGAAATACTGTTAAAAGTTATGACATTAACACTAGATTAGGGCACTTTAAGATTACATTTTAGATGAATAATGTATGGACTTATTTTACATATCCTATGTTCTCCAACTGCAGGTCTTAATTAGCAGCAAATATTTAATGAGAATAAAAAATGTTGAAGTTAACTGTATCTTACAGTTTCCCGAAAGAGCGAAATTTTAATCAGTAAAATATGAGATAAGAAATTACTTCTTTAGTTTTTATTGAATATAGGTTAATAACAACTACTTAAAAATAATGCCATTTTCAGATACAGAATTGAGACTGACATGTGAACCCAGAGTTTGAATGTTAGAATTCCCTTCATTTGAGCCTTATTTTTTTCTTAGAACACTTCTTTTGTACTACTCATAATGGCTTCCTTATGTACTATTTGACAATATGACTTAATTTCACAGAGCAGTATTTTCAGGAATAAGTGTATTTCTCTTTTTTCTTACTGTAAATTAACTAAGGTGTGATAACTATTATTTTTTAATGGAAATTCAATTCCAGAGTAAAAGAAAATTAGAGTTTTGTTAAACATAATACTTTTTATACCTTCAGTTAATTTAAGAACACAAAAGAATATAATGGTATTTTGAGAAAAAAAATTAAGGTTTTAAAGACTACTTTTCTCTTATATATTCAGATTTAAGGACATCCTCTTAGACCATAACCACTTGATTAAGTTACCAGGTAATATTTTAAGTTATTTTGAAAAAGCATACAGTGAAAACATTCTCTTTTATTTTTAAAAGGATTATTGGTATTCTGTAACTCCAATTTTTTACTACCTAGAAGCTCTATAAAAACTGAATAAGGAACACAAATTATAAGCTCCACTTAAGCAAATATTTGGAAAACAAAACAAAAATTATATATATCTTTATATATATATATCTAATCATCTATTAAGTTAGTATTATAAAGAGCCTGAAATAACCATTTTACAACAAATCATGATAATAATAAAAATGTAGTACTTTCAAGGGCAAAAGTTAAAAATGTTGATATTAAAGAAGTCACTGATACTGAATGTCTAAAAAAAACCCCACTGATTAATTAGGTACTTCAATGTCCCTAAAATGACACATCTGAAATGCTACTGAAATGTAAAATATGTTTAAAACAAAAAAGGTATTTTCATCGCATATTTAAAAATATACACATAACCATATATAAGAAGTATCTTCCAAGTCAGATGTTTAAAGGTAATGACAGATCTAACATTATTATATTTATTACAAAGATGTAAAAGTCATCTTAAATATAATCAGATAATAGAAGTGGTTCAGCTTCAGTTTCCAATGTAATGTAATTCCTAAATGTGAAAAAAGGTTTTATCTTTGGCTGTAGTTTTGTTTTTTGTTTTTTTCTAAGATTTTATTTATTTATTTATTTGTTTATTTGTTTATTTATTTATGAGAGACACAGAGAGAGGCAGAGACACAGGCACAGGCAGAGAGAGAAGCAGGCTCCATGCTGGGAGCCCAATATGGGACACAATCCCGGGACTCCAGGATCACGCCTTGAGCTGAAGGCAGGCGCTTAATCACTGAGCCACCCAGGCGATCCTGGCTGTAGTTCTTAAGCTATCCATCTTCCCTGGTTGAAGAAACATTTTACTTTGGCTTCATCTCTTGCTTTTAGGCTGACAATTCCCAAGTTCTACTTTTAGCCCAGAATTTTCTCCTGTCATCTTTGGAAGGAGACCTTGCCAGTTGGGAGTTCTACAAGTAGTAATCACAGGAGCATCTCAGTATCTTCTCTTAATTTTTCCCACCAAACTTGCTCATCTTAGTCATTTCTTTGAAAGGCTGGAAACTTAGGGACCATCTTACATTTCCTCCCTTATTAAAGTGTTCTGTGTTCTACTGATTACACTTCCTTTTCTTTATCCCATGGCCAGTGTCTCACCCAGGCTTTTGTTATTTATAATTTGGGGGGATCCCTGGGTGGTGCAGCGGTCTGGCGCCTGCCTTTGGCCCAGGGCGTGATCCTGGAGACCCAGGATCGACTCCCACATCGGGCTTCCGGTGCATGGAGCCTGCTTCTCCCTCTGCCTATGTCTCTGCCTCTCTCTCTCTCTCTGTGACTATCATAAATAAATAAAAATTTAAAAAATAAAAATATAATTTGGGTCATAAGGACGCCTGAGTAGCTCAGCAGTTGAGTGTCTGCCTGCCAGGAGTCTGGGGATTGAATTCCACATCAGGCTCTTCTCATGGAGCCTGCTTCACCCTCTGCATGTGTGTCTGCCTCCCTCTCTCTCTCTCTCAATCTCTCTTTGTCATGAATAAATGAATAAAATCTTTTTAAAAAAAATTGAGGTCACTAGTAGCCCCTGAATTCATCTCACAATCTACAGAATTATCTTTCTCCAATTCATTCTCAAAGATTCACTCTCCCCACACACTGACCTTCCAGTCTTAACCAGTCCTAAATCTGCCTCCCTGATGCTTTTGAAGATGTGTTTTGTTTTGAAATTGTAGCATCCTTTCTTTTTGTTTACCTGACTGAACTCAACTTCTCTTTTGAGGCTCAGCTCAGGAAAAATCTCTTACTACCATGTATTATAACTGCTTATTAAACCTATTGCTCCCCAGGAGAATATAAGTTCTTGTAAGTAAAGGATTGTGTCTTTTATTCATTCCCGGTACCCAGCTAACGCTGACAAATGATATTAAAAAAAAGTTTCTTTAAAAATGAATGAAAGACAATTACATTTTAAAAATCCAAGAAGAAAGGCATGTCCTGGGAAGTGGGAGTTCATTCCAAATTTAGGGCTCTACCATCATGTGTACAGCACAGAACTGTTCCTCATAACATTGATTCTCTGTTCTCAAGAGAATGTGAAATTATAATAGTTATGTCGACTAGCCGAGAAATTTTCTTATAATATTCAATGGGGTAGAAAATATGTATTAAGTCTTATAATCAAATGATGAACTTGTTAAAGGAAAAAAATGAATCTGTTTAAATGCAGAACAAGAACACAGACTTTAGAACTAGAAATATATGGGTTCAAATCTTGAGTTTCATGAACTAGTTATCAGCGCTTGAATAGGGATGCCCAGCTATCTTCAGAAGTTATGAGAATTAAATTAGCTAATATATATGTAAAATATTTAGTATAAAGCATAATACCAAGTACAATGCATAATACCAAGTGCTCCATAAATTATAAATATTAACATGAATTATTTAAGTGCTATATGTTTTATTATAAGATTTTATATACATACATAAAATAGCTCTGCAGAAATTCAGATGAAAGAGAAAACATCACAGATAGGCAGCATTCAGATAGGTAGAAAAAATGAACAATTTAGGAAGGGGAGATGGTTTTATAATTAAAGAAAGAGACAAAGGCACTTTCTGGCTCTTAACACCTATGACTATAATAAAGGGAATATATATATAGGTACTATGAAATGAACTGTGTCCCTCTAAAATTCATATGGTCAAGACCTAATCACCAATGTGACTGTATCTGGAGATAGGATCTTCAGAAGGTAACTAAGGTTAAATTAGTCATAAGAGTGGAGTCCTATTCTAATAAAAAATGTAGCCTTATAAGGAGGAAGAAAGATCTGTCTCTCTCTCCATTATATGAGAACAAAGAGAAAGCTGATGTCTGAAAGCCAGAAGTGGGCACTGACCAGCACTGAACAGATCTTGGACTTTCCGCCCTCTAGATCCCTGAGAAAATAAATGCTACCCCAGTCTATGGTGTTTTGTTGTGGCAGCCTTACCCACATAACACAGTATGAAACAGAAACAAAATAAAAATGGTGAGTAGGTTGATGGCACATTGTGGTGACACTTGCTTGGTAGCCTGACGACCTTGGATATTTTTTTGTGGACACTTGTTAACAGGACAGACATAAAATATTCCTGATTATGGTCAGTATTAAAGTAGGAAAGGAAGTATGTAGAAAACACATGCATTGGGTATTAAACAAACAAACAAACACCCCAAACACACACAGGACTCAAGAGTAGGAGAGCCAGGACTCAAGTTCTAGTTCTCATTTGTGGTTCTATATCCTTAGGCAATCACTAAGCCACATGGAACCTCAACTTCCTCCTTTGTTCAACTGTAATGACATAATCTATTCCCAAGGGATTTCAAGGATCTGAGATATGTGAAAATGATTTGTTACTTTAAGGTGCTTTATGAATGCAAGGTATTTATTACAGAAAATGACTGTAAGAAGAATTCCATGTGAAAAAGGCTTAAAACATTAGATAAGGACATATCATGAAGTATGTTTCAGCAATAGATAGCAAAAGGTTAGCCTAAAATGCTGTATAAAAGCTTGCAACTTTAGAGGCTAAACTGCAAAATAATTTACACAGAGTATTCATATATAAAACTGCATTGTACCTTTTTCACCAAATGGCACTGTAACATTCCAAATAGTCCTCTGATTAATAAATAAATAGAACAAAAAGGTTCTCTTCTCTTCCCCACTTGTTCTCTCCTCCCATCCCCTTTGGTCTTTTAAAGGCAGGTTTACTGAGGTATAATTTACATACAGTAAATTTCATACTCCTTGGGTATACAGTTTTGACATAAAGCTTATATAATGTATAACCACTACTTCTGGCCATTCCCAAACCTTTCCCATGTTCCTTTATAGGAAATCCCTTCCTTACCCCCGAGGTTTCTGTCCCTAGAGCTATGCCTTCTCTAGAAAGTTATATAAATACAATAATATAGTATATGTAGCCTTCTGGGCCTGGCTTTTTCAGTTAGCATAATGCTTTTGAAATCGGTCCCTACCATATTGCTGCAAATATCAACAGCTGAGGGCATGTGAATTATTTCTAGTTTTTGCCAATTACAAGTAAAGCTGCTATAACAGCTATGTACAGGCCTTTGTGAGGACATATGCTTGCATTTCTCTGGGGGGTAAAAAAATACCTAGAAGTGGGGCTGCTAGATATTATGTCAAGTGTATTTTTAATTTTATGTAAAACTGCCAAACTGTTTTCCTTTTCTTTTCCCATGAGTAATGTATGAAAGTTCTAGCTACCTGGCATTCTCATCAGTACTTGGGAGTATTAGCTTATTCAATTTTAGCCCTAGATTCTAGTGGTATGATGCATCTTGCTATAATCTTAATTTATTTTTCCCTAATGACTAACAATTTCAGCATCTTTTCATGTGCTTCTTTGCTACCCATTCATTCTTAACTGATCTATGGCAACACTCAACTGTTACATTTTGTTGTGGACACTTGAACAATGCGTACATATAAATATACCACTATGCAATATAGTTGGCATTTGGAAAATAGGACAGCAGATATATGCAGAAATCACCAAAATGGCCTAAAACAACTAAAATATTTATTTCACCAGCACATTCATTCACTGGGCATTGAGAAAAAAAAAAATCTAATAAGATTAATTCCCATAGAAGAGTAGTGCCAACAAGTCATCTCCAGTACCAGGGCTGGTGGGCTTTCACGAAAAAAAAATCTAGAAAGCATTTAAAAGAAAAGAAAATTATAAGGCAAATCAAAATGTCCCAAAGCATAAAAACAACCCACTAGAAATCTTCAGATTATACTTATGAAGGAGAACACTGACATCAAAAAATAAAACTGTAGACCAGTCTTACTTATGAATGTCAAAATACTAAATGATATAGTAGTAGTGAACTGAATCCAGCAATATAACGATAAAAAAACCAAAACAGAGCCAAGTGAGGATTACACAACGTAAAGGTGGTTCAATTTTAGGCAATCTTTTAATAGAATTCACTATAATAACAGATCTAAAGAGATGGATTAGACTGGAGTCCAGCCAATAGGTTGGCTGCCTGTTTTTGTAAGTAAAGTTTTATTGGAACAGAGACATCTCATTTGATTACATATTGCCCATGGCTACTTTTGCACTACAAAAGCAGCTGAGAAGTTGCAACAAAGACCTTTTGGTCTAGAAACCTAAAATACTTACTATCTGACCATCTGAACAAAAACTCATGCATTTAGTGATCATTTTCACAGATGTCTAAAAGTTGTATAACAAAATGCAAGGATCACCTAGAATTTTAACTTAGAATACAGTGGTTATTCTCCTAACAGTCAGTTTCCTATTTGTCTAATCAATAAAACAAGTGAAAAATATTTTTCATTTTCTTTTCAATTACATATTAACTAAAAAGTGAAGTGAAATGATGAGACACTTTTTTTCATGATACAATTTTATAAACTAATTAATGGTGAAACTTTCATGCATTTATTAAGTCAAAACAAAACTGAGGTGCAGAAGTATGTATATTACCAATTGTATAAAAAAAGGGAGGATGTGTATTCCTATTTATTTGTAAATTCAAAAAAAAAATCTGTAAAGGGACAGGAAATGCTATAGAAATATTATTTACTTATTTGGGTTTTGGTAGAATCTGGGTAAATCAGGGATGTGGTGGAAATGAGAAATTCATTTCTTATTTTTTTATATTCTCTATAAATTTTGAACTATGTGAATGGACTACCTACCCCTCTGACAAAAAAAGAAATCCACCTCAAATAGATATGTAAAAATAATAGTATTCTATTATTTTGGAAATATTTTATAAATTATAAATGGATTACCTGTTCCATATAAGAATGAAATCTGATTACAGGTAGAAGATGGCCATGCCATCTTGTTGACTAAGAGCAATTTGGCCTTAATCTCTTACTGTCCCTGAATTTATTTTACACTTAATTTTCATGGATTTTGTACCTGATGGGACAAATGAAAATATATAGTTTCTTCCAAAAACTTCAGATGATATTCTAAACAATTATGTTTCTACTAAATCATTTTACTTAAATAAATACATACCATTATCTTCTTCAATTCCAACAGGCCCTGCTTGAGGAGTCTCTCCATTCTTTAAGCAATTATGGATATATGTTGCCTTCCACCTTGCATATTTTCTGTGTTTCACATTCTAGAAAGAATATTTTCATATCAATATTACATTGCAGTATAGAAATCAAATAAAATATACACTTATGATAACCTACATGATTTTTCTGGGATAAAACCCATTTCTGCATGTTATATCTCTGAAAGAAATCTGGCAACCTCCCCACTACCACTGGGTTCTACTAACTGTCCTCAAAACATATGCCTAGTTCTCTCTTACAATTTTCTATCTCAAAAAAGGTCTGCAATGGAAATACGGGAGTGTCCTTCCAGCAAAACTTGTAATTTTTATGCATAGGGGAGAACTAGACTAAATGGAATTCTAAAATTAAATATAAAAGATAGTAAGAGTAGATTGAGCTATTTCCACCAAAGAAGAAAAAAACTGATCTGTACACATCTATGAAAACACGTTTGTGAAAACAAAAGGAAAACTAAGGTAATGTAGTGGTTAAAACAAACAAACAAACAAACAAACACTAGACAGCTAACTAGGCAAGCCCATAGCATGCTATTTATCAGCTCTGAATGTCAGTTACCCCAATTCCAAAAAGGGGAAAATAATACCTCATGGGGTTGTTTTAGGAAATGAAAATATCAGTAAAGAATCTGCTAGAGTTGCCTCTTCTTTCCTGCCTTAAACTTTATGCTGTACACTATAAAATTAAGACAACGATTTTCTTTAAATATAAAAGTAAAATAAGTTAGAATTTTGGATAGGTTAGTAATTTTTAGTGTATATTTCAATTGACCTTTATGACACTCACAGACCAGTGGTACTGGTATCTACTGGCAGCTTGTAGAAATGCATAATCTTTAAACACATCCCAGACCTCATATATCAGAGAATCTGCACTGTAACAAGATCCCCAGGTGATCTGCATGCACATTAGAGTTTGAAATAACACACTTTTCACTATGTTGAAAACAACTGTAATGTACCTTTGCAAAGACCAACTGACAAATACAGTATACAGCAGATACTTAGTGGAGTATTTTACAAAAAATTATCTATATACTACTACAAATAAGTATATAGGAACCTAAAAGAAGTAACCCCCAAATTACCTACTTTGTATCATATTTAATTTCCCTTTTCATATCAAACAAGCTCTTCTGTATTCCACTAAAAACAACTTTTCTACATTGATTTCCATTTTCTTCCAGGTATGATTTTAATTTATTCTACTACACAAAATGCTTTTCAAAAAAAGCATCCACATTTAATGTTTTCACTTCTTCACCAGTTAATTCACTCTAGAGAGAAAAAAGTTTCTTTCTTTTCTGTTTGGTTATTTTCATCACATAAAAGGTCAGAGAATATGAATATGCCATGCCTTTTAGTGGCAGTGAGCCCAAATGTGCCAGCCCACAGTTCACTTAGGAAGGAATGCACTCACTGTCACCAACAGCTCTTTCCACGCTGGTAAATCCAACAGACACTTGGAGGCATCATCTTACCCAAACGTCTCAGCAGCATACAAAACACTGAACCATTTCAAACTTTGTGAAATATTCTCTATTCTTATTTTTTAAAAATATTTATTTATTCCTGAGAAACAGAGACAGAGAGGCAGAGACACAGGCAGAGAGAGAAGCAGGCTCCATGCAGGGAGCCCAATGCGGAACTTGATCCTGGGATTCTGGGATCACTCCCTGAGCCAAAGGCAGACGCTCAACCGCTGAGCCACCCAGGCATCCCATATATTTCTGGTTTTTGTGACACTCTGTTCTTCTGCTTTCTTTCCTATGTTTGGCTACTAATCATCTATCTCATCTCCAAATAAATTTATGCATCCTGTTCTAACAGATACTGTAAACTTGGGAGGAGGGGAGAGGTTCAATCAATGATGATTCATATGCAATTTTAAATATGAATTATGTTTCAGTATCATTAAATACTAGGAAAGCCATTTACTAATGAAGGCAATTTACTTCAAATTTCCAGTGATTTAAAGTTTCCCTGTTTTGGGGAAAAACCTAAGACATAAAACCTCAACATTTTTTAGGCTTCTGAAATAATGGCTATCAGGACCTTCAGACAGTCAATAGGGGAGAAGTCAGTTAATACACTGACTTCTGCCCTTAGAGAGCTGATCATCTTGTTATAGATATACATCTAAAATACAAAAGAATATTGCTATAAAAATATAGTAGGTAGAAAGTATTGAACTTGTTTTAATACTTGTGGACCAACATCTTTATATCACCCTATAAGTTATGAAGCACTTAGACATTTTTCTCGTATTTGGTCCTGACAATAACCTTGACAATGAGGCAAGTCACATTTTACTCCAAGGCTCTGAGACATTAAAAGACTGGGTCAATGTTAAATACAGTTTAGCCTGGCATTCAAGGCCTCCCACATTGTGGATTCTGCTTTAATCTACTCTACTTCCTACTACGCAGATGAGATTCTGTCCTCATCTGCAGTCTTTTCTCATGCTAGTCTTCCTCTTCTGACAAAAGTCTTAAGCTCGGTTCAAATGTTCACTCCCTTATCAACCTCCTTGACTACCATCAAGTCAATTAATCATTTATTCAAGTCAGTTACAGATGTTAAGTGCTGGGGATGAACAAGGTAGGTCTGAGCTTTGGAGTCCAAAGTGAAAGCTAGGTAATAATTTCCATCACTAAATGTGGCATCTGTACTACCTGAAGTCTATATTTTCTTCACCTTTCTCTCTTTATGATTCTACAATCCCATTATTAGAAATATGAGGAAATGGCAGTACAAAAGTAAATGACTTATCCAAAGTCACACTATTTTGCAGTGAAGCTATCCACTCAATTCAGGGCTGCCTCAATAAGCTACAATTAGCATACTACACTTTGCAACTTAGATGGGAATATATGAATTAAGGGAAAACTGGTTTAAAACTGGTTTAAATATTTAATACATATTAGTATGGGTTATAATGTGGTATACATAAAGAGGACCCTTTTGAAAGAAAATGAATAACAGATTATTCTTGGCCTGAAATAATTTAACACTGTCTAAAGACTAAGTTGGGTTAAGTTGTATTGTGGTCACTTTAAGAGGTTCCTTCATTCCTAATTTCATAATAAAAAATAGTGTAAAGATGTTTAAACCAGATTGGGTTCCTTCATTAGTATGTGAAGCTTAAAAACATGACTCTAACCTGAGATGGCTTCATTTTAGTAAATACATTTTACAAAATTTCCTCTGAGCAGATAAATCAATACAACAGTTTATTTTTTATTCCGCGCTATTTTCAAGACACCCCTGCAAACTGGAGCCTATAAAACTTCACAGAAAATTTTGGCAGTTGTAACTCAAAATTAATTCGCTTTTTAATTTTGGCCTTGAATCTTTAAAATAAAGGATGCTTGATATCCAACAATATTTTAAGAGGAAATTTTCAAGATGTCAATATTTTTAAGATCTTTTAACTCCTTTTGGCTGATTAGACATCCTTTCTGGGAAACAGGAATTACAAAAGGAACTTTTACTTTTGTCTCTGGCCTCTAAGTTCCTGTTTTGTAACTGGATTTATGAGAATCACTGACAACTGCACATTTTGGCCACTAGAGTCAGCGGTGCTAAGAATTTTCATTCGTCTTAAATTGTTTGTACTTGTTACACCGAAGAAGGATTGGTTAGCAAACACCAACCACAGGCTACACCAGGGGTTCTCAAATCTGGTGCATATAAAAATCACAGGAGGAAAAAATAATAAAAAAAAATTCTTAGCACAAACTATAGGAAATCTAAACTACAAAAAAATCTATAGAAAAATCAAACTATAGAAAATCAAACCATTTTCTATTGTCATGCCAAAAAGCCACTTTGAAACAGAATGCTCCAGTACTTCCTCTTAGATTTTGTCTTTTTTAAAAATATTTTATTTATTTATTCATGAGAGAGAGAGAGAGAGAGAGAGAGACAGACAGAGACACAGGCAGAGGGAGAAGCAGGCTCCATGCAGGGAGCCTGACATGGGACTTGATCCCGGGACTCCATGATCGGCCCCAGGCTCAAGGCGGCGCTAAACCGTTGAGCCACTTGGGCTGCCCTTGGATTTTGTCTTGAACCTACCTAGTCAAGTTTTTATCCCCAATAAACATAATTGCTTCTGTCAGGTTGCAGATTATTTCTTTCTTGCAAAATCCAAAGCTTAGAGGTCATTTGACTTGACTTTATCAGCATGAAAAGTTGAGCACTTGCTCCTCCTTGCAAGGTCCTTTTACTTCCTTTCCCAGTAGCAAGGTCTTGTGATTTTGCCTTGTGTGGGTGCTCCTGATTCTTCCTATCGACAGGGTGGGGAATGCCACAGGCTTCAGTTCTTGGACTTCCAGTCTTCTCTTCTGACACTTCACCTGGGTGATATCATCCAGTCTAATGGCTTTAAATATCACCTTCTGCTGTCAACTCCCAATTCGTATCTTCTGCTCAGTTCTCTCTTGTGAACTTCCAACTCACCTCAATATTTCATTTGTACATCTCATAATTCAAAGCAATCAAAGTTCAACACCAACTTCTGATGTTCTCCCATTAAATTTGTTCCTCCATATGTCAGTAAATGGCAGCTTCATTGTTTAGTTGTTCAAGCCCAAACCACTGGAGTCATTTTGAGTCCTCTATTTCTCTTACAATCTACCAATGAATCTTTTAAAGTCTGTGGGCTCTCCATTCAAAATATATTCAGAGTCCAACCACTTCTCACCACCTCTTCTACTGCAAATTCTTTTTCTGAGCCAGAATTACTTCTCACTTTGATTATTTAAAAATGAACTAATGGGTCTCTCTACTTCCATCCTTGATCATTAGAATGGAAGAAATACTTATTTATGAAACATTTTAAAAACAGCATTTAAATCCCATCAATTCTGGTTGAACTCTTCTTCCTTACCCTTACCTGCTATCAATCTCTTCTCTCACTCCAGATTCAGCTACATTATCTTCATTGATACTTCTTAAACTTGAACAGACCCTCTTTACTATCTCAAAAGGTTTGCATTTTCTCTTGCCTCTTTCTGAGTATCTTTACATTTCATTCCCTTACCTTCTTCAAGGCATTGCTAAAATGTTACTTCTCAGCGAAGCCATCCCCAACCACTTTATGGAAATGAACCTTCCTATCCCTACCTTCAGTTTTGTCATGGTACTTGTCATCTGACATACTACATATTTTATTTATTAATTTGTCCACTGTCTGTCTCTACCAGAGAAATATGATTCCCACGAGGGCAGGGATTTTATTCACTGCTGCATGACTTAGGCTTAGAACCATGCTTGATATATAGTAGAGCTTAACAAATACTTGATGATGAAGGAAAGGATAGCAGATTCTGGAATCCATGTTTTATAAAATCAAATACCCCAAATGATTCTGGAGGTGGTTGTCTTGGAAGCATACTATGAAAAACACTAAGCTGGAGTAAAACATTTCTGCTAATGAATAAATGTGAATATTACATTTGAGTACACAGTTTGACTTAGACTTGCAAAGAAGGATCAGTGGCTAGGCTTGAGGGTATCTGTGAAACCTGAATTTTATGCAAAAATGTAATACATAAAATGCATGGGAGAGAATCCATAGTTTTCATAACATTTCAAAGCACTTAATGATACAGATGAAAGGAATTATCTCTAACTTGGTGATAACATCACAGATAATACTTTTATATATCTAGGCTCTCAATTCTCCCAAATATTGTATATAAACAACAAGGGCTCTATTAAGCCCCCAGAACACTAAAGAGAATATAGTGAGAAATACTTGAAAAAATACATATTCAACAAATTTACTACCACCATGACTCAAATACTAAAGTATAGTAACAAATTCCATGTATTTCCTAATGGAGATTTACTCAACATTTTAAAAATATATAAAATGTTTTATATATATACATGTATATGTATATGTATACACACACACACATACATAGTTCTGTGAAATAACTTATTTTATATAGTTTTATCAAGCTTAGAACAAAGTTTTACAAATACTACAAGTTTCTCCCATATTGCTTTCACTTATATTCCCCAGCTGTTTACATTTTTATCAACCCATTAATATACACATACATATGCATATATTTATTAATATGCAAACTGCTTGTCTATAGATATGCATTCCTTTTCTGTACCATTTAGGAGTAAGTTGGATGTTAGGTACCCCCTACCTTTTCTTTATGCAATTTCTAAGATCAAGGACAATACCATACACAATGGTTATTAAAATCAGGAAACTTAACACTTATTCAAGAATAATCTCTGATCCGCAGTCCCAACAAATTCTGTCAATTGTACCAATAATGTCCCCAGCAACTGATTCTTGCCTGGCTTTATAGAATTTAAGAAGCTTGCATTATTTAGTGTCATGTCCTTTTAGTCTTTAATCTGGAACAGCCTTTGTTAGTTTCTTGACCTTGACATTAAAAAAAGAAAAAACCAGCCTAGTTGTAAAACATCTATTTTTTAGGATGCGCCTGATGTTTCCTCACGATAAGGTTCAGGTTATGCCTTTTTAGCAGGATTAACACTGAAGCAATGTTTATCTTTCTCATTTCATCTTATTAGAAGGCATATATGGTATTGGTTGGTCCCAATAATGGTTGTTATGTCTGATGACTTGGTTAAAGTGGTGTCAGACAGGTTTCTCCATCAGACTTAGTATTTCCCCTTTAAAATTAATAAGCAATTTGAGGGAAGATATTAGAGACTACAGTAAATACCTACTCTTCAACCACTTTCCCACGCATTAGTTATAAACTCCAATACTGATTTCTACCTTCATCATTATTTCTATATCTATCAGAATTCTATTATAAAGGGCCTTCTCTATTTTCCCATTATGTTCACTCATTCATTCAAATATTTCACTGTATGTTTCAGTACAGACCCACTGATTTTTATTTTATTCAATGAGTTTGCATCTATTAATATCTTTCTTATTTTGATGTTCAAATTGTCCCTGGCATGGACAAGTGAAAATCCTTTCCAACTAGCTTTCTGGATCCTTTTGACATGTCCTCATGATCATATGAACATTTTACTTTCTGACACAAGCTGAAAGCCCAGCTTCATCTAGTACCTTCCCTGATCCAGTCCTAAATTCAGCCTTTTCTAAACAAGTCCTTTAAGATTCATCCATGTTAGGGGAGGTGGGTGGGGGGGATGGGGTAACGGGGTGAAGGGCACTAAGGAGGGCACTTGATGAGATGAGCACTGGGTGTTATACTATATGTTGGCAAACATAATTTAAATTTAAAAAAAAAGATTCAACCATGTTGTAGAATGTATCAGTACTACCTTTTTAGATCTCAGTACAGCACAATTCATTTATCAAGTCCTCTGTCGGTAGACATCTGGTATGTTTCTAGCTTTGGGCTATTATGAATAAAGGTCCTATGAGCTCTCTTGAACAACTCTTTTTTCTGGACATAGGTATTCATTTCTCTTGGATAAACACCAAGGAGGAATTGCTGGGTAAAAAGGTAGGTGTATATTTAACTTCATAAAAATCTGCCAAATCTTTTCCCAAAGTGGTTATAACATTTATCATTTTCACCAAGCAATGTATGAAAGCTCTTGTTTTTCCACATTCTTGCCAATGTTTGGCTAGTCTTTATTAACTTTACTGTTTTTAAACTATTTATTCTAACTATGACTGGAGGAGTGTTAACATCTCAGACTATGATTATGAATTTTTTCTGTATTTTTATTTCTATCAATTTTTGTTTCATATAACTCAAAACTGTTATTATGTGCACATCTATAACTATAATATGTTGTTGATGAATTGAATTCTTTATTGCTAATGTCTCATTTTACCTCCACTAAAACATTTTCTTAAAGTTTTACTTTGTCTAATATTAGTACATTCACTTGAAATTTTGTTTACTTAGTATTTGCATTGAGTATTTTTTCTCTCTTCAAAATATCTGTGTTTCTGTACATAAAAGGTATCTCTTGTAAACAGGATAAAGTTATAGCTTGCTATTTTAATCTAGCCTGAAAATCTCTATTTTTAGACCATTAGTCTATTTAAATTTATAATACCTATTGATATAATTGTATTAGGCCTAAAATTTGTTGTTTCATATTAATCACATCTGTTTTTGTTACCTTCTCTTCCCTTTTCTGCCTTCTTTTGGGTCTACAAACACATATATTTAGTTACAATAATTTTTACTGAAGTAGGCATATATCTTTTAAAGAAATGAAGGAAAAAAGCAAATATATAGTTTTTAAAAAAGTATATCTACCTACATACTATGTCCGGTGTACTTCACTCCTTCCTATAAATCCAAGTTGCCATATGGTATCATTTCCTTCATTCTAAAAAACTTTGTTTCTGCTGTTCTTTAGAACAGATTTGCTAGCAATGAATTCATTTGCCTGAAAACGTCTTTTATTTTACCTTCATTTTTTGAAGGATAGCTTTGATCTATATAGAATTCTGAATTGACAAGGAGTTTTTTTTTTCTTTCAGTACTTTAAATACATCAATTCCATTATCTTTTTGTCATCATCTTTTTTAAAAAATGAGAAGTCAATCACCCTTCCATGCACTGTTACCTTGTATATAATGTATTGCTTGCCAAGAGGCTCTTTTTATGTCCACATTCTCTTCCATCATTGAACTTCACTGGTTTATCATGTTCTCAGGTGTGGTTTCTTTGTATTTATTTTACTTGGGGTTCTCTGAACTTGCTGGATCCAATTTAGAAAATCTACAGTCATTATTTCCTCAAATCTTTTCTTCTATATTTTCTTTCTATTCTCTTTCTTGGGACTCCAACTGCATATGTAGGACCTCTAAATCTAATAGTAATTATATAAATAATGTCTATTTTTGAATAGATTCATCTTAAGTAAATACATAACTGAGTAGTTTAGGATAGTTTCCATTAAAGTTTTCATGTATTTGCTGATGCCTTTTGTAAATACAGTACATCATCAGAACATTATCCACCTACTAGTAAAAACAACAACTAGTGTTTTTTAAGCATTTACTATTTACTAAAGGTTTTACATACATTTCTCATTTGAAATCTAGGAGGACCTGAAGAAATAGGTAATTATAATTCTCTTTACAGACATGTGAATAGGCTTACATAAGTCAAATAACTTACTAAAGTCACAGTTATGAAGTGGCATATGGAATTTTGAGGTCAATGCCTGTAGTATTCTTAGTCACATTATCCTAACACTGCATGCAAACATACCTCACTCATTCACAATTAATTGTTAGGGCAAGACACTGTTCTTGGCAATTATTACACAGAAAGGAATTCAAAGTACGTGGAATTATTACTTTAGTATGAGAGATACTACCTTCATATTTTTCTGTTATTGTAACTGCTAAGAAAGAGATCTTCAGTGTATATATAGTAAAAGCATGAAAACCTGAGGTATGGTGTATGTCCTGAACACATGCTTTTGTAATCAGATGAATTTATCCTGCTCTGCCATGGTTTCCCTAGGTTAGCAATAAGATACTGCTTAATTCAGAACCTTCCAGTGCAAATGGATACTTGTAACAGACTACTTCCTTCCCAACCTGCTATTCATATAAATAGTCACTGCAGAGATATTGCAAAGCTCCTGTTTTCTAACAGGGAGAATCAGATTGGGATATAAACAAGACTCCCTGGAGGCTTCCAGAGAGCCCTCTAGATCAGCGCCAATCAAAATGTGGTCCCGGGGATCCCTGGGTGGCTCAGCGGTTTAGTGCCTACCTTTGGCCTAGGGCGTGATCTTGGAGACCTGGGATCGAGTCCCACATCAGGCTCCCTGCATGGAGCCTGCTTCTCCCTCTGCCTGTGTCTCTGCCTCTCTCTCTGTCGCACATAACTAAATAAATAAAATCTTAAAAAAAAATGTGGTCCCAATCCCAGTGTGTAAACCGTTTACGAGTCTGTGACAAGACAGTACAGAAACTGAGAGTTATTTAGGAAACTTGTACCAAAATTACTCTTTTATTTTACAGATCTTTTTTAAGTTTCATTTTTCTAATAATTCAATAATTATTTTTATTCTACAAAACTATCAGTCTGCCACAGAATGGAAATGACAAAGAAAAAAAAAAGCTGGATGTTCATCACACAAGAATTTGAGAATACAGTTCTGGGGCACAGCATCTGGGGACAAGGTACTTTATTTTCCTGACTCTTGGTGTTTTTCTGTTTTTGTTTCGTTTTTCAACTCTTGGTTTTCTTACTGTGTTTCAGAGTTGTAAAAGATGAAATAAGGTATATCTAAATTGTCCAAACATAGTGCCAGGCAAATTGCAGGAGTGAAACGTCTTTCCTGTATTCTATCATTACTATACCATATGTCCTTCTAATTAGTTATTTTGCTTCTCTTCCCACACGAGAACACAAGCTCTGTGAGGGCAGGAAAACATACCATATTCACTTGATTCCCCCCAAATTAGCAGAAACTCAACAGATTAACAGTATTATCATCTTTTATCTGTGAATTTTATGTTCTTCTTAAATTAGTGGAATTAAACCTAAACAAAAGACTACAAAGGCAAAAAGGCAAAATGATGTCTGCTCCTCAACATGCTAGAAGTCAAACAAATCTAAAATACAATAAAAGTCTATCATTAATATTAGCCATGAACAGAGTGTACAAGATGCCACAGTAGGAAAACAAAATATTTATGTTTTGAACACCCCCTCCTTTAAAATACAAAATTAAAAATTTTAATATATACTCTGGTGATTCTATCCCTGATCTGGGACATTGATTTCTATATAGCTACAGAAAGCTAGAAGTTTATACAACAACAAGTTTAAAAACTGAGATGGAACTATACAAGGCACAGTTAAAAGAGTTAAATAGGTATAACTAAAACAAAGATAGTAGAATTAAAAAAACAGAACAATGGGGCAGCCAGGGTGGCTCAGCGGTTTAGCGCCACCTTTAGCCCAGGGCCTGATCCTGGAGACCAGGTATTGAGTCCCATGTCGGGCTCCCTGCATGGAGCCTGCTTCTCCCTCTGCCTCTTTCTCTCTCTCTCTCATGAATAAATAAATAAAATCTTAAGAAAACAAAACAAAATAGACAATGGCAGATAAAAATATTTTTTTAAAAAGTTGTTGACTAAAGAAAATATAGACTTTATTTTTGTGCAACTATAAATAGTGATGTGAATGTAAAAGAAAAAATATCAGGAAATAACCAAGAAAAATGCTGTGACTGAATGAGATCTAATTACATTTTAGAAGACTTAGGAAAGAAGTTCTCTGTAAAAAAGTCTGAACGTTATCTCCATCTACAGACAGAAAAAATGAAAAGCTGAACTGTAGCAACATCTGAAATATCACTGATCAGCCACTGTTTTTTACTCTGAGATTTTACTCAGGGTGAAAATTTATACCTAATGCCGAAGAAGATATAAGAGTAGAAAGAAGCAAAGTCCCCTCTTGCGAGGACTTGCAGTATAATTTATTCCAACATATAAACAAAGTCCTCTCTTGCGAGGACTTGCAGTATAATTTATTCCAACATATAATCTATAAAACTTAAGGCAATACATCATAGTGTAATATTCATACAGTTAAGACTCTAAGGTTGGAACAGTTGAGAGATGGAGGAATTCATCTAAGGGCAAGAGTACTTCAGCTGGCCCCAAGAGAAGGTAAGGCTTAGGCAAGCAGGCTAAACACACAGTTATCCATGGTAGAAAGTGAGCAGG
Source organism: Canis lupus familiaris (assembly GCF_011100685.1). Classification (NCBI taxonomy): domain Eukaryota; kingdom Metazoa; phylum Chordata; class Mammalia; order Carnivora; family Canidae; genus Canis; species Canis lupus. Next base: position 34,097,392 of record NC_049222.1, on the reverse strand, counting down.
CAGTAAGGAGACTGGTCTGACAAACGTACACAGGATTGGTATGAAGGACCAGAAGTAGGAGCCTGGACATGCAATGCCAGGAACTGAAAAGCCCGTTATTTCTGCCAATAAACAGTAACAGAGGAAAATATGTTGTAGAGAAAAGGGGCCCCAAGTAGGAAAATTAATTAGGTAAACTGCAGTAATGTAGCTTGTGAACCAGCAGGCTTTTTAAAAAAAGACTGGCATGTTAAATTAAAAGAATTTAGTTAGAAGACTCAAAATCTTCACATACAAATGTCATACAGAAGGCCCCAGGTTTTCAGCTTGCCTACTCTCTGTGTTGCAATACTAGCTTTCTTCTCTCTTCCTCCTACTAAGAATTTGCTCTCTGCTATCACATTTTCAGTAGGTCTACTTTTTACTTTCGTTTATATAACCTCCTCTAGAGTTCTTCACCCCTCCTTTTGCTTCTAACCAACAACTATTTTTGATTCTCTCCTCTTCTTTTTCTGTTTGCTTTTTCATCTTTGTTTTTTTGTTCTCCTTTTCCCATTACCTCTCCCACATGTGGAACATATACTCATCGAGACTGGTGGAGCTGCAAAGGACCTCAGAGACCTGCTCATCTAGGCTTCCCATTCTACAGAGGAAAAGCCACATCCAAAGAAATAAAATGACTTCTTGGTTTGGAGTTGAATGGGGCTTGTCTCTGACAACCTTGATCTCTTTTCTTCTGAAATACATTTTCAGAGCTGATAGTGAAAAAATGTAGTATTTTAAAAACTTTAGAAAACATTAATATAAAAGCCACCATTCTCTTGTTTTTATAAAGATGATAAAAAGATAAAAACACAAAAATAAAAATTATGAGACATTTATAATGCCATCTCCCCTCCCCATTTTCTGTTGTCACAGATTGTAGTGTTTCTCAAAACAGCACTGAGAAGCAAGGAAAACAACTGCTTTTGAGGAAAATTTTAGATTTGTTAAAAAGTTCTGGCATATTATGTAGTTAAATGCAGCACTGCATTTAACTTACAAATGAACATATAAGTTATAGAGTCCTGAACTATACCTACAGGAATATATATTAAAAAAAAAAATCTGCCTACCTGAAATCCTTAATTCATTCTTTTCCCACCTTTGTTTCCTATCTGTGTCTCTGCTAGTGTTTTACCAGTACAGGATGTAACTATGGTGGAAGTGGAAAGGAGGGAATGAGTTAAAACTGCTATTTTTTTTTTTTTTTTTAGATTTTATTTATTTATTCCTGAAAGACACAGACACAGAGAGACATAGGCAAAGGGAGAAGCAGGCTCCCTGTGAGGAGCCTGATGCAGGACTCAATCCCAGGATCTTGGGATCACAACCTGAAGCAAAGGCAGCCACTCAACCACTGAGCCACTCAGGTGCCCCAGTAAATGCTTGGAGTAACTAATTTATATCCATATTTGTGAAAACAGCTCAACTTTTTTTTTTTTTTTTTAAGATTTCATTTATTTGAGAGAGAGCGAGCAAGCATGGGCATGAGCAGTGGGGAGTGGCAGTTGGAGAATCAGGCTCTGCACTGAGCAGGGAGTCTGACTCAAGGCTCCATTCCAGGGATCATGACCTGGGCGGAAGGCAGACGCTCAACCGACTGAGCCACCTAGGTGCCCCTGAAACAGCTCATCTTTTTAACAGTTATTTTGAAATAAGAAATGTTGTAAGAGTCTGTGCCTTATTTTAGGCATATCAGACTTCAATCACAGTAAGTACAAGTCCTAGATTTTCTTAAGATAACAAGAAAGACTTAGAGGAGAGCGTTGAGGTCGATCACCATTCTGCTACTCTGAAACGGTGACAAGCTGGTAAAGCCACGGCTAGGGTGGATTCCTCCTTATTCCACTCAGTGGAGCTTCTTTATTTACAATTATCTGATGTTCAAACAATCATTCTGAAAAATCTAAATCTCAGTAATGACAATGAAGATGCCATTCCTAGATACAGAAATGATGGAACAAAACAACAACATTAAACTTAAAAGAATTCATAACTAAGCTGATAAGCTGGTTGGCCTAGGGATTATGTCAGTAGCAGATGAACAGTCTCACCCATATTTTACTTTTCTTGTTGGCTGGCTTTGTGTTACTTAGTCAACCTCAGTTCATGGGCAGAAATCAGTTTCAAGTCACAGAAGGGTAAGATCACTGAATGATTATGAATAAGAAACATCAGCCCTGCATATCATGCAGTTTTTAAATTTTGATATGCACAACTTTGCTGGATGTACAAACTTTGCATGTTATAACTAACATATTAAGTTAGAGAAAAGCACCTACATATAATTACACACTAATTGTGCAGACACACATTTATTGATTTAAATCTGCACAACTTATATGATGAAGGTCCATGGAATAACCTCAGCCCCATCAAGTAACTAGGACTTCCTTTCCAGGCTGGCCTTAAAATGCCTAACTTCTTTTCTCTGTACCATTTCAGACCCCTCCTGCTAGCTGAATCATTTAACCACCAACACAGATGCTATTTCCTACTTAAGTCTAGTACCAGTGAAAGGCAGAAGAGCTCGGGTAGCAGGTTGGGTGGTGAGACAGGAAAAGAAAACAGTGCCAACATTCTGGGAAAATGTCCCTTTACTCTGTTGCTATATATATATATATCCTTTAACATCCTCAGTCTCTAAACAATCTCTCCCACTCCTTCTGAAGCTCTCAATTTGCCCTATTCAGAGTCCCTGCCCTTGTTGCTATGTTCAAATAATTAAGGAAGCTGATCTTTGTTAAGGATACCTAAATATAAACCTATTTTTTTTCCTAAAATGCAGATGAACCTCATGCTACATGTGCAAGTATTCATGTATCTTTTAGGTTAAAAAAAAAAAAAAAAAAGCAAACCCTGCATTACTCACCCAAGACTTCTGGGATAATTTGTTTTTTCCTACATCTACTACACCTATTAACTGGGGTCCTCCCGGTTGGCATCTGTAAGTTCAAAGGACTGGTCTTCCTTCTGAGACAGGGGAGCAGCTTCTCTAAATATGGGCGAGTGGGAGGGGCAAGGAGAGTCCTCTTGGAAGCACTGGGCAAATGGATCTGCCACTCTGCCATACAATGTTCTTCTGATATCATGAGTTTCCCCACTTCCTTATTTCTGTATTCATGTCTTCCTCTTGCATTTTCAATATGAGTTTTTATGAGGATGTTTACTTGATCATCTTCTTTCAAAACTATCCTCTCACCAGACGGTGTCTAATCCAACTTGAACTGTCATGTTTTGCGCATTTATTATTTCCTAGAGTCCTGTGCTTATTTTTGGATGCCATACCTATACCACAAATTTTATAATCTGTCTGAACATATTCTTCCCCAAATAAAAAATTGACATTGTACAAAGTTCAATAATCATTAACTAGTTCTTTTGTCAAATGACTTGTAGTTCTTCCTAACCCTACATTCTACAGATTCCTATCATACAAAGCACACCACAGTATAGTTCTTTATTCAAAAAACCCACTAACTGAAGATTCCAGGTCTTCTATCATCTGTCTGATCTGTCAGATCAGACTTAATAAATATAATAAATAATAAATATAAAAATAAATATAAATATATTTATAAAATATAAATATAAAAATAAATATAAAAATAATAAATCTGACTTATTTTTTAATCTGAAATCTCATTATTCTCCTTTACCCTACCTGGTACTTTCTAAAACTATACTGAACTATCTAAAACGTTAAACTGCACTTCTCTACCATCATGTTTAAACCACTTCTGTATCCCCGAGTAGCGAGTATAGTGCTGCACACTGGAAAAATAACTCCAGGTCAGCAATAACAGAAAATGGGAGTAGAGAGGGAGCCAAACAGAGTGGATCCATAGAGCCTTCAGAATACAAAAGCGGCATACCCACTGGAAGCACTTTAGGTTTCATGATCTAGGTCTGTTTTCTCTTATACTAACTACGCTGTCTCAAGGCAACTCACAAACACTGACTTTTGATGGGCATTGCCCCATACCCTAGAGGCTGTTTTTGAAATATCTGGGGTGGTTTCCGGTTAGCGGAATGACTGGGAAATGCCGTGTGGGCAAGGCCGGGGAAGCTTGATGTTTTGAAACAAAAGGGACAGTCTCACATAATAAAAATGTTCTTAATTGAGCACAATCTTCAAATGTCCTGCACATCTCCTTTGCAGTAATGCAAAAACCTAGTTCATAATCATCAAGCCCAGAGCTTAACTTTGTTTTAAATATAAAGCCTTTTTTGCAGTTTTGCTATACTGTTTTATGAAAATGCACACCTCTCATAGATAGATTATACTTTGTTTTGTTTGGAGCTTTACTATGAGCTGCTCACCATTTAGAAAAACATGTCACAGAAAGCAATACTCTTCATAAATTTCAAATCACTATTATAACACACCTATATTATAACACACCTATATCAGTCTCATTTGTGGCTCTTTTACTTTTCTGTTTCTAGATTACTATCTCCCCTCCCAAAAATCACATTTTCCATGCCAATAGTAAGGTGTGCTACAGTGAAAACAACACAGAACTCACATAAACTCACAGTTTGTCACTTAGCCTCAATTTGCTCATGTATAAAATGAATATATACTCTATCTTGGAGGTTATGAAAAACAAAATGATAAAATAGAAAGTACCTCAGAAAATATCAAGTTCTATGTGTATTTTACAATGAAACAAATCATCATATTTCTGATTAGAAATTAAACAGAAAAAAAGTCCTAAAATGGCTCTGCCTCCAGTATATTTACCAAATAACAGTGCAGAAATTTAACAGCATACAGGATTAGGAATATTTAAGCCCTTAATAAAATCAAACCCTAAACTTGGGCTGCCCAACACAGTAGCTGTATATTTGCTAAACTAAAATTCATTCTAGATTTAAAGAACATACGACAAAAAATACAATTTCTTATTAAGAATTACTTCATCTTACTTTTACAAATGTGGCCAATACACTTTTTACTTACACTAGGTTTCTGATAGGCATGCTGTTCTAAGTAAGCAATGCAATTACAAAACTCATAAAGAGCAACAATACTGAGCCTCAGCTAACAAAACAATAAAAACTGTATACTTACTTCATCAGTGAGTTCTCCAAACACTGTTATGACATCTATTAAAAGACTTGCAGTATAGAAGGATTTGATCATGTTTCTAAAAAAGAGAAAGCTGATTTAGTTAAATAAAAAACATTAAGTTGCAGAATTAATCATGGAACTATGAGGAAAAAAAAATTCCAGTGTTTACAAAAGTGAAATTAATGTTTTAAATAAAATCAGATTTAAAAAAAATTTTTATTTATTTATTCATGTGAGACACAGAAAGAGAGGCAGAGGGAAAAGCAGGCGACCCATGGGGAAGTTGATGAGGGACTCAATCCTTGGACCACAGAATCACAACCTGAGCAAAGGTAGATGCTCAACCAACTGAGCCACCCAGGTGCTCCATAAAATCAGATTTCAAGAACACAATAAAGCTACTTCTTTAATTTGTATTAGGAGAAAGCAACAACATTCATATTACAAATAAATATACTATAACAAGGTTTTATAGTATACTTTTTATTAAAAAATGCAATTATAGGGGTGCATGGGGGGCTCATTCGGTTAAGTGTCTCTTGACTTTTGCTCCGGTCATGATCTCAGGGTCGTGAGATGGAGTCCTGTGCTGCACATGGAGTCTTCTTAAGATTCTATCTCTCCATCTGCCCCTACTGTCTGCCCTAACCCCCACCAGTGTACACATAACAAAGCAACTACAGTGTTATCTCAATCTATATCAAGCCATGTGATTTCTTTGCATTTCAGCATTATTATAATGATTACAAATCATTTGAATTAGCAGGTTGTGATAATTTAAAATATCAGTATCGCACTAGGTTGTTGCTGGCTAAAATCAACTCTCAGATTTCACCAAATGTTAAAGAATGACTACTTAGGGTATAATTACTGAAAAAATAAATCTCCCCTGGCTAGTCTTCTGTCAGCCATTTTCTCTAAAAAGACAGTATTGCTTTTGTAACCTAAAATCATTCTGACATTCTACAAGGAATTACCAAAAAATCTAAATCATTTATCAAGTCTAAAAGTGTTCAATGGAAAACTGGATAATTCCAGTTACACAGTAACTAAACTTACAATTTTAATTTTTCTTTTACTTTACTTACTTGTGAAATCGTCCAGCACGATCTTCATTATCTGCATACAAAAACATTTTCAATGCATAATTCTCCAAATGAGCAGAACCAACTATTTCTTGAGTAATAGCTTCATTATCACCCAACTGTTTCTTAAGCTAAAATTAAATCAGATACAAAGCTTAAGATTTTGGACTCTCAGAAATGTATGCTTAAGTACAAATAATCCAAAAATCATTTTAAATGATTATTTAAAATTATTTTACATAATTATTTTACGTTATTTTATCATTTCAGGAAAAGATATATCAATGAAATCTTGCAAAAATTGCTCTGCTTCAACCCAAGGTTTTTTTGAATAAAACCCAATGTATACAAACTTTGAAGAAACACACTCATGATAACCTGAAAGGATAAGTTAGCTTTAAAACTCAAAATAACCAAGAATAAAATGATAACACATCCAACTATCTATATAAAGCATTAGACAAATATTCTAAAATAACAGCCAATATATCAGCAGATATCCTAAAAATGGAATTAGGAAAACTTATGATTAGGAATTCCTAATCATAATTTAAAATATAAAATCATTATATCCTAAAATAGTATCTCCCAGAGGATAATATATAAAAAAAAATTAATTCTACAGAATGAGATCACAAACTCACTAGGATTACAGAGTTTTTAAAATTTAGACAAAAATACACCTCAAGTTAACACAATTCACAACTGTAAATTTTTAGTATATCCTTTTCCCACACATATGATAATTTAAAATATTTTAAACACAGCAAATTAAGTTCCTATAGCTTACAGACTGTTGCATTGGAATGAAAGGACTCTGGAATATTAGATCTGAGTACCACACTACCATTTAGAAATGGCTTTTCTCAAAAATGTTATAAAGTAAGAAATTTAAGAAAGGCTTCAGGATTTTTCACAAAATCAGCAAAATAAATATTCTCATAATTACAACAGAATAATGTAAGTTCCAGAAGAGATTTAATGTTGGAATTTAAGGATGTGTTAGCTACATTTATCTTAAACAGAAAAAAAAATTGACATATAACACTAGTTTACTATATCCACACTATGAAGTGCTTTGATTCTAGATTCAATTCTAGGAGTGGATTTAATTCTAGAAAAAAGTAGGAGTATGTCACTTCATCTCATCTTCAACATGAAATATCTGGCAGCAAAAACATAATATACTCAGTTTTCCAACAGAGTAATCTAAACATTATAAGGTGTGATAGAATCACCATGGAATAGACGTATTCTACTGTTATTTAATTTAAATAATAATAAACTCCTGCTGAGTCCCTTTACAAATGTGATTTTATACTTTGCTTATTATAAATAACTATTTTGAGTTCTGTCTTATCCATAGCTAATGTAGTTATCATTGCTATATAGTGAAATTAATAGAGATAATTCTATATAAAATCTCTGCTAGCAATACGATTTTATAAATATATGGATATGTGTGAGACACATTCCTCCTCTCATCCCCTACCCCACCTTGCAAAAAAGGGTGCTAAAGGACTCCATGGTGGCTCAGCAGTTAAGCATCTGCCTTCGGCTCAGAGGGTGATCCTGAAGATCCGGGATCAAGTCCCGCATCGGGCTCTCTGCATGGAGCCTGCTTCTCCCTCTGCCTGTGTCTCTGCCTCTCTCTCTCTCTGTTTCTCATGAACAAATAAATAAAATCTTTAAGAAAAAAAAAAGAAAGAAAGAAAAGAGTACTCAAATTTTTCCGGTACCTACAGAAACCAAGTTAGAAATAGAAACAACAGACAGGCTTCAAGGGCAGCTGGATTCCCATCAGTGGTCCCACCAGATCTACCATAGGTAGTTAATGGTAGCAATGACAGAGACTCTGGGTCCAAAGGCCAGACACCCATATTCAGTTAGTACCCAACTGCCTATGGCTGTTTAATGTAATTAGGTTTTGATCTGAATAACTTTCAACATTTATAAAAGCTCTGAACTATTATACGTTTTGATTTTTAATATATCTAAAATTTTGTCTTTCTACACAAAATAACACAACTAGTCAAATATTTAGGTTTCTAATTCTCTTCATATCTTCAGGTCACATAACTAAATAAATAAAGAGCTACAGCTATTAAGCTTTAACTTATGCTTACAACTCCTTTCGCAGTAAGATATAAATTTAAAAAGTTGTGTCTAATTTTTCCTCTGCTGTAATGACACTGATTGTTGCTAAGGGGAAGAACTAAAATGGCAAAATATATATACAAAAATGTAATAAAATGCGACTTAAAACATTAATCAGAAAATAAATGATCAGTGTTTAACTTACAGCTTCTAACTGATCCATCAGCTTTGATAAAAATTTACGACATTCAGGAGTTTTACTATCAATCTTCATTCCAGTTTGCATTGCATATAAACGACCTACAAAGAAAAGTGAGATGACTTCAACAATTTCCATTACTAAATGTTTAAAATACATGTTCTGTCTAATAAATAATTTAAAATTTAAGTGAATTTAGAAATAAAACTCTGATTTACTATGGATTTTATTTACAAAATAAAGAACACACAAATATTAATCAAAGAATGTAACAGATTCATGGTAATACCAATTCTTCTTTCTTTCTTTCTTTCTTTCTTTCTTTCTTTCTTTCTTTCTTTCTTTCTTTCTTTCTTTCTTTCTTTTTTTAACCAAGTAAGGCCCTCTCTTTTGGCATTATGTTAAAAAAAAAAAAGGAAGAAAGAAAGAAAGAAAGAAAGAAACAAACAGACAAACAAACAAAAGAGATTAGGTCCTAAGCTGTCAAAAAGACCTGTAATTTAATTGCAAGTTAAGGCAATCAGAAAAACCAACACATGTACAAGAGCACTCAACAAATGCTTGATAAGTGATATTGATAAAATATATAATAGGAGTTAGAGAGGAGCTACAAGACTGGTAAACATAAGTTGAGCTGTGGCTAACATTTTTATATATAGTCAATTTTTTAATATAGCCATTTTTATATATACAAAAGAATACACACCGTTTTTAAAAACTTAATAAAACATTAGAGATAAGGCTAATGCTAAAAAACTTCTGTGACACCATGACCCTAATAGTTTTCCCAGTGACAGGAGTTGTAAAAGGTTTGGTGGCTCTTGTTACCATTGGTGTGTATATATACTACCTGAAAATTTTCTTTTACATTCTCCAAATATGTTCTGGAAATCTGTGACAGTGCTGTAGACACACCACTCTAAAGAAAGCACACTTAGGTAGTTCTCAGATGTTCATTACTACAAATCATGTTGTAGTACTAGATCTTCTTGTATATACATTCAAGAGTTCCCTGAGGCAAATACCAAGAAACAGAACACTCAGGTCATAGTATGTGTATCTTTTTCATTTTTGAGAGCTACTCTTAAACTGTCCTCCAAAACAGATTATGAATATGCAGTTCTATCTCTAACAGATGTAAGCACCAGTTCCTCAAGCCCACAAAAAGTAAAAAATAACCAGTATTATTAAACTTCCTATCAGTTTCAAGATTTTAAGTGATTTTCATTTTCACTACTAAAAAAGTACTGCATATTTTACTGGATATCTCTATATCCTCTTTTACGAATCAGGAGTAGTTATCAAAATAAAAGAAAAAGATCTGCCAAATTTTCTATTGGGTTGTTTGCTTTTTAACAAATTGCCTTGCGGCAGTTCTTTACAAGGCGTACACAAGGGATACGTTTTTCCCCTCAAATGGCATCTTGTGAACACTATCCCCCTTCCTTGCTTTACTTCTCTTCCTCAGCACATAATTATCTTCTACTTATTTATCCACTGCCTCCACTCAATTCAAGTTTAAACTCTGTCATGATGGTGATTTTATTGTATTTGGTTTGCTGATGTACCCCTGGCATATAGGATAGTGCTTGGCCTTCAATAAACATTTTCTGAATAGAAAAATACATGGATGAAAGAATAGCTCATTCTACGCCACTGATTTAAATGCCACTTTCATCATTCATTATCATATATTAAGCTTCCATGGGATAAAAGGGCCCAATTCTGTATACTGTCTATCCTGCTTCATTAGTCTACTGGCCTATTGCTGTTTTAATCACTAGACCTTTGTAAATGGCTTGGTATCTGTTAGTTACTCTCAGGATTTCCAATTCAATTATGTCTACTTGATGTTATCTTCTTTAAATAGGTATTAAGATACACATAATATGCAATTATTTATTCTGTGTTTTTAATTTTAAAAGCTTTCTCTGAAGAAACTGTTTTAAGATTAGGCTTTTAAGGCTATCTCATGTTATAGAGTTTGATGTTTTATTTATTAATGTATTTATTTTCATATATCAGATTTCAGGGTTTGGTCCATCTAGTTATTAACAAGAGAAAAAAATGGAGTTCCAAAAGTACTGTACAGATTCACATAGCCACACAGTATAAAAAGCACAGGGCTTTTGTTTTCACTGCATACCAGCTAGCACTGGGTATCACTTTGACCCCAAACCAAATTCTAATTTGAAAAACAAAAAACCCCACTTATTTTCAAGGTCTATTGCTTTGATAACAAATGCGATCAAATTTTCTTTTTCTTTCTTCTTTTAACTAGTCATATTTTTTTTAGCAACATGGCTAGGTTTTCCCTCTACCCATTCGTCTTTAAGGTTTTCATCATCTCTCCCCTCCCTCCACACCTCTTAAAGCATGGTTAAACAACCTCCTTTTAAACCAGTCACATCTCTTTTGAGCTATTCTAGAACTCTGCCTATCTTAGCTCCTTCTCTTCTTAAAACTGACCAGAACTCCCAAACACTTCCTCTTTGAGAGCTGTTCAGGTTTCTTCTTCCAGTGTTTTTGTTGCATTTCTTCTTCTACAGTACATCACATGAGCTCTTTGGAAAACAAACATATTGGCTGCAAATATCATGCCACCTTTCAATTTCTGAATGCTGTTTTAAAATAAAACACAGAGGCTTAAAATATTTATGTACTCAAACCAATTATTTACCTTTTTTTTTTTTTTTTTTTTTCCTGTCAATTCCAAGCTTGGGAAAGTTCTTTTATCTCTTAAGGGACTTGATATTCACTCTCATGATTTTTCTAGTTTTTCCTTTCAAACTTAACGCTCTAACTTGCATTTCCTCTTCTCCCCAAGTGACTGCCATCTATCTCAAATACACTTAATAAATGATCCTTCCTTTCGCTAATGATTTTGTGGTTCTCTATTTTTACTTTTTTAAAAATCATTTTTAAAAAGATTTTATTTATTTATTTTAGGGAGAGAAAGAGCACACACACACAAATGGATGGAGGAGCAGAGGGAGGGAAGACAAGCAGACTGTGCTGAGCTCGGAACTTAGTACAGGGCTCATGGGTCTCACAACCCGGAGGTTGAGCTGAAATCAAGAGTCTGACACTTAACTGCCTGAGCCATCAAGGTGCCCCTGCATATTTTTACTTTTTATATTTACTGGCTATTTGATTTTTTGAGATCACAGATCAAATGCCATTTCTACACATGACAGTATCTCTAACTCATAACTGCTTTTTCTTCCTCCAAATTTAATCTTGCTATGTCTTACTGTATTACCAAAATTTTACCAAGAGTTTTAAGTGTTCTTGTTCTTATTTTTAAGAGGAAGGCTTCTGCTTGGGAATAGGGACCAATTCCATGCCAGGCTGCTCATATGTCCCCTAACAGAGTCCCTACCCTATGCTATACTGAAACTGTGGCCTTTGGGACCTAGGACCAATCCCAGGGATTGGCAAGATAACTGCCTAGAGTGTGGAAAAGAAAATCTTTAGCATTTCTACTGATGATTTTTTAATAATTCTTTAAAAATTTCTATGTTTCGGGGCACCTGGATGGCTCAGTGGTTGAATGTCTGTCCTCGGCTCAAGGTGTGATCCCAGGGTCCTGGGACTGAGACCTGCATTTGGCTCCCCGCAGGGAGCCTGCTTCTCCCTCTGCCTATGTCTTTGCCTCTCTCTCTGTGTCTCTTATGAATAAATAAATAACATCTTAAAAAAATTCTATGTTTCTACAACTTTAATAATACATGTATTTTTATAATATAGTATTCAGTATGTAATTTGCATAATATTTGAGATTAATTTTTTAAAACTCATAGATAGGTGATCAAAAGGTTTAGAAATCACTACTAGCTACATCCTTGCTCCTCTCAATTATAAACTATATTTTCTCACCCTACCCTAGCCCATACCTCTTCCATAGAACCCCAATTCTTTTACCATAATTCCTGGAACTATGGCTTTATAATCAGCAAAATCCCCTGTGTCTCCTCAGATTCCTTCTCCCTCTTTGTCTTAACTAAATCTTAGATGTCACTTTAAGAAAGTCTCTTACATTCTTCCTATGTCAGGACTGGCAAGTATGATTTGTTTGTTTTCATCCTACTGCTACTTCTAGTATTCTCTCAGTGTCTTCTAAACACACTGGTCTACAGTTCAAGTCCCTCTCTTCTTCTTGATCTTGCTAATGCTTGTAACTGACCAAGAACCTCAAGGTCCTTCCTTGTCTTTCCATCATCTTGAAAATCTGGCTGTTCACATGGATAATAAACACTTGTGGCAGAGACTACTAACTGCCTACCCACATTCTTTCTTCCTATCTTTTTTGCTAATGAGAGTCCTAATTATTAAGGGGGTTGTAATGTACCTAGCCAAAATTTTCCCAATATTTTCCCAATATTCCTCAAAGCCAGATGTGGCTGTGTAACTAAGATTGGTACCGTGTTATCAGAAGTTCTTGGGAGAGAATACTGGAAGTCACCTTAAAGGGGAAATGACAGCAGAGGAAAGATCTTACTGTCGCTTTCCCTCTTCTCCTTCCTGCTGCCTAAAACAGAAATGGTATGACTGAAACACTAGTAAGACATCTTAGATCAGAAGGCAACCTTGGAAATGGTAATCATGCACTGGTTTCCAGATGTGAAATTGGAAAGTGCTTGGGTCCTGATAACTTCATGGAACTGGCACATGCTGGGTACTGCCAACATCAGAGTTTGTTTTAAATGAGGGAGTAAGGCACCAACTCTAAACACAATTTCTTTTTCTTCCAACTTGAAATTATGCTTATTACAACAGGTGTTCAGTTCACTGGCATCTATTTCATTACAATTAGTCTTTTCTCCTTTAACTTCTCTCTGCAACCAGCTTTGAATTTATAAGATATTCTTCTAGAATTTTACTGTTCTATCTCCTTCTACTCCTTAATCATTTTACTGTATTTCTTTGGCAAAAGGACACTCATTTACAAACCCATATGCCTTTCTCTATGTCTATATAGAGATCATGGCAGATTACTGCCATTATAAATATAATTATCAACCTGAAATGAGCTTCACGCTTGCCTTTCTAACCTCCCAAATGACTATTTCAAACACATGCCAATCTCTTTAAGATAACACCTCACCCTAAAATATGCACAGAAAATTTAAAGGATGTTAATTAATTATTCACTACTTATACATACTATTGGCCAACATGATGTCATGATAATGTGAGGAAATACAGAACAGTTTTATTTTCCTACGATGTCTTTCTCCTATCTTCCTAACAGAGTAGTGAATACTATATGAATCCTACAATCCATGAAGTGTAGGTTGTAGAATGTGGTTGGTGAACCAATTTTAGGAATAATTGGCTATTCGGCATAGACAGAAAAAATGAGGTTGATTCCTATGTTCACGTTGGCTTTAGTGGCAGCCATCCAGGACTTAACCATTAAGCAAACATGCAGAAGTTAAATTGAGCAGTTTTCTTGTCACCATGAGAAAGTGATTTATTCATTTGTAAAAAGTACAACTCTCAGTTTTTATTATTTGTAACTATTTCTACTGTTGTTTACAATAAAAATGGAGAATATCTGTATCTCCTTTGAAACAAAAATCAAATTATTCCCAATTCATATTACCACAGACATTATCCTACTTCACAACAAAAATTAAAATATCAGCTTCTATCCTTTAAAAGTTAACCTTAACTCAGATGGTTGGTTGTTACTTGAAATACAATGTAATGATAATATAGTTTATTGGCTTCACCTGCATTTTCTTTCTTGGTTAGCACACGTACTTAAGTCTTTGCAATTACCAGGGTATTATTACATAATAACACCTTTAATTGAAGAACTGGGAAGAATCACCTCAGAATTGGAAATATTTGGATAAAACAGGTCTGGCTTTTACATTTTTGAATATTTCATACAGTTTACTTCTTAAATAACAGTTTACTTCTTAAATACAGAAAATTATCTTGTGGTACATTTTTAAACATTAATAAAAGCAAAAAAGACCTTAAATCTACTTGTGAAAATTAGCAAGTGCACCAGAAGATCTTTTTGCCATAAAGGATGAAAAAAGGAATTACTTTCACATAGAGCTTAAGACAACTAATTCATTGTAGCAGCAGCAGGATGATGAAAAATTAACGTCTAACATGGAAAATTACCTACTAAAACAGAATATGTAGCTAAAATCATCTATAAGAAAATATATTTGATTTATTTCAAGGAAATATGTTTATTTTTATGAATAAATATTATTTGAAGATGAGTAATGAGGCACATTTGCAAAAGGATTAAATACTTTCCAACCTAACTGTAATTTAATGTGAGGCATTTAGGAGATAAACAGTTAGTAATCCTGAAGGTATGTGTAATTCAAAGTTCCATAAAATCTAAACACTAACATTCTAACACATCCTTGCTTATACATGAGAACTATAAAACTACAAAATGCATGATAAAAACACAAAAAAAAGATACATAAAGCAATTATGAAGACTGACGCTTTGATAGGTTAAATTAACATGGCACTCAATTAGGAGTCATTATGATATATACTGTTTAAAAGATTTTATGCCAATAAATAAAATATACTACTCTATTCATAAGTATATTGTCAATACTTGCTACATGGTTAGTATTAGCTTTTATGAAGGCATTTCTGAGCCAAAGATAAAAAGGAAAGTATGAACGAGTACCTACTAATAAAAGGTATTTACTTTGCATATTCCTTCACTAAACAAATATTTTTGGAGCTCCTGTCATAATATAGTAGCTTTAAGAAAAAGTGAGCTACTCCTGAATTCTTACGAAAAGATTGTGCTGGCAAAGAGCAAAAACTAAGTGACTACTTGATTACTAAAATGAGACCAGATTCTAATCCTGGCCATGATGGAGTAACTAGACTTGACATTCCACCATAAACAACAAAAAACTAGACAAAATATATGAACCATTTTTTCACAAATGGAAACAGATGGAAAGACCATGACACCTGGAGAAAAAACAAATGAGATGACTCCACCAATGATCAGTCCAGCATTCTTCCAGGAAGCACATTCTAAACTAAGGAGTGGGGAGAGGGAGCCCTAAGCAGAATACAGTCTAGTAGAGTTGAGAAAACAGACTAAAGCTCAGATGACTGAAATAACTCTAAGTGGAGGGGCAGAGTTCCGAAGATGCGAAGCCATGCAGAAAAGAATCCTAGAAATCTGTACTGGGATAAACTTGAGGCTAAACTGAATAGTAGGATGTGCATATGTAGATGAAACCCACAAAGTCAAGAAAAAAAAAAACAAGATCTACAGAAACTGTGAGCTGGATCATCCCTAAAGCACATTTCCAAAGCTGGGATGCATTCAAGTTCCAAAAAGGATGGAGAATCCTAAATGCTTACCCAAGATATTTAGTAGAGACCTCAAATGGGATATCCTTTGGTAGTAGGATCATTCGGTCCTTAGAACTACTTTAGACTTGCCCCAAACTAAAAACAAAGACACAAACATATCATACTTAACTGCATCTAACTTAATTGTTGGCCAGATCAAATCTGTTCAAAGGCCATAATAACCAGACATGCAAGAACTTAAACGTCCTGCAACTAATCCAAAGTTACTACAGGTGGCAATAAGCAGGAAATATGAACAGCCCAATTAAGATTGAGCAATGACAAAACAACAGAAAGAGCAGAGAGTGATATTAAATTACTGGGAAATCATGATGAAGTATTTAATGGAAACTATGAATAAAATGAGGAGAGAAAACATGCACAAATGAACACAAATGGAATGTCTGGATGAAAAATATCTGAAATGAAAAATCTGCTGGACAGAATTAATAGTAGTTGAAAAAAAAAAAAAAAAAAAAGAATTAATAGTAGTTGAGACATCACAGAAGATTAAATGAACTCAGAACACAGCAATAGAAACTACTTGAAGAGAGGTAAAAAGGATTGAAAAGAAAAAGAAACAGAAACCCAGAGTCTCAGTGAATTAGGAAAAAATACCAAGTGTTCTAACATATGTGTAACTGGATTCTGCAAAGAGGATAGGTGGGGAGGTGTGGCACAAAAAAAAAGAAAGAAGGAAAGAAGGAAAGAAGGAAAGAAGGAAAGAAGGAAGGAAGGAAGGAAGGAAGGGAAGAAAGAAAGAAAGAAAGAAAGAAAGAAAGAAAGAAAGAAAGAAAGAAAGAAAGAAAGTAAGTAAGTAAGTTCTGATGAAAACTGAAAAGTTAAAATTCCTTACCCAGCAAAACTATCTTTCAAAAATAAATATGAAATAAAAGCTTGTTTCACACAATAGAAACAAAAAGAATTCACCTGCAGCAAGCCTGCATAAGAAATGATAAAACTTTTCAACAGGAAAGAAAATGATACCAGATTTAAAAGTTGGATCTAAGGAGAGGAGTAGCAAGTGTTGAGAATGGTAATTATGTGGGACAATATTTCAAAATTTTATTTCCTCATTTTATAAAATTCTTTTAAAAAATGACAACTAAAGAAATTAAAATATAGTGTAGGGTTAATGACATATTTATAAGTAATACATGCAACAACTTTAGCCAAAGGACTGGAGAAGGAAAAAAAAAAAAAGTAAAGTTCTTACCTTGAATGTGAGGCAGTATATTATATGATAGTAGGCTATGATAAGGTTAGTAAACACTAGAGCAATCACTAAAAAAAATAAAACAAAAGGGAATATAATAAACCCCTAGTGGAGACACAATAGAATCCAAAGTGCTTCCAAAGAGAAGCAGTAACTAAGGTTTAAAAAAAAAAAAATCTAACCAAAAAACCTTGAGAACCCACAGAAAAATAAATGACAAATTGAATGAAAACAGGAACTTAAGCAATGAAACCTCTTTTATATTATAATGCACTGCTCAAGAGTTAGTTTTCACTCTGAACATCAAACATAACTGTCATAAAAATGAAACTTACAAAGATGCTTTAAACTTGCCTGGGTGCCAAACAAAGACAATGACAGTTAAGGACGAATTACTTGACACCACTGACCCCTCCCTTTAACTTCAGGGACAGGCTGAGAGTCTAAAAACTGATTTACTTCACTCAAAAAAAGGAGTAACTATTAAAATGACCACTTTTTACAAAATAAAATTCATGTTAGCAGCACGTCTACAAAAACAAACATATGGTAAATAAATGGAATGTTAATGGATAAACCAGGTATTCAACTTTGTGTGTTTTCATTATTAACCTGTCATTGCTACAGTAAAGTATACTGAGTCAGCCTATAATAAAAAATAAGTATTTAAACAACAGGACTATGGGCTTCAATTAATCACACCAGTAAAAAAGGAGAAAGAAATGTCTCATTTTTATTGGTTTGGGTAGTATGTCTCACTAGCACTAAAAGATCCAATCCCTGCATGATTAACAACAGAAAAAATAGGCAACTGATTATTAATCCTAAAATCCATCATACTTAACACATAAGTTTAAAAAATCCAATATTATTTAGTACACTAAATTTTTACACCTGTAACATCTCAGAGTTGAAACATCCATACGTATTTACAACTTCCTGAACGAGTGTATTTAATTTTCCTGTAATCATATAAACAAATTACTCTGAAAGAACACTTACACACTTTCACTGAAAGTCTGTTAATTATACACCGTCACCCCCTAGAGGAAACTTTAAAAAATCACACTTGAAACTATGCTTAACTACTTAACTAAATTTCAAGGGAAGGAATATTTATGGGTTTAACTTTATCCATAACACCAAATCTGAAAGAATCAAAATATTTACCATATGGTGTTCAATTTAGTAGAGACTCAAAAATTTTCTGGCTTCATTAAAGGGGGAGCAAAAACAGAAACACATGTTGCTCAGAGTTATGTTAATAACATCAAGCCTGTCCTCCATTTCTACTCTCCACTTATTAGAAATCTCCCAGATTACTGCATTGCCTTTCTGCCCTCCTTTCATTTTTCACCAGTATGACTAGACCCTTTACTCTCTCTCATTCACTCCATAACTAGTTTTCTAATTACTACCTGCTATCAACAATTTTACATATAACTATTTCTCATCTAGCATGCCATTCAGTTCCTGGTTCTATCACTTACTAATAGAAGAACTGGAATTATTGTGGGGTTCAAATCAGATATCCTGAAAGAAAGCAAATGGGAAGAGCTACAAGAATGTTAATTGTCTTCTTTATTCAGTGACAACCCTGTGTCCCTAGTTCCCTTTAGGGAACAGAACACTGATGCCTTAAAATCCTGGTCAATTTAACAAACATTTTTTGAGCACGTTTTCTTTTTTATGTAAATATCTTTAGTGGCCTAGCACTGGGAGGCACAGTAAATAAATTAAAAAGCACCTACAAGGGTGCAAGCCTGAAGTTTAAACCCTGAAAGCACAATTAGATAAATGAAAAGCAATTAATGTAAGACACACAAGACACAGAGAGAACACAGAAAAAAAGCACCTTAGGAAGTTTAGGAGGTCTCCCTGAAAAAGTGACATTCAAGTTAGTGCCTAAGGATAAAATCCAGTGTGTTGGGAGAACGAAAGAGTTGTGAAGCCAGAGGAGAATACAATGTTGGAAGGCTCTGAAGACAACAGAAAATGAGAAAGGTTCCAGAAACAGATTAAAATCCACCTTGATTAGAACTGCTAAAGGGGTATCTTGGGTGGCTCAGTCAGTTAAGCGGCTGATTCTTGACTTCGCTCAGGTCATGATCTCAGGGTCAAGGGATTGAGAGCCCCACACTGGGCTCCTGGCTCAGTAGGGACTCTGCTTGTCTCCCTCTCCCTCTGCTTTCTGTCTCTCCCTCAAGTAAATGAATCAATCTTTAGGGATAAAACAAAACAAAACAAAACAAAAAACCTGCTAAAGATGATTCAAGTTCAAATCACTAAGAGCACTCATATATGGAGCTACTATATAGGTGGCTTTCAAAAATGAATTTGTCTTTAATAAATGCTTTGTTTTTAAACTTATGGTATGGAAAAAAAATAAACCTATGGTATGGAACATGTTCACTTATAGAACAGAAAATAAACAAAAAATACAGAAGAAAAACTCACCTTGAACCTAAATGTTACAATCTCTTTCTCCAGATATACACACAATAAAACCTCAATTCATATTGTGTGTTTGTGTATATATACACACACACATATATATATAATTTTATATCCTGCTTTTTCACATAAACTTCTTCCCATGTTATGAGATGCTCTGTAATTCTTAACTGATTATATTCCCTTCCACCCAGTAAAAGTGCCAAAGTGCCATAACGAACCATTTCCACAATGACATGTATTTTGGTTGTTTTGCATTTTTCACAAATGTATAATCATCCAGAGGACTCCACATAAAGCTCTCAATATATTTGTGATTATTTCCTAAGCACAAGCTTTCTAAAACCAAAATTACTGAATTACAAATATTTTACAGCTCCATTCATTCTGCCAAAATGCTTTCCAAAACTTTGTACGAACTCACAAGGCCTTGTCAATGGGAATTTCACCATATAATCATCCGCACTGAGTTACAATTTTACAGCCAAAACAAGTGATTTTAATTTATATTACTAATTAAGCTCAATGTTAATAATTAGCATTCCTTCCTTTAGTAGTCATACATACATGTTCTTTATCCATTTATCTATGGGGATCTTAGTTTTTATGAAATAGTTTTGTATGAGTGTTTTATACCAGCCCTCTGTCTCATCTGCTGGAAAATTTTTTCCCTTGCAATGTTTTTTAAATTAATTATACTGTTGGTGTCATGCAGAACTTCTAAATGTTGATACTCAATGTTATCATTCTTTTACTTCTTTTCCTTTTTAAACTAAGCACTTAAAGCAGATCTTTCTAGTGGCTAAAGAGCTTACCTGTTTGAAGTAGAAACCAGGAAGCTCTGTCAGTAGTTTGGGTAGAGGATGAGGATATGATATACCAAAGAAACTTGAGGAGATAAGTAAATTTTTAAAAACTTACTGACTGATTGTGAGAGATATGAGGGAAGCAAGAAAAGGTTAACTTTGTAATTTGGGGCATCTGGGTGGCTCAGGTATCCAACTATTGATTTGGGCTCAGGTCCTGATCTCAGGGTTGTGGGGAGTCTGCTTCCCTCTCTCTCCCACCCCCTGCCACACCCTCCCCTCACACTCTCTAATAAACCAATAAATCTCTTTAAAAATTTGTAATGTCTACCTAATACATTTGTAAATCTGACAGAAATGGGAAATATCCCAGAAAACTTTAATATATCAATACTGGTTAAAACCAAAAATATTTCAAATTGAATAAATTGATAAGTAAATAAAATAATCCCCCCCCCAACAGCACAAAGTTCTGCTTTATTTATTTATTTATTTATTTATTTATTTATTTATTTATTTATTTATTTCAGACAGAGAGAGAGAGGCAGAGACACAGGTGGAGGGAGAAGCAGACTCCATGCAGGGAGCCTGGCGCAGGACTCGATCTCGGGACCCCAGGATCACGCCCTGGGCCAAAGGCAGGCACTAAACCGCTGAACCACCCAGGGATCCCACTTTTTTATCATTTTTTAAAGATTTTATCTATTTGACAGAAAGCACAATCGGAGTGGGAGGAGGCAGCAGGCACAGGGAGAAGGAGAAGCAGGCTCTCCTCTGAGCAGAGAGCCCAATGACGGGCTCTATCCCAGACACAGGACCCAAGCTAAAGGCAGACACCCACTGACTGAGCCACCCAGAAACCTCTCAATTACTTTTCCTTAAGCTAAAGAAAGAGATAAACCTACTGTGTTTTAATCCACATCAGATACAAGGACCATCTTAACGATATTTAGTAAACTAGCATGACATCGTTTCGTTACTAAAAATCTGACAATGATAATACTTAAAAAAATTAAAAGGCTGAATCAGTATTACTTAGGAACTCTTCTTGGGAGAGAAAAACAGAACAGACTAGGATGTTAAGAAAAATACACAATAAAATACAAAGACCTGACACCAACAGCATGTATTAAGAAAAGAAAAGCTGGGGAGCACCTGGGTGGCTCAGTGGTTGAGCGTCTGCCTTTGACTTAGATTGTGATCCTGGGGTCCTGGGCTCCCCACAGGAAGCCTGCTTCTCCCTCTACCTATGCCTCTACCTCTCTGTGTCTCTCATGAATAAATAAATAAAATCTTTTTAAAAAAGAAAAGAAAAAACAATAAACTGGGCACAATCAAAATTAAAACTTTGTGAGACCCTGTGATGAAGACAAAAGAGAAACTACAGACTGGGAGAAAATACTTGAAAGCATGTATCTCAACAAGGACTAGTAACTACAATATATTAAGAACTCTCAAAACCAAATAAAGGCAAAAGGGGGGAGGGGCAAAACCAGACATTTTGCTGAAGGTGATACACAGTTAATAAGCACAAGAAAAAATATTAATTTCAGTAGCCATCAGGTAAATAAAAATTAAAGCCATAAGTATTAGAACTTTTTAAAATAAAAAAGAGTGAAACACCAAATACTAAATGATAATGTGGAGAAACTGGGTCATTCATCACTCATGTTGCTGACTGAAATGTTTAATGGTACAGCCAATCCTTTTAAAAATAGTTTGCCAATTTCTTATAAAATAAACACTATGAAGGTAGGGAGCTCTGTGTAGACTCTCCTAACAGTACTAATCCCATTCAGGAGGGCTCCACCCTTATGGCTTAATCATGTCCCAAAGGCTCACCTACTACTTTACTACTCATCACTTTTGGGGATTAGGATTTCAACATGAATGGGGAGGGAGAAGGCAAATATTCAGACCAAAGCACAAGCCAAATGTCCTTCAATGGCTGAACTGTTACTCTGATACATACATACCAAGGGATACTACTGAGCATTAAAAAAGAAACAAACTATTGATACATGTGACAACTTAGATGACTTTCCAGGCAATTATTACTTGCTGAGTGGAAAAAAAGTCAATTCCAAAAGGGTATGAAATGTATGATTTCATTAACATGGGATTTTTTTAAGTGATATAATTTTAGAAATGGAGACTAGGTTAGTGGCTACCAGGGGACAGGAGTGCGGTAGGGTTGAGGAGATAGAGGTGTGGCTACAAGAAAGTAAGGAGGGTTTCTTAGGCAACTGTTGTCTATTTTGACTGGTGATATAGGAACCTATACCTGACCAACTGTTTAGAAATTAACACACACATACACACACACACACACACACACACACACACAGGAATACACATAAGACTGAGGAAGCCTGAGTAAGATTGGTGGATTTTTGTCAGTGTCAATATACTGACATAATAGTATAGTTTTGCAAGTTATTACAACTCTAAGACATGGGTTAAAAGGCAGAGGATCATTATTTCTGACAAATGCATGTGGATTTAGAATTACCTCAAAATAAAAAGTTTAATAAAAAACAAACAAACAAACAGGATTCTTACCAGGAAATGGAGGAGTGTTTCAAATAAGAGGACATTTACTATTTTATTACGCACTACATTAATAAGTTCAAAGAAGCAAGCATAAGCATATTAGCACTTGTACAAATAGTAAAAAAAAAAAAAAAAAAAAAAAGTAATTTATCTATAGCATTCCAAATACATTCCTGATTTAAAAAGAAAACAAAAGACCAAACAGAAAATAATACAGAAATATTAAGGTAATAATTTAAAAAATGATAAAACACTAGAGTATTCACCCTAAGACTAGAGAGAAAACATTTTTAGAAATAATACTGAAATGGAGGAGGCACACACAGTAGGTATGTCCTGTGAGAACATACCTATGACAATCTAAAACATAGTAAGTTATAAAATCCAGAGCATTGGAATTCTTTCCATTACATTCCATTACTGTAATTAGAACCTGTTAAAAGACATAAATTACCATAGCTACTATAAAGTTCATTTATTCAATCACCAGACAAAATTTGCACACATCCATCACATCTTAGGCACTATCTTAAGAGTTAGAGATTCAAAGATCAACGTAAGACATACTTCTTGCTCTCACAGAGCTTACACTCTAGGGAAATATTAATAACATTTATAGAGATGGCATTTATTAAATATTTATGAATGTCAGTTATGTATCCAGTGGTGAGAGAAAATAAGACAGTAATTCCTGTCCTCTGGGAGAATCCAGAAGATCAAAAGGTAAACAGGTGTTTCTAACACAATGTAACTCAGATGAGGGGCACATAGGAACAGCTTCTAGACAACCCTTAGCAGGTAATGGAAAGCAGCTTGCAAAAACTGTAATTTGTACTGAATCAGTAAGTTAGCCAGGTTCAGAGGAAGTCAGAGATTCCAGGCAAAGAACAACATATATAAAGCCCCAGAAGTAAAAAAGAATAATGGAGCTTTACACCAGTCAGCAAGTACTTCAGCATAATAATCTTGATTTTTCTCATCAAAAATTCTTTGCTCTAGGAATTTAGAAAACTGTTTGCACTAAGATTATAGAAATGTTTCCCTTCATCCATTTTTAAGTTGGTATCTACCACTTTTCATCAGATGGTTAAAAATGGTTAAAATGGTATAAAAGATGCAATTTCTGTATATGAAATAGACATCTAAAAATTGTATCACTTTCAACCGTATCATAACAATTTGATTATCATAATCTATTTTAGATCACATAAAGCTCTTTAAGAGTCAGAAATAATTCATTTTATTACTTTTTTTAACCTTTTCCATTTACTTATCCTATAGAATTATATTATAAAAGAATGTATTTGTATGCTCGAAAAGTTCTAACTTGATTATCATATTTCTCTGCAACAAAAAAGGCATTGAAATTGAAGTCTAAATTTATGAAAATTTCCTGTGAGATAAGATGCTAAGTACGAAAATTTTTCCTATGGATTTCCTCTAAGTGTTAAAATTATGTGATTACTGTAATGAGTAATTGATCAAAACAATGGCAACATTACATATTACAATACTCATTAAAAAAAAAAGGTAGGGCAGCCCGGGTGGCTGAGCGGTTTAGCACCACCTTCAGCCCAGGGCTTGATCCTGGAGAATGAGGGATCAAGTCCCACGTCGGGGTTCCTGCATGGAGCCTGCTTCTCCCTCTGCCTGTGGGTCTGCCTCTCTCTCTCTCTCTCTCTCTCTCTCTCTCTGTTGCTCATGAATAAATAAAAAAAATCTTAAAAAAATAAGAAGAAATAAAAAATAAAAAGAAAAGGTAAAATTTATTGGAAATGCACCTTATAATGAGCTAAACTGTGTATCTAGGAATCAATATGATTTACTATCATACAGAATCATTGTTTTTTTTTTAATCATTGGTTTTATTCCCACTTTAATTTTTAGAAATTTAACACAGGAGAAACTTGATTCACATAAAGCAGCAGATGAGAATGGAAGTTTCATCACTGAATTCTTTTAATTCTTTCTGGGTTATTGGCTTAAAAGCAGATAATCACTTATTATCAAATATTATTTTTAATAATCCCTTAGCTGACATTTCATATAGGTCAGCCTCAAAATTTGTTTTAAAGCTAAAAAAGAATTTGTCACCCCATCATTAAAATCATTAATTTTTTTTTAATTCTGTGAAGCATACAAAAAGAAATCTTAGAAAGATTCATCATTTTCTTTTATGACACTGAGACAGGATTATTTTAAGACACTATGATAGGATTGGGAAAACTGAAATATTGTTCATTTCAACATCCTCTGGCAAAGAAAACAAAACAAAAAAATAAAACAAAACTCAAAACCAATTAAGATGTTTTTCCTTTATCACTTGTTGTAAAACATGTATTTCTGGGGGAAAAAAAAACAAAAAACAAAAAAACCACCTCAGAACTGAGGATTACGCTCATTTAGTTTGAGAACATCTACCATATAACATAAATGGCAAAACCTGCTGTTAATGCTAAGCCAGTCAGCCAGTGGAGGCTTACTTTCTCAGAAAATTATGACTTACTTTTCCAATTCAAACAAATATGTTAACCCATGTCCCCATTTGTCTCATCTCATCTGATTTCTAATTCCAAAATTTCACTCAACCACAGATCTTTATGTCACTTGGATTGAAACAAGGCACTACTCACTTCAGCATTTCTCCTTTGGTTTTGCTCTTATAACAGGAATTACATTCCTTATAATAGTGAATAAAGTTATAGAATAGTGAATAAGTGAAAATAAATTTCATGAAATTAAGTCATTTCATGAAAACTTTTTTACATTTTGTGAATTCAGAACGCTGCAATACTGGCCAGGTTTTAACATGAAGCTTTACCCTTAACAGATATATTTCTAAGTGTGAGACCTCTGAAAGAGACTTTTTCATTGTAGTCCTTCCATGTCCTCGCCTCCACAACTAAAGCTTTTCACACTCCTACATGACCTGTACCAAACTGTTCCCCTGTCCACCCCTCTGGATAAAGTCCCAAAAGATCAAATAATGGCTACTAATATCTAAGGACGATTCTTCCTCTTCCCCCTTATAAAATGTTCCATCCTCATTCCCCAAATTAGAATGTTGCTTTTGACATCCCTTCTCATGCCCAGCATTTTCAAATAAAAGCTTATTCTTTGCTCTGATGTTCTTCCACACAAGACAGGGAAGGACAGGAAGCTCTCCTTAACACCGTAATTAAGAGACTTCACTTCACCAGTAATTTAAATTGTCCCTTTTTTCTGGACACCCTGGAAGGTTTTTCACCTTCTTTCCCAGGGCAACATACCATAAAAATATTCATGATACATGAGAGTATGTCTTTCTTCTTTAAAGTAGAAGGGCAATTGTGAACAGGATGTGGGAAAAAAAGAAGCAGTATACTACTTTGCTACCCTGATCAAAGGAGCTTTGTCAGAGAAGAAATACAGAGGTTAAGAATTGGGGAGATGATTCCTGTAGAATTTCTTGCATACCAAAGTTTGAAGAACACTGGCTGGTATGTGTAGAGCACAAAACACAAGAAGTCACACAATGAGCAGTCTTCTGCTACATAACAGAATCAGACCCACATATATAGCAGCTACAGGAATTATGAGATAGCAAATATTAAATATTTTTAAAGTGTTTAAAGAAATAAGAGTGTTTAAAAGATAGTAACAAAAGGCTATCAGAAATGGCTAGGCTGATTTAAAAACAACAACAAAAAAAGAGAACATCCAGAAATAAAATATGAAGCTAGAAATTCAATAAATGGATATATGAAGTAAACACAGACCTAAAGAAATTATACAACAGAATGCAGCACAGAGACAAAGGGATGCAAATCATGAAAACATTAAGAGACAAAAAAGGAGAAAAGTGCAGCCCGTCTAATGAAAACTTCAGAAGAAAATTCCTCTAGAGATAATAGTAGAGAATTTTCCAGAATTTATCAAAGACACCACCTATAAATCCAAACAAGAAAACAAATCAAGTCCTAGAAAATCAGAACAAAAGTCATGAAAGTGATAAATTGGCTATATTCTAAATTAAGAACTTTTGAACATCAAAGGACTTCATAAATAGAGTGAAAAGTCAAACTATGAACTTGGAGAAAGCATTTGCAAAGCATGTAACAAATGAGCAGTATCTACACTGTTAAGAAAAAACAAACACTGAAATTTTAAAAATGGACAAAAACAATAAATAGGTATTTCAAAGGAGAAATCACAAATAGTAATTAACATATGAAAAGATGCTCAACCTCATTAAGACTCAGTGAATTGCAAATTTAGCTTGAATTTCATGCTCATCAGATTGGCAAAAATTATAAAGTCTAATAACTTCAAATACGGTGGGTATCTTGATGTTCATTTTATTATTCCTTAAACTGTATATACATATTGTACTGTTCTTTAATATGCACACGTTTCATAGCAAAAATATTTTGTAAGTACCACTTGGATTTAGCAATGAAAACGTTTGTCCACGGCCCTGCTGAGAGCAGTTTCAGTGAAAAAAAGGGCATGAAAAGCGTGCTGCAATGAGCTGAAAAGGCTCTATGAGATAAGGAGGTAAAGACAACACCGACAACTATTTCAAGCTAACCTTGAAGTTAGGCAGACAGGATTATAACTTTAGGAGAATGTCACAGTGAGATCTTTTTATTTTAGTCTATTTTTTAAATAAGGGAAACTGGGGCAAGTTTAGAAAGAAACAGCAAAAAGGAGAGGATGATGACACAGAAAATAAAAGTCCCTCGCTAATCACAAAGGTATATAATACTGAGCTCATGAATAGGAATTAGTTTCAGACAAGAACAAGGGTTCCTACTTCATTGTAAGAAATTACCTCTTTGACCTACTGCTCTATCCACTGTAGTTACAAAGGGCTCCTTGATCCTCCTTCAAGCCCCAGCCTTGTGACTTTTGCATGTTATTCCCTCTACAGAGAATACTCTTTTCCAATGATGCAAAGCCTGCCTTTCATGCCTTTCAAGTCCTTGCTCAGCAGTGAACTCAGTGAAGCATTCCCTGAGTACCTTGAAAGTGTAATCCCCTCCTTACTCCCTGACACCTCATTCACCTCATTCATGACACTCCCTATTCTTTCCCCCTGCTTTTTCTTCAAAACTTTCTAACATTCCATATAATATACTCATTTTACCGTTAATCTCCCCCCTCCTCCCCACTTGTGTATAAGGTCCATGGATGCAGGAACTGCCGCCACGGTGCCTGGTAATACTTGATACAGGAAGCAGCTCAATAAAGACAAGGTGAATACATGATTAATAGTCCCTACTTGAGGAACTGGAAAAACAAATATGGAAATAATACTGTATGTATGATTGAACAAAATGAGGTTCAGCCTAAAGATAATCAACTTACTGCCTATAAGAAGGGGTTACATCTGACTTCGATCTTGAATCAAGAGGCGTTTGACAAGTGGGAAAAAAATAGTAGACATTCCAAGAAACTGAAGAACAGGGAGGTTTGAAAGGGCCTTGTACACTTGAGAAATGAAAATGGGGTCCTGGAGTATGGTAGGGAAGACAGTAGACCAGATTTTAGTGAACCTTACAATATTCGCAACGGAGGACACATTATATTGAACTTTTCGATGCTAACAACCCTTTACAGAACATTACGGATGCTTGGTCACTTGTTTATCTGCAGTCAAGTTTAAAGTTTACATAAAATTGCTGGACTTACTGCAAAGGAAAAAGTCTGAACAACCTAATCTGTTCTCCATCATCTGTGGACTGTATGTCTCATAATCAACCAAAGTGACAGTATTTCTACCAAATGTCTCCCCTCCAAGTATCATTCAGAGAAGACAAAAAATTTTCATTGGTGGGGAAATGGTCAAATTCAAGTGCTAAGTTTCGTAGCAACTACTATTTATGAGTTTTTTGATGGGCGTGCATGTTGTTACAATTAATCCGCACTTATTACTACGTTTTCAATTTAGTCTACCTTCCTTTGGTCCACATCTTTACTGTCTTGGGGACACTCACCTTCGTTTCAGCCCCAACACAGTGACTTAATTACCCAGGTTATTTTCGAGACAGGAGCCTCTCTCGAGTACACACGGAAAACCTTAATTAAGATCGTGTTAGCTCATGAGCCTATTTGCCAGTTTCGGAAGTTAAGCGCAAGACCAGGAGGCGGCGAACACCAACTGTTCTTTCTACGTTTTGCTACTCTGGGGTTTGCGAGGGGGCGGAGAGCAGCTGAGGTGGGGCGATTCCTGAAAAGGGCGGGCCCCACAGTGTTCCCAGGGCAGGCGAGAGAGGTCAGAGCTCAGGTCTAAAGCTGAAGGGGCGGGGCCTGGCTTAAAAACAGGGGGTGGTGTGTGGGCCCTGGAGGGTAAGGAGGGGCACGGCGACTCGGAAAGACTCACAGTAATAAGCCACCACAGGGTCCCGCTTGTCATGCTCCTGAGCCGTCCTCAGATGATGCTGTATGCTCTTAAACTGGGGGGGGAGTGGGGGCAGCGGAGCAAGCGCGGCCATCTCTATTCCAGGAATCACCACTTCCTACTCGCGCGCCACCGACACTTCCGCTTCCGTCTGGTAGGTCGCGCGCAAGAACGCGAGGGCAAATCCCGCCCACTTTCCCGTTGCTAAGCGACGGCAAGTCAACGACGGGCTGCCAGCAGGGACAAGCTCAGCGTACCTGGCTCTTGGCGGTTAGAACCCAGACAAGGCTAAGCGGCTCTGCGGTGGTGGCGCTTGTGGCATCAGCGCTCTCTGCTGGCTGCGGGTGGGAGGGAAAAGCGTTTCTGTTTTACTTGGTAGCGCCCTTCTGGCCTTTTTTTCGTTTCTTCTTCCTTCCTTCCTTTCCCCCTCTTTTCCTTCCTTCCTTCTTTCCTCCTTCCTTCCTCTCTTTCAGCGAAATGGAAGGTAGAAAGGGGGAAAACAAAACAAAAAAAGAATAGTTTGTTGATTGGGAGGAAGAGTAAAGGTGTGAATTGCCTTTGACATCTTTCCGAAATTATCACTTCCAATTTCTCAGATTATCTTAATAGCATCCTTAGAAGCCTTACTGATTTTGGAAGCTTTAAATTCAGCAATTGTGGAAGATGAAAGATGGTCTGTTGAAATTTTTATATTGAATTCTTCTATCTTGACATATTGGATAAAATAACCAGAATTTTTTTCAATACTAAGCACATTAGGCTTAAAGCAAAATGAATTTTTGTTCGAACTGGATAGGTATACACTAGTGAATGAGTAACCTGAAGATCATTTATTTCAGGAGAATGATCAATAATTTGCCCAGGATTTGACTCATACCACTGTAAGCATCAACTTTTCCTTCTACCGTCAGTGACTTCAATTCTTTTCCTCTTACATCCCATTATGCCATTTTCCAGGACTTTATTTACACTTATTAGCCGCCTCTAATAACCATCTTTATTGCTTTTTTTTTTCTCACTGACCAATTTTGAAGGTTCATCCTATAAAACTAGTTTTCATTGACATCACACCGTCTCCAAGGGAAAAATATCTCAAGCTCTGAAATTTGCCCTGCCTGCTATTCCCTAATTATCAGATCGTCCTCCCCACTCCCCCCACCCCTGCAGAAACTGCTCTATTTTTATTATTACCTCAGCTGCACATCCTTTACTTTACTCTGGGTCTGCCTTTTTTTTTTTTTTTCCACCTGACAAGAAACAGAGTCCTCTATTCTCCCCAATCTCAGGAACACATTCACTACCACTTGAGAATGTATGAGCTACAGACTGAATATTCGTGTCTCATTAAAATTCGTATGTTGAAACCTAAGGCCCGATGTGATGGTATTAGGAGGTGGGGTCCTTGAGCAGTGATCCTGGCAGGGCCTTTATACATGGGATTAATGCCTTTGTGATAGAGACCCCAGAGACTCAGAGGGCCCTTTCACCAGGTGAGGATACAAGAAGAAAGCAACTTTCTTAGAAGTCTCCACCTTAGGAGAGGGGTCTCACTAGAACCTGATTTTGAACTGGAACCCGGATTTTGAACTTCCAGCCCTCCAAACTGTAAGAAATCAATTTCTATTGCTTATAAACTACCCAGTCTGTGGTATTTTGTTATAGCAGCCTGAAGGGTCAAAGACAGTATGATTTCTCTTTCCTCTTATTTTCACTATCCAAACTTCCAGTCAGAATAGTTGGATTGGTAGAGGAACGAAAGTAGAGTGGGATAACCATAAATGTCATCTCTCTGTCCTTATGACTGATCATTTATTCTTTTCCTGTTCTTGACTGTCAACTGTGGTTGTCCTTGAAGTTCACCTAAGAAGTTGTTGTTTTTAGTCTCATATACAGGCTGCCACGGGCACCCAGATACAATTGTTCTGGGTTGGAGTCTAAATATTAGTTCTTTTAAAAAATCTTCAGGAAATATGATGGTATATCCAGGGTTGAGGACCAGTGCCCTAATACAGCATCAATATGTAGCTGATGTTTCAAGCCTTCTTCACTCTCTTTAAGTTAGATTTCCTGTCCTGATTGCCTTGACCAGAAACTGCAATTGATCACAGGCTATGAATCCTTTTACCTCACCTCTGCCACAACAAAGTAACAATAACTAGCTAGCTTTTGCTGAGTATCTATTACATGTATGTTTCTAGGAACTTTACATCAACTGATTTAATCTTTACCACAATCCTATGAAGAAGGTATTATCATTTTCATTATTTTACGCATAAGAAAAATGAGGCACTTAGAAGTTATGTAACGTCAGTCAGATCACAGTCAGTAAATACGAGTGTTTGGTATTAGAATCCGTGTGCTTTGGTTTCAGAGCCTATGAATCTAACCACTAATGCTTGACTTTAATGTCTCTCTAGACCAATATAGCCTTGTATTTTGTATTTTTCCAGTTGAATGATCCTATGTCTGAAAATCATGTGTTCCTAGTCCTAGAGAGAGCTATATCTTCCTGTTATTCTTCTGATCTTTCCTTTTGGGACTGGAGGTTTCTCAGGTCTCTTTCTCATTTGCAGATATTCTAGGAAGAAAGGGGCAAAATAAGTAAAGTGAAATAGTTAAAATTGGATTTTAGTCCATCTGCCAACACACGCTCTCTTCTTTTCGAGCCCTGTACTCCTATCAAAAGAGGAGTATTGATGTGAGGAAGAAAACTAATAGAGACCGTTAGCAAAACGGCACATTAAAATTATAGTGTAAAAGAAAATAGATATTAGTAACATGAGGTTGTTCCTTCTTGTTAATGTTTTATAATAAAGAAATTACTATGAAGAAAGACGTAAATTCTCCTCTCTCCAGCTCTGAACAATTACTGAAGGATAACACGTCATCCTCAAGGTTGGGGCTTGATCTTGGCAAGTTAGGGGAAGGCATGGATAGAATTCACCAGTGAAACTGTCTGGGTCTGTCATTTTCTTTGTGGGAAGGGCTTTTATTTTAAAGGTGATTTCTTTAATAAGTATAAAGATATTCATATTTCTGTTTAATTGTTAAGTTTTTAGTAATATGTGCCTTTCAAGGAATGTGTCCATTTTATGTAAGTATCAAACTTATTGACACAATATTGTTCCTGATGTTTCCTTATGATCATTTAAGTATTTGATTGTGATGTCTCTTTTTTTCATTTATGATGGTGGTCATTTTCATTTTTTCTTCTATCATCCCAATCTGTCTAAGCGAGAAATGTTATCAATTTTACAAATCTTTTCAAAGAACCACTTCTTGTTTCATTGATTTTTTTCCCTATTGTCATTCAGTTTTCTATTTCAGGGTTTTTGTGCTTTTATTTCTATTTTGCTTCTGTTTAATTTGTATTTAAGCTATTCTTTTCATAATTTCTTAAGGTGAGAGGTTTAAATCACTTTATAACTTATTTTTTTCTAACAGAATATTTATGCTTTCCACATATGTGCTTTCCACAAATTTTGAGAAACTGTGTTTGCATTAGCATTTGTTTATAGTGGTTTTCAATTTCCACCTAATTTCTTCCTTGATCTATGGGCCAATAGAATTGTATTGGTAGTTTCTCAAATATTTGGATATATTCCTGATATCTTATTTTTATTGACTTCTCATTTAATTCCATCAACTAACATATTCTGTATGATTTCATTCCTTCAGACTTTCCTATGACCCAGCAAAGAGTCTCTCTTGGTGAATGTTCCACATGTACATGAAAATATATAAATATATGATCTGCTGGGGTGAGGTGAAAGGTTCTGAAAATATCAATCAGTGCAAGTCAGTTATCAGTAACGTGTAAATCTCCCATATCCTCTCTGATGTTCTTTCTAATTTGTGAACTGATTAGTGAGAAAGGGGTGTTGAAATCTCTAATTGTAACTGAATGTATTTCTCTTCCGAATCTTGTCAGATTTTGTTTCATGCATTTTGCTACTCTGTAACTGGTGACAAACATTTAGAAGTGTTCTGCTTCCTTTTTTTTTTTTTAATTTATTTTTTATTGGTGTTCATGTGTTCTGCTTCCTGATGAAATTATACTTTAATCACTATTAAATGTCTTTTTTATACCTGCCATTCTCCCTTGTCCTGAAATCTACTTGAGTTTTCTCATATTATAGCAACTTCAGCTCTCTTATGCTTTTGCATGATATATCTTTTTCCATTTTATCTTATTATCTATTTGTAAAAATATTTGAATGGTTTAAATACTAAATCTTTAAATATTCAAAAATATTTAAAGTGGTGTTCTTGTTGTTTGGTCTAGTTTTTTAAAAAAATGCATCTGGACAATCTTTGCTTTTGTTTAGGGTGCTAATACTTTTTATATTTATTGTTACTATTGATATTTTTAGATTTAGGCCTACTGCCTTGTCATTGCTTTCAATTTTCCCTATCATTTTTTGGTTTCCTTTTCCTCTTTTCTGCCATCTTTTGGATGAATTGAATGTTAATTAATTTTATGATTTTATTTAATTTCCTTTGTTGGCTTTTAGCCCAAATTTTGTTGTTTTGTTTTACCGGTTATCTTATATGTTACAGTATACATCTTTAAATTATCACAGTCTACTTCAAGAGATAATATACAGCTTTACATATGAGAATCTTTTAATAGTATACCTCCGTACTTAATTTGATTCACCATGTTTATCTATTTTATTATTATTTTCCATTACCATTTTGTATATATTTTATAATTGTTTTCTTATATTTTCTAATTTATTACTGTACTTTCTGCCTTTTACCTTATTAAACTATTTTTGTATTTTTTAGGTTTACTTTCTAGTTCTTATTTTTACTTTTTAAATTATATTTAATATTTCTTTTTAATAATAAATATATTTTCAGCTGTCAATTTTCTGTGTACTACAGACTTGGTCCTATCTCATGGGTTTCAATATGTAGTACTCTGACTGTTGTTATTCATTTTTATTTATTTATTTTTTAAAAATATTTTATTTATTTATTCATGAGCGACAGAGAGGGGGAGAGAGAGGCAGAGACACAGGCAGAGGGAGAAGCAGGTTCCATGCAGGGAGCCTGATGTGGCATTCGATCCCAGGTCTCCGGGTTCATGTTCTGGGCTGAAGGCGGTGCTAAACCGCTGAGCCACCCAGGCTGCCCTGTTATTCATTTTTAAATACAGAAAAATTTCAGTTTAAATTACCTTGTTTGATCTATGAGCTGTTTATAAAATACTGACAGTCTTATTAATTTTACTACATTTGCATTTTGGTAGAAAAATCTTTTTTATGAATACTTTATATTTACACTGTATAAATGCCATATGTATGTTTATCATTTGTTATTCAGGAGTGTATAACTGTGTGCTAACAATCCTGATATAGTTACCAACCAAACAAAATCATAAAATAGTAGATCATTAAGTAATTAAAAAGCTTATCCAAACCAACTCTCTCACTGGATCTGTATCTTGAAACATAACAATTTATACTATTTGCTGAAAAGAAGCAGAGGCAAGTAGGGTTTCTATGGTGGCTTAGAAATGCCATCACCTGTCTAGTGAGGAGATGGGGGCGGGGGGAGGGCAGCTGCCAAGGAGGTTAGATTTTGCAGGACAGACTACCCTAGAGGAGAGAATTGCAAAGCGAGACCGCTCCAGAGATCTGTAAAGGGTCTCCAACTGAGTCCTGCTCAGTGAAACGTCTTTAAATATGTTTCAAGGAAAAGAACGACTGAAAACATTGAAAGAAACAGTAACCAAGATACTCACAAGATTGAGACCTGTTGCTTTTCACAACAGGCAAGATAGAAAATCTCTTTACAAAGAATCATACTTTAACAATTTACTAGAGGATGAATCAGAATAAGAATAAATAGGTGTTCGCCTATGAGTGGGCAGTAACATGAAGGGGGAGCCTGTTGTTTTGTTTTGTTTTTTTCCGTTGCGGGGTGGGGGTGGGGGTTTGAGGAAGTCTTTCCTGAGAAAAATCCTAAGAGGGAGGATGTCCTGTGCTACCCTCTCCCTTCTTTCTTTTGCTACCTCAAAGACCTGTTTCCTGTAGCCACAGCAATTTATGTAGCAATCAGAATTCAATAAACAGAATGTTTGTGCCCCTCCTCAAATTCATATTTTAGAATCCTAACATCTAATGAGATGATATTAGAAGGTTGGACCTTTGGGAGGTGATTAGGTCATGAGGGTAAAGCCCTCATGAATGGGATTAGTGCCTGATAAAAGGAACCCCAGAGAGTTCCCTCACCTTCTTTCAACCATGTGAGGACCCAGGACAAGATTGTAACTCTGGAAGACGGATCTCACCAGAACTTGACTGTGCTAGCCTCCTGGTCTCAGACTTCCAGCCTCTAGAACTGTGAGAAATAAATTTCTGTGTTTATAAGCCATCCAATCTATGATATCTTGTCAATAACAGTCTAAATGGACTAACAGGAGTCAACCCGCTTGAGGATAGAATTTTGAGTGTGGTGGAAAGATAACATTTCCAAAATACCAAAAGGTTATCTTATAGAGTACTCAGCAAAGATTTGCCTTAGTAGGGTGGCAAAATTAGCCCTTCAGAGAGAGCTACACTGGTTCTATCTAGAAAACTTAAAAGGAAGCACAGAGGATCAACCATTTGCAAGTAACGTAACTGTGCTCCAGAATAAAGTTTAAGAATCTTCATGGGAAGGGACGCCTGGGTGGCTCAGAGGTTGAGCATCTGCCTTTGGCTCAGGGCGTGATCCTGAGTCCTGGGATCTAGTCCCACATCAGGCTCTCTGCATGGAGCCTACTTCTCCCTCTGCCTATGTCTCTGCCTCTCTTTCTGTGTCTCTCATAAATAAATAAATTAAATTTAAAAGAAGAATATTCATGGGGAGACAAAAATATCTTGTATCCAACAAAGTAAAACATATAATATCAGGCATCGAGTAAAAAAAATTACCAGCCTTCCAAAGGTACAGGAAAATAGATCGAAGATAAATGTGTTTGTGGGACGATTGGTGAAAGCAATCCACCCTGAGTGTAGGCAATAAAAGGTGTGTCATCTACAGAGAATTTAAAAATAATAACAAAGTGGAATAAATATTGCTGCTGTTTCTTAGCACATAGGGCCAGAGATTCTAAACAAAGAAGGTGAATCAATACTTCTTGCTTTCAGGGTAGGCTATTTCCACAGTCCCTGCTCTTTAGGGTGCCACCAGACCACTCACTAAATATCTCATAAAGGCACTAAATCTGGGTTATCTTTGTATATGAAGTCTTAATGCAGTACATGTTAAATAACAGCAAATTCTTAGCAGCTCTTTGCTAAGTGAAAATAACTTGGCTCTTCTCCTGTGCTTTCTTTGTGGAGAAAAATCTCAATGCCTTAAAATCCTAAATCTAGAAATACATGGTATTAAACATAGGCTAAATAATGCCTAAGAAAAAAATTGAAATCCTCAAGATTTGACTAACTATACTTTCTTTGCTAATAAGGCATCAATACAAGGTAGTCATACATAAAAATTTTAAATGATATCAAATAGAGGTGATTATTGGTAAGGCAGGCAGATATAAAGAATACGCTGAACTGGTACAAATTTCTCTGAGATAATTTTATAGCTCTTTAGGAAGTCTAATTCAATATAAATATAATTTTCCAGTTCAAAAATCTTGAACGTAAAAGCTATAGTTATTAGGGTATCTGTGAGAGGATTTTTTTTTTCAACAAGAAACAAGGAAACCATT
Source organism: Canis lupus familiaris (assembly GCF_011100685.1). Taxonomy (NCBI): domain Eukaryota; kingdom Metazoa; phylum Chordata; class Mammalia; order Carnivora; family Canidae; genus Canis; species Canis lupus. The sequence continues at coordinate 34,060,421 of NC_049222.1, read as the reverse complement.
CACAATATTTGCCATAGCATTTTTAATTTATTTGCTGGCTATATTACCATATCATTTAATGTTAAAAATTTCAAGAAAACAGTGTAATATTAAAAATGTAATTATTCCATTTCTTTAAGTTAGTGATCAAACTATAGAATGACTTTTAATGATTAATTTACAACTTTGGTGCTTAAATAAGTTACATTTTACATGAATGCAAATAGAATTAGACCCTCAAAGTTTAGCCAAAAGGGTTAGGCCTTTCTATCTAGTTCTAATGTGGTTGGATGACTTTGAGCATAAATATTAATCTCCCTGAGACTCAATTTTCCACTCTGTGTAAAAGAGATAATCAAAGTTTCTCTGGCCACAAAACACTGTAATTATTTAAGATGTTTCATGTGAGAAAACTCTGTAAGAGTACTATTTAAAAAAGAGTTAACATTAGTTCTGCATGTATATTCTAACATCTGACAAAATTAAAATAGAATGAAATGTTTGTTCAAGAATACCTGCCTTAGAACTTAGTATAATATTTTATATTAGACATGAAGCTCAGACACACTGAGGTAAGCTTTAGGAACAGATATTTATGCTTGAAATTGAGATATTCACTGAATAAGATGAAACTAATAAAAATGATTGATGAAGAATTGTGGCCTGACAGTAGGTAATTAACCTTTTGGTCATTGCCTGATTAGAAAGCATAATCTTCTAAATATGATCTCAAAAACTTCAGCAACACATAATACCACTGTAATCACAGTAAATGTATACATTGCAATGAGAAAAATGGTCTTCTCAAAGTGTTCTGGCACCATGCATTTTATAATAGTAAATTTTTTCCCAAGAGATCCAGCATCACACAGGTAGAGGGCTTTAACTTGGAAACCAAAGAGGTGAATCTGAAGCCAAAATGCTATCACCTCTAGACTAATTCTTAATAAAACAGAGAGGATATAAATTACAGTGTAGATAGGCTTTTGAAGAATGCATTCTTGATTGATGCTTTTACATGCAGCATAAAGATGGAAAATAGCTCCAGGAACCAGGACAATCACTAGTTGTAACGCCCAGAACACCTAAAGTATGTCAGAAATATCTTAGTCAAATCAATCAACATGTTACCAAAAACACATCAAAGAGAATGACTCTCAACAGAGGCAAACTTAACAATTCTAAGTTTCATAAGTCTCAATTCTAAAACTAATATAATGAAGATAGTCATCTTGAACATATTCAATTACTAAGATAATTTAAAATTGTCAACATCTCAGTAATCGTGAAAAGATAATCCTATTTTTCTGTCATCAGCTACCAATTACTAATAATAATGAAATATTTTATTTAGTAGCTACCCAAGTTCCATTTACTAACTATAGGCCTAGAGTACAATTCTAACATCAATAAATAACAGAATTCTGGAGATGGAAGAAACTCTTGACCAACTCAAATTAATTTACCTGAAATATACAGTCAGTTAGAGAAAAAGTATATTTCTAGAAATAATACCTGTTAAAGCATTCTTCATTGTCTTATGACATTATTTACATTTAAAAAGTCAATTTTTTATCTGGTGTAGAGGAAGGTTTATGTGCACACAGGAAAACTTACTTGTGGAGTGATTGGCCTGAACTGATTGTAACAAAAGAGATTTATTTCTCTTTTGTCTGGATCACAACTGAAGTGCAAAGCCTCATTCCCATAGACTGCAAAGCCTAATACCCCAAGGAAGAACATTCTTACTGATCCAAAGAAAAGGGTGTGGAATTGACCGATCACGGTTGGAGGCTTCACCTGTTAATGGTTTTAGGAGAAAAAGATGTTTTGAAAACAAACATTAAATATGTACATTTTAAAGGATGTTTTCATTATTGTATTTAAAAATATTTAAGATTCATGAATTTTTGAGGCAAGATATAACTTTAGACCTCATCAAGTCCAATGCAAATTCTTCATCATAGATTGCTCACTCCTTTCCATTCCAAAAATATGAAATGCAACAAATAGGGACATGTTGCTAATCACATGTATAATTTTGGAAATATTTAAAAAGCTCTGCATTCAATGACTTTCCCTACCCCTGTAATCCTTTTGCAATAAAATCAAGAGAATCTTAGAATATCTAAGAGCTCTTTTAGAAAATTAGATAACAGATCTAATATTAAACTCATTGGTATGCACACTGTCTTAACAACCAAATTATGTTTATTTAATTGTCATTACAGCTTATTTTCCACTTCTTACGTATCGAATTGAGAGTGAGCTACTTTAAAACACTAACAGCTAAAAGTACTTCCTGAATTATTTTACTTATAAGTTTTAAATTCAGAATATTTTGAAGTATATGGTTGATATTTATATTATTCTCCATATATGTAGAGGTTCTTATTCATCAACATTTATGCAAATCAGGTTAAAATACAAGACAAGACTCAAACAATTGTTGGTTGTTTGCTTGTTTGTATAATACTTACACATCCTTCATAGAAGTTTCTGATGTAATTTAGAGACATGTCTCAGGAGTAGTTATCCTGGCATCCCTGTGGGTTAATTTTTGACCCACATTGCCACTTCGCCTCTGTCAGACTCAAACTCATATTCTCTCATGACTCTTACAGCAGAAAACACTTATCACTGCAAATTTCTCTCCCATCCTCCTTTTCTGCCTTTTTTTTTTCATAGATCTCTGGGGCCCCAGTCAACTTTCCTATCTCTCTCCCAAAACAAAACAAAACAAAACAAAAACAAAGAAAAGCAGAGGGCATGTGGTCAATCTAATAATCCCTTGACTTACACTGTCAGCAGAGCCAGCCAGACAGACAGGAGTGCCAGCAAAGCAAGAAGCCAATCCAACAAGGGCTCTGAGTACTCAATGCCTCTCAATTACCTGAGAATTGCCTATATGTAAATCAGTGGATTCTTAAGCTTAGAATTTACGCCAAAATGTACAGTGATCTTTTCCCCGCATTCATTTAGGTATGTCTGAAAAGAGAAGTACATAGGAAATAGTTCTGATTATTTCTTGTTTACTTTTGCAAAATAGCTCTAATTTCTGGGACATTTAAGAAACTGCAACACAAGGACGCCTGGGTGGGTCAGCGGTTTAGCGCCGCCTTCCGCCCAGGCCGTGAACCTGGAGTCCCAGGATTGAGTCCCACATCGGGGTCCCTGCATGGAGCCTGCTTCTCTCTCTCCCTATGTCTCTGCCTTTCCCTCTCTCTGTGTCTCTCATGAATAATTAAGATCTTAAAAAAAAACTGTAACACAGATTATGATAGCTATTACAACATCAAATATTACTGATATCTTGCTATATTTGTCTTTTTGCTGAATGCTTACTATGGACATGGAAAAATCTGTAGTTAGATCTCCATTCTGAGTAAAAACATAGTGTACTGCCAACCAAGATGAGCTCAGGATCTGGCAAAAAACATGTGAATAATCCTGCCTTTTCTTTCTTTTGTCCTTCAATAAATACATCAAGTGCTAGATAGATATTGATATGGGTGTTGGGATCAGCAGGGGACAAAACAGACAAGGAGATGCCTTCCAACTAATACATCTGTAGAGTATCTTCCACCTACCCATACTTCCATAGCTAATGGCAGATCACATCTGTTTTTTCTTCACCTGCCTTTCTCATTTTTGTTTTGTTTGTGATCTGTGAAAGTTGTAACTCTAGACAACTTCACTGCTCTCCTTAGCAAGTAGAGATGTGATTGTATAACACATGCAGTTGCAACCAATGGGTAAGGGGCAGTGGCCATGTTGAATCAGAGTGTTGTACTGAATACGGAAAATAAACATGGACAATGTAATGATAACTCAGAGCTGTTGGATGAAAGAAATTGGCATATATTCTCCTCTTCTCAGAAACAGAATTCCAAGGCAGTGCCGTGTGGCTCAACGGTTTAGCACCGCCTTCAGCCCAGGGCCTGATCCTGGAGACCCGGGATAGAGTCCCATGTTGGGCTCCCTGCATGGAGCCTGCTTCTCCCTCTGCCTGCATCTCTGCCTCTCTCTCTCTCTCTCTGTATCTCTCATTAATAAATCGTTTTTAAAAAAAAAAATCTTAAAAAAAAAAGAAACAGAATTCCAGGTTTGCTATGTATGGATTCCTATGAAAGGGCATCCAAAAACCAAAACTATCTTTTGCATGGGAGGAATTCTGCTTTGACTCCTACCATGTACAATTATGAATGTGTTTATTTAGCCCATTATATGCTAAGGTCAGACATGTAAAAATCATCAAAGTCTTCTTTGTTTTTTCAGAGAGGAACAAAATTGGCTTGAACCTTAATTGCATGTGTAAATGGGAGAAACACAGTATCATTTTTATTGTTGGGAGCTATGAAGGACCAAATGAGTAATACTTTTCTTCCCTTTATAGGTCATGATCCAATTGAGTCATAAGACAAAGGAGTAAAGCATACGGCTGCTAAAATATCACCCTTATTATACTCTTATTACCATAAAGATTATGTTGGATGAGGGATGGGTGTTTCTCTTTGGGAAAGTGTGATTCTTAGGTAGACACAAGTGCAGGCCTGGTTAATACTGTATCATGCCTGTCTTTACCTCCCTGCCTCTTTAAGATTTATACATGGGAAGAGCAGAGTAGAACTGCTAATCTCTGTGGACAACTGGCTTCCAAGGGGGAAAATGCTAAGAAGTAAATGATGAATTCTCAGTTTTGCCTTCCAAATATAAGGTAAATTCATCAGATAAGATAGTGACTATAGTTACTCTGGCCTCATGTGTTTGGCAATTGATGGGGCTATTAATTGGGATGACAACCCGAACTTCTTTTCATGCTAACAGTTGAGGATAACAGAAGCAGCAAAAGACGGCAATCCCCAACCTGCAAACATTATTTAGTCCTCTGCTTGATTCATGTCTGCTAATGTTACATTAGGCAAAGCAAGTTACACGGCCAACACGGATATGAGAAAGAGCTACAACTGCTTGATGGTTCTGCAGTCACATGGGTGCAGAAATAGGAAAAATTTGTGACTAATTTTATATGCTACCACAATATGCCCTTTGATCACATATATTCATATTTCTCCCACATGTCGTCACACTCATTCCAAAATGGTGAAAGTCTCATCTAATAAGGGTTGAAATGCAATGTTCTGTGATTTGCATCATGTACAAATCTGGGTATGGCTGATATATGGCTCCTTGTGATCCAGAATCTAATGAAACAAAAGGAAACATTATCTTCCGTACAATGTTAATGCACGATAGAGATACAGGGGTAGGATGACTCTAACAGATACCTCCACTTCCAAAATGGAAGAGTAGGAGGCATACTGTTGTCACTGGTCCATAGTAATTCTGAAATTCTGCATGGAACATATTGCCAGTTCCCCTATTCTGAAGGCAGAGAATATCCCCTGATTAAGACGTAGTACTACTTCTTGAAAGATGCTCCCCAGTCTCCTATACTGTACTTCTTAATTGAAATGGTTTCCTGCTGCATTGTTGTTAATAGTCTGTGACTCCATCCTTTATGTTCTTAGCTGAAAAAAATCTGACCTTTTTCATTAAAACATGATTGCATTTGAAGCAGGATAGCTTCCTCAGACTGCTCCCTACTAGAAATTTGGAGGACCATAAGTCTTTTTTACAGTCTGACTAATATCCATTTGATTCAAACTAGTAGTTTTGTTTTGTTTTGTTTGCTGGTACAACTCTCTTAATTGCATTTTTAGTTTTCAATGTTTTGGTTTTAATGCACTTAGTTTGAATAAAAGTTATACCTACAATTATTTTAAAGAAATACCTCTTTCTACATATACATTTACTGCTATTTTAGGATTAGGCTTATTTGAGACAATGCTTTTAATGATTTTTAGAAAATTTTTGTCTAATTGAGATGGTCAATTAGTCATATATTAAATATACTGAGTTTTATCAAAGGATGTTATAGTCATACTGTTGATTTGCTTTTTAACATGTCTTGCACTAGGAATTTTTACCTGCCAGGGACACTAGAAATGAAAACAAAACAAAACAAAACAAAACAATTCTCATGTAGCAAATCCTGATCTCTCTATATTTTCCCTGAAAACTCATTTCTAGGCCCCTTAGTAGGTCATTGGTCTCCTCTTATACCTTATCAAATGTGACTAGGAGTACCAAACTGTTACTTTTAGAATTCCTTCTGGATTGCTTCTTAGCCAAGTCCAAATTTTCATTAGTACATGTTTTATCTTCCAAGTTATTTCAGATGACTTTTATGCCAATTGTCTTGGTATTATGTCATAAGAGTTACCATATTTCCAGCCTGCTACAATTGTTTTCTCAATGCTTTTCCAGCTTCCACCAATAGTTTCACATTGCTTTTCCTGCCTTTGGTACTAGTTTCTTGTTATTTTTCCACCTTCTGCCTACTGCTTGATTCCAAAGATGATGCCACATTTTTAGGTTTTTATTAGAGAAGCACCTGACCCTTGGTACCAATATCTGTATCAGTTAAGAATTTTTTCATAGCAAGCCACCCTCAAATTTAATGGCCAAAGCAAGCATTTATTTAGCACATGGTTTAGGTGGTTATTTCTCCCTATCTGGGTTGAGTAATGGTCTCTGCTGGGTTTTTGAATGCATATGTGGTCAGTCAACAGATCAGATTGGATTGATTGATCTGTTAATCCAACAGATCAGATGGATTATCTAGGATGACTTAACTCACATATCTGGAGGTGGACAGACTTGGGCCAGAGTGACTAAAGCACATATCTGTTGTCATTCTGGAAACTGGCCCAGACTTCTGCTTATGGTGGGGATTGCAGAGTTTCCAAAACAGAAAATAGTTGAAAAGGCCAATAGTGCAAGAGTTTTTCAAGCCTCTGCTTGCTTCAGAATTGCTAATGTCCCACTGGCCAAAGCAAGACTTGTGGCAATCTTGGATGGGTTCCAGCTCTGAGTAGGAAGATCTGCAGCTGCATTCCAATGGCAGGGATATAAAGAGGTGAAGAACGTGTAATGGTTTTACAATCACCCCCATGACTAAGGGCATCAAATGAAGAAATCTAATATTCAAGAGTCTTTGTTTTAAAATGCAATTTGGGAATCAAGAATATGTGTATTCTTCCTAGAGAAGCCTAGAGTCAATTAATGAAAACTAAAGTTTGGGGCCATGCTTTTATACTGTCCACTCTGCCCTTCTTTCCTGGTGTGAAAAGGATGTGAGAAGAGCTAGAGCAAATGGGAAAAAAATCTCCAAAATAAAAACCCAATAATAATATATTAGCCTGTGAAATGGTTTCTATTTGCTATTAAGAATTTTAAACAAATTATCTCCCTGAATTCTTACAACTCTGTTTTAGGATATGTTCTTGTATAGGTCTATTTTACAGATGAAGCTTAGAGAGTTTAAGTAAGTTACCCAATATTACAATTAATAGGTGGCAAAACCAGGTGGTGAAAGATAGTGAATGAATTGCTTGTTGTTAGCTGGTAAACTGTAGGCAGATGACAATATTATTAAGCCAATTGCTAGGACCCTGAAACATGAGGAATTAAGAGGAAATAAGTCAAGATTTTCTTATTTTCTCCTGAAAAGAGCTCAGGAGTTACTGGTGCTGTGGAGGCTGGCTATTTCCCCACACTCCTGGATCTCAATGTGAAGAGGAAAAGACAAGCAGAGAACTAACCCAATAAAATACATGCCAAGGGAGTACTTGAGAAATATGAAGGACTCCATAGAAATGAAGTCAGCTTAATTTCTCTCATTTGGTAGCCATGTGAGGAGGAAGGACCACATTGGTATCTATGATCATGGGCTCTGGAATTTAGAAAACCTATCTTTGAACTCTGGTTTTACCACTTGGTTAGATCTGAGATCTCAAGAAAATTATTTACCATCTCTGAATCTCAGTTTCTCCAACTGAGGATGATTATAGTATTTATCTCACAGGGTTGTTGTACGAAGATTATTAAAGTATTTGGAAGCATGTTCCTCTTGCGTTTAATGAAATCCCTAATCACCTGTTGTTTTCTATTAATTTTTCTTTGTTATACAGACAACAGAATGTTAAATTAATAATCCTTTTTAAGCAAGGAAGAGTCACTACTTTATTCAACATAAAGAACATCTGTATTGGCCACTAAGAACATTTTTAGGAAGAATTAACAACATGAAAATCCCACAGATTTTTAAAAAACATTTTTGTTGATGTATAATTGACGTATTATATTGGTTTCAGGTATACAATATACTGATTTGATGTTTGCATCAAATGATATTGATATTGCAAAATGATCACCATAATAAGTCTAACTAATGTTTGTTACCATGCATAGTTACAAATTTTTTTTCTTGTGATAAGTACTTTTAAGATTAACTCTTTCAGTAACTTTGAAATATGCGTGTCTATTTTCAATGTTTATCCTCTATTTCTGTTTAATCCTTTTGGGATAGAGTGTCTCTTTTTCAGGATCTACTAAGATGCCAAGACATGGACTTCTGCTCAGCAAGACCAATGGGATTGAACCCCAGGGAACTTTTGAGTAAATTTAATCCCTAAAACATATCTTTGCTCTCCCAGCTCTAAAGATTTTTGAAGTGACCAGGTTGCCTCCATCAATTTCCTGAGTAAATGGCTTAAAATTTGACACAATAGTACCAGCTTGCTTGCTCAAACTTGCTCGAAGCTTTTAACTTTAGCAGAGGAGTGAAGACAGGCTTAGATCTTTTTCTGCTGCTGCTGCTGCTGCTACTACTACTACTACTGTAACTTCTACTACTGCTTTCACACACACACACATATACAAATGCATATACAAATTGCTGACATGTATTGATTACTATTTTCTGATACTGTTCTAAACTACAGAACTAATGTATAGTTTTTAACAGATATTCTTGGAGTCCTAAAATTTCTGAGATTGAAAACGTTTAAGACCTGTGTAGTCTAGCCCAGAAAGGGCATAAACCTCTAATTTTGCACAGAACTCAGGACAGGATTGATGAAATAACAGTGTAGAAAAGCACTAGTCAGGATAGTTAACATCCACAAATACTCTTCCTTATTATTATTTACAATCTGCTCTAAATTAATGCTTCAAATCTAATCACATGTATTGTTTTAGAGTTATGATTTTCTATGTGTTTGTGCTCATTCACTTTCATTTTTTTTTCGTTTCACCAATTAAATACCTACTATATCAACTGCTATGTACATTGTTGGGAATATGTGAGAATAATATAGCTCCTGCCTTCATTGGGCTTAAGGTAGAACATGTGTGTTTGTATATACATATACAGTTACGTATATATATATGTATATATATGTTACATATATATGTATAAATGTATGTAATTGACATTTATAGTGCTGACAATTTACTTAAAATAAAGCATGATTTATATTTAATCTTTCAGAGTATGGTCACAAACTATCTTGGCTTATTTTACATCTGGCAAACAGAGATATAATCTCTTTATAAAGTTTCCTCTCTGGCATTCTTTGATTCTTAGAATTTTGCATTTCAATACAGTAATTTACCCTCCTCCTCATGCGATATCCAATGATTGTTGAATGGGATGAAATAGAGATCAATTTAGGTACTCCCAGTAGTAGATTTCACAGAAGGACAGCTAAGATAAGGCAATCTGGACAGCTGCCTCAATTCATAAATCACAATCCTTAACCAATTCGCATCTCACTGAAATCTCTGACCTGCCAAAATTGGGTTTGTCTTTTTGCATGAATAATTTATATTCTCTGGAAAGGAACTGTGGATCCCTTAGCAGAAAGGGTCAATAACCAATCATGTTATTTTAGGCAAATGATTTAACTTGCTGAGTTGCATTTCCATTTCTCCAAAAGGAATAGACTGGATTCCACAACTGTAAATAATTTCACAATTCTCTGGTTTTATGATTCTAAGTTTTATAACCATACTTGGAGCTTTATCAATCTCATACTTGCTATGAGATTTGTTGTGAGTAATTTGTGTGCTGCCAGCAATTGCTTGATCTAATAGTTAAATTAAGTCCTCATTTTTCTTTTTTATCAATGGATTTGTACATTTCAGATATTTCCAATATGCCTATATTGCATGGTTTCTAGTTGTAAAACACATAGGTCTTATTTCTTTTCCAGATGCCTCATCCATATAGTCAAGCCCTATAGGAGATTACAGTCTATAAATCCAGAAAACCTGAATTTGTGTGTGTGTCTCTCTCTCTCTCTCTTTTTTTAAACCATTACTGGTTATTATTTAAGGATTCTCTGTTAACTCTACAAGTTTTAGTTTTTCTAGTGGTAAAGTGAGGAATATAATTCTTACCCAATAGATGCTGTAATTAAATGAGAGAATATGTGAGGTAATATCTAGCACACTGCCTAACACATAGGTGATTTCTCAATAAATACTATTTTTGCTCTTATTATGGAGACTAGACTCATTGTATCAAACTTGAGAGGAAGTACACCAAATAAGTAAACACTTGGCTTCTTAAATCAGTGAACATAGATTTAAATCACAGCTTGTAATGAAAATGCCTCAGGAAATTTAGCTAATAACACTAAGCCTCATTTTCCTCAACTGCTGGGATTTGTTGAGCTCTCTGGATCTGTGGATTTGTTTTCAACAAATTTGGGGGGGGGGGGATCAGCCATTATTTCTTCAAATATTTTTCTGTCCTTTTCCCTCTTATTCTGGGACTCCAAATACATACATGCTAGAGTGCTTGATATGGTCCCTGATCCTTCTCTCTTCTCATTGTGAGTAGTTATTATGTTAATATCACTGATACTTTCTTCTACAGTGTGTCATTTGAAGTTAATCCTACACAGGACATTTTTCATCTGTGATATTGTATATTTATCTATAGGACAAGGGTCAGTGAACCATAGCCCATGGATCAGCCACTCTTTTTATAAAACAAGGTTTTATTGCAACTTAGCAATGATCATTCATTTATGTATTGTCTGTGGTTGCTTTTGCTCTACAAGGTCAGCGTAGTTGCAACAGAGATATATGGCCCATAAACCTAAAATATTTACCATCTGGCTATTTAAGAAAAAAGTTTGTTAATCTTTCTAGAGCTAATCGGGCTCTAGAATTTGAATGTGGGTCTTTTTTTCTAATCTTCCATTTTTTAAATCATCATGTTAGTATTTTTCTCTGCCATTTTAAAAGTAGATGGGATATATTTTAATAGCTGTTTAGTGTCCTTGTTTGTCTATTCTAATGATCAATTTTTTCATTATGGGTTTTATGTTTCTGTTTTCTGTATGCCTTGTAATTTTAAACTGGGTTACTGACATTTTGTTGTTTGCTCTATTTTATTGATTCCCTTTCAATGGGGTCAGAATTTGTCCTGGCATACAAGTAGCTTACTTGAATCAGTTGGATACCTTTCAGGCTTGATTTCAGCATGTTAAGATGGGTTTAGATTAACTTGTAATGGGGCAAATCTAGGCTCACAACTAAAGTGGTATGTATGTATCTTCTGTATTCTACAGGATACACATTGCATTACAAAGTCTTTCTACTCTGGCTGTGGAGACACAAAATATTCTTAACTCAGTTTGCCTTGTAACTACTTGTGAGTGGTTTTTTCTCTGACTTTGGGAAGCTTCTTCTATGCTTGAGGAGATCAGTACTCAGTCAGAGCCTCAAACGGACCCTCCTGTTCTTCTCTAGGTTTCTCTTTATTTACTCTGACATCCAAATTCTAAGCCTCTTTGTCTCTTCAAGCACTGATTTCTGATTCCTCAATTCAATGAGGCCACTGAATGGTGTTAGGGTTTCCACTTTCTGAGCTAGGGACCTGAGCTGCCTCTAGGGAATAAGTTTATGCAGCCTGGGCTTGCCTGGTTTATTTCTCTCTTTGCAGTGCCTTCAGTTCTGTGCTGCTTGTTTTTCAATGGCTGCCTCATATTTTACAATGATTGTTTTCTAGTTGTTTACAGCAGAAAACAGGAAAAAACCCATCCAATTTGTATCAAACTCTTTCTACTGTAACATAAAAGTCTTTAAAACTAGTTTCACGGTTCTCAACAATATTCTGAAGAGTAAAGATCATGGGATCGCTGAATAAATATAATTCAATTTTGCAGTATTTGTAATGCGTAGATCTTACTTTACACTTAAAGCTAAAAAGTCAACAGAATTTGATCCAAGTACCAAGTAGTATAAGGTCAGCAATAAGTCAGGCTGTGTTGATAGTTTAGTACAGTCGCTTAGAATGAAAGAGTGTGAAATGCTTTAAGTTCTATGATCACTTGTGTCATTTTGGATACATTTCTGCTTTTATTCCTGTTTCAATTTCCCATCTATAACAAAAAATAATAATAATACTCACCTCACAGGGGTGCTGTTAGGATCAAATGAGATAGATTACGTACTTAACATAATATCTAGCACTGTAAGTACTAAATTAACATAAAGTATTATTGTGGTGTTGTTGATATGGTATTTTTGAGAAGTTGTTCATTTGTTACACTGAAGATGAGTCTGTAAGCCTTCAAGTACCCACCATGCTACAGTCCCTGGAGATTCTTTGCTCTTTATCATTTGGATGAAAGCAGACTGGTTTACTTGGCTGCAACTGCCTGGACCAGTTCTTAGGGCACCAGCCAGAGCCATTCATGAATTGGCTTGATTCAGAAAGCTTGATGAGGTCTTCTTATTTAGATGTGGTTAGCCTGACTGAATCACATCTCCCTTTCTGGTGTCATAGAGGCTATGATGCCTTTTGTATATACCATCACCCCACTGCTAGGAATATTGGCTGCTGGCAGTGCACAACTACATCCTTCACTGAGCAGAGTCCTCTGCTGCAGGGAAATTTCTCACCTGAGCATGTGTTTCTTCCCAGAGAGTGACACATGGCCAGAAACTGGCCAATGCAGAACTAAAAGGCCTGTTCCCATTCCATTTCAGAACAGCTCTGAAGGGCATTCCAGCTACTGGAATGATGGAGCCTTCAGGAGCAACCACTTTGCAGGAGCTTCTTCATCTGCTCAATCCTACTTTCCTCATTTCCTTATGGGGTCAGTTCCTAAAAGCACTCTTCAATAAACCTCCTGCATACACGTTGTCATCTCAGAATTTGTCTCTATGGAACCCAGTCTAAGACACTTGGGGAACACGAGTGTGAAACACACACAAATGAGTGGATGTTGTGTTCTCAATGCAGAAAACTCATTGCTCTGGTGCTCTCTGAGACCTGACATAGGCTTCTGAATTGAGAGCACTGAGGGCAAGGATTATTGTATGACTGCTCTGATGGTTTCCTATGCCTTTCTTCCCTGGGGTTCTTCACTATAATAATCTGCCACCCACATGAATGTGGAAATGTTTTATCCTTTTAAACTGAATGTGCACTCCTGAGTACACCTGATGCACCTGATCTTAAAGAGGAAGGAAGTATACTGAGAAAATGTAGAAAGGAAGACAGTAGTTAGACCAACTGGTCTGATGTTAAAAAAAAAAAAAAAAATTACCTTTAGGCAGCCTTGGTGTTTGTCCTTCAGATGTGCCAGAAGATGGACTATTTCTTGGTCATCAAATTCACATCAACTTCCCAAAAGCTTCTAGGCCCCCTGACACTTTTTAAATAGTCATTATATCCCCAAAGATCTTTAGATATAGGAATTTCTCCCAAGAGCGATTCCTGGATAAACCTGAAGATATATTATGGTAATTTATCAATGAATAGATTCTTCATTATGAAACAACCTGCATCTTACAAACACGATTTTGGAGGGCTCTTATCTGAACTTACCACAAATTGCCATTATCAGATGAAAAACTTTGGCATCAAGATTGATTATGTACAGATGATTAATATTCTTAGTAATAACTTGGTGAGGTCTACAAATATGAGTGTTTTAGCATAACCTTTCAACGTGTTCAAGTTTTCATGTTATTTCAAATTTTTTTTTTAAGATTTCATTTATTTATTCATGAGAGACACAGAGAAAGAGAGAGGCAGAGACACAGGCAGAGGCAGGCTCAATGCAGGGAGCCCGATATGGGACTCGATCCCGGGTCTCCAGGATCATGTCCTGGGCTGAAAGTAGCGCTAAACCACTGAGCCACCTGGCTGCCCTATTTCAAATTATTTAAATGCTAAAAGAGTTAGTGAGCATTATAGCACTGTAACTAGATGTTTTAGATTTATTGGTTGAAGGGTTATTTTCATCTTTCTGAAAAATACTGAATTTTTAAATTTGTGCATTCCAAGTTTTTAAAAATTTTTTTTTTGTGAACCAGGTGTCTGTAGGGAGGTACATATCTGACAGCAAATGGTTTTTGTAAAATTGTTTGCTGTAGAATCAAACTCAGAAAGCTCAGGCTTAGTAGTACTCTGTGTTGGTGTTTATCCCTGATTTCACTCTAATTTTCATCAACATAAGATCCATAAGTCATCAATTTGTTATAATTTTTCAGTGTTGGACATATTGAGAGATTGTAAATACTTCTGTCATAAGCTTTAGTTTGGGAAAAATAAATAATTCTTCTATGTTTGATAAGGTAGTGTACTCTAACTGCTGCTTAATTTTAATATATGTTGAATCATATTTTGTATTTTTGAAATACATAGATTCCTTTAATTTCTGAAATGCTTATAGAATCAAACTTTAGTGCATATATTTAGTCTTATGTGCACAAATTCCAGATTACTGAATTTAAACCCTGTGCTAAATTGCTGGGCTTTCATTAGACTTTCCATTCCTTATTCCCTCTGTGACATGTTACCAGGGAAAATTCATTGCTTTGAATAATAATGAGCTTGAGACAAATTTAGCTTTTGAAAGCTGATTAAAACCTTTCTCTGTTTTGAACACCTCATATATAAACCACCTTTGCTCCTTTTTATAAAAAAATTAATGGCCACTTTTCTATGAATTCCTACTTATCAAGTATTGGAATGTGGTAATTTATCTTTAAAATGTTAATATAGGGATCCCTGGGTGGCGCAGCGGTTTGGCGCCTGCTTTTGGCCCGGGGCGTGATCCTGGAGACCCGAGATCGAATCCCACATCGGGCTCCCGGTGCATGGAGCCTGCTTCTCCCTCTGCCTGTGTCTCTGCCTCTCTGTCTCTCTCTGTGTGACTATCATGAATAAATAAATAAAATCTTTAAAAAAATAAATAAATAAATAAAATGTTAATATAGATCTTGGGATGGAAATGTACTGGAGCTAGTAAAATATGAAAACATATGTGAGATGACTTTATTAATATGCTACTGACTATAATTATTTGAGTTTTATGTGTCATATGAACTAAAACCATTTACATATTTTCTGGTAGTTTCAGATGGAGGCATTTTTTCCAGCTTTATATGTAAGGGGTATAAACTTTTCAACCTGTGTCAAAAGATCCTATGAATATCTAGTGAACTTGTCATCATAAGCACTTTTGGACACTCCAGTGAATGGAAACCAATCCTATTTTTTATTGTTTGTTATTGAGACACAAATAGTTTAAGATGAGTTTTGTGCTGCAACTTTCTAATAGCACTTTTTATCTGTAAAACTATTATGGTACTATTTAACCTATTTTGGGTGAGGTGACAGGTTTCTAGTAATATTAATCATGATAATCTTAGAAATTAATTTATTAAAAGCAATTATGTTAAGAACAAAGATTAAAAAAAGAACAAAGATAATTATGGAGTTATTTGGGTAGCAGCAGTTAAAATTTCCAGTAACAATAAGCTGAAAGATGATTTTGTGCCAACAGGTCTGTTAAAAATATGTAATACTGAATGATGAATAGAAACTTAAGTGGATAAGAAAATAAAAGAATGTCTCCGTAATACCCAGTGAAAAATTGCTCATCAGTTATCAAATAACACAAAAAGATCTTGTGAAAAATCAGGATCCTGCTGGGGTAAATTCCCTGGAGTTCGTAGACAGAGCAATTTGGAATTGAATTATATCACAGATGTGCTATAGAGACCTTCCATTGATTGCTGATTTGTCAGAACTCAAGAGCATCAACAACCTATTAGGGTTTCAAGACTGTTAGTGGATATAAGGTTCCAGTAATTTATCCTTGAGTCCTTTATAAAATCTTCTAAATAAAGAAATCCTTGTTCTCTGTATCCAAACAAGAGTTTATTTTTTAAAGATTTTATTTTTTTATTTATTCATGAGAGACACACAAAGAGAGAGAGAGAGAGAGGCAGAGACACAGGCAGAGGGAGAAGCAGGCTCCATGCAGGGAGCCTGACATGGGGGTCTCCAGGATCACGCCCTAGGCTGAAGGCAGCGCCTAACTGCTGAGCCACCCGGGCTGCCCTAAACAAGATTTTAATAACTTTTCACGCCCCCTTGGAGCCAAATATTCTATGTACAGCTTCTTATAGTAAATGTAGGCTGAAGTTATATTTTTGTGTAGATATAGATATGTGTTTGGGTAAGTGTGTTTTTTGTAAGATTAAGAGATTACAGAGAGCAATGGGTATTAAAGTTATTTCTCTGATTTAACATTTCTGTGAAATCACAATTCAAGGTCTTTGGATAATTTTTCACAACCATTACCCCATGTCAAATTCCGAAAGAGCTCAGTGTTTTAACTTAATGCCTACATGAAAAATATTAGAACTAAGAACTTAAAAAATAAAGTGTTCATAGGAACAAAGAACAATGATGCATTTCTAGTGATTGATTATCTCTTCTCTCCTGTTCCTTTACTTCTACTAGTGTAGTTCAGGTCTGGTATTAATAGTTTGAGACTGTCTTCTAATTGCCATATTACTGGCTCAAACGCTTCTACACCCACTGCCAGGATAATTGCTCAATATACGGTTTGGTTGCTTCCTACCAAAGTCATCTTTACTCTCCAAATTTTAATGATCATAGATTACACATCTTAATTTAGTATTTTGAGTATTCTCAAGTTGGCCTTTTTCAATCTGTTCTCCCATTCTAGAAAAATCTACTTTAGCCATTCTAGACCATCTCCTATACCTCAAATGTGTCTTATTCCTTTTCCGTGTGTAGACCTATTGCATTTTCCAAAAATGCTTTTATTTTCCCACCATACTGTTTACTTTCCTCACTAAAATCCTACCCATTTGGGGGCTAAATTTAAATTTCTTATATCTATGAATCCATCCCTGATCAACTGAACTATCAACAATTCTTCTCTCTGAATTTTCAAAACATTTGGCAATGTACAGGGCTAAAACTAGGCCACTTGACATCTTTGGACAAATTAGAAAACCCATTCCATTTTTTTAAAGATTTTATTTATTTATTCACTAGAGACAGATAGAGAGGGAGAGAGAAAGAGGCAGAGACACAGGCAGAGGGAGAAACAGACTCCATGCAGGGAGCCCCAAGTGGGACTCGATCCCCGGACTCCAGGATCATGCTCTGGGCCAAAGGAAGGTGCCAAACCGCTGAGCCACCCAAGCATCCCAACCCATTCCATTTGGACAGAGGGTGCCATAGGCACAAAAAATGGTGAGCAGACTATGACTCTAAGTGAATTAGGAAAAACTACCTTTTAATCCTTGCAGACGTAGCTACTTGCCAGATTTCAGTTTTTTTGTCATTATCTAGCTGTTTGACCTTGGATATATTATTTTACCTCTCTAGATTTAGTTTTCTTGCCTGGAAAGTGGTGATAATAGTATGAAATTCATATTATTGCTAATAATAATATATAAGATAATGAATGTAGATTGTCTAGCTGGATATTTGGCATATAAACCTTAATCAGTAAATTGTCATGACCTTTATAATTATTATGTTTTATGCTACCATCATCCTTAGTTTCAGGGATGGTCTGTTTTTCTCCTTGAATTAAAGTTTCAGGTATGGAAATTAAATACATTTGTAGACACAAATGCATTTTTGGTTTTTTGACTGAAATGTTTACTGATGATCATTATCAGATCAGTATCTCTTAAATAAATATTAACAAGATTATATTTCTTGAACTAAGATGTTATTTTCTCCTGCTGTTGACATTATCTGGATACATATGGAAATATAAGACCAGAGACACAAAATAAATATGAGGAAGGTAGTAGTCTTATTAATACACTGACCTTGTTTAAAGTTATGATACATTTTGAGAAAGACATTTGTTAGTATGATCAAACATTCCCACTCAACTAATGAGAACACTTTCCATTTTCAAAAAGACAATTTGTGAAAAAATATCAGATTACTGACCACAAAAATGTCAAAACCACCTAGTTATCTGGAAAAAAAACAGCAATAGAGATGATTCTCCATACAACACTGAAGAAAAAGGCCTTAGCCTTGACCCATGGAGATTGCCTTCAAGGCGACAAAGTAATTTATTTTTCCAATGGAGGCTCATTCAAATTCTTGTCTTCTCTGGCAATATTGCTGCAGGTTATATTCCGTGGACCAAATTCATATCAGTCTTTTAACCTCTCCAGAGCACTTTGTAACTGCGTGTATCGGTTTTGAGTGGAACTTTTCCTACTTCATAATTGGGCTCTTTATGCTGAGAAACCTCCGGGGGATCTGGAGGGATAGCCAGGAAGATGTGAATGGAGGAGGGAATTGTGCCAAAGGAAGGTATCTATCTGTTAAACATTCATATATTTGCATTTGGAGAGTGTAAGTGACTTCAGTATTTCAGCTATGTTTATATTTATAAAATATGGAAGCCTCCATGTGAAAAGGAAACATTCAGGTAAAAATGACAAATACCTGAATGTTTGCAGATATTAGATGCTTCCAAATTCAGTAAGCTGCTTGTAATATAAATGGATACTGTGGATAAGAAAATAAGCAAAATAAGTATTTGTTGATTCTTCAATCCTGGTGTCTTACCTGTACTATGTATACAGTTGAAAAAAATGAGTGTAATGAATACATTTAATCAGATATATGGAATTATTTCATTTGTATTTTATTAATTGCGACTTTATATTGTTTTGTTTACTATTATTATTTTATTACTTCAGACATGATCCATAGGTAGATGGTGAAAGAACTAAAGTTTGTGAGAGGAACTTTTCTTAAATGAAATCATTCTGTTTCATAAAACTCAACAGCCATCAAAAGTCAATGTAGTTGATAACTACAGTCTTAGGTATCAGATAACTTCATGCACTTCACAACTCAGCAAAATCACAAGTTTGAATTACCAACTCCATTTTGGTTAATAAAATCTTCTTATGCATGTTTACTGTGTGAGATTCAATGCATTTTCAGAACTGAAAAATAAATACGACTGAGCTATAAGACTAATCCCTTTACTTTTTTTTTTTTTTTTTAACAAATGACAAGATATAAGAAAGGGGTTCCAAACCATCAAATGTAGGAAATCTCTTTCCCGGGAATTGAAATATTTAACTTTTCAAATGCTTAAATAAATGGAACCTAAAGTAGTAGCCTAGCTTGGATCATAAATTCAGCTATGGCATTTTAAAAATTTTTGAAAAAAATTAAAATAAAACTGAAAATACCATTCCATTATGGATTAAATTGTATAGAGTGTTTCACATTTTTAATGTTCTGTGGTTTGCAAAGATTTTTTGCACGAATTATTTTATATAATTTGTATTATAAATTCATGACATGGGTAAGGCAGCTATGGCTTAATAACATTTGCTTTTGCCAAGGTAAAGCCCGTATTAATAAAATTAAGTATCATATTTATATAAATAAAATGTAAAGCCAATTCTTTTTTCTGATCTGAGACTGCTCTGGTTATTGCACCTATTCTCAAATAGCACAGATGAAAAGAAAATGCTGGAGATATAATAATTCTATTGTCATTCTTTTGTTATTTTGATTTTGTTCTTTTCGCGTACAAGCAGTTGATTTGGGACTACATTTTACGAAATGTGAGCAGTACTCAGCAGGTGGCGCTAATGAGACACAAAATATTGAATCGCCAACTCCTACAGCCAGAGATTTAGTAGTGTATTAATAAGTTTGTTGGGGGTAAGGACAATCTGCTCGCATTGTTTCTCTGAGTGCTAATGCCACATGGAATGATTTTAGAGATTTATTCAGTTCCTACTTTATATTGAGTCTGAAGTTAATGTTTATTCTTTTTTGCTTACTTCATAATATTTTAAAAAAAACAGAGTACCTTCTTTCACTTGAAAACTAAGCCTGGCCATTTACCTGTATGAACTTCCATTCATATGCTGGAAGAGGGAGGGGAGTGAATCACATAGTGGTTATTCCTTTAAGGACAAAATATGGAAATCAAAAGAGATTCTTAGGAACTACTAACTCCCATGGAAATTATAATCCTATTTATCTTTGAGGGATACCTAGCAGATTATTTACCAGATCAACATTTAGGCCAAGTGTTCCAAAGTGAAAATTTTCTTTTGTTTTGTGGTTCTACTAAACATTCAGAATGAATGTTAGTAGACTGTGGCATTAAATGAAAATGAAAATGAATTTTTTGGGATAAGGGAATGTTACTTAATTAGAAAGAATGGAAGTATTTGCTTATTTTGTCAATTTAACAATTAAGCTACACAAATAACATCTGCTCATGTATTAAGAAGTGCCTTGGTGGCTTCTGAGCAAGTTATTTGAGAGGTATCTCACCAAGAAAGAAAGAGTTGCATTTTAAATGGGGAATTCAGCGGAGTTTACTAAGAATGTACTTAATGCGTGTTCTCTGAAGTCACATTTCTAGTGGACTTATATGGGCATTGACATTTCTGGTATCCTCAGTTTTTCAAAGTTCAATTTTCTTCCAATAAAAACCAATATCATCCCAATTTTATGTTTTAATTTGAATAAAGTGATCAATTTCACATTTTTGTGAATCCTACTTGAAACTAGCAATGCATAAAACTACTTCAAAAAACTTCCCTTTACATAACTAAGGTTTAAGAGACTACTACATAAGGGACAATTGAGTTAATTTTTTTATAAGTAACGTTAATGATTGGAAACTCATAGAAATCACATTATTATATAGCCAGAGCATTGTTTTCTTCTCCTTAAGAAAAGTATTTAACTTTGATTTTTATCAACAAATCAGAGATTATGACTCTTGTATTCACTGACTTTTCTCCACAGAGATGACCTCTTCCCAGGTACCAGTTTTTGTTGTACCCAGTGATGTAAACCGAAGGCCATGCATCAGTGAATTCAAACATTTTGTGCATAGGTACAGATCTTTGATCATTTTAAATGGTTTTCCAATGGGAGGAGGCTGCTGGAATAGCCAATCAACTTCTTAGCAGGATTATCTGAGAAAAAATTAATATATTTCCTGTCCCCACAAGTTTCCTAATTGAATGTGACTTATTTTGATCCATCCATAGGAGCAAAGTTGTCATGAAGATTGATGTGAACTACGTACTCACTTTAGAAACTTCCATAATTTACAGGGTCCATAGATTTTCTATTCATGGTTAAGCATTAAACATGATAAGATAGAGTCAACTCTTCTACTTTTTCCTCTTCTTTAGTCTTCTTCCTCTTAGTACCTTTATTGATATATATTCGCACCATATAATTCATTCATTTACAGTGTACAATTAAAGTATTAATACATTCACAGTTGTGTAACCATCACCACAATTTGAAAATATCTTGTCGCCCTCAAAACAAACTGATACCTGCTAACATTTCCCCACATCTTCTTCCAGCCCCCTTCCTCTACTCCTCAGTCCTAGGCAACCACTAAAGTATTTTCTGTTCTTATAGATTTGCCCATTCTGGACATTTCACATAAATTTTGTACACTTCATTTCATGTAAGTGGACTTATATAGTATATGGTCTTTTGTGATTGGCTTCTGCACTTAGGGTAATATTATCAAGGCTCATCCATCCTGTGACATTTATCAGTGCTTGATTCCTTTTTAATACCAAACAATACTCCATTATATGGATATATTATATTTTATTTACCCATTTATCAGTTGAGGGACATTTGTTTCCACATTTTGGCTATTATGAATAATACTGTGATCATAAAGGTTTTGTGTAATATATGATTTTGTTGAACACTTAGGAGTAGATTGCTTGGTAATATGGTACTTCTTTTTGTACCCTTTTGAGGAACAGCCTGATTGTTTTCCACTAAGGCTGTCTCATTTTTCATTTCTACTAGCAACGTATAAGCATTTGGATTTCTCCACAGCCTTGCCAACATTTGTTTTTGTCTGACTTTTTGATTATAGCTATGTAGTAGATACAAAGTGGTATCTTATCTTATCTTCTTTTGATTTGCATTTCCCCAGTGGCTATTAATATTGAGCTTCTTTTCATGTGCTGATTAGCCATTTATATCTTCTTTGGAGATCTCTTTGGATTTATATATTTTCCTTGGATTTATTTAGATCTTTTGTACATTTCTATATTGAGTTGTCTTTACTTCTAGATAAATGTACTTTATTAGATATATGATTTATAAATTCTGTTCTGTGTATCATCTTGACACTTCCTTGATGGTGTCTGAAAGGTACAAAAATGAAGCCCTTCTTTCGTACTTGATTTTAGCAATTTGAGTCTTCTCTCTTGTTCTTGGTCAGTCTAGCTAAAGTGTTATCAAGTTTTTTTTGATCTCTTCAAAGAATGAAGTTTTACTGTTTTTTATTTTTGTTCTCATTTTTCTATTTTCTATTACATTGATGTCTGCTTTAATTTTTATGATTTCTTTCCATCTGCTTGATTCAGTTGTTCTTTTCTTGCTTTAAGATGAAAGATTAGGATATTAAATTAAGATTTTTCTTCCTTTTTAATATAGGTGTTTAGAGCTATAAATTTCTTTCTAAAAACTGATTTGATTGCATTCTTGTAATTTTGGTTTGTTATATCAATATTTTCATCCTAAAATATTTTCTAATTTCCATTGTGGTTTCTTATTTGACACATTAGATACTAAGGAATATGTTGTTTAATTTCCCTATATTTGTGAATATCCTAAATTTCTCATTATTGATTTATAACTTTATTCCATTGTGGTCAAAAAAACATTTTAATGCTTTTAATGTTTTTAATGATTTTAATAATTTTACATTCATCGAAGATTGTTTTATGGCCTAGCTTATGATCTATCCTGGAGGGTGTTTCTTTTTCTTTTTAAAAATATTTTATTTATTTATTCATGAGAGACACAGAGAGTAAGAGACATAGGCAGAGGGAGAAGGAGGCTCTCTGCGGGAAGCCCAATGCAAGGCTGGATCCCAGGACCCTGGGATCATGACCTGAGCCAAAGGCAGACACTCAACCATTGAGCCACCCAAGTGTTCCATGGAGAATGTTTCACATGTACTTGAGAAGAATATGTCTTTTTCAGTTGCTGAGTAGATTGTTCTAATGATGTCTGTTAGGTCTAGTTGGTTTATAGTGTTAAGTCTCGTTACTTGTTGCCCCTTTGTCTAGTTGTTCTAGTCATTATTGAAACTGAAATATTAATATCTCCGACTATTACTCTTGAATTGTCAGTTTTTCCCTTAAATTCTGTCAATATTGGCTTCATGTAACTTGAGATTTGGTTATTATGTACAGATGTGTTTAGAATTGTTAAATATTCTTGATGAATTGACCCTTTTATCATTAAAAAATGTCTTTTATCTCTAGTAACCTCTTTGTTTTAAAGGCTATTTTGTCTGATACTATCATAGCACTACAGCTCTCTCATGGCTGCTGTTTGTATTTGTTTTTCCATTCTTTTCCTTTCAACCTACATTTACCTTTGAATCTAAAGTGTGTATCTCTTACAGAGTTAGATCTTTTTTTCTTTTTTAAAGATTTTATTTATTTATTTGAGAGAGAGAGGGAGCACAAGCAAGAGAGGGGGGTGAAGGGAGAGGGGCCAAGGGTGAGGGAGAAGCAGACTCCCCACTGGACAGGGAGCCCAAAGTGGGGCTCCATCCTAGGACCCCGAGATCATGACCTGAGCCCAAAACAGATGCTTAACAACTAAGCTAGCCAGATGGCCTTGATCTTGTTTTTTAATACAATCTGCTGATCTCTGTTTTTTGCTTGAATTGTTTAATCCACTCACCTTTTATGTTATTATTGATAAAGTTGGATTTTGTGTGATAATTTTCTCTGTTTTTTGCATGTCTCAAATCTTTTTTGTTCTTCTGTTCCTTTTTTATCGCCTTCTTTTGTATAAAATAAATATTTCCTAGTTTAACATTTTAATTCTTTAGATTTATTTTTACTATATGTTTTGTGTTATTTTCTTAGTGGTTGTTCTAGGGCTTATCATACATATCTTATCAGAATCTACTTCAGATTTATACTAAATTAATACCAGTTTATGTGTGATACAAGCCCAACAATACATTGTTATAATTTTTACTTTATATATAATTAATCCTTTTAAAAGATGCTGGGAGAAAAAGAAAGAAAGAGGAAGTATATATTTATTGTTTGTTAAAAATAACTTTCCTATTTACTATTCTTGGTTCTTTCCATTTGTTCTTCTGGATTCTCTTTATTTGTCCTTAAAGATTTGTCTAGTGTCTCTTTCTTACTCCTATGTAGTTCTGTTCCCACCTGCCTACTTTATGCATTAATTGTCAAATATTATTATATTTGTATATATTATAAGGCCAACAGTAAATTTTATATGTATTGGTTTATACAATTGCTTTTTAAAATAAGCTAAAAGAAGAAAAAGGAAGAAATATGCATATACTGTCTTTTCTAATTAAATGTACTGACATTCTTTGGTTTTTCAAAGTCGATTTGAACTACTGTCAGGGTTACTTTCATTTATTTCATTGTTTTCAAGAGTGCCTTTCAGCCTGAATTTCCTTATACTCTCTTCCTGATTCAGTTAGTTCCCTTGCAGAGAACTTTAGAACTCTCTGTTTTCATAGCTTACCTTTTCCTTGTGCAAAATCTCTTATTGAATGCTGATTTGATTACGATATACCTTGGAACAATTCTTTTTTTAAGCCATAGGTAGATTTTATTTAAAAAACAAAAACAATCCCAAGTAAGACTCCTTTTGATATTAAAATATAGAACAGATAATTCTATCAAAGAGTTCTAATAGACATAAATATCTAGGTAAAATATAGCACCTTATAACTAACTATGATTTTATCCTATTTGTCTTTTAAAAAAAAGACTTTATGGTTTAGAATAATTTTTTAAAATATTTATTTTCTTTATTTTGGAGAGAGAGAGTGAGAGTGTAGGGGAGGAGGGATAGAGGAAGAGGAAGAGAGACGGAGTCTCAAGCAGGCTCCCTGCTGAGTGTGGAGCCCCAAGTGGGCTCTATCTCCTGATCCTCGAGATCATGGCCTGTGAGATCACAACCTAAGCTGAAATCCACGGCCGGATGCACAACCAACTGAGCCACCCAGGAGCCCCTTTTGGAGCAATTTTTAAAGTGGCATTAGGTTCACAAAAACATTTGACTGAAAGCTACAGATATTTTTCTTTACATCCTCTCCCCTCATATTTAACAGTCTCACTATCAACATCCTGCATGGGCTGGTACTTTTGTTATAATTAACAAACTTATATTGGCAGATCATTATCACCCAGAGTCCATAATTTACATTAGAGTTCTCCCCTGGCCCTGTATTTTTTATGGCTTTTGACAAATGGATAATGGCATGCATCTGCCATTATAATATCACACAGAGTAGTTTCACTGTCCTAAAAAGACTCTGTGCGCTGCCTCTTTTCCTCTGCAACCTCCCTAAGGTGACCTCTGGCAACTACTAATCCTTTTAGTGTCTCCGTAGTTCTGTGTTTTCCAGAATATCATATCATTGGAATCCTTTAATATGTAGCCTTTTCAGACTGGTTTCTTTCACTTTGTAACATGCATTTAAGTTTCCTCTACATCTTTTCCTGGCTTAGTAGCTTGTTTTTTAATGCTGAATAATATTCCACTGTCTGTATTTACCAAAGTTTATATGTCTACTTACTGAAAGACATCTTGGTTACTTCCAAGTTTTGGCAGTTATGAATTAAGTTGCTATAAACTTCCATATACAGGATTTTGTGTGGACATTAAGACTTCAATTCATTTGAATAAATACTAAGAAGCATAACTGATATATTTCATGATAAGAACATAGTGGGATGCCTGGGTGGCTCAGTGGTTGAGCATCTGCCTTTGGCTCAGGGCATGATTCTGGGATCTTTGTGTCTCTCATGAATAAATAAATATTTTTTCTTTTCTTTTCTTTTTTTTTTTTTTTTAGAAAAGCACAGGTGCTTAACTGCTGAGCCACCCAGGCATCCCAATAAAATATTTTAAGAAAATAATATATCTAGTTTTGTAAGAAAGTCCAAACTATATTCCAAAGTGGCTATATCATTTTGCACTTCTAGCAGCAATAAATGAGAATTACTGATGTTCCTTATTAGCATGTTGTAAGGCTGTTCTAATACATTCTAAAACTGTTGTTCCTCATTAGCATTTGATGTTATCAGAATTTTGGATTTTGGCCATTCTAATAGATGTGAATTGGTATCTCATTGCTGTTTTGAATTTAAGTGCTTTTTATTTTTTGACAACTACATGACATTTTTTTTTCTTAAAAACAATGACTCTGCTCCAATAAATCAAGGTCAAAATAAACGAAGAGTTCAAGATGACAACAGTCCCTTTGTTAAGTTCTGGTGCTGTGTGGATGAAAAGCAGCAGCCAGTCATGGCAATAGGTGATAACATCCAAAGTGGGACATTAAAAACATCCAAATGCATTAATACTCTTTCACACTAAACCAGCCTTCAAATAAATCACATATGAGCTCACACCATCTTCATGGTAGTCCAGGATAAAAACCATGTCATCTGGATTCATGTTTTTACCAAGAAAGAATTGGTAGTTTTTGAAATTAGCAAGCATGTGCTTGATTTTTTTCTGTAGCCTCTGTCATAAAAAATTTTACTCTTTTTGATACTGTTCTTTAAGTTTCCCTTTGATTGATTTCATACAATCTTTGATGTACTACTTGTAGGCTTCTTTTGTGAATTTGGTCTCTTACAAGTGATAGTTCGTGACAATATCAACACCAGGGATGACTGTGTGTTGGATACCTTTCCCCTAGGGCCTTCAGTAAAGGCATTTTCAGCAATGAGTGGCTCATCAGTGTCTTACTGGCTATATTCCCCTCCATCTCCAGGCACAACCCAGCTCATCATGGCTGATGA
Source organism: Canis lupus familiaris (assembly GCF_011100685.1). NCBI lineage: Eukaryota > Metazoa > Chordata > Mammalia > Carnivora > Canidae > Canis > Canis lupus. The sequence goes on along the minus strand of NC_049222.1, from coordinate 34,033,352 downwards.
GGTCCCAGTAGATGATCATGACAATGGCTGGAAAGAGTCAATGGTACTCTAACCTAGCAGGAACCCAGAGCTGGAAGTAAGTGGGATACAATCAGAAGGGGATGCTGGGGGATGGGGTAGTAGGTGGAAAAGCTCACTATTGTTTTAATTTGTAATTCCCTAATGACAAACGATGTTGAACATCTTTTCATATTCTTATTTGCCAGCTGTGCATGTTCTTTGGTAAGCTGCCCAGATTTTTGGCCTATTTTTTAAATGGTTTTGTTGTTGTTGTTGTTGTTGAGTATTAAATGTTTACATTTTTGAGTAACAGTCATTTATCAGCTATATATTTTAGAAATATTTTTTTCCCAGTTTGTGGCTTGTCTTCTCATTTTCTTGACTGTATTTTTGCAGAGCAGAAGTATATAATTTCAATCTCTTAATTTAGTCAAGTTTATCAATCCTTTATGCGTTGGGCTTTCAATAATGGATCTAAAAAACCATTACCATCCAAGGTCATCTAGGTTTTCTCCTATGTTTCTTATAAGAGATTTATTGTGTTATGTTTTACACTTATATTGATGTCTAATTTTGTGTAGAGTGTAAGGTCTGTGTCTCTATTATTATTATTATTATTATTATTATTATTATTTTGCATGTGGATGCTTTTTCTAGCACCATTTGCTAAAAGACAATCTTTGCTCCATAGTATTCTTTGCTTCCTTTTCAGAGATTAGTTGAATATATTTATGTGAGTCTATTTCTGCACTCTTTGTTCTGTCCCATTGATTTATTTGTTTATTCTTTTGCCAATACCATACTGTCCTGATCACTGTAGTTCTATAGTAAATCTTGAAGTCAGATAGTGTAAGTTCTCTGACTTCATTTTTTTTTAAAAGATTTTGTCTATTTATTAATGAGAGACACACACAGAGAGAGGCAGAGAGAGAAGCAGGCTCCATGCAGGGAGCCCGACATGGGACTTGATCCTGGGTCTCCAGGATCACGCCCTGGGCTGAAGGCAGATGCTTAACTGCTGAGCCACCTAGGTGTCCCTGACTTCATTCTTTTTCAATATTGTGTTGGGTAGTCTGGTCTTTTGCTTTACCATATAAACATTAGATTAACTTTGTCAATATTCACAAATAGACTTAAGATTTTGATTAATATTGCATTGTAGGTCAAATTGGGAAAATGTGATATCTTAAAAATATTAAGTCTTTCTATCCACGACTATGGGTTATCTCTCCATTTATTTTATTCCTTTATTTATGTGATTTCTTTTAACAGAGTTTTATGGTTTTCCTCATATAGATCTTGTATATATTTTTTCAGATTTGTACAAGTATTTTATTATAGGAGTGTTAGTGTAAATGGTATTGTTTTTAATTTCAAATTCTACTTATTCATTGCTGGTATATAAAAAAAAACAGTTAACTTTTGTAAATTAACCTCGTGTCCTGCAACCTTGCTATAATAACTTTTTAGTTGCAGGAGATTTTCTGTTGAATTTTATGGATTGTTTACATAAATAATCATGCCATGTTTTGGAACAATGACAGTTTTATTTCCTTCTTCTTAATCAGTATACCTTTCATGTCCTTTTCTTGTCCTATTGCATTGCTAGGACTTCCAGTAAAATGTGTAATAAAAGCAGTGAAAAAAAACATCCTTTCTTGTTTCCGATCTTACTGGGAAAGCTTCCAGTTTTCCTTCTTGGTAGAATTTTCTTCATGTTTCTTCTACCTGGGATTTGCTTTCATCAAACTTGAAAAAAATGCTAGGCCATTACTTTAATTTTTTCTTTCTCTTCTGTCCTTTAAGGACCTAATTACAGAAAGATTAGGCCATTGACTGTTTTCTACAGTGCATTGATACCCTGTTCTTTTTTTTGTTGTTGTTTTCTTCAGCCTTTTCTCTGAGTATTCTATTTTGGATAATTTCTATTACTAGGGATGCCTGGGTGGCTTAGCAGTTAAGCATCTGCCTTTGGCTCAGGGCATGATCCTGGATCTGGGGATTGAGTCCCACATCAGGCTCCCTGCAAGAAGGCTGCTTTTCTCTCTGCCTATGTCTCTACCTCTCTCATGAATGAATGAATGAATGAATGAATGAATAAATAAATAAATAAATATTTTAAAAATTTTCTGTTACTATATTTCAAGCTCACTGATCTCTTCTGCAGTTAACCCTATAGTATTTGTTTCCCATAACATTGCTTTTTCCTCTGTAGAAATTCAATGTCTTTTTGTATTCACCATTTCTCTATGTTAATGCTAATATTTTCTTCTTCCTTCTTGAACACATAGTATAAGGTTTCATTACATTTTAAGTTACAATTTTAATATCCTTATCTATTTATTGTATCATCTGTATCATTATTGGTTTAGTTTCCATTGACAATTTTTTTTCTTTTTTTTTTTTGGTTGTGAATGCATCTTATTTGCATGAATTTTAAACAACAAGGAATGTTTAATATACTTCTGAATAGATTTTGCTCAGCTTAGGGCAATAAAATGTATAATATGTATTTTATAAACATTGAATACTTCAATATTAAAAATGTATCTTTCAAATATATAGAAATCACATTTTTTATGCAATTTTATTCTCCTAGAACAATGAGATACAGTAGACTGAAGTCGAATAAATTTCAAAATACAGTTTTACTAAAGTTTTTAGGAAATTAAGCAAGTTATCTTACCTCTATGAGTTTTGATCATCTCATATGTAAAATTAAGACTCAAAAGTGTACCTCATAGAACACATATAAATATTAAATAACATATAACTCTAAGGAACCTAATGCAATGCATAGAGCATTGAGTATAATAAAAAAATTTATCCCTTCAGCAGATGTTTATTCTGATGGGTTGATCTTATGCAAATGAGACAATAGCTATACACTTATACGTAATTTGGTGTATATCTAAGTAATACATACATAATTATAATAACTTTATAATATTTTAATAAAAATCAGTAAGGCTATTATTATTAAAGTATTCATTATGCTCTCCAATCTCATGAACCTAAGACTTTGAGTAAATACATATGGATCCACTTAAAATGCAAAAATTCTATAATCTAGATGTCTTATTTCTATAATGCCAGGCAATTGGACATTTAGTAATTCAGTGTTCAGACTAAACATTTTTCTCATCTAAATGCTTAGCATTATCAGACACAGAGGAGAATACAGATTTTCATACAGCAATTTATTTATTTATTTTTATTTTTTAAAGACTTTATTTATTTGAGAGATACAAAGAGAGAGAAAGAGCATGAGCAGAGAGAGGGAGAAGCAGACTCCCAGCTGGGCAGGGAGTCCAACATGGGCTCCTTACCAGGACCCTGAGATTATGACCTAAACCAAAGGCAAACTAAGCCATGCAGGTGTCTCTTTGTACAACCATTTAGACTAAAATATGTTTTCATATAAAATAGGTTAGAATGGGATAGTTGCAATTTGAAAATGGGAGATTTCATAATGTAAAAGATTGCTTTCATAGTTAATTTACTTTGCATAATAAGATTGGATGTTAAAAGATAAAATTCAAAAAACTTTGAAGATAAAATTCCTAGAGACATTCTCAACTTATATGTGCTATTAATTGCCTATATATCTGATATATAAAAGTGATTTATATACATATATTCAAACTTATTTTATTTAGCCAACTGTGACCTAATAACAAATTAAATAATGAAATCAAGAAGAATATGTTAAGGACAGACTTATAATCAAGTTAATAAACATAAAATTGACTATAGAGCAAATGTTTATCTTGTCTAATGAGCCTATGGTAATTAAATGCTGTTATTGGTCAGAAATACTTGAAACATTGCTTACATTCTAGAAATAGGTTGGCACTTTTCATCAGCTTATGCTGATCATTATAGGTAGTTCTTGACTAATTTTATTTTTATCATGCAATTTTATCCTTAGGAACCAAGAACAAGCCTAATATTTTTCCTAATGAAGATGTTATTTGACTAACTTCAGAATTGTGCCCTTCTGAGAAGTTTACATTAAACTCAGATGGTGTTAATTTGGAAAGTCATTTTGGTTTTGGGACTACCCTATTTAAAATAGTGTATCAGGTGATGGGGATTAAAGAGTACACTTACCATGATGAGCAGTGAGTAATGTATAGAATTGCTGAATCAGCAATTGTACACCTGAAACTAAAAAATAGTGCATTATTTATGTATTGAGACTATATTTAACGTTAGCATTGCTCAGTCATAGGCACTCGTATGTTCAGTCTTAGTAGATATTGTCCAGCAAGTTTCCAAAAGAAAAAAAGTTGGAATTTATTTTGGAAAATTGTCTATTTCTGCTAACATTGAACATATTCAATCATTCTTACCTAAAAAATATACTGGATATATGATATATTTGGATATATAATTTATCCAAATGCACACCAGAAGACAGGCAAAGAATACTTATGGAGACATTGGCCAGATTAGCTAAAACTATCAAGACTCAAAATATCAACATTAGAAGGGAAAGATACAGTGGTATGTTTATACTGGAATACTATATGACAATGAAAAATACCACACACAAAAATCACAAAGGGGTCTCACATATATAATGCTGAATGAAAGAAACCGGACACAAGATTAAATACTTTAAGTTTCCATTTATAGGATGCTCAAAACCAGCAAACTAATCTTAGATGACAAAAGGCAGAATAAATAGTGTCATTTCAAGGGACAGTCATTTCAAGGGACAGTGGTTAGATTGTAGGTTCTGAATGGTGGTTAGATTAAGCTGTACATTCAAGAATTGCATACCTTATGCGTACTGTATTCCAATAAAAAGAAGTTTAAAACTAATTTGCCAGCTGTTGGAAAGAGTTTCCATATTTGGGGTGAAAAAAATGGGTCAAGGAAGAATGAAGAGGGAATTCCATTCATTTACTCCATCCTTTGTCTCTCATTCTCTTTCCTAAATTCAGAGTTCCAGGGCCTTCCTAGCCCAGCCCCTAAATTCTGAGGTTCGCAAACTGTCTGGGGCTCCTCCCGCTCGGAGGCGGGTAAGACTGTAACTATGTAGGGGCGCAGAGTGAGAGGAATCAGATCCCCTCAAATTCCACACGCGACAGCAGGAACTGCAGAAAGTGCCAGCCGCCCCTCCGCTGGTTCCCCAGGGTTTCAGTTGCGCTTCGTTGGGCAGCTACGGGATCACTTCCTCGCCTCCCCGGGAACTGTCCAGCAGGTACTTTTATTAATTCCGGAGGGATAAATCTTTGTTCACTAAAGGACTGTTTTCCGCTAGCTGTAAAGGAAATAAACCACTGAGGATTAGCACAAAGACGCAACTGCTTTGCCTTTTTTTCCTTTTTTTTTTTTTTTTTTTTTTTAATTTGGAGCCAGCAGGCGCCAATGTGCCCCTTCCAGAGATGAAGCACCAGAGCGTGGACAGACTTCTCACCAAGTCCCGGGCGTCTTTGGGATGCGGGGCAGTGTGACCACGAGCCCCCCCCAGGCGGGGAACCTGTCCCTGTGAGAGGGACATTGATTAAGCCCAAGTGTGTGTTACGCTTCAGGGCACCTGGGCGCATGAAACCCCAGCGGGCTCTCCTGGGAAGGAGACCATGCCCCCCAAGGCGCTTTGCAACCTCTCGGGGGCCGCGGGCGAGAATCAGAGCGGCTGGGTTCCGGGGGGGTCCGGCCCGGACTTTCTGCCCGCCTCGGACGGGACCGGCGCCAAGTTCGCCATCCGCTGCGTGATCCCGTCCCTCTACCTGCTCATCATCGCCGTGGGCTTGCTGGGCAACATCATGCTGGTGAAGATCTTCATCACCACCAGCGCCATGAGGAGCGTCCCCAACATCTTCATCTCTAACCTGGCCGCCGGGGACTTGCTGCTGCTGCTCACCTGCGTCCCGGTGGACGCGTCGCGCTACTTCTTTGACGAGTGGATGTTCGGGAAGGTGGGCTGCAAACTGATCCCCGTCATCCAGCTCACCTCCGTGGGGGTTTCCGTGTTCACTCTCACTGCCCTCAGCGCCGACAGGTAAGGGCGCAGGTAGTGGCGATGTGGCCTGGGAAAGAGGTGGAAGAGGGTAAGGAGCGCTCCTGGGGGGAAGAGGGAGTTTGGAAAGTCTGGGGATGGGCAAGGAGTGAAGGAGAGAGAGTGTATCTGGGATTTGGAATGAAAGGAGTTAAAACGGACCGAGCTGTGAAGCCTGAAAAAAAAAAAAAAAGAAGAAGAAGAAGAAAATCATTACTTTTAAAATAATTAACATTGCGTTAGTTTGATAGTAGTTTTAAGGGTGGCTCAGCAGTTGAGCATCTGCCTTCAGCTCAGGGCGATCCCAGGTCTGGGGATTGAGTCCCGCATGAGGCCCCCTGCGAGGAGCCTGCTTCTCCTTCTGCCTGTGTCTCTGTGTCTCTCATGAACAAATAAGTACAATCTTAAAAAAAAAAAAAAAAAAAAAGGAGTTTTAAAATGGCATATCCTAGTCTTCCTTCTCCCCTGCACACACTTTGGGAATCTTTATTATTTACTTCATAGAAAAGCTACAGAATAATCGGACAACAGTGCAACTATCATGTAGAGGTTTTTCTTGTGTGCCAAAAGTTTAGAAGTGCAGTTCCTTATTCAGTATTTTAATAACATGATAGGTAAGAATGTCTGAATTAATATTAGGGAAATGTTTAATTTTGAAGTTTTTTTTTCAAATATAGGGAAATACCATTTACACATATTAACTAAATTCTGTTTTATTTGAAGTCAAACAACTACAATAGTAAGTGCTCTTCAGATAGATGACTGCGCATTCTTGTTTTAATACTTCAAGTTAAGTGACACCCCTCCTCAACAGGTAGGTACCAAATTTTAGTGTCTTAAGATGCTATAAAAATACATTTTTGATATCAACTCTGCTTTTCACATATTTCAAAGGTGGGGAAGTGTCCATTATTCTACCTTAGCAGATCAGCTAAGTTCAACTATGTCATTTTCCAGGAGAAGATGTTGAGGCACTGGGGATGTAAGTCCCTCTGGCAGAGCAGAGAAGAGAATCCAGGTCTGCTGACTCCTGGTCCAGAGGTCTCAGTCTCTCTATAATCATGCTTTCAGGCATTTAAGCAGGAGGAATGTCTGGGTGGGAGTGGGGACAAAATGTCCAATTAGGCAACTGTGCATAGAGACCTGGTCTAATTCCCTTGAGGATGGGGTATGGACTTAAGCTATTTAGATAAACAATTGAACTTGGGTGATTAAGGAGGTGTTCACTCTCCTCTTTTTCAATTTATATGTTGTTATTAATGGAAAATGAGTCCATCTAAATTTCCTGGTATTTGCAATAATACCCTTCCATTACTCTGGCATTGAAGTGTTATTCTTCATTGAAGGAAAGACAACAATCACCAGCGAGTTGAGAGCTTCTGCCTTTTTAAACCTAATATTGACTTTTTTGGTTTGTGTCATAGTCTCTCTAAAACCACTTTCCTATAAAAATGGGTGCCTTTGGGTAAATTATGCACCTCGTCTTGCTACTATGACACCATTTCTATTACCTTTTATGAAGTTTTCTTTGAATCCTAGATTAAAATGTGACTTTTTAGTTTAGCTGACCTCCTTTATAGGCTCTATTTTAATTAGAAAGTTAAGAAATTCTACTTAATGATTAGAATGAAACTTAATGAATAATTATCACTACAATAGTTAAAATTACTATCATTGTGCTTTTATCAGTAGTAAGATCTGGGGCTTGAGTTTATTTCATGCCATTTTTCTCACTCTGTTATCAGGGAGACCCACAGGTAAGTTTGCTCTGACCAAGCTGACAGAACATGCTATACCTTATGTATTTACTGACTTTTTCAGTTTGTTATGTATGTCATGTACTTTGTAAATGCACCACAGACAACGTAACAATAAGGATTAAAAAAGGTGGGTGGCCTCTTCTACTTGGTCCAGATTCTACTCCTGCCTATTAGTGTGTGTTTTAGAAATATAAATTGAAGAATTGAAATCACTGGTGGTGAAATGACCCAATACATTCCAATATTCAGTTGAAATGGTTTGGAAATGTTTTGCTGTATATTATCTACACTTCTATTTTTCTTCCAGAACACAGTAATCAAGTGTTGATAAGTACTTGATCGCCTCACATTCTGTCTAACCAATGTTTTGACATCCTGTGAATTTGAGAACAAGTAGAAGACTAATCACCCTTAGCATTGTGCCTTTTCTGTGTAAATTTATTACCCTCACAACACTAGTAAGTAGGCATTAATATTGTTACTATTTTAAAGTTAAGAAAACTAAGTCTTGAAATAAAGCAACATTTTCATGACCTCACAATGATGGAGTCAGCATTTGAGCTCAGTTCAAAGACCATACTCTTCACCATTAAGCAGCATTATTGTTTTTCTAAGTGTAAGAAAGTATTAATGATTTTTCCTACTTAATGGTAGACTAAAAAGTTCAGTTTGAAATAAAGAACCCAAGAGTAAAAAAGGAAAAATGGTTGCAAAAGTTGATTCATTAGATTCAACAAAAGGAAAGAAAACCATAAAATGTGATTGCAAGATAAAAGAAACATCTCGAAATCAAAATTAAGTAGTAGTTGTAGCAATAGGAAAACTAAAACAACAAACACATACACACACAAAAAAACCCCAAAACCCTGTTAGTAGAGTTTTTAAGCAACAAATTCATTTGTTAAACCAAATATCCTATTTTCATGAGATAGCTTAAATTTCTTTGCTTAAGAAAATAGAGAATTAGAAGTAGAGATCACAGTAATGTAGAAAAGAAACAGAAGATAATTCTATTTCAGAAAACATATCCCAATGTGATGTGGACTTCAGTGTTTTAGAACATTGATGACAGAATCACTGGAAAGCAGAGACTGAAATAAGAGATATGATTTTCATGAATCTGCCTTGAGACCTAAATCACCTTGTTCAATGTGTTCAGTACTGTATCTGTTAGGTTCAAATATGACCAAAGGGTAGTGTGGATGACACTTTTGGCACTTGAAGTTATTAATCCTTGGCTTTCCAAACTTTTTCGAGAAGTTTCAACTGATACATTCTTGGAAAAGGTCATTTGTGTTTACTGTAGATGTGCCTCAGAGGCGTATCATAACCAGAGTAGGAGGAGGAGATACAGGGCATGAGATGGTGAGAGTGTTGACCTCAATTTGTTGTCTATTTTTATCTTGGCTTTTTTTTTTTTTTTTGATTTTGAAAATGTACTTGTTTGCTTGCTCACATTAAATAGCTAATTACAGGCACTTGTGTATTCTCTGAGGTATTATGTTTCTAACAGTTTTACGCACACACACACACACACACACACTCTCACATGTGTGCTATGATACTGAATAGGTGGAGTCCCATAAACATACTTTGTGGTTGGCATGATAGATCTCTCCTTCACTATTTATTACAGTAGTTTCATTTTCAGGCTTAGAATATCATTTCTTTGATGCATGAAGACCTTTCACCCTCTAAAAGCCCCTAATTAAAATGCAAATAACTTTTAAGCATGGGTTCTTCTTTTTTCCTTTACAGGAATAAATTTCTCAGATTCCTGGTGCTGAACTGTAAAATTTATAATTTTATGTGTTTAAAAATGTAAAACTAGGTGTTAATTTTTATTCTTTTTAATGTAACTGTTAATTAAAATGCATTTATAAATTCAATATTAAAAATCTATAAGATAATAAGAGTGAAATTAATATTAATTTAATGTATTGGATTATTTTTTTTCTGATATTAAATAGACAATGCTGGATTGGATGCAAAAATAACTTTGCACCAAATCTGAATAAAGTGCTAATATAGTAATGATTTCAAGCTTTTGTTTGCCAATTAGGATAATCAGATTTAATTCCATAACTGAGCTAATTTTGTTAGGTATGAACCTTGAATCATTAGCCTTATCTGGATATTATACCAATGAAAACATATTCTCTTCAGTACAATTATTTGCTAAAATACTGAAACAGATCAAATGTAGGACCTGGATCTAACACTCCTTAGCTGTCAGAAACATTTTTTGGTCAGTCTCAGTCCAGTGATGGGAGGAAATGCCATAATCTGTTTGCTGAGTTTTCACCAAAACTCCTGATCAAAGCTCAGGTACTGATTAACCAACTGACCCCAACTGGAGATGCTTTCTTTGGTCTGGACCCCTGGATAGTATGTTTAGAAATCTTTGCTTCTCTGTGCTGACATTACACTTAAGAGAGTGTTTCTAAACTCTTCTGGAGAGTTCAAGCTGGCTATACCTCACTAAGAGAATACTCCCCACTCCCCCTACAGATAACCCATTTTACCAGAGTGAGGACTTCTTTATTTTCAACTTGCCCCAAAAGAATTTAAAAGAGCTTATAAATAAAGATCCTAACAACATACAAAAAAAAAAAAAAAAAGAAATGAAGGAAACTCAGGTAGAGGAAAAATAAAAGTTGAAGACAATAAGGTGGCTTATACTATCACCAAATGTGAGTCACATGCTTGTGAACAATTTTTCCATAAGAAGGGCTCAGTGTTATTTTTATGTAGTCATAAAACAAGATAAATTATAACCTGCACTTAATTTGTTTTTAATTTGAATTCATATGTTTTTTTGTTAAACAAAAGTTGACTCCAATAAGTCTGATATCTTTTGCTCACTAGTCTCAAATGCTTCCAGCTTATGTCCATTTTCCTTCTCTTTAGAAGGATTCTTGCACATTGGGGGTGCTGTATAATTTTTACAATATTCACACTATTGCCATCATTTATATATTATCTTATGGTTTTTGAAGATTATTCATCCACCTTGATTTGAAACCTTTAGGACACACTATAAATAAGGAGGGGATATACTAGGCATGTCAGTGTGAGTCCTGTATCTATTGGTTCAAATGTTCTAGTTGGAGAAGATGATAAAATAGTGCAAAACACATGCTCAGAAGGCAATATTTTCTTCATTTGCAAAAGAATAATGTCTTCTACTGCAGAGCTGAGGCATTATTTTTATTATTTTTAATGTAACTGTTAATTAAAATGCATTTATAAATTCAATATTAAAAATCTATAAGATAATAAGAGTGAAATTAATCTTAATTTAATGTATTGGATTATGTTTTTTCTGATATTAAATATTAAATATTAAATATTAAATAGGATCCTATTATTTTCCTACCTGGCTATTGAGCAAAGACCAAAAGAGGAGAAGGGACACTAGAATCGTTAAGGCAGCTGGATGGTGAGTTCTGTCTCTGAGGCTCTATCTATTGCTCTACTCAATGTTGCAATGTCTCAGACAAGGCTTTCAGTTAATAATATATGCTGATTCTATTTGGCCCACTTCTCAGTGGAAACAAAGACTCTTTAAGATGTACCTGTCAGTCTTTTGCCTGTGATGCTACAATTAACTAGGGGTCCATCTGGTCTGCCTGAGCCAGGAGGTCAGACAGTTGACATTCAACACTTTCCTTGTTAGCTGTCCCAGCAGTACAGTTCCTGTTGTGTGTCTCAAGAACAAAAATAATAATTTCTTTGGTTCTTCTAGTTGCTGATTCCTCAGAAGGGTTGACCAGTCTCCAAGGTCTTGAAAATTTTTTATTGTGTTTTTATTTTCTCGTTCTCAGCAAGTTCTTTTTAAAAAAATAAAATTTGAGTATAGTTGACATACAATGTTATGTTAGTTTCAGGTGTATGACATAGTAAGTCAACTTCTCTATGTATTATGCTATGCTCGCCACAAGTGTAGCTACCATCTGTCACTGTGCAACACTATTATAATAACATTGATTAAATTCTCTATGCTGTTTCTCTTATTCTCATGATATTTATTGCATAACTGGAAGCCCGAATCTCCCACCCTCCTTCATCCATTTTGCTATCCCCTCACCTCCCTTCCCTTTGGTAACCACCAACTCATTCTCTGTATTTGTACATCTGATTCTTTTTATTATTATTGTTCGTTTGTTTTGCTTTTCAGGATTCATACATGAAAAAAATCACATGGTATTTGTTTTTCTCGATCTGACTTATTTCACTTAGTGTGATACCCTTTACGTCCATCTGCGTTGTCACAAATGACATGATCTCGTCCTTTATTGTGGTTGTATAATAGTCCATTCAATAAGTTCTAACTTAAAATCTTTTAGTTAATCCTTACTTGTTTATTTATTGTATTTCTGGAAAAACTGATGTTGACATGAGGTATAGATGATTCTCTTCTGGAAGGAGTTGATCCAATATTCAGTACAAAATAGTTATATACTATGTTTGTGCATTTACTTTCCATTATTATTTCTACTTTTGAATTAGTATGTAGGTTTTAGATAATATTTATGTAATCAGTAAATTTTTTCAGCTCTATGGAAAAATCCAACCACATCCCAAATATACTGACAACGGGTATTCAGAAAGTTCATATGTTTTTTTTCTACACAATAAGATACATATCTTCATTATATTTCCTTTTTTTATTGTTTGTTGTTTTGTTCCTGAATTCTCATTTGTTTCTGTATGATCGAAATTATTTTCAATTTTAATTCAGGATCCAAAGTGATGAACCAGCTTGATATTGTTAGGTTCAAACTTAGTGAGCTGTCTCTTAACTTACTGTTTTAATTATTGATACAAAATATTCATTGTTATTAGGTTCATAGCCTACCTTTGCAAATGTCACTGGTTTACTGAGGTTCTGGCAGTATTTTCTATTTCCAGTTAGTCATAGATCTTCAAGGGGAACAAGAATAAATGTTAACCATTTATTTATCCCTAGCCCTTCCCTTGATTCATCTGTTTGCCACTAGGTTTTGATTTTTTTCTTCTGCAGATTTTCATTAATAATATTTTTTAAACTTTCAATTTAAATCCCCTTTACTTTTATTATTTGTGGAAATTTGGGTGGAATATTTTGAGAATGAAAATTTTAATAATTGTTATTTAATTTAAATTAATTTTTGGAAGAGAATCACATTTTAAGAGACAGCCAAGCATTAAACATCTCATAAGAAGTAGTTTTAGATTATGAGAGCATGACCTGGAGGTGACTATAGGTATTTACATTGATTTGATGAAAATGTAGTTTTTAGAGATGACTTTAAAAATATGAAATATTACTTGCTAGTACTATTGAGGCTTAGTTACTCCCATAAAAATGATTGTTATAATTGAGAAAATGTGATTACAGACATAAGTTAAGTCTTTTTTTAAAAAAAATTCATTTATTTATTCATGAGAGGTACACGGAGAGAGCAGAGACACAGCAGAGGGAGAATCAGGCTCCATGTAGGGAGCCCGACGTGGGACTCAATCCCCGGTCCCCAGGATCATGCCCTGGGCGTGAAGGCAGGCACTAAACCACTGAGCTACCCGAGAATCCCGTCTTTTCACTTAAAAATACCACTGGCTTTAAAAGGACAAGGAAGTCAAATTTCTATAAATGAGTAGAATAGATAATACACTTTCAGCTGCATTCTCTGCAATGTTCCATAAATTGAAAATATATAGACTCTGAAGTCACAAGATAGTCTTGTGGGAATCCTGAGTCATCTGCCTGCTGGCTCTATGATCATTTCAACATCATTTAATTCCTTAATTTCAATGAACTTTTCTGCAAAATGGGTACTTTAATCAATTTTACTGCACAGGATTATTTTCTCAAATGACAATGTGAAAACATTTCTAAACAGTATGTTGCTGTGTAACTACTTATACTGTGTCAACTATGTATCAGGATAACAAATGACCCTTTCATTCAAGCCAATTTTTATTCACATATGTAGTTACTTTTTAAATAATAGGCATTGAAGTGGAAAACAAAATAAGCCTATTGTAAATTAATGAAAATGAGCTCTCTACCTTCTATAGGCCTTCTCTAATTCCTTTAATCTTAGACTGGCTAGTTCTAACCTGTTGCCTTCACCACCCTGATTTGTCATTGTCATTCTCCTTGTGACACCTTCATGTGTCATTTAAGTCATATACTTTAATGGGTTAAGAACAAAGTGATTTAGTGGAGGGGAGTAAAGAACAAATGGAATTGCTGAGCCCTCTGTAATCAAATTTGGTATTTCTCATCCTTTCCAAAGTGACATCCCACTCTTACATTATTTTTAAAAGATTATCGTTATAGACATTCTGTTCTATAATCATGAACAGATACTTTTAAATAATAAATTTAGTGATTTTAGTCACAATAAGTTTTATCGCTATAAGCTATAAATACTTTTAAAATATGATGTTCAGCACCTGGGTGTCTTAGACAGTTAAGTGACTGACTCTTGTATTCAGCTTAGCTCATGATCCTGGGACAGAGCCCCGTGAAAGGCTCCATGCTCAGTGGGGAGTCAGCTTGAGGATTCTCTCTCTCTCTCCCCCCCCACCCCCCGCCCTTTCCCTGGCTCACACACACTCTTTCTCTAAAATAAATAAACAGATCTTAAAGAAAAATCATGTGACATATTGTATAGGTCAGGCATGTAATTTTTAATGCTGAACTTTTGCTGGATTCCAGATGCTCTCCACTGCTGAATGTGTGTCCTTTGCACCAGACAAGCTCACAGGGGTCTTGTAGAAAGATGCTTATCGCCACAATCAATCTTCTTAAAAGGTGGTTTCTAAACCTGGTTTGTATTCAGAATCATTTGAAAATCTTAGTAAAATGCAGAACCTCACATTTTACATCCTAGAGACTCTGTGCCAGTGAATCTGAGGAAAAACCTACTCCTCTATCTGTTTTCAGCTCTATATGATTCCAAATTGGATCCAGCTTGGGCATCACTAGACTAGACTGAGTATCCATCTCTGACATTCATTCTAACCTTAACCTAATATTCAACGACCATCCTAGTCTACCAAAACTGCTTTTACTAAGTAATCTCCTGGCCGCTCAGATCACATTTCCTTATCAGTTCAACAAACATTCATTGAGAAATGGTTATGGGTCAAGCATTATGTTATGTACTTTAGATAGAATAGTAAGCAAAAGGAGGTTTTCGTTTTCATTTTTGTCTTCAGGGAGTATTTGACACAGAGGTCTATACGTCTTTTTGAAATTTTCTCTTTCTCTCTTGCTTCCATGATACCTTTCTCTCCTTTGTCAGATTGATCACATTTAAACTCTTTGTTGGCCTCTGATAAATGAAAGTATGATAAGCCAAAAGAAAGAGAGAGAGAAAGAGATAGATAGATGATAGAAGAAACTGGATAATGTAACTAGTAGGTTTACAGAAATGTGTAGATGGAGATTTTGAGATACTGAGATGACTTTATATGAGCTAAAAATGATCCAATTTTCATGATATATTTTGTAATATGATTATATTTCATTAGCTCTTTATGTTAAATTTAGACTATACACAGAGATGGTAAGTGCAAGGTTCAAAACAGAAATTAATGAAGAAGCATATCTATTTATTGATATTTAGTACATGAATGATGATTATGTTTTTAGTTCCTTTTGATTATTTTCTAGTTTTCATTTTTAAAAAATTTTTTTTTTATTTTCTAGTTTTCAATGAGGAATACCTTTCTGAGACAATCTGAAAGAAAAAAAAAGATAACTTTCACACATATGTATTATGCTACGAAATTTAATGAGATGGTTTGTACATTGAGAGACTATCATTCTTACATTTTTATAAATATTTGAAGGAAGGATGATTAAGCATGTCCATATTAATTTGCACTATATTGTTTGACTTTTTATCCTTTCAAAGATGTATAGGAAACATTAATGTAAAGTTTATTATTTGGCAATTATAAGTGATATGTAAGTACTAATAATGACACTTCAGTGATCTCTTGTTTTCTTTTTTCTTTTTCATTTTTTTTAAAAGATTTTATTTATTTATGAGAGACACAGAGAGAGAGGCAGAGACACAGGCAGAGGGAGAAGCAGGCTCCATGCCGGGAGCCCAACATGGGACTTGATCCCGGGTCTCCAGGATCACGCCCTGAGCTGAAGGTGGCCCTAAGCCGCTGAGCCACCCGGGCTGCATCATCTCTTGTTTTAAACTGCAATTTCTGGCTTTATTGAATTGTTGATACTCCCCTTTCTGTCAAGTTTGTATCCTTTAGGGGAAGATCCAAAATCTATTTCCATTTCTTGCAGGGTATGACCAAGAATCATTCCAGTTGAAAAGGCTTCTCTACCCATGTCTTACACTCCTAATAGTTTTTTTCTCCTAAATTAAGAATTCTAGATTGGTTGCTAGCTTTACTGTGGCAATCTTGTCAGAATGAAAAAGTTACAGCTTTCATTTCTCTTCGCAGTTTCCTTAACATAATTTATGTTTAAGTGGTTAGATATGGGGTAGAATAAAGGCATGGGGAGTGAAGTTTCCTTCCCTTTTAAATCCACAAAGGAAAGACCAGAATATTCTTTGAGATTTCTGACAATCTAATAAAGAAAGGCTACTTAATTGATTAATTTTTAGTATTCATCACCCCCTAAAACTTCTCTACTCTTTTCCCATCTCCTCCCTTTACAAAAGAATTTACCATCAGCTTTTTTTTTTAAATTTATTTATTTATTCATGAGAGACACAGACTGAGAGAGAGAGAGAGAGGCAGAAACACAGGCAGAGGGAGAAGCAGGCTCCATGCAGGGAGCCAGATGCGGAACTCGATCCCAGGACTCTAGGATCATGCCCTGGGCCGAAGGCAGGCGCCAAACCGCTGAGCCACCCAGGGATCCCCTACCATCAGCTTTGTAAACTTTAATCTTAAATATGAACTGGCAGGTGGTAGATATCTAACTTTTGGGGAGAAATTCCAACATAAAGAAACCAAATAAATAAACCTCTTTGAAGGTATTAGTTGTTTTTTTGTTTGTTTGTTTAAAATCTGCTTTAATTGTATTTCCATGAATTCCAAGAACAGCATCACAACTAATGTTTAAAAAAAAAAAAAAAAAAAAAGGAAGAGAGGGACACCTGAACATGTAAAAAGAAAAAATGGATCCACAGTGAAAATAATGTATATTGGTACTAAACTTCAGTTACTGGACTCTGTGAAGGGAATAGCCTTCTTCTAAGTAGTTATTCGCTTGGATTTTATTGTGAGAAAAAAGATTTTTTTTCCCTTGAAACTTGAGAGAAGCTGTGCTACTATTGTTAACTATTACTGAAACTATACCAGAAAGAGAAGTAAAATTTCCTGAATTAGTTCTAGATATACAATAAGACGTTATATATTTATAACATAAGAATAGGATATTATGCAAAAGAGTGACTTGAAAACTAGAAAGAACTTCTAGAAATCAAAAATATGATAGCAGAGGTTTAAAAAATCAGAAGAAAGAGTGGAAGCTAAAGCTTATAAAGTATCTCAGGTGTAAAACCAAAAAAGGTGGAGATGATCTTAATAAAGTAAAAGACTAAGAAAGAGGAATTGAGATTCAAACACTGGGACCCCAATTATTCAGCAAGGTGGCAAAAGAACATTGAAAAAAAAAGGAAATACAGGAACATGAAAAATTATACAAACAAGAAAATAATCAAGTAGCAAATGTAGGTATATTAGAGACATGTGTAAGAAAGAAAATATATTTTGTTTAATTCTGTAGTGTGAGATACTTGTTTAGTTATAATAACAATATAGTGACTATTTTATAAACATTTAATATAGCATACTAAACCAGGAAGTTAGTAATGGGAGGAATAGAGGTAGTATAAGAGAAAATTTTCAACCTCCATAACAGGATGTCAAAAGCAAATGTCTATAATATTTATTTCAAGAAATAGTGGCAAAGATACATTTCTTAGATATACGGAGATAATGACATGACATTGGTTCGTCCCAGCCAGGAGAAGGACCTGAAATGAAATTGAGGGTTTCTATTTTTCTTTATGGGCTCTTAGTGCACTCTGATGAAAAAGAAGAAAACAAAACAAAACAAAAATAACACCTCTTTGAATGTATTAATCTAATAAAAAGTTTAAAGAAACAAAAAAAATAGCTCATTCTAGTTACTTATTGTATTTCTTCTTTTAGCTTCTTAAGAACATGCAATTAAGCAGAATGAGGATGGAGCACATGTCTACTGTGTTCTGCGATGTGCAAAGTCTGGGTAAAATAAATGCATTATGCATGCTACTTTATTTAATTTGGTGTCGAGGCCCTTTGTTGCTACTCCACTTTAAAATTTATGTTTCTTGTTATACATGGGAAGACTCTCTAGATAAAAATACGGAACTTCTCTTCTTGAGGGCCTGGGAATGACACTTTATGCAAGTCAGGAAGGAGAAGGAGAGGCTCCCTCAGGCTGGGAGCTGTTCCTCTCCTATAGGCGATGGGAAACATCTTTACAGAACCTCAGAACACCTTACCCAGTTGTTATGGTGCTTGAAATAGTCTGAGTTTTTTAGAACACAAGACTAAATCAAACGTAAATAAGGAAAAGGTACAGAATCATAACAGTTAGTATCTGCTAATTGGCAGGCACATCTGCTAATTAGGCATTTTATTTTTGTATAATCAAAAAATTTTGAGAGAAATGTTATAAATCCTCACCCTACAGATGAAGATCTTTTTTTTTTTTCAGATGAAGATCTTAAGTGATTTTCCAAAAGGTATTAGAGATGAGACAAAGGTTCAGATTTGTTTGACTAAAATCACTTTTTATTCTATCTTGTTAACAACCTAGATATACTATAACAGAAATACTTTCAGAAAAATATAAATAATTTAATGTTCACTAACAAATTTTTTTTTTTGCATTATTATTGCCTAAAAGTGTGTGAGTGATTTAGCTGTTTGGATTGGTTAAGCCCTTAAGTTCTGGAGTGTGTTTCCTTTCACCAGTATGATGGCATTATATAGGAAGAGAGGATTTCATGAGGTCTCAACATGAAATAAATTTGATCTGCGAAGACAGAATGTTATTTCATCTTCAGTTCTTTCAGCTCTTATGATCGAAAGAAACATGGCAGAAATCACCGTCTAGATAGTCTGTAAGTTTTACTAACGTCCTTAGGGAAAAAAGTAGGAGACTTAAGCTCAAAAGCTAAAGGCAAGTATTAAGATAGAACTTAGTAAAATTATTTTGTAAACATTTTATATTTTAGAGTTATTGTCTATTCCCTGCAATTTCAGCAGTGATCTTTTTATGTTTTTTGAAAATATAATGATTTCAACAAGAAATTCAGTAACTGATGCTACTTTGTGGCATGTATGGATTTCGGAAAGAAAGAGCTTGTGAAAGAGGTAAGCAAATCAATGCAATTTGAAGAATGACAGCTTAAAATCTTTCCCTGTCTCTTCCCATCTTCTGTGCCAACAAGCAGTGGAGTGACTTGGAGACAGACAGACAGACAGACAGACATCGGAGGTACCAAGTATTCCATACACTGCAAACCAGCTAGGGAATAATAGAGTATCAGCAAGTAGGATCTTCCTCCCTCCCTCCCTCCCTGGCTCTTTCTCTTTCCCTTTCCATTTGTCTACGAGAGTAATGTGGGGCGTGTTGTTTGCCAGGTACAGAGCCATCGTCAACCCCATGGACATGCAGACGTCCGGGGCGGTGCTGTGCACCTGCGCGAAGGCGGTGGGCATCTGGGTGCTCTCGGTGCTGCTGGCCGTTCCCGAAGCCGTGTTTTCCGAAGTGAAGCGCATTGATAGTTTGGAAAATGGCAACTTCACGGCGTGTATACCCTACCCTCAGACGGATGAATTACACCCAAAGATTCACTCAGTGCTCATCTTCTTGGTTTATTTCCTCATACCACTGGCTATTATTAGCGTTTATTATTATCATATTGCAAAGACCTTAATTAAAAGTGCACATAATCTTCCCGGAGAATACAATGAACATACTAAAAAACAGGTAGGCTTGGCAGGTGTGTGTGTGTGTGTGTGTGTTCGGGGTGTGGGGGTCAGATGCAGTCACTGCTACTTTCTGTTCCATTTCTTGGATTCTCAGTACCATGAAAGATTAGAAAAGAGCCACAGGGCACTGGGATTTGCATTTAGCCCGAACTGGAAGGGACATTGTGTTGGGAGGAGGAGGGGAGAGCATCTCTGTAGAGGTCTACTGAGGTTCCCCTTACCTGCCATCTGGGCCTGGGCTGTTAAAATTTAATATCTTTGAAAGCATTTCCTTACCTGCCAATGTTAGTGCAAAAACAACATAATAAGCCAGAAAATCATCACATTTTAAGAATAAGTTTATTTAATTATTGTCTCTTCTCCCATTAGCCCAATAAGGATGACAAAGTCTGAGACAAAGACCATCAGGAAAGACTGTAGGACATGGTCTGGGAACTGGGGGTGCAGTTTGTGTAGGATGCCAGAATTGTCTAAATATGTAGCATCATTGAAACAAAAAAAAAAAAATCCAAGTCATAGGCTCACTGTACTTTTTCCTTTGCCCTGTAATCCAATCTGTATCTCAGTTTGGGTATTTGACTTTTTGCTTTGGTTTCTAAAACTGAGTTTCTTTTACCCTCCCACCTCCACTTTTGTTTTTTTAAATGGCATTAGTTCTGCTTGTTTTTGTGAATTTTTCTATTGGGACTTACAGACTCTGACTTGGTAATTGGGCTTGATATCTGCTAAGAAGTAATCTCAACGCCAACAGCCAGTCTGTGCATTTGAGTCTCCAAGTATAGACTGCCATGAAATTCTTGCACCCATGCTCCACCTGCTAGGGTAGACAATGCTTCATAATATAAATTTCACAATTGAGTTCCTAAATATTGCCATCTTACTTAACTCATGCCACTAGAATACATCTGGAGTACCACATTTTGCTTTCCTCCTCTTTGCTGCACTTTTATTTGCTTCCCCCAACACTGTTCACGACTACCACCCAACATCAGATCCGTCTTAATTGGAAACCTTTCCAGTTTTCTTTGGCATGTTCTGGTTAATTATCAATAGTTTTAGCTCTGAAAATATCATTCTGCTTACTATCAGTATCTTTTGATAAATTAAGTTTTCACACTCATGTTGCCTTATTTAAACATTTAAGCAAATAAGACAAATATGAGCTAAACCTTGAACTTTAGATGTTAGAAAAATAATTTTTAGACTAAATTTTGAATTTTCTCTATCACATTTCTGAAGGCTTTCTTATAAAACAGCAAATACCATATATAAAGTTTATGAAAAGAAAAAAATGTATTTTTATTTTTAAAGGTAATCTAACATAGTAAATACTTACAGATTTGATAGTCAATCAGTGATTTTGATTTATGTGAGCCAGAACTTCAAATCTCAGGTTTTGTGTTTTTGTTTGTGTGTGTAATAAGGATTTAAAAAGTCATGCTCTATTTCAATTTCCCTGATTTAAAAAAGAATCTAATCTTGAATTTATTATGTGGTTCATTAAGTCAGTGGATTTGATACAAACAGAAAAGATTTATATTTAAAGTGAACACAGTAAGACTGTAAGCAACAAGAAAGTAGTTAAAAATAAGAGAATTTTTTAGGTCACAGTTTTAACATGAAGATATAGCCATTTATTAATAGTTTATCATCTAGTCTTGTATAGGCTGTCAAATATTTTTAGATGAAAGAGTATAGTGACCAAAATAGGATTTGTCAAACTCTTGAAATCATCACTTTGTTGAAGAAAATAATTTTTGTATTTTTGGCTGCATTTGTATGCCATGGTAAGTTTTAATCTTTTTGCACCATGTTGTCTCACATGAGGATGGTTCCAGTTTCATTTTAACTGATGGGACTATTTCCTTGTACTTGCAGATGGAAACACGGAAACGCCTGGCGAAAATTGTGCTGGTCTTTGTGGGCTGCTTTGTCTTCTGTTGGTTTCCAAATCACATTCTCTACATGTATAGGTCTTTCAATTATAATGAGATTGACCCATCTCTAGGCCACATGATTGTCACCTTGGTTGCCAGGGTTCTGAGCTTTTGCAATTCTTGTGTCAATCCATTTGCTCTTTATCTACTCAGTGAAAGCTTCAGGAGGCATTTCAATAGCCAGCTCTGCTGTGGGAGGAAGTCCTATGGAGAGAGATCAACCAGCTACCTTCACAGCTCTTCTGCAGTGCCTATGACATCTCTGAAAAGCAGTGCTAAGAACATGATGACCAATTCAGTTTTATTAAATGGGCACAGCATGAAGCAGGAAATGGCATTGTGATTTAGCCCTTCTACTTACAACTTACTACATGGAAAGAATTTACTCACCTTACTATCTATTGAGCAGAGCAGAAAGAAGCAATTTCCTCATTCTTACTATTGCTTAGCTAATTCATCAGGTGATTTCATGATTGACTCAGAAAAGGCAAGACAAACAGCTAGCATTCTTCTCTGAACAGGATTTTAAATTACATTGAAAAATATATGTCTCACATTAAAAGTCATCCAAGATGCCATTTTATATGTGTATAAATTAATATTGTTTCAGGATTTAAGCTGTTGTTAGAGACAACTCTAATGTATTTATCTTAAATTTGTTTTATCTTGAAGCATGAAATGAATTCCTATATTGACTTGATGATTCAGTGAGGGTAATATTCAAACTCTCATTATTTGAAATACAAGTCATATTTTCCTGGTGAATTTTATTCATAAGCAGTGCATGTATTTATCTCTTTTGTTTAAGTAAAATAGAGAATTCAAAAGGTAGAGCTTAATCACAAGTCAATAATATTTATTGTGAATCTTTGCATGATTAATCATAATTTATAGAGACAGCTTATGTCTGTAACTTTTAGGTGTGTGATTAAAAGGAATGATAACATTCGATTATGAATAGTAAAATAGATACCATATGAATATGATCGATTTTCATTATGAATGTAAAATAGGTATCATATGCCTCGAAACTGTGGCTTAGAAAATGGCATAGCCATTTTCATATACATTGCTGAGTCTCTGAACATTTAGATGAATCTGTATAGATATGATGATTAGTGTAATTCTGGTGAGTTCAATCATTTACTCATTCTCTCTTGCAACAGCCACCTGATAAGTGTATGAAATCTCATTTAGGCAAGTTTTCTCTGCATAGTACCACAGTTTTTTCTGAATAAATATTTTAAATATTTTACCAAAATGTAAACATGGTCTTGATTAAATTCTAAACACTACCCCTTCTTAGATATGTATCAGTAAGTCTAACATTTGAATTAATATATTTCACACTATTTCTCTTTCTAACTTTGCCAAGTGGAAAACTCTATTAATATAGTAAGCTCTTTCTTAAACACCCCTAAGCCATACTATTTAAGATATGAAATATTCAATCATATGTAGCAATGAGAAAAATAAACACAAGCAAATTGTCTATGATAGTTGATAATAATGATAATGAACATTAATCAAGTGTTTTCCCTATTCTAGGCATAATCATAAAACTTTATCTTTTTTATTTATCAAATTTAATACTCAGTATAAACCCTAAGGTGAAAAATAGAAAGATCCATTTTTGGTAGGGCATGAAGTTACACAATTTGAGGAATATCTCTATTAGAAAAATACACAATTTTGCAAATTTTACTCAATTATACCCAACCATATAAACACATTGCCAGGGCACAAACTTAAGCTTTATTCACTTCATGGTAAATTCATTTCTGAAATGTGTCCTATTATTATCTTTATTTTATAGACTAGAAAATTGAAACAGAAATATTAAGAAAGTTAAAGAGAATTTACATAGCCTTGTGGAAAATGTGAGACCTAAAACCAGATGCTTCACCATGGTACATGTACATGTACCCACTATTCCATCACAACTCAGTTGTAACTCTCTTCTATCTTGATTAGTTGTCCTAAATGCAAAAGTTGTTGATCTACTCATCGGAAAGGTGCAAAATCCTATACACAAATTTTACATGGACTCTGAGTGTCTTTAAATCTTTTAAGCCTCATCTATTAAAATCTAAAGAACCAATGGTAATCCTTGGTCCATGTGGAAACTCTCTCCTTGCTAGTATTAAGATGATGGTAGAAGGTTATATAAGAGTATTGCAAGGTATATGCAAATCATATATGCAAATATACCTTGCAAGATTCTTTTAATTTCTCACATATTCTCTCACATATATTACAAAGTATATATGCTATATATATACTTGTATGAAACTATATGTGTATATACAAAACTAAAGGGATATACAAACATCTTAGTTACAGAGTCCTGAGAATTTAAAATTTATGAAATAATGTTTTTATATAATCTGTTATTGATTTACTTTTTGGGAATGAAAAACATTTTTTCATGAGATATTTTAGATAAAATTTTTATTTATACTTATTTTGTTTAAGTATTTTATTCATGAGAGACACAGAGAGAGAGGGAGGGAGAGATACAGGCAGAAGGAGAAGCAGTCTCCACACAGGGAGCCCAATGTGGGATTCGAACCCGGGTCTCCAGGATCATACCTTGGGCCAAAGGCGGCGCCAAACCGCTGGGCCAAGGGGGCTGCCCACTTTTCCTCTTTTAAACAAAGAATTTTAACAATAGCCACATGTCTGATTATATACTATTATCAATATTATCCAAATTTGTCTGCATTTTATTTTATCTTATTTATTAAGTTTTTATTTTATTTGCTACATTTAAACATTTTCTTTCTGGTTGCTATTAATACTGAAAGTCAGACTTTCTCTTAATGTTGATCTCTGAAGTTCGGAGACTCTGTCAATTCTTAGAACCCTGTTCATAAATTAAGCTTACCACGTGGGCTTACTTGAAGATTACCTGGGCAAACTTTGTTTTGAATCAGGCTGTTACACTCTGCTGCTGGGTTATAATTCTAATTCACTCACTAACCATAATGATTTCTCATTTTCAAGAAGTCCTTTTCTCAAATATATTCTTTGGACTAGATACCTGAGAATTAATATATTAGCATATATTCTATGTACAGCATGGTGAAGGCAAATATTTAATATTTACTTTTATCATATACTTTTCAAGTCAAACAAAACTTCGTGTCTAATACACACATACATACTCTCTCACACAAATGAGATTTAATTCATATTAAAGAAGATCTCAAGGTTTGGCATTGGTTAGATTTTATATTTTTGGTTTATTTATACATGCTTCACATACTTAATTTTTGAGTTATTTATGTTTATTTCTCAGCATTTGAAGACTTTTTATTACCAGAGAGTGAAAATAAAAGAAGCAAACTTTAATTTTTTAAAATTTATTTTTTAAAGATTTTATTTATTCATTCATGAGAGACACAGAGAGAGAGGCAGAGACATAGGCAGTAGGAGAAGCAGTCTCCCTGCGGGGAGACTGATGCAAGACTTGATCCCAGGATCCCTGGATTATGACGTGACTCCAAGACAGATGCTCAATCACTGAGCCACTCAGGCATCCCACTAAGCCCTAAATTTATCTATGAAATCAAACTAAAGAAGGAAATCTAATTATGCATATTAGTCAGAAGTGGAACAAAAATGCGAAATTTCGAATCTGTTAAAATAAGCAGAATGAAACAGACTTTTGAAAAGGTAATAAATTTCCTGATTTATATAATTTCATCTAGTCATATCTTAATTGAAGGTAATATTAGGAAAAAATTATATGTAGTGTGGTAAAATCTATCATAATGGAGGCAAATTCCAACCAATTATGATTTTTCATGTAGATAAATGTCTTTTATGTTAATCTCTTCTTTAAACCAGGTGTATTTCAAAAGAAAAACAACATGACAGGATCTTTGCAGTCAATCTCTGTGACCAGAGAATGCTCTCTTTTAATCATCTTGTCTGTAAAGTGGGTTAACAGTATTGTAAGGGTTAAATTGGGTGATGCATGTAGAGTACTCACACAATTCCTGGCATAATAGTAAGTATTCAATAAGAGTAGCTTCTATGATTGTATTTAAAAGTTATCTTTCCTCATATAGTAAAGTAACGCAATTTACGAAAACTTTACTATGTGCCAGATCCTGTATTTTACAGGAATGCCTTGTAAGGCAGGCATTATTCTGATTCCTGTTCTATGGGTGAGGAAACTGGAGGTTAATAAGCAAGCAGACAAAATGGAAGAGATTGGTGAACTCTCCTCTATCAGACTTTAAACTCATATATGCTATTGATGGTCAATTCTGCCAAGAATCTGGAATTTGGTTAATTTATTGGAAGATAGAAATAGGCATGAAACATTTTCTGGAATGTAGAAGTTACTTGATGATGAAGGACAAAAACACATGGATCTTTGAGTTTTACTTCATCATTCTAGGGTAAGAATAATGGCTTAAATTCAGGGTCACCCATATAAATACTTTTTTTTCTTTTGTTTTTAAGATTTTATTTATTCATGAAAGACACAGCCAGAGGGGCAGACATATAGACAGAGGAAGAAGTAGGCTCCCAGTGGGGAGCCAGATGGCAGGACTCTATCCCAGGACCCCGGATCACAACCTGAGCTGAAGGTAGATGCTTATCCACTGAGCCACCCAGGCATCCCTTTTTTCTTTTTCTTTTTTTTAGAAAGAGAGAGAAAGAGATATAGAGAGAGAAAGAGCGATAAAGAGAGAGAAAGAACCTGGGAAAGAGGGCCAAAGGGAGAGGGAGAGAGAGGTTCTTTCTCTCTATCGCTCTTTCTCTCTCCCTATCTCTTTCTCTCTCTTTCTAAAAAGCAGGTTCTACACCTAGCGCAGAGACTGACATGGGACTCCATCTCACTACCTTGAGATCATGACCCAAGCAGAAATCAAGAGTGGGATGCTTAACCAATTGAGCCATCCGGGCACCCTCATATGATTATTTTTATAAAATAATTTCATATGTAAAAATATGTTTCTGTAATTTCTGCCCCCAGTTTCTTTCTCTATTTTGTTCATGCTACATAAAAAGAGGAGAAATAGTAATAATTAATGGAACTTATTTTTGATACCAAAACACATATCTTATTTGACTATCTGCTTGTTATAACATGTTCTAAATGCTTATATGATTGTATAGCACTGTAAAACCCGTAAAAATACTTAATGGATTTTGAACAAGTATAATTTTTCCATCGACTAATATTTCATACTGGCTTCAATGCACACACAGGAAATGTTTCCACTAAATTTCTGAGAAATGAAATGTTTCAACCATTAAGCCTCTCTTAAAATAGAATAAGTATGTGTATTTTGACTTTGAGTAGATTAATATTTGTGCACGTTTTCCTTAGACTTTTTCAAAGTAAGGGGCAAGGTGTAAGTAAATATGGTCAACCTTAGTGCAGAAAACCATTTTTTTTGGGTAAAGTTATAAAAGAATAACAAGAGTGCTAAAGAAAGCTTGGTTATAAGTGGATCTTTAATGATTATTGGAGGAAACATATTTACACACTGTGGTTACAGCATTTTACACCATTTTGTTTTCTAAATTATTTTACCAAGCTATCCCAAGAGCTCTATTTTTTCCATATGTTGTGTCTTACCAAAATTTCAAACAAGAAATTTTCTTATATGCAGAGCCAAGTCTTAATCTGTGCGGGTAATTTGTGTTTGAAGTACTGTAGAGCAAAATTTAACCAAGATTTTATTTCTGGTAACTAATTTTTCTTTTGGGCAGTAAACAGATAATAGTTACCCTTTATTCCTCAGAGTAGAATAATATAAATGGAACCCATTTATGGACCTAAAAAGTATTTTACAAAATACTCAATGGTATTTAGAACTATTTGAAAGGAAAAACCTATAATCACTTGAGGTATTTTGGCAATTGTACATAATCACATCTGAAAATCAAATACTAGAATGTTCTGACTGTTGTTTTCATATGCTGCAAAAATTTAATTGGAAACATGACTGTGCCTAGAACTTCTAACTTTCTGCTGAATAACAGAAATGTATCTTTTCATTTTGAGCATGTCGTATTTTACTGCCTCCTTCACACCAAAAAGTGTAAGCCCTCAGCAATATGACCCACTTTTCATCAGCACATTTATTTATAAAAGAGAGCATGTAAATACGATCCAATGAGAATGCAGAAGTAGGAGGAAAAAGCCTCACAAATCATTTTAAGATAACCCTATTGTCTCTATCAGACAAACTCATTCACCTAAGTTCATGGTTTTCAATGGGTAAAGGTTCTCCATGGAACAGCAAGGAAAGTTCGGTTAAACAACTATGTAGTATTTTGCAGATACTTAATAGAATTCAATAGGAAATTAAACTTAGTGTGCACTTCAGATGTATTTTAAAAACATAAATTTACCCAAATAACAAATTACCAAGAGCAGTGTTATTTCTCCTTAAGTGTTTAATCAAATAAATCTCTTGGACTCAGCAAGGACCACATAACAGTGCATGCTGGATTTCAGGTGTGCTTGATCTGCATTAGTTTTGTATTTCAGCCTAAGCTATAATAAGCTGTCTAGAGTATTTAAAAATCAGAAACTATTTGCCCTTTCCAGGTAGTTTGCCAAGAAGCATATCAAGGAAAGTTATCACGTTTAAATAGAATGATTTGCCACATCTCACTGCACAGGGCAGGTGGATACATTTTCTTTAGGAGAATTTATTAGTGAATAAAATCAAGAAATAGGGAATAAAGATAATTGTTTGAACACTGTTAATGCTTTTTGGTTCATTTTATGTTGGTCTCAATTTTAGAATGCCATATTGCCTTCTTTTTAATTAATAAAATAAGACTTCATAAAATTAGGGTGGAAGTTACAAACGCGAGGACAAAAATCACAATGTTCTACGGTCAGGTTCTACAATTTTCCTGGAATACTATTTTGGTTTCAAGCCTGATTCCACAAGCTCCACTCCATGACCCTGAGATCATGACCTGAGCTGAAACCAAGAGTCGGGCACTTAATAGACTGGTACCCCATAAATTGCCATTTTATATATAACTTCTTTTGAAAAAGCAGAAACTAGTATTTTTTGTTATCATTTTTATTTTAGCTAAAAATATTCATAGAGTAAGACGAAAATCAAAAATATAACTAATAGTGCTTACTCTGCTAGGTATTTTTCTTTATCTGGGAACATAGTCAAAATGTTTTATTTGATAGCTTTTATGTATTTCAAAGAGCATTCTTTCATATAAACATAGACTATATGCCATCTTTAATGCATTTTTATGAAAGTTCCAGAAAATTTAAAAAACTGCCCTTTATAATTGTGGTCAATAAATAATTCATAAAATGCCCACACTTGTGAAACAAATCAAGAGGACATTGTTTATTAACTTACAGTGAAGACTTTGAAGAGGATCCTAAAAATATCAGAAAGGGAGACAGAACATGAAGACTCCTAACTCTGGGAAACGAACTAGGGGTGGTGGAAGGGGAGGAGGGCAGGGGGTGGGGGTGAATGGATGACGGGCACTGAGGGGGGCACTTGACGGGATGAGCACTGGGTGTTATTCTGTATGTTGGCAAATTGAACACCAATAAAAAATAAATGTATTATTAAAAAAAAAGAAAATGTATTGGGAAAAAAAAGAAGAGGATCCTAAGACTTAGGCAGAATCAGCCAATTAAACTAGAGATGGGGTAGGTATGTGTTTGATTTGGAAGTTGCTATCTGAAGTTTGTGCATTAAGGGTAGTCTGATGGAAGAGGACTCATCATCAGTCACTAATAAAACAGAAGTAAGAATAAACTCTTTTTTGATAGAGTGGGAATGTTTCGGATCAAATGCAGAGTCATTTAAAATTGCCAAGCTAAAAAATTTCACAAAGCTCTGTTCAATTATCAGTATCCTAGGCTGAACAGCTTAACTTTTTGGGACTAAGGAAAGGAAGATTGCCACTAAGGCTGAGAAATAAAAGAGGAGAAAATGGGAGGGGTTATGGAGTCATTGTGAAGCTGGTTTTTCCAAGAGCAAGGGACTTGAGTGCTGGGCAGGCCTGAAGAGGGCAGTGGCTATAGTCCAGGTCTGCAAATTTCACTGTCTAGGTAGACATCTGTCCTGAACATTTCAAAGTCATCCCGAAGTTGGTGTATTTGAAGCTTACTCATTACTCCCAAACTTGATCCTTCTCTTTTCAAACTTGATCCTTTTTTTTTTTTCTGTTGTATCCTGGTAAATATCATGACTTCCCCCCTTATAGAAGGAAAATAAACCCAGGACTGTCATTCTTAATTTTTTTTCCCACTTCTCCATGTCCAATCCATCAGAACTCCTGCTGATTTTACTTCTAAAGTGTATCTTGAGTCTTTCACTCTCCTTGTTCAACTCTCATACTGTAAACAACCATTCTTTTTTGCCTAGATGAATGCAGTAAGATCTTAACTCGCTGCCCTGTTTCACTAGTCCCCACTTAAATCATTCTCCACACTGCAAACAGAAATCATGACACATTTAGATCATGTCACACCTTGGCTTTCTAATACATTTAGAATAAGTTAAAAATTCCTTGCTTGGGCTCCATAATCTGTCTCCTGACTACCTTTTTAAATTCATTTCTTACTTAGCTCACTGAACTATAGCCTCACTGGCCCTCATTTGTGCTCCTACAGCACACAGACAACTTCCCATGTAAATGCCTTTGTACTTGTGCCTTCTGTCTAGAACTCTTTCTGAGATATTCATGTGGCTGACTCTTGTCAGAGAGGCAATCTGTGGTCAAAAATTTATAGTAGCCACTATCAAATTTTCTATCACATTTCTTTGTCCTTATTTATTTTCCTATAGTACTTACCTTGCTTCTTTTCTTTACTTGTTTGTATACTCTTTCTCCTTCATCTCAAGTAAAAGTCCTATAAAAGCGGCCACTTATGGATACACTTGATGTATCCCCAAGACTTAAATCAATTCTTGGAACGTAGTTTAATGTAGTTAGTATTCACCAACTAACAGTAGGCTGAGTAAATGAAGGTTTGAATGGTGCTGGGCTACAAAAAAAAACATAGATTTCCCCATATCAAGTGCTGATAGAACTTTATAGTTTTGTCTTTGGCATCACAAAGCTCAGAATTTCTTGCAAAATATCATTTGGATTATATATTTCAGTGAAAAATGCCAAAGGCATAAAAGAAAACTGGAATATTTTTCCTGAAAGCCATGTGGGATGCTCATGTCTTTAGAATTTACCTCAATGTTAAATGGTTTAAAGTGAAAAGAAAGCTCACAGTCAGTTATCAGGAAATAACTCTTTGTGTACCCCAAGAATCCTTCTTGCAGATGAAAGCAGCCACTTTGTGATGTAGGGACCATACTCTACTCTATCTGGATAGTAATCCACTGACTCCCATTATATCTTCATGAAAACTTTCTTCCCTTTTTAGGAACTTATAACTAAAAACTGACTGCATTCTATTTTGTTTGATGGTTCCACTGAATGAGAAATTTTTTTAAGAGTCATTGCGTGATATTATCTTAGATTATATTATTAACACTATACATAGTACAGGTAAATTAGTTTTTTAAAATAATGTATAAAATTTATGAAATGACTGTGAAATATTTTCTAATTTAAATACACATGGTTGGATACAGTCAACTGATTAGAATACAAATACCAGAGACTTTGGGTCAGGTAAGGGCATTTGCTATTGTGAATGTTTGCTTTTTTGATCTAGTCCTTGAATTAAAAATTCTGAACTTCTGAAAGCTGTAAATTCCATAGTTTGTATGAATAACCAATCTTCTATCCACCCACATTTGGTTCTTTTATTCATTGAGATGCCTGGTTCCTAAAAAGACTGAGTATAATTGAGTAACAGCACTGAGAAAGGCTAGAATTGAAATTCTTTTTTTTTCTTCAGCTGGGTGCCAGATATTCTGTTGATCAAGAGAGACTATTTCATTAACTTCTAGAAAATACAGGTGAAAATAAACATGGATGGTGTTTTTTCTTTTTTATCTTCTTATGCTTAGTAATAAAAACAAAAATAAAGTTGCCCAGAATCATACACTGGTAAAACACTAGTAAGGGGGAAAATTATCAACCTTGGGATAAATGTGAAGTCTAAAATCTCAAGATAGACAGGGACTGTCCTTTGCTGGTCTAATGTAGATTCTGATCCTACTTCCTATCTCTAAATTTTGCATAGTAAAATGGCATTTAAACTGTAGATATGATGAGAAAGCTTGAGTATGGTAGCTTTCTATAGATTCATTCTATTAGCTTCATTAGAATCATAATCTGTGTCAAAGCTTTATCTGGGTGTAAAATGACATCTAAACTACTAGTAAGACAATTGTGGTATTTTATCTTGAACATCTCCATGAGAAACAACCATACAGCTATATATTACCAAATTTTCCTCCCCTTCCCCCACCTTTTTTTTTTTTTTTTTTTTGTAATGATTCAACTTAGAGATGAACCAACTTTTATTTTGGTAAACTTAAGGTTAAGCTTCCAAGAGATTTTTGCACTTTATTGTGATAACTACTCAACAGACCCAAATAGTAAGAAAGGCGTGTACAAACTATACAATTTAAGTCTATAAAACTCCTGTAAACGAGTTATTCTGAACAGTGGTCTATTGTGACTATTTGTATTTGATGGCATTGATTTTAATCTCACAGTTCTGAGATGATTGGGCCCCAACCAGATGGAAAATCACTGGTCTCCAGGATTTTGAGATCTCTCGCTGCCTGAGATCGGGTCTTATGGTAATTCTCTTTGCCTGAACTTGTGGAGAGAAAACCTTAAACTATATTGATTTGATCGCTTTTTTCTTTTCTTTTCTTTTCTTTTCTTTTCTTTTCTTTTCTTTTCTTTTCTTTTCTTTTTTTCTTTTCTTTTCTTTCTTTTCTTTTTTTTTCTTTTTTGGTGGGAGGTTATAGCAACATCCTTAGATTTGTGTTTTCTACATGAAATAGCATAAAAATTTCATTTCAGCAAATATTTGTGTAGCAAAAAGTATATAATGTGTGCTCTATTTGGTCCAGGTAATATGTAAATAAAACAGACATGATCAGAGACATCTTAACTGTCAGCAACTGACCATGGTTAACTCAAGCAGAAGGGAAATCTTGGGGAAGGATATTAAAATTTCCCCCAAATTAATGAAAAGTAGAAAACTAGGAAAGACCAAATAATTTTTACTGAATAGTCAAATAGCTAAAGTGTCGGTCTTCAGGGCCTTACAAGAAAGTGTGGGAGAAAAACAATAGCCAAGAAAACAAAAAATATCAATATATAATTATAATGTGATGCTTGTGCTTAGAAATAGAGGGCTGAGAATAATGATGTCTGGGTGAGAATAGGAAAAAAAAAACCTCTGATGTTTGATTGGAGAGGAAGGATGAAAAGAAGGCTTCCCAAATGCTTGTTTTAAAAATTATTTTATTATTAATATTATTTTATTGGATCATTCTACCTGAAGGAGATCTGACTGATACCCAGTGGTGGGTCTGAAGGGCAATGGTGATTAGGGAAGGATTCCAGATAGAGGAAATAGCGCTTGTAAGTCATCTCGGCAGAAAGAAAACCAGGATTGAGGTGCCTGGGTGGCTCAGTTTGTTGAGTCTCTGCCTCTTGGTTTTGGCTCAGGCCATGATCTCCAGGGTTGTGAGATCAAGCCCCATGTGGGGCTCTGGCTCAGTGGAGAGTCTGCTTGAGACTTTTTCTCCTTCTCCCTCTGCCCCTCCCCCTGCTCATACACTCTCTTTCTCTAAAATAAAATAAATAAAGTATTTTTTTAAAAAAAGGAAAAAAACCAGCTTTATTTGATGGGCTAAAGGAGACCAGTGTGGCTGCAGCTAAGTGGGTGAGGGAGAGGGTAAACCGAGATGAGGCTTGGGAGGTAGGCAGTGGTCTTGACCCCAGACTTTTGGAATCTATTTGAGGGGAAATTGGAAGTTTTAACCAAGCCAATGTATATTTATTATTTCTATTTATTAAAGATGATTTTGGCTGCTGCACAGAAGATAGATCAGAGAGAAGCTGGGAGATGAGCAGTGTTACACATGACAGTGACCAATGTTGTCACTGATGTGACAATGTGTATTGGGGATATAGACATTCAAGATATAGATGAGAATATGCATGCAAGGAATTACTGATGGATTATAGACTGATTTTAGTAGAGTGACTTTCAGTTCTTGAGTGGAGAACGTTCACTTATGTGCATGATATCTATATTATTCCAGATTCTTTTGATTCCAAATGACCAAAATCTACTTAAAATTAGATTAAGGAAAAAAAAAGAATTTATTGGCTGGTATGGCTGGGAGATAAAAGTGGATTAGGGCCATTAGCAAAACTGTGTCCAAGTCCTAGATTATTTTTGAATATATCATCATCCTCTTATCTCTGTTTATTTTCCTCTTTTTAAGAAATATGTTACTCTCTCTTCTTCAAGCTTCAGGGCACATCACATGATCGCAGGGGGCACCAGGTTAAAAACATCAGAGGAATTAGAAAAACTTCCTCATTCACAATCTGCATTTTGCGTTTCTGAGAAGGATTCTAATAAGCCCTTCTTGGGTGTCCTGTGCAGCAGTAGGAAGCATTAGGTCTAGGGTTTGGTGCATATGCTTCCTTCTTAGGGAGCAGTGGCTATTACCCTGTGGAGGTGTGAGGGAAAACTTACACTGTGTACCAAAACAAATAACAAACAAAAAAAGCCAGGGCGATCCACTGCAACTATATGGAACAACCTGTGGAAAGACAAAAAACAGCATTTGATATGCAGGAGCTGGCCTGGATTCAAGCAAGACCCTTAATGTTCTTTTGTCCAATATTAACAATTTTGAAGAACATAAACATCCATTAGGCTATGCTGTGACCATGATGGATCAAAAAATAATATCACCATGTAGTCATATCTGAACACAGATATAATATGTTCATTGTCCAAGCCACAGAGATAAAATATGTGCATTGCCCCCAAGCTATCCTGGCTAACTGAGTAACTATTGCTTCTTTACCAATTACAGTGTTAGAATGAGTTGTTTATTACGACATCAAATCATAGAATTACCCTTGCCTCCTGAGAACATCTAATCTAGATCCCAGTCCTGCTTTCTTAGATCTTCTTCCCAAATCATCTAACATAGATGTAAATCTGTAATAAGTCCTCCCTAATACTTCCTTACTGAGGTACCCTATGGGTCCTTATGATAGGCATTTATCCTCACAGCAACAAACAAAAACTCAACCCATTCAACTATAGCTTTATTCCTGGTGATCTTTAGCTGGAGGGCATTGGCATCAGTTTTTTTTTTATCATCAATAAATACAAAACAAAAAACAATAACAACAACAACAACAACTTTATTCAAGTTTAAAAGGAATAACCAAGTAGCAACCAGTAAGTTTCATCCAGCCCTGCTTGGATTTCTTTCTCTGTTTATCTTTTCATTTTGGGGAATAATGCAAAACCCAGCAATAACGAGGAGCCTAGAGACAAGTAATCACCATGTCATTACTATTGTGGTGATGCACTTGATCTTGTATGAGATACCATGTCACCCCTAATGTTCTGCATATATTAACTGGCTCCACTGTGACATAAAGCCTGTCCCAATTCTTTGATGAATGAGGAAGACATGGTGCTTCCACTTTAGCTATTAATATGATAACACAATATCATCAGGCTTCCTGTGGTTTTCTCTAATTTTAATCATTCATGTTTTTCCCCAGATTTTTCTCTAGGAGTATACCAGCCAAAAATTGGCCTTAGCCACGAAAAAGAAATCACCTTTGTTTATGTCTATTTCATGGCCATTAAAGCAGGTTGAATTTTCAGGCAAGGTAAGTATTTTTTGCCACTTGGAAGTAGGATGAACCATTTCAGAATGGTCTTTATTGGTCGCTTCTTCTGTGTTCTTTCAGCAACCAACTCTCACTGAATTGTACATAGACTGCAGGATTTGTCTGAATGTCTCTTAGAGGGAATATTCATTTATTCAATCTAAGTTATTATAACTTGCTAGCATTATTCCTGACATAAAGTGGGTACTTAATAAATACTGAATGTATGAAAGGATACTATTATAAATAAACTTCACTATTTTCCCATTGCTCTTAAAACAAAGCCCACACTCTATCCATGAACTTTACAGCTTAACATGATGGAACAACTCTCCAAGTTGACCTCATACCCTTTTAAACTCTCCACCTGGACTTTTAGAAGTGCCATTGATATCTAGGACTCTGCTCTTGTGTTTTTTGAAGCAGAAATGACCATCTTGAGCACTTCATAAGCCAGTGTTTTTCTTACTCTTTATGACTCAGCTTAATTGTCTTTCTTTCAGGGCCGTCTTTTCTATTACCCTAGGTAAAATCACCTCTCACATTTATACCACCATATTTATTTCCTTTATAGACTTTGTACCAATTTCTAGGCTTCTTATTTATTTATTACCTTATATACAGTCTGTTTGCCTACCAGACTGCGAGTTCCATGAGGGTAGGTATCTTTTTGGTATGTGCATAACCCCATCCTTAGTGCCTGTCTTGGAGATTGGTGTTTAGTAGGTCTTCCACAAGTGTTTATTAACTTTATGAACAAAAGAGTGAATAAGAATTGATCTTGTAGCTGACAAAAAGGATTTATCTTTTTCCAGGGGGAACAATAAACACTATTATACTATTATAACATAATATATACCATATATAATAATATAGTATATTATGCATATATTATGGTCTATACATTATAGATCATATTATATTTACACTATAATATATAATGAATAATATATTATATACTATTATACTATTATAATTAGCATACAGTAATTATACTATTTTGAGAGCATTTAAGTAGAGTCTTAAAGACAGTTACAATGAGTAAGTAAGATCTGGGATGAGGTAATGCCATGTGGAAGGAATAATGGATGTAGGCAAGTCTCGTAAATTGTAAGTGGTCTATTTTGACTGTGGCATAAACTCCCCAGAAAGAATTGTAGAAGTGAGAGTTAGGCAGGTAAGCTGCCATCAGACTGTGCACATTTGTAAAGCGTGCCATGCCCAGATTCTGTGTTGCAAATGAAAAGCATTATTGACTTTGAGCAAAGGGATAACTTAATCAGAGTTGTGCTTTCGGGTGATTGAAAGTAACATGGAGGATGGTTTGTAGAGGGGAGGAATTGTTAGGTGAAGCTGGAGATTATTGCTGGGAAGAGTGCAGATAAACATTTGTGAAGACCTGAACTAGGTTAGTGGAAGGGAGACTACAAAAAAGATGGTGAGTGCAAAAAATAACTTAAAGATAAATCAAGGCCATAGAATATTCAATCGGATAAATAGAGTTGTGCCAGGCACTTACTCTTTACTTTCGTAATTGCCTGTATATAAGACTTCTCACTAGTACAATTAGTACTTTTATTGAGGGAAATTGTGAAATGGAAAATTACTTGATCCGGAAAGAGAGCAAAGCAAGAGTACTCTGAGACTGAAATTTCAGAGAAAGAAACTTGATGTTTATGCAGTGCAGAGAAATTGAGTAGCATCAACAATTACAAGGAAATGTCCAGTCATGAAGGGTAAACTGACCAGATGCAATTAACAATGGATCAGAGGTGGGGATTCATACTGGGACAGAATGTCACATTGATCATGGAGCCAAAACCAATGGCTAATTATAATATTTTGACTTTTCTCATAGAGGCATTATCTGGGGGTAAATGCTTTAAAGTCTCATTTTGGTATTTTTGAGCCAGTTTTACTTGAGGCAAGTGGTAGTAATTTTGTTCAAATGGAATCAATAATATTTTACTACTATTGCATAGTATAATGTTCCATAGTTATCTCAATTACTCTATTATTGATGAGCAGCTTCTAGCTCATATTTGGGACTGCCTACACATAGTCTTTAATTCATAAGTTAACGGTTTCATGGAAGCATCTTTATTTTGTGAGTCTGAAACTCCCAACTGCATTTGACTTAATCATGGAGGAATATTCTCTTTTAGGAATGGTAATATCTTATCAATATTAGAATAAGTGAATCATTTATTAAAATAATTATTTGTTGTGTCTAATACTGTAAAGAACAGATATTGCAACAATAAACATTCTGATAGAATAATATCTGTCTTACACATTTAAAGCTTAATTTACTATTATGTCTGTAATAATAAAAAGGAGGTATTGAAATATAGACTGTTTCTAATTAGATTACTCTTTACCCTCTTTAATCTTTGATTTGGCTGGCATCTTTTAACATTTTGGTCCTATTATTATTTGCTACCCACAACCAGTATTTAGTTTAAATGGTTTTATCAACTATGCATACATTTTAATCAGCTCTTGTTCCATGTTGGAGTATAGTTCAATTCTATTAAATAATTCACTATGCCATTAATGGTGCTTCCTGTTAAATATGGTGTTTTGGAGAAAATCCATATTACTGAACATTCACTGGTGACATGAATTATCTCCTGAAGATAGTGTTGTGATTCAGTGCCATAAGTTATTTGGACAGATCTTACGGTAACTCTGTTTCACTCAGTAACACCTCATAACTCACTGTTGTCAGCTGAAGAGGGTGGGAGGAAGTCCCCTGGTCCTATATGCCCTCTTCCATTAGTCTTCCCTCCATTCCTCCCTGGAGAGGAAAGCTTGGTTCAGAGTAATCACTAGTAGAATTTCCTTCTGAACCTCATGGCTTTTGCTGTGAATGGTTTTTAATCTAGAACAATTAAATAACTTCTTGAAAGAAATGGGAAAATTTTTATTCTTTTGGTTCCCAGTGCATTTATCTTCCAAATTTCTGGAACAAATATTTGCATTAAGACATCCTCACTTTTTCATGTTCCCTTTGGGACAAAAGGCTTATTTGCAACTTAATGAGGTCACCCAAGAACTGTTTGAACTGTGCCACGTCATTATGCTGTGCTAGAAATAATAGAAGGAAATACGAGAGGGGAAATCTTAAGGTTAGGAGGCAGAACTGATACAATTATCTGTCATTTCAGATGAATGCCAGAAGATGGCAGTCCTATTTATTCAGAATTTTATGAATTTTGTAAGACCCATGAGTCCTCTTTGGTTTTAACATGATCATAGTTCATGAAGAAAGCCAGAAATTAGTTTTTGTTACTATAGAAAACAAATGGAATGACTTAACTTTTTTTTTTTTTTTAAAGAAGCAGTCTAAAAACCAGGTAAAAACAGAGTACTAAGGGAAAAAAATCTAAGGAAAACAAAATATTTAATTTTTTCCGTTATGGCAGCATTGTGAAAATGCTGGGCCCTTAAACGTTCCTTTGGATAGTTTCTTTTCTTTCCTTCTTTCTTTTTTTAACAGAAATATATGCAAGTTGACTTCAAAATTGTGTATTGCTTTAAAACGACTTAATTTATGTTGTTGTAAGTGCAATAAAATATACAAGTAGGAACCTGAAATGATTAGTTTCAGTACAAGATTTCAGACCAGACTTTTCATGCTTTTTAGTTGAGTAGGAAGGAATTCAATGCAGAAATAGTCCAAAACAGTGCTAAACTTTGAGAACAAAATTCTCCTGTTTCTGCTTCCTCCTCAAGATGTTATTAATTCAGATAATTTGCAATTGCTCTTGTTGAATTTATTTATTATGAGACCTACAAGGTACAATGATCATTTTTGACTATGCCAATGGCATATTTAACATTAGGACATTCAGTGTCTCGCCTTGTGTTTAGGACTTGATGAAGCCTATGTTTTATTATATTCTAATTTTACTTGGAATCTGCTAACTATTAAGCATAAGCAATATATACAAAAACATACATAAAAACTGCATTTTAAGAAAGCACTTTTCTTCTCTATGCTGGAAGTAAATAATCGCATAGCCATGGACATGAAAGGAGGAAAGAGGTGACCTGTGGGATAATTAAAAGGGGCTAGTATAAGTAAGCTGAATAGCTATTACTCCTTCCTTGATTCTCAGCCTCTAAAAGGTGTGGATTTATCCCAGCTTTGTATAGTTCAGCATTTTCACCACATACTGGT
Source organism: Canis lupus familiaris (assembly GCF_011100685.1). Taxonomy (NCBI): domain Eukaryota; kingdom Metazoa; phylum Chordata; class Mammalia; order Carnivora; family Canidae; genus Canis; species Canis lupus. The sequence goes on along the minus strand of NC_049222.1, from coordinate 33,993,605 downwards.
GGTATGCCTCTGACTTGGGACACCAGTCTGGATAACTGGGTTTTTCACTTTCCTTGAAATCTACCCTCATCAAATGTCCCTCTTCTATTAGTTGGATTCTTGCCTTACACCATAGTCTTTGTTTAGGTGAGCTCCTATCTCTATTCCTCAACACTAAGTTAATGCTTTATTCTAGCTTCTGTTCTAAGGAGATCAAGAATCCTAGTCTCAACTCACAGGTAGGTCACTGCTAAGGGCATGTTATCTGATCATTGACTAACACTGTACCCGCTGAGACTCTGCCTCTTCTTTCAGGACTAGCCCTTCCACACCTCACTTCCCATATCTATTGAAACCCGTTTCTCTAATTCCTTGGTCACACATGGTCTCACCTAGACTGTGATCTGGTGTCTCAAATAGATCCTTGCCTGTAATTTGCTTGTCTGATGATAACATATAGCTGCAATTGCAACTTATTATACTCCTAGATTGTGCCCACAGCTCTAAAGCAGCACTCTTGGTTCTGGAATTTGGCTTTGTATTTATATGGTAGAAATGCGACATAATAGGTATTGCTATACACCTCTTCCCTATTCTGTGACAACACATTGGTAATTTGAAATCAGCCATTGTGGGAAAATTTACCTTATGCAAATTTGCAAGCCCTAAAAATAAGGCCTTTCCTCCCTCATCCCCCCACTCTGGACAGCAAGTGACAAACAATTACCAGAACATCACTATCCTTCAACCTTTAATTATTCAACACTGTCCTCTCCTTAGAAGTGCTTCCTTAGACAGTGTTATTACAGAAAATGTTTCAACCATTCACCTGTATGTTCAAGTTAGAACCTCAAGAACAATTGTTGACCTTCACCTGTGAAAAACTCTTAACTCTTGGTATGTATAGGGGCCTGACAGCCTCCACACTGCTTCTTCTTCATCCATTTTTCTACTGTATGGTAAGGGTGGGTTTTCTAAAGAGCAAGTCTCTTCCTCCATTGAAATCCTTCAGAGGTTTCTATTAAAAAGGAAGCTCTCAAAGTGTGATTTGAGGATCAACAGAATCAGCAATTCCCAGAAATTTGCAAAAAATTCAAATTCAAGGGCTCCTCCCTTAGACCTACTGTATCAGAAACCCTGGGGGTGGGGTCCGGGTGGGGGTCTGTTTAACAAACCCTCAAGGTGATTCCAATGCACAACTAAGTTTGAGAACCACTGACTTAGGGTGAACTTCAAACTCCTATAACGTGTATAGGATCTCTAAAAATCCTCTCTGGTTTACTAAGCTTCCTTCTTCTTGCTCTCCAACTTGAATCCTTTGCTTCTGCAATATAAAAATGCATTCAGTTCCTTTATTCAGAGTTCTCTTTAACTAAGTTCTCTTTGGTAACTGGCCCTTTGCATATGCCAATGGTTAGATTTATTTCCCTTTTTCTCTGTCTTCTGTTGCCTGGTCATTGTTCTTCAATATTCAATGTTCTCCATTTCTTTACCAGAGGAATGTTTAAGTATTTATTTATTTTTTTAAATTAATTTTTTAGTTTTTAGAGAGAGAGAGTGAGAGCAAGAGAACAAGAGAGTGAGTGGGAGGGAAAGGGGAATGAGAGTTGGGGGAGGGGCAAAGGGAGAGAGAGAGAGAATCTCAAGCAGACGCCCTGCTAAGCACGGTGGGCTGGATCCCATGATCATGACCTGAGCTGAAATCAAGAGTCAGTTGCTTAACCAACTGAGCCACCCAGGCGCTCCTGCTTAACCATTTTTGTACCCAGGATTTTAAAGGCAATTGCATTTCCAAATAGAGTAACATGGAATATGACCATTTTACTTAGCACAATCCTCAAATCTTAATTTGCATTTTTCAAATAAATTGTAATTATAGCCTTATACATCATATTGATACAGAGTAATTTAAACATTGAAGCTCACTTTATTCTTAATATTGAAATAATATTTCAGTAAGGGCAGCCCCGTGGCTCAGCGGTTTAGCGCCGCCTACAGCCCAGGGCGTGATCCTGGAGACCTGGGATCGAGTCCCACGTCGGGCTCCCTGCACGGAGCCTGCTTCTCCCTCTGCCTGTGTCTCTACCTCTCTCTCTCTCTCTCTCTCTCTCTCTCTCTCCCCTCTCTGTGTATTCTCATGAATAAATAAATAAAGTCTTAAAAAATATTTCAGTAAAAATTTCTTTAAAACTTTATGATGGCTTAATATCTTTATCAATAATAAACTCAGAGATATAGAAACACAATTTCCCATTCAAAAAGTAATTATATAATGAAAGAGAATCCAATTCACGTGGAAATGTAGGTGTTGGTAACATAGTAACATAGATTCTGGATTTGTACTAAGGCATTATACTGAAAAAGAAAACATTAACTAGAAAATGAGCTTTATACTTTTGAAAATAGAGTAATCACATGCTGAAGAATTTGGTGTGTCATGTGGAGAAATGGATGGGGTTGGTCAAAAGGTAAAAACTTTCAGTTGTAAGGTAAATAAGTTCCAGAGAAATAATTTACAGCATGGTAACTATAGTTAACAATAGTGTATTCTTAAAATTAAAAAAAGAAGAAGAATTTACTATGAAGAAACAAGAAGTATAACAGAGAAAGCAGCATTGTCTCTTTATCATATTGGAAAATTTAATATAAACGAGCCTGTCAAAATTTGTTGTTTTATATTCTGGTAATGTCTTTGAGTGTTTATATCTATTTTGAATAATAAATGTTGCATGCTATTGGTAGATGGCTCAATAATTTTTTATTTCATTTTTTAAGGCAAGATTTTTGAATCCTGGAAAACATTTATATAGCACCTGCAAGTTTAGTAGAAAAGAAGAACAATAAGAAGCACAGCTATTTCAAAGGTGAAAGTGTCACCAAAGGCCACTGGATGCTCTCAACATGAGCCTATTTTTATTCTCTTTCTTTGACACCTTAAAATGAGATCGTTTTAATACTCCCAACCATCTGATAGAATCTGAGAAAAGACTATACCAGCCATCAAAGTTTAAAAAAAAAACAATTCTTGATTTTTGGAGTATACACAAAATCAAGAAAGACTAAAAAGTAAAGGGAAGAAAATTTCCCTTTATCCTTTATAATCCTCGGTGATTTATGGAAAAGTTGTTTTGATTAATGGTATTGTGATAGAATTAGGTTGACCTTTCTTCTTTCTTAGCTCCAAAAGCTTATAGTTGTAGCTGTTATGTACCTCTCTCTTAAACAGCCAGCCACCTGGACCATTTCTATGGAATCCTGCATCCTGGATTTGGACTGATTCCCTGCATTTTCAAAACAAATGAGCTTAGGGGATGCAGAGAAGAACAGCTGCAGAAAATCAGGCTCCTCGTTATTTAGAAGCATTTCTAAGACACAAAGGATTCTTTTCTCTTTGTTTCCTGTGCTTTTATGCACACACAAATAAATTGCTATTTTTTTGTTAGCTTATTGTGTGGGTTAAATAAATTAATACAGGTAATACACTTAGAATAGTGCCTGGCACATAGTGTTCATTATTATTTGTATTCAAGTCAGTGACATTTATTAAATGCTTCTACTGTCAGTAAACAGACTGCACATGAAATATATGGCAGGGCTCTGCACATCCCCTGTATATAACAAACAGGACAATTACCGAAATTGTGTATGCATTGGAGAAGTATTCCTTGTGTGTGTGTGTGTTTTGTTTTGTTTTTACTTTAAACAAAACCATTTTATTATGGGAAATTTTAAGCATACACAAATTAGAGAAAATAGTATAATAAGTCTCAACTGCCCATCCTCCAGCTTTATCAATTAGGAATATTTTGCCAATCTTATATTTTTACTTATTCTCCCATCCATTTTGAGAACGTTTAAAGCAAACCCCAGACAACACATTTTCTTTTTTTAAGTATATGGATATGTATCAATAACACATAGAAAGTTTTCCTTCTGTTAATGTGAACAAAAACTCTTAGGTTTGAGTGAAAGTTAAAATTAAATGAGGAGTTCTGGAATCTCCTCAACATTTAGATTTAGGTTCACCCACAATTCCAAGTAGTTGCTGTATGTAAAGTGCTGGATAAGACAATTTCACATTTAGATGTGGCCGTGACTGCTTCAGAACAGGAAACAGAAGCTTGGGGGTGGTGTGATTTGTTCAAGATGGCACATATAAAACACAGAAGACTCTGAATTTGAACCTGGGACTTCTGACCCAGGCCTGGGGTTAGTTTCACTGCTTTTTAGCCAGCTAAAAGCTGATCTTGTCTTGTCAGGAAGTGGTTCTTCTGGACTAACCGCTTTCTGTTTCAGCGTTTAAGTTCCTTTTGCCTTCCAGGAGATTAACCATAGGCATTAATCCAGTCTTTGAGATAAATATGGGAGTGGGGAAAGTCATAGTCACTGAATGTAGATGATCATTGTATATATGATTGACTAGGCTATGGCAAGTTTCAGAGGGAAGATTCCTTTTCTTATAATACACTTTACAGGCTATTAAAATGTCCTATATGTTTCCTAAAAATTAATCCAGTAATCTTAAAATTTGTCAGTTGTTGATTCCTTGATATAATGAAATTTTTTCATTTTCCTTGATATAATTTTTTTTATATAATTTTTTCCTTGATATAATGAAAATTATTCTCAGATATAGTTAGTATCATAAAAGTGTCTTAAAAATGGCCTAAGAAAAAAAAGAGTCTGTTTCTGTTTCATTCTTATTAGAAGCTAATGATTTTCACACTTCAGACTTTTAATGTTCAATAAATCTCATTTTTTTTGTTCTTAGATATTGGTTCATTGGCCTTTCATGGCATTCTTTTTGCCTATTCTGTATTTCTCTGAAGTATTGCTCCACAGGCCTCATGCTACTACTAAGGGTTGGTCCCTAAGTGAAGCAAATTGGTCAGTGAAATGAATGAACTATTTATTCACTAAAGCCACCTGTCTTCAGTGAATTGAGGATGATGGATGTCATTACCTAAGATTATTTTATCATTGCCCAGATAACTGACTGTACTTAAAACTATCATCCTTAAGTATCTTTTAAAGATGAATATTTCTAATAGAACTCAATGAATGGTCTGTAAAACACTAAGCAAATATTAAACCATCAAGAAAAACTCAATGAATGATAACCAATTTTGGGGGGAAAATAGCAAAATTTTCTGTCTATAAAAGTTTATCATACACTTGAAGCATGTTAGGCCATGGGAGTATTAACTTGTTTCAAGTTAAACATGATTAATACTTCTCTGGACAACCATTTCTCTCATAATTCTTTTTAAAATTTTGTACTTTTTCTGAACTTTCTGAAACATTAATCCTTAGAATAGTTCTTGAAATATCATGGATCTCACGGACATGTGGAATTCATTACAATTAAGTGCTGTTGGTAGGAGAAGTGAGCAAAGAGGGGAGGTAATATATACAAGAGAAGACATGTATGCTGGACACCTAGTAAAGAGGATGTATTAATTCATATTACATAACATATTGGTGATGATATTTCTAGAGTTAAAATATCAATTTGTGTAGAAATTATTGAATGTAGGATTTAAGTATAGAAAGGTCTAACGACATCCCCTTCTTCCTCTTAACCTGGCCATCCTTGACTAAGGTGTTAGCCACGGATGGTGAAAACACATGAGCTATTCTCAGACTTTTGGGGTCATTATGAAAAGACGACATTCAAACAGGGAATGTGTTGAGATACCATCTTGAATGGTAGAGATTGTACTTTTTCTAACAGGCCACCTTTGTGTAGTTTGTTTTTGTTTTGTTGTTAATGAGGAAATGGAGGTTAGAAGAGGTGGCACTGAGGAAGAAAGATCTCTGTAGCAGGGTTTCCATGTCTTGGAGAAAGAAAAGTGATATCCAGACTCTGATTGACATTGTAGCTGTTGCTTTTTATGGCTAGGCCAGCAGCATGCTTGTTTGTCCTTTCTTTCCATCCCTGCCTCGTTGTGTTTCACACTGTAAACTGATAACATTTCCTTAATCAGAGAAGTTTGTCTGTTTTTATTTGTTAAGGAAGCCATCACAACTATAGATAATGCTATATTGCCAGTGCTTCCCTTTATGTCCCTCCTTCGGGTGATATTTCTCAAAATCTGCTCCTCGAAACCGTCTGCATTCTGTCACCTGGAAGGTAAGGACTTATTCACTGTGAAAAACTATTAAGTGGGAGTCTCTGTAATCTTCATTTTTAACCTGCTCTTCTGGTAAACCTTCTCTCTGTCTCTGTCTCTTCCTTAGCAATCCAGAACCCAAACTATTGGGCCTGCCTCATAACAGCCAATTAAGGTAAAAATATCCTATATATATCAGTGTGTACTTGGTACAAACTATAGGCTACAAAGGGTTATTCTTTTTTTTTTAATTTTATTTTAAAGTGTACTTTTCAAGTATCTTTTCTTTCTTTTTTTAAATAATAAATTTTTTTATTGGTGTTCAATTTGCCAACATACAGAACAACACCCAGTGCTCATCGCGTCAAGTGCCCCCCTCAGAGTTATTCTTTTTTTTTAAATCTTTTTAAAATTTTTATTTATTTGTGATAGTCACAGAGAGAGAGAGAGAGAGAGAGGAAGAGACACAGGCAGAGGGAGAAGCAGGCTCCATGCACCGGGAGCCCGATGTGGGATTCGATCCCGGGTCTCCAGAATCGCGCCCTGGGCCAAAGGCAGGCGCCAAACCGCTGCACCACCCACGGATCCCTATTCTTTTTTTTTTTTTTTTTTAAGATTTTATTTATTCATGAGAGACACACAGAGAGAAAGAGAGAAACAGAGAGAGGTTGAGAGAGAGGAGAGAGAGAGAGAGAGAGAGAGAGAAAGGCAGAGACACAGGCAGAGGGAGAAGCAGGCTCCATGCAGGGAGCCCGACGTGGGACTTGATCCTGGGACCCCAGGATCACTCCCTGAGCCAAAGGCTGATGGTCAACTGCTGAGCCACCCAGGCGTCCCCTGCAAGGAGTTATTCTTAAAATTCTATTTTATGGATTGCATACAATCATAACAAAAGACTGATGGTAATGCAATGTTTCAACAAAAATGAATTGGGAATGATTTTAAACATACACACGCACACTTTTGTGAACCTTTGTGTTTTCTCTTCCCATCCTGTGGGTTAGAAAAGTCAAGAGAATCAGCAGCCTCAGGTGAGACAATACTTATGAACTAATTTCAGTAGAAATAGGAAAATAATTCTTGGATTTTCTTTTTTCCTCCTGTGAGACTATTCCTATGACCAAATATGAAATTATTTTAACTTGGTTGCTTTCATAAAAGATCATTAAGTTAGAAGGACAGAGTCCTGAGAAGTGGGCCCAAGCAGGGATTCAATGATGGATGCACATAAAGCTTCACAAAGTAGATGCCACTAAACAATAATAGGAAACATTCCTATGTAATATTGTATTTTATGTTGCCAGCTACTATTCTAAATGCTTTATGTATATTTAATCATTCACTCTATCATTATGGTAGCTCTACGAGGTAGGTTCAATTGTTATACTCAGGTTACAAATGTAAAACTGAGGCAGATAGAGCTCATATAATCTGCCCAAGGTTGATAGGGTTGGGAGTTTGAACCTATGCAGACTGGATTTAGAGTCAATGCTTTTAATCACTGTACAAAATAGCAACAAAAACGAGGACTTCAGTACTATCTTAAAGAACAAGAAGATGTAAAACATGCAAAACTTTGGGAAAGGAAGAATAATATGTAGGGACTAGTTCTGTAAGATAAAACTTTTTCTAAGACTAGGATAATTAAATGTGTAATTTAAATGATTAAACTATAGTAATTAGTGGGTGAAAAATAGAGTGGCCAATCAATAGAATAGAATAGATATCATGGAACTAGATCCTATAGTATAATTCATGATAAATGAGACCTGATGAATCAGGTGAACTAGATGGATCTTTCAAAATGTATTGCTGGGAGTATTAAGGAACTAGTTTAAAATATCCGTTTTGATTTTACTTCACTTTATTTCATTCAGATAAATTTAAAAAGGATGAAAGAGGAGCTAAACATAGAAATTGAAACTAAAAAAACAACAGAAAATATAGGTGAATATCAATCTCATTTGTAAATGGAGACAAGTTTTATGAATCTGAATAAATTCAAACACTTACAAATGACCAATGCTTCCTACTGTATGTATACTCCTTTATGTCAATAAAATAAAACAAAGCAAGCCTGAGTTAAATGAAAACATATGGAAATGTATTTTAAATAAAATATGACAGTTGGTTAGTATTCTTAATTTACGAAGACATTAAATCACTTCACAGGGGGAAAATGCCCTGAAAGTTAGCCACAGAGAATTGGACCAGGAACACACTTTTCACTAAAATGGAAAGGCACATGGTTAATCAACACTGGGAAGAGATTACTCTTACTAATAATGAGTAGGTGATTGATAGCTATGATATACCACTTCCAGCAAATTATGAAAGATGTAGCATATTAACAATTGCACTCCTCCTTGGTGCTAGTGGAGATCTAAGTTGGAAAACAACATTTTGGGAAACTGTTACTATGACCCAGACCTATGTTCACATGCTTTGACCCAGAAATTCTATTTGGGAGTACATACTTAGAGGAATATTTAAAGAGTAAGAATTAAAAATGCCTATTTTATAATGGTAAAAAATCTGCACATTCTGAATGTTCCAAACTCTACTAGGGTGTCTCTATATTGCGAAACAATATAAACTATGTTAGTATCTAATCATCACTAGAAAATAGTGGCTGCATCACAGTAAGTGCAAATTTTATGTGTGATTTCTTGTTTGCTAAACAGCTTGCAATAGTAATAGAGAAATGAATCCAAAATGTTTAGTAAAAATCTGAGTAATTTTTCTTTATTTTTCCTCTATATTTCTCAAGTATGTCTTTTTCATAGCATAGATATATTCCTTTTGCACTCAGAGAAATTTTTCATTTGTTTTAGATTTTTCTTTTTTAAAAAAGAGGCAAGGGGAGGATCACTGTGCTAGGGAGCAAGGGGTGGAAGAGACGGTGTGCAAAGAAGTGAAGGCTGCCTCTCCTGGGGATGATCACTTCCTGTTGGAAAAATTGTATCTAAATAAAAATTGTTACCTAGGAAAGTAGGAAATATATTGTGTATTCCTAAAGATGACCCAAAATATTTCAGAATTTTCTAACAAAGAAATAAATTTTCTTTTTTGGCTCTAAAGTTAGTGGGAACATAACCCAGTGTTTTCTTACAAATAATGCAAAGGTATGTACTTACAATTAAATTAAATATTTCTTACTAAACATTTTGCTTAAGACTACTTGGGCTGACAAAATAGGGGTGGGACACACTTAGAAAGTAAAGAGAAAATATTCTAGCACTGTCTAGTGATGGAAGAGGGCATGCTTTACTGAGGCAAGAGAGCGGGGCCGTCATACACAGCCAGTGGGCAAGAGCTGGAAGTAACTAACAAGGCCTCAGACGTAGTTCCACAAAGGTGGCAGCAGAAGGAAGAGCAGAGGGCAGCCCTGGTGGCTCAGCGGTTTAGCGTTGCCTTCAGCCCAGGGTGTGATCCTGGAGACCCGGATCGAGTCCGACGTTGGGCTCCGGGCTTGGAGCCTGCTTCTTCCTCTGCCTCTCTCTCTCTCTCTCTCTCTCTCTCTCTCTCTCTCCCTCTCTCCCTTGATAAATAAATAAATAAAATCTTAAAAAAAAAAAAAAAGGAAGAGCAGAGTGGGGATTAGCTTTGAAAATAGGATGCAGGGACGCCTGGGTGGCTCAGCAGTTGAGTGTCTACCTTTGGCTCAGGGCGTGATCCTGGAGTTCTGGGATCGAGTCCCACATCGGGCTCCCTGCAGGGAGCCCGCCTCTCCCTATGTCTATGTCTCTGCCTTTCTCTCTGTGTCTCTCATGAATAAATAAATAAAGTCTTAAAAAAAAAAAAGAAAAAGAAAATAGGATGCATAGAGGCAAATGTGGGCATGTTTAGAGAAACGTTTTATGATGTCTTTTAGCATTCGGGATTTCTTAGGTCATCAGGTTTTTTTTCTCTTCATTGTATCAGCTTTCAAATGCACTACAATTTCTTGTCTAAAAAAATCCCTCTCTTGGGATTTCTTTTTCTGCATTTGGCATCTCCATTTCTTAGCTCCCTTTTACCCCAAAGTCCAAGATCGGATTGTTTATGCAGTTGACTTTTGAACAACACAGGTTAAAACTGCATAGGTCCATTTATGCACAGACTTTTTTTTAATACAGTATGGTACTATAAATGTATTTTCTCTTTCTATTATTTTCTTTCTATTATTTTCTTTATTTTCTAAATAAAGATTTTTATTTCATTTAAATTATTTTTATTTGTTTAAAGAGTCAGACATTTAACTGACCAAGCCACCCAGCTACCCCTAAAGATTTTTATTTTTGAGTAATCTGTATACCCAAATTGGGGCTCGAACTCATAAGAGATCAAGCGTTACATGCCCTACCCACTAAGCAGTCCAAGAGCCCCTCTTCCTATTATTCTCTTAAGTAACACTTAAGCTTACTTTATTGTAAGAATATAAAATACATTACATAACTACATACTTCCAGTCACCACTAGGCTATTAGTAAATTTTTGGAGAGTCAGAAGTTATATGTAGATTTTTTATAGCAAGGGGGTCGACATCCCTAACCCCTGAATTATTCAAGGGTCAATAATTTCTTAGTCCTCATCTTACTTAACCTATCAATAGCATTTGACACAGCTGATTTCTCTCTCCCTCCTTCCTGATATACTTTTCATCTGCTTGGTGGGACACCACATTTGTCTGGTTTACCTACAGTCTCTCTGGCTTTACTCCTTAGTTTCTTTCTTTTCTTTCTTTCTTTCTTTCTTTCTTTCTTTCTTTCTTTCTTTCTTTCTTTCTTTCTTTCTTTCTTTCAGATTTAATTTATTTATTCATGAGAGACACAGAGAAAGAGAGAGAGGCAGAGACACAGGCAGAGAGAGAAGCAGACTCCATGCAGGGAGCCTGATGCGGCACTTGATCCCGGGACTCCAGGATCACCCTGGGCTGAAGTCAGGCACTAAACCACTAAGCCACCTAGAGATCCCCTACTCCTTAGTTTCTTAACTAATTCTCTGTCTTCCTCAACTCTTTATTCTCTAACCTCACTTACTTAGGAAGTGATTTCATCCACTTTTGAGGCTTTCAATATCATTGTGGTCTGTCAAATTTATATATCCAATCCAGTCTCCCTTGAAATCTTGACTTTCTTATCCAATCATCTATTGGTCATTTCCACTGTTGCCCTTCCTGGTCAAGGCAAAATCATCTCTCAACTGGATTGCATAGTCCCCTAACTGGTAACATTCTATTCCTATCCTCTATGTTCTTTTCCATGAAGCAGAGTGAATTAATTATAAAACAGTCATATCATATGAGTCTTCTGCTCAAAATCATCCAATGGCTACCCTTCTCAGTCAGGGAAAAAACAAATCTACAGTAGCCTGAAAGATATCATCTGACTTAGCCCTAGCTGCATCTCTGTAACATCATTTTGCTTCAACCTCACTGGATTCATGGAAGATGCATGCATAATCCCAAAGCTTTTGCCTTTCTCCACCCTTTCTTAGACTGCTTTTCCTCAAGCAAGCTAAATGACTTACTTTCTCACATCCCTTAACTATTTCTTCATCATTTATTTTGTTCTTGATCCCTAGCATCTCTAGGCATGCCATTTACTTATTAACTCTTTCTTGTCATTATAAGATGACCTCTATGAGAATAGGGAATTTTTAGTTTGCTAATTGTATTTTTGGAGATTTCAAAATGCCTGGCATGAAGTTGGTCTACTAAATATTTGTGGAATGAATGAATGGACATGGATTCTAGCCTACTATCTCAGGATAAAAATCAAATCTTAAAGGACCCAATAAAATAATACTATTTAGAAATTTATCCTCATCATAATCTAATGATTTCATAATTAGACTGTATATTTTCATGACTTTAAATGTAAGGCAGGGCAGCCTGTGTGCCTCAGTGGTTTAGTGCCGCCCTCAGCCCAGGGCCTGATCCTGGAGACCTGGGATCAAGTCCCACATCAGGCTCCCTGCATGGAGCCTGCTTCTCCCTCTGCCTGTGTCTCTGCCTCTCTCATGTGTCTCTCATGAACAAATAAATAAAATCTTTAAAAAAAATGTAAGGCAGCAAATTATTGAACTTTTTCCTTCTCTCCCGAAATTCAGATTGCCATTCTGCTCTTAAGATCTTTAAATTTCTTTTCTAAAAGGCATAGGGCCTTGACAAACGAAATAAGTTCTCTACAAAATGTTTTTTTTATTATGTTAATCTCTTTGTATAAAAATATGAGTCAAACACAGTTTGTAATTGTGTTCTCATGAAAAAAAATCACCATCCTCATTGACATTAGTTATTACCCTCGGTAAGAGTCTATCATATCATTAAGTATTATCTCCTGGTGTGAATGAGAAAAGACACTCTTGCAATCTTTTTACTTTATTGTTTTACATTATAACAGGACAACCATAATTATATAACTGTAGTCTCAATTTTTTTGTGTGTGGTTCACATAATTTTAGTCAACTGATTTTTCACATCGAAGAGGTGTTGTTGGCTATGTCAAGGAAATTATTAAAAGCTAGCACTTAAAAAAGCTACTAATCAAGATTATAAAGTCAAGTTCCATTTTCGTGAGGTTTTAAGAGTTCCTGTGTCAGTTCTTGCATAATGCAAGAAGGATTTGAATTCTTTACTATTCATGCACAGATAGGAGAATATATCAGAAAGTAATAATTCATATTTATTCACAGTAAACATGTTTAGTTTTCTATCTGTCCAGTACTTTTTAGGTGCGCATGAGTCACAGTTCAGAGCTCTTCACATTATACCATCCTTTTTTTACTTTTAGCCTGTGGATGTAGGCTAGTATTATTATTATTACTGAATACCAAACCACTCCCAAAACTTTAAAATGATTTTTTACTTTTCAATGATTTATTACTTTTTCACAGTATGATTGATAAGCTAGACTTCTTCAAAATTGAATACTTCTGTTCCTCAAAACACATCATTAATAAGAGAAATGAATAGGCAAACACAGCCTAAGTGATCATATTTGCAAAACATACAACTGCAAAAAAACTTCTGGCACCCAGAATATAATGAACTCCCACAACTGAATAATGCAAAGACAAACAATCCAATTAAAAAATGGGCAACTTTCTTGGTAGACACCTCACAAAATAACATATGCAGATGTCCATTAAACATATGTAAAATTGCTCAATGACAGTAGTCATGAGGAAATAGAAATTAAAACTATAAGATACCATCATACATCCACTTGAGTAGTTAAACTCAAGAAGATTGATAACTCAAATGTTGGCCAGGATGTGCAGTAACTAAAACACTCATATGTTACTGATAGGAATGCAAAATACAGCAGCCACTTTGGGAAAATGTTGGCAGTTTCTCATAAAATGAAACATATACTTATCCTATGACTCAGAAGTTTCTCCCTTTGATATTTATTCAAAAGTGAGGAAAACAGAAAGATTTTTACAATTATACTCATACTGCTCTATTCCAAATTGCTTCAAACTGGAAAAAAAGAAACTTTGATATACATCAATAAGAGAATGGATGAACAATCTATGATGTGTTCACACGACGGAATACTAATACAGTAATAAAAAAATAATGCACTGATACAAACAACAGGAAGAATGAATCTTAAAAACATGCTAAGGAAGGAAGACAAACACAAAAACACATACTGCATGGCTCCATGAATATGAAGCTCTGCAATAGGCTAATTTAATCTGTATGGGGATGGGGAGCCAACAAATAACAGCAGGCTTCTCTGGAGGTGGGCTGCAGCTTGACTAGGAAGTGGTATGAGGGAAATTCTGGGATTAAGAATAATATTCTGTCTTGATAGGAGTTTGTCAAAACTTAGTAAATATTGCTTAAAGTTTATGTATTTTGTTGTATATAAATGCAATGATTTCACAGGATTAGATAAATAAAAGATTTACAATACTTAATAGAGCATACCCACATAAAGCTTTAATCAAGACAAGGAGAATGACATAGCAAAGTGTAGGTGATTATGGGGCTGGAGAACCTCTCAGGCGCAGTTCACTAGGGATCTGGTCTGTTTGCCTCTCATAGAATGCACTTCGTCTGTGGATTATGAGCCACTGATAAGTGAGTAAGAATCTTAGTTTCAAGATACCAACAGGAAAAATGACCAGCAGTGTTTTATGCCCCACTAGTCATATGGGCAAGTCAGGTTGTTTAGTAGTTATACCAGGGGTAAGCGATTAATAAACAAGTTGGTCCTGGGTGTAAAGTTTAATGTTTGAAATTAAATAGCGCATTAGAAATTTTTAGTTATATCACTTGTTCTTATCTTGGCACCAGACTTCCAGGCATCTCTGGAGATAAACACAGAGCTGTCACAGTTTAGTCACCAGATAATAGCATTTACACTGTAATTTTTACCTTTATAGAAAAGAAAATATAAAGAAGTTGAACTCTCGTTCTGCAATTGACTTCAAAATTCATCAAAAAATTAGAGAGGTTGATGGATGAATAGATGAATAAACACATGGTTAAAAAATAAATAAAATGTTAATAGTAGAATCTACTAAGTGGATAGACCAGTTTTTATATATTAAAATTCTTTCAATTTTGCTGCATATTTGAAAATTTTTATAATAAGATGTTATGGAAAAAAACCCTAAGTGCACAGATTTATCAGGTGTGCTATAGCTTATAGTTTCAGCTTTGGAGAAGGAGATTGCCCTAGTAAGAATGTGAATTAAACAAAACACATTGTTTTCCATTTTTCCCACTCTTTATCTGCTCCTCTGTTTCTCTTGCTGCCTACTGTCTGCTTCCAATGATTATAAGCTTTTTGCCCATCACTAAATGTCTCCATTCAAGTTTTTTTCAAGATTACTCTTTTTCCAACTCTTGAGTTTTTCATTTCCTCACTGCACTAAAACCAGTTAACTGAAAAGGCAATTTACGCCTAGGTGTGCTGGTAACTACAGACACATTTTTAAAGAGGTCTACTTCTTTCACTAGTGCTGACAACTATGTGTCTATAAGATTTTAAGGAAACTCTGTTTTCCTGAGATAATTTCAATTTAAACGTGGAAAAAATATTGTTCACATATTTTTCACAATATCATGTATCCAGGGAGGAATTTTATAAATGCAAGATTCAGTGGTATATCCAAAATTAATTTTGTCCTGGAAAAGATGAAAACTTGACTAAAGGGCAAGAAAAAGTTTCAAATTGAAGGTGGACAATAAGGAAGAGTAAACTCCCTGCCATGAAGATACTGTGGGCAAGGGGAATGAACTAAATGAAGGGATAGTGGTCTGTCGATTGCTGAATTCTTTTTGATGGATAATGCAGGGCTCATTTTGGATGACTGTGGTTTGGCAGAAGTTTCAGAATTTTATTTTGGCTATATTTGGAAGGCAAGATGTTCAATTTATTTCCAAGGAAAGTAGAACTCTTACACTGCAGCCTTGGGCCCGGGATTGGAGAACTAAATGGCCCAGGTGGCATTGAGTATGACTTCATGAGTCATACAAAAGTCCATTCCTTTGATGCACATTTTACATAGACTTGTAATGTCTTTTCATACAGCTGATTACTGAATGTGGCATTATCTCTGGGGGAGAACCATGAAAAGAGCAGGGTAAAAGTGCCCAGGAAAGAGATGAGAGATAATCTCTCAAACATAAAGGGAAGATTTCTAAGAGCACTCATCAGAGTGGTGTAGTAGATAGATATTTCTAGCAAGGCAACATTTATTGACATATGCATATCAATAAATGGTACATCTAATTAAAAGATTTGGATTTTCATATTGGAGCATAAAGAAAACCTAACTCTAGATTGAAGCTGAAGTCAGTGAATAAATAATTCAGAAAATATAGTGTAAAAAGGAGCAAATGTATTCTCATGCAGTGCAAACAAAAAATAATGTGAGGATCTTGACCTAAGAGCTTAAACAAAATGCAGTTTAGGCCAACAATTATTCAAGAAGAAACAGAAGCCTCCTTTGTGATGGTACTATGAGGACTTTATAATGGAAATAAACATTACTAGTAGTTGCACCTAAAATACAAACGCTGATAAAGTTGAAAATACAGGAGATTAAAAGGAAAAACGTGCTACTTACTAGTAGTAGACGAATTTAATTTACCTCTTTCAGTCTATGATAGATCAAACTGCACAAAATTTGAGAGTATAGGTAACCCAAATAACATAATTCAGAAAGTGTCTTTGATCGTATATATCAAACTTTGAACCCTGAAGATAAAATGCCCATTCTTTTCAAGTGTTCTTGTTATACTCATGAAATTGATTATGTAAGAGATCAAAGCAACCTCAAACATTCTAAGAAGTGGAAAAGAATAGAAAATTTCTCTGATTGAAACATAATAAAAACAAGAAAATTATAACAAAATCAGAAAACAAAAGAGTTTTCTATTTGGAAATTAAACTAACAAAGCAATATATTCAAACATCTCTAGAGTCAATGTAGAATGCATACAGGCATTGCAGAATTTCTGTAAAATAGTAAAAATAAGACCATCATACATAATAGTTGACAAGATTCACTGTAGGAATGCTTAGAAGAAAATTTACAGGCTGAAATATTTATATAAAGAAAAGAGAAAATTGAAAGCAAGCATCTGAACTAGAGGTTGTAAAATGAACAGCAAACGTGTTAGAAAGCAAGTATAGGATTAATAAATACCATATCTGGTTCTTTGAGAAAAAAAAATAGATAAATTATTGTCTAATCTACTGAAGAAAGAAAGAGAAAATGCACCCATCAAGAAATGACAAGGGGTAAGAAGTCAAAGAAACAAAGGAAATTTTAAAAAACAGATATCACTTTATACGTATTTTATTCAACTAGCTACCTGTTGATAATAATTTAGGGTTTTCCAGTTTTGTTGTGTTGTTGTTGTTGTTGCTATTACAATAGTGCTTCACTGAAATTTCTTGTACATATACCTTTTTACATTTTAGGTAATGAATCTCTAGGGATATATTGCTAGAATCAGGATTGCTTAATCAAAGGCCAAATGAACATGCAATTTGCTAGATATTACCAACTTCCCTTCTGTAGTTTTGTTCCCACCAGTAGTATATGAGAGTGGCACTAACATCTTTTTTGAAGACAGTAACTATACAAACCCATCCTAAATCTAATATGGAGAAATAAAAATAAATAGGAAAACTTTGAAAAAGTAAGAGCAATGAGGGTGGAGAAGACTTATAAGTTTTAAAATATAAAGATTTACTAATTAAATCACTGTGGTGCTAGTACATGAGGATTTATACAGATTAATGAAATAAAATAGAAAGTCTAAAAATAAGCTCAAATTCATATGGGTATTTAATATATGGGTAAGATTAATATATGGGTAAGTCATTGGGGAAAAGGATGGGATTATCAATAAGTAGAGTCAGACACCTAAGTAATTATCTGGGGAAATAAGGTTAGATATATTTGTATCTCATTGTATCTCACAATGTGTACTTGGATAACATCCCAATCTTTTAAAGTTTAAGTGTGAAAATTTGAAATATATGTATTCAAGAATAATAAAAATATTTGTTCAAATTTTTGGAGTGGAAAACTCTTTGTAATTGAAAATCTGGATGGCATAAAAGAAAGGTTTGAAAACATAAAGATTTAAAATTAAAAATGTGTGTACTGCCCTCCAAAAAATAACATAAGCAAATTTAGAAGATAAATGACACATTTGGAAAAAGTTATTTTCAATACACTTTGTATGTTGAAAGCGTCTAAGAAAAGGCCAACATTCGGGGCTAATTTTCCACTGGAACATGATGCCAACAGGCATGCCAGGTTACACCTGGCGTCCTTTTGAATTAGACTGGCATCCTTTGCTATTGGATGTTGATTGTGCCAAACTGATTGTTAAAATTTTTGAACATCAAACTTTCCAATAACTTGACAGAGTAAAGGACATATAACATAAGCAGTTCATAAGAATAATGCAGAATGGTTCTTTAAACATATGAGAAGATTCTCAGCCTCACTCATTATAAGAATATAATGCAGTGATGTGCAACCGTAAAAAATAAGACGTTATCTGTAACATCATGGTAAGATTACACACTGTAATGTGAAAAGTACAAGGAAGAGAACAGTGTGTGTAGTATGCTGACCTGGTGTAAAAATAGTAAATAAATGGTAGAAAAAACATATATGAGATTTTAATTGTATATGCTTGAAGGAGCTTTGGAAAGATACACAATAAATTGATGTTGGTACCTGGTGAGAACGAGGTGGGAAAAGCTGGGCAAGCAGAGGAATATGGTGTGAAAGAGGCTTTTCTTCATCCCCACGTCTCTCTATATTTTTTTGTTTGTTTTGGAACCATGTGAAATGCACTAGCTATATAAAAATTAAGTGTACACATTAAAGATAAGAAAATGAATTAAAAAGATAGCCATAGAACAAATAGAAAAACATATCTCACTGTAGAGGTCACACTCTATTTTGCTTATTCACAAGGTTAGCCCAACTTTACATCAACAGTTTAGAGGGAGAGCGATGGTATGCTTTTTCTCTCTAGTTACAGAAAAGAAGAATCTTCCCTTTGGAGAAACCATAATGATGTTATCTTTCTTGATCAGTAGAAGACATTTTCTTTTTCTTTGTGTGTGTGTGTGTTTAATGGTTTTATATTTTAATTCCAGTATAGTTAATGTACAGTGTTATAAAAGTTTCAGGTGTGCAATCTAGTGATCCAACAACTCTACACGTTACACTTGCCCCCCAAATAGAAAGTATTTTCTTATCATCAAATTGATCTTCCTTGATAGATATTTTGATATTTCTAACCACACTAAGCATGTCTTGTTCCTCCACCTCAGTTGACTGCAAGAACTGAGTATCAAAATATGATTTTTGTCTTATTGACTTGTTATGAAATAATTTGGGGCTCCTGCTCCTTTGACCTGTTTTGTTAGAGTTCATCAGTGCTGACCACTTTTACTCACTGCAGTGCTGTTAACTCCAGTTTGTTTGTTTGTTTCTTTCTCTTTTTTCCTTCTTTCTTTTTTTAAAGACTTTATTTATTTATTCGTGAGAGACACACAGACAGAAACAGAGACATAGGCAGAGTGAGAAGCAGGCTCCCTGCGGGGAGTCCGATGCAGAACTCAATCCCAGGACCCCAGGATCACAACCAACCACTGAGCAGATGCTCAATCACTGAGCCACACAGGTGCTCTTTCCCTCTTTATTTTTATTTTATTTTTTCAGTTCCTTAAATTTAATGACAAAGTGTGTTTTGACTACTTGGATACTGGAATATTTTCAATTATTTGAATTTAGCTCTGATAGGCAGATCCATTCCTTTTTTTTTTAAAAAAAGATTTTATTAATTTATTCATGAGAAACAGATTGAGAGAGAGAGAGAGAGAGAGAAACATAGGCAGAGGGAGAAGCAGGCTCCATGCAGGGAGCCTGACTGGGGACTCGATCCCAGGTCTCCAGGATCACATCCTGGGCTGAAGGTGGCGCTAAACCGCTGAGCTACCTGGGCTGCCCCAGATCTATTTCTTATATCATATGCTGCAGATCATATCAGTATATCACATCTGCATGTCATACCTACAGATAAGAAATGCCCCCACATCCATTCAGTTGAAAATCCAGTTTACACTTTCATCTTTATAATAAAATGGAGGTTGATATAATACATATTAATCTTTTCATTCAAAAGGGGTGGGCTGTTGGCACCTTTTCCATAATACTATTCCTGAAAATAATCAGGATAGATAGAAATAATAAGTGCCATGGTAAGGAGACATTTTTTCCCTTCCTATGTTTACTTATCTGAAGGGAGTGAAGGAAAATATTTTTTTTCTTCTTACAACTCCTCAGTTCTCCCAAAAGTGTGTCTTTTTATTCTTTGAAGAGATGGACTAAAATTTAGAGGACAGTCTTGATATTATCTTATGCTTGTTACTCACTTGGGAAAGTTTCCCTGAGTTCAGAGATTACATCCCCTTTTCATACAGCCTCTTAAACTTCTCCATCATGATAGTTACAATTTAGAATGTGTGACTTTATAATGCATATAAATTATCCTTTCTAGACTTTAGTTACTGTGAGGGTATAGTCCATATCTGTTGATTGACTTTTGTATGTATTTCCAGCAGAAGGCAAGTGCCCTGGCATGCAATACAAGCATGAATGAGCAAATGAAGGAAGGAAGGAAGGATAGAGGAAAGGAAGGAATCTCTGAGAATCTTTCTGGGAGAGATCCCAGATAATGATCTGAAAGTTAAAAAAAAAAAAATCCTCCTTTTCTTTTAAAGTTCCAATGTCTGAGCAGGTTCAGGAAGTCCAATGAGAATCTTAAAAGTTAATTGGGTTTCCAAGCAAGAGTGTGCTTCAGTCTTAAAAGGTAATTTTAGATTACTCCCACCCTGGGAAACTTTAAATTAACTGTCATATAATGGTGGTGAGCATGAAAGAACTGCATACCAAGAGAGACAAGACAAACTGGAACAACCTGGGAATACGATGTTATTTGTTTTTTTTTACGCAAGTAAGCACATGGCTATCAAGACGATCTTTACACGTCAGTGTGTTTCAGAATCTCTTGAAGGACACATTGACACAGATTTCAGGTCCTACTCCAGAGCTTCTGATTGACTGGCTCTGAGGTAGGGCCAAAGGATTTGCATCTCTAATAAGTTTTCTGGTGCTGCTGCTGGTGGTTCAGGTACCTATACTTTGAGAACCATTGCTTTGCTGTGTCTCTTTCTGTGAATTTTAATTGGAAAATTGAATAACTGCTTCCTCTGTGCTTTCTGTCTGGTTGGCTTCCTCTCCTGCCATTTGCTTTAGAATCTTGATTCCTGGCAAAGATTTATATATATATTCTCTTCTATATATTCTATTCTCTTCTATATTCTCTCTCTATATATATTAAATATTAAATATTATATATATATATATATATATATATATATATATATATATGGGATTCTGAAGCATTCCGTTCTTTATATATAAGAATTTAGGAAGTAGCAACATTCCAACAGGTCAGGTAAATCATCTGTCTGGATGGCATTATAGTCATTTCTCATTTTCTGAAGTCTACCTGAATGAGGATTCTTGAAAAATCTTCTTTAAGAGGATTGAGAAATCTGTTCTTGGGGCTTGACAAAACTATGGGTGTCTTCTGAAGGGAAAGCATAAAAGAAGATAATTTTCAAGTCTACCTGTTTCTGGTGTAGATTTTCTCTGACTACTACCAACTCTGCACTTTTATTTATTTACTCTACTTTTAATTTATTATTATAAACCCAATGTGTATAGGCAAATATAAGTGAGAAATAAGAAGATAGAAAAAGAGAGAGAAGAGGTTGGAGAATTGGAAGCAAAAGAATACCTAATTGTTTAATATATTGTCAAAGGATATAACTAGGAAATGGATAAGAAAAAATTCAAATAAACTTATGAAAATATGAAATAATATGAAACTCACTGATAACAAAATAAATACAAATTTAAAGAACATGAGAGACTCCTAACTCTGGGAAACGAACAAGGGGTAGTGGAAAGGGAGGTGGGGGGGCTGGGGTGACTGGATGGGGCACTGAAGGGGGTCACTTGACGGGATGAGCACTGGGTGATATGCTATGTTGGCAAATTGAATGCCAACAAAAAAAGGGGGGGGGGGGAACAAATTTAAAGAAATAATAAAGTACCAGATTCTACTTAAGAAATTGACGTTTGTAACAATGATGATTTCTTGTATAATAGAAAGTACAGCAAAATATTATTTTTAGACATTGCTGATGGAATGTGTACTATAAGAGAGTATGAAAGATTTAAAAACAGTAAATACCATACTATAATATAAGGTTTTCATGTTAGAAGGTCAATTATTCAAAAAATCTTTCTCCTATATTTCTTTACCTCTTTGTTTAGATTTCACAGTCCTTAATTACTACCACAGGGATCCCTGGGTGGCTTAGCAGTTTAGCACCTGCCTTTGGCCCAGGGCATGATCCTGGAGTCTTAGGATCAAGTCCCGTCTCAGACTCCTTGCGTGGGGCCTGCTTCTCCCTCTGCCCGTGTCTCTGCCTCTCTCTCTCTCTCTCTTTCTCTCTCTGTATCTCTCATGAATAAATAAATAAAATCTTTAAAATAAAAAAAAATATTACCCCAGTACCTTCCTTTTCGGGTTAGATGGAAGAATATAGTTACAGAATGGTGAACTCAGATCATAGGCTTGATGTTGAGAGATAATAATTAGAGTATTTAATTTAAAAAAATGCAAGGGACTAAAATCAGAGGAGAGACTTAGATTTTTGAAGATCCAGAGATAGGTCATCCTAAGTGTGAAATATGTACATCACTGCCTGTCAGGGGGAGAATTATTTTTTTAATATATTTTTTTAAATTTTTATTTATTTATGATAGTTACAGAGAGAGAGAGAGGCAGAGACACAGGCAGAGGGAGAAGCAGGCTCCATGCACCGGGAGCCCGATGTGGGATTCGATCCCGGGTCTCCAGGATCGCGCCCCGGGCCAAAGGCAGGCGCCAAACCGCTGCGCCACCCAGGGATCCCAGGGGGAGAATTATTGATAAGCAAACATCAGAACATTTCACTAATTTAATACCAGATAACAGGAAAATCCATTTGAACCAACAAAGAAAGATAATATTTTTACAACTTCAATTCTAATGCTTTATTGTACAAATTGTAACATTCTAAGCTAATGAACTGGTGTGAATATAAGGATGATTTGACTTAGTACATTAGTTTTCTGTTATTTGTATGTTAATGAAAGTTCTAAGTACTTGAAAACAATTTATTTTAGTAAGTAGGATAAATTCTCCCTTTTGAATCCTATTTATATTATTCACTGGCTGTAGCGAAACCTTTTCCTTGGACTAAGTGAAACAGCCCCAGTCCATGTTTGAATGATACCGTTTTAAACCACTAGAATCTAACTTACTTTTACTACATTGTGTATGAGAATAACTCACTAAATATGAATGATTGATTACCAAATGTGTGGTTTAAGTTTGTTATAGAAAGACCAACAAATGAGGAAATCTGTTTATGAAAGTGTGGCAAAAGCTGACATGTAATTTATAGACTGTGTCTCTGTTTTCTTTGCTGTGTAACAAATTACTCCAAAATCTAGTGCCTTAAAATAACATCCTTTCTGCTCCAGATTCAATGGATCAGCAATTTGGGCTAGGTGTAGCTGGGCAGTTGCTCTTAGCTGAGCTCATTCATACGACTGTGGTGGTCACTGTGGTCAGTGACCAGGGTAGCTGAAGGCTAGTTGGTCTAACATGGCTTTAGCTCATGTCTGCCCCACATGTCTCTTACCCTTTAGTAGGCCAGCTTTGACTTGCTCACATGGTAGCAGCAGGAGTCTAAGAGACTATGGAAATGTGCAAATGGGACAGGTTTGGTGTTCACATGAAATTATTTCACATCTGAATGGGCTATGAAAAAGTAACAAGATCATTCCATATCCAAGGGGTAGAGAATAGATTTTACTCTCTCTTTTAAGTCTATGAACTCTTGGCTCTGTTTATTCATTGTTTGTTTTTATCATTGAGTGTATGACACAAATGTAATAACACAAAATGGTGCTGCTTTTGGCTTGGTAAGGATCTTAACAGCTGCACTGTAAAGATAACAAGTGTATTTATCTTTTGAAATTGAAAGTTCCTCAGCATGGAGTTTTGTTTTTTTTTTTTAAGATTTTATTTATTCATGAGAGATATACAAAGAGAGAGAGAGAGAGGCAGAGACATAGGCAGAGGGAGAAGCAGGCTCCTTGTAGGGAGCCTGATGTGCGACTTGATCCTGGGACTCCAGGATCACGCCCTGAGCTGAAAGCAGATGTTCAACTGCTGAGCCACCCAGGCGTCCCTGCATGGAGTTTTTTAAACTGAAGTAGAATGGTGTATTAATTTCAGGTGTACAACATGTAATTCGACATTTATATATATATACTGCAAAATATTCACCATAATAGGTGTAGTTACCACCTACTACCATACAAATACGATAGATTATATTCCCTATATTGTACTTTTCACTCCTATGACTTGTTTATTTTATAAGTGGAAGTTTGTACTTCTTTATCCCCTTCCCCTATTTTTGATGGTAGCCACTTGTGCAATCTGCCGCAGACTTGTAGAATATTTTTAAACACAAAATATTATTATATCAGTTGTCAAAATAAGCTATTATTTTTCTCTTTTTCATGACATAGGATGTTTGTGGGCATGGTGATTTCCAGTGAACTTAATTGTTTGGTTTAAAATATAGAATTTAATTTAATTGCATTTACCATTCTCTAGGTATTTTCTGTTCTTCAATGGCTGTTCATTATCTACAGAATAAAAGCAACTGAATCCCTTAAGAATCTGTCATTCATGACCCTCTCTACATCCTCACCCCTGGACTCCAGCCATGTTATACAGTTTGCTTTTCATGGACACCTCATGAGCCTTTTTATCTCTGCATGGACATGTGAATATTTATGCACAGGAATTAATCCACCTTCCATGAATGCCTTTTACTTGTTTATTTGCTTGATTTTTTCTTCAGTTCCTCAATGTGAACTATCCTTGATGAACTCCCTTGTCCCCCCAAAATTTTTAGGAGCAGAGCCTCGATGCCCTATTACCTGTCACTGAATTAAAATTATTTGTGTTCAAGTGCAATTCTACCTTTAAAACATGAGCTTCTTGAAGGCAAAGAATGTATCCTAATTATGTTTGTGTAGGCAGACTTAACTCTGTATTTAGTATATAATAGATGCTCAATGTTTTAAATTATTAAATGAACGAAGGGGTGAATGAAGAACTAGTCATATTATTCTCCTTTTTAAAATCTCTGACAAATTTTTAAACTTCCTTTATCATCTCATATTATCTCATAATTTCAGCCATCAGTGCTCCACAGTTGATTCTTACATCCTTTTTTTCTGTTTCGTTTTGTATTTTTGTTTCTTCGTTTATCCATGACTGATTTCTTGAGTCCCAAGGCTATCACCAAATGGCCTTTTTGGTATTCACACCTGCATATCCTGCTGTTTTCTTAAATATAACATGCCATGATCTGAACACCCATTTCTCAAAGCTTGCCAGGAATCTGTGTTCCTTCCTATTATAACTACTGCAGTCAATGACATTACCATCTTCCTAAAAAATCCAAATCTTTTGCATATCTTCGTTTGAATTTCGAACAAGTTGAGTGATAATCAAATGCAATTATCATCTCTATTTTACCATCACCAAAATCAAATCTCAAGAAATTTAACGGATTTTCCCATAGCCATTTTGATCACAAATGTTAGAACTGAGACTCAAACTCAGGTCTAATTTAAAAGGATCGCATTCTTTTACCTCTGATTTCAGAGTGGTGGGAATGGGTTTGATGGGGCTTGTTAATTCAGTGATCAAGGATAAAGAAAAGAAGAGAGACATTTTCAGTTCTCATTCTTCCTCAACCACCCAGTTGGTTTCCAAGTGCTTGATTTATCTCAGCAACATCTTCTCATCACCATCTCCCTTCTCCTTTCAGCTCACACTTCCTTAGTTCATCCCTAATTGCTTCTTTTAGTAATTTTTGCAAAACCTTTCTAACTTGTCTCCTTTCCCCAATATCTCTGGGGTTTTAGGGTAGGGCAATGACTATATTAATATCTTCACATGAACTAACTAACCTTGAATCTAATAGGATGCTGGATAGAATTATTTTATTTCGTTATTTAAAAAATTTTTTTTTGCTTGATAGAATTTTTGAGTTACATTTTACTACTGAACTTTTTTAAACTGTAAATATTTTTCTAGAAATAATAAATAACTATAGAATACATAATGAGCAGCAACGTGGAAATTTTTATTGGCCTAACCTAATTAAAAGAATAAATAAACAGAATTTTTCTTTTCAGAATCAGTAGCAGGTGTTGCAATTAAAACACAGACAGCATATTACAAAATATACTGATAAAATGGACACAATCCCAGTCATTTAACTGTGTTCTGCTTACCTAAGTCCACCTGCTGTTGAGACCAGATAAGTGTTAATTTGCATTTATGTGCTAACCTTTACAGACAGACATTATTTACAAAATTGTGTTTATTATATCCTGAACACATGGGTATGTATTCTGGCCATCATACACATATTTGTGGGTTTTATTTATTTTTTATTTTAAAAAAGATTTTATTTATTTATTCATGAGAGGCACAGAGAAAGGCAGAGACATAGGCAGAGGGAGAAGCAATCTCCTCACAGGGAGCCCAATGCAGGACTCGATCCCGGGACTCCAGGATCACACCCTGAGCTAAAGACAGACACTCAACCACTGAGCCACCCAGGCATCCCCGTATTTGTGTTTTTTGTTAAGCCAGGAAGGAACACTAGAGAAGGAAAGATATTTGTCTGGGATAGTGAATTAAGGTTAGCTAATGCTAATGGGTGTTTACTATATTCTAGGAGATGCACTTAAAGCTTAAAGGCATTATTTCATTTATCCTCATAATAACCTTATGAAATAGTTATTCCAATCCCCATTTTATAGATGAAGAAATATGGGCCTCAGTTAAATATCTTGCCCAAAATCATTTAGCAACGAAAATATAGAATGGGTTTTGAAATAAATCTGTGAAGCTTCAAAACTCTTATTGAAGGTAGCAGGTATCTCTTTTTACTGTAAGAGGCTGGATTCCACTGATGGGAAAGAGTCTCAGTGGTAGGACTCAGTCTATGGAAGTCTTGCTAAGTTTATTCCTGCCTTCCAAAACCATGTCCAGATATAGATGTCAAAGACTTGTAAGCTAGAAGCTAAGTACAGTCTATAACTCTCAACATAATCCTAAATTCATTAGAAATGGAGCGGGATATAAAATTAGTTACCTGTTGTATTTATCTTCTATTGTTTCAGTATAGTACTATAAACTCACCACCTGTAAACAATATGTATTTATTAGCTCAGAGTTCTATAGGTCAAAAGTATGGACTTTTAGGTCATACCCATCTAGTTACCTTTCATAAAGTCAACTAACTTAGGAGCTAATTACACCACAAAATCCTGCCACAGAATCACCTAGATTAACGTTTGATTGAATAACTTAAAGAAGTATGTATACCAGGGAGCAGGGTCTTATAGTCATCTTGGAAATCTGCTAATACCTTCCAAATTTCAGTATCTGCAATGGGTTTCTTTGCATCTATATGCCACACTCCTGGGAGCTAATAGTTTACCCAAACATTGTGTCAGGTATTACTTAATACCAAGCATTAGTTGTTAAGCACTAAGCATATATTTTTATTTTTCAGAGCCAAATTCCAGCCTATCTGCCTGATTCACTTTGCTTTTCTCAAGTGACATCTTGCCCTATGCTCTCCATAGGAACTAAACCCCCTTACCTATGCCCTTTGTTTATGCTTGATATATAGCTTTAACCTTATCACATCACCTAGAATCATTAATATCTGTTGAGATTTTGCTATATGCTGGGTCTTGAGGACACAGAGATAAATAATATAGAGGGCAGAAATGGTAAATAATTATTACTATATTATTATACACTATCACAGAGATATTTACATGCTCTCTCCAGTGAGAGAAAAAGGAAGGGAGTGGCCTTGAGCAAAGTCTCTATGGATGAGTTGAAGCACCAGGTGAACTAATTGGGGCAGAGTGTTCCAGATGAGGAGCATGGCACTGCAAGATACTTGGAATGGTGGATGCATAGGGTTAGAGGAGTACCAAAGGGAAAAATACAACTAGGAAAGTAGTGAATGATCCTAAAGTTTACAAATTACTATAAAACCTATGAATATACCAAATATCACAGCAATTATTTATCAGAAGGCAGAAACTATAAGAAATGCAAAATGAAATGCATAGATACAAAGTAATATTAAGATATTTAACACACCTTTCTTAATTCAAGTCAAGAGGACAAAAAATAGAGATCTGTGACATGTACAATATCATCAAGATGGCAGATACATTTGTGTATTGAAGTTTACACCCCAACATAAATGGCATGCTTTCTTTTCAATCAGCACAGAATTGTAAAAAACCTGACCATGTTTTAGGTCTTGACACTTCATTTTAAAACTCTTGTGTTAATACTTTGTACATTGATCTATGTAGATTTCTTTATTTAACTCTATTAATCAGTAGCAGTATATTTGATTAGTATTTTTATCTGTTTTGTGGCTTTTTTTTGGTAAACAATCTTAATATGCTACTTGTTTTTTCTGTTTTCCCTTGTAACCTTTTGGTTGTAATATATTTGGGAATATCTTATTATGATTATTTTAAATTTTTACTTGTTAATGATGAGTTTTTCTAGATTAGCCATTAGTAAATAATTCATGGGGATAGAGTGGAGCCAGAGCTAACTGTCAGGCTGTCCAGAATAACAGGAGTGTTGTGTCTGAATAGAGTGTGGTATTACTCAATGAAGACTTTTCCTCTTTCAACTTCATGAAGATATCCCCCTTTTTTTCCAAGTTAGTATTACATATAGCTCCACTTATTTATACCTCTCAAACCTTAATGCTAAACTGAGTTTAGAGAAGAGGGTGGGGCAGAGGGACAATCAGACTCCCTGATGAGCAGAGAGCCTGATATGGTGTTCATCCCAGGACCCTGAGATCATGATCTGAGCCAAATTCATTTGCTTAACTGTCTAAGTCACCCAGGTGCCCCTAATTTTGCTATTTGAATTCCTAACACATTTCATCTGCTTTTAGATAAAATAACATTTATCACTACATGGTATTCGAGTCAAGTATTTTATTAGGTAATAAACTCTGTCTATTTTGTCTCTTTTAATTGGTAAAAACTATTTAGAAGTAAAACCCTGGGTTTAAAGTATACTGTAATACATTGAAATGTTTTGCATTTTTGCTCATAATAATTATTTTTAAATGATGAGTATGTCTTTGCCTATGCATTCAGCTGAGAACAAAATAATACCCAATTAGTATAGTCTTAAAAGTTTTATTTTAAACAAAACTATTTTGAAGCTTTCAGTAATATTTATGAATGCCAAATATTTTTCATTGAAAGGAATTTACGTTACAATAATACATTTTTAAGTGTAGATGTCACACAATACATCCCAATGTTAGACTTTGCATAATACTCATTGCACATAAAAAGAAAGTGATAATAATCGGGGAAAATTCTAATCTCTTAATGTAATCATCTACAAATCAACATTGTTGCATTTACTTAGATTGTTTTGTCACACTCAAGCTAAAATTGACTTTAAATAATTTCTGCCTATTGTAATTCTGTTACTTCTTCCTGTTATTGTATAATTTTGCAAAATATAAAATGCTCTCATTATTCAAAGATATAGTAGTAGATCATATTGGTAGATTTTAATCTCTCAGTACATTGTATGTTTTATGTGGACAAAAATTGTTTCTTTTACTTACTTTTGTACTCAGGGAACTTGACACAATCTCTGTTAGACATGTTATAAGTATTTGTTTAACAGATTGATTCTTTTTCATGATTGTAATTGCTTCTGATTCTTGTTCTTACCACTTAGTGGTTTCTTGGAGATGAGGCAAACTCCTGTCTTTACTCTGGTCTTTTATCAATATAAATTTAATCTTACTATTTGAATTTTTTCAGACTTTTTCCCCCCCAGACTATTCATATATCTCACACCCAGTTTCTCCAGTTTAACACAAGGAAGGCTCTTGTGTCCCAATTAATGAACTGACATCGTTTACTAACGTCCATACACAATTTAGATTTTCTCAGTTTTATTATCACTTAAGATAATGCCCTGAGTCCATATATGTTTAGCAAAAGGAAAGATTTAATTCAATTATTTTTTATGGCTGAATAATACTCCATTATATATGTGTATATATGAATATTATGGCTGAATAATATTCTTATATAAATGGAACAATAATATTCTATATTTTATATGAAAAAATAATATCTCAAAATTATATATGTATATATATGTAATTGAATTGAATATATTGAATATTGAATATAAATACATATATATTCATATAGAATAAAAGTGATAAAAAGAGTGGGCATGCTTGTCTTATTTCTGATCACAGAGAGAAAGCTTTCAGCTTTTTATTCTTGAATATGATGTTAGTGGTGGCCTTATATGGCTTTTATATTGGGGTAAATATATATATTTATATATTGAGGTTTTCTCTATACCCACTTTGCTGGGTTTTTATTATAAATAGATGTTGAATTTTGTTTGCATCTGTTGAGATAATCATATTATTTTTCCCTTCATTTTGTTAAAGTAGTGTACCACACTGATTCATTTATAGATATTAAACTATCCTTGCATTTCTGGAATAAATCAGGCTTGATCATGTGAATGATCGTCCTCTTAATGTATTATTGAATATGGTTTGCTAGTATTTTGTTGAGTATTTTTTGTGTCTATGTTCATAAAGGATATTCATCTGTAATTTTCCTCTGATATCTTTGTTACATATCATCATACTTTAAGATATAAGTTACTAGCTATTTCCTAGTTTTATTGAAGATTGAGTTCCACTTTTAAATTTTTTTTTAATTTATATGTTGCTTTTAGTTGATTTCTGAGAGGGGTTAAGGTAATGTAAATTTTACTCTAACGTCTTCAACTAAAAACATGTAAAAGAATATAATGTACAAGCAGATTCTTTCTTATTTTGTCTTACAATGGTGGAACAGTAAGTAAAGCCTATGAAGGATATAAACAAAGATCGGCCTAAGTATGTAAAAAAGGAGTACTGTGTATTAACAATAATAAGTCCTCTGTGAATGTAGTTACCGAGACATAAAGAACTTGCCGTCATCCTTGTAAAATGGATTTAAACACACTGTAGTTTTAAAAAATAGATTATTTCTAAAATCTCACTTCCGTACTTTAATTCTATTATTTCATGATTTGTTTTTCTGCAAAAACAATTACTCACAGGAACTTTTAGGGGGGAAATTCAAAGCAGTCTGATAAGATATATTATCTTTTTAGTAATTTTTAGTAATTTTTTAGCAGAAAAAGAGAAAATATATACATACATCTTTTTTCTGTAAACTGCTTGATAATAAAAAGTTAAATAATCATTACAAATGAAGGAACAGGTAGACGTTTTTAATTTTAAAAGCGACTTTGAGATTTAAGTGATTTGTAAATACTGTGCAGATGGTAATTATATACATAATGATTATATACATATTAGCCCATATTGTTTCATCAGGCTTTTAATGATCTTTCTTCTTAAAATTTAATTAGCAAAATTTATTCATGGTACAACAGCAATTTTGTAGGTACATTTGAAGAAGATTTCTTGGGATATTTAAAGGCACCAATCTAACAAAGGGAAAGAGTAAAATGTTCAGCACTCTAATCTCAGAGGGAAGGAAATGGAGCAGAACATACTTGTGTTCAAGCTATTCTAGGGACTTCTTCAGAATATTCTATGAGCACTACTCTGTACTTCAGAATAACAAGTTGCTGGAACAGCAACATCATCATCATGATTTTGCACCTTTGGTGGATAATCATAAGGCTTCATTTTTCTGAAAGTCATAATTCACATCAGCCTGCTGCACTGAGTGAGATAACATTATTTTCTTGTTCGTGGAAATAAAATTCTACAGGTAATTTACTGAAGTGCTAATTACCATTTCCAATGATGAGCTAAGGAACACTGTGGTTTCTCAAATGGTTCCTACCCTGAAAAATGTATTTATATTTGAAAAAATCCTGAAGCATAAAATGGTATTAGTCTTGTGGATTGTTGCCAAACATGGTAGGCAATATGCTCATATATTTTTTTCAATGATTAGCTATGTTTGAGGAGGAAATGCCATAATGGTTGATTTATTTGTGTGAGTAACAATTTCTCCATAATATCAGTGATGAAAACATTTCAGCATCCATGGAGGCTTAGCAGATAGGAAGATATCTATATATCTATATATCTACATATATCTATATATCTATATCTATATCTATCTATCTATCTATCTATCTATCTATCTATCTATCTATCTATCTATCTTCTTTTTTACACAACCAATGCATTGAACTGCTAAAACCCTACAAAGGAAATAATACCTACATTGATTTAAAATTTCAAAAGATCTTTATTTTAATTGTCTGCTACCTTTAGTTCTCCCACTTACATTGCTTACTGCCATCTGGGCATGCTCCAACTTTTTATTCTCAGTCATTTCTATGGCTTTTCTGTTCGCTTTCCTGTCTCCAAATCTATCTATATATATATACAGGAAACCAATTTATCCCTCAAAGTTTATTTTACTCTTCCTCTATGAAATATGTCCTGATTTCCCAACTGATATGTCATTTGTGCCTTATGATATCTCACTTTGTTCCTCACTTGGGGCTCTTATAATTGTGTGCCTTAATCAGGGCTCTCATTATTAGATTTGAAATATGGTAATTGATGTACTTGTCTTATGCTTTTGCTGATTTGTGGGCTTCTTGAAATCAGGAGCTTTGATTTCCTCATTTTTTGTTTGTATTTCTCCTTTCCTTACACTTAGCTCTATAACACTGTAACACTACACCTGACATATGGGCATATGGTAAATTAAATAGATATTTCTTAATTGAACTGTTGACTGAAATTTGTATCTTACCATCATTACTGCCTTCCTTGGCTTGTGGATGTTGTTCTCATTGTTTTATTTCTAATTTCTAGCTGTTGCCTTTTGTCTGCTCATTTAAATTTTTCTTCTTTTTACAGATTTCTATTATATTTCTTTTCTTTTTAAATATTTTATTGATTTGAGAGTGAGAGATAGAGAGAGAACACAAGCAGGGGGAAGGACAGAGGGAGAAGCAGACTTTCCACTGAGC
This sequence comes from Canis lupus familiaris, assembly GCF_011100685.1. Taxonomy (NCBI): domain Eukaryota; kingdom Metazoa; phylum Chordata; class Mammalia; order Carnivora; family Canidae; genus Canis; species Canis lupus. Next base: position 33,960,680 of record NC_049222.1, on the reverse strand, counting down.
CCAATGTGGGACTCCATCCCAGAACCTTAAGCTCATGACCAAGCCAAAGTCAGACATTTAACTGACTGAGACACCCAGGTGCCCCAATTGTATTTCCCTTCTATCTTTATTTTCCCCATACTGATGTCAGGGTCATACATTTATTCTCCTATCTTTACAACCCTACCCGCTTTCATCATTCCCTTCCTTAGTACAGTAGTGAGGTATGCAAATCTTAAAAGTCTTTGTATTGCCTTTCTGTACTACCTACCTGATAAAATGCTGACTCTCAACTAGTTCTGTTTCCTTTTTTTTCTATTTGTTTCCTATACCCAAATTTGCGGTTACTTGAGAAAATGTATAATCTACTGATACCTCCCTTTAGACGTAATTTAGAAATCTCAAATCTAATACACATCTCAATATCATTCCTACCCATCATTTCCTATTTCAATATTAATGGCACCAGTAATTATTTATGACAGAAAACAATATGCAAGTTTGAGCTAATGACCTCAAACACACATATACACAAACACACAGAATAAACATCAATAAATTAATAATATTTTTCCTCAAATATTTGCATTTGTATATTATTTTTCTTATATCTACTATACCTTATTTATATACTTCACAATAAGTATTTCATAATTGAAAAATTTTAAGAAATGGTACAGAAAAACCAGTAAGTTAGAACTAAACAGGAACTGGTCTAGAAATTGGAACAGGGTTCAATCTCGATTCACTATCAATGTGTGGGACAGTGAAATGTCACAAGCCACTATTTGCTTCTGTTTCATCAATCTTTAGCAAGTATTTTTTGGTATTCCTATTAAACCTGGCACTAGATTTTTGGTGGTTGGATACAAGGCCTTGTGTTTGAACCAATGGTAACCCAGTCTAGTGGAAATGACAAGCTATATAACAATATACTAATGGAAGCAACAGAGTATGAAACCAATGGAACAGGAGCAGATACAAGAGACTAGGTGATTTTGTTTCAGATGGTCTAGAAGGGTTTGGTTAGCAAGATTCCAACATTCTTTCTAGTTATGTGATTAGAGTATTGACTATCTCAGCAATAGTGACAGTTCTTAAAAGATACTTTTTTTTTTTAATTTGGCTCATTTACACAGAACAAAAACATTTTAAAAAGAAGAAAAATAATACAGCATTAACTTTTTATAGTGAATATATTAGCATTCTCAATAAACCATAATGCACATCTGAATGTAGAAAGTTTACTTGTATTTTTCTTCTTCAAACAAGTATGTCCTTAATCTTGCAGAGTGCTCTTTAACAAAAAAACGGGATCAATATTGCGACTGTTTTACAGGATTATAAAGGTGATTATGGAAATTAAAAGTAAGCAGTGGAAGCAGCAATAATAATTTTAAACAAGGTGATAAAAAGTCCACATTATTTAAAACAGAATAGAATACCTCTATAATACAGGAAAAGGGATCAGATCTTTTAACATTTCAGGTCAGAAAAAATATATTAGTCTGATTATATTAGCCTTATCTACACTTAAAGGTAAAAGTAGCCATTAATGGGTATGTGGAAGTCACGTTTGTAGTTCTTAGAAGTCATGCCTAACCCGTTTAAATATTAAGACATTTTTTTAAAGTCACAAAATTTCACAGATCCATATATTATAATAGTGTTAAACTCAGAATTTATCTGCATCACTTGCCATCAGGGAAATACAAATCAAAACCACAATGAGATACCACCTCACACCAGTGAGAATGGGGCAAATTAACAAGGCAGGAAACAACAAATGTTGGAGAGGATGCGGAGAAAAGGGAACCCTCTTGCACTGTTGGTGGGAATGTGAACTGGTGCAGCCACTCTGGAAAACTGTGTGGAGGTTCCTCAAAGAGTTAAAAATATACCTGGACTACGACCCAGCAATTGCACTGTTGGGGATTTACCCCAAAGATACAGATGCAGTGAAACGCCGGGACACCTGCACCCCGATGTATATAGCAGCAATGGCCACGATAGCCAAACTGTGGAAGGAGCCTCGGTGTCCAACGAAAGATGAATGGATAAAGAAGATGTGGTTTATGTATACAATGGAATATTACTCAGCCATTAGAAATGACAAATACCCACCATTTGCTTCAACGTGGATAGTACTGGAGGGTATTATGCTGAGTGAAGTAAGTCAGTCGGAGAAGGACAAACATTATATGTTCTCATTCATTTGGGGAATATAAATAATAGTGAAAGGGAATATAAGGAAAGGGGGAAGAAATGTGTGGGAAATATCAGAAAGGGAGACAGAACGTAAAGACTGCTAACTCTGGGAAACGAACTAGGGGTGGTGGAAGGGGAGGAGGGTGGGGGGTGGGAGTGAATGGGTGACGGGCACTGGGGGTTATTCTGTATGTTAGTAAATTGAACACCAATAAAAAATAAACTAAAAAAAGGAATTTATTTATTGAGAAAATAGCTGGGTATGGTTTTACAGGTTGCTAGAAATAATTCTATTCCTTAAATACACTACATAATTCTCACCTTTGTGTATTAGTTGTTTGTTTTTTTCACTATCAACTTTCTGCTTGATTTTTTCCATCAAATTGTGCCAATTATTTGAGGCCCATTTCAAGTTCTACATGGTACATGAAGCCTTGTTCCTCCAGTAATGTCTGCCTCCTTGAAATTTCCTTAGAATAAAAGAGCTGGAGGGAAGCTTGGAGACCACCACCACTTCTTCTATGCTACACAAGGTAACTATTTGCCCTTATGAGACCTTTCTGAAAATTAGAAAACAATGCTTCTTTTGGAATATGCTACTAGAGCATATGGCTTAGCAGGTGGATAATGAGCTGAATTTCAGCCTTTAGCAGCCCTTTGGTTGGGTATCCTTGTCCAGAGCACAACTGGCAACACACATTTTGTTTTGTTTTTCCTGATCATATCTTGCCTCAATGTTATTTGGCTTCTCAATGCCAAATAATATGCTAAGATTGATTTAACTTCTGAGGGGTGTAAAAATAAATTTTATTTGTATGACATGCTTTGTTGCCTAATCATAGGATCATAGTAGATCATCAATGAATAAGTGATATTCATAATAAAACTCCTAAAGGCAATGAGATCATATTATCAAAAAAGTCAAATCAAACTTTCAGCGCAATATTTGCACTGAGCATCAATGAAAGAAGCTTAAGCTCAGGAGGTAGGTAAAGTAGGTCATTTATTGACAAAGTGTTTATACAAAGGAAAGAAGATTTTAGAAATGTCATGGGGAAAAATAAGGAATAATCAGTTTTAGAGAGAATAGGATAGTCCAAAGAAAAAGATAATTCAGGTACTTGTTGCATGACAGTGTGATATTGATGAAGAGATAAATAAATAGACTAATGGGACAGAATGGAGAACACAAAAATAAAATAAAATAAACCCACACACCTTAGCGGATGCAAAGGTGCAAAGCAATTCAATGGGGAAAGGACAGCTCACTGAAAAAAATAGCTCTGGAGCAACTGGATATCCTTAGGGGTAATAAAGGAAATTCAACTTAAACCTCACATCTTATACAAAAAACAAAACAAAACTCAAAATGGATTCTAGACAAATGTAAGATGTAAAACTATATATATATATATATATATTTTGAAAACACATTGATCAAAATATCTAGAATCTAGGGGTAGGCAATGTTCTTCGACTTGATTTAAAAAAAAAAAGAGAAAATTGGTAAGCAAGACCTCATCAAAATAAAATAAAACAGCAAAAACTTGCCTCTTAGAATGCAAGTCAGTCCTCTTTTTTATAACTAGGGCCACCACACACAGATTTACTATGTGTGAGTTATCAAACCTGTTATCTTTTCCCAATGAAAAGCTCATCTTAAATTTTTTTTTTTAAGATTTCAAAACAGCTCAACATGCAAAAGACAAAATAATTTGCAACAGCTGTTAATTGGAGGAATTTTTCACAAACTTTATTATCTGCAGACAGATAAAATTGCTAATTTTAACCATTAACAGATGCCTTAGCTAATGATTTCTCCACAGTCATTGTATGAAATGTGCTCAAATGTGTATTTGATTATTTTAGTTGATCCTAATAGTTTGCTGGAATTGGTGTAATTCAGTTTCTGAAAAATCTGCAACCAACCATATGAACTACTATTATTTCAGATAAGATTGTCTTTTTAGGAGATGGCATGTAATAATATAGAACTCTCTGATTAATAGCACCCAGGCTTTCAAGTCGTTGAACATCTGATAGGAAGGATAAAAAAATTTGTAAGGAACACTTTTATGAATTTGTAATCCCATATCTTATTAAGAGAATCTGTTTTTATCTATACCACTGCAAAGTGTGTTATGTTAGTGCTTCATAATGCTCTTGCTTAGTCCTGAAATGGTGCTGGTTTTCTGGCCCAGTTTTATAGATCTATGAGATTGTTGATTAATCTAGAATGGTGTGCAAAACATGACAGTGCAAGAGTCTTAAAACAACAGACAAAAAAAATTGGGTCTGAATTTTTTTCTTATGTTGTTTTCTTTTTAAAAGGGAATGTCCTTAAAAGCTTCCACACTGATAATGGAGTTCTTTATAAAACTGATGCTATTTCTCACACTCCATTAAACTACCTCTTTTATCTTGAAATTGATGTAGAAACAAAAATATTTATATTACATTGACTCCACTTTTTAAATTGCTTTTTGAAGGGAAGAAACTGATATAAAAAAAAATATTTGAGACTCAGGAAGTGGCCAAATATATCTAATTTATTTTGCAAGGATCATTAAAAGCTTGCCTCTCTGTTATATTGCAACTGTTTAGCATTTAGGGTGACAGTCTAGAATATTATAGAACATTTTAATAATTAAAAAAATTTTTTTATCATATTAAGAAAGAAAAATCTGATTTCCAAGAAGAATGAAATCCATAGAAACCTGAAAACAAAATTACCTTTCCTTTAATTATACAATTTAAAGGTTGATTTTAAGCTTGGAAATCATGAATATGCCATCAGTAATAATGAACCCCTCCAACACCTCAGAATTCACACACCTACATGGCACCTTCTAGGAGCTGTGGATCATCTTTAATTTTCCATTCTTCTTAGTATGAATATTGGTGAAATAATAAATCCTAAAAGGCCAATAGAAAACAATGTAATTGATTTAAAGTAGTCAAATGTCATCTTCAATCAAAGGAAAACTAAGGTATATATTTTTCATTCCTGAGATCATAATACGCAGGGCTTACTAAGGTTAGGCTAACTATATTATGTATAATTTAGTCAAGAAAATGGATCATTTAAAAATTCTCCTGGGGCCTAAATTTTGCTTCCTAAAAACCTCAGCGTGGCCTCTAGCTTGCAGAGCTCCATTGGAAAGAAAGGGGCTATGCAAGGAATTCTCTAAAGCCCTGATCAAAGATGGTTTGCTCTTGGCTCTGGCTTGCTCCAATATGAAAATCAATGCACCGTTCTCCAATGCACCGTTGGAGAAAGTCTTGCCCTTTCCCAACACACATGATTTAGTCAGCTGAACTAAATAGTGCACTTAGTTACATAGTTGATTTATATTCTGGCTCGGGTTCCTTGTCTAGTATCCATCTGTTAACAGACAGTTTGCAGTCAGCAGCCAGTTTGGGGTCCATCCTTTGATAGCATTGCTACCATGGCTGGTTGCCCCCAAAGCAACAAAGGTGAACTACCAGAGAAAGCAACCAGCTGGTGAGTTTCCGCCCTCTGCTGGAGAGATGAAGAAATTTCATGATTACTTGATAATTTGTCGCTCTGAAATGGATAATGTCAGAAGTCTACTGACTAATAGACTGCGCTTCTGGGTCCTTGCATGAGGCTTAGATCTGCACTTACTTCCGCGGGAGCTTCATGGGAGCAAAGTGGAGCTCATCTGATTAGTTTACTTAAAGTTACCAACGTATCTGCTACCTATAGCAAATATGTAACAATTATGCCAGGAGCTGTCTTGCTGCAGACTGTGGCGAATATGGTGAAGTCTCTATGAGGGGAAACATTTCATTTTTAAGTAAGCAATAAAGGTTTTCTATTATTGGTAGTTTCCAGTGTGGCTGGCCCAATGGAACCAGAAGGTATCTAAGTATATGATAGTTAATGAAAACACAGAGTAAGATATTTGCAAGTTATTTTATTTTCCATTTTCACATGTGTGTGAATTTTAAGATAGTACATGTGCACAAAGGACCAAGAAGAGTCAAAATGTTTCAGTAAAAGTTTTCAGAAATGCCACATTATAGCAAGTATAAATAAACTTATAAAATTGTTCTGCACGATGCCAGCTTGCAGATATTTTAAAACCAAGAAGTTTATTGGTGGCAGCTAAGTGGTTTTTGTGGACTTATTATATATTTCATCTATTGACTATACTTTTCCAGTTGAGTTCTTATACATGCAAGTACACATTTATAATGTTGGTTCTCTGTGTTTTTCCCTATAACTACTGCTTTTTAAAAAATATTTTATTTATTTATTTATTTATTTATTTATTTATTTATTTATTTATTTATGAGAGACACAGAGAGAGGCAGAGACATAGGCAGAGGGAGAAGCAGGCTTCCTGCAGGGAGCCTAATGCGGAACTTGATCCCAGGACCCCAGGATCATGCCCTGAGCCAAAAGCAGAAGCTCATTCACTGAGCCACCCAGGTGTCCCAATTATTCTGTTAGATGAAAATTACTTCATGAAAATTACTCTGGACTCAGTGAAGTCAGATGTGGGTTTCATGCCATGCCTTGTCATGTCACAGGATCAAGCAAATCTCAGGTTCCTTAATTGTGAAAAAAAAAAAAAAAAAAGAGAGAGATTGATTTAGCTGACAATCAAACCTCCCTACTGAACAATTTATTGTGTGTTTGCCTGGTCCACTGTGCTAGGTATTGGGGCTGAAAAGATAAAATTAGGGAAAAAAATTATACCCTATAAATCTTTCCTGGCCTCTAAAATAGTATAATATCCTGATATTTGTTAATGAGTCTCCATTAGACTGCACCATAGTTTCCTTATTATCCTGAGAAATTAATTAAAACCATTTCAAAGGATTCATTACTTTTTCTACTTTAATGAAAGTGTTTAGTGAAAGGGGTACTGTTTATAGAAAGCAGAGATGGAGAGGAATGATTTACTGCTAAAAAAAAAAACCCATTAACTCATTATTGTCGTTTTTACAATTATTCAATAGCCGTAGCTTTGGAATCAGACAGGTTTGATTCCAAATCTCTTTTTCTGTTGTGACCTTGGGGGATCAGGTCTTGGGGAAGGTTCTTTCAATTTTTAATGCCTCTGTGTTCTTGTCTATGAATAGGGATGCTAACCCTGCCAGAGGAGAGTCTACAGGCAGTTGAAATGAGAGGATGTTTTGAAAAGCAGTTGGTTTGAAAAGGCCCGAGTAAGCCTGTGGGGAATATTAGTGTCGGTTGGCATTGTAGGAGTCAGGGCTCCATTTCTTGGTCCTTATTGGTTTTGTGCTTATTCTCTTTCTTTGGCTTGGTCTTCCCGTCTCTGATTTTCTCTACTTCAATCCAATTCCACACTGACAGTAGAGTTCTGAGTATGACACCATCACACCTTTTCTGAACACATTCAATGCTTTTCATCACACGGCTCAAACCTATCTTCCTAAACTCATTTCCTGAAACCACTCTCAGATGTTCCCAGACCTTATATTTCAAGAGCCCTTTGCTCCTTCCCAGGCTCTTTTGTGAACATGGCACTTCCTGCACTTCCACAGTGTTACCTGGGAGTTTCTATCCTCCTCTGCCTGCATCTCCTTTCTTTTTCCTCCCAAATCAGCTGCAATGCAGTGAAACAGTTTACTGGGGTGTACTTTGAGTTGTTGTAGGTAATGTCCGACTACCCTGTTTGAATTTGTTTCCTGAGGACAGATCAAGCCATGGTAAATACTCAGGGCTGGGAAATTTGGAGATATTTTGATGAGAAAGTACGGTATGATATATATCTCAAAAGCTCTGGAAAAGTATTCTAAAATTCAATCTAGAAATAGCTAAATATTACCAAAGGTGCTAGGATGATCTTGACTCACTAATTGGATTTCTACAAAACATTTTACTCCTTCCATTTTGTAGGAGAGGAAATTAAATCTTTGTAAGGCCTTTTGCATTTATTTATAAGTATGCATTTACTCAGATGTGAAATCAAATCATATTTTTTTGGTTACAGCTCTATGTTGTTTTGAGTCTGTAAAATAATTTATCTCACCTGTATTTCTCCATTCCTCAGAAAATAAAACAAACAAACAAAAAACAAAAACAAAAACAAAAAAAAAACCAAGCTATTTTTCCATTGAGGTAACCCTGTGCTCCTACTACATTACAGGGGTCCTTATGTTTGTATCTAACATTAAGTTTACCTACATTTTTCAAATTACCCACCACTATAAACTAAGTCAAAAATTCATCTTGATATTCATTGGATAGCACATTAAAAATACTTTATTTATTTATTCATGAGAGACACACGCAAAGAGGCAGAGACATAGGCAGAGGGAGAAGCAGGATCCCTGTGAGGAGCCTGATACAGGACTTGATCCCAGGACTCTGGGTTATGACCTGAGCCGAAAGCAGCTGCTCAACTACTGAGCCACCTAGGTGCCCCTGGATAGTACATATTTTCCAAATACTTCAAAGAAATGGTGATAAAGGGAGCGAAACAAGTCAAGAGGAACATAGTTTCTCACAATTGTAAGCCAGGAGAACCAATGGTACAGCCAAGAAGTTGGCTGTACCTTGCTTGTGATACTCTAGCCAGGTGATCCGTGAGGCCTGCAAACAGAAACTGTTAGTCACACATTTCTGAGATTCACAGAAATAGATTTGCTTTTTTCAGCAGTCCACCAAATTTCAGCGTTGCCATGACAACCTCTGTATTCATCCTTAGGTGTGCACTGATACCACATCTTGCCAAATGAGGGGACCACATGATCCCTCTGGGTAACTACTTAAATTATCACCTTTTAAAATAGGGACAATTACAAAAATTTTCACTTCACTGTGTATTAAGGTATCAGGCAACTCTGGGCAGAAGCTAAGTGATAATTTTTGTAATTATCTATCTACAAAGTAACATGGAATACCTTCCAACTAGGAGCCATTAAGTTCTTACTGGTTCTTATTTTTATATATAAAATATATATATTATATATAATATATGATATAATACAATATAAACAATATAATATATATATTGTTGTTTAAATATATAAACAAACCTCTTCTCTTTTGATTCCTAGAATTTTACTTTAAATTATGTGTTGAGGGGGCAGCCCTGGTGGCTCAGCGGTTTAGCGCCACCTTCGGTCCTGGCCGTGATCCTGGCGACCCAGGATCGAGTCCCACATTGGGCTCCCTGCATGGAGCCTGCTTCTCCCTCTGACTGTGTCTCTGCCTCTCTCTCTCTCTCTGTGCCTCCATGGTTAAGTGAATAAAATCTTAAAAAAAAAAAATTATGTGTGCGGTTGCCTGGCTGGCTCAGTCAGTAGAGGCTGTGGCTTGCAATCTTAGGGTCATGAGTTCAAGTCCCACATGGAATCTACTTAAAAAAATATACGTGTGGCTCATATTTTAGCTTTATAAAGGAGTAAGACAGGGGGGTGGGATGGCTTATATGACTGACTTTTAGGAGAGAAGAAAAATGTTCCCCAACTGGAACTTAGGAGTTCAAGTTAAAAGATTAGTTGGAAAGGAAGTGAAAATGCTGTAGGACATTTTCTTTTTTATTTTTAAACGGTGATCACTTTCATGCTTTAACTATCTTCTCCTTATCTCTGCACAGAAAAGTTAGAGACACTAGCTTGCAAAGATAAAATGTCTTGTTACTCTTTCTATGATACCAGAAATTCCCAAGACTAGAGAGCAAATATAATTTGAAATTTTACAAACAAAAGATATTGGAGATGATAATATATTTAAATAAAAGTAATCCTTGTAAATATATTTTAAACTGTAGATTAGCTTATCTTAGAATTAGTACTTACCCCTTTTTAAGACATAGATATTTCATTAAATAACTAATAAAGTCTATTTTCCATTTTCCAGTTGTTTTGTAAATTACAAGAGGATAAAAAATAGGGACTACTTATATGGCATTGTGCTATTTGGTTCCTTTCTCAATCACATCTCCATTGGTAATAAAAAGCAATAATATTTTTAACTCAAAGCTTTTGTTTCTCTTATTAAAAATAACGCGTTTTTATAATATGAAGCATGGAAGCCTCAGGTGGGAGAGGAAAATTTATTGACCAGTATTTTATTAACAATAAAACTTGATTTGGGGTTTTTGAGCACATACAGAGACTAGTGCAAAAAGAAAAATACAGGAAAAGATTACTTTTACCTTGCCTTTGAAGTGTGGCTTCTGCACTTGCCTGAGATCTAATCACTCTTCCTCATGAATAACATTATGGTAAAAGAGGAAGAAGAGAGAAAATGTGTAAAACTCTTTCTGCCATCAAACCAGTGGTCAGAAATCAACACCACCAAATGCAGTGTGTGCAGTCAAAGGCAGGAGAGTTAGAGAGGCAGGAAAAGACTCAGGCAAGAATGGATTGCTTTGCCAAGTTAGATGAAAACATCTTGAAACATTTGAGAACAAATGATCTACATATTTACCACTATATCACAATTTGGGTATATTAAGACTAGAACCATTTACTTTCCTAAGCTACATTTTCAATAACACATTGCTTCATTTTTTTACTGCTTTTTCAGATTTCCTCATGCTCTGTCTTGGAGATCTGGGGGTCTCCGAAGCTTTCACTTCTAGGCAGTGATTTACTTTTTGGATTTCTTTTCAGTGTACCCTCTGTTAAAATTTACCCATTCAATATTTCACTCTGCCTCCTAACATTCCCCATGTCCCATTGTGGCAACATCCTTTATATCTATCTGATATCATTCCTTAGGATGAGTTTCTAAGATTGTATATGACAAGGAATGACATACATTTATTACTCTGTATGAAGTCATTTCAGGCTTGACAGTTGACTCTTCTGTAAGGCCAGAATAAGTGAATTGCAGTGGTATTAGAGGACAGTGTTGCAATTTGTGAGGTAAATTTACAAGAGTTAAGTAAAATTAAGGAGCTTGGTAATCTAAAATAAGCTTCATACATTTACTGAAGGTTAGCCTCCCTTGTAATTATAGTATCATTTAGATGACATTGACTGAGTATTTTGCATTGGTATTGGCATAAAAAGAAATACAGAAACACTTATAAAAATAGGACTCTCTGTTGAACAGAAAAAGATTTAGTATCTATATCTGAATCTCGTTATTTTTTTTTAAAGATTTTATTTATTATTTATTTATTTATTTATTTATTTATTTATTTATTTATTTATTTATGAGAGACACAGAGAGAGGTGCAGAGACATAGGCAGAGGGAGAAGCAGGCTCCCTTCATGGACCCTGGGATCATGACCTGAGCCAAAGACAGATGCTCAACCACTGAGCCACCCAGATGTCCTCTGAATCTCTTTTAAAATAGAACATATTGGGGACCCCTGGGTGGCTCAGCGATTTGGCACCTGCCTTTGGCTCAGGGCATGATCCTGGAGTCCCAGGATCGAGTACCGTATCAGGCTCCCTGCGAGGAACCTGCTTCTCCTTCTCCTTGTGTCTCTGCCCCAATCTCTCTCTGCGTCTCTCATGAATAAATAAATAAAATCTTTTAAAAAAATAGAACATATTCACATTTGAGTGGTTTTCTTTTTGTAAAAGATTCAAGAGGACCCTGATTCATTTAAAAAAAAAAGCACAGAGTAATTCCTAATTAATACATCCAACCTAGTGTAGATCTCTCACCAAAAACATGAGAAACAATCTTGGGAAGGGTGTAAAGTGGATGAAGGCTGCCTACAGGGACATTTTGGCTTCTGAATGCTCTCTACTCTGTGGTAGGACTATGTGTGAGGTTTTCTTGGTGTGTTTTTAGGAACTCAATTATTTTTTGATTAGTGGCAATTCAATTGAGGCCTAACAAAACATTGACTAATATTGCTGGTTTCCCAGGAAGTCAGAACTTTTGATCTCCTGATATACTTTTTCTCCTCTACCTCCTTCTTCTTCTTGCCCCTCTTCTTCAATGAATCTTTCAATGAGAAGTTGGAAGAGTTAGCTACTCATCGTCTAACCTCTAAATCGCCTTCATAATTTTATTATAATGGGTGGTGACAAAGTAAATAATCTCTGTTGGCTAAATTTACTTTACTGAAATTAGTTTGAATGTATAAACAAGTGCAGTATCCCTAGTGAACTTAATTTAACATTCTAATTAGATGTCACTACTTGCAAACCTAGAATAATTGACTTGTGATTTCAAGGACTTTAAGCATATTTGCTTAAGGAAGCTATGACTAACGCTTCATATTTTCCTGGAAAAATTATTCATGGCCATGATTCAAGCAAGTAAAGAGAAAAGGCTTCTGTAACCTCTGTGTGAAAGACAGAAATCAGACATTTTACCAATAATGAATTTGCTAGAGTTTACGTGACCTATCAACTTTTCCCTGAGTTGTTTACTACCATGTAACAATCCTAACAAAGATCAGATAAATTGCCAGCATGACTCAATATCAATCATGTATAAATTATTAAACAATATTAAATTTATTAAAATAAAAATTCAAAATTTGAGCCCAGGAAACATGACCTTGTCCTTTGCTTTATTTTTTTTTCTGTTTCCCCCCCCCCGAGATATATAGCTTTGCCTGGACCTGCTTCACTTTTCTTTTCATAATATTTCTGTCTTAAACCTCTCAGCTGAGTGACACGTCTGTATAGCAAACTTTCACTGGACATTGTACTTGGGTTTCTCATTGGCTAAAATTCAGCATGTCCAAGACATGTAAGATGTCTGTTTTCATTTAGGTTTTGAGAGAGAGAGAGCACTCGAGAGAGCATGAGTGGGGGTCGAGGGGCACAGGGAGAGGGACAAGCAGGCTCAATCCCAGGACCCTGAGATCATGACCTGAGTTGAAGGCAGAGGCTTAACAGACTGAGCCACCCAGGTGCCCCAGCCCCACCATCTTTTCTCCTGCAGTATGCTTCTATATGCACCACACAAATTCACTAGTATCCATATCCCACACCTCTTACCTAACTTCTGTTTCTCATTTCCAAGAGAGGCAATGCCATCCAGAGAAAGAAATATGGTATTATTTTTTCACTCGTATTCATTCTTGTACTCTTTAATCAATAAACCATCAAATACTGTCACCCATTAACTGCAGTTCAAAAGTACATGGTCTACTAAGATAAATAGACGATATGAGGGGCCATAGAACAAATCTAGTAAATTTAAAAGGGTTGAAATCATTCAGAGTATCTTTCCTGACCACCATAAAATAAAATTAGAAAATTATCAATTATATTTAATTGATAGTTGGTCAATCAAATTTCAGTAAGATATTTGGAGAAAACCCAAATTTGAAAATTAAGCAGCAAGCTTCTGAATAATTCATGAGTAAAAGATTAAGTTACATGGGAAACTAAAATAAGCATTTGAGCTGAAAGATAATGAAAACACAACTTAAGCTGTGGGCTACAGCTAAAGCAGCACATAGAGGTATATTTATAATTTTTAATGCTTTCATTAGTAACTTCCATGAAAGTAGATGTTGTTGAGCATCCAGGTGTCTGGAACATAACATAATCAAGTCCTTAACAAATATTTATTTATGGAATCAATTGGCTTATGTATTATTTCTTTTTTTCCTGACATGTTCTAACTCTCTATATTCTCTCTCATTCAACTTGTTCTTGTTTATCTCATTTACAAGATGTGTAAAAGTAAGGAGCTGCAGGGATGCCTAGGTGGTTCAGTGATTGAGCATTTGCCTTCAGCTCAGGGCGTGATCCTAGGGTCCTGAGATCCAGTCCCGCACTGGGCTCCCTGCAACGAGCCTGCTTTTCCTTCTGTCTAGGTCTCTGCCTCTCTCTCTGTGTCTCTCATAAATAAATAAATTAAAAAAAAAAAAGTAAGGAACTGCAACACAACTCTCACTTCTGGGATTGATTTTATACTTCTCAATCATGGGAGTAGTGATTTCTTTTCAAGTTTGTTTAACTCTTTTGCCCTTATGGAAATATGTTCATCTATTTCTAAATAGTTATTAACAAAAATTGCTATTTGGCTTCATTTTCATTTTATCTACATACATTGTATGAGAAGAATATTTAAGATGCAAGGTCATACAATTTAGGGAACAGTAAAATGTTTACTAGCTTACCACAGACAACTGAATAAACATACAAGTTTTGATGATAGAATTGTTCTTAGAGAGAAGGATATGTTGCATCAGCCTAATTTTCATCTGCTATTGAAGAAGTATTTGAAACCTTAGATCCTATTTGTGGGTTAACGACATCACTCTTTTTTTTTTAAGTCATATCATATGGATGTTTGACAATGATTGTAATTTGTGCCTACCAGTTCTGTATACTTTTGTCATTGACTTTCTTTGTAGAGATGAAGTTTTCACCAATAATGATCTCAATAACTATTACTACATACTGACCCATTGGTTTGATTTCAAAATGCTTACTCTAAGGTCAGCACTTTTCACTCCCTACTCCCAGTGACGAGGATAATTTCTGGCTCCTTTCCCCAACACCTAGAATAGCACTTTGTTTAACATTTAATATTTCAGTTAAGTAAAAGAATGCCTGTTGCCTTTTTTAAAAATAAGAAAATAAAAAAATCCTGTTTAGTTTTAGTAGAGTGATGAAAACTTTGAGGAGCTCATCACATCAGTTTGTGACTCTAGCTCTACTTAATTTCTAATGAGAGCTTGGGATGACTGCGTGGCTCAGCAGTTGAGCATCTGCCTTTGGCTCAGGGCGTGATCCTGGGATCCAGGATTGAGTCCCATATTCGTCTCCCTACATGGAGCCTGCTTCTACCTCTGCCTGTGTCTCTGCCTCTATTTCTCTCTCTGTCATGAATAAATAAATAAAATCTTAAAAAAAAAGCTAGATGAGGTGGATTTACAAAGCTGATCTTGCTAGAAGTGCTTGTGCTTCTACTTGCTTTTAAAGTATTCTTTCTTAAGGTCGAGAGATGTTGGCGTATGCTACCCAGGACAGTACTTAGGGATTAAAGACTCACTTTGACATTTTGACAAATAAACATGAGTGCTAATTTCTCGGAGTAGGCACAGAAGACTGATTATTTCATCAGGCACTCAATTTAAAATGATAAGTGGTGCCAAGCCAAAATTAATCAGCAATTTAAGTGACTGACATGTTGCTTAAAATCAAAGGCTATGCCATGGAACTTTATATGCTCATCCATTAGTCTCCAAATGCAAAAAGGTGATAGAGAAAGGAAATGTCATTTACTTGAAACACATTTTATTGGTGTCAAACTACTAGTTTGACACTAACAGTATGTACTATAAAGCATTTTTAGAAAAACCAAAAAAAAAAAAAAAAGAAAAAGGATAATATGATTATACACTGGTACTGATTATTTGAAAACAAATACTAATGATTCTTTTTCACAAATCATTTTTCAGATAATAGACTGCATCAAGCAAAAATAAAAGTAAAAACAAGAGAAACCACTATTTATAGTTGGATGAATTTTTTCAGTCTTTTGTTTGTTTAGTTACCTAGGTATTACTCTAACTATATTGGGACTACATTTTCTCAAGACAAAAAATTGGGGGACATATTCTATCTAATATTCTATAAGTCATTGTTTGGATTTTTAATTAGCATCTTATTTTCTATATCTTTTCCTGATCCTTTATATAGCTCTGATTCTTTATAATAGTATGGTGTATTTCATTAATTTTTGATTCCAGCTTCTTCATGTTACAGTGGTATAATAAATATTTATGCATATAATTGAAGTGCTCCAATTCAGTGCATAAAAGATTTAAGGTTGGAAAAATTCAAACATAATTAAATAAAGACTTATAAGCAATGATTTATAAGACTATTAATTTTCAAATATGAAAGCATATGAATATACAAGTTTTTGCTACTCTATATATTGGGCCAACACTAATTATATTACCATGCCATCTTCTTTTGCATAAGCCACTATTTTTTTGCATCCAGTTTTTGTAAAAAGTTCTGTGAGAACTGAAACACATCTAAAGTGTATTTAATTACAGGACAATTTTAGATTTTTTTTCTTTTGCATGCAATTTGACAAGTATATTTTAATATCTTGTTTTTTTGCAGATCTTCCCAAAACTTTCAACAAATTGTTTTTAATGGAAACAAGTGTGTCCCTTTTTCTGTTGTATATTATTCCTGGTGTGTATAATATTTAATAAAAATCACATAATTCAATTTACAGATTCAGCAGTTTTAGGAACAAGCACAACTGGTTTGTTTGGCAACTTGGTAAACTTCAAAATCATTGGTGTGAGCAAGTGTATCTAAGTATATTAGAAAGTAGCTGGCTTGCCAGCATGTGGCAAGCATGGGTATCTCTTTAAGTGGTTTATAAATGAGAAAGAGCGCCAGCTAATTTGATATGTTAGCTAAATGGAGGTCAGGAGAACTTACACTGTATATTGTTTACATGCTTTTTCTGTATAACAAAAGATTGAATCAGAGGTTTAAAGACTTTGACAATTTAAGGTTTCCATAAATATCACTAGTTTTTCCACCAAACTATCTATGCTTCCGTCAAAACTACACGAGTTTCCATTTACTGTAGATTTTTGAATGCTGGCTTTATTTTTAAGATTTTATTTATTTGAGAGAGAGACAGAGAGAGCACAAGCGGGGGAGGAGCAGAGGGAGAGAGAAAGAGGGAGAAGAGAGGAAGAGAAGGAAAAGAAGACTCCTGGCTGAGTGCAGGGCTCCACTTGGGGTTTCTACCCCATTACCTCAGGTCAGGACCCATCAGAAGCCTAACCCACCAAGCCACCCAGACACCTGTATAAATGCTGGGTATTATCCATTTTGTCAATATTCTTTACATAATAGACAAAAATTATACTTTGTTTAATTTGCATTTCTTTGATTTTTAGCAAGATTGAAAATATTTTTGCATCTTTTTCTGTGAACTGCTAGTTTATATATTTTTCTCATTATTATGTTGTTATACTGAGCTTAGTTTTTCATAGGAATTTTTTATGTACTCTTTTTATATATCTCAGAGGTCAGTTTACCCTTAAATATGCTGAATTAATTGGTCAATGGTAGCCTTTGGTATTGGAAATTTTTAAAAACTCGCAAGATGATACTAATATGCAGCCATAGATGAGTGTCACTGTTCAGCTTTATTCTTAGCTTTATGGTTAATATCTTCTACAGTGTAAAAGTTTCTATTACACAACTAAACTTGTTAATGTTTTTCTTTCTTTCTTTCTTTTTTTTAAGATTTTATTTATTTATCCATGAGAGAGAGAGAGAGAGAGAGAGAGAGAGAGGTAGAGACACAGGCAGAGGGAGAAGCAGGCTCCATGCAGGAAGCCCTATATGGGACTCGATCCCGGGTCTCCAGGGTCAGGCCCTGGGCTGAAGGCAGCACTTAACCGCTGAGCCACCCGGGCTGCCCTAATATTTGTTTTTCACCCATAGTATTTTACCAAGAACTGAGTATCTCTTTTTCCAACCTATTTAAAATGTTTTTCATCCTACAAAAAAAAAAAAAATCCATTTTAATGTTTTCAAGATTATCAGTCATTTCCTCTTTGTCATCAGATTTTAAAAATCTGTAGTATTTGTATTGTCAAGGTTCCCGGGTCAGGGTCACATTAATTATTGCTCGCATATTGTAATAACTCTGCTGATTCTGCCACAGTCCATTTCCCTTTTCTGAGTGACTCAGTGAGAGCCTGAAGTGGGTCTTCCCAAGCTGGTGTTGACTCCATGAGCAGGCATCTAGGAGATTATACAGGACAAGGGCAGTTGTCTGTCTCCTCTCTTCTGAGAGACAAAGAGAAACTCCATCTCCCCAGTGTAAACAAATTTTCCTTTGAACCCAAAGAGGTGGATCCTTGATTTTGTCCTTTGGAATGTAAATAAACATCTCCAGGGAGAAGGTAAGACTAGTGTCTCCCAGTTTAGAACCCATAGGATGTCTCCATGGTGCTGGGTGTCATCCCTTCCTTGAAATATGAACACATGCATTAAGGGGGATAAGTCTCTGGAGTTTTCACAGTATATTCAATCATAATATAACTTCCATACATTGTATTTTAGTCCAGAAGCTCTAATTGTGCAGAAACAAAAAGTAATTTCTCTATAGTCCCATACTATGGTTTATAAATTTAGTTTTTGTTTTATATTTGAAGTTTTAAGCTATCTGGAATCTTCTTTTGTGTCTAATATGAAGCAGGAAATTAATTTTATTTTATTTTTCTTGTGGGACAATCCATTGTATCATTTTAGTTTACTAATAGTTCATTCTTCACTGATTTTCAATCCTATATCTATAAATGGCAAGCTATGTACAGCCTTTTGTTTCAGTATTTCTTAGGCTTTTAGTCTACATCAGTAATACACTATTTTATTTACTAAGCTTGAATGATAAATTTTGATTAACGTTAGTTTTCTTTTCCTTCCCTCCCACCCTCCTTCTCTCCCCCTCTCTTTTCCTCTTTTCTTTCTCCTTCCTCCCTGCCTTTTTCTTTCTTCTCTTTCTTCCTTCGTCTTATATATTTCTTTCTGTCTTTCTTTCTTTTTGTGTAAATACCACCTACAAGATGATAGCTAGAAAATGACCATAAAACTTAGCAATGTAGAAATCATGTCATCACTGACATAAGCAGGTTTAGTGGCATATTGGGGTGAAAACCTGAGGAGTATGGGTTTAAGAAAGAATGGGAAGAGAGAAAACAGATGAAGCTAATCTAGACAATTTCTTTTTAGATGTTTTGCCATGAAGAGGAGTGGAGAAATGAGGTGATGTCAAGTGGGGAAAAAGAGATCAAGAAGAAAAATATGGTAGGAGAAATGAGAAAATGTTTATTGTTTAAAGAAATAATCCAGAAATTAAAACATTAAAATTAATTCCGATTTTTTACAACTTTAAAAACACAATAAAAATCAGAAATATAATCTCAACAATGTTTTTTTATTGCTTGCTTGTTTTGTTTTCCTTTCCAAAATGTGCCTCCTCTAAGCCCTTGATTCACTTCCTTGGTGCAAGTGCCTTCTAGAATCTCTCATTTTCTAATCAATCTCTGGTGCCTGCCCCAGTCTAAGCCCCTGCCCCTTCTCCACTGAGCCCACTCTCTCTCATCTGCCTGGGACTTTGGGAAGCCTTATTTTCTCTAACAGCCTAGATCTTTCTTTGATACAGAAACTACACCACAGAAGACTAAACTTGGCTTCAAGGACTCCTCTAGGAAGTGAGTGGCAGGGTCAGGGATGAACAAAAAGTAAAACTTTTTTGTGTGTGTGGGGGATGTCAGATAGTATCCTTCTGTCAACAATTTCTTTTGTTGTTGCTATTGTTTTGTTTGTTTGGAACCAGACTGGTTTCAGGCTGAAACACTGGGGAAATGTAATTAGGAAAAGATTTTTCTCTTGAAAACTGGGTCAATGCTGAACTACTTGCAAATGCAATTAATTGCAAATTAAATACTGAGAGTTCTATTTACTATCTTACTTGTTATGAATGCTGGGATTTAAAACCTGTTAAATCACATCAGTAAGATTTTATATCTTTTTTTTTGGCATGAGTAAAGTAATTTTTTTCTTAAGTAATAGTAACAAAAATCTTTATTAAGTTGTATTTTTATTTATCTGTTCCATACATTTATATTTTCTATTTAAATTCTTGCTTACTTCATAACATTAAATACAACTACTGTATTACTAATAATTGCATAATTATGACCCTAATCATCATTTTTAAAAAGATGTATTTATTTATTTGACAGAGAGAGAGAGAGAACAATCAGGATAGGGACAGAAGGAGAGGGAGAGAGAATCTCCAGCAGAGTCCCTGCTGAGTGTGGATCCCAATATGGGGCTTGATCTCACAACCCTGAGATCATGGCCTGAGCCAAAAATCAAGAGTTGTATAATTAACCAACTGAGCCACCCAGATGCCACAATCCTAATCATCTTTAATACTTCATTTAGAATATTTTGAAATCATCATAGCATTAAAATAATACTGTAGATCAAAGATATATCTGTATGAAATAATTTATCAGGATAATTTATAAATACTACACATATTCTTATCCCTCTTATTTAAAGTTAGAAGAAAACTTTAGATACCAAAATGTAAGCATTCATCAGAAAAATTGTTGATTCTAAGATTATCATTTTGTACTTACTCATGTCTTGGGAATGACAAGGATTTTTTTTTTTTTTGCATTTGACTTATGTGCATAAAACTAAAAGTAGTAGGTTATATAAAAACTCTTCTTGACTTCTGGTTTCAGGTCCAACATTTAAAGAGCATGACAGTCATCACTTCCATCTTTGAAACAAAATAAAAGTTTAATAAACAAAAATGCATAACTCTTCTAAATCCATCAGAGAACTAAAGTAACGAGCCCACCCCCTCTCCCCCCAAATGGAAAGACAGAATCAGAGAATCACTGCTTACAGACAGTAGAAGCCACTGTGGAGGCCTGGCAGAAATGTTTCAAAAGCAATGGACTAATTGCTAACAGTCAAGTGTGGAATAGTTTGGGAGATTTAAACTCCTGGGGGTTGAACTTTTTCTGGGGAGTTAGATAGGGACCCACACTTTCTAAGTTTTATAAACTACAGGGGCCCCAACCAGTTCTTAGGGTAAAGATCATAGAAAAATCTCCTCCTGCTTCTGGCAGAAGAAGAAAAGTAACCTGTTGAAATAAGCCCAGAACACTCTGATCTCCATAACAAGGCCTTCCATCAAGGGACACTATTTCATGAGAGACCTAATTTGGGTTTTACCAGACCCTAACCAATCTGAGGTAAGGAAAATACCAATTCTAGCCTCTCTAGCTTTTTTTTTTGCCTCACTAGGTAGAGGGAAACAAAGCTGAGAAGCACTTGTGAAGATTACATTTTCTCCTGAAAGCCTGAGTTAACATAGGATTATAGAATGCCTCCTTTTCCTCACTAAGTCCCACCACATGAATATGGTTCCTACATAGATAGCAACAAGGTGTTATAGCTGAAAGAAACACAAGACTCAGAACCTATTTAAGGAGGAGTCTGAACAGAAACCCAAGGCCAAAGAGGCAACCAAAATAAAGTAATTAGAAGTTAGCCTCTAATTGCACAGCTACAGCAAACAGTAAACACAACGTAACTCTTAGCTGTAAACATAAAGCCTTACATTAAAGGCCTTGTCTCAGTTTTCATTACCTGACACATCATGTCTGGCTTTCCACAAAAAAAAAATCACAAAACATGCTAAAAGGCAAGCAACATAGTCTGAAAAGATAAAACAAGCATCAGGACCAGACTCAGGTGTGATAAAGATTTTGGAATTTTCAGACTGCGAATTTAAAGTAACTTTGATTAATATGCTAAGAGCTTTAATGTGAAAACTGAAGAATATGCAAATACAGATGGGAAAGTAAGGAAAGAAATATAACTCAAAGAAAGAATCAAAAGAAAGTGCTGGAAATCAAAATTATTAACGGAAATAAAGAATGCCTTCTATGGACCCATTGGTGCATTAGAACATGGCCTAGTTTGCTGAGAGTTTACATCATGAATAGGTGTGGAACATCATAAAATGCTTTCTCTGCATCTATTGATATGGTTATATGATTTCTCTTGTTTAGCCTGTTGATATGATGGATTGCATTAATTGATTTTTGAATGTTGACTTGGTCTTGGATACCTGAAGTGGTTGAATTCAACTTGTTAATGCTTTCTTGAGAATTTTTAAATTTATGTTCATGAGAGATATTGGTCTTCAGCATTCCTTTGGTATGGTGTTTTTGTTCATTTTGTATGAGGATAATGCTGGACTCAAAGAAATAATTAGGGAATATTCCCTCTGCTTCTATTTTCTGAAACAGATTACAGAGAATTGGTATCCTTCTACTCTACATATTTGGTAGTTAACCAGTGAACCCTGATGCAAATAAGCACATGAAAGGATGCTTAACATCATATGTCACTAGGCAATTGCAACTCCCCCCTCCCAACACAAACAAAAGATTACTCACACAAGATACCACTATATCCATTAAATGGCAAAAATCCAAAGCACTGATGACACCAAATGCTTATGGAGATGTGGAGTTGAAAGAATTCTCATTCATTTTTGGTGGGAACACACAATGGTACAGCACTGTGAAAGGGAAATAAATCAATCAGAGAAAGACAATTACCACATGATCTCACTCATATGTGGAATTTAAGAAACAAAACAGAGGATCATAGGGGAAGAGAAGAAAAAAAATAAAACTTGACACAGAGAGGGAGACAACCATGAAAGCATCTTAATACTAGCAAACAAACTGAGGGTTGCTGGAGGAGGGGCTGGATGGGGTAACTGGGTGGTGATGAGCATTAAGGAGGGCACATGATAATAGTGAGCACTGGGTTTTATGTGAGAATGATGAATCACTGACCTCTACCTCTGAAACTAATAATACATTAAATGTTAATTAATTGAATTTAAATAATAAAAAATATGTTCAACAACAAAAATACATACATACATACTGATGAATTAAGAAAGAAAATAAAAATAACTTGAAAGTTTCTAACAAAACTAAACATAAGCTTACCGTACAATCCTACAATTGTGTTCCTTAGTATTTAGTTGAAAATTTAGTTCACAGAAACTTGCAAACAAATGTTTATAGTGCTTTATTCATAATTACCAAACCTTAGAAGCAACCAAAATATCCTTTAGCAGGTGAATGGATAAACTGTGATAATCCATATAATAGAATATTTTTCAGTGATTAAAAAAATGAGCTGTCAAAACACAGAGGAACTTTCAGTGCATATTGCTAAGCAAAAGAAGCCAGTCTGAAAAGGCTACATACTTACTATATGATTCTAACTATAAGACTTTACAGAGGAAGCAAAACTGTAGAGAGAGTAAAGATCCATGGTTGCCAGGGGTTAGGGAGAAGGATGAATAGGTGAATTAGTAAAGATTCGTAGGGCAGTGAAACTATTCTGTATAATACTATAATGATGAATACATGACATTATGCATTTGCAGACTGAAGCCTAATGTAAACTATGGACTTCGTCAATACTGGTGTATAAATATTTGTCCATCAATTGTAACAAATGTCTCACACCAATAAAAGGGGAAAATGGGTTGGGGGAAGAAAAGGTACTGTATGGAAACTCTGTACTTTCTGCCCAGGGCTCTTATAAACCTAAAATTGCTCTAAAAATAAAAATAAAGTCTATTTAAGTTTAAAAAGTTCATATCTAATTTCTTGTTATCTTGAATAAGCTTAAATTTCATGAAGAGAATTAATAAAAGAAATAGCACTGTTATTGCATTACTTAAAAAAAAAAATCCCTGACAGTGTGTGGCAAGGTGTAGAATAACTCTCTAACCATGTACTTGAAAGAAGTGATTGCTCCTTTAGCAGCACTTAAATGACAAAGGACTGCTGATGAAGAAGAGAAGAAATTATTTTGTTGGTTGGTAGCCTATGTGAAGGCATGATTTTATAGGTAGTTGCAGTTTCTTAGACTACTTCATAGTTAATATTGGTCAAAGAAGCAATGAAAACTTCATTTGGCTTTTGTTCTCATTTTAAAGAACTCTATTACAAAGAAGATGTAATGATAGAACAAATGATGATTAGCCTTTGAAATACAAAAGATAGCGTTTTGTTCATTTTTTGTTGCTAGATAAAAAATGAATAAAGGGCACATAAATTTAGTCAAATTAACCAGAATCTTATTGAATAACTGTATCATATAACCATTTCAGAGTTTGATTTATTTTAAGTTACCAGGCACTTGATAAACGACAAGAATTTTAAATATACGTGGCTAAGTTCTGTCATTTGCTTGGGAAAATAGAAAAATGAAATCTCATATTAAATTATATTGGGTTTTATGGTAATCATTTGAACTGTAATATAATTCTAATTGGTTTACCAGTGAATTTTTTAGGGTTCTTATTTCTGGCATTTTTGATGATCAATTTCAATTTGCTTTCATGTATTTTATTTCTCCCTCCATCATCTGTCTTTTAATATTGTGAAACTTGGTAATAATATATCCATTTGAATTTTATGAGCGCAGTAAATGTCCTTTTATGATGCCTTTTTCATTTCTAGAGAAAAAGGCATTCCCAGACTTAGAAGGTTATTTCTTTAAGCTTTTTATAAAAGCTAGTCAAATTGGTTCAACTGTCCTGACCTCTTCAGTTTTAGTCAGTTTTCCATTTTACTGTTGCAACTAAAAGTCCATCTCAAGTTTTTAGTAGCTATCAGAAATTGAAGTACCAAAGATAAAAACTGGGGGCGGGGGGGACCCAGCATGCTATGAAAACAAATTCTATAAAGGATATTATAGTATCATAGCACTTATATTATCCCCTTTGGATATAAAAAGGTATGAAAAGTTTTATTTTGTGACTGACTGCCCTGAAGTTTGTATTATAACACCCTTATCCTCGAGATATTTCCACATATTTTATACATTTATAATAATAGCTTCTATCACCTGAGCACTTTGTGTGAGATACCACCAGGCTAAATGCATCAGCAAAGGAAGATTCAGTTCAGTAAGAGATAGTAATGGTTTTAGCACAGAACAAGTGCTGGGTAAGAGTCAGCTATTCTTACTACCCTTCTTAGGCCATTACATTTTTTTCTAATCTGAGATCTCTTAATTTTCTTCCTAAATTGAGATTTAATTTATGTGCAGTGAAGTGCACAAGTGCACAATCTAAATGTACAATTCGATGAATCTTGATAAATGATTACATTCATGTAACCCCATGCCCGATCAAGATCTAGAATATTTTGATCTTCCTAGAAAAAGTCGTTGCTCCTTTCCAACAAATCTCTCCCACTGAGTAGAAGTAACTTCTACTCTGACCTCTATTAGTTTAGGTAATTTGTGCATATCCCCAAGCCTCCTCGAGGGTCATTATATAGTTGTTACTCTTGTTTCTCGCTTCTTTCACTCATGTTTCTTAGCTCATCCATGTCCTTGTGCATATCAGTAGTTTGCGTCTTTTTGTTTTGAGTAATTGCTCATTTATATGAATATATCTCAATGTGTTTATTCATTCACTTGTTGATGAACATTAGCTATTTTCATCCATTCAATGAAATACAAGGAGGAACTTATTATAAGCTAGATTTTTAAAAAAGATTTTATTTACTTATTTATGAGAGACGAGACACACAGAGAGAGGCAGAGACACAGGCAGAGGGAGAAGCAGGCTCCATGCAGGGAGCCTGACGTGGGACTGGATCCCGGGACTCCAGGATCACGCCCTGGGCCAAAGGCAGGTGCTAAACTGCTGAGCCACCC
The DNA here is from genome assembly GCF_011100685.1 of Canis lupus familiaris. Classification (NCBI taxonomy): domain Eukaryota; kingdom Metazoa; phylum Chordata; class Mammalia; order Carnivora; family Canidae; genus Canis; species Canis lupus. The sequence goes on along the minus strand of NC_049222.1, from coordinate 33,935,263 downwards.
ATGCTAGATTTTAGAGTATGAGGGAGAAGTGGTAGGATATGAAAGTGAAAGTATGGGGACACTCATTAAAGACTTTATTTTGCTAAGGAAGTTTGATTTTAATTGTCAAAAGGATAAGGGATCATTTGAGGAAACATGTCAGGTAATCATTTCAGAAATACTACTTGGGAGGACAATGAGAAAAAAACATGGCTTTCTATAAGGTCTATCTCACAGGAGAAAAAAATACTTCTCAGAATTAAAGTATGCTATTTCCTATGAATTGAAGCATAAAATATAGGTGTATGTTTGGGAAAGAGGGCACTGTGGCAAAGGAAATAAGCACCCTATGCATATACAGATTAGTCAACTGTAGGTTTGAGAGGATCACTTTTGCAGAACTATCCCCTCTGTGCAGCACCTTCCTCTCCATTACTCTATTACACAAATTCTAGCACCTCAACCTCCCTCCAAATTTCTAACTCCGATCTCTTTCTCTTCAATCTATGAAGACTGTCAACCTCTGTTTGAGTTCCTGCTCCCTGTACTGGAGATTGGAAACTGATTCCAGGTGGTAAGCTGATGTAGCCACAAAGCTCACCTCATTTCCCTCAGGAATTATAGTCTTACATGGCCAGTTGTACAACTAATAAAAAAAAGAGTAATTCTACATATTTGGTCTAGTTTTGCATGTCCTAACAGCAAAAACACAATTTTTATACCAGTTCATCCTTATAAGTTCATCACCATTTTCTTCCTATCACTAGTGTTTGGTTGGCTAATATATCTATTTTCACTAACATGTAAGCTTCATAAGCAGAAGAATTTATTCTTTTTAAAATTTTTTTATCCTCATTGCTACCATTTGGGACAATGAGTTTTGGTCCGGGGTCCACAGGAATCCATGCTACACTTGAGAACACAGGAGAACCTGAACATATCCACCACTTAATATTTATTTATTTATTTATTAATTATTGTAGAAACTGCCCAAGCCTGGGAAAGTTTGTCTGGAATAGTTACGAATATTCACTCATTAGGTACCAGAGACAAAGTATGTAACAGAATGAGAAGTTGTCTTCTGATTTAGTAACTTAGTGAATTGGAATTATTGGTTTCAGCACTACATGTGTATTACTCTGCAACAGGTATTAGTTTATGACATCATTTTATGCTCACCGGAATCTCATGCCCTTACAAGATATTTTTTTTCCTCAGAGTACATAGCTCATTTAGGATCACAGAGCTAGTGACAGAACCAGAACCTAAGTCTTCTTATACCTTCAAAATATTTTTCCATGATTAGGGTACCTGGCAGTTCAGTTAGTCAAGCATCTGACTCTTAGTTTTGGCTCCAGTCATGATCTTGGAGATCATGGGATCAGGCTCCATGTTCAGTGAAGAATCTGCTTCAGATTTTCTCTCTCTTTCTCCCTCTGCCCCTCTTCCACTTTCACATATGGGCTCTCTCTCTAAAATAAATATATCAGTCTTAAAAAATCTTTTTCCATCATACAATCCACTAGCTGAAGAATTCACAAACTTTTCATTCTAGTGAAAAGCGCTGTGGTTTGATATGAATACTGTAACCATGAGAGGCACAATGATATTAGTGATTTTAATTATCATTGGTCCTCTCAAAGGGATATAGAGGGGCTCTCTTTGCTGATATTTATGTGTAATTGAGATATAATTGACATATAATATTGAATTTGTTTTAGAGGCACAACATAATGATTTGATATATGTATCTATTGAGAAATGATTACCACAATAAGTTTAGTTATATCCATTACCACACATAGTTACATATTTTTTTTTCCAGAGATGAGAACTTGTAAGAGCTCTTCTCTCAGTGATTTTTAAATATGCAATCCAGTATTGTTAACTGTAGTTACCATGTTGTGCTTATACCTCCAGGACTTATTTATCTTATAAGTGGAAATTTCTCCCTTTTGACCACTTTGGTCCATTTTACCCATCCCCCAACCCTAGAAGCAAAATGAAGTTTTAGTCATTATATATATTCAAACTTAGTACAAAATCATGCTTAGAACATAAATAAATATCTCTTGAATGAATTAATGAAGGCTACTCAAACAGAAAGCCAAACAAATGTTAAATGTCATAGAAACATCAGTAAAAACAAAACATGTAACTTGTCGCTAGGTCATTAGCCAGAACCATTTTGTGGAGTGATATTGATGAAAGCCTTACTGCATTAAGTACAAGAGGAAAAAGAAAAAGAAAACGTGGTAAAAACATAGATAGTAAAAGCAGACACATTCAGATCTGTATATTAAACAGGATTCAATTCAGGGGTGAATGCCAGAAAACAAAAGTGGCTTAATATGTGATAAATTTCTCTCACATTCAGTAATTACAAATCTAGTAAGACAGACTTTCTGTGGTGTAACCTGGTGTCAGCAATGGCCAAGATTCCCTTATCTTCAACAATACCACACACCCTCTAAATTTATTAGAAAGTACATTCATACTTAAATTTTTTATGTATGTCCTTATTTAGGCTTTATTATGAATTCTTCAATTAATCAAAATACCCTAGGTTTATAGAGAATGATTTTTTAAAGATAGAAAGGATGTGTTTACAGTCTACATGGAGTGAGCTGGAAGACACTTTGCTATGGAAATCACAGGGGGAACGGGTGAAAAATTGAAAGGTCAACTTCCCTGAGGAGATAGGATAGGATTCAGAGAACTGCTTGATGCATTATCTTTGAATACAAAAACAAATTTTCCTTTCAGACTACTGACAAGAGAAGTAAATACATAGACATAAATATACTCAGTATTCTTATAGGTGTGGGATTTAAAGCTAATGGCACTCCGTTAAGCATCAGTTTTCACTGTGAATTTGTAGGTAATTTTATTTGTTGGGACAGGGTGATTTGTTATTTCTGAAGATGGCGAAGGGCGCCCATCAAGGAATATTAAAATATAATGTGCTTAGGAATATTAATGGCCCAGAAAAAGTGGTGGTCATAAATTTGTGCTGATACCAATTTGGTCAAACTCTTAGTTTCTGCAGTTAAGTTCTATAGTTTGTGTATAAAAGAAGAGAAGGCAATCTGACTCATGACCCAGGATATTCTGGCCAAAGCACCAAGATACGTGGACAAGGGCATTGAGAGTGCAGGAAAGAGAAGTTACAGCCATAAAGTATGCAACAGTATAACAAGAAAAAGTTGTGAAGAAAGTGGATGCCAGATTGGGAGAAAAAGCAGTTATGGGGAGACTGATGTTAATAATGAGTTTGAAAAGGGATAGAAAATTGTGACCATAAATTGGCTTTTTGATTTTAAAAGGGAGCTTGTGGGTTGCTGAAGTGTAGTAAAAGTGCAGCCCATTAGCGTCTAAAAGAGTGAAGGACTTTTCAGGAGACATGTCTGATAAGTCATACATATCTATAAACCAAATCCCTACATTCTCAAAGAATAAAAAGGCATGACTGGGAGTTTTATAGACAATCTCAAGAAGGAGAAGTGGTATATAGTTGGAGCTTATAGCCAAGCAGCAACTCATTCACCAGCACTCTTTCCGCTTAGGAGCTGATAGCTTACTTTATATCAGATTGTGATTCAAATTTCAAGAGTTACTTTGATTCATAGTAATTTCTTAATATTTCAACTATAAGTGTTGTATTTATATTAAATTATAGTTCATTCTCTTTACCTTCTTCCCAATACTATGTGTTTTGCCTATTTTAACTAACTACATTGTTTAGCCCTGTTGCTCAGTACCAACTCCCTAGCCCCAAGCCATTCTTCATTTTCTCTTGGACTAGTCTAATGGACTCCTGAGCAGTCTACCAGTAAAATCATAATTAGTCTTTCCAAAGCTTCTTTTCCTAATCTATTTCTCATTATTGCTAAATTTATCTTAGTAAAGCAGAGCTTTGAGCATAGATGACATTTCCTTGTTTAAAAAATATGTCATGGTGTGCTAGGCTTTCAGTAAGTGAGGTCCATGCTCTTTAACTGGGCATTCAGTCCCTTATATTTTTCTCACCATGCCTCCCAGATTTTTAGGTATGTCTCTCACTGTATCTTTACACGGACTCTATACTGCTGGTTCCCAAATGTAGCCAATGATCAGAATATCCAAGCTGCTGAAGACTGAATCCTATGTTTGAGAGTAGGAACGAAATAAACTTTTTCACAAGAAGATACTTGGTTGATTCTGATATTTGATAGGTTCGAAAACCACTATTCTAAATGTTCCAAGATGAAACAAACACCATATGTCTTTTCTCATCCAATCCATTTCACCTGCAGAGTCCTTCATTTCTAGCTAATGAATTCCAATCAAAACTTTTCAGACCTAGCCCCCAATTTGCCTCATCCTGGAGTTCCAGATATTATGCTAAGTATTTTGCTTATAGTCTTTCATTTAATCTTCAAACAATTCTATAAGACAGACATAATTGATGCTAAGAAAGCTGTCCAAGATTATGCACACCTAGAAGTCACAGCACCAGGACTAAAACCAAAGCTGTCCGGATGTAAAATATTAGTAGGAGAAAAGCATATTTTATTGGGACTTACACCAATTACACAAGCCCAATTCACTTATTTTTTATCAGTTATCTTGCCATATGATCCTCTATAATGATAATTCCACCTTGCTGACATTTGTCTGTGATATTTGTCATATTTTCAGCTGTGTTTTATTTTAGATCAGCTCCTGTGTCACTGAAATCTGCAGTGAGGAAAGGAATTATGGAACCACAACTTTTCAAGATCTGGTGATTGAATTGTGATTAACTTGATTCATCAAACATTGTTCCATCTCCTCTTAGAAACCTAAAATTATACAAAATAGCAAGATTCTGGGATAAATAATATTTACTACCAATATCAGGGGCTCAGGAAGGGGGCTCCTGGTGAAGGAAGAGGAGCCTGGAAGGTGGGCAATTCAATTCCCCAATTTATAAGGTATGAAAGTAAATGAAAACAATTTTTAAAAAGATTTTATATATTTATTCATGAGAGACACACACAGAGAAAGGCAGAGACATAGGCAGAGGGAGAAGCAGGCTCCCTGCTGGGAACCCAATGGGGAACTTAATCCCAGGACCCCCAGATCATGATCTGAGCCAGAGACAGACATTCAACCACTGGGTCACCCAGGTGCCCCAAGTGAAATAATTTTTATCCATTTATGAAGAGCAAGAAGAAAATTTCCCCTTACCCTTTTCCTTAGACTGTTTTCTTGGACAGATATTAAACTGAGTCCTTTGGAACAGAATGATCTCTCTAGGGATTTAGCCCAGTTTCCATTTGCCGAAATAGGGCCTTGGATTATTGATGCTATTTTGGAGTTTATCTTGTTTGAGTAAAAGCATTTATTTTCTTATGGCCATAAAAATTCTTAGACTTGGAAATTGTCAAGCTAATTTTCCAGCACTGCCTTAGAAACAGATTTCTCGTCATGCCATGTTTTCTTAAATGTTATTTACATACTTATACTGAATATTGCCTATCTGAACTTCTAAATGAAACAAAAATATATTTATTTTGGAAAGCAATAACATTTTTACATATCCTCCTTTATGTCTTCATTACATGTCTACTTTTTGGTACAGCATTTTCCCATTATCACATTATTCTCAAAATGAGCTAATAAATAGCACAAAAAGATGGTACCTTCACTCCCATGTACAAATGCCAGAATGGATATATAGAGATGGTGAAGTTTGTCCATAGGCTAGACACAGGAAGAAGGACTGAGTCAGTAACAGCCCTTCTTGTGTTCAGTCCCTTTAGTCTTTCTGTTTCCTGTCAGCTTTGACAGGTGTTTTGAATATGACCGAATATGCAGAAGATCTGCTCCTCCCTCCCATAACCAAGTGAACGGGCTGACTGGCCTCCACAAGCCTCCCTCTCAATGTCTTAAACCACTTTGCAAAGAAAGTGAGTTAAAACTAATTGGGAAACAAACATGGAACACTGTGGACATCATGAAAATGAATAATCAAAGTGCCCTATGACTTGTGTATTTAGCAATTTGCTGAGTTGATAGACTGCTATTTCAGGGATTCTTATGAGTCATATGAAATAAATGAGTGTGCTGGTGACTGGGTGGCAGACGGCAGTCAATCATTTTTACTAGTTAAATCTACTGGTAATATAAGAAAAAAATAACAGACCTGTGAAAATTGCAACGAGAATTAAAATGACTGATTTTGTTAGAACACAGAATATGTGTCTTGTTTTGAAGTGTATATAATTAGAGGGTGTTTAATGAAGAGAAAAATGTAGTTTTGTATCGATCTCTTTCTTCTAAATGTTCCCTCATCTCCTCCTTTGAAATCTGATAGCACTTTGTGCAATCTTGAGTTACTTGAAATAAATTACATCATTCTAGAGTAATTTATAGTTCATTCTAAGCTATTGCTGAGTACAAGTACATTTCTCCAGGTTGCACACATGCTAGATATTCTTTTGTCTATAACACCTAGATCAGTGTTTGGCTAAAAATATCCTTGATTGTTGAATAAATTAAATGACTTTATTCAAAGTCATGATTAATAAAATCTTTCTCAAAATTCCTTCCTTTAGAACTTCGATTTCTTTGGATTTTTTCCAGGAAGAAGAAGAAATTTGCTAGCACAATCGATATAGATTTTGCAGGATTATAGGATAGAATTCACAGTTAAGCCTGTTCACCTAACATCTTTCTGTAGGATGGAGGGGGTTTGCCAGCTAGTTTTCTTTGCTTTTCTAAAATATAGCTTTAACTTTTAAAAGGTTTAATATTGTTACTAGGGTTTTTCTTTTAAATCATCATTATAAGTTTTCAAATATATCTTATAGACTGTTTTAGAGTTAACTTGAGCTGTGTGATGAAGGGGGTGGGGGTTGGAGCAAGATTCAAGAACAGTTTCTAACTTCCCAGAGAACTAAAGCAATGAAGATAGTTCTACATGAATAAATGCATGGCTGCAAAACCAAAAATGCAAGGCCTGTAGTAGGTAGATAACATTCTATGTCATTTCTTTGAAATTCTAACATTTTATCAATAAATATTCTTATGGCATGTCAAGGACAGTTATCTTAAAAATCTTTATCGAAATGTAAATATACTCATTAATCTTTTACCAACTGATACCCAAAGATAAGTTTAAATGCTAAAGAAATAAGCTTCGGAAGGACAGTGCAGGCAAAACAAATGTTTGTTCAAAGGGAGAATTTAAAAAATGTCAACAAGGAATATATTAGATCTCCATAGGGGATATGGCAAGAGGTAAAAGATCAAGTTCACTTACTCTGAAATTTTACTGTAGGCCTGCCCTGGCTAAGGGTGAGTATTTCATTAGCCATTGGCTTCCCTGTCTTAGCATTTATTCTCAGTACTTGAGAAGAGACTCTTATAATGACACTAAAGCTGCTTTTCCTCTCATGGGAGCCCTGTTAACAATAGTGCATTCCTTTAGCAATCACTGTGAGTGGCAAGGCAAGGATGCCTTCCATTCTGATGCTGTCTGGAAATGTTCTCCTGCATTCTTCAAGCTCCAGATTAATCGGAAGGCCCTGCTCACGCATTTTGCTGCTGTTAGTATTTTATCTGCTGCATGGATATGAAGAGATAATAACAAGTGATGAATATGTATTCTAAAAATACAGCCCAAAAAAGCAAGGTTGACATTTTATTATAGTACAATCTATGGAATCAAATTTACACTTGTCAAAAGATCATAAATGGCTTTTGAAAACTCATGGCAAAAGAGCTTTCCAACTATAACAGAAGTTATTTAGTGGCTGAAAAAGTCAGAAATGTCAGCCAAAGTCAAAAGATTTGAGAGAATTAAATTTTATATTTTGCTTTTCATGTGGACAATGATTCGTCCATCAGATACTCAGAAGAAAGCTGTATTTTGTATGGGTTTTAGATTAGTTGATATTATCTATGAGTTTCTATTAATTTCCTTGTTTGCTGAAATTGGACAAATCATCTCTCTGTTTAATATTGCAAAATGCTACCTAAGTTCTTTTTTATATTTATTAATCTGTAATTTTGGTTGGGTTCATGAACAGAGAAATAGAGAATTGCAATTATATGTTGTTGTTTTTTTCTTTTTTTCTGGAAGTGAAGGTCATAGCATTCATAAAATTTTCAAAGGGTTCCTATATCAATCAATGTCACAGCAGGAAACATATGGCATACACAAATTGGGATAGTCTGAGAAGATTTAAATAGGAGACTATTTATAAGTGGTGGGAGGGTATAAGAAAATCATGCTGAATAACACAATATCCTTGGGCTTGGACCATACAAGAGAACTCCCAAGGACTAAAGTGGTAAGGAGATGGAAAAGTAACTGGAAGAAGAGAATATGGTGGCTTAGTTCCACCATTAAAGCAAGATTAAGTCTTGTCTTGTTAAATAATTTTCTTCCTGCAAAGTAGAAATGTATCTCCTTGTGACATTCACATTTGTTCAAATTCTTATTCCTCGCTCTCCAGAGCATGATTTTATATCTTTTAAGTATTTGAATACATTTATTATTTTCCTTTTAACTCATCTCTTCTAGGTTTTAACTAACAAGATTCTTTATATTTTAAAGATTATTTATTTATTTATTCATGAGAGACACACAGAGAGAGGCAGAGACACAGGCAGAAGGGAGAAGTAGTCTTCATTCAGGGAACCCAAAGTGGGACTCGATCTCAGGACTCCAGGATCATGCCCTGAGCCAAAGGCAGGCTCTAAACCGCTGAGCCACCCAGGTGTCCCTAACTAACAAGATTCTCAAGAATTTCTAAGATTGTATCTTACATGGTAGCTTAGATCGAAAAATTAGCAAGAATGGTGGAAATGAGCATAGTTAAAATAAAAATACATTTGAAATCCCTTACATCATCCGTATAACATGTGTACATTCTTTAAGGCATTCAATATTGTATTGGAGAACCATGACAAAGCAACAAAAGCAAAGTCTACATGTAGTTGTCTGGGAATTCAAGCTATTTTATTTCATATGTGACTAACAAATCCACAATGTTGAATGGAGAATAAATGAAAAATTATAAAAATTCTAAAGCATTCCTAATTGCCTATTGGGTTTATGCCATTCTGTTTTATTTTTTAATTTTTAAGAAGTCTTATTTATTTATTTGAGTGAGAGAGAGCACACAAGCAGGGGAAGAGGGAGAGGAGACTCTCCACTGAGCAAGGAGCCTGATGTGGAGGTCAATCTCAGGCCCCTGGGATCATAACCTGAGTTGAAGGCAGACGCTTAACCAACTGAGCCACCCAGGTGCCCCATGTTTTAATATCAAGTTTCTCTAGGCTTAACACATCCATGTTTGTTTTTTCTTATAAGGATTAAAGAAATGAGTGAAGTGACATCTTTGGGGAAGGTGAATATAAGTTAAGGGGAAGGAAAATATAAGTTAAGTATGTAGATGTTCTATTTCTACCATGTATGGTTTCTACTTACCTATCAACTCTAAAAATCTTCTTCTTGTATTTCATCAGTATTTCTTTTCTAAGATACTTAGACTTGAACATGATACCCTAGTTGTGAAATCCTTATGTAGAGGATCATGTAGGATAATACCTTAAACTTAAAACTATAGTGTATTTAATACTACTGATAATTGCATTACCATGTTGGTTAACCTATATTAAACTACAATCTTTAAAATTTTTTGAATAGGAGCTGCTATTTAATTAGGATTGATAAACTGATTTCCTATGCACTTTATAACTCAAATGCATGCCAATAGATTGATCTTTGATAAATAGTTTTTAAGTCACATAATGAAATAAAATGGAAAGAAATGAGATATATAAGTTTTCAAACACTGGATGAATCAATATCTTTGTGAAATATTGTAGGATGGACTCCTTCATTATATAGATATTTGGCATTAATGACTACAAAGATCTTTTAATTCAATACATTCAACAGTTATTCATTGAGTATCCATTATGTGACAGGCATCATAAAACAAAGTTATAATTTTTTTTAACAAAGTTATAATTAATAAGTAAAGTATGATCCCTAGCCTCAAGGATTGTAGTTTAGTAGATTGCCAATATGTATGCCAAAGTTAGAGGTACTACCTTGAAAAGATAAATGATGATGCAAAGGAACAGTATAGTTAGTCTTCCCTGGGGATGAAGGTAAGATACACGTATGGTAGAAATTCTTCATGAAAGATATAACATTTAGGAATTTTGAAGTATTCAAGGAAGAAGTGTCAGAGAAGAAACTCCAGCATAGGGATTAGTATTAATGGAGGTTCATTAATATTAAACTAATGTCTCCTACAGAACTACAGAGATCATAGAAGTATAGAAAATATAGAGACATAACCAGAGATACAAGTACGAACAGTATTATCAAGGTCTTCTCTATGAGACTTGCATTTTATACTTCATCCTATATGCCTTAGGAGCCAATAAAATACTTTAAATAACAGTGTGACATGAACAAGTTTTTATTTTAGAAAATATTTGTCTATCACATGGATGATGAAGTAGAAACCAAAGTTTGGAAAGCAGTTAGGTAAGCATTGCCTCAGCCCTACTTTGGTCTAATGAGGTTTTGAACTAACATGATGGCGTGAATATGATGAACATTAGTTACTCAGTAAAATTTAAAGTTTTGACAAAGAAAAAGTCAGCATATCTCTTATCTGGCTTGTTAAAGTAGGTAGATTGAGTTGGGTTTACCATAGAAAGAATCAGAGGATAAGCAGATTTATAGGCAAACACTTTGGTCCTTTAACAACTTTGGTTCCTTTGAGATACATAATTTTCAAAGTAGGTGGTTTGATATATGATTCTAGAAACCAGAAAAAAAGGTATAGAATGAAGAAATAGATTACAGTCAAATAAAAAAAAAAAAGAAAGAAAAAAGATCACTGTTTGCAGGTCTGTTTTATACAATAGAGAAAGAGAAGGGCCAAGATTGAAATCTTTGAATATAGAAAGATTAAATTTTTTTTTAAGTGGAAAAGGAGTTACCAAAAGGCAATGTAAAGAAAAAGAGTTATCAATATTAATAAGATATCAAAGGCTGATAAAGCTAGATGACATCGCTCAACAAGTCATCAAACTTAGTGATTAAGTACTATTGGTAAACTTGTTAGAGAGGCGTCAGTGAAGAAATTGTAGAAGTTCCGCAGTGCACTGAAAAGTGACGGTGGCTGGGAAGAGGGAATATAGTCATAAGCGCAGACTGATGTGTAATCATTGAGTGTGGGCTGTTCTTTTTGGGTGGTTTGCTTTGAACAGAAGAGTGTGACAGATTTATAAGGTGGAGGAGTCTGGGTGCTATATGTAAAGAAAAGTGATCAAGAAACTCCCAAGAAGAGGGAAGAAGTTGCAAACACAAGAAAAGGACTATCAAGGGAGCAAGTTTTGACATGAGTGGGCAAAAGATCAGATCATGAACACAGGAGGAAGAATGAGCTAAAGGGAGATAATGCTTTTGAGAATGAGAGAAATAAGGGAGAGTGGCTTCAGATTTAGATGAATTTGTAGATGGGGATGTTGACAAAGTTAGCATCTGATAGATTAATTGTTCTCTGTTAGTTTTTAGACATTCAGGATAGTTGGAATTGTATTTTAGGAATGGGGAGAGTTGACTGATGAGATAGAAGAGGGCTCCTGGGGCCTCTCAGAATTCATTATGGGCTGAATTGTATATCCTGAAAAACAATAATATTGAAGTTCTAACCACAATTTTCCTAGAATGTGGCTGTATTTGGAGACAGGTTTTTCACAGAGGAGATTAAATGAAAATGAGGTCATTAAGGTAGGCATTAGGTCAATGTAACTGGTATCCTTGTAAGAAGAGAAAATTTGGTCACAGGTATATACTGAGGGAAGACCATGTGAAAATATAAGGAGAAGATGGCCATCTGTAAACCAAGGAGAGAGACCTGGGGCATACCCTTCATGGCCCTCAGAAGGAACCAACCCTGCTGACACCTTGATCTTGGGTGTCTAGCCTTAAAAACTGGAAAATAATAAATTTTCATTGATTAAGCTACCTAGTCCATGGTACTTGTTACAGAAGTCCTAGAAAAATAATACAGAGATGAACTAAAACTAAACAAAAATGTAGTGATATGTTATTTTGTTTTTCAAGATTTGGTACTCCAGGAGGAAATACATAAAAGCTATATTCCACATAGTATGTAGTATACTATTTTTAAAAAGTGTATGTGTCATTACCCTCCAGGGAAAGGACAAAATATCAAAATGATGTTAAATTTGGACTGATATATATGTGTATGAGTGGTATATGATATATATCTCCAAAATCAAGGTAAAATTTAAATAACACAGGTAAGGAGGAAAGTTGGAAAAACAAGAAAGAAGATGATAGAAATGCAGTTAAGTAGGAAGAAACAACCAAATATTTATTAAGACCTACCACTGGGCAACATGTTAAATACTTTCACTTCCTCATCTAAATTTGCTCCTTAAAACAGCCTCTAGGATTAATATTGTCATTTTTACAAACAAGAGAATTGAATGTCAGAGAAGATAAATAACTCATCAAGAACATATAGCTATTATATATCAAAACCGGGATTTGAATATAACTCATCAACTCTAAAGAACAATACAAGAGGCATAACAATGGAATATAAAATGAATTGCTTGTGGAGTCATTGTTTTCATGAATTCCTTGTTTGTATTATGCAAAAACAAATGTTTGCACAATAACATTAAGTGAAAATAAACTCAGACTTTCTTTCAATTTGTTTTACTTCTTAATAGGCAATAGGAAAACCAGATGAGGCTCCTGACATACTACTTTGTATTGATTATTGGTTAAAAACTTTGACAAGATGTGATTCTCTCAAGTAGTGAAATAAAAAAATAGATTATGTTAGGTTACATTTTATATCACCTAATATGATAGTGACAGAAATATTAGTAAAAGATCAATCAAATAAAATTCCATTGTGGTTGTTAAGATGAATAATTTTATAGACCTAGAAAAAGATAAAACTTTATGACTAGAGAAACAAAAAATTATTTTTAAAGTAAATTGTTATTGTTAAACATCTATTAAATATGCTTTGAATTACAATTATAAGAGCAGCATACAATCTTAAATATTTTGAACAAATGAATAATTTAATGGTAAAGTTGCTTGTCTTCTTGTGTAATATATTCCCCACAGATAGTTTGAGGAAATTTATAGATACATACTTGAAAAGAGCCTCTAGCTTTGAAGGATAATGTGATGATCTGATTCCAATACTCCATCACACTCCCTGGAATAAACAAAACAAAGCAATAAATAAACTTGAAATCAGCAAAGACAGCAAATAAGACAGCAAATAAGACTACATACACATAGCCCTCAACTTCTCTTTCTAAGAGAAAGAGAATACCAAAACTTATCTACAAGCAGTAAAATAAAATAAATTCCAAAAGACTTCTTACTGCCTGCAGCTTCCAGTTACAGGTTCAGAGAGCCAAGGAGAGGAGACTTAAAGCTCGGAGAGAAGAATACAAGGGCATAGAAGACAAAGGAAGAGCACAGGAACCCCTGCCCACTCCTATACACCCACCCTTACTTTCTCATCTAGCAAATATTTATTGAGCCTCTATCTCTCAGGAGTGAGAACTCTCACCACAGATGCTGATAGAAGAATACATTTCTCTTCCATTTCCACTCCAAGAACTAGAATCTGTGGTCCAGATGTGTCTCAAGTTTGCAGGCATGGAAATCACTAATTCTTCATGTAGGTAACAGAATGATGATAAGAAGGACCAATCCTAATCCTACCACTTTTGTCCTGGAATCATGTTTCCTAGCTCTTATGAATACAGTCCTGCCTAATAGCTCCTGGTTCAAATAATATATTCACCTTGAAAGACAATACCCTAAATCTAATCTAAATCTTGAGGGTCATCCTCAAGCTGGTGCCTTACTTATCTCTGACCTTAGAAGGCCACATAATGTATGAAATAGTAGAAACAACATACACCTGATTACTTACTATTGTTACTCCTCCTCTTCTTTAAAGTAGAACCTTTTATCCAAGGAGAAGTTTTGGCTATTTTATGATGACATATCTGATACTCTGTAAATCCCTTAACAGAGATGCTGTCCAAGATGCTACGGGAAAGAAAGGCAGTTCTAGGGACGTCCAGGTGGCTCAGTGGTTGAGTGCCTGTCTTCAGCCCAAGTCGTGATCCTGGAATCCCAGGATCGAGTTCCACATCGGGCTCCCTGCAAGGAGCCAGCTTCTCCCTTTGCTTGTGTCTCTGCCTCTCTCTGTGTCTCTCATGAATAAATGAATAGAGTCTTAAAAAAAAAAAAGGCAGTTCTATGCCCATAATACCTATTAAGTCAGGTAAGGACAAATCACTACTTCCTCCAGGTAGAACTGGTCTGATATTTTCAACTTGCTACCCTGTGGCTCCTTGGTCACCTTGATAGGTGGTACAGAGACTAGGGCTCCACATTGGTTTCTGCCTTCAAATGGTTTGACATTCATTAGCAGTAATACCTAGTACATCTTACCAATAGAGAGAGTCCATGTTGGGAGCTCATGTATTATGCCACCACGGCTCTTTCATCCTTGGGTCCAGTGTATAAGTACTGGAGTACATGAGGAAAGAGGCTGGCTGAACTCTTACTGAGTCACCTATTCACGTGTCCTGCTAAAAGCTCTGCAAACTTGGGAGATTTCTCCTCACAATCCTTTCAGGATTGTCTCCCTGAAAGAAATGGCAGTTTAATAACAGTTTGTATTTTATTCACAGCAACTCTTGTGATCCATTCATGAGCCAGGCCTGGGTTTCCACCCAGCTGGTGGTTTTCCCCCACCACCTCATGAAAGGTGGTGCTAGTTGCATAGTTAATGTCCCATAGTCAGAGCACCAGTCCTTGGGCCAAATATCAGGCCAGGAGCTGGTTTGCTAATCCTGATTAGACCTGTGCTGCAGACAGCCTTGCCCCTACATCTTGGAGGTGTCTGCTCTCATTTTCCTAAGAGGCTTGCCAAAAACTCTGCATGGATTCTTTTCTACTAATGATCACTATAGAACCAGGAGATCTGCTGGGTCATATAGACCAAATGACAAGGTCAGATGGACCCCGTACTTGTACAATACTCTGAACCTGTTGGAAAGAACTTCTTTTTTGCTCTGGTTTTCCCTCTTATACTTCTATGGGATACTCAAGAAATGAGATGGAGCAGTCCTTCAAAGTGTAGAATGTACTCTTTCCAAAATCTGAAGAGGTCTTCTAACTGCTCTATCGCTTTTTTAGTTGTAGAATTTTCATTTTATTTTATTTTTTTATTCATAGACACAGAGAGATAAGGGCAAAGACACAGACAGAGGGAGAAGCAGGCTCCACGCAGGGAGCCGGATGTGGGACTCGATCCCGAGTCTCCAGGATCACAACCCAGGCTGCAGGCGGCGCCAAACCGCTGCGCCACCGGGGCTGCCCAGTTGTAGAATTTTCAAAGTGCAATAATTTCCCATTTTCTAGGGATGACATGATAGCTAAAAAAAAAAAAAAAAAAAAAAAAAAAAAAAAATCTGTGATTTTTTTGCTCTTCCTTTCACTTCCTTTCATTGAGAGGTTGAATCCAATTCCCTTTCCCCTGAATTTGGGTTGGGCTTAATTACTTACTGTATTAATATAAGGCAGCAAAACCAACTCTCTGGGGCTTTTGAGACCAAGTGATATTTGCAGCTTCTGCCCAGGACTCTTGAGGCATTCACTCTTGAAACCTAGTTATTGTGTTGTTAGAAATACCAAGAAGTCCTGAGGAGGGGTCTATGTGAAAAGGAAGTGAGGTATGCCATTGACAATTCCAGATGAGTTCATAGGTACCAGCCAGCCTCAACTTGCTAGCTATGGGAGTGAGCCTCCAGCTCCAGCTGCTGCTGCGTGGAGCAGCAGTGAGTTCTGGCCATTTCCTGCTGAATTGCAGATTCAACCTTGGACTCAAGGATGTTGTTTTTTTAAGTCACCAAGTGTTAGATTGATTTATTATGCAGCAATAGATAATTGGAACAGAGAGATTGTCCTGTCACACCCCACATAACAGGATTGCTAAATACCTCACCAATGTGGCAGGTACCTGAATATTTTTAGGGTTTATTTCCCACACTGTGGGTCACATGTGGCTAACCTTCCTGTACATAGTACTTGGCAGGTTCTGCTTACACATCTGAACAGTATAATGTCATCAATATACTGGACCAATGTGGTGCTATGAAGAATGTTACCTAGCCCAACTAGGGAAATACAGTAACTTCTTTGAAAAGAAAGAGATTATTAACTAAAAAAGGGTGTAGGACCTTCCCAATATTTTCTGGCAGCAAACAGGAGAACATGTCTTGGAACAGATTTGGGGGATACAGAAATAGGGAAGACAGAATATGAAAGTGGATATGAGAAAGTTCTTGCTATAAAGCTAACTCTTCCACACTTCGTGATTTAATATTCTGTCATTGGCACCTGAAGCTCGTCTTAGTACAGTGCTGGTATCACTTCTTGAAGCTCAGCTAAAACAATGGCCTATAGTAATGATGTGGAGATGCTGAAATATAAAACTATATGCAGTAAGTTAAATCATTTACAAATAATTCAAAATAAGACAAAGATAAATCATGATTAAGTGGATAGTTCTTGAAACTGATGGAATTGGATTTATGGATATTTAATTTTTCTACTCTTTTGAATATTATTTTCTATGTTCTCTCTGTAGTGATCTCTTTACCTGCCATATGGGAATAAGCCAATTTTTATTCTGCTGCAATTTTCCAAAGATATTATCCCTTTAATTTTGCAGGATATTTCATTCATGATCAGTTTTACTCTACAAAGTATTATAGAAAATGTATTAATATTCTGTAGACTTTAAATTTGTTCATGAGAAAGAAATATGTATTTCAGTTCAGAGTTTTGTCTCATTTCCTATCATGTATGCAGTTGGACTTTAAAATGTGAAAATTATTCTATATTTAAATTATTCAGTCAATGCTTACTGATGTTCTAATTTTTATCCATTATTTGTTCATTTATTTTTAAAACCAGACATTAAATTGAAAAAAAAAAAGAAATGGATATTAGAAGAAGACAATGTAGAATCAAAAACATATGTAACATCCAGAAACACTTTATTTAGTCGAGCACCTAAAGCATGTGTTCATTTATTCATTCATTCATTCATTTATACAGTTACACTTTCCTTCAATAATTACTGGGCATCTACCAGACCCTGAGAATTTGTGAATGAATAAGATCTGCATGTTCCCTACTTTCAGAAAGCTATAACCTGGCAAGAATAAATATATTACAAAGTCACGAAACAAATTAGTTACTTAAAACTGTGATTAATGGTCATAAGAAATGAAAAGAGCACAATAGCTTTCTACGCAGTCTTCCTTCTTCCACTCTTGCTCTCCAACAGCTCCTGTAGTCTTTAGTCTTTTCACAGCATAGCATAAATTAGTGATCCTTTGAAAACATGCCATTTTTCTCCTCAGATTCTTCCAATGGCTTTCTTTCTCACTTAGAAAAAACTCTTACTTTGAATACTTGTTGAAAGTAACAGACCATCTCAAAACTTAGTGGCTTAAACAACAGTTGATTATCTACTATGTTTGGGACTGATTAGGTTCAGATGCATAGTTCTTGAAGTCTTTCATGTAGTTTCAGTCTAACGCAGCTGGAGTTAGACTCATAAAAGGCTTGATGGAACTAGACATTCAAGATGACTTCTTTACTCACATGTGCATTAAATGTGAATGGCTGGAGCACTAAGGGGCTGGAAAGAATCTCTCTCAACATGCAGCTTTCCCATCTGATAGCTTGGGTTTCCTTAGAATATAGAAGTCTCAAGGTAGACTTCTTATCAGAGTTAACTTTTCCAAGAGACACAGAGAGAAGCAAGACATTCTATGACTGAGTTTGAATGCCACACTACTGCTTACATAGGTTCTAGCTTTATAAAAGTGTGATTACTGGGAAGCCTAACTCTCACAAATTCAAAGCTCCTCAAATGAAAAGACCTTGACATCTCAAGCTTTACTTCCCTATTAAGTCCTTGTCCTAATTATTTCCTTTCCCATTCTTGATCTTTCCATTCAACTATTCTGGCTCCCTTGTTGTTCACTGAAAATGTTAGGTTGACAACCATCTCAGAGAACTTTGCACTGTTGTTTCCTTTTTCTGGAACACTCTTTCCCAGATGTTTAAATAACTCCCTCCCTCACTTTTTATATTACTGCTTAAAAGTCACCTCAATGAGATTGTTTCTAATTACCTTATTTAAAATAGCCACCAATGCTACCAAACTACGATCCTCCTATGGCAGCCTATTGTCATTTTTTGCTTCATTTTTTCTCATATAATTAGTACTTAACATTTTTTTTTACTTAACATAAATTTTTAAATAATTTTTTGAAGTATGGCATACAGATAGCAGAGTCATAGATCATAAAAGCCTAATGCATGTCCTAAAGTGAACAAACCCATAAAACCTACACCAAAAATAAGTAACAGAATATCACTACAACCCAAGAAACTCTTCATTATCCTCTTCTGTCACCATCACCCTAAACAGTGGTAACAACTTGACTTCTAATAGCATGAATTTTTTGTGCACTTTTAAATTCTTCGTATATGGAATAAGACAGAAAGTTTATGTTTTCTTATTTCTGTCATTAAATATTATATTTGTGAGATTCATTACTATGGATGTATGTATGTAGTTGGAGTCTTTTCATCCTCACTGCTGAATGATATTTCCTTATATGAATTCACTATAATTTTCCCACTCTATTGCAGATGAGCATTAGGGATTTTTCTAGTGTTGGGCTAACCATATTGCTATAAACACTATTATATATGTCTTTGATAATTTTGTGTGTATACATATATACATATATATATATATACACACACACACACACACACATATATGATATGTACATTTCTGTTGGTTATATGTTCCAGAGTGAAACTTCTGGATTGCTGATACTCTACTTATTTGATTATTGTCTGTTTCTCCTCTTACAATGCATATAGTTTAATGAGTATAAAGGGTTTTGTCTATAATGTCAGGAGGTGGAGTAGGGAATGCTTTCATGGAGAAATAAATGAGTTGAAATGTTAAGGATGAGTGGGTACCTAATTATACAATACAGTTGGAAAAATCCTTTCTCTAGCAGAAGGAAAATCCTGTTCAAAAGCTTGGAGGTGGCAAGGAGAATGGTGCATCTGAGAAAATGAAAGACCTGCATGGAGTTTAGAGAGGGAGGAGGTTGGAAATTAACATTTTAGAAGATTTTTCACATCTTTTAGAATATTTTAAAAGTTTTCATTATTTTAAAAGCAACTGCATGTGTCTCTTACAGGATCACACCATATCATATTTTAATCTACCAAAAGAACCCTGAGCCACAACAGGATGGAGTAATGAGTAGGGAGAAAGAAGACTATTTAGGAGGATTTCCAGTAGTGTAGTCAAGAAAACAACCAAGATTTGAGAAGAAGCGGTGTTTGGGAATGTATTTAGGATTTACATAAATGATTAATTGATTATGGTGACTGAAACATTTTTTCTAGGATATCTTTAGGCTTCTTGAGAAAAAATCAGGTTGAGATATATTTAAAATATTCAAGGGAAGATGTGGATCTATACACCCCCATGAAGGATCTTAGCTGAAAGTATAACATTTACTATAATTTGCAATACAAAAGCAAATATGATGTCATATTTGAAGATGATAATGCTCAAGATCAGGACTAGAAGACTTTCAATATCTAAATTACGGCTAGGAGAACACTAGCCAGAATATGAACCTGAGAGAAAAAAAAATGGTCAGAGGTGTGAAATAAAAGCCAGATTTTAAAAATAAAGTGTTTCAAGGGAACAGAGTCATTGACAATTATTGTCATCATAGAACTTATCACTGTCTGATATTATTTTTGTTCATTGGTTTGATGTTTTTTGCCAGACTTCCACTTTCTAGAATATAAGCTCCATGAGTACAGAGACCTCCCACTTATGTTTACTTCAGTGTTGTCTCATACAGTGGTGGGTATTCAAAAGTATTTATTTAGTCAATTGCGAATGGAAGAGTTTATGTATGATGAGAACTGAAGTATGCCCATTGGATTCATAATATCGTGGTTTTAGTGACTTTTCCAAGAGTTGGGTATTAGTGTGCTTGGGCTGCCATAACAAAAATACCACAGATTACATAGCTTAAAGAACAGAAATGTATTTTGTCATACCATCCTGGGTAGAAGTCCCAGATCAAGGAGCCATCAGATTTGGTTTCTGGTGAGATCATTCTCTTTCTGCGTGGTAGACAGCCACCTTCTCGGTGTTCTTACGCCTTCCTTCTATGTGTGCAGGGAAAGAAGGAGCTCTCTGGTGTCTCTTGGCATAGAAGCCCTAATCCTATTGGGTCAAGCCCCACCCTTATGACATTATTTAAGTTAGATCACTTCCTTAGAGATTTTATTCCAAACACGGGCACACTGGGATTTAGGGATTCTACACATGAATTTTGGGGAATACAAACATTTAGTCCATGACAAGCTGTATAGTAATATTTATTGCAATGTGTTACAAGGATGGAGACAAGTAATTAGTCTTACAATTTGCTGGATACAAGACAAAGTTTACCGACATTTTGAAGAAAAAGCAATCACAAAAAAAGTAATTAAACAAGATGGTATTTAGACAAAGACACAGCATTCCACAACTACTTCTTACTCTGCGCACAGGAAATCTTCTCAGAGAGAAGTTAAGCAAAATAAAGTTTGCATTAAAAATGACATAGCATACCGTTATTATTCTATTTTACAACAAAAGGCTCTATAAAATCTCTCTGGAAGAAAAAAGTGCAACATAAAACCTGTGTAAGAAAGCAAAGTAGAAATGAAGATGCAACTATCCCTTTGAAATCTCTCATAGGAATAAACACAGCACAAGTACATTGTTTCCAACTCAGCTTGCAGTGTGCAGCTTAGAGAGTACAAACAAGCCAATGTAGGTGGTTCATTCAGAGTGGTGGCCTGTAAGTTTTTGCTTGCTTATTTTTATATGGCCATATTTTGTTTGCCACAGGTTCAAAATGAGAGGAACAGAATTAGGAGACTAGAGTAGTGGTTAAATATGTCTATGGGACTCATTTAGTTCTTGAGCTTTTCTTTTTCTTTTTTTTTTTTCAAGGGTGGAGGATGTTTGTTTTTTGTTTTTTTTTAATAAATTTATTTTTTATTGGTGTTCAATTTACCAACATACAGAATAGCACCCAGTGCTCATCCCGTCAAGTGCCCCCCTCAGTGCCCATCACCCATTCACTCCCACCCCCCGCACTCCTCCCCTTCCACCACCACTAGTTCGTTTCCCAGAGTTAGGAGTCTTTATGTTCTGTCTCCCTTTCTGATATTTCCCCACACATTTCTTCTCCTTTCCCTTATATTCCCTTTCACTATTATTTATATTCCCCAAATGAATGAGACCATATAATGTTTGTCCTTCTCCGATTGACTTACTTCACTCAGCATAATACCCTCCAGTTCCATCCACGTTGAAGCAAATGGTGGGTATTTGTCGTTTCTAATGGCTGAGTAATATTCCATTGTATACATAAACCACATCTTTATCCATTCATCTTTCGATGGACACCGAGGCTCCTTCCACAGTTTGGCTATTGTGGACATTGCTGTTATAAACTGAGCTTTTCTTAAATATATTTAGGATATTAAAATTTTCTGGGAAAGAATTTTATATTGTATTTCAAAGAACACAGAATTGTTTATGGCACTCTCAAACGGGTCTTCTCTGTTATTGACTTACAGTATCTTGTTCTTTCTCTTTATGGCACTTAGCACTAACCGTATTATATATTTGTATATTTATTTGTTCAATGTCTTTATCTTCTAATAGAAGATAGCCTTATAATTGAGGGATCTGCCTCTCTTGTTTAGTTGAGCACTACTGGTACTCAATCATATTTATTGTGTTGAAAGTAATAGTTTCCCCCTGATCATTAACATAAGGGTCTGTTCATGTGTGGGGTCTCTTCTTGTTTGCTAACTTGGTTTCAAATCAGTGATTAACAAAAAGACAGTAGACTTTGAAGTCTAAGTTATGTCATACAAGTTACACGAGCTCTGAGTTTCAGTTCTCTCATTCATAGAAAGTTTCACCAGAGAAGAAGTAATGCTAGCTAAAATAAAAATGGAAAACACCTCTCTTTCAGGAAAGCAGGGGTCTAATCCAAGGGAAAGTGATTATGATAGGGTGGGTCCTATTTAGTCTTAATGAAGGAATTTGAGAAATGCAAGAATTCAATTATTCTGTACAATTATTCTGTTCAATTATTATGTACAGAATTAAGAATTTGCAAGCCATCTGCTAGTCCTCAATAGAGTTGTTTTGGCAGAATCAGATAAGAATTCAGGTAAGGGATTTGGTTGGAAGAAATGGAGCCCTGAAATTATGGTGTCAGTTATGAGTGGCAGTCATAATGCATGTCAGAGAAGTAGCAACTAATACATTACAATCAATTTTGAATTATTGCTGTTGCATTTGTAATTTCTCTTTTTTATCCAGAGACCCTGGATATGGTTTCTAGCAGCTACAATTCAAATGTGCATTTACATGTGTGTGTGATTAGTTGTACTTGTTTGAAATTGCTGATGTCATATGCATGTATCTTATGAAATCTGATTCATCTCTATTAATTCTTTCCAACACAAATGCTTTCTACATTGTTGGTTTTAGTAGTCTTTGTTTTTTTAAGATTTTATTTATTTATTCATGAGAGAAACAGAGAGAGAGAGAGGCAGAGATATAGGCAGAGGGAAAAGCAGGCTTCCTGCAGAGACCCTGATGTGGAACTTGATCCCAGGGCCCTGGGATCATGACCAGAGCCAAAGGCAGTCAACCACCCAGGTGCCCCAAATAGTCTTTGTTTTAGAGAGGAACTCAAAAGATATTTTATTTTAGTTTAAATTGTCACCCTAGGTTAGATTCTCCCCTCACTAGAATCTCCTTGGCAAAGATAGCTCAGGCTGCTGGAGCTAGGCTGACCTAAAGGCAGAATTCAAGTCTCTAATGTTTCATTTTAATCCAGCCTCTTGCAGATTCTATGCACTACTCCACTGACTCTAATGAATGGATCCTCAGATGCAGTTTTGATTTCTTATGCTTTTGTGACTTTGGGATATACAAAGGAAGGCACAGATATGCCCTTCTTTTCTATTGACCCTCTCCACCCTAAATTCTTATGTTCTTACAGTTCCATAGCTAACCATTATGTTAGACAACCATGTGGTTGCATGGATCCTATGCAGAATTAATGATGTTTTAATTGTACATGATTTGACATATGTTTTCTAATTCACTCTTCTAGACTTTACCTCCTAACTGCTTGGTAAACTGAATTTTTCAGAGTGTTGGATTGAAACAGCTGTCCTGATAGATAACATCATGCATTATTTATGTTCAACCTTCATGTGAGGGACACAGATTTTGGAAACAAGTTAAATAGGCAGTTTTTGATAGGAAAATATGCTTCTGGCTACATATAACAGTAGATCTAAATTCTCATCATGTAAGATAGTCAGAATGACATTGTTGATTTAATGTGAATAGTAAATAATGAGATTATGGCATTTTAAAACATTAAAATCAAACCTGATGAGAATAATATATCGTTTAAACAAGATAAACAAGTTCTGTACATACATTAATGGGGTGGATATTGTTAGTGGTTTACCCACTATTCTCTTTCTTTTTTATAACAGAATGCTAACTTACTTTATGTATGTATTTCTCTCCCACGTGGTTTATGCTACCTTGGGGAAATATGATCCCAAACTCAATTCCAAGGATGGCTCAGATTGGACTTAAAGAAATCCCCCTTCTCTTACTAATTATCAGCTCAAGAGTAAGTTTGTGATCCAATGTTGTTCATTAGATTAGGTTTTCTGGGGTCTTTTGGGGAAGATTTTCTTTGCAAACCAGCTCTGTCTCTCCTGCTAAATATAAGCAAGGGGATATGAAGTGCTGGCCATAATTCTACAATCTGATTTTTCACTGGGTCAAACGACCATGAAGTCTGACCTACTTCTGTTCTTGTTCTCAGACAAGCTAATGGGTTTCCTTACTGTTAAGAAAGTCCACTTTAGTGAGAAAAACATCAAAGAAATCCTAATAAACACATTGTCACATAAGCATCTGCATAGTAAAAAAAAAAAAAAAAAAACCCTGATAAACATTAAGAGAAAAATCAAAGTAGTTATGATAAGAAATTTAGTTTAGGGGTCAGAAAAGGCCTCTATTTTTTAAAAAAGATTTTCTTTATTTATTCATGAGAGACACACAGAGAGACAGAGACACAGGCAGAGGGAGAAGCAGGCTTCCTGCAGGGACTTGATTCCAGGACCCTGGAATCGCGCCCTGAGCCAAAGGCAGGTGCTCAACCACTGAACGACCCAGGCATCCCCAGAGAAGGCCTCTTTATAGAGATCATGGTTAAGTGGGATCAAAAGTGTAATTTTATTAGGTGAAGAGTTAGAGAAACAATATTCCATGCAAAGGCTTTGAGGTGGGAAATCCGTTGGCACTTTAGAGGAACTTAGAGAAACTTAACATGGCTCCATCAAGGATAAGGAGGAATAAGCAGGGAACTAGAACATTGGTATGGAATGAATCTTCATATAAGCAATGTCCAGATACTTTAGGACATTAAAAGTATTAAAGGAATCCATAATACAATCAAATATCATAAGATTTTGTGAGTTGAATGCTGTCTTCTTCCTTTACATTTTCCCTGTGCTTATATTAATAACCACGATAGGAAGGGGGTCTTGGGTAGGCAAATACATGAGCAAGTGCCATACCTCCCCCTAGGCTCCCACTGTCACCTTTTTCTATTGTTGGAAACACAATGGCCACATGTTAAATTTTTTTTTCTTATATGTCCAATTTATTCAGTTCAGTTTTGAATATGAGAACAAAATTATATTGCCTAGTTTATCGTTCATATAAACCAGAGTTTGGTTGGCTCAATGAGACAAAGGTTTTTGGGTTTGCTTTTAAAATCTGTGTTCAGTTACCAGCATGGCTGTATCTTTTAGTTACATAGGAAACAATTTAGGTGTGGCTTACTAATATACCAGAGGTATCTATTTTTTTAGGAACCCCCAGAAAAACATAGAATTGAAAACAGACTGATGGTCCTTCTTTACAAATGTATTCTTGTTAGCCTCAGGTTTAATCTATCAGGAGTAAACCAGAATCTCAATGAAGTACTGGTGGCAAAGCAGAGGGAAGTAGAATTTATAAAATTGGGCTGAGAAAAATTCATATAGGTGAATTTTGAGTGAGGTGGCTAGTAGGGGTCTAAATTCTACAATCCATGGAAGAATAGCACTTTGATCTGTTAATAGCAGGCACTTCTCAATATTATAACTGGAGGATAATAATAGTTAGCATATATTTATAGAGAGGATTAAATGAGAACAATCCAAATAACTTTTTTGGTAGTGATGAATATTCTAGGACTTATATATCAGTTGTTAAATAAAAGTAATTCCTCAAATTTAAAATTCCTTTAAAAACAATAACTTAGTTTATTCATAACGGGTGTATGAGAGAAATGCAATTATTCACAAAACTGGGAAGAGGCAACCAGAATCCAATGAACTGAATAAATTGCTGATGCTGAATCCATGTCCAGGCTGTGTCTCATTTATGATTTCTATTTGCCTTGGCCTCTCTTCCTGCTCCAGCAAAGTGTGGCTTTAAAATTGTAATTGCAAATGAAGCTAATAATAACATGTTTTGCTGAAGCTTTTTCTAGCAAAGTGTAAAATCCCACATTGATCTACCCTGTTTGAGTCCATGAAAGCCAAAAGCAATCAATATGACATGAAAGATAACTACATTTCTCTTTCAAACTTGCACATTGCTGGGGAAAGAGAGTCAAAATAATTTTCACATGTTTTCTGGTTGGGCAAGTATATTTCAAGACTCTTTGCTAGAATTATATAGCAACAGTAGCAACAGTGCATACCTTAATACCTTAATTCTGCTTTGAAAAGCAGGCTTAGTGCCTTTTTGGGGTTTGATGGAATGCTCTAATTAGCTAGGGAAGGCTTCAGAAATATATTCAGTAACTGACTTGTGGACAATTGCAGATAATACCCATTAGGCATTCAGTTGTTTTCAATTGCCAAAGTTCTCTAAATATGGATATGTAGGTTATAGTAGGGGTTGAAGACAAAATATTTGACAAAAGAATTAAGAAAACTGTACATAAAATTAGGATTATTTATTTTGAATATTCATTTATTTATTTGGTGATTCCAAAAGGGCCAAAAAGCCACAAATGGATTAGTAAGGGTACACAGATTCTAATAAGTTTTATAACATGAAAAATTGAATCCTGTTTAATTTACCACTGTTCATAAAAAAATTACATAGTTTAACACTGGAAGAAATGATTCATTTTCTGCAAAAGTAGGGTCATCCTAATAACCTAACAAAGTTATGACATTATGGAACTCCTTTATCCACATATTCAGTTGAATCCTTTTAATAATTAGAGATTATTGAAGATAATGGAAATAGAGATTATCTGAAGATAATAATAAACTTTTATATTTATATTGCACATGACTCTAGTCATATACTTTAAAAATTTTAATGTTACCTCAAACAACTGGCGTAGAAAGATCCTTTTCCATTTTTGGCTTTAAAGAAATACCATTGTCCTGGTCATCACTTATCTTCCATCTGTAATCCTCACATCCACGCCCACATACAACCTGAAGCCCTTTTCTTGTGCATTTATCCTCTAAAATGAGTCTTCTTCTCTCCAATCAATATGTAACCCAGAAGATACATGTGTAACTTGGATTACCTAGGAAAGAGCCTCATTCCGTTAATAATTCCTTTTGATATTACTGATATGGAGTGAATATCTTTTGTAACAACTTTTAAACAATGTTAAATTCTTAAATTTGTATAATCTGCATCTCACATTCTGCTAGGTTTAGTTAATATTTATTTTAAAATTTGCCTGGGAAAGATATCTATGCATTTAATTCTAGAATAATTTTAGGATGGTTTGAAATGATGTCCTGATCTAATAGAATGAACTGCAAGACGGACAAGTGGAAAATCCTATATTTACAGCTTTAAAAAAATACAAATTCAGAAAAAGGTAACTTAGTAGTAATAAAGGGAAAAAGATTTAGGAATGTTTGCTTTACTGTACGCTCCATTTGAGTTAGTGTGATGGTGTTGCCAATAGCATTCATAATATCTTAGGTTATGTTTGTAGAAACAGTGTTCAGAAAAACTACAAGTTGTATTAGTTATCCTACACTTTATTGAGGAGCAGCATAGAACAGACTCTATGGGATACACTTTGAATTCATATTGCTTAGGTATGAGCTTTGGCTCTTGAATATACTAGTTGTGCAAACTTGGATAGGTTAGTCAATAACATCACCAAGGCCCAATATTCTTATCTTTGAAATTAGGATGATGCAGGATCCCTGGGTGGCGCAGCGGTTTGGCGCCTGCCTTTGGCCCAGGGCGCGATCCTGGAGATCCGGGATCGAATCCCACGTCGGGCTCCCGGTGCATGGAGCCTGCTTCTCCCTCTGCCTGTGTCTCTGCCCCCCTCTCTCTCTCTCACTGTGTGCCTATCATAAATAAAAAAAAATGAAATTAGGATAATGTAATAGTTAATAGTACTGTCTTCAGAGTGATGTTTAAGAATTAAATGAGTTAAAATTTATTGGTATACTTATTTACTCATTAAATGCAAAAAAAATATTAACACTCAAAAAGTAAAACAGTTGCCCAGTTCACTTTCTTTTTCCCTATGGAATATCATGCTCCTATAAACAGATACCCCACATCATTAATCTATTGATGAAAATGCTTTCAGTACACTATTTTTAAAAGATTTTATTTTTTTATTCATGAAAGTCACACAGAAAGAGAGGCAGAGACATGGGCAGAGGGAGAAGCAGGCTCCCTGCAGGGAGCCTAAAGTGGGACTCAATTCCAGGACCCCAGGATCACGACCTGAGCCAAACACCGACACTCAACCACTGAGCCACCCAGGTGCCTTTTGGTATACTTTTACCTTCATTTAAACTTGGCTTTTCACTTTAGCCACCTCTAGGAGACTGTCTCGTTTTCCACCTTCCATAATGCCATGGTCTAGAATTCCCACTAAGAGCTTCCCTTACCCTTCAGCCTTCATTTAAAAACTCATATTGGAGGTTTTGCATTCTAGCTAAAGTATCTTATCCCTACTGTGCTGTAGTGATATAACCTGCTAATAACCATGTTTTCTTATCCTTTGAAGGATTCTCAATCCAGTGACGTCAGTCGTTCTGAGAAAAGTAATACAAATCCATATTTTAATTTCAAAATTATTCCTCTATTCACATTTTAAAGATACTCTTATTTATCATTTATAATTTATTTGTCATATTAAATGGTGTGTAGAAAAGGAAAAATATATTTACTAAGAATATTATTTTGATCAAGAAACTGAAATATAGTTGATTACTTATCATCAAGTGGTTAATAATAATCTATTTGTAAACAACAAGTTGGAGAGCCAGATTTATCCTTGGCTAATTCATTAGTTTGCCATTTAATGCTTCCTTTCTTGCTCCAGGATTTAATGTCATTATGACAACATATTACTTGTTAATAAAAATATGGTTCAGTCAAATATACAAAGTTACTATATCCATATTTCTTTTACATTAATATGCTTTCATATGAACCTTTAAATTTATGCTCTAAAATTTTACCATAAGTAAAATTAGTAAGTGTGGCATTACCAATTAGTATTATAGAAATTAAGCTCTTTAAATACTAATAGAATTCTGGTGCTAAAAAATACATAATTTAACAAACATAATACAAAACATACAAAGTAGCCTGAAAAATCTTGACCAAGATTAACATTGGAAAATGTACAACACTCTAATTTGAAAATAATTGAGTTTTCTAGGCTTAAAAACTTAATTACCCCTTGAATATTTTATATTAGTCTGAATTGCTTATACAAGCAACAAAAAAAATGTGCCCTTTGGATCCCATTTGTTAATTCTAATCAAACTTTATTTGTATATCCAATTTTCACTACTTTGAAATATCTTTACAGTGAAGATATTTAAATTGTGTAGTTAGGTATTTCTATTTTACAATGCCTTAATACTGTGGGACCCAGGAAATTGAACAAAATCCCCCACCCCTGGACAAGCAGAGCAGGACTGACTTTATTTTGGGCTGCACCCGCCTCGTGCTGACCTGCTTATGACTTAGGGCACTGCCCCGCCCTAATCAAAGACCAGGACACACCCTAACCTGAAATCCGGCTCAGAGGACCTGCATGACTGACTGTGCAACTTTCTGCGTATCCCATTGGCCACTGGCCCCTATAAAGCTGCTAAGCCTCTTAGTCTCGGGGTCCAAGTCCCTGCTCCGCTGTGTCGGGTGTGCTTGGACCCAGGCTCGAGCTTGTAAATAAACCCTCGTGTGATTGCATCGGTGTCGGCTCCTTGGCGGTTTCTCGGATTCGCGATCTTGGGCATAACAAATACATCATTAATATTTTCAGTAGTCTTCATGTTCCCTATCTACATTTGGAAGAAATGCATATTGTAGTCATATTTATCAAAAGTGAGTGCCCTTACATGCATTTTCTGTATCTCCAAAGCACTGAAATAGCTACACCTTTTGTTAGACGTGGTGTCTCTGATTATTAACTAAAGATTCTCCTTTTCTGCCAGTAATGATTCTTGCTCCCTTTCCGTCAGAATAAAAGAGAAAAAAAATAAATCATTTTTCATAAATAAATATAGGTCTTATTATTGCTATGACCTTATTCACATATTACTAAAACAATCCCAGTTTTTCTAGCTTTTTAGTACATATATGATGTTGAAGGAAACAGCAGTAATAAAAAAGTTGTGGAATAAATGTTTACATTAGAAGACTGTGTATTAGGGTGAGCACCTGGGCGGCTCTGTTGGTTAAACGTCTGCCTTTGGCTCAGGTCATGATCCTAGGATCCTGATATTGAGCCCCCCATCTGGTTCCCTGCTCAGGGCAGAGTCTGCTTCTCCCTTTCCCTTTATCCCTCCACCCTGATTGTGCTCTCTCTGTCCCTCTGTCTCTCTCTCTCTCATAAATAAATAAATAAATAAATAAATAAATAAATAAATAAATAAATAATATCGTAGTAAAAATATAAACTTTTAAAATTTGTTTTCTTTTTTGGATAAATACATTGTTTTGAAAAACAAAATAATGAGCAATATTGTTGTATTTTTCTGTTTTAAGTGTGGCAAAATTTAAGAAATGGTAGAAATTTGGAACAAAACTCCAGGTTACAAAACCTCAAAACATTTAATTAAAGAGTAATTTCAGAACATTCTATGCAAACTATTGGTTCAGAAATAAGAGTCCTTGAAGAAAGAGACATTATGATAGTTTGCTGGCAATAGAGTAATTTTTTAAAAAAAATTTTATTGGAGTTCAATTTGCCAACATATAGCATATCACCCAGTGCTCATCCCATCAAGTGTCCCCCTTAGTGCCCATCACCCAGTCACCCCAACCCACCCCCCACCCACCACTACCCCTTGTTCGTTTCCCAGAGTTAGGAGTCTCTCATGTTTTGTCACCCTTTCTGATATTTCCCACTCATTTTCTCTCCTTTCTCCTTTAATCCCTTTCACTCTTTTTTATATTTCCCAAATGAATGAAACCATATAATGTTTGTCCTTCTCTGACTGACTTCCTTTACTCAGCATAATACCCTCCAGCTCCATCCACGTAATAGAGTAATAATCTTTAGAAACCTTTCTCTCTTTCCTTTTTTCCCTACGTAAAAGTATTCTCTGAGTACATATGGAATAAATATGCTGCTGTGGCTGTATGTGCTCTGATTCCTACCTTACTTCTGCACTGATTACCTTCTTCAGTTCCGTTCAAAAATCACCTCAGGGGCGCCTGGGTGGCTCACTTGGTTAAGCATCTACCATTGGCTTACATCATGATTCTGGGGTCCTGGAATCCAGTCCTACATCAGGCTCCCTCCTCACTGGGGAACCGCTTCTCCCTCTCCCTCTGCTACTCCTCCTGCTTGTGCACTCTCTCTGTCAAATAAACAAATCAAACCTTAAAAATCTTAAACAACAACAAAAAAAGATGTTTGGTGCACTCAGTTGAGTGGTGGACTCTTGGTTTTGATTCAGGTGGTGATCTTAGGGTCCTGGGATGGAGCCCTGCATTGGTCGTGCTTAGTGCAGAGTCTGATTGAGACTTTCCCCCTCGCTCTGCCGCTTCTGCTTGTACCCCCCCTCATATAAATAAATAAAATCTTTTTTTTTTATGTTTTTTTTTTTTTTTAATTTTTATTTTGTGATAGTCACAGAGACAGAGAGAATGAGGCAGAGACATAGGCAGAGGGAGAAGCAGGCTCCATGCACCGGGAGCCCGATGTGGGATTTGATCCCGGGTCTCCAGGATCGCGCCCTGGGCCAAAGGCAGGCGCCAAACCGCTGCGCCACCCAGGGATCCCATAAATAAATAAAATCTTAAAAAAAAATCACCTTGTTCATGAAGTCTACATTGAGGACCCTCCCAGACACATTCCCAATCCTCCTCCTCTTTCCATATTTTCCTCTCATTTATCTCATTGTAACATACTCTATAACAGATTGGCTATTTTGTTCTTTTTTCCTCTTTCTTCACTAGATTGCTCCTCTAGGACAGGAATCCCTAGTGCCTAGAACATAGTGTTTATAAAAATATTTGTTTGAGGAGGAGGACTCCTGGAATCAGCACAGTGGAAAGCACCGGGAATCTATCTTTTCACCCACGTAACAATTGCACTGGCAGAGTCTGTCTAACATAACTATTTTAGAGCTCTGGAATTGACCGAAGGCTTGCCATTTCGACAGGAAGGCTTGTATAACAAATTGTGGTTAATTTCAGTCACTATGGGCTCTTAGCTCAGCAGCAGACACCTACCCCACACCCCAGCCCTGGGGAGTGGAGCTGCGCACATGTTCCGGAAGGAGCGTGCACCCTGTTTGCAGGGGCCGGGGTGTTCTGACTGCCCATTGCTGCTTTTCATGAGGGAAGACATAGAGGTGGGCAGCCACTGTTAGTTGTTGTGAGCCCCTCTGAAGTGATTAAAAATCCTTCTAGGGGACTTAAAAAAAGCTCCCCCCCCTCCGCTTTTGAAAGACAGACATTAAAGACTAGAATATTCAAAAGCAACTGCATATGCAGGGGAAATAGTTACTGTGCCTGCCCAGTAGAAAGGTACAGGCTCAGAAAAGATCTGAAAAACTTTAGGTCTATACTTCAGGCTATTCTCAGCCTACAACAATCAACAAAACAAAAAGAAAAAAATAGAAAAACAACAACAAAAAAAGCAAATTCTAGGGAAGAGGGCAAACTTTATTTCCAGAGTTACCACATTTTTAGATTCAAATGTCCAGTTTTCAAAAACAAAAACAAAAAACAAAACACCACAAGACATACAAAAAGCCCCAGGGAAGTATGGCTCATTAAAAGGAAAAAATTAACAAACAAAAATCGTTCCTGAAAGAGACAAGATGGTAAACCTACTAAACAAAGGATTTAAAACCGCTTTTTAGAAGATGATCAAAGAACTGAAGGAAGATGTGAGAAAGTCAAGAAAATAACTTATGAACAAAATGAAAATACCAATAAAGAGAACATCTAAAAAAACCCAAAAAGTCATCCTAGAGCTGAGAAGTACAATAACTAAAATGAAAATTTCGCAAGATAGAAATAGCCTAAGTAAAAGAAAAAGAACTAATTGTAAGCTGTCTACAGAAAGAGCATGTTAAATATATGGACAGGTACATCAAAACTAAAAGGATGAGAAGATATTATCCCTAAATTAATCCAAAGAAAGCTGGGATGGAAATATTAATCTCTGACAAAGTAGGTTACAGAGTCAAAAACATTGCCAGTGTTAGAGATGGTTCCATAATGACAAGAGGCCAATTCATCAATATGACATAACAATCCTAAACATATATGTACCTAAAAACAGAGTTTCAAAATACATGCAGGAAAGACTGAGAACAGCTAGGACAAAGTGAAGAATCTTACATTATACTTGGGAATTTCAATATTTCTTTTTGAGTAATTGATTGAACAAACTGCAAGATAATCAGTACGAATATAAAAGACTTGAGAAATAATATCAACTGACTTGTCCTATGTGACATTTATAAAACACTATCCAATGATAATGAAATATACATTTTTCTTGAGAACACCTAGAATATTTATCAACATAGACTATGTTTGGGGCTGTAAAACAAGTCTCAATAAGGTTTTAAAGGATTCAAATATGTGAATTATGTTCTCTGATCATAGGAAAATGAAATTGGAAATCAAAAAGAAGTATCACTTGAAAATCTTTAAATTATATGCAAACTAAGAAAGTAACAAAATAGCCTGTGAATCAAAAAAAGAAATAAGACGAGAAATCAGAAGTGATTCTGCATGAATAAAAATGAAAGCCCAACACTGTCTAAATTTGTGAAATGTCACTAAAGTAGCTCTTCTGGGGAAATTTATAGTGCTAAACATCTATACTAGAAAATAAGAAATATGTGAAACCAAAGACCTCAGCTTCTAACTTAAGAAATTAAGAAAAATAAAACAAATTAAACTGAAAGTGAAGAAAGGGAAGGATAAGGATTAAAAAGAAGAGTAGCAATAAATAAAATCGAAACAGAAAAGTCAATGAGAAAGTCAAAGAGGGGCACTTGGGTGGCTCAGTCAGTTAAGCATCTGACTTAGGCTCAGATCCTGATCCCAGAGTCCCAGGATGGAGCCCTGCTTGGGCTCTACACTCAGTGGAAGGTTGCTTGCCTTCTCTCTCTGCACCCCCTTGCCCCCGCTTGGTGCTCTCACTCTCAAATAAATAAATAAATAAATAAATAAATAAATAAATACAATCTTTTTCTTCTTTTTTTTTTTTTAAAGAGAGAGTGAAAGAAATCAAAGGTGATTCCTTGAGATCAGCGAAATTGATAAACCTCTAGATAAACAGATTATAAAAAAGGAAGAAAACAATTTACAATTATCTGGAATGAGTTAACATGACTACAGATTCTGTAGGTATTATAATGATTGTAAAGGAATGAACGACTTTATGGCAATGATTTTGACAACTTGAATGCAATAGACAGCTCTTTGAAAGACACAATTTTCCATGGTTCACTCAAGAAGGAATAGGTAACTTAAATAGTACTATATATATTAAAGAATTCAAATTGCAGTTAAAAATTCCAGCCTGAGATGACTTTGCTGGTGCATTCTATTTGACATTTAAGGACTAAATAAAATAACTCTTCCAGGAATGAAAGAGAAAGGAATGCTTTCCAACTCACCTTATGAGTCCAAAATTACTTTGATAGCAAATAAAGATATTAAAAATACAGGTCACTATTACTTATGAGCAAAGATGCAAATTTGGCCCAAAATGATCTATACATTTAACATAACCCCAATTAAAATCTCACCAAGTATTCTTGCAAAAATTGACAGGCTGATTCTAAGACTCCTATGGAAATGCAAAGGTAGCCAAAAGAACATGAAAAAGCAAAACAAATTAGAAAGCAATACCTGTCCTTGACAAGGTCAAAGTCAGTCCATTAGAGAAAAATAAGCCTACTAAGTTGAATCCCTATACAGACCCTTGTTGGGGTTTTGACTATAGTCTTTTTTTTTTTTAATTTTTATTTATTCATTCATGAGAGACACAGAAAGAAAGAGCCAGAGACATAGGCAGAGGGAAAAGCAGGCTCCCTGCAGGGAGCCCTACACAGGACTCCATTCCAGTGCTTAACCAATGAGCCACGTGGGCATCCTTTGACTGTAGTCTTCAATCTGTCTTGTATTTTCTTTTCAGATTTCTCAGGTAGGTGCCTTTTAAATTCTGTCTAGAGATTTTGACTGTAATGAGAAGGAAAGATAGGATAATCAGTTTACTACAGCTTGGCTGGTACCAAAAGTCAGTAATTCCTTAATAGATCAAAAGTCCCTTTTGGAGTATTATTTAATATTTTCTTATTTTCTGCTTTCATATTTATTATTCGTTTTCTTCGTATTTCTTTAGATGTAATTAATCCATGACATTATGATGCTAACAAAAATTCTAGATGTAAAAATTCAATGAGAGAAGAAAGGCAAGGCCTTCAGTCCTACATGAGTTAACTTCTGAGCAAAGGCTATGCCTTTTTTCTTTTTTTGTCATTATCTTTCTAACCAAAGACATATTTTTTTCTCCTTAGTTCCTAAACTCTTTGTTGTTTGTTTGTTTTTAGTTAATTGTGGTAGGTTGTAATTTTCTGCAAAGACAGATGAATGATAATCCATGATTTAGTGATTTGATGGATTTTGCATGCCAGATATATTGCAGTATAGTGGAGTTCTGGAATAGGACCTGGATTCAAATTCAGAATCTATAATATATCAGCTGTAGGACCTTGATAAATCATTTAAACTCTCCTCAGATTCATTATCTTTAAAGTTGAGGTAGTATGCCTACTTGATATTATTAGGAGTATTAAAGGAGATTTTGTATGTAAGGTATCTTGCACATAGCTAGCATGTAGTAAGCATTAAGTTCATGATAGCTATTCATTAATCATGGTACATGAATATTTTTATTGACATACTTATTCTGATGTTTCATAACATTTCTTTAAACATTATTCATTTATTTAACATACAGTGTATTATTAGTTTCAGGGGTAGAAGTTAGTGATTTATCAGTTGCATATAATATCTAGTGCTCATTATATCAAGTACCCTCCTTAATGCCCATCATCCAGTTACCCCATCCCCCAACACTCTCCCCTTCAGCAACCTCACTTTGTTCCCTACAGTTAAGAGTCTCTTATGGTTTGCCTCCCTCTCTGTTTTTATCTTATTTTCATTTTCCTTCCCTTACCCTATGTTCATCTGTTTTGTTTCTTAAATTCCACGTATAACAAATAATTTTTATTTTTAAAAATTTTGTACTTTAATGGTTTTAATTTTGTGTGACATTTGATTGGAAAAACTAGAGGGAAATGCTTCTTTCATGATATGATACAGGAGCCTGGATTTTTCTATGCTCAGAAATGATACATGTGCTCCCATTAAGCATCAGCTGGGTTTAAGGGAGAAGTTGGCACTGGGTAACTACCTTGAAAGGCCCCACATAGAGCGTATTGTTGGATATCTTTTCCCTGCCTACGCTGTTGAGTCAAACATACCTCATCTGTGATTTCATGGCCTTGCTTCACTAGATGTTTCTCTGCATGATAAGGATTAATTTAGAAAGCTAATAAACATCACATATAGAGCATATTTATTTTGAAGCGAAACAGAAAAACTTTGAAGTGAATTGATTGCAAATGTACAATTTGAATTAGTGTTTGCTTCACTTAAATTCAATTATACTTTTTGAGATCACTAAATGTGAAAAATAAACTTCTTAATTCTAAGAGGAGAATGGAATAGATAAATTCAACTTTGAGCAGTCTTCATATTATCAATTTTTTCTTAAGATTTCTATTTTGTAAGTGGAAATAGTACAAATAAAATATGAATTTTAACATTAAAGAATAATTAGCCAAAAGTTTAAGGCCTAATCTACTGTAGAAATGAAACAGTTATTTTAAACAAACAATAACTTTATGGCACTCTATTATAAAGTACTAAAATAGTATTTAAGCA
The DNA here is from genome assembly GCF_011100685.1 of Canis lupus familiaris. Taxonomy (NCBI): domain Eukaryota; kingdom Metazoa; phylum Chordata; class Mammalia; order Carnivora; family Canidae; genus Canis; species Canis lupus. Next base: position 33,898,466 of record NC_049222.1, on the reverse strand, counting down.
GCTCAAGGAAACTAACATGGTAACCAATAATATTAAATTGAATATTCTATGATACAGTGCCTTGCCATAATGTATATTATTTGAATTTTTCTTCTTTACAATTTCAGTCCAAAATTCATAATTAATGCAACAAATCATGAGAGTTATGAAATTCAGAACGGCTTCTTTCATAGTTTTCATGTGCATTGTTTTTTACAAGTCTCAGTGACATCTCATTATACCTTGAGAAATTTATTCTAGTTTGCTGGCTTTCTTTTACTATATATTCTTCCAAATAATGGAATTAAATATCAAGTCATTCTTTTACTTTTAAATAAGGATTGTTTTCCTTTCTTGAATTGCCTTCTCACTCACATTGATGGTTTTATTTTTTTCAAATGACTGTACCTTGCATACTTCTCTTGAAAGTGTATATGGTAACTTGTCTTTGAACATGCTTTTCACTTCCCCATTGTTACATTTCAGTACCAGAATCTTAAGTTCTCTTGAATGGTAGGTTGTCTCAAAGACAGTGCTTGAGTTTGCTTTTAAGGCAGGAATGAGCAAACTGTGGCTTCAGGGCCAAATCCAGCCCACTGTACAGCTAGAAGCTAATAATTGTTTTTATGTATTGAAATGGTTGGGAAAAAATTGAGTGGATGCTCTGGGAAAAGTTAAAGTAATTTAAATGTAAATTTTTGTGTATATAATTTTGAATTTTTAAAATTAATTATAGAAATGTTCTTTCTTTGTGTATAAATTCCACATAATACCCTTGATTTTTCCTTTTGGACAGCAAAGCGTAAATATTTAATTACTTGTGATTCACAGAAAATCTTTGCTGACCCTTTAGAGAAATGGATTGTAATTTTTATAAAATACCACATTTTTGTATCAGTTATTTTATTTTTTTTAATATACCTTTATTTATTTATTTGAGAGAGAGAGAGAGAGTGTGTGTGAGTGGGCAGGGGTGGAGCAGAGGAAGAGGGAGGTAGAGAATCTCAAGCAGACTCCCCTCTGACCATGGAGTCGAACTCAGGGCTCTCTCTCACAACCCTGAGATCATGACCTGAGCCGGAATCGAGAGTTGGATGCTTCACTGACTGAGCCACCCAGGTGCCCCTGTATCAGTTATTTTCAAATGATTTAAATGACTGAATGAAATCTGGATTCTAAAAGCAGAAATGAAGTTAATTTAAAAGCAAGTATACTGGATTTATATCTAGGAAAGTATTGGGCTTTTAAGTAATCCTCTGGTAAGAAGACAATATTCATTCTGTAAGGTTTCATAACAGAATCATTTTCTAGAAACAATTTACTTGACATCAAGAAATTGGAATCAATTTAGAATCATAGATTTGTTCTCTCACTCTGAAAAACATTAATTATTTATTTTCTTCATTTCCTAATTTCCTCTTTCTCATACCTGTGGCTTGAGCCACATGGCCAGCCATTCACTTTCCATTTTAGTACCCTCTATAGCTTCCATTCACACGTCTTTTTTTAATGTGTTATCCACAGGTACTGCAAATGCTATCTAGTATGCAAGTATGATCATTCTTTTGCAATCTCTTAAGTCCAACTGCTGCATCCAATCAAGACTCTATGAACAGATCAGGTTCTATCTGGCCAGCCAAATTTTTCACCACTCTCTGACATGAACTAGTCACACCGACAAAACTTCCACTTGTACTATGCCATTTTGACTTTTGTCTCAGACTTTGAGTAAACCATTGTTCCTGAAAGGGACAGTTGATTTCCTTGTAGAAATCTCCTCATCCTTTTTGACTTTGCACAAGGACCAGCTCTGAGCTATCTTATGCTTCACCTCTGCTAAGGCTGAAGATGGTAATAATTCTGGGGGTTTCTTAAGTGTTCTTCCCGTCCTTACATCTCTTGTAACATTCACATTGTTGTAATGGTTGAATTGTTCATTTCTCTGTTTTCTCACTAATGTAAAAGTTCCTAAAAGCCATGGCAGAGATGTATCTTTTCCTGTAGCCTCATTTACAGGTACCTTATCTTGCCCACTGTATGTACCAAATGACAAAATCTTTTTCTTCTTACAATTTTGTTAAGTTGAAAGGTTTTCAGTCATTTAAATGCAGCAAGTCTCTGGGCCATGTATGCATGGGAACTTTGTAGGAAAATACATCTGCTATGGCCTGAAAACTTGGAGTCCACTCCCCCTTCTGCAGTTCATATGTTGGATCCTAATACACAATGTGATGAGACTTAGAGGTGAGGCCTTGGACAGTGATAATGTCATGAAGGTAGATACCTCATGAATGGGATTAGTTCTCTTACAAAAGAGGCACCAGAGAACTCCTTTGCTCTTCCACCATGTGAGGACACAGTGGAAAGACAACCATCTATGAATGAAGAAGCTTACTCTCACCAGGCAGCTGATCTGTAGACACTTTGATCTTGGACTTTTCAGCTTCCAGAATTATGAGAAATAAATTTCTGTTGTTTTTAAACCCCCAGTTTATGGTAATCTATTATAACAACCCAAACAGACTAAGAAAACATCTGAGGAAAAAGTGGAAGCTTTATGCATTGCTTGTCAAAAGCAGAATAAAATAAATTCATAAATACATGTTAGTTCTGTTGTACGTGTCATGAATTGATAAGGTGTTAATAACTGGCTAAGCATTTATATTGTCATCCCTGAAAATCAAAGACTGCTTCTACGTGGGAATTTGTGTGACAAATGTGTCAAATTGGTGAATGAGAGTATCTACAGTGTTTTGTCCTCATGCATTTCCACTAAGATATGTATGTGTGTGTTATGTATACATGTCTATAATCTACATATGAAAGAATAGAGGATTACATTTTATTTCTTTTTGGCCTTATTGAGTGTTTTCCTTGTGCCTCCTAAATTATTCTTTTGTAGATGATGTAAACAAAATACTTAAGAGGACTGTGATAATTCAAAATCAAAGTCTCTAAGGAGAGCAGTGACTAAAAAATACATTGTTTATTCTCCTTGAATCATTTACGTGAATGGAACATTATTTACTTCAACAAATGCTCCATTCTGCATTGGAAGGAACTATTTTGCAATATTTGGAAGATCATTTTTATAAAGTACTCAATTTCACATAATTGACTGTATAATTTTTAAACAATGGTGTTCAAGATAAATAGTTATTTAGGACAACATCCCTACACTATCAAAAAAACATAGTATATAGAAAGTATTAAGATTTGTTGCTCAGAATATAGACAATTAAATATCCACTTGCCTGTTAAAAATAAGACTATTTTATATTATATTATTATATTATAATAATTATAGTATTTAATTATAGATGTTACATTTATATTATTATAAATTTATCATTATATATTATTATAAATGCAAACTAAGGATACGGCTTTTTAACATTGTTTTCTCTTTAATTGATATTGTGGGTTTTTATTTTTATTTATTTATTTATTTTTATTTATGATAGTCACACACAGAGAGAGAGGCAGAGACACAGGCAGAGGGAGAAGCAGGCTCCATGTACCAGGAGCCCGACGTGGGATTCGATCTGGGGTCTCCAGGATCGCGCCCTGGGCCAAAGGCAGGCACTAAACCGCTGCGCCACCCAGGGATCCCGATATTGTGGGTTTTTAAAAAGATTTTATTTATTCATTTGAGAGAAAGGGAGTGAGAGAGAGAGAGAGAGCACAAGCAGGGGAAATAGCAGAGGGAGAGGACCCTGGGATCGAGGGGACCTGGGATCGAGGCCTGAGCCAAAGGCAGACACTTAATCCACTAAGCACCCCATGCACCCTGATATTGTGTTATTTGCAGTAAATGGGTGGAAGTAAACCACTGAAAGTTGAGAATGGTATTCAAATGAATAAGTTCTTAATATCAAAAATTTCTTCTGTCCTATCAAGAAAACTCAAATAATTTGTAGTGATGTAAAAGGTTAACAAGTTAAGTAAACAAACAGTGATACTACTGTTTGTTTACTTAACCCTTTAAAAGAGCTATGATATTTTATTGATTTCTGTCCATAGATTTGCCTCAGAATTTAGTCTCTAGTATTTTCTTTTGAATAATGTTCACCCTTTCTTAGATGAAAGGAAAGTTACCGTGGTTAGCATCTGGAAGTCTACATTCTTAATGTTCCAAAGCTTTCTAGTGACATAATCAATCTAAGTAATAAAATGTGTTCATAATGGATTGTACAAAATGTTATCTTTTATTGTATTAACAAGTTTTAAAATTCAAATTAATATAATAATAACCTTAAAAGACTATAATTAGCACAAAATTTTAAAAATATCAATACTTAGGTACCATTGAGAACATTTCCTATCAGCCCTACCCAGTATTAAGTACTGATTACTTAGTCTAATCTTTCCTGGTTACAGGCTATAGCACAGAGCTTTAATTTGGTTTATTTAAAATAAAGTGATTTACTTTATTTTATGTGATGTATTTTGAACAGTATGTTTAAATAAAGTCTATGAAGCCCTTGCTCATTTTTCTAGAGTTAATTTTTAAACTTTTGTTTGAATAAATCAATACATCTGTGCCTGGAATAATCATTGTACTTGCTTTGTCTCTCTCTGTCTTTAAAAACTTTACAAGGTTATATACGTGTGTGTGTGTGTGTGTGTGTATAATTCTCATCTATGTTATCCTATAGGTAAGGTATTTTTTCCCTCTGTCTTCTTTCAGAATTTTCTTATTTGTCTTTGATTTTCTGTAGTTTGAAAACAATATGCTTAGGTCTTGTTTGTTTATTTGAGATTCTTTTTTGCTGAGGGTAGGTGGGGGGTTTGTCTTACTCGGCATTCTCTGAGTTTCCTGAATGTGTGGTTTTGTGTCTGTCATTAAATTGGGGAAATTTGCAGTCCTCATTGCTTCAAATATTTTGACTGTTCATTCTCTTTTCTCTGTCTGATAGTCTCATTACTCCTATGTTACACTTTTTGTAGCTGATCCACAATTCTTGGATATACTGTTTGTTTTTTTGTCTTTGCTCCTTTTGCTTTTTCAGTTTGGGTAGTTTCAATTGAGGAATCCTCAGGCTCAGAACTTCTTTCCTCAGCCATATCCAAGTGTACTAATAAGCTCATCAAAGGCATTTTTCATCTCTGTTACAGTGTGATCGCTAGCATTTTTGTTGATTTTCCATCTCTCCGCCTACATTGCCTGCCTGTTCTTGGATGCTATCTACCTTGTCCATTAGAGTCCTGGATATGCCCATCATAGCTATATTAAGTTCTGGACTGATAATTCCAGTTCCCTGCTGTGTCTGATTCTGATGCTTGCCCTATCTTTTCAAGTTTTTTTTTTTTAAGATTTTATTTATTTATTCATGAGAGAAACACACACACACACACAGAGGCAGAAGCAGGTTCCATGCAGGCAGCCCGTCGTGGGACTTGATCCTGGGTCTCCAGGACCACGCCCTGGGCTGAAGGTGGCGCTAAACCGCTGAGCCACCCGAGCTGCCCAAGTTGTATTTTTGGCTATGAGTATGTCTTGTAATTTTTTTGATAGCCAGGCATGTTCTTGCATGTAAAAGGCCCTGTTCTAAATAGGCTTTTTAGGCTCTGGTGGTGAGTAGGGGGAGGGGAAGTGTTCTCTAGTCCTGTAATGAGATCTCAGTCTTTTCGCCAGTATATGCCTCTGGACTGTCACCTTCATAAGTGTGTCTCAGTTTTTGCCTCCACCTTTGGATGAGACAGAATGACTAGAGTGGGCTGGAGTGGAGTACTTCCCTTCTCACAGTAGAAGGCTGGAGGGGACATGAGTTAAGTCTGCCCTTCCCCCAGGTCAGTTAGGCTCTGACACTTCCCCATCAGTAGGCTCTGGTTAACTAGTTTCTCCTGAGGCCAGGCCTTGTGAAGAACACAATGCTCTGGCCAATTTCAGAATCCCCTTCTTCCTGCTGGAAGCCCAAGGGGATTTTTCTCCAATATTTACTGTGGGAATCTGGTCAAACTGGAGGTAAATATTACAAACCGTGGGGCTCCCCTGGAGTTTTTAACACTGGGAGCTGTCCACACTCAGCCTCCAGCAACTCATCAGTTACAGGTCAGGTTTTCTTACATTAGTTACCAAGGAGATTTCTGCTTGTGAGTTTCCTTTGGTGAGTCTTCTTGCATTTGCCTGTTTCTCCAATCTGGGAGAAAGCAGTTGTCTTTGTGTCTTCCTCTCTCTTATGAATCCAAAACACATTGCTGATTTTTCCGTCTTTTCAGCTTTTTCCTTTTAAGACCAAGTGAGGACTTCCAAGCCCCTTCCCATGGAACTGGAACCTGAAAGTCCTTTCAGAATTATTTTATCTTTCTCTTTGGTTTGGAGGAGTTTATGCATTATTGTCATTGATTTTTCCTTAAAGGTTTGTTAGAAGTTATCAGGGGAAGTGATTCTTGTCTTGAATCTTGGGGAGGATATTTTAACGAATGTAATTTTTAAATAGATGTAAGGTTATTTTGGTTGTTTCTTCTTGAGTGAGCTTTGGCAATTTCCGACTTTCAAATAATGTATCCATTTCATCTAAGTTGTTAAATTTATTAAGATTGTTTATGTTATTTTTATTATTTAAATGTCTATGGGAACTGCAGTGATGATTCTTTTTCATTCCTGATATTGATAACTTGCATCCTTTTTATTTTTTTCCTGAGCAGTCTGGACTATTGACAATTTGGGCAGGATAATCCTTGTGAGGACTGTTCTGTGCATTGTAGAGTATTCATCAGCATCCTTGGTCTCTATCCACTAGATGTCAGAAGCGTGTCTACCTGACCACCAAAAATATATATAGACCTTGACAAATGTTACCTGGGGAAAAAAGTCCCTTCTGGTTGAAAACTATTGATCTGGCTAGATATAATTGAAGGTACTAATCCTTTCAAAGACTTGACTTTTGGTTTCATTGATACTCTCTGGTTTTCTGCTCTTTCTTTCTTTCTTTCTTTCTTTCTTTCTTTCTTTCTTTCTTCTTTCTTCTTTTCTTTCTTTGGTTGTTTTATTTTTAATTAAAAATTTTATTGAAATTCAATTTAGTTAACATATACTGTATTACTAGTGTCAGAGATAGAATTTAGTGATTCATCAGTTGCATATAACAACCAGTGTTCATTCCATCAAGTGCCTCCTTAATGCCCATCACCTAATTACCCATCCCCCCAACTCAGGTCCCTCCAATAGCCCTGTTCCCTTTATAGAGTTAAGAATTTCTTATGGGGGGTGCCTGGGTGGCTCAGCAGTTGAGCATCTGCCTTCAGCTCGGGCTCTCTGCATGGAGCCTGCTTCTCCCTTTGCAGACAGAGGTCTCTGTCTCTCTCTGTGTCTGTCATGAATAAATAAATAAAATCTTAAAAAAAAGAATCTCTTATGGTTTGACTCTCTCTATGTTTTTACCTATTTTCTTTTTCTTCCCTTCCTTTATGTTCATCTGTTTTGTTTCTTAAAATCCATATATGAACAAAATAACATGGTATTTTTATTTCTCTTATTTTACTTAGGTTATACATTCTAGGTCCATTCATATTGTTGCAAATGGAAAGATTTCACTTTTATTTATTTATTTTTCATTTCATTTTTATAGCTGAATATTCCATTGTGTGTGTGTGTGTCTTTTTAAAGTTTTTTTTTTTTATTTTTATTTATTTATGATAGTCACAGAGAGAGAGAGAGGCAGAGGCACAGGCAGAGGGAGAAGCAGGCTCCATGCACCGGGAGCCCAACATTGAATTCGATCTGGGGTCTCCAGGATCACGCCCTGGGCCAAAGGCAGGCGCTAAACCGCTGCGCCACCCAGGGATCCCTGTGTGTGTGTCTTTATTCATTCATCAGGATGGACACTGGGCGGCTTCCATAATTTGGCTATCATAAATAATACTGCTTTAAACATAGGGGTGCATGTATCACCATGAATTAGCGTTTCTTTTCTTTCTTTCTTTTTTTTTTTAAATTTTTTAGGTGGATAACTAGTTGTCTGATTACTGGATTGTAACGTAGTTCTGTTTTTAACTTTTTGAGGAAACTCCATACCGTTTTCCAAAATGGCTATACCAGCTTGCATTCCCACCAACAGCGTATAAGGGTTTCTTTTTCTCCACATCCTAACCAACACTTGTTGTTTCTCATGTTTTAAAATTTAGCCATTCTGACTAGTATGAGGTTGGAATTGCCTTTTAATTCTTCTTTTACTCATAGGTTAATTAGAAATGTGTTGCCTCATTTTTCTAATATTTGAGGAGTTTGGGTTTTTTTGAAGAATTTATTTATTTATTTATTTATTTATTTATTTATTTATTTATTTATTTAAAAAAGGTGGGGTGAGTTCAGGTAGGGGCAAAGGGAGATAAGGAGAGAGAGTCTCAAGTAGACTCCACTCGGAGCACGGAGCAGGACATGGGGCTCAATCTCACAACCTTGAGATCATTACCTGAGCGGAAATCAAGAGTCAGACACTCAACTGACTGAGACACCCAGATACCTCAACAAGTATCTTTTTTATTACCAATTTCTGTTTTTCACAATATATTTTACATTAGTTTTTCTTGCTTAGTCATAAGCAACTCCTGTGCTTTACAGTACTAGCATATTTTAATTTGTCCAAAGCAGGTTTTTACTACTCAACAGCCATATTTGGCTAGTGTCTGCCGTATTAGAAATCATAATTTATTTTATTTCTGTATTTTCACTTTTAACTGTGTAATACTATTTATATGGATTTTCATTGCATTTTCATTTTTCTTTTTATCCTCTGATAATATTTGCCTTTTAAGTTTTAATATTTATAATAATCTTATTGTTATGCTAATTTTCTATTTGTTAGATCAACACATTTTCTTCTTTTCTTCTTTTCTTGCCACTTGTGAATTATGGAATTTTTTATTTTCATCTTATCTCCATTCTTTGCTTATATTACTTTGTTTTAATTTTTTGGTAGTTGCCCTGGAGTTAAAAATACCCAAATTTAACTTATCAAAGCCTACCTTCAAATGGTATTAAATTATTTCACATGAAGTGTAGGAACCTACCAGAGTGCACTTTCATTTTGCTTCTCCTCTTATTTAGCTTATTTTTAATATATGATTTATATATGTTACAACATTTACAAAGAATTACTGTTTTGATTAAATTATTATATTTTAAAGGTTTTAAAAAATGTTGTTTTATTGACTTTTTTTGTAATGCTTTTCAATTTTCACCTTTATTGATTTCTGCTTTGATGTCCTTTTTCTTTATGTTTTGGATTTATTTTACTCTTATTTTTCTGGTTTCTTCCAGACTGTTCAACTCTGACACCCACATCTACAACCTAGCTCTTCCCACAGCTCCTAGTAGGTAGAAATGGGAGCCCTGGATCAGGAGATACCTTCCAGTGTGGTGCTAGCAGGCAAGGTCACTCTTGCATAGGAAAAAGCACTGAGGGTGGGGGTGGGTCACCATGCCGACCTGGGCCTGATGTCCCTAAGTGCTCCTCCTGGTACTCCCCTCCCAGCTGATGTTTGTTCAAGTATTGATGCTTCTGACAGACTTTATTTCTGGAAGGAGGTCTGTGTTTTTACTATCCTTGATTTGTATGGTTTCTTGAACGTCTTTTAAAAGATGTTAGAACTAAAAAAAAAAAAAGGTAGGAACCTAGACTATTTATTTGAGACTTTTCTTTGTTTCTTTTTTTTGTTTTAAGATTTTATTTACTCATTCACGAGAGACACACAAAGAGAGGCAGAGACATAGGCAGAAGAAGAGGCAGGCTCCCCACAAGAAACCTTATGCAGGACTCGATCCTAGGACCTCAGGATCATAAGCTGAGCTGAAGGCAGATGCTTAACCCCTGAGTTGGTGCCCCAACTTTTCTGTTTCTAATGTGAGCATTAAGTGTGTTAATTTCCCTCTTGGTGCTGCTTTAGTTGCATCCTATATTTTTAAATATGTTTTTACTTTCACTCAGGCCCATGGTTTTTGTTTTAAAGATTTATTTATTTGAGAGAGAGAGGGAGAGAGAGAGAGAGAGAGCATGAGCAGGAGGAGGGGCTGAGGGAGGGAGAAAGAGAGAGAGTCTTAAGCAGATTCCATGCTGAGTGTGGAGCTCAGTGTGGAACTTGATGCCAGGACCCTGAGCTCATTACTTGAGCTGAAATCAAGAGTAGGCACTCAACTGACTGAGCCACACAAGTATTCCAGATCCACTGCTTTTGCAACAATTTCTTTTGAGCCTTTTTCTTTGACATATGGCTTATTGTTTAATCTCCACAGGTTTAGAGATCTTCCTGTTTATCTGTTACTGGTTTCTAGTTTGATACCCTTAAATTAGTTAATACTCTCTGTATGATCTCACTTCCTTTGAACTTATTAGATTTTCTTTTTATGGCCTAGATTTATATAACCTATCTTATGAATATAACATGGATACTGAAAAAAAATGGCATTCTGTGGATCTTAATTTGAGTCTTCTGTGTAGGTTCATTAGCTCTTGTTAGGTGATTATGTTGTTTACCTTAATTTTTGAAGACTATATTTTTTGTATTCAGAATTATTTTTTGATTGTTATTGGTTTTAGCATCTTGAAGCTAGAATTACCGTCTCTTCTGGCTTCCTTATTGCTGTTAATAACCGTCATTCTCTCATTTTTTTTGAAGGTAATCTGTATTTTTATTGTGCTTGCTTTGAGGAGCCTTTGGGAAGAATTATTGTAATTTCAAATTATGGTCCACTGGTGGCAACTCATTTTATAATTAGGCAAATCGTATAATAGTTTTATCAATTGATTGAATTTTAGAATCATTTTTTAACTAATCCAAAAACAAGCTGAAGAAATTCTGGTGTCAGGAATGTGAAATCAGCATAGATTTTTGTGTAGTTCTCCAAAGTCTTTCATAAAATGTATAGAAATCAACTAAGGGTAGAATGAAAGCAAAAATACAACTTAGCATTAGCTAGCCAACTTTGTTATCTTTTTAGTCATTTGTGCTTTCCCCAAATTTTTAAGTGCCTGTATTGTTCTACCTTCTGCAGTATTTCCCTGAACTGGGACATTTTCCTAGGTCACCACTAACAAAATCATTAGCAAGGAATCCACCTTTACCCAGGATAGCTTCTTCTGTTATTAAAAGGTGTTTTGGCCACTCTCAAATTACCACCTGCTTGATTGGGTTGCTTCTGGTACTACTTGTGCTAGCCTGCCTTCTGAGATGTAGACACCAAAATAGGATTAATGCAAAAGGACTGTATTGGGAGAAATGCTTCTTTGAAGGAAAAAAAGAAAGCTTACCAGGAAAATCTGGAAGAAATAGCAGACATAATAAGAGTCTGACCCCGAATAAAGTGGAGACAGGAAAGGTTGAGTGAAAGCCTCCTGATGTCCATAGTCTAAGGAATGTTTGGTTAATCCGTCATAGAGCCTTCAAGCCAAAGGTATCCTTTAGAAGAGTCCCATGTCTCCCAGGAGTGGGTACACCTTATCATTCTTGTGGGGTTCTGTCACTGGTTAGGAGCAGCCCAGGGAACCTTGGCTTTGTTCTAAATGCAGCCATGGATTTCAGAGCACTCTATCTGGGACCTTGGTTCATTACATTCTGTAGTTTGAGATCTGTTTGGTGCATACTCAAGGCAGCCATGGATTCTTAACTTTATAAAAACTTTTATCTTAGTGTTCAGTGATATCACTGCTGGCCTTTACCTAAAAATACACTGTGGCTTATTGAACTAGTACCCTCTATTCTAGAGAAGATATGTTAGTAGCATTAATATCTCTATCTTACAGGTGAAGAAAATGAAGTTAAGGGACAAATAATTTTCTCCTATTCATTTAGCTAGCTAATGAGAAAACTTAAGATTCATATTCCCATCTGTCTGAATCCCAAATCCACACTGAAACTACTATGCATACTCTGAGACAAAATGCCTTTAGAGTTTGATGTTACCAATAGTAAAAAAATCAATAATTGCTTTTATTTTTGGAGGAAAAAGTTAGTAGGATCTGAGAGTATAAGGCCAGAGGGTGGAGGGAGAAGAATATGATTTTATTTATTTATTTTTAAGATTTTATTTATTTATTCATGAGATACACAGAGAGAGGCAGAGATAGAGGCAGAAGGAGAAGCCGGCTCCACGCAAGGAGCCCGATGCAGGACTTGATTCCAGATCCCAGGATCACTGCCAGAGCCAAAGGCAGATGATTAACTGCTGAGCCACCCAGGCGTCCCTTTATTTTATTTTTAAAATAAATTAATGAACTTTGTTCCTTTTCCAGATTTCCTGGGTCACTCTTGGCTTTTTGCATTTCCATATAAATTTTAGCATCAATTTGTCAAATCTCCCTCTACCAAAGATACCCCAAAACTTACTAAAATTCAGGCTGAGATTGCATTGAATCTCTAGATCAGTTCTGAAGGAGTTATAATATTGAACATTCCAGCTCATAAATCTAACAACTATTCATTTATTTAAGGTTTTTTTTTGTTTTATTTACTATTTAAGATATTGATCTCTGGGTACTTACTATTTTTTTTTTAATCCTATTGTAAACAGTACACTTTAAAATTTTAAGTTTCTAAATGTTGGTGGCATATAGAAGTACAAGTGAATTTTGTATATATCTTGGTATTCAGAAATCTTGTTAATTCTATTAGTTTATGGGTAAATTATTTTAGATATATACTTAATCATGTCATCTGCAAATAATGGCATTTTATATTTTTCCCACTCAATTCAAATTAAAAAAAAAATATTTCCCTGGCCTTAAGACCTCAGGTGCTATCTTTGTCCAATATATAGTGAAGTTGAAAGAATTTTATAGCAGACAGCTGTATACCCACCACCTAGATCTAACCATTCTAGATTTACTAAGTTTACCATACTTGCCTTCAATGCATCCATCCTTTTACGTATCCACCAATCCATTCTTTATTTTACTCTTTTTTAGATGCATTACTACACGTCTCTCTAACTACTTTGGCATGCCCTATCATTCTCTAGTGCCATTGTGAATAAGAATAATAAGAATGTTGTTTCCTGCAGGTTTTGTGTAGGTAATCTTTATCAAATTAAGATAGCTTCCTGATTTATTTTAGTTTGCTTAAATAAACATTTATATCTCTTGATGATTGTTGAATTAGTTTTGTTTTTTTTTTTACAAAAGAAAGGATTGGGTGATAGTGAAACAAAAAGGATGAAATAATTTTAGAAGAAAAAATTATACAGTTTTATTTACATGTCTCTAGGGATTTCTTATATATGGCAACATGGTAAGAGTTAAGCTAGCAAAACATAACATACTCACCAGAGTAAGTAAACCTGGGCTAAGAGTCATCCCACTTAAGAAATTGTCAAATGGGGAAGCCCGGGTGGCTCAGCGGTTTAGCGCCGCCTTCAGCACAGAGTGTGATCTTGGAGACCCGGATCGAGTCCACATTGGGCTCCCTGCGTGGAGCCTGCTTCTCCCTCTGCCTGTGTCTCTGTGTCTCTCATGAATAAATATATAAAATCTTAAAAAAAAAGAGAAATTGTCAAATGTTAATATTTTTTGGATGTAAGAGATTATCATTATTCTTAATTTAGAAATATAAGTTTAATAGACTTACATGCTTTTAAGAATTTAATTCAGGATATATTTTTCAATGTTTAATCTAGAATACTATCCTAGTTCTGTAGATAAAAGCATATATATTTCATAAAGATACAATTTAATTTGTAAAATATTAATAGCCTTCTTTTGCCTATAAGATGTATCTTAAAATCTAACAGAAATTTAGGGGTTTACAGAAATTACAGGGTTCCTTTTTTGATGTGTGATAACAGCTTTGATATTATTTAGCCACAAGAACTGAGAAGGGAAGACCTTATGTGAACAAGAGGCAGTCATTTAGGATATGATCCTCAAATATCTTAAAAGTACTCAAAAAAAATTAAGAATGAGTGATTAACTCTTGAAACTTAATCCCATATGTAGAAAAAATATTAGTTTTTCATATGACAGAAGACTTTTTCTATGTGACATAATTTTAGAAAGACATTTTTCTTTTTAAAAAAGATTTTATTTAGTTATTTGACAGAGAGAGGGAGAGAAAGAGACACGCACACAAGCAGAAAGACAGGCAGAGGGAGAAGCAAGCCTCCCCCACCCCCTCCCGCACTAAGAATATCACTTGGCAATTTCAGAGTCCTTCAGAGTGTATCCTGAAGTTACAGTGAGAATTTAATGTTAACTTTATTGATGCTTTATATGTATGTATGGATGTGGATGTCTATTTATGTATCTATCTATGTATCCATGTATCTCTTTATCTCTCCATTGAGCCACACACACATACTAAAATAAATGCCATTTATTGAATCATTAGACTCTGGCACAAAGCCAATCATATTATATTTCACATATTAGGAATCTAAAATCACTATGCACTGACTCATATTCAAACAGAAACTGAGGGAAATTAAGTCTTAGCACCTTTGATTCTTTTATCTTCTTTTAGCATTTGCTTTTGCTGCTTCAAAGCTCTTTTTTTTTTTCAGTGATGATCCTTATTTATTCAACTGAGAGACGAAAAGTCAGAAAACATTTTTCTTTGGAATTTGTGATTATGATCAAAGGGCTGCTTAGACGAAAAATGAAGAATACATAATGCTCCCTCCTGGTATTTACCAAGAACACAGGGCCACAGGAAATCAGTCAGTCAGAAATCTGCAAGGCATGGCATATGCTCTCCAAAGAAAAACTCTCCAAAATTTCCTTCCTACCTCTTTATTTCTGTTTAGGGGATATCAGTTATCATGGTTGCAGGAGAGGGCAGCACTGCAAAGCCATCAGAAAATCCTGGAATGTAGATGAGGGACTCACTGAGTACTTGTGAACATTCCCAATTGAAGTCAGATTGGAATAGTTCATACTTTTTTTGATGTATTGAACTCCGTAAGAACAATGCAATCTCCACTCATCCGCAAACTGGAGAGTTTTAGCCATCCTCAAGAATCAAGATTGCCGGGCAGCCCTGGTGGCTTAGTGGTTTAGTGCCGCCTTCGGCCCAGGGCGTGATCCTGGAAAGCCTGGAGACCCTAGATCGAGTCCCACGTTGGGCTCCGGGCGTGGAGCCTGCTTCTCCTTCCGCCTGTGTCTCTGCCTCTCTCTCTCTGTGTCTCTCACGAATAAATAAATAAAATCCTAAAAAAAAAAAAAACCCACGATTGCTAATGACGGGTTATTACTTATCAAACAGACCAATCACACATCTAATTCTATGAGGAGCTATTATTATTCATGTTTAACTGACAGTTGATGCTCAACATGATTAAACCACTTGAGGTGGGATTGAGAGTTTATAATCTTACTGCTTCTTAAATGTAAGCAGTATCTGTAGAAACTATTATATTATGAAAACACTTAATTCTGAAATATAAAACATGTGGCTACTCACTAATCCATAGCAAATACATTGCTGGTGAAATTTTAATGCTCTCAATGCTTCTTACTTTTGATTTCTTTAAATTTTCATAGAGCATCTCTCCTTTCTGTCTCTCTCCATTTTAGATGGACTGAAAATGAGCTCATGGGAAGTATTGGGAAGCTGCCCCCAATCTTCAGAGGAGTATTTTACCTTGTGGATACTGAGAAAACCTTATACTACTCCCACATTTAGTATCCTCTGTTTATGGGATCTGAAGATCCATTTTTTTTTTCTACTGCCATATGGAAGCTCACCAGAGCAGCATTGATCTACTGGGCATCATGGTAGGAAAATCAACCAAACTCAGGCAGAATTGGGGGCTTCGTGAATAGGATCAGAATCCTATGTTCCGCATATTTAACTAGAAATCCTTATCCTATATGTTTTAACTGTTACTTCTATAATGCTCAAAGTTTAATAAATAGTAGTGTTCGTTATTTCTGCCTTACAGGCTGATTCTACCCTTGTGGAACACACACACACACACACACACACACACACACACACACTTTCAGGTTTTGTGGAATGTTTTTCTGTGTTTTCTTTTTCTCTTCCTCTTCTTCACAAAATAAACATATATTAGACTTGTGGAGGTAAGCTTGTTTTCTAAAGTGTTCTCAAACACATCCAACTCATCCAAAGCAGAACCAGCCTCAAGTATATTTGCCAAATTCCTTAATCTCCTGATTAAGTTACTTGTTTGTGCTGTTAGCAATAAATTAGTGGCAGGAGAGAGATTAGAACAGATGCTCCTGAGATGCTGATCTGCTATATGCACTCTTGCTTTAGTTATGCAAAGAAAAACAAAGATTTTCTGTTGGATGCTTGGTTGCTAATTAGACTTTCTATTATCTAAATACTAATTGGTGTCTCATTCAATCTATTCACTTAAGGTGAAATACCAATTAAGGTTTTTTTTCTTTCCTTCATGATTTTCCTGAAGACAACAAAATAGGTAATGAACAAGGGAGGGGGGGGCTCAGAGTTTCAATGAATGCAAAATCAATATATACAGAGAGTTTATATATTTGATTAGGGCTTTCACAGACTTAGGGCTTTCACAGACACAGATGCAAGTTGGTAGATTTACCATCTTTAATAATAATAAATAATAGATTTACTATTATTAGAAATCTCTAAAATTGATAACAGGACAATTATACTATAATGGGGAAACAAATTTAAGCCAGTGATGTTTTTGAGTGAAGCTCCTTCTACATCTTGCCTGTTTCCTAGATACTGCTGTGTTCTCTCTTCACTGCATCAGTGTGCTTGAGATCTCAGCAGGCTTAAGTCTCTTCCTGCTGCGTGTGTGTGTGTGTGTGTGTGTGTGTGTGTGTATGTATGTGTGTGAGAGTTTCAGTTCCTTTGGGAGGCAAAGTCACACCGACAATAATTTTCTTTTAATGGCAATTGAGAAAAATCTTATGCTGCTAAAGAGTACTGCATGACTTTACTAAGTACTATCTATTGATGTAGTGTTTCAATATGTTTTGTGAGAAGATGCTTAGTCCTCTTAAAAAAGAAAAAATGGTTTCTGGAGTACTTGGTTAGGATTCTTTTGCATGATGAAACCAATAATCAAAATAGTATGAAAATGTATAACTTTTTATTTTGAAATATTTTAAGACTCATAGTAATTTGCAACAACAGTGCAGAGCTTACCTGAGTACCCTCTACATAGTTCTCCCCATTAATAACATCTAACATGACCACAGCAATTAGCAAAGCCAGGAAATTGACACTGATACAATACTATTAACTAAATTGCAGACCTTATTCAAATTTCTTTTTTTATACCTGCACTTGTTTTTGTTTTGTTTTGTTTTTGGCATGTACTGTGATAAAAGCCTTATCATATATGTAGATTCATATAACCACTACCAAAATCAAGACACAGAGCTATTCCATCAAACAGACAAAATCCCTAATCTCTGGCTCCATGATTTTAATTTAGCCATTTTGAAAATGTTATATAAATGGAATAATTAAGGTATATATGCAACGTAATGCCCTTGAGATCCATCCAAATACTTAAGCATATCACTAGTTTCTTTCTTTTATTGCTGACCAGAATTTCATAGTATAAACATTTATGGCTTATGGTCTTTGTTTTTGCATGAGAAAAGCCTTTAAAATTTTTTTAAAAAAATTCAATTGAGGTATAATTGACATATAACATGATATTAATTTCAGGTGCACAACATAATGATTCAATATCTGCATATACTGCAAAATAATCAGCACCAATCCAGTTAGCAGCCATCACCAATATAGCTATAGCTACAGAATTTTTTCCTTGTGATGAGAACTTTAAGATTTACTGTTTTGCAAATTTCCAATGTGCAATATAATATTAACTATAGTTTCCCTGCATATATTCCTATGACTTATTTATTTTATATTCACAAGTTTATGCCTTTTGATTTCATCTACCCTTGTTGCCGACTCTCCACTCCACCTCTGGTGACCATGAGTCTGTTCTCTGTATCTATTTTATGGATTGCTTTTTTTTTTTTTTTTTTAGATTCTACATAAGTGATATCATTCAGTGTCTGTCTTTCGCTAACTTATTTCAGTTAGCATAAAGCTCTCAAGGTCCATCCATGTTGATGCAAATGACAGAGGCAAGATTGCATTTTTTATGGCTGAATAATATTCCATTGCATATATATAATGGATAAAGAAATTATATATACACCATTTACCCATCAGTGGACACTTAGGTTGTTTCTATATCTTGGCCATTATAAATAATGCTGAAATAAACATGGTAGCTTTGAGTTAGTATTTTAGTGTGCTTCAGAAGTGGAATAGCTGGATCCACACTGTTTTCCACAGTGACTCTATACGGTTTTCCATTTCCACTCACAGTACACAGGGGTTCTCTTTTCTTCTCATCCTTGCTGACACTTATTTCTTGTCTTTTAGATAATAGCCATTTTAAGGATGTGAAGTGACATCTCATTGTGATGTTGATTTGCATTTCCCTGATGACTAGTGATATTAAACATCTTTTCATCTATCTGTTTGCCATCTCTATGTCTTTAGAAAAATGTTTATTCAGATCTTCTGCCCATTTAAAAAAATCCAGTTGTTTGATTTTTGCCACTAAGTTGTATGAGTTCTTTATAGTTTTTGGATATTAGTTCCTTATCAGATATGACTTAGAAATATTATTTCTCATTTAGTAGGTTGCCTTTTCATTTTGTGTAAGGTTTACTGGCAAAAAAAAAATCCTTAAATTTTTGTTAATATAAGAAAGACTTTATTTCTCCTTTACTTCTGAAAGATAGTTTTCCAAACTGCAGAATTGTAGGCTTGTTGATTTTTCTCTCAACACTTTAAATATTTCACTCTACTTTTCTTGCTTGCATGGTTTATGAGAAGTTGGATGTAACTCTTATGTTGTTGCCCTGAGATAAGATGTTTTCTCCCTCCAGCTTCTAGGATTGGTGGTTTGGTGTCTGGCAATTTGGGGGGTAAATTCTCCATCATTATTGTTTCAAATATTTCTTCTCTTCCATTTTTTTCTTTCCTTTTTCTAGTATTCTCATTATGTATGTCCCATACTTTTTCAGTTGCCCCACAGTCCTTGGATATTCTGTTCTATTTGTTGAGTCTTCATTATCTTTGCTTTTCATTTTTTAGGATTCTATTTATACACCCTCCAACTCCAATTCTTTCTCCACTTGTGTCCAGTTTACAATAAGCCCATCAGAGGCATTCTTCATTTCTTTTAGTGTTTTTGATCTCTCACATTTCTTTTTGGTTCTAAATTAGAATTTCCAACTTCCTGTTTACACTTCCTGTCTGTTCTTGTATGCTGTCTACTTTATCCAGCCCTTAGCATATTAATCATAGTTATTTTAAATTCCCAGTCTGATCATTCCAACATCCTTGCTATGTCCAGTTCTTTAAATTCTGTGTGTGTGGGTTGCCCTTTGATATGACATATTGTTTTCTTGATAGCTGGATATGATGTTTTGTAAAAAAAAAAAGAAAAAAGAACTGCTTTAAATGGGTTTTTGTTAATATGGTACTGAGGTGTTGGGTCAGAGGAAGCATTCTATAGTCTTATGATTGGGTCTCAATCTTTTAGTGACCCCATGCCTCTGAACTATAAATTTCAAACCTGTTTTTTTTCCACACCTTTACTTGCAATAGGATAGCTAGGGCAGGCTGGAGTTGAATATTTCCCATACTCTAGCAGCTTAGGCTCTTGTTAACTAGTTTCTCCTGAGGGCAGACCTTGTTGAGAAGTACTCTGGTATATTTCAAAATGGTTCCTTTTTCCTCCTCCCTGCCAGCAGGAGTGGATTTTTCTCTGATTTTTTACTGTGGGAATCTGGTTGAGATCCTGCAGGTAAATTTCATAATATTTTGAGGGTCTCCCTGTGACTGGTCCCCATGGAGAAGTTTTTAACACTCAGAGTTGTCCACTTTGAGCCTCTAGCAATTTATCAATTACAGCTCAGGTTTTCCTACCCTGGCTCTTGTTCCTGCAGTGGTTTCTGTTTGTGAGACTTTGTATGGTAAGCCATAACCCTTTGTATTCTCCTGTCTGTTTCTTCCATGTTGGGGGCCTTGGTTTGCCCTGAGTTCTTCCCATTCTTATGGATCCAAGAAGAGCAGTTGATCTTTCACTCTGTTCAGTATTTTACTTGATGATAGGATAGAGGTGGTGACTTACAAGCTCCTCACATATAGAACCAGAAATTAGAATCAGATTTTACTTTTTAATCTAGATTGAAATCTCTTTTAAAATTTACTACAAAATGTCAATATAGTCCAAGGTATGAATAATAGTAAAAGCTCTCTGTACCTATCCCATGCATAAGCTATAGAACATTGACCTCAGAGCTGTAATGTCTCCTATAGTTCTTCCCAACTGCAAAAATAAAAGCCCCAAATTTGTGTCTATCTCATGCTTTAAAATGTATGTTATATAACCTGACATTGCAATTTATGTGTGGTTATCCTGTGACTTGCTTTTCTACATTTGTGAGATTTATGTATGTTGATAAATATAGCTTTAATTTATCTGCTACATAGGATTCTGCTGCATGAAGATCATATGATATATATTTGTGTTAATGGACATTTTGGCTACTTCCATTTTCTTCATAACCAAAGCTTCTAATAATATTATTCTGTGTGTTTCCTTCTGTATCTGTCATTAGTCTCTCTAAAGTTTATACCTAAGAGTAAAATTATTGAGTGGAGAGTAAATATACTTTATCTATACAATGGGGCCCAATTATCCGCCAGATGGTTTTATACCATTAATATCCCTACCAGCACTAGATGGTGGCTCTCTTTGCACCATATCATCTTAACACCTGATATTGATAGTCTCTTTAATTTCTACCATAATAATGGAAGTGAAATGGACTGTCATTCAGGTGTTATTAGTTAGGTTTGATATTTTTTCATGTATTTATTGTTCACTAGACTGTCCTTATGAATGACCACTTTTTTTTTTTTTTACTCCATGGAGCTTTTTGTCTTTTTCTCTATATACTTGGTGTACTAAGACTTTATTGTTTATATGCCCGTGGTATATCTTTTCCTAGTTTGTAATCTGTCTTATATTTCTTAGAACATGTTTTGAAGAATAGTAGTCTGGATATGAATGCATATAAGTTCAGCAATATCTTATGTACCTTTTTGGATTTCATTTAATATATTTTAAATTACTATGAGAAAATATAGTAAGAGCTCTAAAATGTTTCTTTTTACACATTTGTGCTTAATATACATGGAACTGATATTTGGTATTGTTTGATATAGGAACCTATTTCCTATTCCACCACTGATAATTACCATAGTATAATTTATTAAAGACTTCATCCTTTCCTAATATGAAATACTACTTCCATCATATATTAAAATTCCAAACGCACATCTCTGTGATCTATATCTATTCCAACACTGTGTTTATTTAATACTTTCACCAGCTGGTGTTGCAAATTTTAGGGTATCTTTAAAATATTAAGATTTCTTTTGCATCAACATGATATATAGATATACATTTTTATGTACTTAATATATTTCAAAACAGTTTTATAATTTGTTCCATAATGATCACGATAAGCTTTTCTTAAAGATATGCCTCTGCTACCTACACACATACCACACATATATAAACATAACATAAACATCCATCCATATAAAGAGATTGAGGTGAGAGATTCTGTTGAATTGAGATTGAAAGGAAAGGAGAGTTGCTATGGAAAATAGAATCCTTTTAAAAATATGCTTTCTAACTTTGTTGAAAGTAGAAAAATATTGATTTTTGTATAATGATATATCTTTACCAAAATTGTTAAATTCTGTCATAAATTATAAAGATTTTAGGTTCCTTTGAGTTTTCTATATAGAAAATAGCATACTTGGAGGACATGACAGCTCTGCTTCTTCATTTTAATCTCCATAATTTTATATCTTTCTCTTGACATACATAACGGCTAGACCTCCATTCTTTCCTTTCTTCTTTCCAAGAAATGGTACAGTTTCCTGGTATTCCTTCCTTTGCAGGCAAATTCATATCATTCTCTTCTGCTGCTGCTGCTTTATTTTTCTAACCTCCAATGTTAGGTGTCCCAGTAATCAGATGTTTGGTATCCTCTCCTCTATATCTGCATTCCTAAGTACATACATTTCACCTCATTACATTAAGTGCATAAAAGTATAGATGACTCCCAAGTTTATGCATCTACGTTAGTACTCTTATGGAATTGATACTTGCATGTAACATTATTCATTCAGTTTCTCCAAATTATATATATATATTAAGAACCTCAGACTTACCAGCTTGAAAAACAAATATCAACCCGAGGTGAGGTGGAGCATGGTTTGTCTGGGATAGTTTGGGTTATAACTCTCACCTGGAATAATAATTAATGATGCCTCTTTAACTCTGATAAGTATTGTGGGTAGGAAAATCAATTATAGGTTTATTCTACCTTTGCATATTGTAAATGCCCTTTCATTTGAC
This sequence comes from Canis lupus familiaris, assembly GCF_011100685.1. NCBI lineage: Eukaryota > Metazoa > Chordata > Mammalia > Carnivora > Canidae > Canis > Canis lupus. The sequence goes on along the minus strand of NC_049222.1, from coordinate 33,876,064 downwards.
TTGACATTGCTATTTAGGTTATCTACCTGGACCTTATAAGCATTTTAATTTAGGAATATTTTTCTACATGGGCGTTAGTGTAAGTTTGTCAAGTTCCCCGCATCCCACTGCATTTTTCAATGAATGTACATTTAGTTATAGGTGATTCAGAAAGTGTGGAATATTTTGTTTCCATTTCCAGTATCACTACTTTATTATCTTTGGATTATAGCCATGAGGTTTGGTTCAGATTCCAAAGATTGATGTTTACTGGCTTAAGTTAATCAGCACCTGGCATTTTTCCCACCATAGTGATTAGTTGAGTACATAACTAAAGCTTGACTCCTTAGAATGTATTTCAGTATTTTTATTGGAAGGTTGTGAAATATATACCTCTCCCCTCCACCACTCCCAATGTGGACAGGGAATTCCATATCCCATGGAGTTTTAGGCAACTAAATTGAAATCAGGAAAACACAACAAAACAACATAAAAACTTCAGAATAAAACTAACCACATGCAAAGCAGAACATACAGTGAGATGAAAAAATAAAGTGAGATTTTGAATATAGTTACTAGGTTAAGCCAACTTTGAATTTCACTTTTCTTCTGGACTTCTGGTTACATGAGCCAGTAAATTCCCTAGTCCATAATGCTAGTTTGATTTGATCTGATGTTACTTTTTATGTTAAGTGACCTGATTAACACTTGGATAAGCAATGACATTTTTGTATTTTACCTTCCAGGTCAGAAAAGGAATACAACTTTCATTTGTTTATGAGCCTCAGTAAATGTTTGTCTTTCTAAACATATCCTGACAATTTTACTATTTTATTCCTTGTGATTTTCCTAGAAAGGAGTACTGTATAGTGACGAAATTGGCAACATAAGTTGAACTGCAAATTTTATGTAAATTAGCTACATATGCAAAATGGTGAAGGAAAGCATTGTTTGGAAAGCCTTTAAAAATTAGAAACATAGAGGCACCTGGGGGGCTCAGTCCTTAAGCATCTGCCTTCAGCTCAGGTCATGATCCCAGCATCCTGGGATCCAGCTCTGCTCAGTAGAGAGTCTACTTTTCCTCTCCCCCTGCTTGTGCTATCTCTCTCTCTCAAATAAATAAATAAAATCTTTTAAAAAACTCAAAACATAATTCATAATAAGAAATAAACTAAGTGCATTACATTTTCACTTCTAAATGGTATATATATAAAGACTAATATTTGAAAATTTGGAGAAAATATCCTAATCATGATTCCTGCTCTAAAACAGGAAACTATATTGCGAATCATTCAAAATAGATTAGCAAAAATTGAAACTTCTACAAAGTATGCTTAAATTCAGCCTAAAGGTGAAAAAAAAGTTTTTATGAATATCAAATATATTGACAGGAAGTTTAAACTAACCTATAGCCCTTGGCTTTTGATGAATAGATCATTTCTTAAACTACTATGAGGACAAATTGAAAAAATTCAAAAACTTATAGAAGCTTTTAAAAAGGAATTGGTGTAAATTTTATAAATTTTTAAAAGAAACACTGCTTTACTAAGTTAAGGGAATAAATCTGTTGTTGAATTGATCATTTGGTGAAACAATCACTTGAGGAACAGTATTTGGTGAAATGGTCCATTTCTACTGCTATTAACATTCTCTTTTCTCTAAAACTTATTGTGAAAATTCTTAATTTATGTGTTGTCCTATGTTGGTATTCAATAACTCTGTGCCTGATATTTTTAAATGAAAGTGAAGTAGAAATAAATTATGTCTGCTTTTTGGATTGGCTAGCAAGCATTCTAGGATACCTAAACCAAATCTAGATTGTTAAAGCATAAACAATTCTGCAGTTTTGCATTGAATGTCTAATTCTGACTATAGCCTTCCTTTCCATTTATCCTGTGTCTTCCCAAGTCCACAGTAAATATGGAGATTTAACTTTTAGAGCTACCTCTACAGCTAGAAGTATAATATTTCAGTATAATTAAAATTGGTTTCTGAATTGTAAAAAGACTAAACTACAATTTGGTTCAATTCTTGGTAGATGGATTAATTATACCCAGGAGACTAATTACTTCTCCTATTTGATGTTTTAAAATTGTACTGTGGGTTTTGTGCCTTGAGGTAATTAAGCAATTGTTTATTTTTGAGGATTAACTCAAATGACTTACATTAGAGAACTATACCCTGGGAAAATATTGCTTTGTTTTAAAGGCAACAATGCAAAAATGCTAACATTTCATTGTTTTTTTTTTTAAGTTTTAAACATGATGTTTGATTAACTAACTATGGTCTTATTAATTATGAATAATTTTTACTTTAAAAATGAATGTTATAAAATGTCCGTTTTAAATACCAATATTGATGTAAATGTAAATTAGTCAATTATATAATTCATTTTAATTAAGGTCATCAGAAGCACTCCAAACACACATAAAATAAAAGGCAACTGAACCTAGTTTTTTAAATTAATTGATCTAATTATGTATATTTCTATAATTTATTTCCATGAAAAAGTTATATATTGTTAAAATACAGTATCTTTTGCTTGATTTAATCCTTTGAATCTTTCATGCTTCCTTTAAAATTGCACATGTGAATTTCTCAGTTTGCACTCTTTTGAAAGTTATATCATCTTGACAAGATGCTAAACCTGTATTTATATCTAACTATAATAATAATGTAGTGACATTATTCAACAGTTTATCTTCAAAGAGCTCAAAGGCTGTAGATAATATGTTATCACACATCACAGCATTTTTGTGAATTCTGCTGCTTTCTTTTCTTTTTTTGTTTGAATTAAATAATCCCCACATAGTTGAAAATGAAAATACCATATCGGGAGCATTGTGAACAACGTAGTTTGCTATTTTTTAAGTCTAAAAGAGGAATTTTGAATTTTTAAGGTTTTATCAAAAGTTTCAGTGACATGTCATTAGAAAATATATCCAACAAATCTAATTCAATGTTTCTCATAAAGCAGGATGATTTTTACATTATTCCACACACAGCATCACTCAATTGTACCTAAAGTCCCCTATGTCAATAGACAACCTCTTCCAGTATTAGGTAGTTATACTTCCCTAAAATATATTTTTCATATTGAGCTGAAATCTGTTCTGCATGTATAGTTCACCTTTTGGCTCCCATTCTTTACCATAGGAAAATACATCACAGATATTGACCATCAAATATTGACTACAATCCCAGGCCAATATTTGAGCAGCATTGAGGCATTTCCATTAATGAGTTAAGGCTTGATAGCAGGATATGATCCACAGAGGGCTCAGATTTACAGTTCCTGAACTTTTTGTATACTATAGGCATCCAATATTTTTTGAAAATGGGGGAGATTTTTAAAAAGATCTTATTTATTTACTTATGAGAGACACACACAGAGGGCAGAAACATAGGCAGAGGGAGAAGCAGGCAGCCTGTAGGGAGCCAGATGTGGGATTTGATCTGATGACCTCGGGATCTCCATCTCAGCAAAGGCAGATGCTCAACCACTGAGCCACCCAGGTGCCTGGAAAATGGGGGAGATTCTGAAGAGACTTTGTTGCATTAATAGAATAAATTTGACAGGGCAAATTCTGAGCATAAACCAAAGGTTTGCAAAATAACCTAGGAAAGAAATAATAGGAATCTCATCCCATAAAACAATACGGTTTGAAAAAAGTGGGAGAGTTTGGAATTTTTTAGAGTTAGCTTGGAAGGCATGGTGACTCAGTAGATGTGAGGTAGAATAACATCACATATGACTAATATTTCGAGTTTGAGTGATAACAGGAATTATAATGAGATTAAGCGAGTATCTCATTTAGTCAATGGATGCTGAAAATTCATCACGTCACTCCCTGCTTAACCCTTCAGATGGTTGTTTATTACACAACAAGTAAAATCCAAATTCCCTACTGGGCTTTGCAAGCTCTTCATAATCTAACTATTCCTACCTTTTGACATCATCTCATGCCACTTTAGCCCATATTTACTGTCTTCCATCCCCACAGGCATATACATTTTATGGTAAGCTTGTTACTATATTAGTGTTTAAAATATTTGCTGTAACCCATCCCTGGAATACTCATTCCTGAAATCTCATGATTGTTCAGGTAGGTCATAGGTAAAGTATCATCCTCTTAGAGAAGACTTACTTCCCTGACAAAACATTCACATTTATAGCTTCCTTTGAAGTGAACTAGGGTTTTGTGGGGTATTTTTAAGACAGTTGTTTTTTTCTCTGTATTTAAAAATAAATGTACCATATATATATGTATATATATACACATATACCATATATATACACACACGTGTATCGTATATATATATATATACCAAATATATATATGTATGTGTATATATACACATATATATGTATCATATATTAACATTTTTCAATTCCTACTCCTACCTTTCATTATATTGAATACCTTTCTGTTGTAGGAGGCCACTGTTATAGGACCCATGCATCTTCCTGCTCTAATCCCAATCAAATTGCTTTGTTGATAAATCTTTTTCTGGTCTTTTCTTGATTGCTTTATATATATTTTCTTTTCTCCTCCTCAACCCTTTATTGGCATCCTATGACTTCCTCTTTCTTTACTGGGTAAATACTAAAAAAAGAAACCCCAAATAGCACTGCAAGCATGAAAATTTCAGTGGGAGGGTCTTTTCTGAATTCTCTTTCAGGGACCTAGGTTGATAGAAGTTACATCTTCAACATGTGGTTTTTCAAGTGCAATCTGCAGTAGGATTAGTGCAGTAGGAGCTACTACTTTTTTTAAGTCACCGACAGCCAGAACTCCAGGTATACTATCTTAGACCAAGATTCTTTTTTTCTGTGGTAGTTATTTATTTTTCTCTTCTGGTTTATTCTTTGTCTCTGCATATATACTTCCTCAAATTAATCTTTTGGCACCATTTCTCTTTATTCACGATTGATGTGTCCTGCTACAGATCATTCTAACCTGAGTGAACTCATAAAAATCAGTATTGCAGTGTTGTATTCTTATTTTAATTTGCGTTACATTGATGACATATGATGTGGAGCATTTCAGTATGCTTATTTGCCATCTGTATATCATCTTTGATAAGGTATTCCTTATGGTCTTTGATCCATTTTTAATTGGGTTGTTTCCTTATTGTTGGATTTTAAGAGTTCTTTGCATATTTTGAGTGACAGACCTTTGTCAGATGTTTGTTTTTGTAAATATGTTGTCCTAATCTATGGCTTATCTTCTAATTCACTTGCCATTATCTTTCACAGAGAAGAAGTTTTTAATTTTAGTGAAGTCAATTATTTCTTTCATGAAATGTGCCTTTGGTGGTGTTGATTGCTCCTTTTTATTATTGTTGCAGTTTTTTTAGATACACTGGAATCAATTCGTTTGTATTTCTATATATATTATTAATTATTTCTTAATGGTGAACAAATGTTTTAAATTTTGATGAAATCCAATTTATCATCTTTTTTGTATGGTTAGTTAATATTTTGTATTTTTGTATGTCCTCTCTAAGAAATTTTTGCCTGCTATTCCAGTACTCTTGAAGATTTTCACTTACATTTTCTTATAATATTTCTTATATATTATAAATCTTTCTTATAAATTTTATAAATTTTCACCTACAGTTTCTATATGTTGAGTGGAAGGGTTCAAGGTTCATTTATTTTCATAGATGTATCCAGGTATTGCAGCATAATTTGTTGAAATAACATTCTTTTCCTTAATAAAATACCTTCAGACTTTTGTTGAAAACCTACTGACTTTCTATGTATGAGTCTGTTTGTGGACTCTATTCTCTTCCATTGATTTATTTGTCTCTTCATATTTTGAAGCACACTGTTTAGATTACTGTAGGTCTATGAAAAGTCAGCTCCAATTGCATTGCTCTTTTATAAAGATTGTTTCAGTTATTTTAGATTTTTAGCATTTCTATGTAACTTTGGGGATAGACCTGTCAAAAGAAAAATGAGTTGAAATTATGATTGAAATTGCATCAAAGCACAGAGATTGGTTTGACATCTTAATAATATTAAGTTCACCAATCCATCAACATGGCATAGTTATTTAGGTTTTAAACTTCTCTCAGCAATGCTTTTTAGTTGTAAGCTAGAGTTTTCTATATTTTTGATAAATAGACTATATCTAAAAATGAATTTACCAGAACACAGAATTTTTAAAAAATTCACAGTCAAATGTATCTGTTTTCTAGTTCCAAAGGACTGCAAATAAAATGTGAAAAATTAGAGTAGAATAATATTAAAAATAATGTTTATCGATATTGTGTATTAAAATTTTAATTATCTAAAATTTTCTAATTATGTAATTTTCATGTCATCTGCAAATAGTTTACTTCTGTTCTTGATATTTTCTTCCTTCCTTCCTTCCTTCCTTCCTGCCTTCCTGCCTTCCTGCCTTCTTGCCTTCCTGCCTTCCTGCCTTCCTGCCTTCCTGCCTTCCTTCCTTCTTTTTGTTTTTAGAGAGGCAGAGTGATTAGTGAGGGGCAGAGGGAGAAGGAGAGAGAGAATTTTAACCAGGCTCTACACTTAGCATTGAGCCAAATGCAGGGCTCAATCTCACGACACTGAGATCATTACCTGAGCCAAAATCAAGAGTCAGATGCCTAACTAACTGAGCTTCTCAGGTGCCCCACCCTTTATTTCTTTTAACTGCTTTATTGCAGTTCAGATTTTCATGACATTCTTGATAGAACATGGGGAAATGGAACATCTTTGCTTTCTTCCTGAATTTAAATAGAAAACATTCATTCTTTTTTCATTATGTAAAATGAAAACTTACATATAAGGTAACTTTGTACATATAAAGTTTGTGGATTTTTCTCAAATGGCTTTTATAAAAATTTCTCCTTCTATTCCTAGTTTTCTGACAATTTGCATCATAAATGGGTGTGAATATTTTCCAAAATTCAAATAGAGGTCACTTGATTTTTCTCCTTACAAGAATAAAATAAAGCCAAAGGTACATATGTATGTATGTATATATATATATATATATATATATATATATATATATATATACACACATATATACACACACATATATATATCTCATATATGTGTGTGTGTGTATCCTATATATCTATGTTATTCTCTATCTCTATCCATATCCTAAATATTTTTAAATCTCGATTCTTTCAAAGGGAAGAGAGAACCACATATCATTATAGGGAACTTGAGTTCTGGGTTTAGGAGACTGTCAGATTACTCTCCAGAATAGATGCTTAAATATTCACCTCACAGAAGCATCAAGTTCTACCAACTCCCTTTTCTTGCCTATTCTCATTTATCCTAAATTTATTTCAACCTGGGACACCTGGGTGGCTCAGTGGTTGAACATCTGCCTTTGGCTCAGGGCAAGATCCCGGGGTTGGGGATCCAGTCCCACCTCGGGCTCCCTGCATGGAGCCTGCTTCTCCCTCTGCCTGTGTCTCTGCCTCTCTCTTTCTGTGTTTCTCATGAATAAATAAATAAAATCCTTAAAAAATTATTCCAACTCAAACTTCAGTTCAGATAAACAGAAAATATTTATTTAATATTTAGCACAATAACACTTAATGTAAGTGATTCCTGGTACAAATGTTTTCAAATAGCTGGAAAAGAGGCTCTAAATTGAATCTCAAGTACTAATTCCCAGAAAACAGCACAAAGTTTGTTAGCATAGGGAGCTGCCACCTCTACCACATTCAAAAAGTTGGGAAATCAAATAGCTGCTGTCCAACTGCTGCTTTCTTTGTTGTACTGGCTTAACTTTGATCTCAGGATCAAATGTCTGCTATGAATATTTATTCTGGTTCTCTATCAACAAAATGAATGCCAGGTATACAATATCTTCTTTTTCTACTCAAATCACTCAATATAAGTCTCGCACAAGTGCACGTCATTTGTTTGGCTTTCCAGCATCTGCATTGTGGCAATGTAGACCAATGTAGGAACAGGTATTGAAAAGGTAATCTATCATACCCATTAAAGGGGTGTACTCAAAGTCTCCAGCTGTCCCAATGAAGAGAAAAGTTTTGTCTGGTGGATATATGGGAAAACAGAAGGTCTATTTTCTCTTAATGGACAATTTTTTTCACCAAGAAGCATGCTTTGTTTTCTAGATTTATAGGTGGAAAATGTTTCTTTTTCTGTCAAAGAGTATGCCCTTGTATGTGGCCTAAATTCCAATAAGGAGCTATTAATTAGAACTATCGGTTTCTGACCAGGGGTATTTAACAAAATATAATTTAAAGATTATAAAATAAACACAGAAACAACCCAGGCAATTCGAAGCTAGAACACTGAGTAGGTAATAGTACTTACAGTAGGATGAGCAACGATGTTTGTTATGTTTACAACTTTGCAACAAAACCTATGTTTTTTGTCAAATAGTTTTGTCAAAACAGGTAAGTCTATATTACTAGATTTTATAATTTTGTGGATAGAAGAATAATTTCTTTCATATTTTTTAGATAGAAAAATGGATTAAGGAAGTATGGCCTCAGAATGAATACTTTTTTTATTCTGTTGAGTTACTCTTATAAATATACAACATATTCTGCCTCCAGAGATTTTATAAAAATATCTCAAAGAAAAAAAAGTGCTGAAATTATGTGGGATCAGCAAAGGTAGTTAACTTCTGCTTCTTTGGTGAGATTTGAAATAAAGTAGAAATAAAATTGCTAGATTTTATAAGGCAGGGATATATTAACTTAACCAAATAGACATCTCTATCTTGTGTTTTTCAGGATGAAATTGAGATTATGAAGCTCTTGAGGTGAGAATGTTGGTCACAAATCAATAAAACCAATTACAGTCTGTTTTCAACTTCCTTAGACTTGGGACTTTGCATCACATAATTGTACCGGTGAGGTAAAAAAGAGTAGTTTTATTTTGATACATTTTATTCTATGGTATAACTAGTATTTCTGTTCTTCCATAAAACATTTATTGTTATAAGAATTTTATAAACTATGTAGACATATTTCCCAAGAGTTCTAGTTTTTACAGATGGAAAATAGAACAAATGGAGATAGAACGGTATGTACTAGCAATAGATTAGGGAGAAGAAAAAATGTGTAATATATCTTCATTCAGTTTTATATACTAGTATTCTCTTTTGCTAACAAATATGTCCATATTATGCCCAAATATGCCATAGTAACAAAATGATTCCCATAAAACTGAGTTTATTCTAGGCATATAAAGTCAAATATTGTTAAACATGTAATCTTTATTCTACTCTACTGAAACCTTAGTGATGTTAGCAGATATTCCTTTCACAAAATAAATATTAGGTTTTGCTTTGCTTTGTTAGTGGTGATGTTGCTGTTAAAAGTGTTTGGAAGACAAATCTTATCTTTTCCCCAGTAGTTTCTGTAAAGAGTGTTTTATCACTATTACTGCATCATTGGATATCAGGAACTTTTATTAGCATCATGGGAACTGAAAGAAAAGTAAACATTGATTCAAGACTTGTCTTAGTTAAATAGGTGTAGAAGAAGGAGACCTTTACAAATACCCTACAGACCCCAGTGTTAAAGTATCTTCTCTAACTTCTTTCAAGTTTACCCTTCCTGGTCAGTATAATAATCCACAACTCTCAATAAACAGAAAAAAAGGACAGGCAGAGGTGTTTTGATAGACAATATTATTTTCTTTTTAATAATTAAAGTTCCCCACTACCTACTAAGCTGTAGTTCTGAAATATTCAGTTTTTTATAGGTGTTTCAAATATCTTAAATTTCTTTCATCTTGTATATCAGAGAGGGCATCTATACTTCTCTTAAGGGGCAAGAAAAGGTGGAACACCTGAGTGGCTTAGTGTTTAAGCCTCTGCCTTTGGTTCAGGAGGTTGTGATCTTGGGGTACTGGGATCAAGTCCCTCATCAGGTTCACTGCAGGAAGCCTACTTCCCCCTCTGCCTCTCTGTCTATGTCTATCATGAATAAATAAATAAAATCTTTAAGAATAGTAAGCAAGAAAAGTTGATCCACATGGAGATGTAAATGATAAGAGAGAGATAATGAAGCAAATTCCTTGGAAGAAAGAAAAATAATTAAATAAATACAAGGCCACGTGTTTTGTGCTGTTTCTCACTAAAGCAGAACCCAGATTCAAACATGTAAATATTGAGGAGGGGACAAAATAAAAAGTGATCTCTTTTGTCTCTCAGGGCTTACCATTAGCCCGCTATATGGTTCAACATTAACAAATTGACTTATTCAGGTCCATAAACACATTTTCCTGCAGATTTCCTTTTTATTCCCACAACTCACTTGAATGAGTCTAGTAAGAATGGTAGTATGAGGTATGGGAATATGAATGGTGAAATGAGGTATAGGAGTTGGTTTTGGTGAGAAGAAACAGAGACAGTAGGGATGTAGGGTAGGAAGATCTGCATTAAAATTGTCTTAACTCATCCTTCCACAAGCATCCTGTTTTCTCAGGGAGGGCACTGTTCTGTTGATTTTATTATAGGGTACCCTTTGGTCTACATTTATAATGAATGGAGCATTAAGTGTTCAAATGGCAGGATGCATGAGCATTGCTTGTTTTCCCCCCTCCTTCTACAGAATGGAATAATAAAGGTCAGGGATTGTTTCTCCCTGGAAAGAGGTTGAGATCTCACTCTTCCATCCTGCTCACCTACTTAGAATTAGGCTGTGATGGTAATATTGGCACCATGTTCCAACTTGTCATCCTTTGTTCTATATCTCTGGTTCTGTTCCCCCACTATTTGGTGAATGCTTGACTCTTAAAAGACAGAGTGATCATTATGGCCTAGTTAAGCCTGATACTATTCAGGCGTAAAGTGTTGTAGATCAAAGTTGCAAAGTGCAGTAAGTCTATGCTTTGAGTTATATGGCATCACAGCCTAAAATCATCTTGACTCTCATTTGATAGCAATTGCAACTTCTGCGAAATAGTATGTTTGCAGATCATATAGAAAGGTGTGATTGTAGTCTGTGGGATAATATTCAGAAAATAGTGGGTTTCCTGGCCCACATATTAATAGCCTCACAATTTCATCCTTTGTTCTTGCACTGGAGACCAGAGAGTGTAATATCCATTTTTTATTCTTACTTGTGCTCTTAATCACCTTGGCTTTGGGTGGGAGAGTATTAAGTAGTATAAGGGAGAAAACAGAAAATTTAGAAAAAGGGGGAAATAAATGTACCTTATACAAGGATTAAAAGAAGAAAACACAGGCTTGAAGATTTATTCAAAGTACTTATTTAGGCATTGCCAAGTTATAAATTGTTTTCCAAAATCTGAATATAGATTTAGTTCTGTAATCAATGTTGGCAAGTCACTTTTATGTCAGATTTTCAGTATTTTATTTCAAAATGACTTTTAAAAATAAAGGTCTTTATCTTATAAACAAACTCAAAGGCCATTAGGATAAAGTTCAGAAGATGACCTACAAGAATGTCAAAGTGAAATAACTTTCTATTGTTTCAAATACAGAAAAATCACATACTTGTTTGTAAAGAATTTTGAATAACTTAGAGGATACACAAGCCATCATGTTCAGAAGCCTTGGCCATTTCCATTGTGATTTTAGATCTCAGACTTTCCCAGCAATTTCAATAGCTCTTTAAAGCAAATCTGATGCTGTAGACACAGCAAAACATTGCCTTGGGCTGCTTATAAAGTAATAGCGCATGCCCAAGATGTCGTTAATAAATTATTCTTCTCCTCACAGCCTTTAAATCAAGTCATTCAAACCTGCTTATTCTACTTTTCGAGTGTATTCTGTTCCTTTTATATTTCCCAGGCTAGTATCTTATTCTTTGCTCGAACCATTGAAAGGCATTGTTGCTCTCTAACTTTAGTTCCACCATTCTACATTCAGAGTTATGTTACAAAACTACAATTTGAATTTAAGGATTTTTTTTCTTTTCTTTTTATTTTTTTCTGATTTATATTTTATTTGCTTTTATTTTTTTAAGTTTTTATTTAAATTCTAGTTAGTTAGCATAGAGTGTAATACTAGTTCCGGGTGGACTATATAGTGATTCAACACTTCCATACATCACCCAGTGCTTATCACAAGTGCACTCCTTAATGCCCATTATTGATTTGACCCATTCCCCCACCCACCTTCCCCTCTGGTAACCATCAACTTGTTCTCTATAGTTAATAATCTGTTTCTTGATTTGCCTCTCTCTTTTTTTCATTTTGCTTAGTTGTTTTGTTTCTTAAGTGCCACATATGAGTGAAATCATATGGTATTTTTCTTTCTCTGACCGATATTTCACTTAGCATAAAACACTCTAGCTCTATCCATGTTGTTGCAAATGGCAAGATATCATTCTTTTTTATGGACGAGTAATATTTCATAGAATATAGATACCACTTCTTTATCCACTCATGAATTGATAGATCTTTGGGGTGCTTCAATTATTTGGCTATTGTAGATAATGCTGCTCTAAACCTATGGGTGCATATATCCCTTTGAATTAGTATTTTTTAATTCTTTGGGTACATAGTCGTATGATTGCTGGATCATAGAGTAGTTCTACTTTTAACTTTTTAAGGAAGCTCCATACTGTTTTCCAGAGTGGTTGCACCAGTTTGCATTCCTACCAACAGTGCAGAAATGTTTCCTTTTTTCCACATCCTAGCCTACACCTGTTATTCCTTGTGTTGTTGGTTTTAGCCATTCTGACAGGTGTGAGGTGATATCTATTGTAGTATTAACATATATTTCCCTGATGATGAGAGACATCTGAGCATCTTTTCATGTGTTTGTCGTCTGGATGTTGTCTTTGGAAAAATGTCCGTTCATGTTTTCTGTCCATTTTTAATTGGATTATTCATTTTTGGGGTGTTGAGTTTAAAAATTATATATTTTGGATACTAATACTTATAAAATATGTCATATGTATATATCTTCTCCCATTATGTAGGTTACCTTTTATTTTATTTAAAATTTTTAAACATTTTTAAAAAAATTTTTATTTATTAATGATAGTCACAGAGAGAGAGAGAGAGAGAGAGAGAGAGAGGCAGAGACACAGGCAGAGGGAGAAACAGGCTCCATGCAATGAGAGCCCGATGTGGGATTCGATTCCGGGTCTCCAGGATCACACCCTGGGCCAAAGGCAGGCGCTAACTTGCTGCGCCACCCAGGGATCCCATGTAGGCTACCTTTTAGTTTCATTTGTTTACTTCACAGCACAGACGCTTTTTATTTTGATGAAATCCCCATAGTTTATTTTTGCTTTTGTTTCCCTTGCCTCAGGAGACATATGCAGAAAGAAGTTCCTGTAGTTGATATCAGAAAGGCTACTGCCTGTGTTTCCTGCTAGGATTTTTGTGGTTTAGGTCTCACATTTAGGTTTTTATTCCATTTGAAATTTATTTTTGTGTATGCTGTAAAAAATTGGTCCAGTTTTATTCTTTTGCAGGTTGCTGTCCAGTTTCCCCAGCACCATTAGTTAGAGAGACTGTCTTTTTCCCATTGCATCTTCTTCCCTGCTTTGTCAAAGATAAATTAATCACATAGTTCATTTCTGGGTTTTCTATCCTGTTCTATTGGCCTATGTGTCTATTTTTGTGCCAGTACCATGCTGTTTTGATCACTACGACTTTTTAATATAACTTGAAATCTGGAATCATGATGTATCCAGCTTTTCTTTTATTTTTCAAGGTTGCTTTGGCTATTCAGGGTTGTGACAAAGGGCACAAACGAAAAGCTCTCATTCTTCATGGGGAAAACTGACAGCTTTTTCCCTAGTCAGGAAAATAACTGGGAAGTCACTTTCACCATGGTTATTTAACATAGTACTGGAAGTCCTAGCCACAGCAATCAGACAACAAAAAGAAATAAAAGGCATCCAAATCAGCAAAGAAGTCAAATTTTCACTGTTTGCAGATAACATGATACTCTATTTAGAAAACCCAAAGAATCCACTAAAAAATTGCTAGAACCTATACATGGATTCAGTAAAGTTGCAGAATACAAAATTAACGGGAATCTGTTGCATTTCTATACACAAATAATGAAGTAGCAGGAAGAGGAATTAAAGAATGAATCTCATTTACAATTGCTCCAAAAACAAAACAATAAGATACATAGGAACTTTTTTTCTTTTTAAGAATTAAAGACAAGAGAGCCAGAAAGAGGAATGGGAGAAAGGAATACACTCAATGCATATTAGGAACTACAGCTCAAAAAAATATGTTGGCTAATTGTATCTAGAGGATGAGGGGAAGAAGTTAAGCTACAAGTGAATAGAAGATGATGGTATTCTCAATGAATATGGAAAAGTCTGGAAAAGAAGCTGCTTTAGGGACAAAGGAAGTAGAGATATTAAATAAGATGTGAGAGCAGAACTTAGATGGACATGCCTACAAAATAGGCATTTGGAACTTTACACTGGAATCCAGGAAAGAGGTTTTTCAAATAATAATCTGGAAATCATCTCCCTGCATTGTTGTCTTTGTTATAGTTATCTTCAACATTATCACTGTAATAGCGACAATATCAGTTGTAAAATTCTAAAACAGATTCGTTGAGAAAATAGCTAGTTTTTTTTTTTTTTGGTGTGATAAGGTGATGTGTGAACCATCTTCTCTACCTTATTTTTATTTAGATGAAGAATATTGCCATAAACATGACTCCTCACATTTAAAGTATTGCTCCATTTTTTACTTATTTTGACTAGTATAGATGATGATTAAAAACTTGAAGTATGAATGTTTTTGTGCCATTAGAAAGGTAAGAAACACCATTTAATATTTCTACTATAGCTCTTTGGTCATGCCTGGAAATCAGGGCATGCTGATTGCACAGATATAGTTTGAGATTATTTATTTGTTCTCCAACTAAATACATGATATATTGCCCTAAGATATATTCTAGAAACAAAAAGTGGTTAAAACAACTTCTTTAGGATATTGGGCACTGTGGTAGTTTCTCTGGGTCAGCTGAATTGAAATTGTTTCAAGAACTGTTGAATTTCATGTACCTCTCATATTTATCCCAAAAGCAGTATCGCTAAACAACCCCATGGAATATTCCCTTTATTCTCATACTCTTTGAATTAAATTTAAAGGTAGTTGGACTGTTGTATAGGCATATTGCATCCCCAGCCACACTAAACAGAAATTGATTGTACGTGGCATTGGCAAGTATCTAAATCTCTATGAATTAGTGAGATAACTGTGATGGAATGCAAAGTAATTCCCCATGGATCAAATCAGTGATCATCTGTTGTGTATGTTGAGTTTAAATCAACTTATTTGTCTAAGATAGATGAGTTCATTAAGAACATTATAAAATAAATTAAGGTAGAAGATCCTATTAGGAGAGGAATGACTACAAGACTCGCTCTGTTCTAATGAAAATATTTTTTATTTGACAGGTGAGCTTGAGCAGAAAATGATAATCTTCTAGACAAAGAAGAAATAAATGTGGGTGTGCGGTCACATCTGTTTTCTCTTAATTTCCTATAGTACAGTTTTTTGCTTTATAATGATGGGCTTTGTCATAAAGAAAAACATTTTTGTTCTCAGCTTTCCCACTGCTATGAAATAAAATTATTTTCTGATAAAGTATAAATATAACTAGCCAATATTATTGAGGGTTAAACAAATCTAAGATTACCATATGTACACAATTTCTCTTTCCACAGAAATCTTTCTCAAATTATGAGTGGACAAAGTACACTGTAAATTCTAAAATAATAATATTCATGCAATATGAATGTTGGCTGAAGTGTAGGTATATCTCCATCAGCTGGATCCTACATCATAATTTCAGGGGATACTGGCAAGGATTTAAGTGGAATTTTTCCTTAAAATGTTGTAAGGGAAATGTTGACACAGACCTGGCTGGAGTGTTTAGCCAAGTTTTATTGTCAGAAAGAAGGTCAGCTTTTGAGATCATGTTTTGTCTCCAGGGAGTGGGGAGGGAAATAGATTAAGTTTCCTTTTGAGTGGTAAGAGAGTTGTAATATTTTATTTTCATAAGTTTTCTCATATGAAACTTTCACAAACTCCTCTTCAGAAATACAAATTACATACGGCCTCTTCTACTTAAGCTGTTTGGAAAATCTCAGGAAATAACAACCTTCCTGCTGTGTGGATAAATCCCTAGCTGACTGTTGTTCAAGAAAGTCTTGGAGGCAGAGATAATCAGCCTCTGGAGAATCCATCAGGGAAAGAAAAACAAAGACAGCTTCATAAAGAGTAAATAACATTCCTGATAATATATAAACATAGCATAGGATTGCAGTCACTTGTCTTAGTTATGGGCATTGTAGTTCAGTGGTTAAGAGAAAAGACTCTAGATCATGTCACCTGACTTGAATTCCTGCTCTACAATTGACCAGCCCTTGGTCTCCATTTCCTCATCGGTAAGGTGAAACTAATGATACCTACTTCTCGATGTTTCTAGGGAGGCTCAATTGAAGTGAACACATAAAGTGTGCTTAGAAATAGCACCTTAAAGAGAGTAGGTGCCTCCTATATATTATTATAATTATAATTAACTCTGCTGTCCTTGAGCTTCTGGTAGGCCATTTGAAATGATACATCCATCAGGGGGAGAACTGGAGGAAAAAAACTATTCCTTCAGTTTTTCTCAAAATCAAGCAAGGGACAGTTTAATACTTATATTACCAAACTAAGAGAAATATATTTAAAATTATAGTATTATTAAATATTTATTATAGAGCATTATTAAATATTACACATATCTCTCTGAAAATTTCTTAGAAAAGTAATTTTATTATGTGTACACATACCACCTGATACTAGTTTCATAAGCTCTTGGTCACAGAGAAGTAGAATATGCCCTGTGGGCATGATGTGAAAGAAACTGGAATAAGATTCTACAGTCCAATTAATTTATATATGTTTTGTCATCTCACTAGACATATGGCCTTAGGCAAGATGATCACATAAGAAGTGCTTCAATTAATACAGTTGCCAACAACATAATAGTAATAATTATGAAAATAAAATGTGAAACTATGCTGATTTTTGTTCTTGCTTTTAAAAGGGAATACATTTCTATCATTGAAGGTACATATATAGGGGCACCTGGACAACTCGGTTAGGCATCCAACTCTTGATTTCTGCTCAGGTCATAATCTTCGGGTCATGGCACCCAGCCCCACACTGGGCTCTGTTCTCAGGGTAGAGTCTGCTCAGCCCCTTTCCTCCTCCAACTTGTATTCTCTCTCTTTCTCTAAAATAAATAAATAAATAAATAAATAAATAAATAAATAAATAAATAAATAAATAATTTTTAAAATAAAGGTATATATTTAGTATGTAAACAGCATCTGGAATTTGGGCATAAGATTTACAAATATAATAGTAGCAATATCCAAAAACCTTGCAAATCTCAAATAAAACAATATAGAGAAAAGATGGAAAGGCCCTTTTGCCCTAATTAGAGTTCTCTTGCCTACGGATAGCACTTCTTATATTTGGAATATATCTCTCTAAGAATTTTTCTAACATTTACATATGTATATGCACACATACCAAAAAGAGCTCAAATTCTTCATAACGTACTGTGCCTTTATTTTTCAGTATCACCATGTCTAGTCGGTTGTTCATGCCACTACCTACAGCTCTTATTCTTTTCAACAGTTGCATAGTATTTTATGATTGTTATAATTTAATTGCATCTTTATTGGTAAATATCTGTGTCGTTAAGAGATTTTTACTATTATAAACCAATTTTTCATGTTCAAAAAGGGAGAAACTTCCATGGTTAATGTATATAAGCTAAATGTTCAATATGATAAATATCTGTGGAAGTATCCATTTAAAAATATTTATGGTTTCACACACATCAAATTGGCAAAAATGAATTCTATCCACAGTATGTATGGGTGAAGATGTGGAGAAATGGAAACTCACATGTAGTGGTAGTTGATGTGTAAATTAGGACAATTTCTCTGGAGAAAAATTATTTACTGGTAAATTCAAAGGTGTGCATTGCCCATGATGTAACACTTCTTTTACTAGACTAGCAATTCCTGTGTATCTTTAAAAGTCCTCCTAAGAATTCATCTGAGTAGTTTCCAACCTATAGGGTGCTTTGAAAACATATGGAATATTGATAGTTGCCACGATGATTGGAGGATGGGACTTGTAATTTACGGGCAGGGCTAGGAAAGTTAAACATCTAGCAATACATAGGACAATCTTATACAACAAAGAATTACTTTGTTCACAATTGTATTTTCTTTCAAATGTCCTTCTGGAAGCTTACTTACCTAGATGAAACCTCTATTTTAAGTAATCTGAGTTTAGACTATAAATCCATTTTACATTTAAAAATAAAGCATTATTTTTGTATGATATATTATACCCTGAATTATTTTGTTGTTTGGAAATTTACCACGCTGCTGTTTATCATTTGAAACTAATAATAGTAAAACAGGTCATAGTGTTTAAGTCACCAACACAACTATTGTATATTGAAATACATTTACAACATACTCACAATCCGTGTATACAGTCCCGTCTCAATGTATATTTACAACTTCAGTCTATATCCAATATAATTTGCTTTCAGGATGATTATATAGTTATGAGCACGCATCCCCCTAATTCACTATATCTGCAAGTATAGTTGTGCCTGATTTTGCATATTAAAATGTGTATTCACTTTAACTTACTTTAATTTGTTTTATGTAGTTATTTTTCCAGATATGTGTACAAACATATCTTATCTATGAATATTTTTAAGAAAGAGTAGATGTTATGTGACAAAATAGTTGCTATAAAATGAGGCAGGTGCATTTGCCTATATTTACACATGTGCACAAAGAATCATAATCATGAATGTTCATTCTACTGTCACTAAAATTTGGAAATATAATAATTCTTAATAGGAAAACAGATACTTTTTGGTCTTTTAATATCACACACACTATGTACCTATTAAAAGGGATGAATCTAATTTATAAATATCAATATAAGGCAGCCTGGGTGGCTCAGAGGTTTAGTGCTGCCTTCAGCCCAGGGCATGATCCTGAGACCCGGGATCGAGTCCCACGTCAGGCTCTAGTAGTCCACTTTAAAAATTCTGAAAAACCCACTTGGGAGTTGTCAGTAGGAGGTAAATTAAAGCCTGATTCATTGAAAAGCAAATAACCCGAAAAATGGAGATGCCTAGGCGGCTCAGCAGTTAAGCATCTGCCTTGGGCTCAGGGCATTATTCATATTGGGCTCCCTCTGTGGAGCCTGCTTCTCCCTCAGCCTGTGTCTCTGCCTCTCTCTCTCCTTGTCTCTCATGAATATATAAATAAAGTCTTTAAAAAATATCAATATATATAACTCTCAAAACAATATGGAATGCAAAATACTTTCTACATTGATATTATAGTATGGAATAATTTATATTAAGTTTAAAATCTGCTTAACCTTTCGAATATTGTTTAAAGAATTATATATTTGTAATAATTATAATTATTATTATAGAAGCATGCAAAAATTCTAAACACTAAATAATGGCATTCATTCTTCCTGAGAATGTAGCAAAGAGGAAGAAGCTTGGGAAGACTTGTACATAGGAGGCCTAAATTCTACCAGAAATGTTTCTTTTTTTTTTTTTTTTTTTTAATTTTTATTTATTTATGATAGTCACAGAGAGAGAGAGAGAGAGGCAGAGACACAGGCAGAGGGAGAAGCAGGCTCCATACACCGGGAGCCCGACGTGGGATTCGATCCCGGGTCTCCAGGATCACGCCCTGGGCCAAAGGCAGGCGCCAAACCACTGCGCCACCCAGGGATCCCCAGAAATGTTTCTTAAATTAAATAGTGGATATAGATTTTGTATAATTATTTTTTAATTTTAATTCATCTGAATTATTTCATTACCTTAAAAGTAAAATTATAAAGACAAGGAACAATTATAATTTAAGTTTCAGTAAGTGTTATTACTTTGAGGTACTTTGAATGGATTCATGGAGAATAAAATATAAGCAGGTAACTAAATCCCGTACCAGAGCTACGTTTTCAGTATCAAAATGAATAGATTCTTTCTTTTTTCCAATACTTTTTTCAAACTATACAATTTCAGTATTTATATTGAGGTCATGATTTACTTGCACAATGGCTTTCTCTAGTACTTTTTATTCCTTTAAAGATTTTATTTATTTATTCATGACAGACACACAGAGAGAGGCAGAAACATAGGCAGAAGGAGAAGCAAGCGCTATGCAGGGAGCCCGATGTGGGACTTGATCTTGGGACTCCAGGATTAAGCCCTGAGCAGAAGGCAGATGCTCAACCACTGAGCCACCCAGCCATCCCTTCTTAGTACTTCTAATTGTCTTTCCTTTTCTTCTTGAAAGAAGGGCAAGTGAAAGAAAACATATTTTCCTCATATCATTAATAGTTTTTGATATTTAGCCACCCTATTTGTTAAATGCTTTGGCATTCAATGGATCATTTCTAGACCTGCTTCCTAATTCTCACACTCTGAATTCTTTTATTACATACTCAGATTTTGGTCCACTCTCTATAGTATTTCTATGTCTTATTCTTTTTTTTTTCTGTGTTATTTCTCCAGATTTCATTGTTTTGGCATGGAATTCTGAGTTAAAAATAGTTTTCCTCCAAAACTTGAAGTTCAGTATCTTCTAGCCATCTAATACTTAAGGTTGTTTTCAATCTTAGTTTTTTACTTTGTAATTATTGATTTTCTTTGTAGGATTTTATGCTCCTCATTTTTTCCTTGAAATTTTATGAAGACGAATACTTAAAAAAATCTCACTTGTTGCTTTTGATTTTTATTATCTGAAAACTTGTGCCTTTTTCCAGCCTTAGAAATGTCATTTATGTGATCACTTTTCCATCCCTTTACTTTCTTTGCTACCTCACTCTGGTTGCCCAGTTAAGTGACACTGACTTTCTAAATTGATCTTCCATGACTCTTGGACTTTTTATCTCTTCATCTCTCCTTTTCTTTTATTTTTCTTTTTTTTTTTCCATCCTATTTTCTGGGTTGTTTGCTTGGCTTTTTCTCTCAATCTAAATTTAAATATTTATGTTGGCAAACTTTCCTTATATGATACTGTAGTAACAAGTAACTCTAGAATCTTCGTGGCTTACGACTGTGGTCTGTTTTTGACTGCTGTTACATGGTGGCTATAGTTCTGCTCTACCTTTTTTCTTCCCTTTGGGAGACACAATGAAGATAGAGCCAGTTCTCTGGGACCTGCTGTTTTCATGGCAGTAACAATGGTGAGTTCATGCAATATCTATTAAAATTTCTTCTTAAATGTGGTATACGTGAGTTCTGCTCACATTCTGTTGTCCAAAGTAATTCACAAAAGAAGGCCAAGCCTGACATTAGTGTGGTGGAAAACAACCTTGACAGAGTGCTCTACAGGAACGACAGGAGAATTACAGAAATAATTTGAGCCTTTCTTCTCCTCTGTTGCCTCCTTTGTATATTTTTTTTAATTTCCCCTTGATGTATCTAAATAAAATATTACAATATTGTAAAATCTTTCTGAGAATTCTAATTAGATTTCTATTATTCTTGTTGTTTCCATCTTTCCAGTAACTTATTTAGGTTTATTCTTAGGACAATTTTTCTATTGTTTACATTTACCATTTATACTTTTACTGTTGATTTCCCTCAATTGCCTGGTGATGTCTGATCATAATTTTAAATTATAGACTTGCTTAATTAACTAAGACATTAGGAAATTATTTCCTATACATTTATCAGATTCATTTTTGAACGAAGAGTTTTTTCTCTGTGTGCATGCTTACCAGACAGATTATACTTCATTTGAGCAAAATGCAAGAAATCAGAGATGATGGGCTTTCAGCCCCAAATGTCAAGCTTGAACAGGACATCAGCTTGGCTCTGAGAGATCTAGCTTCCACTCCCTCACTCCTAGCAGTTGGCTTCCTTTCTTTAGAGGTTATTTTCTGATTTTTAACTGGAGGAGGAATGCCAATAGTGGAAGTGCAATACTGGGAATAGTAAATGTTTGTGTTGGGGATCAAAGAGGGATAAATTCCACGCTGATTCTATAACCAGCTCACCAGTCAGATTACTTTGGCTGCCAGTTACTCTGGTACTCTGTGGGGGCTCCTTCCCTGCTTCAGCCTTTTTTCTTTACATGCATGATTCTTGCCCCTGATCTTGGAGTTAACAATGAATTTTGTTCCAGCAATTGTTTTTTCCATGTGAAGCTCATAATATTTGATTTGCTGATGTATCTTCTATCATTTTTAGTGTCTTCATGAATTTATTTCTTTTAAAAACATCTCCCTCTTTTGATATCAATAATTTTTTTAGCAAGAAAGAAAAGGAAGCATGAGGGCTATTCATCCTCCTGAAATCTAATTGTTTATGTATCTTTTTAATTGTTGAGAACAACTAATTTCCCCTCCAAATAACTGTATTAATTTATTCCCTCAAGATTAATGTATAAAAACAATGATTTTGGGACACCTGGCTCAATCAGTTTAACATCTGACTCCTGATTTCAGACTGGGTCTTGATCTTGGGGTCAGGAGTTCAGGCCCTGAATTGGGCACCCTGCTAGGTGTGGAGCTTACCTAAAAAACCCCACAATAATTTTACCACATACTTGCTAACAGAAGATATGGCAGTATTTTGTATAATTATCACCAATGTAATAGAAGTAAGATGTTATCTTATTATGGCTTTAACTTGCATTTTCTTGTTAGTAGTGAAGCCAAATGTGTTCCTATATGTTATTTTGGCTATTTGCATTTTTCTTCTTCTAATTATCTACTTAGTTCCCCTGCCAAAATTGTCTTCTATTAAATTTTGTTACTGACTTTATTTTTTTTTTATTTTTTTTATTTTTTATTTTTTACTGACTTTATTTTTTAAAGATTTTATTTATTTATTTGTGAGAAAGACACAGAGAGAGAGAGAGAGAGAGAGAGACAGAGAGGCAGAGACACAGGCAGAGGGAGAAGCAGGCTCCATGCAGGGAGCCTGACGTGGGACTCGATTCCGGGTCTCTAGGATCACGCCCTGGGCCGAAGGTGGCACTAAACCACTGAGCCACCCGGGCTGCTCTGTTTATCTTTTAAGTTTTTATTGTGTCTTTGACACATAGATTTTTATGTGATTGAATGCATCTTTTCATTTTAATTTTTGAGTTCATATATTTTTAGAGCATTGTGTCTAACTTCATATTATTACTTTTTTATTATGTTTTTATACTATATCTTCTTCCTTTGATGCCTTTTTGTACCTTTACAATTTTTTGTTTTATATTTTCATCCTTAACTAACTGAAATATATTTTTGTGTGATACTAATTAGAGATTTAACTGAATTCTTCATATATATGACTATTTTCCCAAGGACAGTTTTTGAGTGGCACATCACTTTTTTGTTATTTGAAACACAACACTTATTATGTACTAACTCTGTGTGTGTGTTTGTGTGTGTGTGCACACATGGGTATATACATATATACCTCTTAGTTTTAATATGGTTACCTTATTCTATTACATTTTTTTCTGTATTCATATTCTAGCAATAAATCATATGGTTTATTTAGCATTGTTAGTAGGATATTTTGACATCTGATAAATAAGACTGCTTTTCCTTATTTGGTTTAGCATTTTGCAGGCTCACTCCTTTTGATGACTTATACCTTTCATTAGCCTTCATAGCTTGGTAAATTAGGATCCACTAGTTTTTAAAAAATGTGTCTTTATTCCTCTTTGTACATACTTCCTTCCAGATAAAAAGTTAGTTTCTTTCAAATGACTTATTTGAAATATTTGAAATTTTTTAAAATGTGAAAAATAAACAAACTTATTACATTAAATAGTTTAGCATTAATTTGGCATATAATTTCATTACTCTCCTTTCTAATATATTCTTTATTATGAATTATTACTCATTGTGAGCTTGGACATTTTAAAAAAAGATTGTTTTATTGCCTTTGTAATCATCTTTCTCTGTATCTCCTCCTACAGTCTTACTGTTTTTCTTTTTCTTTTTGCATTTTTCTTTTAGTACTGATTAATAAGAAAATTAGTGGTTTTATAAGTTGAAATATCTCATAAGACCAAATAGTTGTTCAACTAGTATCTTGTGTTTTTATGTAGACTCTTGTATACATTGTGGATTATAATGATTATTTATTCCTTTCCAATATTTAAAAGACTTATTTTTCATCCAATTTTATGGTATTAAAAAGTACCTATAGCTTAGAACATTCACAGCAATGAAAAGAGATTCTACAGATTCAGATTACAAAAGACATGTCTGATAAAACACTGTTATTCAGGGTGCCTGGGTGGCTCATTTGGTTAAGTGACTACCTTTGGCTCTGGTCATGATTCCAGGGTCCTGGAATTCAGCCCCATATCAGGCTCCCTGCTCAGTTGGGAGGTCTACTTCTCCCTCTCATTCTGCCTCTCCACCTCCTCCACCCTGTTCATGCTCTCTTTCTCTCTCTCAACATAGAAATAAAATCTTTTAAAAACTATTATTTAAAATATACAAAAATGCTAAAACCAATAAGAAATTGAATAACGATTAAAATAGCTCAAAATTGAGTCATTTTGTTGTACATCTGAAAATAATATAACATTGTCAACTATATGCAAATTAAAAAAATTTTTAAACAAATGGCAAAAGAATTAATAACCACTTCACCAGAGAAGATATACAGATGGCAAATAAGCATATGCAAACATGCTCAACATCATATATTGTTAGGAATACAAATTAAGGGGCACCTGAGTGGCTCAGACGCTAAAGCATCTGGCTTCGGCTCAGGTCATGATCTCAGGGTCTTGAGATCAAGCCCCACATCACACTTCTTGCTCAGCAGAGTATCTGCTTCTCCCTCTCCTTCTGGCCCTCCTCCCTATTATGCTCTCTCTGTCTCAAATAAATAAATAAAACCTTAAAAAAGGTTAATTAAAACAACAATAAGATATCACTACACATGTATTAAAGTTATCAAAATCTGGAACATTGATATATCAAATGCAATGAGGGATGAGGAGTAACAAGAACACTCATTCATTGCTAGTGGGAATCAAAAATGTTGCAGGCACATTCAAAGGCAGTTGGGAAGTTTCTTATAAAAGTAAACATGGGGCACCTGGGTGGCTCGGTTGGTTAAGCATCTTCCTTTGACTCAGGTCACCATCCCAGGGTCTTGGGATTGAGCCCTGTATTGGGCTCCTTGCTCAGTGGGGAGCCTGTTTTTCCCTCTTCCTCTCCTGCTCCCCTTGCTTGTGTTCTCTTGCTCTCTTTTTCAAATAAATAAATAAAATCTTAAAAAATAAACATATTCTTAATATATGATCCAGCAATTGTGTTCCCAGGTATTTATACACCCAACAGAATTGAAAACTCATATCCACACAAAAAACTGCATGTGGAAGCTTATAGAAGCATTAGTCATAATTATTCAAACTTGAAAGCAATGAAACTGTCCTTCAGTAGGGGAATAAATTGAATCGCCGGGACACCTGCACCCCGATGTTTCGAGCAGCAATGTCCACAATAGCCAAACTGTGGAAGGAGCCTCGGTGTCCATCGAAAGATGAATGGATAAAGAAGATGTGGTTTATGGAGAGTGCGCCGAGCTCCCTAAGGGTTGCAGCGCACGGCGGGACCCGGCGGGACCCGGAGCAGCTGGAGGGGCTCGGGCGGTGGCTCCGCGGAGGGGGCTGCGCGGCCCCGGGAGCAGCTCGGAGGGGCTCGGGCAGAGGAAGAGGCTCCGTGCGGAGGGGGCTGCGCGGTTCCAGGAGCAGCTCGGCGGGGCTCGGGCGGCGACTCCGCGGAGGTGGCTGCGCGGCCCCGGGAGCGCGAATCCAACAGCGCAGGCTCCGGAGCACAGGGCGCCGGGACACAGCCCAGGATCCCGCCTCCCCCGGGACAGGCAGAGGCCGGGAGGGCCCAGGACAGCAAGGACGCTCCTGCCCCACCTGAGCAGATCAGCGGCCCCGCCCGGAGCCTCCAGGCCCTGCAGACGGAGTTCCTGCCGGAGCTGAATCCAGGGCTCCAGAGCTGCCCCGCCACTGGGGCTGTTCCTCCTGCGGCCTCACGGGGCAAACAACCCCCACCGAGCCCTGCACCAGGCAGGGGCACAGCAGCTCCCCCAACTGCTAACACCTGAGAATCAGCACAACAGGCCCCTCCCCCAGAACACCAGCTAGACGGACAACTTCCAGGAGAAGCCAAGGGACTTAAAGTACACAGAATCAGAAGATACTCCCCGGTGGTTCTTTTTTTTGTTTGTTTTTGTTTTTGTTTTTGTTTTGTTTTGCTTTTTGATTTGTTTCCTTCCCCCACCCCCTTTTTTTCTCCTTTCTTTTTCTTTCTCTTTTTCTTCTTTTTTTTTTTTTTTCGTTTTTTTTTTCTTTTTCTTCCCTTTTTTTTTTCTCTTTCTCTTTTCTTTTCTTTCCTTCTTTCTCTCCTCTCTTTTTCTCTTTTTCCCAATACAACTTGCTTTTGGCCACTCTGCACTGAGCAAAATGACTAGAAGGAAAACCTCACCTCAAAAGAAAGAATCAGAAACAGTCCTCTCTCCCACAGAGTTACAAAATCTGGATTACAATTCAATGTCAGAAAGCCAATTCAGAAGCACTATTATACAGCTACTGGTGGCTCTAGAAAAAAGTATAAAGGACTCAAGAGACTTCATGACTGCAGAATTTAGAGCTAATCAGGCAGAAATTAAAAATCAATTGAATGAGATGCAATCCAAACTAGAAGTCCTAACGACGAGGGTTAACGAGGTGGAAGAACGAGTGAGTGACCTAGAAGACAAGTTGATAGCAAAGAGGGAAACTGAGGAAAAAAGAGACAAACAATTAAAAGACCATGAAGATAGATTAAGGGAAATAAACGACAGCCTGAGGAAGAAAAACCTACGTTTAATTGGGGTTCCCGAGGGCGCCGAAAGGGACAGAGGGCCAGAATATGTATTTGAACAAATTCTAGCTGAAAACTTTCCTAATCTGGGAAGGGAAACAGGCATTCAGATCCAGGAAATAGAGAGATCCCCCCCTAAAATCAATAAAAACCGTTCAACACCTCGACATTTAATTGTGAAGCTTGCAAATTCCAAAGATAAAGAGAAGATCCTTAAAGCAGCAAGAGACAAGAAATCCCTGACTTTTATGGGGAGGAGTATTAGGGTAACAGCAGACCTCTCCACAGAGACCTGGCAGGCCAGAAAGGGCTGGCAGGATATATTCAGGGTCCTAAATGAGAAGAACATGCAACCAAGAATACTTTATCCAGCAAGGCTCTCATTCAAAATGGAAGGAGAGATAAAGAGCTTCCAAGACAGGCAGCAACTAAAAGAATATGTGACCTCCAAACCAGCTCTGCAAGAAATTTTAAGGGGGCCTCTTAAAATTCCCCTTTAAGAAGAAGTTCAGTGGAACAGTCCACAAAAACAAAGACTGAATAGATATCATGATGACACTAAACTCATATCTCTCAATAGTAACTCTGAATGTGAACGGGCTTAATGACCCCATCAAAAGGCGCAGGGTTTCAGACTGGATAAAAAAGCAGGACCCATCTATTTGCTGTCTACAAGAGACTCATTTTAGACAGAAGGACACCTACAGCCTGAAAATAAAAGGTTGGAGAACCATTTACCATTCGAATGGTCCTCAAAAGAAAGCAGGGGTAGCCATCCTTATATCAGATAAACTAAAATTTACCCCAAAGACTGTAGTGAGAGATGAAGAGGGACACTATATCATACTTAAAGGATCTATTCAACAAGAGGACTTAACAATCCTCAATATATATGCTCCGAATGTGGGAGCTGCCAAATATATAAATCAATTATTAACCAAAGTGAAGAAATACTTAGATAATAATACACTTATACTTGGTGACTTCAATCTAGCTCTTTCTATACTCGATAGGTCTTCTAAGCACAACATCTCCAAAGAAACGAGAGCTTTAAATGATACACTGGACCAGATGGATTTCACAGATATCTACAGAACTTTACATCCAAACTCAACTGAATACACATTCTTCTCAAGCGCACATGGAACTTTCTCCAGAATAGACCACATATTGGGTCACAAATCGGGTCTGAACCGATACCAAAACATTGGGATTGTCCCCTGCATATTCTCGGACTATAATGCCTTGAAATTAGAACTAAATCACAACAAGAAGTTTGGAAGGACCTCAAACACATGGAGGTTAAGGACCATCCTGCTAAAAGATAAAAGGGTCAACCAGGAAATTAAGGAAGAATTAAAAAGATTCATGGAAACTAATGAGAATGAAGATACAACCGTTCAAAATCTTTGGGATGCAGCAAAAGCAGTCCTAAGGGGGAAATACATCGCAATACAAGCATCCATTCAAAAACTGGAAAGAACTCAAATACAAAAGCTAACCTTACACATAAAGGAGCTAGAGAAAAAACAGCAAATAGATCCTACACCCAAGAGAAGAAGGGAGCTAATAAAGATTCGAGCAGAACTCAATGAAATCGAGACCAGAAGAACTGTGGAACAGATCAACAGAACCAGGAGTTGGTTCTTTGAAAGAATTAATAAGATAGATAAACCATTAGCCAGCCTTATTAAAAAGAAGAGAGAGAAGACTCAAATTAATAAAATCATGAATGAGAAAGGAGAGATCACTACCAACACCAAGGAAATACAAACGATTTTAAAAACATATTATGAACAGCTATACGCCAATAAATTAGGCAATCTAGAAGAAATGGACGCATTCCTGGAAAGCCACAAACTACCAAAACTGGAACAGGAAGAAATAGAAAACCTGAACAGGCCAATAACCAGGGAGGAAATTGAAGCAGTCATCAAAAACCTCCCAAGACACAAGAGTCCAGGGCCAGATGGCTTCCCAGGAGAATTTTATCAAACGTTTAAAGAAGAAATCATACCTATTCTCCTAAAGCTGTTTGGAAAGATAGAAAGAGATGGAGTACTTCCAAATTCGTTCTATGAAGCCAGCATCACCTTAATTCCAAAGCCAGACAAAGACCCCGCCAAAAAGGAGAATTACAGACCAATATCCCTGATGAACATGGATGCAAAAATTCTCAACAAGATACTGGCCAATAGGATCCAACAGTACATTAAGAAAATTATTCACCATGACCAAGTAGGATTTATCCCTGGGACACAAGGCTGGTTCAACACCCGTAAAACAATCAATGTGATTCATCATATCAGCAAGAGAAAAACCAAGAACCATATGATCCTCTCATTGGATGCAGAGAAAGCATTTGACAAAATACAGCATCCATTCCTGATCAAAACTCTTCAGAGTGTAGGGATAGAGGGAACATTCCTCGACATCTTAAAAGCCA
The DNA here is from genome assembly GCF_011100685.1 of Canis lupus familiaris. NCBI lineage: Eukaryota > Metazoa > Chordata > Mammalia > Carnivora > Canidae > Canis > Canis lupus. The sequence goes on along the minus strand of NC_049222.1, from coordinate 33,846,761 downwards.
TCTATGAAAAGCCCACAGCAAATATCATTCTCAATGGGGAAGCACTGGGAGCCTTTCCCCTAAGATCAGGAACAAGACAGGGATGTCCACTCTCACCACTGCTATTCAACATAGTACTGGAAGTCCTAGCCTCAGCAATCAGACAACAAAAAGACATTAAAGGCATTCAAATTGGCAAAGAAGAAGTCAAACTCTCCCTCTTCGCCGATGACATGATACTCTACATAGAAAACCCAAAAGTCTCCACCCCAAGATTGCTAGAACTCATACAGCAATTCGGTAGCGTGGCAGGATACAAAATCAATGCCCAGAAGTCAGTGGCATTTCTATACACTAACAATGAGACTGAAGAAAGAGAAATTAAGGAGTCAATCCCATTTACAATTGCACCCAAAAGCATAAGATACCTAGGAATAAACCTCACCAAAGATGTAAAGGATCTATACCTTAAAAACTATAGAACACTTCTGAAAGAAATTGAGGAAGACACAAAGAGATGGAAAAATATTCCATGCTCATGGATTGGCAGAATTAATATTGTGAAAATGTCAATGTTACCCAGGGCAATATACACGTTTAATGCAATCCCTATCAAAATACCATGGACTTTCTTCAGAGAGTTAGAACAAATTATTTTAAGATTTGTGTGGAATCAGAAAAGACCCCGAATAGCCAGGGGAATTTTAAAAAAGAAAACCTTATCTGGGGGCATCACAATGCCAGATTTCAGGTTGTACTACAAAGCTGTGGTCATCAAGACAGTGTGGTACTGGCACAAAAACAGACACATAGATCAGTGGAACAGAATAGAGAATCCAGAAGTGGACCCTGAACTTTATGGGCAACTAATATTCGATAAAGGAGGAAAGACTATCCATTGGAAGAAAGACAGTCTCTTCAATAAATGGTGCTGGGAAAATTGGACATCCACATGCAGAAGAATGAAACTAGACCACTCTCTTTCACCATACACAAAGATAAACTCAAAATGGATGAAAGATCTAAATGTGAGACAAGATTCCATCAAAATCCTAGAGAAGAACACAGGCAACACCCTTTTTGAACTCGGCCATAGTAACTTCTTGCAAGATACATCCACGAAGGCAAAAGAAACAAAAGCAAAAATGAACTATTGGGACTTCATCAAGATAAGAAGCTTTTGCACAGCAAAGGATACAGTCAACAAAACTCAAAGACAACCTACAGAATGGGAGAAGATATTTGCAAATGACATATCAGATAAAGGGCTAGTTTCCAAGATCTATAAAGAACTTATTAAACTCAACACCAAAGAAACAAACAATCCAATCATGAAATGGGCAAAAGACATAAACAGAAATCTCACAGAGGAAGACATAGACATGGCCAACATGCATATGAGAAAATGCTCTGCATCACTTGCCATCAGGGAAATACAAATCAAAACTACAATGAGATACCACCTCACACCAGTGAGAATGGGGAAAATTAACAAGGCAGGAAACCACAAATGTTGGAGAGGATGCGGAGAAAAGGGAACCCTCTTACACTGTTGGTGGGAATGTGAACTGGTGCAGCCACTCTGGAAAACTGTGTGGAGGTTCCTCAAACAGTTAAAAATATACCTGCCCTACGACCCAGCAATTGCACTGTTGGGGATTTACCCCAAAGATACAAATGCAATGAAACGCTAGGACACCTGCACCCCGATGTTTCTAGCAGCAATGGCCACGATAGCCAAACTGTGGAAGGAGCCTCGGTGTCCAACGAAAGATGAATGGATAAAGAAGATGTGGTTTATGTATACAATGGAATATTACTCAGCTATTAGAAATGACAAATACCCACCATTTGCTTCAACGTGGATGGAACTGGAGGGTATTATGCTGAGTGAAGTAAGTCAGTCGGAGAAGGACAAACATTATATGTTCTCATTCATTTGGGGAATATAAATAATAGTGAAAGGGAAAATAAGGGAAGGGAGAAGAAATGTGTGGGAAATATCAGAAAGGGAGACAGAACGTAAAGACTGCTAACTCTGGGAAACGAACTAGGGGTGGTAGAAGGGGAGGAGGGCGGGGGGTGGGAGTGAATGGGTGACGGGCACTGGGTGTTATTCTGTATGTTAGTAAATTGAACACCAATAAAAAAAAATAATAATTAAAAAAAAAAAAAACAGAATCTCGGGGTCACCAGAAAAAAAAAAAAAAAAAGATGTGGTTTATGTATACAATGGAATATTACTCAGCCATTAGAAACGACAAATACCCACCAATTGCTTCAACGTGGATGGAACTGGAGGGTATTATGCTGAGTGAAGTAAGTCAATCGGAGAAGGACAAACATTGTATGTTCTCATTCATTTGGGGAATATAAATAATATGAAAGGGAATATACGGGAAGGGAGAAGAAATGTGTGGGAAATATCAGAAAGGGAGACAGAACATAAAGACTCCTAACTCTGGGAAATGAACTAGGGGTGGTGGAAGGGGAGGGGTGGGGGTGAAGAGGTGACGGGCACTAAGGGAGACACTTGATGGGATGAGCACTGGGTGTTATTCTGTATGTTGGCAAATTGAACACCAATAAATAATAAATTTATTATTAAAAAATAATAAATAAATAAATAAATAATAAATGCCATGAAGTTTTAGTGAAGATGGAAAACAAAGGGACATCTTTTTTTCCTAAACTGTATATTTGGAATATATCTGTGAAAGGATGTTTATGATGGTTATTTTTAGTTTCTAGTAAGTAGTTAAGGAATTTTCATAACTTTTGTTATTTTTCATGCTTTTTTCATGTCATAGGATTTTGAAGAAGCTCAGAAAGAAGGAAAGGTTGTTTGTTCCATGATTAACATTTGTGCTTATTTAAACCCAGTAGAATCTCTAATAAAAATAGCATGAACTTAACATTGAATATTGCTAAAATCCTTGTTTTGATATTTTACTAAGTAGCATGTAGTAAGTAGTGATATTTAACACAAAATTTGGTGATTCCCATGAAAGTTGAATAATTTAAAGGGAAGAAACATTTCATTTTGTAGTACCATAAAAATTAGTGATAATTTGTAGTCAGAAAAAAAAAACATTTGTGTAGTTTATTTGACAAGAATGGGTTAACTGAGCAGAATTTAATTACTCACATGCTACGCATTCTAAGGAGAGATCTGTTTTCTGAACTGTTCCTTAGCTAGTTTCTTGATGATAACATCTGTCCCCTTGTAATATTCTGCATGATAAGAGGGTTTTTATATGCCTGCAGCCGTTGGCTATATTGTATCAGTTGGACTAGAAAAGTTTATTCTAGCATTATGATTTATGGTGAATGCCTGCTTTTCTTTCTCTGAGGTAGGATGCCTGGACACTGAGTAGCTGAGATCAGACATGTGGGTGCTGCATGCCTACATGACTGAACCCCAGTAAAACACCTAGACATCAAGGCTCCTGGTTAGAAGACTTTGCATATGTAATCATACAACTGTGCTGAGAGAATTAGTGTGGCCCTGTTTTGATTCCACTGGGAGAGGACACCTAGAGGAGTATGCCTGGCTTCTCTTGGGCATCTTTTCACATCTTCACATATCTTTTCACTTTGCTGATTTTAATCTGTATCCTTTTACTGCAAATAAACCATAACCATGTGTATAATAGTTTGTGTCCCATAAGTCCTTCTAGTGAATCATCAAGTCTGAGGCTAGTCTTGCAGATCCCTGACATGATTGTATATGAACATCCCAGGCTTTGCTAAAATGTTGATTATAGTATATTCACATATTCATTTCAAAATGTACTTGTGAAAAATATTGTCATAGCAAGACTGTGTGGTCCAAGTGATTGAGTGTGGCCTAGTAACTTTTGTTGCATAAATTATAGCTGTTTAAAATTTATCAAATGTGATACAAGCAGAATTAAATAATTGTTGTACAGGAAGTCTACTTTAAAATTGAAGTTTAGGGCATCCCAGGTGGCTCAGCTGTTTAGCGCTGCCTTCAGTCCAGGGTGTGATCCTGGAGACCAGGGATGGAGTCCCACCTCAGGCTCCCTGCATGGATCCTGCTTCTCCCTCTGCCTATGTCTCTGCCTCTCTCTCTCTCTCTCTCTCTGTGTCTTTCCTGAGTAAATAAATAAAATCTTTAAAAAAATTGAAGTTTAAATGAAAGTTTAGAATGTAAGAGTTTAAGAAAATAATAGATATTTACTTAAGATTAAGGAACATGCATAATATGACAGTATTTTTTCTTTGATAAAACTTGTATCTCCTTTTTTTGACACTGCCTATAAGAATGTGACAACTATTTTTATTTTTTAATTTTTTAAAAGATTTTATTTATTTATTTATTTATTTATTTATTTATTTATTTATTTATTTATTTATGAGAGATAGAGAGAGAGAGAGAGAGAGAGAGGCAGAGACACAGGCAGAGGGAAAAGCAGGCTCCATGCAAGGAGCCCGATGTGGGACTCGATCCCGAGTCTCCAGGATCACGTCCTGGGCCGAAGGCAGGTGCTAAACCGCTGAGCCACCCAGGGATCCCCGACAACTATTTTTAAATTGAAGTTCTGTCTTGTTTATCACAAATTTTTAACCGAGAGTGTGTTATTATTCAGGTACCACTCAGATTAGCTAAAGAACATTATTTAATTGTTTAATTACCCTTGAACTATTGGGACAATCTTGCCTGATCATATTATGTTGTGCTTGTTATGCTCTTCTAGCTTGTCATATTATATTCAGGGTTTTTACAAGCAGAATCATACAGAAAAGCAATATTTTTTAAAAAAGTTTCTTTCTTTTTTAAAAAAATTATGTTTTATTGGTGTTCAATTTGCCAACATATAGAATAACACCCAGTGCTCATCCCTTCAAGTGCCCACCTCAGTGCCCGTCACCCAGTCACCACCCCTTGTTGGTTTCCGAGAATTAGGAGTCTTTCATGTTCTGTCTCCCTTTCTGATATTTCCCACTTAATTTTTTCTCCTTTCCCCTTTATTTCCTTTCACTATTTTTTATATTCCCCAAATGAATGAGACCATATAATGTTTGTCCTTCATAAACCACATCTTCTTTATCCATTCATCTTTCGATGGACACCGAGGCTCCTTCCACAGTTTGGCTATTGTGGACATTGCTGCTATAAACTTCGGGGTGCAGGTGTCCCGGCGTCTCATCGCATCTGTATCTTTGGGGTAAATCCCCAGCAGTACAATTGCTGGGTCGTAGGGCAGATCTATTTTTAACTCTTTGAGGAACCTCCACACAGTTTTCCAGAGTGGCTGTACCAGTTCACATTCCCACCAACAGTGGAGGGTTCCCCTTTCTCTGCATCCTCTCCAACATTTGTGGTTTCCTGCCTTGTTAATTTTCCCCATTCTCACTGGTGTGAGGTGGTATCTCATTGTGGTTTTGATTTGTATTCCCCTGATGGCCAGTGATGCGGAGCATTTTCTCATGTGCATGTTGGCCATGTCTATGTCTTCCTCTGTGAGATTTCTCTTCATGTCTTTTGCCCATTTCATGATTGGATTGTTTGTTTCTTTGCTGTTGAGTTTAAGAAGTTCTTTATAGATCTTGGAAACTAGCCCTTTATCTGATAGGTCATTTGCAAATATCTTCTCCCATTGTGTAGGTTGTCTTTTAGTTTTGTTGACAGTATCCTTTGCTGTGGAAAAGCTTCTAATCTTGATGAAGTCCCAGTAGTTCATTTTTGCTTTTGTTTCTTTTGCCTTCGTGGATGTATCTTGCAAGAAGTTACTGTGGCCAAGTTCAAAAAGGGTGTTGCTTGTGTTCTCCTCCTCCACTGTCTTTTTTTCCAGTGGATAGTCTTTTCTCCTTTGTTGAATATTAGTTCACCATAAAGTTGAGGGTCCACTTCTGGATTCTCTATTCTGTTCCATTGATCTATGTGTCTGTTTTTGTGCCAGTACCACACAGTCTTGATGACCACAGCTGTGTAGTACAACCTGAAATCTGGCATTGTGATGCCCCCAGCTATGGTTTTCTTTTTTAAAATTCCCCTGGTTATTCAGGGTCTTTTCTGATTCCACACAAATCTTAATATAAAAGTTTCTTATCAAACTTACACTTGCCTCAAGAATCTATTAATGCATATATTTATTTATTTATTATTTATCCAGTATTTAATGATTCCCTACTATGTGCAATATATTAGGATGGTTTATATCAAGGAGATAGACAATAACAAGGATTGACAAAAATGTATAAAAATTGGAACTCTCAGGGCAGCCCTGATGGCTCAGCAGTTTGGTGCTGCCTTCAGTCCAGGATGTGATCCTGGGGACCTGGGATCGAGTCCCACATTGGGCTCCCTGCATGGAGCCTGCTTCTCCCTCTGCCTGTGTCTCTGCGTTGCTCTCTCTCTCTCTCTGTATCTGTCATGAATAAACAAATAAAATATTAAAAAACAAAAAAAACAAAACAAAACCCTGGAACTCTCATGCATTTCTGGTGTAAATGTAAAATGGTACAGGCATTTCATTAAAAAAGTTTGGTAGTTTCTTAAAAAGCTAAAAATGAATTTAACATAAACCCCAGAAATTGTGTTCCTCAGTATTTTTCTAAGAAATATTAAAAAAGAAATGGAGGGATAACTGGGTGGCTCAGTCAGTTAAACATCCAACTCTTGATTATGGTTCAGGTCATGATCTCCAAGACCTGACATTGAGCCCCTCATCAGGCTCTATGTTGGGTGTGGATCCTGTTTAAGATTTTCTTGTCTTCCTATTCCTCTGCTCCTCCTCCGCTCACTCACACTGTCTCCCTGAAAAAATTAAATGAAATTTAAACAATTCAAATATTTATTAATTGGTGAAAGGATAAATAATGTGTTTATCTCCATACAAAATAATAATTTTAAGAAATAACAAGGAATGAATCACTGTTACATAGCACAATGGTGATGAACCTAAAAAATTTTATGCTAAGTGAAAGAAGATAATAACAGAAGACTACATATTATATGATTACATTTGTATGAAATGTCCAGAAATGGCAACTTTACAGATACAGAGAGCAGACCAGTTGTTGCCTTGACTGAGAGAGGTATTTCTTTTCTGAAAAGGAATATGAAGGAACTTTTGAAGGGATGGGTGTGTTCCAAAAGTGGATTGTTTTGATGATTACAGAATTCTGTAAATTTTTTATAAATCATACAATGGATGATTTTATTTAATGTATGTGTATGTATACACACACATGTATATAGTTCCTCAAGTTGTTTACAAAAATAGATTAGACTCAACAGAATACAGGGTTAGTAAACTGAATATAGGATTGTTAAAATATCCAAACTGAAGCTCAGGGAAAAAAATGGAAAGTTTACTAAACAATGTGAGGAATATTTGTGTAACCAAATGAGGAGAAGAGGAAATCATGAATTGTTGAATAAAGTAAGTATAAGATATCTGGGACATCATGAAAGTCTCTACTATGTATGTAGTTTAGAGTAACAGAGGAGAAGGGAAAAAGAGTCAAGCAGTATTTGAAGAGATATTGCCTGGGAAGAAAAGTCTTCATGGGTTGAGATAATATTAAAAACTAAAATAACAACTTAGGAGGCAAAGATATGGATTATTTAAAAATGTGAATAATTTTTGACTTTTCAAAATATGGAGACAGAAGATAAAGTCATATATGATGTACTGAAAAAAATATCAATCTAAAGTATTATAACCAGCTGAAATATCTTATAAAATTATGAGATCGTTGTAAAATAAATACATTTCTATACGTTTTTTGTTGAACATACTTCTTTTTTTAAAAAAGATTTTTAATTTATTTATTCATGATAGACATAGAGGAGAGAGAGAGAGAAAGAGAGAGAGAGGCAGAGATGAGCAGGCTCCATGCAGGGAGCCGGATGTGGGACTTGATCCCGGGACTCCAGGATCATGCCCTGGGCTAAAGGCAGGTGCTAAACCGCTAAGCCACCCAGAGATCCCCCTGTTGAACATAGTTCTTTGGGGAATTTACATTGGAGTGAACTTGCTGGGATTTAGATTGTGCATTTGTTGAGATTTATTAGATACTATTAGTAATTTCCCCCAAAGTTAGCTGCTATACTACATTATACAATCACCAACAATATGTGATCCTTCTTGTTGCTCATCATCCTTGTCAATATTCATCATCACTTTCTATCTTCTATCGTTCTGTAGAATGTTTTGGTATCTAGTTGTGGTTTAATTGATATTTTCCTAATGGCTATTTATTTTAAATACCTCTTCACATGGTTAGGGCATTTGGAAATCTTATTTGTAACTATTCAAGATTTTTCCCATGTTTTTAAATTGACTAGTGTTTTTTTTTTTTCTTTCTGATTTTTTGTGAAGTTATTTGCAGCAAATGGCATTAATGATAATCTTGTTAGCACTGTTATTCATAAGAACCTCAAATTAGAAACAACCCAAATGCTAATCAACAACATAATGGATTAATAAAATATGGTATTTTTATAAAATGGAATACTACATAGAAATGAAAATGAATGAACTTCTAGTACATACAACAATATGAATGGATAACACAAACATAATTGGGAGGGAAAGAAGTCACAATTGAATATAAACTCTATTTATATGGTTTTCCACAATAGAGAAACCAAAATCTAGAAGGATGATTAACTTTATCAAGGTTCATTAATGAATGAGAGGGGGAGTGAGGAGAACTTTTTTCTAGAAATTATTCTATATTTTTTTTGGTATGGATGATTTTTCTATGGATATACTCATGCTGTATACTCATCAATGGAGTATTTAAATTTTTGCCCTTTTCTGTCTTTTTTTATTCTGAGTTTACATTAACAGAAGAGGAGAAAATAAAACAAGGTAATTTGACACTGCAAGTAACTACTAATTCAGTCAGTGACAGATTTATTTTATAGATAATTTGCTTATTATCTATTATAGTTTTCCACAACATGTAATATCTTTAGTAAATATGTTTCTTTAATAATATAAAACATTGATTTTTTTTAAATAGATTTCCAATGATTTATTTGGACCAAAATAGATTTATATTTTCTAGCAAAAAACACAAACTATTGGCAATCATAACTAAAAAGTCAGGTACATTTTAAAAACGTTTGGAATTCTTTTATGAGGGTCCTTTGTGAGCTTATGTTGAAATTTGTCCTTACATCTGTGTGCTGTAGAAATGTTATTTGACTCAAATGTGAAATTGCATTGCTTCCAACACCATTATCATGCCTTGTTTAAAATGTATCTCAAACTTGTGTTTTAAAATTTTTTATCTTGCAGCTAGCTATGGCATTAATTTAGAATGATGTGTGATTTGCAAACAGCAATTTTGACATTCAGATAGATCATATCTCTGCTCATAGGAACTTCTAAGTTGTATGCATAATATTGCATGTGTTTTAGTATCATGAAAAGTTTTATTTTTTGCAGCTTTATAAGAAACTAAAATGCAACCTGTTAAAGTAGAAATGTCTGGAAAACTAAGATACAAATACGTTGGATATATTTTCTTTGAGAAGTAGATAGAGACACAGCTATACTTTTACCTTTTCCAACATAAGCTACTTTGCTGCATCACTAATATTTATTGATCTTAGCAAGTAAAAATATGAAAATAGATAAAACATATTTAAAATGTAAATTATCTAAAAAATTTCCTAAAGCTTATATTAGAAATGTGGGAAGGATAAAAGAAAGATTTAATGTATAGAGATGGCCATGTCTACATGAAGTATAATGTTGAGGTTAACTGAGATATGGAATTTCATTTGATGTTTTGCTTAATTATTGAAAAGATTAACTTATTTATTTATTTATTTATTTATTTATTTATTTATTTATTATTTTATTTCATGAGAGACACACAGAAAGAGAGGCAGAGACATAGGCAGAGGGAGAGCGGGCTCCCCGTAGGGAGTCCGATGTGGAGCTCAATCCCAGGTTCTCAGGATCATGACCTGAGCCAAAGGCAGATGCTCAACCACTGAGCCACTCAGGTGCCCCTATCATATATTTATGTTATTGAAACTAAGAACCCCTGATATATTTTTCTTTTTTTAAAGGTGTCTTTGGTTTTTGAAGTGACCTGCGTTTCTGTTATTTATTCCCTTATATAGTTCTGTCTCACACTGCAAACAGCTACTTGATTAAGCATACATACATTGGGACCTGTTGTTCTGAAACACTCTTGAGACCCAGACACTGTGTTAAGAAACACACAATAGCTATGCAGATACTAACTGGGGGCTGGTGGAGAGAGGGAGAGAGAAAGAGAGAGAAGTCTTTCAGCAGTTCAAAAGTTTTTCTTACGGTCAAAACCCATTTATTTTTGGTTATTTTTTATCACCACTACATAATGTAATCTGATATCAATGAATGCATGGATTATTAAATCAATTAAGCACATTGCCAGAGGAAAAATAATTTGTAACTGGATTTTTAAATCTACTCATAAGGAAATGAAGAATGAGAGAGAGTTATGTTATACCTGTTTATTTAGAACAAAGAAATCAAAAGATGAGAGTTTATATTCTGAAACTTGTGCAGACTTCAGAGCAATAGAAGTTGAATTCTTTGATTGTCCTTTACATTTGCCCACCACAGCCTGAACCCATCATATCTATTTTCCAAGAAAAGCTTTGCACTTCATTAAAAAAATTTCATCTATATGATTTCTTTTTCTTTTTCTTTTTCTTTTTTTTTTTTTGTTTAAAAAATAGGGAATAGAAGGGAAGGGAGAAGAGATGGGTGGGAAATATCAGAAAGGGAGACATAACATAAAGACTCCTAACTCTGGGAAATGAACTGGGGGTGGTGGAGGGTGAAGAGGGTGGGGGTGGGGGTGAATGGGTGATGGGCAGTGAGGGGGGCACTTGACGGGATGAGCACTGGGTGTTATTCTGTATGTTGGCAAATTGAACACCAATAAAAAATAAATTTATTATTAAAAAAATACAATTCTGTTCAGGAGTATACCAAGTTCATTTTAGATATATCTCACCTACAGATTAACATGATCTGACTTACAACTTTTCTACTACTTGATAGTAAACTACTCTTTGCCAATTTCCCTTAAAATATCACATGGAACTGAATTAATATATAAACCTATAAAGTAGTTGTTGCAAACCAGAGACTTCAGTTTAGGACAGCCAGCATACTTTGTTGAGTTAGGATAGTGAAATTACCATTAAACTCACTTATAAATGGTTTTGGCTGAAAAGAAACAGTCCAACTGACCAAAGGCTTCACCATAAATCTCTTCACACGATTTAATCTGTCTAGTCCCTATAAGAATTTGCAGTTTTGCTCTTCATTTACAGTAGCAGATATCTTACCTGATCTATAAAGAGCAGGTCACAGGAATCAGATCAAACTTCGTCCAATTCCTGAGACACCCTTTATTATTGAGCTCATTCCTTCAAAGTGGGTTATATTCCATAAATAAATTTTCCCATTTACATGTAGAAATAATTGCACCAACACTCTCTAAGACTATCCAACAGAACTCTTTTCAGTGATAGAAATGTTCATACCTACACTTTTTATTACAGGAGCCATTCCCCAAATTGTCTATTGAGCATTTCATATGTTAATTTTTTTCACAGGATATCAGCCCTTTTCTTCTAAAACTAGGTATTATGAGATATTCCATTCTATGTTGCCTCAGAATTTTGACTGGCTTGGATATCTTATATTTATTTGTCACCCCTAAAAATGCTCATTGAAAGCAAAAGGCAAATGGTAATAAGTATCTAAGACCATGTGCCTTCTTTTGGGATTAGTAGTTTGACAAATGCTGGCTGTGGATATAAAGGACAATTTCACTCACATCTAAATTAACCTGTGCTTCTGTCTAGAAAGCAACATATTTCCTAAAAACCTATAGTTTTTCCTATGGTAGTTAAGTTTATTTTCTGTGAAGTAAAATCTATTAACAATTATTTAAATAGGTGGGCAAACAGTAGTGTTCTGGATCCTAGGCTCTTTCCCACAGGCCTGACACCCTAAGAACTGACTTGGACTGCCATGATGCTGATGCTGATGTCATTTCCCTCCTTCTTTGTCTGAAGATATGGCCTTTATTACTTTTGATCAATGCTGATAAATAGCACATACTTTAGCAAGTCTTGAAAAAAGGAAAATGAGGGTGGGAAGGAAAAGTAATAGATAAAGTTGAGAAGTAAATTAAAAGGTACTTTTGCTACCTCGTAGTATATTATTATATTATATTATATTAGATAAGATATATTATATTAGATAAGACTAAGAACTTTAGGGATTACTGCAGTAATAATAATAATTGTAGTTGTATTCCTCACATTTTGTACACCTAGTTACCATCTGGCTGTCCACTCAAGCCTTCTGACTTCTTCCTCAGGCCATCAATCCCATGGGCATACTCAATCTTTATTCCAAATAAAATCTTATTTGAAATGAATGGATATGACAGTTCTGGTTCATCTGGCTGTTCTTGACCCCCATGAGCCTTGCCAGACTATCAACATTTCAAGTATTCTTGCTTCATAAATACTTGCAGGGAAAATACTGATGGCCCAGGCTCCATCAGTTGCATATAATCCTTTGTGAGAACTAAAATACAATGACATTTTTTACCTTAGGAATTGTCAAGCAGAATTTGGACTTTCTCTTGAGCTTTTCTGCTAACCTTATTAATCTCTATATGATGGATCGTGATCAGTCAGTTCTTCAAAATTTCTATCACTCCATTATAGGCTTTAGAATTGATGCAAGGCAAACCCTGGAAAATGCTACAATTTTCGAAGATGTGCAACATTGACAAGCTCTTGCATTCCACAATTTTCCCCAGTTTAATCCAATTCATCTACTTCTTTCAAGATGTGAAGCTTGACATATTTTTCTCTTTTCCCAAAAACCTACATGAATCTTTCCAAATAAGCCCTTCTCTTTTCCAACATCAGATATTTACTCTCTCTTTGGGGACAAATACACCTCAGCAGAAAAAGATTTTATAGAAATTGTAAATACTTGGCTGAAAGCCACTATCCAGTCAGCAGTATTATTATAAATCAGGCAAAAGATAAAAATGACAAGCTCTATGTATTTTTAAAATAGACAATTTTAGATCCATAGCAAAATAGAGTGGAAATTACAGAATTCCCATATATTTCTGCCCTCACACATGCATGACTTCCCCATTATCAACATCACCTGGCAGGGTGATACATTGTTATATTTGATGAACCTACACTGACACATCATCATCACCCAAATTTCATAGTTAACATTAAGGTTCACTCCTGGTACTGTATATCCTATGGGTTTTGATAAATGAATAATAATACGTATCTACCATGACAGTGTGATATGAAATAGTTTCACTGACCCAGAATCCTCCTTGCTCTGCCTATTCATCTTCCACCTCCCCAAACCCTGGCAACCATTGATCTTTTTACTGTTTCCATACTTTCGCCTTTTCTAGAATGCCATATATTTGGAATCATACATATGTAGCCTTTCCAGATTGGCTCCTTTCACTTAGTATCATATATTTAAGTTTCCTCTATTTCTTTTCATGGTTTGGTAGATCATATATATTTAGTGCTAAATAATATTCTGCAGTCTAGATATACCACAGTTCTTTATCCAGTCACCTACTTAAGAAGATTTTGGTTACTTTCTGGTTAGGGCAATTATGAATAAAGTCACTATAAATGTCAGTGTGGGGGGGCGCCTGCTTCCCCCTCTGCCTGTGTCTCTGCCTCTCTCTCTCTGTATTTCTATGAATAAATAAATAAATAAAATCTTTAAAAAAATAAACGTCAGTGTGCAGCTTTTTGTGTGGATGTAATTTTTCAGCTCCTTTGGGTGAATATCAAGGAACGTGATTGCTGATTCCTATGGTAGACTATAGATTATTACTATTATTATTATTAAAAGATTTTATTTATTTATTTATGAGAGACACACACAGAGAGAGAGGCAGAGACACAGGCAGAAGAAGAAGGCTCCATGCGGGGAGCCCGATGTGGGACTGGATCCCCGGGTCTCCAGGATCACGCCCTGGGCTGAAGGCAGGCGCTAAACCACTGAACCACCCAGAGATCCCCTATAGATTATGTTTTTATTATTTTTAAATTTTGCGAGTAACTGCTAAACTGTATTCTAAGATGGCTATACTCTTGCATTCCCACCAGCAATACAGGAGATTTCTTGCTTCTGCACATCGTCATCAGTACTTGTCAGTGCTCTGGATTTGAGCCATTCTAATATGTGTGTAATGGTATCTCATTGCTAATTTAATGTGCACTTCCTTGATGACATGTAATATAGAGCATGTTTTCATAGGCTTATCTACCACCTGTATATTTTCTTTGGGGAGGTGTCAAAGTCTTTCACCCATATTTTAATCAGGTTGCTCTCTTTTCTTATTGTTACTATCACATAGGGTGTTGAACATCTTTCATATTCTGTACATTTTTCTAGGGCAAAAAAAGAAACTGAAATTCCCATGCTTTTGTATAAGCCATTGATCTAACACAAGTGCAGGAAATAACTATCAAAAAGATAAAAAAAAGAATAAAGTGGATACATTAGGGAAAAGTGCAATTGGTCTTTGCTGTCAATTGGCATCACCATACTGCTCCCACTACAATCTTCTGGGGGCACTGGTAAATGGGAAGCTCAAATATTGGTTGCGATTAGATGATATAGGGCATGAAGTAGACTGTAAGCAACAGATGACAACTTCTAAAAACTGTGATGGGCTCATAGTCTAGAATTTTGATTTATGGTCATTACCTCTGGATGTGTTGAGGAAGTAAAAGGAACTTTGGGAAAAGCAAAATTACTATTTATAATCTAATTCTATTTCTGAATTGTTCAGTCCATCCATCCATCCATCCATCCATCCATCCATCCATTCATCCATCTAAATATGTATCTCCTAAAATTTAAATTTCTAAGGTAACAAGTTAAAATAGTGAAACCATGTGACACCTTTTGCCTTCCTCAACTGGAAGTATAAAGTATGCATGCTGACAGCACCTAATAAGTGAGTAATTTGTGTCTCATTTCATCCCTGGAGTAGCTAAGAAATATCAAAATGAGTTTGCTCTTTCTCTTTTATTCCATTGAGACATAATTCCCTTAATACTGCAAATTTGATTTCTCTCTCAACTCTTTTTCTCACTCCTCCCTATATACCCATTGTGTTTCCTTTACTAACAGCAACATAAAAATAAACTAAAAAATAGTAGCTTAGAATTTTTTTTCTAGATGTACAGCCTAAAGAGAGTGAAGTAGGTACTCTTTGATCTATTTTCTCTGCTTGAAACATATAGAGGTGAGCTAGCCATGAAGGAAGAGAAATGTAAAGTACTGAGAAAGACTGCATCCTCAGGCTTGGTGGACTGTTAGTCTGGAAGTAGACAGAAGCAACTCGAAGATTTATTCCTATGAATTAAAGGATGAAAATTTGCTCCACAGGAGGTAAAGCATTGGAGCTAATCCCACTGCTACAAATCACATGTTGAGATAGAGCTAAACACTGCCTGGGGACTCAAAATTAATAAAATTGCAGACTTAGGGAGGGAGGTATACATGGAACAGTGAACAGAGAGGAAAGAAATGTTCCTACTGTCTTGGAGTTTGATTTGGCAATTTATACTTGTTGCTTTTGTTTTTGTAGGACCTTGTAAATGCAACAAAAGTCTAGAGTCTAAACTGATATTTGAATAGCTGGCTAAAGAAAACAGCAAAAAGTGTGGTTATGGGTAGAGAATAGATAGGGATATAGAAATGAGAGATGAAAGGAAAGAAAGAGAAGGAATAAATCATAACGAATCTGCAAATCACATTTAAAACAAGTGCTGAATATAAATGCTAACAAGGACTGCCAATAAAATGAAGCATTTTGTGATAGGCTTACTCCAGGTGAAATTAATACAATAAAGCAGTTTCAGAAGAACGAAAAAAATTATTCAGGATGTTCAAAAAATAAAAGGACAATATATGTAGAAAGTGTTGGATTTCTATGAATACAAAATGACCTCAGATGTTTTAAGTACAATAACAATAATAGCAAAGTTCTGAGCTTATCTGTTTCTTTGCTTGTTGTCATCTGGGTATTGCTCTCAGCTTCTAGAGGTCAATTGTAGGTCCTTGCTATAAGGCTCCCTCCATGAGCAAGTGGTTCACAGTATGGTTGTTTGCTTCTTCAAGGCCAACAAGGAACTTTTACTTCAAATCTCTTCCTCCAGGGAACACCTGGACCCGAAGCCCACCCAAAGCAAGCTCTATTTTGATAAATCCAAATCAACTGATCAGGAACCTTAATTACATCTGTAAAATCCCTTTATATTTGCCATATATTGTAACCTAAACACAAGAATGAAATTCCATCATATTCACAACTTCTATCACTGAGAGAAGTTTATACAGGAATGTACCTTGTGGGGGGGGTACAAATATTTTGGGGACCATCCTATAAGCCTATCAGATCATCTATAACTTGTAGTCTAGTGAGTTCTATTTGGCCTAAACCTCTTTTACATCTCTTTCAAATTGATTTCAAATTAGTGCATTTATTTAAAATGATGGTAATTATAAGAAAACTAGACTTTCCATAACCTGAAATCTAACTGAAACTATGAATGCTTATGTAAAACCAGTGACTTGTAGAAGATATAAAATCTACAGTTTAATATTACCTTTAATGTTTTAAGCCATAACAATAATAACAAAGTTATAAGATGAATCCTCAGAAGCTTCAGATAAATCCTTTCTAGGATTATGGCTGAGTTAGTTTCCTAGGGCAGCCATAACAAAGTGCCACAAACTGGGTGGCTCCAAACAACAGAAATTTATTGTCTCACAGTTCTAGAGGCCAGAAGTCCAAAATCAAGCTTTTAGGGCCATGTTACCCTGGAAAACTGTAGGGAAAAGATCCTTCTTTGTCCTTTCCTAGCTTCTGGTGGTTTGTTGATGATTTTTGACATTTCTTGGCTTGTAGATATAGCACTCCAGTAACATGACCATCTTCTCCCTGCTCGTCTTTATATCACCATCCCTGTATATGTCTGGCTTTGTGCCCAGATTCCTCCTTTTATAAGAACACCAGTCATATTTTAGTAGGGCCAACTCCAATGACTTCACTTTAATTTGATTACCCCTGTAAAGACCTATTTCCAAATAAGTATTCTGAAATATTGGCAGTTCAGATCATACCTTTTATGGGTGACAAAATTCAACCCATAATATGGGCATCTTTAATCCTAGCAATTTGGGTACTGCAGACATGTTAGTAAGTTTACATGCTTTGTCTCTTTCTTCTTTTCTAGCACAGTCTTCCAATTCTAGGGTGGGGCATAACTTTGTCCAGTCATATTCTTGCTTTCTCTTCAGCAGCTACTGAGCCTTCTCACAATATGTTGGGTGCACTATCCTGTCTTCTGCATCAAGACCTTTGCACATGTTTCTTTTCCCTCCCAGGAATGCTATTGTCACTTTCTTTTTCTTCCTTAACTTGGTGAACAGATATTAATTCTTCCAATCACATCACTAACTTCGCTTCCTCAGAAAAATTTTCATAACCTCTTATTCTAGGTGAACTTCTTTTGTTGTGCATTCATTGAAATGCATACTTTTTCACAGAAAACTCAGACTTTCTTGCAGTTACACAATTATGCTTTAGTTATTGTGATTATTTAAAAATAGTCTCTGTTTCACTAATCCATATAGTTCATGAGATCAAAGACTGCTTTTCTTTTCTGCATTAGGCACAGTGTTTATCAACCAGTAAGTACAAATACTTCTTCAATGAATGAAAGATTTTGTTTCCCGACACAGAGTATTTGTGGTTGCATCAATTGAGTAGATCAGGTTTAGGCATATAACCATCAGGAACACAGAGCTGATGTGGGAAAATGATTTCCCTCTCAGGCATGTGGCACCTATGGTATACCAGAATACTGGGTGATTGATTAGCACTGAACTAAATTTGTAAAAACATGCTGGTTACATGACTGGATGTCTAAGATCTGTGGCATTCAGATGGAGGAAACTATCTTGCAGAGGAATAAAATAAAGAAAAAGGAAAAAGAAAAATGCAAAGAGGCCTGGCAAGAGAAATGGAAATGCAGATCATGTGGTCCCTGAGGAAGAGAGAAGCTTCAGTTTCTGGTTTTCCCATTCCCGGCTCTAGTCCCCTTAGCTGTGTTTGCAGCATTTATGTTGTGTGAATGCCATAACTTCCAGTTTAGAATAATTCTGTTTGAATAATTAAACATGCCTTGACTCCACTAGCTCATATTCCAGTTTTCGAATATAAAAATGATCATGTAAAAGGGAGCAAAAAGATAAATATAAGCAAATCATCTCTATTAAAATAATATTAAAGACCTTATGCCATAGACCTTGTGAATAAATATGTCTAGGATAATATTTTTCTAATACAAGACAGAACTCATTTGAGAATGATTCACAGAGGAAAAGACATCTTTTTAAACTTTAAGTTAGTAGAAGGAAAATTATGCTCTTCAATAAGTTCATTTCAGCAACTATCCATAAATTTATTTAAAATTCTCTGAGATGCATTGAACATTTCTTTAAAACTCTATATTTTCAGTGAAATATTATTTTGATTTTGGCGCTAATGATATTCAACTGTTTATCTCTCTCCAAATGTACCCAAAGAACCCTTCTATCGTGTCTCCTACTGAGCACAAAATATGCTAACATAGTCATTAGTGTTTCTAATCTAAATCCATTAAGAAGAGAAAGATAATATTGAAGATGTTACCAATTTGCAGAATAACCTAATTTATATGCATTTTCTACTCTATTTCTCAACTATAGCTATGTTGACAGAGCACTAAAATCAATTTAAACTGTTCTCTCAAAATATCCTGAGACCATTTAAAGCAGAAAGACATTTGTGATTCAATGATTCTGTAGAGCTAAAAGAGGAAATATTGGCAGTTTCTCTCAAAATTAATACATAAAAGATGCATATCTATACACATGTATAACTTAATGCTCACCTTCTATGCTCTCTTAAGTTACCATTCAAAGTTATTTGACTCACAAAGCCTTACTTTTTTGCATATTTATTTATGTTCACTCCCATAATTTTGTCATCTATTATACATTTTTTTCTCCACTAAAATATTTTTGAAAATTTCTAAAATTGTTAAAGTATTAATAGGATTTTAAAGATTTTTCAGTTTTCACTCATGTAGATAATGGATGATGAAAACAATACAGAAGAAAACAGATACTATGATCTAGCATTGTGGATTTTTTCAAAGTAAAAATTCCAAAATATGAAGTATTAACTGTGGCAGGTGTTGATTTACCTATGTTATCACCTCTACCAGGGGCTATGGTTCCTGACCCTAAAAGCAATCCATAAGATTTGTAGAGTCAACAGGTTTGAGAATCTTGTTGCAAACTAAGGTTGCATTTCTGATTCTACTGCTAAAAATATTGTGGTGAATTACCTTGGAAGAAATTGCTTATGTTCTCCAGTTTTATTTATTTTCTGGGGAAACAATATTTGTTATTGAGACTGGACTATTTTTTAAAATTGATATATAGATGAATGCACTTGGTATTTCATTTTTGTATGTTATTATACTGTCTCAATTTAAGATATATGTTGAGATCTTTTTGTTTTCCAGATAAAGATGAATTATGATATTTATGTGATGTTTGAGTGAGTCATAGACAACTTTATTTTAGATTTTAGTTTAACATATAAAATATCCCCTGTCTAAAATATACTCAAACCCACATTGGGGACATCAAGCAATTTACTATGATATTAGTAAATCTGCATATTTTTTTGTTCTTGTTTCTGGAATAAAAGTGTCATGCACTTGGAAAATAAAATGTCTTTTATACTAGCTCAATTCTTCTTTAATTCTTATGATATATAATTGACACCTAAATCAATTTTAACAATACTTTAGAAACATCAAAACAGTTTATTTTTAGCAATCAAAATAAATTGACATGTAAAATGCAGAAAAAAATATTTTACAGCATAGGAAGATCGTATTTGTGATATCCCCTCCTTACTTAAGTCACATTATGTAGCATCTTGGGTCAGATTAGAAATGACCACATATACCCCAAAGATACAAATGCAATGAAACGCCGGGACACCTGCACCCCGATGTTTATAGCAGCAATGGCCACAATAGCCAAACTGTGGAAGGAGCCTCGGTGTCCAACGAAAGATGAATGGATAAAGAAGATGTGGTTTATGTATACAATGGAATATTACTCAGCCATTAGAAATGACAAATACCCACCATTTGCTTCAACGTGGATGGAACTGGAGGGTATTATGCTGAGTGAAGTAAGTCAGTCGGAGAAGGACAAACATTATATGTTCTCATTCATTCGGGGAATATAAATAATAGTGAAAGGGAATATAAGGGAAGGGAGAAGAAATGTGTGGGAAATATCAGAAAGGGAGACAGAACATAAAGACTCCTAACTCTGGGAAACGAACTAGGGGTGGTAGAAGGGGAGGAGGGCGGGGGGTGGGAGTGAATGGGTGACGGGCACTGGGGGTTATTCTGTATGTTAGTAAATTGAACACCAATAAAAAATAAGTTAAAAAAAAAAAAAGAAAAGAAATGACCACATAAGAAATTCTGGGGGAAGAGAAGTAGAAACTGTCAGGTAAGCAATAAGAGATGGGGACAGGAAGGGTTGTACATTTCATTCCGTGTGGCCTCACACAAAATACCAAAAACCTAAATGAATCTTTCCAAATATCCAATGTTTGGTGTTATCATCAAAACAATAGCTGACGCTTTTTCGCAACGGGTTTGCCTCCAGAACACAGGTGTGGTGAAAACCACCGCTAAACCTAAACCAAAATGGGAAAGGAAAAGACTCACATCAACATCGTCGTCATTGGACATGTAGATTCGGGCAAGTCCACCACTACTGGCCATCTGATCTACAAATGTGGTGGGATTGACTAAAGAACTATCAAAGAATTTGAGAAAGAGGCTGCTGAGGTGAGAAAAGGCTCCTTCAAGTATGCCTGGGTCTTGGATAAACTGAAAGCTGAACGTGAACGTGGTATCACCATTGATATCTCCCTGTGGAAATTCGAGACCAGCAAGTATTATGTGACCATCATTGATGCCCCAGGACACAGAGACTTTATCAAAAACATGGTTACAGGCACATCGCAGGCTGACTGTGCTGTCCTGATTGTTGCTGCTGGTGTTGGTGAATTTGAAGCAGGTATCTCCAAGAATGGGCAGACTCGTGAACATGCCCTTCTGGCTTACACACTGGGTGTAAAACAACTAATTGTTGGCGTTAACAAAATGGATTCCACTGAATCACCCTACAGCCAGAAGAGATACGAGGAAATCATTAAGGAAGTCAGCACCTATATTAAGAAAATTGGCTACAACCCCAACACAGTAGCATTTGTGCCAATTTCTGGTTGGAATGGTGACAACATGCTGGAGCCAAGTGCTAACATGCCTTGGTTCAAGGGATGGAAAGTCACCTGTAAAGATGGGAATGCCAGCGGAACCACACTGCTTGAAGCCCTGGATTGCATTCTGCCACCAACTTGTCCAACTGATAAGCCCTTGCTTCTGCCTCTCCAAGACGTCTACAAAATTGGTGGTATTGGTACTGTCCCAGTGGGTCGAGTGGAAACAGGTGTTCTTAAGCCTGGCATGGTGGTCACCTTTGCTCCAGTCAATGTTACAACTGAAGTAAAGTCTGTTGAAATGCACCATGAAGCTTTGAGTGAGGCTCTTCCTGGGGACAATGTGGGCTTCAATGTCAAGAACGTATCTGTCAAAGATGTTCGTCGTGGCAACGTGGCTGGTGACAGCAAAAATGACCCACCAATGGAAGCAGCTGGCTTCACGGCTCAGGTGATTATCCTGAACCATCCAGGCCAAATCAGTGCTGGACATGCATCTGTGCTGGATTGTCACACAGCTCACATTGCTTGCAAGTTTGTTGAGCTGAAGGAAAAGATAGATCGTCGTTCTGGAAAGAAGCTGGAAGATGGTCCCAAGTTCTTGAAATCTGGGGATGCTGCCATTGTTGATATGGTTCCTGGCAAACCTATGTGTGTTGAGAGCTTCTCTGACTATTCTCCTCTGGGCCGTTTTGCTGTTCATGACATGAGACAGATGGTTGCTGAGGGTGTCATCAAAGCAGTGGACAAGAAGGCAGCTGGAGCTGGCAAAGTCACCAAGTCTGCCCAGAAAGCTCAGAAGGCTAAATGAATATTATCCCCAATACCTGCCACCCCAGTCTTAAATCAGCGGTGGAAGAACGGGCTCAGAACTGTTTGTGTCAATTGGCCATTTAAGTTTAAATAGTAAAAGACTGGTTAATGATAACAATGCATTGTAAAACCTTCAGAAGGAAAGGAGAATGTTTTGTGAACCATTTTTTTTGTGTGTGTGTGCATATGTGGCAGTTTTAAGTTATTAGTTTTTAAAATCAGCACTTTTTAATGGGAACAACTTGACCAAAAATCTGTCACAGAATTTTGAGACCCATTAAAACAAAAGTTTAATGAGAAAAAAAAAAAAACAATAGCTGACTTTATGTGCCAGCTAATTTTATAAGCGGCTTTCAATTATTTTACTTATTTTTCCTACCTGCCAGAAAAATTAGGTGTTCAATCTACATATGAAAATGTGGAAGCTTTCAGAAGCTATTTAGCCTTGAGTCTCATAATTGGAAAACATTATAGTTGGGGTCCAAATTTAGACTATCCAAAATCTGTATGCTAATCCTCATGTGTAGATGCTCTTTTCTTTGAAGTATTAGACTTCAATTAATTAATTTATACGTTTATTCCCTTTTATTTTTGTGCCATTACCCATCTTTTCATACATATACATTTTACTTTACAAAGCAGAATGCAAATTTCTTAAGTACAAGGATTCAGAGAACCATGCAATAATAATACTAAAAGAACCTGTTGAGTTCTTCTTAAGTAACGATAGTAAAGGTAATCTCAGGATCTGTTGGGAAGCTGAACTTTCTCCAGGACATTTTCACAGTTTACACCAGGGTTTTTCGATCTTAATGCTGCTGACATTTTGGATTGGACAATTCATTGCTGTGGGGTGCTGGCCTTGCATTGTAGAATGAATAGTAGCATTGGGGTGCCTACATGACTGAGTTGGTTAAGTGACTAACTCTTCAGGTCACTATCTTGGGGTTGTGAGACCGAGTTCTGCATCAGGCTCCATTCTGAGCATGGAGTCTGCTTAAGATTCTATCTCTCCTTCCCTTTTCCTCCCTGCTCTTGCTCTCTTTCTGTCTGTAAAATTAAAACAAACAAAAAAAGGAATAATATCATTTAAAGCATTTACACACTAGATGCCAGTGACCCTATCCTCTCCCCAATCCAGCCTTGTGACAGTGTGACTCCAGACATTGCCAAATGTCCCATGGAGCACCAAACCACTCCAGCTAAGAAACACAGCTTTATACAGATTTCTTGCCTATTTTCTTGACAAATTTTTCTTCTTCATAAATGCTGCTTCTGTTTTCTTTGATCAAGTTCACCCTTCTGAAGAAGCATACATCCTATATTCTCATTCATTTTCATGAAAACCAATGAAATCATTCCAAGATAGCTAGTTCTTTTAGTCTTTAGATAGTTCTTTTAGTCTTGCCTCCACTTAGGGACAAACATAACTTCCTTAATTTTTTTTAAGGAAACATATTTCTATGCCTTTCAATATCTTATATCCCCTCCTGTTTAGCTCTTCAGATTATAAAATATGGAACTGGAAACTGAAGTCATTTCTAGATATCTATTTCCTATTCATTGGAATATTTTAATTCTTTATGTGGAACAAAATATTGCACTAAACTTATTTATTGGTTTTATGATTTTTAATCTATCATTTTTTAAAAAATATTTTTAAATATATTATTTAAAATAATATATCCATTATTTGTGAGAGACACAGAGAGAGGCAGAGGCATAGACAGAGGGAGAAGCAGGCTCTTCACAGAGAGCCTGATGCGGAACTTGATCCCAGGACCACAGGATCACACCCTGAGCCAAAGGCAGATGCCTAACAACTGAATCACCCAGACATCCCTATAAAACATATTTTAGATCTTGTTTTATTTTTGAAACTTCACATTACAAATTAACTCTGTAGGATTAACATATCAATGTGAAAATTAGTGGCTTTCCCTACATAAATATTTTAAATTGTTTCTATGAGCAATAATTGTTTACATATTTTAAGTCACTGCACTCTAAGATAAAGTTTTTTTTTTTTTTTGAGTTTTTCTTTATTCCTGTTGAGTTTCATGGTACTTTAAAGTAAAGATTCGAAGTCAGGGCAATGGCTGTCTGCAATTTTGAAATGACTGTGAGTTTAGTAATTTCTACAGAACCCAAAATTTAAAATTAAATAAAGGAAATGATTCTTCATTTAAAAATAAACTCATGTTGTAGATGGATTATTTGGAAAAATCCTTCATGAGTTCAGCATGCTTGAATGTGATGGGTCATATGTGAATTGTGCTATTCAGAACAATTCTGGTGGAAGCCAAAATCCAGAAAATTTGAGAAAGAACTGAGTCATTGAAGAAAATAGTAGTGATGTTCCAGAAATTATCTGTAAATTAATTGGATATGAAATATCATAAAGATAAAAGGATGGGTAAAATGGTAACAAAATATTAACTAGTTTAAGGCAATGCAAATGACATAAAGAAACCTTTTAGAGTGATGGAGATATTCTATATCTTGATTGTGGCAGTGGTTAAATGACCGTATACAGATCTCAAAGTTCACCAAACTCAGAACTTATATGGGTAAATTTTAATATATAAAAATTATACCTAAATAAAAAAGTGGGAGAGAGTGGAGTGTAACAGTCTTAATAACAGTTGTGTTAAGTAGTTGGAGTTGGAAGCACCTGCTCTAGATGCTGTTATCCTATAGGGCAGACCCAACTAGGTCTGTTAGTAGGGTAGTGTTTATTGTTAATTGAACTTTTTAATAGAAAACTCTAACTGAATATTATTAATTTCAGAATTCTTGTACTTAGGAATATATCCTGTAATGAATCTAGTAGAGCAGGGTAAGAGATTGAGACTGACATTTTTAAGTATTTATAAAAATAAATATCTTTAGGTTGTTGGTAAACATCATTATATATATGTGTGTGTGTGTATATATATATATATATACACACACACACATGCATACATATATATAAAGGTATATGAGGTTTTTGGCTTTTGACTTAATATTTCAATATCACACATTTACAAATCATCACATAGTATCAGATTTCTATATTCTTCTTGATACTGTAATTATAGTTTCATTAGCAAATGTAAGAATGAAGCAATAGTGTTAATACACAAAATTAAATTTCAGATTAACTCATTGCCATAGTAACCAAATGAGACTGTAAAATTTAATCACAATTTGTTTTGAAGATAATTGCCTTAGAATTTTTTGTACACCAATAATATTTAGTCAACATCTTTGCTATCAAACATATATGAGGAATTACATAATGCTTACAATTTATGAAAAAGTAATATAATTTTTAAAAATATTTTATTGAATTATTCTTTTAAAAAATATATTTTATTTATTTATCCATGAGAGAAACAGAGAAAGACAGGCAGAGACAGGCAGAGGGAGAAGCAGACTCCCTGTGGGGAGCCCAAGGCGTGACTTGATCCACCTCAGGACCCTAGAATCACACCCTGGACCAAAGGAAGGTGCTCAACCGCTGAGCCACCCAGGCGTTCCAAAGTAATTTTATTTTTAAAGTTGTTTTAATTTTATGTAATTTTAATAAAAATTCAAATTTAAATATGGTTTTTGACATTGAAATAGATTTTTATACGCATGTTCTATGAATTGAATTCTTGAATTACTTTTTTAGTTTTATAAGGTCATGGGTTTATTTCAAATGCCAAGAAGAACAAGAAGAAAAACAAATGCAGCTACATAGAGTGAAGTTGAGGCAAAATTATCAGTAACTACCTTTTTTATGTTGATTGAAGTTAGCAAGATTTTCTATAATTAGCAATCCCACTGCTAGGAATGTATTCATTCAGAAATGAATAAATAGCATTTGACTTTTAGACACTGTAGTTAATAGGAAAAATAAAAAAGCTTCTGCACAGTGAAAGAAATGATCACCAAGACTAAGAAAAGTCAACATACAGAATGGGAGAAATTATTTGCAAATGGCATATCTGATAAGGGTTTATTATCCAAAATATATAAAGAGTTTATACAATTCAACACCCCAAGCACAAATAATCCATTTAAAAAAATAGAAGACATAAACAGACACAGGAAAAAGAAGACATCTAGATGGCCAACAGACACATGAAAAGATGCTCACATCACTCATCATCAGGAAAATGCACATCTATAATAAAGTATATCCTCACAGTTCTCAGAATGGCTAAAATAAAAAAAAAACACAGGAAACAACAAGTGTTGGAAAGGAGAAAAAAGGAATTTTTATGCACTCTTGATTGGAATGAAGACTGGTGCAGCTGTTGTGGAAGAGTTTGAAGCTTCCTCAAAAAGTTAAAAGTAGAATCACCCTATGATCCAGCAATCTTACTATTGGATATTTACCCAAGGATACAAAAATACTAAGTCAAAGGGATACATGCATACATGCACCCCTATGTTTATGGCAGCATTGTTTACAATTCCAAATTATTGAAACAGCTCAAGTGTCCATTGACTGATGAATGGATAAAGAAGATCTATCTATCATCTATCTATCTATCTATCTATCTATCTATCTATCTATCTATCTATCTATCCATCTAATAGATTTATATATATGATACATATATTTATATAAAGAAGATTTATATATAAAGAATACGTATACATATGTGTATATATGCATACTATTATATATAATAGATTTATATATATAACGATTTATATAAAGATTTATATATGTAGAGTATATATACATATGCATACGTATACATACATATAAATGTATATACACACACTATTATATATAATAGATTTATATATATAAAGATTTATATAAAGAAGATTTATATATGTAAAGAATATATATATATAAACATATACGTGTGTGTGTATATATATATACATATATATATTTCACACACACAGGGATCTATAGATCAAGTTAGGAAAAACTGACATCTTGACAATGAGTTTTCTTATCCATAATCGTGAGATATCTTCCTATTGAGTTAATTTTTAAATTTCTTTCATCAGAGTTTTGTAGTTTTCCTCATATGGATTTTGTGCATATTTTGTTAGACTTATAAGTATTTCATCTGGGGCTACTAATGTAAATGCAATTGTGTTTTTAATTTCAAATTCCACTTGTTCATTGTTGACATTTAGAATATCTGTTGATGTTTGTATATTAGCCTTGTTCCCTGCAAGCTTGCTATAATCGCATTTTAGTTCCAGGAGTTTTTGATCAATAATTGGATTTTCTACATAGATAACAAAGTTATCTGAGAGCATACACAGTTTTATTTCCAGTTTTCTACTTTTCTAGTCTTTCTACAGTTTATTTTATTTTCTTGTCTTATAGAATTAGCTAGGACTCCAGTATGATGTTGAAAAGGAGTGGTCAGAGGGTACTTCCTTACCTTTTCCTGATTTTATTGGGAAAATTTCTAGTTTCTCATCATTAAGATGATGCTTCCTGTAGGCTTTTTGTTGATGTCTTTTATCCAGTTTAGGAGTTTCCCCTTTGTTTTTAGGTTGCTGAAGTTTTTTTTATCATATGTAGGTATTTGATTTTGTCATACTTTTTAAACTGCATTTATTGATATAATCATGTGATTTTGCTTTTTTTGCCTGTTGATGTAATGGATTATATTAATTGATTTTTCAATATTGAACAAATCTTACATATCTGGGATATATCTCCTTGGTCATGGTGCATAAATCTTTTTATACACTGTTGAATTTGTTTTGCTAATATTTTGTTGAGGATTATTGCATCTATGTTTATGAGAGATATTGGTTTGTTGTTTTCTTGTAATGTCTTTGTCTGATTTTGGTGCTTAGATAATGCCAGCCTCATAGAATGAGTCTAAAATATTCCCTCTGCCTCTGTTTTCCAGAAGAGATTGTAGAAAGTTGATGTAATTTCATCCTTAAATGTTTGGTATAATTCACCAGTGAATCTAGCTGACCAATTTATTATCAATTTATTATATTCTTATATATTTTGGAAAAGAGCTGTATTAAACCTGTTTGTTCAATCTGTCATATTTATTCAGAATCTGACAATTTCTGAGTTAATTGATATAATGAGAGATTTGTTGTTTTTCAGAAGATATACTTGTTGCCAGTGGGAGAAGCTAGAAGGGCAACATACAGGTAATTTAGAAATGAAATAGGATGCTTGCCAACTGTCCAGATGACAGATCATTAAAAATCTGGGTTAAGGAAATCATGAGGGGAAACTTATGAGAAAATTACTTGCTGATTGTGTTTCCTAAACCAAGGAAGAATAAATATTTAAGAAATATCAGCTGGTCAGATAAATATAATGCTTCAGAGAGATATTTAATTTGAAGACAAGAATAGATCATTAAATTTGGTATTCAAGGGATCACAGATGACCTTAAAAAAAAGTTTCACTAGTGTGGCAGAAAGAACAGCCAGATTCCTGCTAATGAGTTATTTGTGTAAAATTTGTAGTGATTGACTTGCTAATACCCAGTCCTTTGAATTTGATTCCTACAATATGTTAAAGACCCAATATACTATGGCATTCCCAGTTTATTTACAATGTAATAATATTTAAGTTGCACTTCTTTTGACTGGAATTATTTCATATAGATAGAAATAGAAGCCTTATATCATCAAGATATATATTTAAGAAATTTGAATATTGGGTATATTGAAAACTGACATAAAGTGATAAGAAATAACTCAGGTATAGTCTCAGAGGTAGATATTTATTCCCATTTCTTGATTTTCTGTATTTTGTCATTTGGATTCAATTAGACTGGCAGACTTATAAATCATTGAAGCATGTTAGAGAACCCTCCATAAGGAACTTTTATTGAAAAATGTAATGTTGTACATTTAACTTTACAACAAAGAGTCATATAGTTTAGGTCTTAGTCATATAGACTTAGTCATATAGACTAAGGCCTATAGTCATATAGACCTTATTTTTCCTATAAAACTCTAATTGGGTTTTTGACTCTTATATTGAACATATGCCAAAGGTATAATGGTAAGACTATATTGTGTGGTTTTAAGAGCAATTGACATTGACAGAGATTAAGGATCAGAAAAGAGACAGAAAATATGACAGGCATTATAGAAAAACTTTGGTTGACGTTTTGGTTGTTAACTAGATGGGACCTACTGAATGGGAGCTCTCAGAAATGACGGACTGATTTTGAAT
Organism: Canis lupus familiaris; assembly: GCF_011100685.1. Classification (NCBI taxonomy): domain Eukaryota; kingdom Metazoa; phylum Chordata; class Mammalia; order Carnivora; family Canidae; genus Canis; species Canis lupus. The sequence continues at coordinate 33,817,345 of NC_049222.1, read as the reverse complement.
GTGATTTAATGGTATATGAGTATACCATTAAGAATGTTTCCTTTCTTTCTTTCTTTCTTTCTTCTTTCTTTCTCTTTAGGATGGGGGGGAGGAGGGAGGGGGGGAGGGTTTCTCGTTATTCTTTTGGTGGCTTGATTCGGTAGGGGTGAGTAGGGGGACTGTGTTATTGTTCCTTTTTTTCTTTCCTTCCTTCCTTCTTTCCTTCCTTCCTTCCTTCCTTCCCTCCTTCCTTCCTTCCTTCCCTCCTTCCTTCTTTTCCTTCCTTTTTTTCTTTTTGCCAAGTGATGGCCACTACCATTAACTATTTCTACTTAAAAAGCAAAGAGGCTTGGGAAAAACTTAATCATATGTATTTTGTTAGCCTTACTGGATGCATAGTTTCCTCCTCATAATCTGCTTCAAATCACCTTTGAAAATCATCTGGTATGAATATATTATATAACTCTCTATGTATACTAGCAAATTAAATATTAGATATTTAGATATCTAATATTTAGATATTTTCAATCAGAGAAAGCTATAGGCCTTATTTGTTAATGTTGATGATGCAATGATCCTGGAAATAAGTCAGTTTATAAAAATCCTAAATGGGGACTCAAAAACATGATTTTCTAATATTTGGAAACACAGTATTTTATTTTTTAGACTAAATATAGAGTAGATGGGAAGAAAGAGTTCTGGAGAAGAATGCAGATGTATTCAGAAATTTAAGATATTATATGATAAAATGAGTTGACATATATGTTTTAAATTATTTGATTTCAAAGTTAATATAAATCTACTGTAACCAAGGTAATGTGGTATAAAAGGATGTCTGTATTGAAAAATGGAATATGAGAGAGAAACCGGAAATATTAACCAGTGGCATAAGGTCAATTTTGACATATTTATCAGGGAAACTAAATAGAGAAAAAAACACTCTTTTCAACATATGGTATTAAAATAATTGATAAGCACATGCAAGAAAAAAATAACCTTCAAATCATACCTTACACTATACACAAAAATAATTAAACTGGCCTCTCATACATAGCTGGTGGGAATGTGAAAAGGTACATCACATTGCAGAACAGTTTGATAGGTTCTTATAAGTTAAATACACACTTACTATACCACTCAAGAATCCCACTTCTAGGTACTTAACAAGATGAATGAAGACATGTTTATACAAAACCTGTGTGGCTATATTTAGGGTCGCTCTACTAATAATCTCTCAAAATGGAAACAACACAAATATGTATGAACTGGTGAATTGATAACCAAATTGTGGAATATTTATATAAACCATACTACTCATCAATAAAAAGAAATGAACCAGTGATACATACAACAACATGAATGAATCTCAAAATGATGCTGAGTGGAAAAAGGTGGACATCAAAACACTGTATACTGTATTATCACATTTATATGAATTCTGGGAAATTACACAACTGCCTAAAATTCAATCAGTGGTTGCCATAGACTGAGGGGGTGGTAGACAGACAGATTGAATGGTCAGAGAAATTTCAGGTTATGACAGAGATATTTTATATTTAGATTGTGATTATACAATTTTATAAGATTTTCCAAATTCACAGAACTGAATGTACAGCTGGAAAGTTTTAATTTTTATGTGTGTAAATTATACTTCTTTAGGATTGACAATTTATTTTGAAAACAGAATAAAACAATATAGTTTATATAATAATATACAATGATTCCTGGGACTATGATTGTACTTCTCCAGGTTTTTCACATCCTTATAAAAAAGTATAATTTATAATATGGCCAATGTATCTCTCTTTGTATCTTATATATATATTTCCAAACTAATAAGTATGTATCCATTGGTTTACCTGTCTTTTCCAAATCAACAAGTTCTGAGGTCAGTTTTATATTCTATTATTGAATCAATTCATGATCATACAAATCCTATATTATTAGTATATCCTAAAAGCTGTTCCCAATATTTTGACACTTAAAAGTTATAATATCAATTCTGTTTTTCATTAAAATAAGCTTATTATTTTAGAAAAAACAACATTATATGATTTGACATGCAAAAATATCATAGCATAGGGGAAGGGGTCCAGACTGTGATGACCATTTTACCTTAAAATTAATTCTGGGTCTACTGCTTTAAGAGTTGTGTGGCTTTGAGTAAATTACATATTCATTCTGAGTTTGAATTTTCTGTTGTATAAAATGGAGATAATTCATGCTGTTAGGTTAATCTTGATATTCCTTAGAATAGTTCTACTTAATATTATGAAATGGTATTGAATGAAACTCTGATAGACAAATCTTGAAAAGCATATTAAAAATAGTTTTTCTTTTGTTTTATGCTATTAATGATTACAAATTGAGATATGTCTTAAATATGGTGAAATTATACAGTGAAATATGTTTATCTTTTTTTAAAGTTTGATAAACTTTGATAAATGCATACAATTTGGTATTGCACACTACTACCATGATATGGAACATTTCCATCACCATATAAAGTGTCTTTGTACCCCTTCCCAAGCAATCTCCACCACCATTTCCTGAGACAACTATTGTTTGGACTCATCACCATAGTTTAGTTTCACATATTCTAGAACTTCATATAAGTGGAATCATGTTATATACCCCTTTGTCTCTGGTTTCTTTCACTTATAATAATTTAAGATCCATTTACACTATTGCTGAGTTGTATTCCATATAATGTGTACATTAGTTATTTCTTGTTCTTGAGCATTCTGGATTTTGGATGTAATGAATTAAGCTATTATGGCTATACTTGTTTAAATAGTTTTATGGGCAAATGTTTTCATCTATCTTGCATAAATATATGAAAGTGGAATCACTAGATCATAGGGTAGATGAATATCCTCATAAGAAACTCTCAATTTTCTCAGGTTGTTTTACCATTTTACTCTCCCAATAGTAATAGAAAAGTGCCACATGCTCTATATCCATGCCAACCTCTGGTGTTGCTAGCTTTTTTTTTTTTTTTTAAAGATTTTATTTAAGAGATTGAGAGAGAGGAAGAGCAAGGGAGAGGAATAGGTAGACACTGCACTGAGTGCAGAGCCTGATGCATGGCTCCATCCTGCAATCCTGAGATCATGACCTGAGCTGAAATCAAGAGTTGGACACTTAACTGACTGAACACCCAGGTGCCCCTAGTGTTAATAGTTTTTAAAATTTTAGCCATTCCAAAAATATGTAGTGGTAACCTTTTATTATTGTAACTTATATTCCCTGACAACTAGTAACTTTGAGCACATTTTTAATCTGCTTATTAGCTACTTATACTCCTTTGTGAATCATATGTTCGAGAATTTTTCCATTTTTATCAATTTGTTTGTCTTTTCATTATTTGCCTATAGAATTCGTATCTACTCTGGGTAGTGGGTAGAAGTCCTTTATCTGATGTGTGAATTACAAATAGTTTTCCTCAGTTTATGGCCTGCCAAATTATCTTTTTAACTTTGTCTTTTGATTAGCAGAAGTTTAATTTTGCTGAAGTTAATTAATCATTTTTCTTTTTTATTTAATCTTTTTTCTATTAGCTAATATATTTGATATGGAATAAAATACATAAATTATTAAATAAATGGGTATGCTTACAGGCAAAGTACATATTTTGATGAGAATATTTTCATAAGACAAGTAGAAAAGTACAGGTGCTTATTCAAGTATAAAACCACTGAGATAGCAAATTGAATCCATCTACTATAAATAGCATTACAAATGTTGTTATAAGCTATGAAATAAAACTTAGATAACTACGAAAGATAAACTATAAAAGGACAATTGGTACTTAGCAAAAGACAGCAAGGATACATGAGGGATGTTAAGTACTATGCGTGAAAAATGTTCCATTTTATTTACATTTTAAAAAAGGAATGAGAATATTTTGTGAATATTATGTGATTTGTAATCTTAAATGAAAAATAATTTTCTCAGAGCTTCCAATCTTAACATGGTATTTTACTCATTCAGTCATTTCTTTATTCCTGTGTTCTCTAAATGTGATTTATTTATTTATTTAAGAAATACTTATTGTATAACTGCTATGTATTAGACTTGCTTTGATTTGATGTAAGGACAAGGGAATGCTTAAGTAATGCCTCTGAGCTAAGCGAGGAGGGGATATTCATTTTGTTCCTTCCTTTTGTTTTAAACAGTAGAGTTCAAAAGTCAGTATTAAAGGATAGCGAAATGATAAAAAGAGGATGAGAAGGAAGCAGAGTCCTGGCAGAGCTAATTATTTGTGAGTTTACCAGAAAAGAATTCAAGAACTACTGAGAGTTGATAGTTTCCACTCTGTAAACTGAGCAACCTGAACTAAACAGTATATGTTTGTTTGTTTGTTTTTTACCGAATCTACTCTATGGAGGGAATTATTCTTAACTTTGGGATCTCAATAGCCCTGTTTATTCTTCTTATTTTTCTTTATGTAGATCATAGTTTGTATTTAATAAATGTTTGGGGGAGGGCAGGAAATTAAGGGATCATGCAAAATAAATGGCAGTTATTTAAATTAGTGATCCGAAGAAAATGTAATATTATCTACTTCTCATTTTTATAACTACCACTTGGCATCCAGGAATTCCAATAGTTTGTAAGTGTGTATTTCATAGTAGACTGATTAAATTACTTCTGAATTGATATTTTGTCTTTTAAAGAATAAGTAGTTGTATTTAGAAAGTTTTGCATCATTTTGAACTATATTCATTGATCTTAGTCTGTTAATAAGTTTTATTTTATTTTTAATAAGTTTCATTTTAAAGGTAGGTGCTGTGATATTTCATCTTTTTTTTTATGTGGCATATACCTAAAATATTTAGCAGAACCCACTTAGACATCGATCACACATCTTTCTGCTTCTAATTAGTATGTATAAGCTGTGGTAGACCATCATCTGCACTATTTCAACCATGAAAAAGTAGTTATTACAAAAATCATCATTTTAGAAGACATTAGAAAATATTCCTTTCCAGTTAAGTGGAAGCCTCATCTATACCTGTCCTGTTTTTCTCAGAGGGCATTTGCAGATCTGGGCATGAACTATGGATCAGGCTTGTCATAATCAGATGGACTCTGCTGGTGTAAAGATAAGCCAGTAATGCTTTTGATTGCTGCATTGGCTGTTGTGGCCATTTGGAATCTGGAAAGCCTAAATCAGAGCTGCCAATTTTCTCCCACTGGACTTCAGCTGAGTGCTGAGGCAGCCAGAAATACAGAAGGAAACATGGAATGAAATTCCATGCAGTTGAACAGTGCTTAAAAGTCAAAGTTCTGGCAGAGATAGGGATGTTCAATAAACATATGATTGGTCATATCCTTAAGATCTTTGAAACCAGAGTGAAAATGAGACTGATATAAGCTTCAACCCATCCCTGGCCATACTTACTTCTTGACTGGATGAAGGTGGTGAATTTATCACTGTCTACTTGAAAAAGAAAAGAAAAAGAGAGTATGCTATCTCAGAACAAATGCACCTCAAATTTAGCCTCTTTTAGAAATAATATCTGCCATTTATTAAAAATTGGGAGACATACTAATAAGCAATGTAAAAAATGGTCCAAGGAAAAAGAGCAAATAGAACCATTCATTTACATGATTTCTATGTTAAAATTAGCAGAAAAGGTCTTTGTATTACTACTATAAACATGTTAAAGAAAATAGGAAAAAGGTTGCATGTGTCAGATAAAAATTGATAATTTCAACAGATACATTCTATTTATTTAAAAAGAATAAAATATGCAAACTAAAATGGAAAAAGATCAGTACCTGAAATTTAGGATTCATTAGATGTATTCAGCATCAGAGGAATACAGCAGAAGAAAAGATCATTAACTTGCAGAAGAAAGTCAGAAAAAATATTAGAACTTGAGTTCAGAGAAAAATAATGAAAAAAATATATTTAAGAGTTCCAAAAAGAAAGATTACAGTAAGAGATTGTGTTTTTAGAAATAATTGTGAACAATTTTCCAAAACTGATAAAGGATATAAACCATATATTAAAGAATTTTATTAATTTCCAAGAAACATCTTGGAATTAATTTGGGAAGAGGATTATTATAAGCATATTAGAATCAGTTTGCCAAAAATAAAAGAAAGAGAAAATATAAAAACTAGTTGAGGGAGGAAAAGACAAATTAATTTTGAAAGCAACACTAAACCTGATGGCAGAATCATGGAAACCAGGAGACAATAAAATGATATCTTAAATGTCATAAACGAAAAAAAATTGCTCCCTAGAATTCTGTAACCAGCAAAAATATTCTTGAATAATCAAGATGCAATACAGATGTTTTAGAAAACAGAAGTTGAGAGAATTTGTTACCAACAGAGCCACACTACTATAAATAGTCAAGAAGATCTTTGAGTTGATTCTAAATGATCCTAGGTAAAAGCAGAAAATTTACAGAAAGAATAAAGAACACCCAAAATGGAAATTATGTAGATTTAAACAAATAATGTCATGATTATTAAAGGAGCAATAATAGCACTGTCTTTGGCTGTTTTCATTAAAAAAATTGCAGACTTAACACAATTCTATTAATAATTTATAATACACTGCTTTTTGATATGTAGTTCTCTGAGTTTTAAAATATGGATTAATTCATATAAATATGACTACACACAGGATGCATAGTAATTTCCTTTTAAAACTTCCTTATTTTTTAGAATATTTTATATATTCGGGAACTAATCCTTCATCGAATATGTGATTTTAAGATATTTTCTCCCAGTCATGGCTTCTCAAGATAATACACTTAACAAATTATGTACAAGACTTGTTCACTTCATAGTATAAACCAAGTTACAGACATTAAAAAGACCTAAATGGAGAGATTTATCATAATCATTAATCGGATAACTCAGTATTGCTATCAATTATCAAATTGATTTATGGATTCATAAAAATCCCAATAAAATTTCCAGCATCCCTTTTCTTAGAAATTGACATGTTTACTTAATCATATACATTTGGAAATGCAAAGAAAAATGAATAACCAGAGCAATTTTGAAAAAGAGGAACAAAATTTGGGGGATTTTACTATCCTATTTCAAGTTTTACTGCAAACCTATTGTGTTCAAGATGATGTGGTTTTGGCATAAACAAGCACATGTAACTCAGTGAAATTCTCCAGAATGAGGCATTTACAAGTTCACTAATACATATGTGGTCAATTGACTTTCAAAAATGGTATCAAGGTAATTCAATGTAGAAAGGTCAATCTTTTTATGAAATGGTATTGAAACAATTGGATAGCCGTTAAAAAATGAACTTCACCTTTTCCCTCACATCAAATAAAAAAATAAATTTATAATCAATCATATACTTAGTGTAGAAAAAAAAGATAAAAATTTAGAAAAATACATAATTGCTATAAGCAAAGATTTATTAGACAAAATAAATAAAAATATCTGTAGAAGAAAACACATTTAACTTCATCAAAATTAAAACTGCCTTCAAAAAAATAAAATTGTCTTCATGGATATCATTAAAAAAATGAAAAGGCAAGCTACATATATTGAGATAAAATGAAAAGACTACATATATGTGCCAAAGTCTCGTATCAAGAACATATGGGGGTGCCTGGATAGCTCAGTGAGTTAAGCATCCAACTTTTGATCTTGGATCAGGTCAGGATCTCAGGGTAAAAAGATCAAACCCTACATCAGGCTCTGTGCTCAGCAGGGAGTCAACTTGAGATTCTCTATCTCCCTTTGCCCCTCCTCCTTGTTCTTGCTCTTATAATAAATAAATGAGCAAATAAATAAATAAATCTTAAATATATATGACATATATTCCAAATATATATTATATATAAAACTCCTACAACTCATTTTGAAGACTACCGAATGAAGATTACTGAATGAAAATACTCAAGGAGAGTCAAAGTACATAGACGATGAAAAAGGATAGTGAGGGTAGTCAGAAGTCAGAAAAAATGAGGTATTCTGGAAGGTGGGATAGGTATAAAAGGGGCATTTAGTGTATCTTAGGGAAATGTTCTGTCACTTTATCTACTTGGGTGATTATATACGTGCATAAATAAATAAACATTTCTGAGACATATGCTGAGGATTATTGCACTTTATGCAAGTAATTGTGTGAATAATATCCCTAAAAAGAGCACCTTTTGTTATTCTGTACAATTATATAGGGGATTATATAATATAATATTGTTTCATTTCATGGAAAACTCCAATGGTCATAAACAATTACTTTTCTTTACCTTATATATTTTTTTAAGATTTTATTTATTTATCTCACACACACACACACACACACACACACACACAGAGGCAGAGATACAGGCAGAGGGAGAAGCAGGCTCCATGCTGGAAGCCTGAGGCAGGACTCGATCTGAGGTCTCCAGGATCACACCCAGGGCTGACAGCGGCGCTAAACCGCTGCGCCACCGGGGCTGCCCTCTTTACCTAATTGTTATCTGTTATGTACTTGTCAGTAAGTTTTTACTGCCTATAGTACAATTTCTTACCCTTTCCTTATCATGATCTTGATGAGAGTGCGGCTGAGAAAAAGGTTACTGAGCAAACTCTGAATAGTTTCAGGTTTGAAGAATATCATTTGTTCTGGGTAATACTTTTACTATGACTCTATTTGTAACCTTTCCAAAAGAGAAAAAAATATGATATTGGAGTAATGTGTAATAAACTATGCATAGAATATTATAAATGAAAATTATTCTATGGAGCACAACTGGACGAAAAGACAGAAATATGAGTCTGCAGTAATACATTAAAAATATATATGGTAATCAGTGATGGGTGGAATTTTTCAGAAGTAATTCAAATGCTAATGAGTCTGGTCAAATCTTTCAGCTGGGAAATGAGTGGACCTGTTTTTGTTGTTTGCTCTGCCAGCTTCCAATTTCTCTCGGCTGAGAAAATCCTTTTATGAATTAATAAAAGCTTTCCAGACTGAAAATAGGGGGATATACAGCTTAATGGCTAGAATGTGTTGCCAGGATTTTGTAATTTAGACAGTTTGTTATGACTAGAACAATGCTCCAATGCATTGAACTTTAATGTTGAAATGTCAGCTTCCTACTGAGGAGTTCTGGAGCTAGGCCCACACCTGCTTGCTTTTAGAAGACTTGTCATGCATCCACCTCCAGCAAGTAGTATTTTGAAGGCAAAATCATGATAATATTAGGCATTTTTAATCTTCCAAGCTTGGTAAAACATTTACTAATAAAACCTGTGTATAAACCAAATACCCTCCTTTTCAATATTGGAATTAAAAAAAGGAACAGGAATACCAAAAAATCTGTAAGGAAAAGGCCAATAAACCATTGCATTTTATCTTGAATTCAAGCCTTTTCAAAACAGTAAGTGTTTACTTCTCTTGGAAAAATATTATAATTTCTTAAATCATGACTTTTCATGTTAACTCAAGAGTCATAATAGATGCATTTCAATTTACAGTGACTAAGGGTGACTGAATGATTTGATATTAAAGTCAAACAACAAAGAATAGAATGCCTCCCATGGTACCATCTAGGAAATAACCTCTTTAAAGTTCTCAGTTTAATCCATGAGGCACTAAAAGAATTAATTTGATTAATTAGTGAATTATTATATTCAAGGGATTTTTAGTGAGTAATTCAAAATAGGATTATGTCTATTAATATTAACTACATAGCTTTTATCCAGTTAATTATCACCTCCTGCCCTATCATTTTTATTAACTTATTCTTAGAAATTGTCTAACTCTGTAGGAAAACAAAACAAAACAGGAAATATGTCTTTAGAGGGAAGGGGACATATCAGAGACTAGTCATTGTGTCCTACATTGCAAAGCCACAGTGACTGAACTTTCGATTCAGATCCAGATGGTATCCTGAGGCATATCCATGTGCATTCTTTGACCATTATATAAAGCGAAGCCTGTTTTTAACATGAGTTTATTTGGATTTCCTGGACAGTTCTTCAATATCCATATCTATAGGGCAGCCCAGGTGGCTCAGCAGTTTAGCACTGCCTTTAGCCCTGGGTATGATCCTGGAGACCCGGGATTGAGTCCTGCCTCAGGCTCCCTGCATGGAGCCTGCTTCTCCCTCTGCCTGTGTCTGTTCCTCTCTCTCTCTCTCTCTCTGTCTGTCTCTCATGAATAATAAATAAAATCTTTTTAAAAATCCATATCCATAATATCTTTTTGCTATTTTTTCAAAATTTTTATCCAGTTAGTCAACATTCAGTGTAATAATAGTTTCAGGTATAGAATTTAGTGATTCATCACTTACAACAACAGCCAGTGCACATCACAGCAAATGCCCTGCTTGATACCATTACCTTTTTAACCCAAGCCCTTGCCCGTCTCCCCTCCAGCAACCCTCAGTCTGTTCTCTATAGTTAAGAGTGGCTTTCTTGGTTTGCCTCTCTTTCCCCTCCATGTTCATTTGTTTTGTTTCTTAAATTCCACACATGAGTGAAGTCATATGGCATTTGTCTTTTGCTGACTTATTTCACCTGGCATAATACTTACTCTCTAGTTCCATCCATGTCATTATAAATGGCAAGATTTCGTTCTTTTATATGGCTGGAAAAAAATATATATATACCACTTCTGTATCCATTCACAAGTTGATGGACATTGGGCTCTTTCCATAGTTTGGCCATTGTTGGCAATATTGCTATAAACATCAGGGTGCATGTATCCCTTCAAATTAGTGGTTTTTTTTTTTTTTATCCTTTGGGTAAATACCAGGTAGTGCAATTGTTAGATTGCTAGATAGTTCTATTTTTAATTTTTTGAAGAACCGCCATACAGTTTGCATTCCCACCAACAGTGTAAGAGGGTTACCCTATCTCTATATCTTTGCCAACAACTGTTGTTTCCTATGGAATGGAGTAGATATTTGCAAATGGCATATCTGATAAAGAATTAGTATCCAAAATATGTAAAGAACTTCTAAAACTCAACACCTAAAAAACTGATAATACAGTTAAAACATGGACAGAAGAAATGAATAGACATTTTTTCAAAAGAAGACATACAGATGGCTAACAGACACATGAGAAGCTCAACATCACTTATCAGCAGGGCAATACAAATCAAAACTACACACTAGTCAGAATGGCATACCAATAATATTCTGTATGTTATTTCCACCATTATTTTTATTTAGAATGAAGAACTTAAAGGGAATCAGAAATAATTGCTTATAGACTTGTTCTCTAATTTTAAAAACCACACCCGTGTTTTTACATTCATTCCTAAGTTGAATGTATTTTTAACTATTTTCTAATGGTGATAGGATAGGGCATTATCAAATCTAAAACATTCAATTTAGTTTCTTCCCAGATAACTATCCTTTTCCTATTTATATTTAATCAACTGACATCATATTTGATGAAATCATGTAGTCACAATAACAACTTGACATAAAGAGATGGAACTAGTTGAAGCAGACCAGGGATTTGTGAAAATGTAGAAAACAAGCTACCAGATTTCAGTGTCTCATGTATTACCTAGTGGTGTTCAATGGGGAATGCATAGGGTGAGATTTTTCTGCAAAACTATTCAATGACCACCACTTAAGACCTTACCTACTGTATACATTAAGAATAAAATAAGCCATATCCTTTTATTATACCTACTGATTGGATATGAAATCTTGACCAAGAATTTGAGTGAAGTTCTAAAATGGAGTTGGTTATTATCCAATTTATTTTTTTATTTTTTTAAAATATTTTATTCTTTATTTATTCATGACAGAGAGAGAGAGACAGGCAGAGAGAGAAACAGGCTCCGTGCAGGGAGCCTGACGCAGGACTCGATCCCGGGTGTCCAGGATCACACCCGGGGCTGAAGGCGGCGCTAAATCGCTGGGCCACTGGGGCTGTCCTATTATCCAGTTTAACGACAATTATTACTTTAGATTTGAAATATGAGGGAATATGGCAGACATGTTCAAAGTGTATTTAAGAAAGATAGATGAAGAAGCAAACAAAACATGTCTGATATCTTCATATCGCTAAAAAATCGAGGTTAATTGGTACTCATTTTTGCTTCCATGTTTGTATTTTTTCCCTATAATTATGTCTGGTGGAATATGCCTGAATATTTTCCTATGTAATGCACAAGAAAAAAAAGAGCGTAAAATTTTCATTTATTTTCTATTTTATATGGTTTTCTCTCTACTGTCTCTTCATCTCAACATAAGAAATGTATCCAATACACAACAATTTTATATTCTACTGGTTTACTATTTTAATAACCTTAACTAAAAAGACCACCAAAGTGGCTAATATTTTATATTCATTTTAGTATTAATTTATTAGTTGCTTATAATCACTTCTCTGTCCATAATACGATACACACAAGAATGAAGGTAGTAAGCATTTTAGTGTTTTTACATGACAAACATATTGTAGGTCAAGATTTTGAAAATCTATGCTCTTGTACTGGAAAGTGAAAGGAAGATAAAACGTGGTAAGACAGAGTATTGGGAAAGACATGTTCTAATTTTATAAGTATCAAAATGTAACACAAGAGTAGTAGAATATTTCAATAGATGTTCTAAATACCAGATATACAATCCAAGATTAAATGGCATTCCAGCAGAAGATTATAGAAAAGCCTTATAGTAAGTATCAGAGTTACAGAGCATGAGAAAAATAATGGCAAAAGAAATATATGCCCAAAGCATATATGTACCATTCATTATGTATATTTCTTGTTTCTAATTCAGTAGGTCCATGGTGGTATTTGGAGGTTTGCACTTTTAACACTAGAATGTCAGATTCATAAAGTGAATCTTTAGGAAACAGCACAAAAAAATAATAGGATGCAATAAATTGTAATCTCAACAAAAAGATTAATAACATTTTTTTTCACTGACAGATCCTCAAAACCTAGAACAGTTCCTAGAATATAGCATCTTTTTAGCTGGTATTGAATAAAAAAATAAACAACCAAGATCATATTAGTATAGATTGACAACTAAACAAATTTTGAAAATACTCTTATCTTAGGTTGATAATTAGAATATCAACTTTGGGTGTGAGGACTAGACAGTAATTCAGTTAACAAATGCACAAGATCTGAGATTTTGTCTGACTAGTCCCCTTTCCCTAGACAGACAATATGTCTCTTTTTCTACAGTGATTTTGCTTGGTGTGCTTTTGGAATGTGTAACACTTCTTCATTTTCTCCCACACTTTGCAAGGAATAGGCATTCAAGGATACCAGAATACTATTTTTTCACTGGATTGGTTTAGTGTAGGCACATGATACAAACAACATTGTGCACGGCTGAGGTTTTCAGTGTTTTTCTTGTTCCCAAATGGAGACAGCCTATTTGGGAATTAAGCCAAGACCAGAAAGTGGGACCTAGAGATACAAAGAGAGATAGAGCCCTGGTGGATGATTTTTGGAATCCTTTAATGTATCTCTGAAATTACATCCACCTAATTAGATACGAAATAATGCATTTAAATTTTTATGTAAGCTACTTTGAGTTGGGTCTCTGTCATCAAAATTCAAGAGCACTGATTAATACAATTGAAATGGACACAAGTTAAAAGTTGTCTTTGAGACTATGTCTTGACTGTAGGATTAAAATCCAGTAAATTTTCTGTGTGTGTGTGTGTGTGTGTGTGTGTGTGCATATGTGTGCTGAATCTGCACATGAGCTATCATGTAGCTTCAGTTATAGGGCATGAGGACTGCATTAAACCAAGATGAGGATTTGATTTTGTTGAAATATTCCCATTAACTCCAGATTATTTTTCATTCTGAATATCTTAAGTTTCAATCACTTCCTGACAAGAATATTTTTAAAACCACCACTCAATGTTCTGGGACGGTAAAAAGCCTCTTAGACTATGAAGTAAGTCCTTGAATGGTGTCTCTGAGAGTCTTTATAGTAGCAGAGCTTTAAATGATATTTAATTAGAAAATAAATATAATTTCTTTAGTAAATTTATTTATAAAGGAAATATAATTCAGAAATCTAATGATAGCACTATGTCCCAGCTCAGGATTTAGGTGTTACTTTTGTAATTTATATCTCATTAATACCTTATGCAAATTGGCAGCTATAACCTGATGATATTATCTAAGAAATGAGCATTGTACGACTGTTAATTTTTAGTTTATACCAATTTTCAGAACAATTTCTAAGTAATCTTTATCAAAGAATAAGGTATTAAATATGATTTAAATAGGAATTTAATTTCTACTGATCATTACATTTTATTACATCCAATTAATATTTTTTTAGTGCCACTTTCTAAAGAGTTATAGATTTACCCATAGACATAGACAAAGATAGAAATGGAGCTTGAGACATTACAAGATAATCAACATAGATGGATATAGCAGTTATCTACTGCTGTGTAACAAATGACCCCCAAACCTAGTAGCTTAAAACAAGCATTATCTCATGCAGTTTCTATGGGTCAGGAAATCTGAAGTGGCTTGGCTGGTGGTTCTGCCTCAGCATCTTTCATGAAGTTGTATTCAAGGATTGCAGTCATCTGAAGGCTTTGGCTGGACAGAATCTTCACATCTAAGGTAGATCTCTTATGATTGGACAAGTTTATCCTGGCTGTTGATAAGAGGCCTAATTTCCTCACCACCTGGAACTCTCAGCCTGGCTGTTTGAATGTCTTTACTAGTTGGCAGCTGGCTTCTCCTAAAATAAGTGATTCATCCTCTATTTCATTCCTAAGTTCATTTACAAAATAAAACAAACAAACAAATTCCTATTAAATACTGCTTGGGATTTATGTCAACCAATAGGCCCGGTGAGGTGAAAATAAATAGGCATAGCTTTATCACCAGGGCTGAGTGAGCCAAATTGCCTGCCAACTCTCTAACTGAAACTGCTGTCCACTGGTGTAACAACAGGGCCCTTCCTCCAAAGCAATAATGCAAGATCTGGTTTTGAGTGGGGCAATGGGAGCATGAGGGATGGACTGTCACCTGGAGATAACCAAAAATATAATATAAAGTAAACATAGATAGGAAAGCAAAGATCAAACTCAGTAAGTACAAGAAATTAGAGCATTAGAAGGAGAGAGAAAAAATACAAAACAAAACAGAAGAAAACAACGCAAAGCCTCCTAACAATTATTCCTTTCTTTTTTATTTTTTTAAAAGATTTTATTTATTATTCATGAGACACACACAGAGAGAGGCAGAGACATAGGCAGAGGGAAAAGCAGGCTACCCCAAGGAGCCTGATGCAGGACCAATCCTAGACCCTGGGATCACACCCTGACCTGAAGGCAGATACTCAACCACTGAGCCACCCAGGCATCCCAACAATGAGTTTT
Source organism: Canis lupus familiaris (assembly GCF_011100685.1). Taxonomy (NCBI): domain Eukaryota; kingdom Metazoa; phylum Chordata; class Mammalia; order Carnivora; family Canidae; genus Canis; species Canis lupus. The sequence continues at coordinate 33,802,045 of NC_049222.1, read as the reverse complement.
CTAATGAAATTCCAAAACATAAATAGTCATTTGAAGATCCAAAGCTAAGAAAGCCAAGAATATCAACAGCTAGAAGATGAATATTGCCCAAATAAAATAATTTTTTATGGTGATCTGATAAAGATTAATATTTAGTTTGTTTCTTACAGAGAACTGAAAACTCACATGTATTTGTTTCATCGAAATCCCCAGCGGAAGCTACAAGTAATATTTTAAAGCATAAAGTCACATTGATGGTTAAAACAGGAATTCATATTTTAGAACATTAATTTAAATCACCTTTTTCTATTCCAGATATGATGAAAAAATAGTTGAAGAAATAATTTTCAAGTTCTAAGCAACTAGTAACAGTGAGGAAAATGTACTGGGTAGTACATCTGTGAAATACATGAGCTGATTCTCTGACCTCTGTTCAGTTAAACAGAACAGAACAAGGCTTTCTCCAGTAAATGTGGCGTAAAGAAGAGTCTCTGTAAGAAAAACATAGTTTAGATATCTCTCACTGGAATAAATCTTGCTTAAAATTAAGCCTACAATCAACATCTTTTAATTCTTATATCAGTTTGTAATATCTCAAGGTTATTGAAAATTGGAATACCGTAAAGTAAATCAGAATTATGATGGTATTTATGTGTTTTCTATAATTTGCCCACGTAATTGTGTTTCATAGTAAAATGGCCAGTGACACATTTTCCACATATTTTCTTCTTTATATTTTATTTTTTAAAATATTTTTTATTTTATTTATTCATGAGAGACAGAGAGAGAGAGAGATTGAGAGGCACAGACATAGGTAGAGGAGCCCAATGTGGGATTCGATCCCGGGATTCCGGGATAATGCCCTGGGCCAAAGGCAGGAGCTTAACCACTGAGCCACCCAGGTGTCCCAACATTTTCTTCTTTAGACTACAATAGAACATTATTACTTCTGTGAGAAAAATGGCTCACATATACAATTACTTATTTCTTTTCTATGGGAAATGATGATGTCTTCATCTTTGGTTATTCTTTCAGAATTGTTCTGACAGAGGTGTCACCTTCCGGATCATTTAGCTTCAGAGTTATTTAAAAATCGGAATCACATTTTTCCAGAAGTTACAAAGATTTCATAGCATATTTTCTATTTTTGAAACAGAGCAGCTGGCTCAGTGTATACGTATTTTGTGACTGGCAAACAGTCTTCCTTTTTCCAAAATTAGAAATAGATGTTAAGAGTGTTCTTTTAAATAAAGTATGTTTTTAAAAATAAGTCCCTGCTCACACAAATACATCAGAGATACTTCCATTGAAAGCCAACCCAGAAAGGACAGAGAGAACAAAGGGTATCAAAGGATCAGACAGACAGACATTAACTGATTCCCTAACATTAGTATTTTGGATTTTTAAAGTCTCCATTATCCATATCCTAAGGTACATTTTGGACTTGTCACTGGAGATCGTGATTAGTATTTTAATATGAGATATTGAATAGAAGACTGTCATGAAGCTCTTAAGGGTAAATATATACACCAAAGCTATATTAAAATTTATGCCAGGGACACCTGGGTGGCTCAGTGGTTAAGCATCTGCCTTCGGCTCAGGGCGTGATCCCAGGGTCTAGGATCGGTCCTGCATTGGGCTCCTTGGGGGGAGCCTGCTTTTCCCTCTGCCTGTGTCTCTGACTCTCTCTCTCTCTCTCTCTCTCTCTCTCTGTGTGTCCCTCATGATAAGTAAAAAAAATCTTTTAAAAGAATTATGCTGTAAATTTGATCTGAATCAGTGCATGGAATATGCCTTGTACATTAGAAGAGAAAAAGTGGTATGTACTTTCTGCTCTGTGGATGTCTAGACCTTTCCTTATAAAAGGTCCAAGTTAAACTAAAGGGGGGTAAAATAATGACATTAGATTTCCAATATCTAATGTCTTTTGCTAGGTTTTCAATCCATCAAAAATTTTAGAATTATTCAGATTAGAGACTCTAAAGACAAGTGTTTAATATTTAAATAATTAGTGGGGGAACTCTCACCCACAAAAGGTCTGAGGTAAGTGGAATAAAAATCCCAAACTCTAGAACACTGCTTATAAATGCATAGAGGTCCACAAACAAATTTTGTTGTGGTCAAACTCAGATTCAGGACAATAGTAACAAGAAAACAATATTTAAAGAAGAAGAGTTATCTTTAAATTTAATGTCATTGATGTATTTACTAATGTGAAAAACATTTGTACACTAATATCAAAATTTTAAAATAACTTTTGACTTTAGAAAGTAGTTTACATAGAACAAATGTGCATTTTTTTAATGTCCATCTCTTTAACCAGATTGAGTCAACTTTTCAGACCCTTTTCCCCTAATGTTCAAATATACAATTAATCACTTCCTTTTTGGCATCAACATTATGTACTGTTCATATTTTAGTTTAACTCCTATACATTCCGATTTGATGTTTTCCACATTTTCCTCCCTTAATATGCTGTGAACTGTGAGTCTGTTTTAATCATCTTTGTATCCTAAGTACATAGTACATTGGAGAGTCAAAATATTTTTAAATTAAATGAACAAAATCATGTCTCAAAGAACAATGATATTCATATTCCCAACTTTATTTTCTGTAGCCGGTGCGTTGGTAAAAGAATTCCCATATCTGGCCCTCAGCTCTTTCAAGATTATCTGGATTAAAAACTACACACATTATACTTATCAATTTAAAATTAGATATCTAAAATATAATGATTTCCTCTAAATCAGTGCAGTTAACAGATTTGAAATTTCTTCCAGTTAAGATTAGAATAAAAAATCATCAACTTGAATCTAAAAGCTCCTTTTAGCATAAACATATATAAGTAAGTTTTCCCTAACTCTCTCTTTCATAACGATGTTTTTAAAAATCTATTGGACTAGTTGTGTATAAAGATTGTTATTATAGTTTAATTACCATCTGTATCCCTGTTTCTTAAGACAGAATAAATCAAATATGTAGGTTAAGAAAAAGGCAATGTGATACAGTAGATGAATTGCTGTGTTTAAGAACATATGATCAGAGACTACTATATGAGGTAAATTGCTTAACTTTGATTACATTTCACGTCTTCATTCTAAAAAGTAGATTCAACATTAAGTAGGATATTACAAGTCTTGAACAGAAATATATGAAAGTTGTTTGGTACATGGTAGGACTCTGAAATTTTTTATTTTTTGCTAATTAATATTGAGATTTAGCTTGAGATTGTACCAAAAGAATTAAACCTATGTGTTTCTTTGTAATCATATATAAATATTTATCTATGAATTGGCGTGGCATTTTTATCTGGAAACTTCTTAAATGTTCATCGTTAAATTGGATATGGATCAAAGTCAGTTGATGCAGCACATACAAAATGGAAATCTAAGAGAGGCACTATTATCATACTTTTGTCCATTTCTTCTGATAAAGGACTGTTAAAAGTACTAAAATACTTCTGTATATCGTATATTAACCTTTCTTCCTTGGGGCAAAACACTCTATCACTGTGATTACTGGAAATATTTCCAATAAATTTCATACCCCTTCACTGCTTTTTTAGTAAATCAAATTCAATGAGGAAAAAGTATGTATACACACAAACCATTTTTAAGTTTACAGTTCTATTTTCTACTTCATTTACTTATGTTACATCTTTTTTCCTTTCTCTATCTACGTTAGGTTTTAGTTGCTCTTTATTTGTAATTTCTTCAAACACGAACTTAGCTCATTAATTTTAGATATTTCTTATTTTCTGATATATATTTAATACCATATATTTTCTCATACACTCTTCTTGAGCTGCATTTCTACGAATTTTAATTTTATTTAATTAACAGATGTTATAATGTCTCCTATAGTTTTCTTTTTGATTGAAAAGTAATTTAGAAGTTTATAACACTTGTTTTCTAAATATTTGGAGATTTCCCTGATACCTTTTACTTACTGTTTCATTTAATTGCTGTGAAATTAAACATATTCCGTATGATAAAACTTGTTTCATTGCCCTGCATGGAGTCTTTCTTGGCAAACATCCTTGTGTACTTGGAAAAAAAATGTAGACTTTTAAGCTGTTGGCTGGAATGTTCTATAAATATCAATTAGGTCAAGTTAATTCATAATATTGTTCAATTCTATATCCTTATTGATTTTTTGTCTACTTATTTATACACTTCCATTATTCTTTCAGAAAGTAGTGTTGACATGATTGTGAATTTGTCTTTTTCTCCTTATTTCTTCTTATTATTCTCCCAAGATTTGCTTCAAGCGAGTTGAAGCTTTGTTATTAAGACTACAGACACTTGGATTTTTGTCTTCTTGGTGAATTGTTCCTGTTATCATTGTTACATATATCTTGTTTTCCTTAGAAGAATTTTTCATTTTGAAGTCTACCTTGTTGTTAGTATAGCTGCTCAGCTATAGCGACCCTGGTTGTCACTGCTAACAGATTGCAATTGTCAAATAAAATATCTGACTTAAATACATAACTAAAGAATTTATATCTAATTGGCCTGGCACTGGAGAATTACCAGTAATTTAATGATGTTCTGAGCATTTTTTTTACTTAAAATATGCATCAAGGTAACACAGAAGGAGAACAATAATAAATTAAATATTTATCTTTGCCTCGAGGGTGAAAACACAATTTGTGGAGTGTGACAGATGGGATAATATTACATGCTCCACACTTGCCTTGAAAAATATATCTAACCTCTCTAGGGATTAGGGGTTTTAAGTATTTTCTTTTATTATGGAACAGCCATATTATAAATGATTAACCGTAATTTACATGTGTGGTCTAAAAGTTATAAAGTAAGCATATACGTTTTAAATTCTAGCTTAAGAAGTGGAAGATGTTCTCTTTTGTTCTCTTTCCTGATGGCAGTTTGCAGGCCATAATTTTGTGTGTATCCTTTCTTTGTAGTTTTACAACTTATGTATGTAGGATGTAAGATAATAAAATATTGGTCTAATTATAATTTTCTTTTGTATTTTCCCATTTGCTTATTAATTTTCTTCTTTTTTTTTTTAAACTTAGGAGTCTTTGTTTTTTTCTTTTAAGATTTTATTTATTTATGACACACACATGCAGAGGGAGAAGCAGGCTCCATGCAGGGAGCCTGACGTGGCACTCGATCCCGGGTCTCTAGGATCACACCCTGGGTTGAAGGCAGTGCTAAACCGCTGAGCCACCGGGGCTGCCCTCTTTGGAGTCTTTTATGCATTTGAAATAATAATGCTTAATCTCAGATATGTTGCAAATATTATCTCCACCTAGTTTTTGGTTTGTTCAATTTCTTTATGGTACATGTAACAAATTTAATTATCTTTAACTTATCAATATTTTTCTTTGTTATATGCTTTTGTTTCAAGAGTCTTTTTTTTTTTTGTATCATTATTTAAGAGTGATCTTATATATTTACATGTTTTCTTTAGAAATTGTGATTCCGGGATCCCTGGGTGGCGCAGCGGTTTAGCGCCTGCCTTTGGCCCAGGGCGCGATCCTGGAGACCCGGGATCGAATCCCACGTCTGGCTCCCGGTGCATGGAGCCTGCTTCTCCCTCTGCCTGTGTCTCTGCCTCTCTCTCTCTCTCTCTCTCTCTCTGTGTGACTATCATAAATAAATAAAAATTAAAAAAAAATTAAAAATTGTGATTCTTGGGCAGCCTGGGTGGCTCAGCGGTTTAGCGCTGCCTTCAGCCCAGGGCATGATCCCGGAGACCCGGGATTGAGTCCCATGTCTCGTTCCCTGCATGGGGCCTGCTTCTCCCTCTGCCTGTGTCTCTGCCTCTCTCTCTCTTTCTGTCTCTCGTGAATAAATAAATATAATATTAAAAAAATTGTGATTCCTCTTTATGTGCATAACCCAGTGGTTCTCAAATGGGGGTCATTTTGTCCTCCAGGAAATATTTGCAAATGTGTAGAAACAGTTTTGATTATAATAATGGGGTGGGGAATCCTCCTAGCATCTATTGAACAGAGGCCAGGGATATTGCTAACCAGTCTAAAATGCACAAGACAGCCCCCACAACAAAGAGTAATTCAACCCAAAATGTCAATAGTGCTGCTATTAAGAAACCCTGCCTTCATCTATCAGGAAATTATTTTTTAATAGTCTATTGTAGAAACTTTTGACTTTGAGACTATCTGTAGAAACGACGTAGTGTTTCATTTATTTTCGTTCCTTTAAATGTTTTTCAGTAAAATTTCTCATCTCCACATGAACAAAGTCTTACTACATAATATATAGTAGTTAGAGAGTTAAATAAAGTCTTAACTATATATATTTTAGCATTTATTCCTGAGCACTTGATAGTTTGTGGTTCTGTGTTGACTGGTCTCTTTCTAAAATTATAACTAACTGTTGATATATAGAAATGCATTTGATCTTAAATTTAGCAACTATGTAGCAAATTGATCTTATATCTAGCAACATTTCTAAGTTCTTGTTTTTAATAATCATTCTTTAGATAATTTACAGCTTTTTATGTGGTCAATCATATCTACAAAAACTGAGAGATTTATTTCTTCTATTTGAAATTTTGTTTTATTTATTTACAATTTCTAAATATGCTTACTTATTGTGCTGACCAGAGAATTTTGCAAAAGTTGAATAAGATTAGTGGAAGCAGAGTCCTTTTCCAATTCTTAATTTTAAAGAGATGTGTTTTTATGTTTCATTATTAAGATTTTAGTTATAGATTTTATCTTATAGATTTTATCTGTTTCAAAATGTTATTTTCTGTTGTTAGTTTGGTGTTTTTATCTTTGATGGATGTTTGATTCTATTAAATAACTTTATTTCACCTGTAGAATGGAATAGAAAAGTGGCACAGATATACAAAGTTATTTTAATGATTAAATAAAGTGATAAATGTTAAGTAATTAGGATAAAGCCAGTAATTAATATTAGTTACATTAAACACAGTAATTGCAGTGACGGTGAATAATTGCTCTTGAGTTCACCATTAATTTGATTTTGTTTTACATTTAGCCTTTGATCATTTGTACAAAATGTTTTCACGGATGATTATCTGAACCTGAGAAAACAGCATACCCTTGTCAATTATAAATATCTTTTTTTATTTTGAAAGAAAAAGACTATTAACCATATTGCTATTAGAGGTTGCATTTATTATTTCATTGCAAATAATAAAGGATTGCTTGTCATGCTTTCCCTCAGCCATTTGTGTTCCATACCCACTCCCTTAGCTGGCAAATGTACTTATGCTTCACAAACTATCCTAGTAGTCATATCCTCTGTGAACTTATTTGGAACTCTGCTTCAGGCAGAATTAATGCTCTCTTCTTTGTGCTCCCAAGACTACTTGATTAAATTAGACCACAGAAATCATAGATCTTGCCTATAACAAAATTGCTAATGGTTCAAAGGACACAGGCAAATTTTAGCCATAATGAAACAGTCCTTCCCATGAGGAGTGTAAAATATGCATACACAGCCCTCTAGAAATACCCTCTCTGTTCTGCATTAGGTATATTTTGGTTTTTGAATAATGGACAAGTGAGAATTTGTGTAATGCATATGGAAATATTCCTCAGCTGTTCCAATGGTTTACTAATTACTACAGAGAAGATTGGTTACATGACCAATTAACCATTTTTATTATTGGCTAATAACCTCTTTTTTCAGGCTATTAGCTCCATATATTCATATTCTAGACTAATTTACAATAAGTAATCTGGGAAAACTTGATATGTCCTGCTCAAACCCTTTTACATATAGAAACTCTCTGTTTCCTATGGCATTAGCATGTTTACAAGGCAATTTTTAGGGGATGGAGGTGAGTTCAAGTCATTTATTTACCTGGACCGTCTTAGGGAATGTAAAATATAGACCAACATGCCATTAAAATTTTTCTTCTTCCCAATTCATAATATAAGTTAGCAGTTGGGGGCACTAGTTTTGGTGTCAGATAATATTGCATAAAATATAGACCACAATGGCTTTTTAGCAGGATAAGATTAACCTCTCTGAGCTTCAGTTTCCCCATCTGTAAAGCAAATATAACATTTGCCTACCATAGGCTCATTTTGATATTTCAATGTGCTGAAGTAAATATCCAATTTATGGCTGCATAGGATTAAAGTACTGATCACATTGAACTGTATTTATATATTTGTATGTCTTTTTACCTTCTCGTAAACTTAGTAGTGAATTTAGAAAAAGGAGATAAGACACACAGCATCTTTTTTTCCTCTTTTCTAAACACAGAGCAATATCTACTATAAAATAAGTTATCTAGTGGCTTTTGGGTGGCTCAGTGGCTGAGTGTCTGCCTTTGTCTCAGGTCCTGATCCCGGTCCTAGGATGGAGTCCAGCATCAGGCTCCCTGCAGGACGCCTGCTTCTCCCTCTACCTATGTCTCTGCCTCTCTTTCGTGTCTCCTGCTTCTCCCCATGCCTATGCCTCTGCCTCTCTTTCTGTCTCTCATGAATAAATAAATAAAATATATTTTTTAATTTATTTATGATAGTCACAGAGAAAGAGAGAGAGAGAGAGAGAGAGAGAGAGAGGCAGAGACATAGGCAGAGGGAGAAGCAGGTTCCATGCACCGGGAGCCCGACGTGGGATTTGATCCCAGGTCTCCAGGATCGCGCCCTGGGCAAAAGGCAGGCGCCAAACCGCTGCGCCACCCAGGGATCCCTAAATAAAATATTTTTAAAATAAGCTATTTTAATATCTAAGTAGGAAAGAGAAACTAAGCTTATCTCTTAACCTTAAACTTTCATTTCAAGAAACTTTTATTATGAAATTTGAGTTTTTTCATCAGTGTATTTAAAACACATTCTTGTTCTGCTACAAAAGTTTAAAATATTATGTGATGACAACAGTATTTCTCTGTTGTATGTATATTTCCCAGTCCTTTTAAAAATTATATTCCTTTGGATTAATAATATATGTATGAATTGATATCTTCCATAAGTGGTTATTTATCATTAACAATCAGGTTTTTTAATGGCAAGAGTTATATAAGTGTTTATTATGAAGACTCAGTTGACAATACGTAAATCTATTTTAATCTCTTTCAGATTTACTAAAGTGTAACAATTCTTTATTGCATATGTACAGACATGAAATATGTACATACATAACAGATAAGAAAATTATTACACTGGTAATAATTTCCTGATTTTTAGGTGTCATTTTTCTTGGTTCACTGTTGAATTTCTAGGAATATGTGACATTGAAACTTCAAGGTTGGGCAGAAAAACAATATATAGTAGCTTTGAATTATCCATCATTTAGCTGGTCTATTCTCTATCCTCCTATCTGCACACAATTTTTTAATCATAATTTCTTACAACGAGATACATTAGAGACCTGTTTCTTCTTATGAAATAAAAGAAGAATTTTAAGATTTCCCTGGTAGCCCCTGTCTAGTTCTACCCTACCACATTAACTACTTTCACTAATGTTACCAATAATTTATTTAGATACATATTGAATATTTGCCCATGTCTCACTTACTTGACTTTTCTCCAGCATTTGATAAAGTTGCTCAGTATATAACAGGTATTTCCTTATTTTGTCAGTTAAGTTCTGAAAACTCCTTATTGCTGGCATTTAAGTTACCACTTTCATTTGATTTAGTTTAATTTAATTTAATTTAATTTATTTTTTAAAATATTTTAATTATTTATTCATGAGAGACACACAGAGAGAGGCAGAGACATAGGCAGACAGAGAAGCGGGCTCCACGCAGGGAGCCTGATGTGGGACTGGATCCCGGGACTCCAGGATCACGCCCTGAATTGAAGACAGATGCTTAACTGCTAAGCCAACCACATGTCCCTCAAAAGTACTTATTTATGGAGACTACTTCAGCCTCTCTGAGCACTTTCTCTTTTTCTCTCCCTCTCACACACACACACCGATACCCACTGCGATTATGTAGTACATATTTACATTGAATGAGTCACAATCATTCAAACTTAACATTCAAATTTAACTAATTTCATCATCTCCTTTACCAAGAGTCATTTCATCTCAATTTACCATCATGATGGGTAGTAGGATTATTGACCTAGGTATTCAGACCATAACTTTTTCCTTCTTCCTGTGATCATGCCCCAATAAATTACCAAATCCTATTTATTTTATTTCTACTCTTTGTTGTGCTTATCTATTACTGCTACTAATACCTTCATGTTGACCCTTGTCATTAATTATAAGGTACATCAATGTCTCCTATCTGACCTTTCTGTCTCTAGCTTCATTGCTTCTTCTCTATAATGTTGCTAGACTTTTATTTCTAAAACACAAATGTATTTATGCTACATATACATGTTAACAGTGTTTCTTTGTCACTTTTATTATAAAAGCTAACACTAGTAGTCAGGTAAGTTATCCTCATCAAGTAGGGCTAGCTCTTCAAGCAATATCCCCAACTAGGCCTTATGCATCCTGGCTGTCTGCCTACTTAGTGAAGATCCTCAGGTGTTAGAATAATTACTCATTTAGGAAGCAACACAATCTTTACCTTCATAATTCCATTTAAACTCCTGAACTGTAAACAGTGAAAACTAAAATGAATTAATTTATTAAAAAATCAGAATTTTAATAATCTGAAAGGTGGCATAGAGTAATGATTAAATTATGACATAAATTAGTATGGCAAATTTTTTTTAACGATTTTATTTATTTATTCATGAGAGACACAGAGAGAGGCAGATACACAGGCAAAGGGAGAAGCAGGCTCCCAGCAGGGAGTCCAATGTGAGACTGGATCCCAGGACCACGGGATCATGGCCTGAGCCAAAGATAGACGCTCAACCACTGAGTACTCAGGTGCCCCTGGTATGGTAAATATTAAAATATGGTATAGATCCTATGAATTTGAAAAACGATTTGCTTCTTACTACCAAGTTACCTTGGCCAAGTTACTAAAACTCATATTTATAACTCTGTTTTCATCTCTATCAGTGGGTAAGCAAAATGATTCATAGAGTTTGCTAAAAGTCAATTCTTAAAAATACAATTATCTGAAAAGCCAATTTGTTAAAATCAGACTAAGAAAAATCAACTTGCAAAAATACAATTCATTGAATGGACAGCTTTACAGATATACTAGGATTGTTTTCTCCTCATTAATTTTAAATGATTGTCACTATATTTTTCAAATTTAAGGTATTTAGTATCATTCCTAATTTTCATTTATTAGATATAAAACATACATTATAATTAAATCAAAATTTTAAAATATCTAGGATAAACTCAGATATTTTAAAATTCCATGCCTCTAATACAGAGAAGTTTGGATATGCCAATGAGAAGAAGCAGTTGCAGGTAAAAAAGAAACTGTTGAGTGTAGGAAAAAGAAAGAATGATAATATGAATATTATAATCTAATGTTTAATACTTAAATTTTGTTGTAACTGAATTATAGAGACAATTAAGAAAATAATTAAAAAATTGATTAATACCCTGAAAAGGACAAAGATGGAAGATAAAAGTTTGGCAAGACTAAATAATATAGAGAATTAAAATTCACTATTGACCAAGAATTTCCATAAGAAATAATTATTTTTGAGAATTGTGAAAACTTTATTATAAAAAATACTATTTAAGTAAAATTTCAGTATTCAAAAATACATTAATTTTAATGATATTTCATATTCTTGCTAATATTATAATGTCTCCTGTTAATTCTGTTGAAATCATTTTTAGTAAACTGACAAATGTTTTAATTTGGCAAATTTGGAAAATTGAGACTGCACAAATTGATCATTAGTTAATTAGATCTTCAGCAAATCAGCCACTTGGTGAATTAGATGTTGGAAGCTTTTACATTAGTAATGTGTGACAACTTAAAACCGTAAAATATAGTTTCTAATTCATGGCATTATGCTAAGGAAAAAAATGTGATTATGCATGTTAAATTTTGGCCCATAGGAAGTAGCTGGCTATTAGTGGCCATCAATATAGATTTATTATACTTGATTGCCTATTTTTATTGTTATTGGTGTTAGCGCAGCACTATTTTTAGGATTTTGCCTCTGCCTAACTTTGCAACTTTATTTGTCACCATTTATTCAATTCTCCAAGTTGAAGAGAAGAAAGCCACATAAGAACAAATCTCAATGGAGAATGGAACAACTCTCACGGACCTCATCAGGCAAATGGGTTTTCACTTTACCCAAGCATTGCAGGACTGTTATATTAGGACCTAATCAGATGTTTAGTAAAAACTTCCCGTTGGTGTACCCCATGGGAAGAGGATAGACATTTTTGCATAAGAACCAAAGGGGCTTACTGTGAAAGAAATGATCAAATCCAGATAGACAGTCAATGCCTCATGTTGGAATATGAAGGACAGCCTGACTGAGACTCACTGGAAGAAAGAGGAAACATGAGCATCAGTGTTCTCAACAAGAACTCAACAATACGGAAGAAAGGTTTTAACTGGTATACTGAACTCAACACAGAGACACAAAGATCTCTTTGAGATTGCTGATCTGGGCATATTTTATGTTAATATTGGAAGTATAGCAAGTCTGACAGAGTGAAATGATTGACAAATAATGGCCAAGCATGTTGAGAAAACAAACTGACATCTTGCCCTGATATTATTTGATCTATTTTCATTATATACCATAACCAGAGAGTAATAAAAAAGGTACATTCATTTCACCCTGGGATATCTAAATCAGGATAATCAAATAGATATAATCTTGGGTCATTTCCTGTATGTTCACTGAGGGAAACAACTTTATCTCTGATTTTTCTTTAACTCTGACAATCATTGTCAGATAAAATTTTATAAAATGACTATCCAATATGAACAGACTGTCACCATAGTAAATTCATTTGTTTAAAGTACTTGTATTTTTTAATTTGATGACAAAAAAATCTTCTAGAGCCTATGCTTCTTACACAAAAACCATTTGAAAGTGAATTTTTTTCCTTATTTTTTTTAGTCTTTATATCGCAAATAGCATTTCCACTGGAGATGCTCCAGTGGATCCAATCACCAGCCCTGATGATATTGCACTGCTGATGAAGGCAATACCCTTAGGCCTCCTGCACCGAGGACCATATTCTTTTGCTTGCAGTGTGGATTTCATACTGGTGAGCTTCCACTCTGCTCCGGATTTGCGTTTCAGTTTCCGAATCAGGTACTTTGCCTCTCACTGACTCTTTCTGGATTATCTTTAGTTCTTTCCCAAGACTATTTCTGATTCCAAATCTGGTTTGGTTTTCATTTGTTCACCAGTTTTACTCCCAAGTTTGGTTTTGAGGATTTTGCATATTGCCCAAGAATTTTTACCTTTTCATATTTGAAGGGTTTTAAAAATGTTTTCATTTTTCTATTTGCCTTGAGAATTCTGAGTTATCCTGGCTTTTGAGTCATCTGCTTCTGTTAAATCATGTCACAAGATTGTGGTTTAGTCAAGTTGAAAGCAAAGCTTCTGTCACAGCCTATTGTCCTGTGGTCTAGTAGGTCGGCAACTGCTGATAAAATTCCTGTGGTTACTTTTCTTTCCTTTTCTTCTTTTATTTTCTTTTATGGGGGGGGTGTGCGGTGGAGGGGTGTTGGGGTTGGGGGGCGGGGTGGAGGTGGGGAGGTGCGGGGAGGTTGGGGGGGGTAGGGGGGGAAGGACGTACTTTTTAAGGGCATGTCTGTGATTTCTTTCCTTTTTTCTTCTTTCCTTTCTTTTTCCTTTCCTTTTTTTCTTTCCTTTCCTTCCTTTTCTTTTCTTTTTTCTTTTATTTTCTTTATTTGTTTCTTATGTGCCCCCAGGAGGTAAAATAAGTCAGAACTAGAAAAAAAAATATGTCCAGGAGAATAAAGAGCCAACACTAGACCAGAAAACCTCAGGATATGCCTTTGAAATTGTCTCTGTCACTCCGACCTTCTGTTCTGGACCTTATGCAACCAGTCAATTTTACTAAGATACAACAATTTGCGTCCTGTACTTATTTGACCCATGGCTAAAATTGAAGCACTGAGCTTAGCAGGATCTGTGTGTATCTGAGTGTGCTTAAATGGGAAAAAGAAGTAAAAGTGTTATTCCTCTCAAAAAAGAAATGCAATTTGTCTTTTTCTTATAATGATTTGTTTATATTTATAGCTCTTTCTGTGTCTTCCTTATTCTTTCTCTTTTCCTCTTTTCTATTTTGGAAAACTTGTATTTATTAATTGGCCAAAACTTTTTACATATTGTCTATCCTTCAAGCATGCCTAATTCAGAGAGAAATAGATGTATTTATTTATTTTTTGTCTTTTAAATTATGGCTTAGAAAACGCAAAGCTCTAACTTCCTACGTAAGAACTTTGCCTGGTTAAAATAACAATCATATGGATCAACTGGAATGTGTTTTAGAATGAGAATATAAATGATACAGCATTGATTGCTTCTGGTCTACAGAGACCTTTAATCACTTCTTGAGGCATCTGAAGGGCTCAGAGTACATAACATTTCCTCCCTATTATCTCAAAATAAAATAGAAAATCTCTATAGAAATACATAAATAAGCCAAGTAAATATGTGAGAAAATGTTTTATGCACTGAAAACAAGATGTTAATAAACCTTAAATTTGAACTGTTAGCTTGACCTACAATCTCACTGAACAATTACTGAAGAGAACAACATGCAATAAAATAAGGAAAAATTCAAATATAAACTCCTTCAGATTTCTACAGCTGGCTCCTGATTCTAAGATTCTTCCACTGTGTGAATATAAAATATTTTCTGAACAGATTACTATAACTTTGCCTGTTGTTTTGCTTATCTATTGTTGCTTGGCAAAGTACTCCATGGTTTTGTGGCTAAAAACATCAATTTATTATCTCTGTTGGATCTGTGTGTCCAATAGACTTGGTTGGTGGTTCTCATTTGAGACGTCTCAGGTAATTGCAGTAAGATAGTGGCTGGGTCTTTGAATAACTGAAGACTCAATTGGGTTATTCACTCATATGGCTGGCAACTGATGCCAGCCTATCATCTGGAAGTTCAGTCTGGGGTCATTGGCAGAAGCAATTATACCTGGCCTATTCATGTGGCTTGGGTTCTTCTTGATAGTTTGGCAATTGAGTTTGGGGAGGGAACATCCCAAGAGGTCTACTGGATGTTGAAGACTTCCTATGACCCAGACTTGGAAGTCACATGTCTCTCCCACCACATCTGTTGGTCAAAGCAATTATTCACAGGCCCAGCTCAGATACACGGTGAGGTGAAGTACACTCCCCTCAGTGGGGGTAGAGGAATGTTGCAAATTAACTGTAATCATGGTTAATCAGCTACAACTAGCCAAAAATTATATTTCTCACACATGGAACAGACACTCATCTCTCAAGGTGCCTTATGTACTTCATGTATTCCAGCATCAAGGTCAAACTTGAGGCCCAGGAGTTGATCATCTTAATTAAGTCTAGATGTGGAGGCATCACTACAAATGGAGTCCTCAGGTATAGGTCCTTGAGCAGATTATTTTCCACTAAATCTTTTTTATAAGAAATGGCCTGTTTTTGCAAGGAGATTGAGAGCCCAAAAACGTCTTTTAATTTTGAACTGCCTCTGACCCTTTTAGTCTAAGTTGACAGTGTTACTACTTACACAAAACTCTTAACATGGTTATGAGTTTCCGTGGGATCTTTTTTGGATTCACACTCCTAAGACAAAGCTACTGCCATAAATCCCTTTGAGACAGATTCTTCTCTATCTTGGAAGTGAGAGTGCTGTGGGGCAGTACCTCAAGGCTTTTAGAGACCTTTTGTCCACTCTAAAAGTCAAGACACACACTTTAAACTCTCACAAGCCCTTTTACCTGGCTAAGAGAGTTTAGGAGTTCCAACGAAGATTCTCAGAATTCTTTTCAACTAAGTGTCTTGTCTAAGAGGCTCTGCCTTAAATTTCTCAGAGCTCCTAATAAAGGTGTTATGGCTAGACCTTGGATCAGGAATTTATCCTAAGCCACATTTTACTGATACCCCCTTAGATTTTATTTTTGCCCTTTAACACTTGAGTTTCTCATATTATGTCTGAGCTTAGACTGATTTATTACCCTAGCAGGAAGCAGGCCTGCAGATAGCTGGCTGGAGTGTGGGGGGTTGCTTTGAGGCCAGGGTGTGGCCACAACCTCTAGTGCGGCCTGCGCCTACTGGACCTTTAGAGCCCGGGCTCCGGGCGTCGCTGGTTCTCCCTGACTGTGCTGAGTCTGGGCTGAGAGCGAAAGAGGTGGAGAAAACTATGAGGGCTGCCCCCAAGGCTGATAGAGTTTTGAAGCCTGACTGGCATTAGGAGTGACACTCCACGGGTATTGGAGGCCTAAGTGGACCTTCCTCCAGGTGGCTGGCCGCCACCCCTCCTTTCTGGAAGCTCACATGCTTCTAACCTAATGGGAGCTTCCAATGGCCAAAGCCAGAACAATTTGAGGGACAGAATAAACCAAGTAGTATTAGATTATACTCCAAAGTAGAAAATATATATCCATATATAGTCCAATGTAGTAAATATATATCCATATATCCATATAAAACTTACTTATATAAAAATGATAGATAAATGGATATAGAAATGGGGGAAAAGAAATCTCCCATACATAAGAATTGTTTGTATGGACACTATTAACAAGGAGGGAGAGAATAACTTTCTTCTTTAATGTAGACTACATACAGTTAACTTTCTTCCAAACAATACAGTATGGAAAAAAAAGGTAAAAGAATAACTTGAGGAGTGGAAACTAACAAACACCACATTAGCCAGGTTATTAGGTAAAAATCAACAGAGCTAAGTCATCTTGATAGGATGGATGTACCCTTGGTAAAATGTGATAAAAATATGTGTCATCTCTGAGGCTTATTTCTCAATAACCCATAACCTCAGTCTTAAAAAAGCATCAGACAGACACATTTCGATAGTGAGGCAGCCTAAAAATACCTATTAATACTTCTCAAAACATGAAGGTTGTCAAAGATCAAGGAAGATCTAAGAAACTGTTAACCAAGAGGAGCCTAAGGAGATAGGGTAAGTAAATGTAATGTGGTGAAGGGGAGGAAGAACTTTTACTTACTATAAGGTTCTTCAGTTGGACTAATAATTAAATTTACATGAGACAGATTAACAGGGAAGAAACCACTAAATTTTTTTATGTATGCACAGAGGCCCAATAAGAAATTGAGACATAAAGAAATGACCGGGCAGCTGGGGTGGCTCAGCGGTTTAGGGCCGCCTTCAGGCCAGGGCCTGATCCTGGAGACCCAGGATCCATGGAGAATGAAGCCTGCTTCTCCCTCTGCCTGTGTCCCTTCTGCCTCTCTCTCTCTCTCTCTCTCTCTCTGTGTGTGTGTGTCTCACGAATAAATAAATAAAATCTTTAAAAAAAATAAATGACCAAGGCAGGGAGGCAGGCAGTTTTTATATTTTTTAGACAAAGAGACAATAAATCTGTGAGGAATTGATAAGACAAAAGTTGATAAGACAAAAGTTAATAGTTTCAATTAGTAATGACTTTTAAACAGATTTTGGGTTGGAGTAATTAGTAAAAATTAATAAGAGTTCCTTATATGGCATTCTCGGCTCTAACTTCCTATTTCTCGCGACAAAGATGTTTCTTTACCTCCTGATACAAGGGGGTACCTTTCACATGGGAGATTTATTTACTTCTTTCAGGGAAATAAATGAAAGTCCATCTTGTACAGGCTGTCTCTTAAGTAACTTTTATTTAAAATAATATGCCAAAGTGGCATTTTGTGGGGTGGCCTGCTCTTGGTCCTACAGTGGTCTCCTGGATGCAATTGTGGAACTTGTAAGAGGACATTAGATGAAAACTAAGGAAATATGAATAAAGTATAGACTTTAGTTAATAATAATATATCAGTATTGTTTCATTAATTATAACACATGTACCATACCAATATAAGATGCTAATAAAAGGGGTTATGGGGTATGGAGTTTTTGAGTATCCTCTGTACTGTCTTAATTTCTCTCTAACTCTAAAACTTTTCTAAAAATTAAAGTATTTTAAACAAATATTTTAAAAAACATGTATAGCTATGGAAGGATTGCCGTCCTGGAGGATGAACAGGATGATGTGCTGAGGTGCTCAGGAATGACAATGCTCTGTTTACCTCCACAGTTTTAGTTTTTCTGTTTATGGGAACAAAAATTGGTTATGCTGGTTAACTATAGTAGATATAATCATTTACAAATATGCAAGGGTACACAGATTGTTGTAAAAACTTGTAGGAAATTTGTTTGCAAATAACGAGTTTGAAAAAAAAATCAAAGTGTATTAAACATTGACAAATTTAGGTAGTTGAATCAAGTTTTAGAGATTAATCCAAAATATGGAAAATGGCTTGTGACTCCTTTAATGTAAAATGTTAAATGTATTGTATGCAAAGAATAAAATAAGATTTTTTCTTTCTGCTAAAATGACATATTTTTGATTGTATATCATGTTCATTATATCGAAATGCAAAAATATACATTCCTTGATCAGATAGATGAGGTTTCTTATGTCAGCAAAATGCTCTCACTTGAAAGCCTGTTATGTCCTTCCTTTTTAGAATTATTTTAGTCACTAAGAAAAGTTTTTGTAAAAACTAAAGTTCCTAATGCATAGTTATTATTTCTTGTCTTCTTCACTTTGAATATTATTACTCTAAACCAAAACTGAAACAGTTTATTCTCTTTAGATATGTAAGACTATGACCTTGTCTTATATATTATAAATCTTTTTGACTTAAATTCAAATTTAAGAACTCAAATTCAGGGCAGCCCTCAGTGGCTCAGCGGTTTGGCGCTGCCTTCAGCCCAGGGTGGGATCCTGGAGACCGGGATCAAGTCCCACATCGGGCTCCCTGCATGGAGCCTGCTTCTCGCTCTGCCTGTGTCTCTGCCTCTCTCTATATATGTTTTTCATGCATAAATAAATAAAATATTTTTTTAAAAAAGAACTCAAATTCAGGAAAATAAAACTTAGATTTCTTCACTCATACTACCTTTGAGATTTCCCTCGTAGCTAATTGACTGTCACCAACATTTTTTTCTCCTACTTGATAAAAAAAAAAGAGATGGCAAAGAATATGTGTACACTTCACAGTTTATTTTTAATTAGCTTAAAGTATACAAAAAACTGAACCAGTGATAAAGCCTTCACTCTGGAAAGTATTGACAAATCAAAAGAAGAAACTCAGGATGCATGGGTGGCTCAGTGGTTGAGTGTTTGCCTTCAGTTCAGGGCATGATCCTGGATCCTGGAATCAAGTCCTGCATCAGGCTCCCTACGAGGAGCCTGTTTCTCCCTCTGCCTGTGTTTTGCCTCTCTCTCTCTCTCTTTGCATCTTTCATGAATAAATAAGTAAAATATTTTTTAAAAAAGGAGAAACTCAAACAGGGTCCCTAGGTTAAGTAGATATCAGTGGTATGTTAAAAATATTTTAGCAGTTGTGTCCTTTCCAGGATGAATAAAGACACAGTCATATTCCTGTAGTCCTGTAGAATGACTGTGAATAGCTGTCATAAAATTGATTTATAAATTTATTTTGTAATCTCTTATCCATTCCTGACAAGCACAACAGACATGATATGCAATGAATTAGAAGTCTCTGGAGATATGTCAATATCTCACTGTTAATACTTCTTCACTCTCAAGATTTTCATTGACTTAATCTTTAAAAGTTGATCGTTATCTCACTAGAAGATTCCAATCTTCTTTCTGAAATTTCAGTATATCATAATAAATTAATCAGAATCTTTCAGTTTCATTATTGACAAATATTTTCTGTTTTTCCCTTATGCTTGTCTATGGGCCCCTGAATAAGTATCCTGGAAGAAATTTCAAAAGAGTAATAGTCTCAATAAAGAGTGCTTGCTACTGGGTATTTTTGTCTAATATTTCAGGGAGTAGACACATTGGCTGGTTTTTAAGTTTGAGCTGATATTGTCACTATAAAGAAATCCTTTTCTTTTCATTATGTGCAACTGGGTCAGGATTTCCAAGACTATTTTATTCTGGTAGCTGATGACTTAATGAAAGTCAGCTCTTGAATGCATCATGATAATTAGAACAAGAAAAATTAACTTGCTAGGACTGAATACAGCAAGCATATTTATTGTGGTCAAAGTTCTGTTTTCTAACAGACATAAGTGAAATAACCTTTTCTTCTTTAGCTGAAACCAACAATAAATTTCACAGACTATATTTGTATAAACAATAATGAAACACTGTCTAAACAGTTTCTTGTTCAGGTTGACCCTATACAAATTTGGAAAATATAGAATATAAAATTTTTAAGGATGAGCTAATGAATCAGTAGGAAAACTTAAGAATAATGAATCTTTAGAGAGTAGAAATATAGGTAACGATAAATAGAATTGCCTTACCTACAAAATTACTCAAAACTATATATATAAAAAAAATACTATTAGAGTAAAAGTACCCTTACTCTTATTCATGACTGTGTGGCTTTAGAAAGTTCATTAATAATCTATGTTTTGGACAAGAGAAGTATTTCATTTGTGGATTTGATACATAAATGTCTTCTCAGAAAACTACCATAGTATATGTTCTTTAGCTAATAGAAACCTATACTTACAGGTCATAATAAATGTTTCTTCCTCACAGTTCAATTACATTCAAACATATATTGATTTTAAAAATAAATAAATAAATAGACAATATCCCTAGATTTATTGTTCCTGCAGGCAGACCTGGTGGAGATGATCATATCATTCTGTTTCTGGTTTTGGAGTAGTCACTTGGAGTAGTCATAGTCACTATGAGCTTCAAAGAACCATAAACATTATATCTAGCATATAAATATAAATGTGATTGAATTCTGATTCAGTCAATACAACTTTAGAGTATCTCCACACAAGCATTAATTCTCAAGCCCTGGTATTATCAAGTATCATATTTTTCTGGTTTTGTTAACCATCACAAAACACAGAGTTTTTATGTATTAATCATTTTGCCTTGGGGCATTTATGGAAAAGAAAGAGCAGGAAACACAAAGCATAAAATGAATGATATTGAAACAGGAAATTACTGAATATAATTATGTGGTCAAATGGTACCTTAAATGTGGAACTTATCTTCAAGGAGGGGATGATGCAGCAAATTGACACCATGCCTTGTCACAGTAATTGGTAAGCAGGGATATAACATCCCCCTGACAAAAGTAAAAGAGAATAATAAAAATTTTAAATACAACTTTGAAACTTGATATATATATATATATATATATATATATAATGAAAACAGCAACTAAACAAACAAAACCAGGGATTTATTATCCCTGGAAAAATAAAAGAAGTATACCGTATCTGTACTATCAAATAGTCAAATTGGTCTTACTAATATTTTCCAAAATAGTGTCTTAACTCCTCCTTTCCTCATTCGTCTACCAGGCTCCTCTCTATTCATGTGAAATCTTTCCTGAACTCAAGAGATTGGTGGCTTCTCTTTTAAGCTCTTGGTGTTATCTTGAGCATACCTTTGTCAATATGATTAGCATTTTGATATGTATTCTCAACTTCTCCGTTTCCCTCATTAGATTATAACCTTGATGAGGATTAAATCTTATTGACATGTGGCTGCAGGAAATGGTGTAAAAAGCTCTAAGTATTTAATTGAGTTGTCCATTGGTAGGTTTGTAAAAATAATTAATTCTTTTTTTTTTTCGTCTAAGCTTGTCTTCTTTATGTGATAGCTCACTGTCATATTCTGAGAAGACTTTCTTTTTTTTTTTAAGATTTTATTTGTTTATTCACGAGAGACACAGAGAGAGAGAGAGAGAGAGAGAGAGAGAGAGGCAGAGACACAGGCAGAGGGAGAAGCAGGCTCCATGCAGGGAGCTTGATGTAGGACTCGATCCTGGGACTCCAGGATCATGCCCTGGACCGAAGGCAGGCACCAAACTGCTGAGCCATGCAGAGATCCCCATGAGAAGACTTTCTATTCATAATATTTATCTATATTCTTTTTCCCAACTTTCTTTAACTATAGACACTGAAAGTGTTTTAAAATAAGGATATTAACAGGATGCACTCTGTGACAGATAATAAATTATTACTTTTTTGTCCACTTGAAAACTCAACTGCATGATAAAATGTAACTGTTTACCAAGCAAGAATGGAAATTTCTATATAAGCTTGGTTATGTTTCTCAGATGAGAACAACACTAAAATTTTGACTTAATTTGCTTAGGCTTGAATACATTTAATTATACATCTGTGGCTTAATTATCATCAGGAATTTAAAGAACTTGTATTGTCAGGCAACAATCGCATAATTGAGAAATGGATGCTAGAATATCTTCACTGGGCAGATTCCAGGATCTGCACTTAAAAATAGCACGGATTGGATTAAAGAACCACAAAAAGAAATGCTTCAGCTGACTGCTGAAAAGCAGTTCTCTTCTAAAACCAGTGCTGCAAAGCAGTGCTGCTGAACGTTTGGCAAAATAATATTCACTGCACTTGACAAGTGTTACTTATGCACTTCCCAAAGGAAAAATTCCAGAAACTCATGAATGCATATATCCAGGTTCCTGTTAACTAAATGACATTTGATGTCCTAGTTAAATCTTCTTACTTACCTAGTATGCAAAGAATAGAAGAGGAATAGTAAGTAGTATATGAGTATACTAAGAGCGAGCAACAATGAGTGTCAGCTTGTTTTTCAGTCTTCTGATCTATAATTCCTCGCTGTACAATCTCTGGACTCTAGTATTTGCTGTATGTCATTTCTTCTACCTGAACTGATTCCTCCTCCCATTCTGTTCCAGTCATATCTTTTGATATACCAATACCATTTTACAAACTGCCAGTCCTCCTGTCTAACAAGCCTATAATTCATATTCTACTGCAAGATTTTTGCACATTTTAAGGGATTTATATTCTCCTCCTGGGGGATCTTGATTTCACTTCCTTTTATTTCCAGGATCTGTTTCTTTCAGCCCCACATTGACAAATATTTGGAACCCAGCTCCTTTTTCTTGATTTATACACATATCTTTGTACTGATTATTAGACATCTCTCTCCTTCAAAACATCTTTTCATTCTATAGGTACTAGCACTTCTGTCTGTTGATAGGCAGCTTGACATTTCTGCTTGCTCCCGCTACTTGCCAGAAATTACAAAGATACCACTCTTTCCTAAATATGCAGTGCAAATCTAGTGACTAACTCTAAACTCACCTATAGACTCCTTTCCAACTCTGCTATTGAATTTACCAAACTATGCACTATTTTCTCCATGTCTTACCTTTTCATATACCCCATGAGTATTTAAGAGATGATAATAAGATCAACACAAAATTTGATTCCCCAGTGAAACATTATTTCAACTCTGCTCCACACTTTTGCTCCACACTTAAAATTTAGCAGTAACTGTGGTAGGTACAGATGTTTAAAATATTTATATGTTTCACACTGCTAAATATTTCTACTATGAAATCTTTTTTGAAATTCCCCCTGGAAGACTTAGGTGAATGTTTTGTAAAACTTTATGGAAAGGAAAAGGTGTAATCTCTTTTCCAAATAAAACATTCTGCAGAGACTGTCTTTTTTCCAGTGGATTGTCTTTCCACCTTTGTAGAATATTAGTCTCTTCAATAAATGGTGCTGGGAAAATTGGACATCCACATGCAGAATGAAACTAGACCACTCTCTTGCACCATACACAAAGATAAACTCAAAATGGATGCAACATCTTAATGTGAGACAAGATTCCATCAAAATCCAGAGGAGAACACAGGCAACACCCTTTTTGAACTTGGCCACAGTAACTTCTTGCAAGATTCATCCATGAAGGCAAGAGAAACAAAAGCAAAAATGAACCATTGGGACTTTGTCAAAATAAGAAGCTTTTGCAAAGCAAAAGATACTGTCAACAAAACTCAAAGACAACCTACAGAATGGGAGAAGATATTTGCAAATGACATATCAGATAAAGGGCTAGTTTCCAAGATCTATAAAGAACTTCTTAAACTCAACACCAAAGAAACAAACAATCCAATCATGAAATGGGCAAAAGACATGAAGAGAAATCTCACAGAGGAAGACATAGACATGGCCAACAAGCACATGAGAAAATGCTCCACATCACTTGCCATCAAGGAAATACAAATCAAAACCACAATGAGTACCACCTCACACCAGTGAGAATGGGGAAAATTAACAAAGCAGGAAACCACAAATATTGGAGAGGATGTGGAGAAAGGGGAACTCTCCTGCACTGTTGGTGGGAATGTGAACTGGTACAGCCACTCTGGAAAACTGTGGAGGTTCCTCAAAGAGTTAAAAATAGATCTGCCCTATGACCCAGCAATTGCACTGCTGGGGATTTACCCCAAAGATACAGATGCAATGAAACACTGGGACACCTGCACCCCAATGTTTATAGCAGCAATGTCTGCAATAGCTAAACTGTGAAAGGAGCCTTGGTGTCCATCGGAAGATGAATGGATAAAGAAGCTGTGGTCTATGTATACAATGGAATATTACTCAGCCATTAGAAATGACAAATACCCACCATTTGCTTCAATGTGGATGGAACTGGAGGGTATTATGCTGAGTGAAATAAGTCAGTCGGAGGAGGACAAACATTATATGGTCTCATTCATTTGGGGAATATAAAAAATAGTGAAAAGGAATAAAGGGGAAAGGAGAAAAAATGCGTGTGAAATATCAGAAAGGGAGACAGAACATGAAAGACTCCTAACTCTGGGAAACGAACTAGGGGTGGTGGAAGGGGAGGTGGGCGAGGGGTGGGGGTGACTGGGTGACGGGCACTGAGGTGGGCACTTGACGGGATGAGCACTGGGTGTTATTCTATATGTTGGCAAATTGAACACCAGTAAAAAATAAATTTATAAAAAAAATAAAACATTCTGCAGATTTCCAGGTTGCAAAAGAAAATCAAAGATGTGTTGAGTGCAGCGAGGGTTAGTGGGACCCATAGCCCTACCTTCTTATGTTAGCCAATGCAGCATCCCAGAGGCAGTACCTTGAAGGATTGAAGGGCTTCTTCCTCATTATTTCTTGGAATCTTGTATGTGTTTGTGTTTTAATGTTTGTTATGTTGCATTGTAATTGTTTTGCTTTTGGTGTTTTCACCAAAACTGACATTCTTGTATTTTCATTACCCTGCAAGGAGGAAGTGCTTCATTCATGATGCATCTCGAACACCATGAACAATGCCTGCCATACAACAGAAATAAAAAGTCACCAGATGAATATACACAAAGAAGTTTATAACTTACAGAATTAAAAAAAATTTTTTTTGAGAGAGAGAGTTGGAGCGAGAGAGATAATGGGGGAAATAGCAGAGGGAAAGGGACAAGCAGACTCTCTTGAGTGTGGAGCTAGACATGGGGCTCAGTCTCAGGACTCTGAGATCATGACTTGACCTAAAACTAAGAATCAGACACTTAACCGACTAAGGCACCGAGGTATCCCTAAATTACAAGTTTTCTTAAAAGCCATTTGTGGAAAATAAAAACTGTGTGATTCCTTACAGTCAGTTTCCTTGACTATATTTCCAAATCAGAATGCAAAACATTCAGTTACTGGTATTTTATTTGCATTTAATTTTAGTCTATTTACAAATTAGCCTCTAGAAAAATACTGTAGCATTAGAAATCTAACAATTTTGTCAGATTCTTCTATTATAAGGGATCTTATATATTACTTCAGTGATTCACTTTATAAAACTGAGGCTGAATGAAATCTTGCATGGCTGGGAAGTAATTTTCCCTTTTACATGTTCTGTTAACATCTGTCCAGCTTATGTTTTACCGAAAACAAACAAACAAACAAACAAACAACGACAACAAAAAACTTCTACGAATGTTTATCTGAATTCCACAGATAGTACTTTGGAAAATGCCAGTATAAAAACAAATGTTTAATACTAAATGGATTCCGGACTGTTGAAATTTAAGTGTAGAAGAAAAATGCTAAAGAGATTGTAACTGTTACCATAACTGCTGAAACAGGTTGAAATGAACTATAAAATCTTTGTACATTTAATTTCTTTTTGTGAAAATAGGCTTGATAGAGTATGAAAAGAATCACAGAACAAAAATAATGAGGCAGATCATTTATTCCATTTCCCTGCATCATCAATCCATCTGTGGCTGGCAGTGTGTACTAGGGTGTCTTTAGTCTTTGACAGCCTTGACTCTGCTGCTTTTTCAAAGTGAATCATGATACATGTATAAAAAGTATCACGTTCTCACATCACCATGAGTGTAGAAGGCTTCACTTGAATTAAAAATACACCAGACCATAGCTATTTTCAAATTTTTTCTCATCTTTGAATGATGCCAGTTGCAGATTGATGGGATTATAGCAGCTCTGATGTAGATAAAACATTTGACCTCTAATGATTTATTAGAATTAGAACCTGTCAATGACAAAATTAAGAGTTAGCAAAGGGGGGATCCCTGGGTGGCGCAGCGGTTTGGCGCCTGCCTTTGGCCCAGGGCGCGATCCTGGAGACCCGGGATCGAATCCCACGTCGGGCTCCCGGTGCATGGAGCCTGCTTCTCCCTCTGCCTATGTCTCTGCCTCTCTCTCTCTCTCTCTGTGACTATCATAAATAAATAAACATTTAAAAAAAAAAAAAAGAGTTAGCAAAGCTTGTGATTGGCCACCTGACCTGCCCATTCTAGACCCTTTCACCCTTTTCTTTCTTTTTTTTTTTTTAAATTTATGATAGTCACACACACACAGAGAGAGAGAGAGAGATCCCCTTAAAGATTTATTTTAGACAGAGAGAGATTGTGCAGGAGCCAGGGAGGGAGGTGGGGGGCAGCAGACTCTTTGCTGGATCCCAGGATCCTGAGATCACAACCTGAGCTGAAACCAAGAGTCTGATGCTCAATTGACTGAGCCACCCAGGGGTCCCTTCTTCTTCTTCTTCTTCTTCTTTTTTTTTTTTTCTTTTTAAAGATTTACTTTAGAGAGAGAGCTGGCATGAGCAGGGGGGAAGGGCAGGAAGGGCAGAAGGTGAGAAAGGGGAACAATTAAGAACAGTTTTGAGGTGATTAATTTGGTCATGAGAAGAAGGAGATAAATCTAATTAAACCTCTACCTCATACCGTAAGCCAAATAATTCCTAGATGAATTTAAAGGTAACATGTAAAAGAGAGAGAGAAAATGAATGTAGGCATAGATATAAATCATTCAGTTAAACAAAACATACCCAAATATCTTCAATACATTTAACCAAAAAGAATTAAAAGCTTCTGTATTTTGAAAAAATGCAGGTTATGCTTTTATAGCATGAGAAGAGAAAAAGCAACTTGGAAGACTGGAGTGAGGAGGTCATTTTTCTTAAGGTAGATTTTTTCAGACCTAGTGGTTGTTTTTGCACAATGTCCAGATCATTTCCCTTCTCTTAATTAGCAAAGTGTGAAATGCGGGGAAAAAAGGCACAAGAAAACTAAAGGACAGCCTCTTTGAAGAAAAGGGTGAAAGAGGGATCCCTGGGTGGTGCAGTGGTTTGGCGCCTGCCTTTGGCCCAGGGCGCGATCCTGGAGACCCGGGATCGAATCCCACATTGGGCTCCCGGTGCATGGAGCCTGCTTCTCCTTCTGCCTGTGTCTCTGCCTCTCTCTCTCTCTCTCTCTGTGTGACTATCATAAATAAATAAAAATTTAAAAAAATAAAATAAAATAAAATAAATCTTTAAAAAAACCAACAACATTGTAAATTGTTGATTTTCTTTGCTATTGGTTCTTACATTCAAAATTAAATTGGCTTCATTCTAACTGTGATGTTACTAAATATTCATCTGAAAATTTAGGGAAAATCCATATATGCTTCAAATATCTCCCTGCTGCTTCTCCAAAGATATAGGGGTACTGGGGAGGATTAATTATTGCAGTAGCATGCAAGGCATATGATGTAGGGGTATCTGGATTAACTCTAAGTGTGCTTGGTCAGTTTGATTTAAATAGAGTTCTGAAGGATAATACCAATTTGTATAACTAGTTTAACCATTTATTTTTATTGTCATTTAAGTAGTTTTGAATATTTTGTGCTAATAAACAATGATATGTGTCATTTCAAATATATCTCTAAGGTAGAAGTGGTATAGAAATGAAATTGCCAGATCATAGATATATGTTATTTTAAATTTGCCAGATTATTGACAATGTGCTCTCTATTGGGGTTATGCTCATTTAATCTTTCACTGCCATCTGAGAATAATTTTTAATTTTGATAGGTACAGTGATATCTTTCCTTTCTCTCATTTTGCATATTAATATATTTTCAGTATTTTTCAGGACCATTTGAAATTTCTTTGTCTCTTTTTAAATAAAGTGATTATGTCTTATTCATATTTCTATTGGGCTGTTGGTCTTTTTAATGTCGATTTTTCTTAGCTTTTTATATATTTAGGGAATTTTCCCTTGTGATATTAATTATAAGCTGGTACCATCATTTTGTGTTTATCTTTTGTTTATGGATTTTTTGAAATGTATAATATTTTATTATGGTGAAATTTATTAATAGTTTATATTTCAGGGTTCCATATCATGTTCTTCATTCTGAGCTTATATTTAAAAAGTTCTCATCTTTATTCTAGCATTTTAATAATACTTATATAAATTTCTTTAATCCTCTTGGAATTTATATTTTGATTAAAGAATATAGTATGTATTCAATTATTTCTAGATGTCTTTCCGCCTCAGGGAATACTATGAATTGAATAATTATTTTTACCATTGAAATATGATGTGATTCTTATTATATATTCATTTCCAATATATATTGAGATTGTTCCCAATTTTCTATTCTGCCTCATTCTCCGTATACCCTGGTTAATTAATTATAGTATTAAATATTATATTCATACATAGGGAGGACATATTTTCCCCTGCTCCTATCTTATCAACTTTGGATATTGCCTTCTTTTTTTTTAAGATCTATTTATGATGTATTAT
This sequence comes from Canis lupus familiaris, assembly GCF_011100685.1. Taxonomy (NCBI): domain Eukaryota; kingdom Metazoa; phylum Chordata; class Mammalia; order Carnivora; family Canidae; genus Canis; species Canis lupus. The sequence continues at coordinate 33,773,133 of NC_049222.1, read as the reverse complement.
TATTTATTGTAATAGTTACTATTAAATTTATTTATTTATTTATTTATTTATTTATTTATTTATTTATTTATTATGAGAGAGTACAAGCAGGAGAAGCAGAGAGAGAGGGAGAGAGAATCTCAAGCCGCCTCTGCACTGAGTACAGAGCCTAACGTGGGGCTTGATCTCATGACCCTGAGATCACAACCTGAACCAAAACCAAGAGTCAAACACTTAGCCAGCCACCAAGTACCCCTGGATATTGTCCCTTGATTCCCTACTTTTTAGGAATGTCAGCTTTTTAAATCTCTGCTTTCCTTATCTCCTTCCCAACTTATGTCAGATCTACTGAGCAATCAAATGTTATGTTGAGATATTCCTTTCTAGATCAACATCTTGATCTCTATAGCACTCAAAGTAGAATGTTTAGTTCAAGATTTAATTATTTTTCCCTCTTAATATAACACCATATGCATGACATAGCTGAGTTTGCTGTCTGATTGAAATACTACTTTTATTTATTTTATTTTTTGAAACATTACTTTTATAAACAGTGTTTGGCTTGTTTTTCTTGTAGAAATGAATTGCTCTCATTTTTATAGAAATCAGAAACATTACCATTTATATATTTTCATTTTTATCTACTAAATAAAACCTATATAATTCTTATTTAAGGCATTCATTGTGAAGTTCCCAGTATTTGCCTGTTTTAATGTAAACCCGTTGCATTTAATACCAATTGCCCATTTTCATGATGAAATTTCTGGGAAATTTGAATTTTTCTCTTTATTAGTATTCTCAATTTATTTCAATAATATCTTCACTACTTTTCTCTAAAGGGTGTGTTCAAAACCAACTTAAGCCAATTTCTCTTTGGTAATTATCTCACAGCATTGCTATCATATTATATTGAAAATAAAAGCGTTTATTAAGAAGTACTTATTAATAAACAATTGGTAAAACCTCTTCTGGGAGTTTGATATAAATCTGTTTTTCTTTGAAAAAAAGATTTTATTGATTTATTTGAGAGAGAGAGATTGAGAGCACATATGCAGGAGCAGGGGGAGAGGCAGAGAAACAAGCCAACTCACTGCTGAGTGGGGAGCCTAATATGGGGCTCCATCCTAAACCCTGAGATCATGACCTGAGCTGAAGTCAGATGCTTAACTGACTGAGCCACACAGGTACGTCTAAGTCTCTGTTCTTTTAAGTGCAGTGACCACTAATTTGAATTTAAGGGAGATCAAATAACAGTCTAGAGGCAAAATGTTCTAATCCTTAAAATTGGCATGAGGCAACCAGATAAAACTTCAAAATGAAATTTTTCTCAGGAATAAAGCTTGGGGCACCATTTTTAATTGTAGAGGAAGCTACTGGTGTTACTGTCTTTGATATATTTACCCAATACACATAGGTTAAATATACTACTTTTATCAATAAGAACCTAAAGGCATGTGATGTAAAGCATCATTTTGTATTTTTGTATGCCATCTGTATATCTTTGATGATCTGAGGCCCTTGTTCATTTATTAGGTTACTTTGTTTTCTAATATTTACTTTTTGAAAGTTCTTTGTATATTTTGGACAACAGTTTATCAGAATAGTCTTTTGTAAATATTTCCCCAAGGTCTGTGGCTTGTATTCTCCATTCTCTTGTGTCTTTTGCATAGCAGATATTTTTAGTTTTAAGGAAGTCTAGGTTATGAATTATTTTCTTCATGAATTGTGCCATTGGTGTTATATCTAAAAAGATATCACCATACTCCTGTTTTCTCCTGTTATCTTCTAGATGTTTGTTTCTTTTGAATTTTATATCTGTGATTCATTTAGGATTGATTTTGTGAAGGATGTAAGGTCTGTGTCTAGGTTTTTTTGTTTGCTTGTTTTTGTTTTGCATGTGGATGTCCAGTTGTTACTGCATAATTTATGGGAAAAACTGTCTTTATTCTTGCTCCATTGTATTGCCTTTGCTCCTTTGTCAAGGATTGACTATTTATTTGGGTCTATATCTAGAGTCTCTTCTATTATATTGATATGTTAATATTAAAAATAAAATTGCCAATTATTTTTACCAGCAAAAGGGCTTATTTGGAAATAACAGATAATTGCTATCTGGAACAAGCAAATTGTGGCAAAACCATAGGCAAGTCCAGAAAACAAAGGAGGAGAAAACTCTTTCATAAAGGAGAGGAAGAATTGGAAGGATTTTTATAAACTAAAAGTCTGATGGTGTAAACTGGGAATTTGAAGTACAGTGGCTTCTCATTGGCTGAGTCTTGGCTAGATCTCATTGTCTGGTATGTTACTGGAGAAGGAAGAACTCTTCCTTCTCTCTCCTGCAGGGATAAAAGTAGTACTGACTTGCAAGGTTCCTCTTTTCCTGGTTAGGTCTGCAGTTGACAATTAGTACTGGGCATGAGATTCCATTCTAACTGATATTTCCTCTTATTAATGTTCACAGATATATTTATCTTTTTTTTTTTCACCAGTGCCACAGTGTCTTGATTACTGTAGCTTTTATAATAAGTCTTGAAGTCAAGTAGTGTCAATATTCTGACTTTACCTTCTTTTAATTTGGTTGTTCTTGGTCTTTTGCTTCTCTAATAAGTTTAGAATACATTTGTCAGCATCCATAAAATAACTACCTAGGATTTTAATCGGAATTGCTCGAATCTATAGATTAAGTAGGGAACAACTGACCTCTCAACAATATTGAATTTACTATCCATGAACATGGAATATCTCTCCATTTATTTTGTTCTTTGATTTCTTTATTAACAGTTTTGTAGTTTTCTTCATATATTCTTGTACATATTTTGTTAGATTTATACTTAAATATTTTATTTTTGGAGGTGTTTATGTAAATAACGTTTAATTTCATTTTTTTTAATTTTTATTTATTTATGATAGTCACAGAGAGAGAGAGAGAGGCAGAGACACAGGCAGAGGGAGAAGCAGGCTCCATGCACTGGGAGCCCGATGTGGGATTCGATCCCGGGTCTCCAGGATCGCGCCCTAGGCCGAAGGCAGGCGCCAAACCGCTGCGCCACCTAGGGATCCCAATAACGTTTAATTTCAAATTCCACTTGTTCATTGCTGGTGTATAAAGATTGATTGACTTTTCTTTTCTTTTTTGCTAAAGATTTTATTTATTCATGAGGGACACACACAGAGAGAGGCAGAGAGACAGGCAGAGGGAGAAGCAGGCTCCATGCAGGAAGCCTGATGTGGGACTTGATCCAGGAGCTCCAGGATGACGCCGTGAACTAAAGGCAGATGCTCAACTGCTGAGCAACCCACGGGTCCCTTGACTGAGTTTTCTATATTAACTTTGTAACCTGTAACCTTGCTGTAATCAAGGTTCTAGGAATTCTTTTGTTGATTCTTTCAGAATTTCCATATAGACAGTTATGTCATTTGCAAATAAAGTTTTATTTCTTGCTTCCCCAAATGTATGCCTTTTATTTCCTTTTCTGATCTTATTGCATTAGTTAGAATTTCCAGTATAATGTTAAAAACAAGTGATGAGAGGGACATCCTAGCTTCATATCTGATCTTGTAAAAAAAGTTTCAAGTTTCTCACCATTAGGCTTGATGTTAACTTTTTTTCTTTTTTTTTTTTTTAGCTATTCTTTATTAAGTTGTGAAGATCGTCCTCCATTTCAAATATATTGAGAGTTATTATCATGAATGAGTGCTGGATTTCATCAAATACTTTTTTTCTGCATTTACTGATATGATCGTGTGAATTTTCCTCTTTAGCCTGCTGAAACTATGGATTTCATTAATAAGACTATTGAATGTTAAGCCAGTCTTGAATAGTGGGAATAAATACCACCTGGTCATGGTATATACTTCTTTTTATTCTATTTGCTAATATTTTGTTAGGACTTTGCATCTGTGTTCATTGGGATTATTGGTTTGTACTTGCAATGTCTGTGGGTTTGGTATTAGCGTAATATTGGCTTTGTAGAATGAGTTAGGAAGTATTCCTGCTTTTATCTTCTATAAGAATTCAAGGAGATTTAGTATGATTTATTCTTTAAATGTTTGGTAGAATTAGCCAGTGAATCCATTTCAGCTTAGTATGTTAAAAGGTTATTAATTATTTATTAAATTTCTTTGGCATAGGCCTAGGCAGATTGTCACTTTCTTTTTATTTAAGCTTTGGGTGGTGGTATATGTCAGAGAACTGAAAATTATTGAAAATATGAAGAATTTCCTTTATCTGCTTCTAACATCCATGATTGCTGATAAAAATCTGATGATAACCTGATTCTCCTCTTTTTATTTCCTTTTTGTTTGCTGTTTAAGATTCATAGTGATGTAGCTACCTCTTTTTATTGTATGTATTCTGCTCTGTACTAAAGGGGATTTTCAACCTGAAGAGTCATAGTTCTTAACATTTCTGGTGATTGCCTTTCCTCCATGAAAAAATTATCTTTTTGTGGTTATTAGAGCTCTCTGTTTTCCATATTTTTTCCTCACATTTTCCTTGTGTCTTTTTAAAACAATGTATTGGTAATTTCTATGAATTTTTCATCCAAATTAATTAACCAACAGCATACTGTTTGTATTTCTTTGTTGCAATATAAATATAAATCATTATATCAGCTAATTAAGTCAGCTAATTTTGTCAGCTAACTTTAATATTCACTGGTTTGCTGAATTATTCTTTTATTTACTACAGTCAGGTTTTCTATTCTATTCTTGTCTCTTTTACAAGGTATTTTTTCTCATCTTTTTCTAATGACTTTATTGTTCACTTATATCTAATAATAAGGAAACGATTTGGATTATTCATGTTTGTATATTTGTTTTTCCTAAATAATTTCTCCTGTAAGAAGCTACCTGGATGGGTGAATGTGGTGCAGCACCTTGATGCAAAGAATGCATGTTGTTATGGTCTAAACTTGTCTCTGTCTCCCCCCACACACACCCTTATTGAAATCCTAATGCCCAGTATTTCAGAAAGTGACTATATTCGGAGATGGATTATTTAAAGAGTTAATTAAGTTACAATAAAGTAATAGTCTGACCCCAATCTAATATAAATGGTGTCCTTAAAAGAAGAAGAAAGTTTGACAGACATGTGGGAAGACCATGTGAAGACACGGGATAACATGGCCATCTACAAATCAGAGAAAGGCCTCAGAAAAAATCAACCCAGCTCAGACCTTGATCTCTGACTTTTATCCCCAAAACTGTGAGAAAACAAATTTCTGTAGTTTAAACTGCCTAGTCTGTGGTACTTTGTAATGGTAGCCCTAGGAACCTAACAAATAAAGCAGTGTGTTTGCAGACTGGCAGCAACTTCTTTTTATGTATCTTACCAAATCTAGGGTAATAGGATGTTAAGTATACTCTTCTGTTTGCTCTAAAAATCATTATTCCACTAATTAGAAATGGTACAAGTAATATTTATTAATATATAATATAAAAAATACACTCATCTAGGAACACATGCCAAAAATTCTACCTGGTAAGGAATAAGAATCACCTTTTAAAATAATTCTTAAGAAAATAATCTTGAGTCAAAGGAAAAAATACAAGCCCAAATTATAGAATTTCTAAAATAAAACATTTACAGAAATTCTTTATATTAGCATCTTTGTGAAAGAGCTAAAAGAAAGACACTGAATATGCAATTGAAAAAGTTAGGGAGGGCAGCCCAGGTGGCTCAGCGGTTTAACGCTGCCTTCAGCCCAGGGTGTGATCCTGGAGACCTGGAATGGAGTTTCACATCAGGCTCCCTGCATGGAGCCTGCTTCTCCCTCTGCCTGTCTCTCTGCCTCTCTCTCTTTGTGTCTCTCATGAATAAATAAATCAAATCTTAAAAAAAATTAAGGAAAAAAGACAGGAAAAGATCAATAAGAAGCCAAAAGAAAGTAAAATGAAGGAAATACTTTAAAAAATGAGTTAGAAACCAAAAACACCAGTTAAGTAAATAAATCCAATGTCCTCTTTAAAAAATGAACGAAATAGACAGTCAATAACTAACAAATCTAGAGAAAGAAAAAACAGTGAAAGAATAAATACCCAAAATAAGATGTAGCAAGAAGAAAATAATTCTCAAAACAGGAAACACTGTAATAATCATGAGACCACTTTCCCAATTCTGTACCAACAAATTTGAAATGGATACTTTTCTGGAAGAATATTTTTTTCTCAAAACTGACCATAGGAAAATGTTTTAAACAGCTGAGTTTTTATACAAGAAACAGTATATTATCAAAGAGTACCCCTAAGTGATTAGTTGGCCTATATGATACTTTAAACATCAGGGAATACCAGTGTTATTTAAACTCCCTAGTGAACAGAGGAGGTGGAAATTCCTTTTATGCACTCAGATTCCCCATTAATTTCTCTGTGTGTTCTCAGCTTTATTTCTACCCTTCTGTGATCTATTCCATAATACAGGGTCTTGGGGCCCACAAACGACAATTTCCAGACACTCATGCAAAATGATCTCTAGTTAGGTACTGAAATGGGATGCACTAGTGGAAAATTTGATGGAATTTTGCGGGAATAGAGAAATGATTTTATCTTCCTTTTTTAATGTTTCTGGATGCAAGGACAGTAGCAGCAACAGTTTCATTCAAGGTAGTGAGTGGCAGATATAGCTGCAGAGAGTAACAGGAGCCTGGGAATGTCTCCTCATTTCCTCCTTAGGCAGTGTGTTCCAGCAAAAGCAGGAGTGGCCTAGATATGCATGCTTATGGATTCTATATCTGGCAACTTGACTCTAATAAAAGCTGTTAGGATTGTGACATAGCGATCCTGGTTTTGCAGTAAGATTATTTATTGGTTTGCTGAGTGAATGACTTTTAGTATAATGTTACTTCTCTTTTGTTTCTCCAGTACATTCAAATCCTATAACTAATCATGCATTAAGTTTCTTCTGTTTGAAATATGTAGAATTGTTTCTGATTTCAAATAGATTGTAACAGATGCAGAGATAAAATATTAATACTTTAATCCAAAATAATTTCACATGAAGGATAACTGTAGGCCATTCTTATTTATACAAATACTGATGCAGATATTTGAAATAAAATAGTACTGGAAAAACACGTTAAAATTAATAAATAATGACTAAATAAGATTTAATTCAGTAATCTAGGGATAGAACAAAATTAGAAAATCCATAAATATAATTTATATTTTAAATAGATATAAAGAGAAAAATCATACTACAATGAAAAGTTCTATACAAAATTAAATACATTTTTCTAATAAAAACACTCAATAGAAGAGTAATTCAATGTTTTTCAAATATGAATACTCCATATCTTAAATAATGGGAAATGCTGAACCAGTTTCTGTTAAATTCAGAGAAAAGTGAAATGAGGCTCATTATTGCTTCAATTTTTAATATTGCATTGAAGCTATTAAAAATATCAGATAAAATTATTAGAGGCATGAAAGTTAGAAAAAAGGCAAAACTCTCTTTGCAGATAATGTCATAGTTTACCTGGAAAATGACAGAAAATCAAAGAAAAGGAGAGTGTGTGGAGAAAGACAGAGAAGGAAAGATACAATAAAAAACCAAATATTAAAAAAATACCAAATATTTTAAAAGCAGTGGTCCTTTGATGATTAATTTTATATGTCAACTTACCTAGGCCACAGTTCCCAGATATTTGGGCAAACATTATTTCATATATTTTGGTGAAGGTATTTTTTGATGAGGTTAGCATTTAAATCAGTATGTTTTGAGTAAAGCAGATTACACTCTATTATATAGGTGAGCCTCATCCAATCAGTTGAATACCTTAATAGAAAAATAGAAAAAGTCTTATCTTCCTTGAAGAAGAGGGAATTCTACACAGACTGTCTTCTGATTCAAGCTGCAAATTAGATCTTCCCTGGGTCTTCAGGCTTCCAGTCTATCTAGCATATTTTGGATTTATCAGCCTCCATAATCAGTTCCTTAAAATCTCTCTCTGTATACATGCATATTATTTGTTCTGTTTCTCCAGAGAACCTTAACACAGTCCTACTGTATAAAAACAGTACCCAATTAGAACGTATAATTTATAGAAGAACCTGTTAAAAGAAAAAAGTAGTATCTCTAGGTAATAGTTCTATGAATATACTTAACAAGAAAGTTACAAAACCTAAATGAGGAAAACTATAAAATACTCATGAAGGACACAGAAATGGATCTTAAACAAAACGAAATTCCATGTGCTAGGATAAGATGATTGAATATCAAAGAAATATTAATTTGCCTCAAGTCATTAAAATTTGATGCAGTCCCAATAAAAATAGCCGCTTTGGGGGATTATGGAGACAGATAAATGATTCTAAATTTCATGTGGAAAATCAAATATCACTAATAAATGGAATCTTTTTAAAAAGCAATGTTGAAAGAGGAGTTAATCAAATCAACTATTATAATTAATAAACCATCTATAATTAAAAGAGTACAGTGTTAGCATGTGAATTAATAGACAAATAAATAGGGTAAAAATCCCCAAATAGACAATGATAGGTCTAAAAATATAGTATATCATAAAGACATCTCAAATCACTGGGGAAATGATAGACTTTGTTATAAATCATGTTAAGAATTCTTGATAGCCACTTCAAAGTCATGACATTGAAAGTGTAATCTTCAATATATAGCTGCGTAAATGCTAGATAAATTGGAATTATAACTCTAAAAATGGATAACATAAATACTTGTGAATTTCTATATAATTCCGAAACATGAAAATTTACCTAACTTAATAAAATATAAATTAAAACTAAAATTCTAAAACATAGAGGTTTGACAACAAGCTATGTGGATGAAGTTTTGGAGAAGTAAGAGTGTCACACAATGCTCCGAGGAGTGTAGAATGTTCCCATTGCTATGGAGGAAATTAGCAGACTTAACAAAGTTACTTATGCATTTCCTTGTTCTCAGCACTCCAACTTTGGAATCTACCCTGAAGATAAACCTCCATAAATGCAAACAACATATGTGCAAGAATACTTGCCATACATTATCTATAACACCTAAAAATAGAAAAAAAAAATGTCACCTGAACGGGATATGCTTAAATAAGAATGAAGTCTCATGCATTGTGAAAAAGTAAAGTATTTACAGAGGTTAAAAATAAATTAAAAAAACAAACAAACAACAAACAAACAAAAAAACCCACAAAACTTGGAATGATAAACCAAAGTTAATAAAATTGAGTAGCATATAGGGAATAATGTGAAACTCATGAAGAGATTATAGCAAGAAGCAAGCTTTCTATTAATATCTGTGGTAGATACCATTGTATGCTAAACAGATCCTCTTCTTTATAACTGTAGCTAGCTCAGTTCTCCCTGATAAAAGAATAGTAGTCCTCTCTCCCCTCCATTCTTCCTGAAGACTACTGGCAAGACAACACAAGACTTCTTCATGATCTCCTCATAGCCATTAGACCAATTACAAAGTTTAGGTCACAGTATAATCAAGCCAGGAAAGTGCTGGATTGGGTTAAGAAGAAAGAAAATAGTAGTACCTTCTAACAAAACCACCAATTGTACCTCCTTTTCTTTTAATGCAGCTAATGATCTGCTACTAAGTGCTTTTCTCAATACTTAATCCATGGAGGACTTGTGACATGTCCATTTTTAGAGTGGGTCAGTTTATACTGAATGATGAATAAGGTAGAAAGGGTCCAACAGGCTTTGCTCAGGAAATGGAATTGATATTTTCAGGAACACAGCCAGCATGGCATATCAGCAGTTTGGATTTACATAAATAAGCGGCAGCTTTCCTTGTGGGAAATTCTTATCCTCTCTTCACTGCCTGAAGCAAAACTATTGGTTCATGATAGCATTGATTCATAGAGATTCCCATGAAAACAGGGGCATGTTTCATTGATGGTTTGGTTAAAGGGAAAGTAAATGGTGCCCAGTGGGTGATAGGAGCCAGCTCCAGTGACAACTATAGAAGACTAACTAGTGAGAACTAGGCAGCAAGAGAACTGCATTGCCTCAGACAATACTCCCTAGGGCCAGGCTTATAGTTTCGCTGATTCTTGGACTATGACAATGGTTCAGCCATCTGGTCTGCCACTTCAAAGATTGCAGACTACTAGATTAAAGATACTCCTGCTGAGACTTGAGAACTATAGAAACAAGTTCTACCTGCCATCCCACAACAGCCTGAGTCACTTATGTTGATTCCCATGATAAGAGCCTGGTAAGACTTACTTGAATAAAGCTGCTGATCAGCCTTGCATCACCATTGCCATTTGGGTATATCATTGTACCTGACATCCACCAACAGACTGGCCATATGGTAGAGGACTATATACTTCTCATTAAGAAGTTACATTGCACAGTAGATTTGTAACTCCTGCCAAAAGTTGGCCCCTTTGTCTCAGTAAGGGAGGCCATACTGCATGAGACATTGACTCTGCCCGCTTCTGGGAAATTGACTATACTGGATCTTTGACTGGTTTCATACTATAGATGGTGCCTCACCACTGTTGACACATTTTTAGATTATTTGTATCTCATGAGCTTTTCTCTGGTCACACTGTTATGGCTCATCAAATGTTCATCTTAACCATTTGTAGTCTGGTATTTCTATCCCTTTTATTGGAAAGACCCCCCCCCCCCCCCCAGAGGGCTGATAATCCGTGTATTTCATGTACATCAATATCCCCTATCAGTTGCTGGCTTCTGGCACTCTTGAGCCCTAGAATTAACTCCTTAAAAATCAAATCAAATCAAAAGAAGATTTCTGACTTTATTTCCCTACCTCTTTAGAGTACATAAGCCTTAATGAAGCAGTTTGATCACTGAAGGCAGCCATCCCAGACAGGGTTCACTTCTTCGTGGTCACCTCCTGGTTTATGATAAAAGTAATAGTGCAGACTTATGTAGACTTAATCTGAAGATTTTTCCCTGAACTCTGACCATTCTTAAGTATGATGCATCTTTCTCTCTCCTGGCAGCAAATCCAGGCTTTACTGGTTTGTATACCCTCTTGGTTGCAGCCCAGCTAAAAGAAAGTCTAATGCATATAAACTTAATTCCGATTTTGTCACCTGGATTCTCTTGTTAAGTTGACATGATCCTAGATCAGAAAGATAATGATAACTTGTTTGGTACACTTCTAGCCATGTACCACATAATGATCATATTGGCCAATGTAAGGTATATAATGAGTCTGTAAATTTTATTAAAAATGCCCTTGTTTCTTTCGTACTTGACCTAGATGGAAGGTCTAGCAATAAGTAGAATGAGTTGAGAAAAGGTAGAACTACAAGCTACTAATATGAGAAACTTGTTTCATAGCCATCAAAGAAGAATAACAATCCCAGTGCTCAAGGAAGAAACACCTCAGATTCTGAGGTTTAGAGGGTGGAAATCAATGCTCCTTGTTCCAAAGTACAACGGATAAAACAATCATTTAGCAGCAGGTGTGATGAGTAACTGATCTGTTCCTGGATGTTTTGCCTCCATGCATGAGCTATGAAAACAGAAACAAGTCATTAAGACACGACCAGTCCTGGAATATTCTGATGTATTAGATGCTAGCTGTGGTATCTTCTGAATGTGGAGTCTCCTGCTAATAAATAGGAAAACACAATTTTATTTCAGTTCAGTGCATACAAATATATATGTATTTTTTTCCTGATACATGAGTAGCTTTGGGCTAATGTATGATGGCAAGGGGCACTGTAATCGTTTGGTGACATGGCCCAAGTGGCCTAACCCAATAAATGTAATCATGATCCAAGTTAGGTTTAACAATAGATCCTGACTGCAATGGCCTTTGCTCCTTCAGGTTATATTTTTGTAGTTGGAGATTGGGCCATGGAATATCTTTCCATTTGGGATGGGGTTGCTTTTAGCCCAGCTATGATTCTCCATAGTAATTGAAATAATAATAAAGATCAGAAAGTCCATTTTCAGTCTGAATTGAAATGGATATAAGACTGGCCTTATACTATATCTTAGCTGTCTGAAATAAGTCCAACTTGTCTCTTCTAAGACTTATTCACAGTTGGCTGAATCTGTGAATGTGGGAGGTATAGTTTAGGTAAATAATTCACAATAGCCTCTTTTTGACACCTGAACTCTGGTTAATGGCAGCCTTAATCAAATACTTGATAAAAATGGGATCAATTTGGCCCCAGCCTCTACCGGTAAGATTAATCAGAGTGGCCAACTGAGTGACATAGTCATGTGGAAATTTGAGTTCAGTCAAGACCATACAGGAACAAGGGGTGGGTTGTTGGGAGAGTCAACCTACCATGGGCCCTGAGCATTTCTGCATAATCTTGTGGTGACAAGAATTCAGCGTCCTGATTATTCCTTATCTGGGTTTTATTTTTAGGGTTTAAATGAGTAACCTCAAGCAATGAAGTAATATCTCTATCTGGTACAAAGAACAAATGCAGAGCATTTATGTGGGTCATATTGTGTTACTGTAGGACTTGGGGTCAAGGGAAAATTAATACAAACAATGATACTCATGCTCCTTGTTGTGTAGTGTGTAATAATGTCCTCTGTTTCTGACTCAGAAGTCTCAGGTGTTCTACTGGCACCCGCAAAAGTAATACAATAACTTAATAGCTTGTAGGTAGAATAAAATCAAATTATAGATCTGGCAATAGTCTTGAGCTTTTAACTGATAAATGTGTTCCTCTTCTTTTATTATTACTGGTATGTTAGGACTTTTCCCTCCCATCTTATTTTATATATCCCAATTTTTGAATAATTTTTTAAAAAAACTTTCCCATTTCTCATGTTTTCATGTAGTATTTTTGTAAGCCCTCTGTCCTATGGGCTTGGAATTGTTTTATCTATTTTAATTCTATTAATTTTGTATAAATTTGTCATGGTTTCCCATGCTAATTTCTCATGTAAATTCAGCTCAGCTTCTCATGAGAGTAGTTCTTGGTTACAAATTCTCTGTTGAAATTGTTACTATTATCATTGTCTTTTATTACTTTGAGGTTATCAAAAAAATAGAATTCCCTAGTGGGTTTCTTTCCTGAACATTTTCCAGCTCACTCTTTCAATGAGGATGCGGTCTTTATAGTTTTTGCCTTTATGATAATCACATATATAGCTTTCTACTTTTCATGGCCCTAAGGCTCATTCTCTTATTCCTCTATGCTTGGTTATTGACTAACAGAACCTTAGGGTCCTATTATTGACATTCATTTCCAGAACAGTTATGGCTTCCATGCTCATTTGCCATTTATTTTCAGGTAGCTGTTTGCTTCAGGGAATTCTACTTTTTCTGTAGGTTCAACAATGCATGAAAAGGTCATAATTTATGTAGATTCCATGTCTTTTCAGAAAGAAAACGATTGAAAATATTGAAGTCGCATTTTGTTTTTTGCTAATATTTCTATTCTAATATTTGAAAACTCAAAAATTTTTAATAAAATTCTTTAATAAATTAATATCCTTGACAAGTATTATTTTTCTGTTTCACAAGGGTTGATTTCAAACTTAGATCAGGAGAGGTGTCAGGGGGGTATCTAGGTGGCCCAGTTGGTTAAGTTCCTTCCTTCCACTCAGGTCATGATCTCAGGATCCTGGGACTGAGCCCCTCATCAAGCTCCCTGCTCAGTGAGGAGTCTGCTTGTCCTTCTATCCCTCTGCCTCTACTCCTGCTCTCTCTCTCTCACTCCTCTCTCTCAAATAAATAAATATATATATTTTTAAGGAGTGGTGTCAGGTAGATGTCCCACAGATAAGAAGATCTTTATGAGAGCCTAGAAGTCCAACTGAGAGGTTCTAGCACATTGGGGAAGCAAAATTGTGAGAATAAATGCACATCCCTGGGATGTGAGGATGGTTCAATATATGCAAATCAATAAATGTGAAATAAAGCATTAAGAAAATAAAATATAAAACCCACATGATCATTCTCTAGATGCAGTAAAAGCAGTTGAAAAATTCAACTTACATTCACAGTGAAACTGTCAACCAATTAGGCATAGAAGGAATAAACCTCAGTATAATAAAGGTCATATGGGCTATGTCACTTGTTAACCTTATACTGAATGACAAAATCTAAAACTTTTTTCTTGAGTATTAGGAATAAGACAGGGATGTCTACTTTTATCACTTTTATTCAACATAATACTCTAAGTTATAACTTATAGAGCAATTAGTTAAGGAAAAGAATAAAAGGCATTTAAATCATAAAGGAAGGAGAAAATCATCTCTGTTTATGGATGAAGTGTTCTTTTTTTAATTTATTTTTTATTGGTGTTCAATTTACCAACATACAGAATAACCCCCAGTGCCCGTCACCCATTCACTCCCACCCCCTGCCCTCCTCCCCTTCTACCACCCCTAGTTCGTTTCCCAGAGTTAGGAGTGTTCTGTCTCTCTTTCTGATATTTTCCACACATTTCTTCTCCCTTCCCTTATATTCCCTTTCACTATTATTTATATTCCCCAAATGAATGAGAACATATAATGTTTGTCCTTCTCCGACTGACTTATTTCACTCAGCATAATACCCTCCAGTTCCATCCACGTTGAAGCAAATGGTGGGTATTTGTCGTTTCTAATGGCTGAGTAATATTCCATTGTATACATAAACCACATATTCTTTATCCATTCATCTTTCGATGGACACCGAGGCTCCTTCCACAGTTTGGCTATTGTGGACATTGCTGCTATAAACATTGGGGTGCAGGTGTCCCGGCGTTTCATTGCATCTGTATCTTTAGTACTGGAAGTCCTAGCCTCAGCAATCAGACAACAAAAAGACATCAAAGGCATTCAAATTAGCAAAGAAGAAGTCAAACTCTCCCTCTTCGCCGGTGACATGATACTCTACATAGAAAACTCAAAAGTCTCCACCCCAAGATTGCTAGAACTCATACAGCAATTTGGTAGCGTGGCAGGACACAAAATCAATGCCCAGAAGTCAGTGGCATTTCTATACACTAACAATGAGACTGAAGAAAGAGAAATTAAGGAGTCAATCCCATTTACAATTGCATCCAAAAGCGTAAGATACCTAGGAAAAAACCTAACCAAAGAGTTAAAGGATCTATACCCTAAAAACTATAGAACACTTCTGAAAGAAATTGAGGAAAACACAAAGAGATGGAAAAATATTCCATGCTCATGGATTGGAAGAATTAATATTGTGAAAATGTCAATGTTACCCAGGGCAATATACACGTTTAATGCAATCCCTATCAAAATACCATGGACTTTCTTCAGAGAATTAGAACAAATTATTTTAAAATTTGTGTGGAATCAGAAAAGACCCCGAATAGTCAGGGGAATTTTAAAAAAGAAAACCATATCTGGGGGCATCACAATGCCAGATTTCAGGTTGTACTACGAAGTGTTCTTATTTGTAGAAAACCCTAAAGACTCTACCAAAAACTGTCTGGACCTAATTAACAAATTTACTAAAGTTGTAGGAAACAAAGCCAACATAAACAAATCAGTTGTACTTCCAAATACTAACAATGAACTATTTGAAAAAAGAAATAGAGAACAATCCCATTTGCAGTAGTAGCAAAAAATAAAATAAATTTTTAAAATAAATAAATAGGAATAAATTTAACCAGATATTTATTTATTTATAATATTTATAAATATTTATTTTAAGTATTTATGTATTTATTTATTTATGAGAGACACAGAGAAAGAGAGAGAGGCAGAGACACAGGCAGAGGGAGAAGCAGGCTTCCTGGAAGGAGCTCGATGTGGGACTCGATTCCAGGATCCCAGGATCACACCCTGAGCTGGAGGCAGATGCTCAACTGCTGAACCACCCAGGTGTCCCTGAAAGGTTTCTATACTGATCATGATAAGACATTGATGAAACAAATGGAAGAGTATTCAAATAAATGGAACAATAAACCATTTTTCCAGTTTAGGATCCAGAAGAATCCACACCATTAAAATGACCACACTACCCCAAGTAATCTACAGATTCAATAGCATCCCTACTAAAAACTTCAGTGTAATTTTTCACAAAAGTTTAAAAAAATCTTAAAATTCACATAGAACTACAAAAGCCTCAAAAAAGCCAAAGCAGTCTTGTACAATAAATAATAAATCTGAAGGCCTCATACCTCCTGACTTCAAATTATATTACAAAGCTGTAGTTAATCAAAATATGCTATTGGCAAGCTAGACATATAGACTGATAGGACATAATAGAGAGTCCAGAAATAAACCCATGTGTATATGACTAAGAAAGGTACCAAGAATACAGAATGGGGAGAGGACAGTCATAATATCTTCAGTAAGTTGTTTTGGGAAAAGTAGATATCCACTTGCCAAAAGAAATTGGACTCATACTTTATATCACACACAAAAATCAGCTTGAAATAGAATAAAGATGTAGACATAGGACCTGAAAAAATAAAACTCCTAGGATGAGACTTAGAAAACTTCTTGATATTGGTGTTGGCAAAGATTTTTTTGTACCAAAAGCATAAGCAATAAAAGCAAAAATAAGAAAGTGGGATTGCTTCAAACTAACAAGAATTTCTATACAGCAAAATAAGTGATCAACAAACTGAAAGGCAACCTATTAAATGGGAGAAAATATTTGCAAACCACATATCTGATAAGGGATTATATCCAAAATGTATAAGTAACTCAAAGAACTGAATAGCAAAAAACATACAAACAAAAATCTCATATCAACAACCCCCAAATCTGAACAACCTAATTAAAAAATGGGCAAGGACCAGAATACACATTTCTCTGAAGACCTACTAATGGCCAACAGGTATATGACAGTATACTCATCATCATTAATCATCAGGGAAATTCAAATCAAAACTGCAATGAGATATCACCTCACATGGTTATACAAATGTTATAATACTGTACTACTACTATTACTATTACTACTACCACTACTAAAGGATAACAAGTGTTGGCAAGGATATGGAAAATGGGAACTATGATATACTGCTGATGGGAATGTAAATTGGTATGGTCTTGTCATTATGAAAAGAGTATTGAATTTCCTCAAAAAATTAAAAATAGAGCAATATCATCCAGAAACCTCACTTCTGGGTATTTATCCAAAGGCTCTTGAAGAGATATTAGCTTTTCTGTGGTTATTGCTGTGCTGATAAATAGCCATGGAAGCCTCCTAAATGTTCATTGATGGATGAATTGATAAAGAAAATGTATATACAAGCAATGGAATATTATTCAGCTTTAATAACAAAGGAAATCTTGCCATTTGTAACAGTACTGATGGACATGGAGGACATTAATATAAGTGAAATAAACCAGACACAAAAAGATAAATACTGTATGTTCTCACTATGTAATAAATTTATAATAGTTAAACTCATGGAAGTGGAGAGTACAGTGATGGTTATTAGAACCAAGGGAAGGAGGAATGAGTAGGTAATGTCAAAAGGTAGAAGATGTACAAGATAAGTAAATTCTGGAAACCTACTGTACAACACAGTGCCTATGCCTAATGGTACTGTATTATTCACTTAAAAATTGCAAGGTAGGTAAATTTTATATTTTCTTAACATACATAACAATAGTAATCCTAGTAAGAAGAATAAGTAATAAAAAAAGAAGTAATAATAATAGTAGTGGTGCTAGTGGTGGTATAGGAGGAAACTTTGGGAGTTGATGGATATGTCTACAGCCTTTATAATGGTGGTGGTTTCATGGACATATACTTATCCCCAAACTCATTGATTTGTATACATTAATACTGTCACATGTCATTCATACCTCAATAAAGTGGTTAAAAAATAAAAAAAATAAAATTAACATATGTAAACAAAACCTCAACAAACCTTGTGTGAAATAGATGTATATTTTGTTATATTGTGGAAAGGTCAAGTATACTAAAGTTGGGAGATCTTTATAATCTGACTTTTTTTTTTTTTTTTTGGTCAGAATTCTTCATGTAAAATGAGAAACAAATTCTATCTCAAAGGCTAGTTGTAGGAATTAAATAAGTAATCTGCTTAAAAATTGAGTAGAATGCTGGGAAAGAGTATATAGTGAGTGCCCTTCCATAGGTTCCCTGGCTTCTGTTAATAGCACTTATGTTTTCATCTGGGAAACTATCCTTCCTCTATTGGTCATAATCTTATGCAGAATTCCAGTTACTGGCAAAACTAAGCCCAGGGGATGTGCTTGCCCCATAAATTTGAATCTTGAGCCAAACAATGTGAAGATGACATTTATTAATTTTAGAAGTGGTACTGTGAAGACTACTTTCCTTACATGGTTGTTACATTCTCATCCCTGTCATTTTGCGGTCCTATTTCATCAGAATTTTCTTTCTTCCTTGGGCTTCCCATATTCTTCCAACAAATTCTGTTCTTGCTCATGCTAGTTAAAATGGGTATTCATTTGTCTTGCACTTAAGTATTTCTAATGAGTATATTTGAAATTAATGATAATTGTTAAAAAATATTTGAAGCCATTCATTTAACATATATTTGTTAAATATACATTAGGCACTTTATGGTTTGCTTAGAGATATCTAAAAAAAATTAGAGTCTAGTTTTCCTATTTCCCTTTTATATCTTGTTTTCTCTGCCTTCATTTCGTGCTCTCATTTTAATTACATTTTTGCTGGAATTGTATAACTTTCTGAAAATCAGATTTCATGAAGGATGGTTGCCTGGATTTTCCTTTTCTTTTAGACTCGACACACTGCTACCTATGTTTTCATGCCTATGATCCCACTTTGCTCTATCTTATTCTTTACAGAGATAGAATCTTTGCATTCCAAGTATTAGTAAGCCAGATTTATAAAGTTAAGCATCAGAATTATTAAATACAAGATGGTAGAATAAACTACACAGGGACTAGAATTTCCATAGCATCAGTGAGCTTTTATGATAGATTGTACATTATAAATAAAATCAGGAGTGTGAAATATTTCTTTCTCTGGAACTCTATCTCTTTCATTTTTCTTTTATCTCTTACCTATTTGGAATTGGGGATCTAGTTGGAGGTGTACCCACTAAGGGACCTCATTGGTTCTGCTATGAGGTTCAGAAAGGAAGCAAAGATTTTATT
The DNA here is from genome assembly GCF_011100685.1 of Canis lupus familiaris. Lineage (NCBI taxonomy): Eukaryota > Metazoa > Chordata > Mammalia > Carnivora > Canidae > Canis > Canis lupus. The sequence goes on along the minus strand of NC_049222.1, from coordinate 33,754,137 downwards.
TTTTTTTATTTTTTTATTTTTTATTTTTTTTTGTTTGTTTTTTAGATTTTGTATCTCAGAGACAGGCTCTTCTCCCAAGCGGTCAATTACTTATTTTCTCTGATTTCATTAGGTTGTTCCATTAGGGTGTTAGTATTATAATTCCTCTAGTACCTCCCAGTATTTATAGTGATAAGATGGAAAATACCAAGCCTAGGGTATCAGTGTATGTTGTTTGGTTTGTCTCTAATTCAGGCCTAAAGCTAACAGAGCAGAGTCCTGTCCATGGTCACAAGATTCCATGTGGCCAGTTCACTTCATTAGTGTAGGAGTCTTCAGAGAAATATAGCACTAATGATCGTATCTGGTGAACGAATTAGTTGATAATGACTTCTGTGTATATATGTCTTATCAGAGGAGTGTAATTTCTGGTTTCTAGTTCCTAATTTTTTAAAACTATGAAGTCTGGACAAACTTCTTTAACATCTTGACAATTTAGTCATCAGATATCCAAGTCTCAGATTAAATTGGGAAAATTATTCACTTCCTGCCTAATTTCCATAATGAATTTTTTTCTCCACTGGTAATCATCATATCAAAATATTTCAGGGTAAAAAAAGAGCTCTTTCTGAAATCTATCTGACATGGAAGGTTAAGTTCATGTATCTTACTCTAAGTAAATGAAAAGTAATAATAATGGAAGGTTAAGTTCATGTATCTTACTCTAAGTAAGTGAAAAGTAAAAATAATGTTTACTATATTTAAAACTTAATTACATGCATAAGATGTATTTTATAAAGCTTTGTATCTGTGAACTCCAAGATACCTTTTGAAGCAGTAGGGAAAATTATTAGAGAAAGGGAAAAAGAGAAATATCTCTTTTGTCCTTAGTATGCAATCTTCATAAGCCTCAGAAATTTCTTATTATTTGCTTTCTCAATGTATCTGCATGCTTTTCTTTATAGAATTAGACCACATTTTTCTGTATTTTTGAAATCCATTCCGAGGAAATGAAATATTTATTTCACTTATTCTTGACAATACTTTAATATTCTTCCTGTGAAATAATTTCTAAGGAGTTAAAAATAGCATTTAAAAAATAACTTCTACATTCAGCCCAGACTGTGAGATGCATTCAAAATATGATTTCCAAAAAGTGCAGGAGGTATAATGGAGATTCTTTATTTTTTTTCTATGGCCAGTGAGATTTGAAATTTCTGTCATTTGACGTGATTTATAAAAAGAAATTATCTTGCCTTTTGCTTTCTACCTATAAATCTTTTACATTTAGTAAATAAAATGTTAGAGAAAGACTGATTCTATTGTCTGAGGGTGTCTAATAATTTGTAATAGTAAACTTATAAAGCCAGATATATTTAACTAAATGTTTATTGAAAAACATTGTGTCTGAGAGACTGGTATGATGAGCAAAGGATTTGAATAGAGAAGAGTCTGTTCTTCATATATTGCATGAATATCATTTATGGCCCAATGCTGAATAGATAGTAGGAAAAGCAAGGTTTCTGCCTAATGGGATGAAAGATATTACTAGTTTTAACACCTTTCACTTTATTCAAACAACCACTAGAAACAGAACAGAAATTGTGTATTTTTCCACATCAAAGATAATATAGTGTAGAATGATTTATACAGATACCTTTTTGAGGATTCATTAGTGCAACATTTGTCAAAAACAAAAACAAAAAACCCCAAATTGGCCGAAATCTCAAACTCATTTCTCTTCCTACTCTTTAGATTCTTCAAAACATAATACATTTTTCCTTCAGATTTTCCATTTTGCCATCATCTTCATCATTTCTTTTCAGAACCAGTTATGTTTAATGTGTTAAGTCATGTAGGAAAAATGTGAAATAGTATTAATAATTAATGTAATTGACTAAATTAAAATTCACTATATTTCAGTGTAAATTTATCTTATTTTCTTACATTTAAAATGCATATTTTATATATTTAAATGTAAATTTAAATACAAGTTTTATGACGGGGGACGCCTGGGTGGCTCAGTGGTGGAGTGTCTGCGTTCCGCTCAGGGTGTGATCCCAGAGTCCTTGGATTGAATCCCACATCGGGCTTCCTGCGTGGAGCCTGCTTCTCCCTCTACCTGTGTCTCTGCCTATCTCTCTCTGTGTCTCTCATGAATAAATAAATAAAATCTTTTTTTAAAGAAATTTTATGACAGGAACATGAATGTAGACAAATGCTTTTATTTTCTAAAAATGAAATAGTAATTTTTAAGAAAGGGAATTTTATTTGTTTTAGTAGCTTTCCTGACCAAGTCATCTTTTTCTCACCCATCTTCCCTTACCTAAAACTAGTTACTTTCTTTGTTAAAATACTGAATTATATATAGCTCCCTCATCAGGGAGTGGATTATTTTTCCTCTCATGCTCCATGTTCCATTGGCCGGCAGGTGCATTATAATTTGTATTCATGTAGAATCCTCTTCTTTCTCAATTACGATTACCAGTCATTTTCATTTACCAACTACCAAGTCCCATGTATATATTTATTTTTGTTACCAGTTCAGTGTTTTCATTATCCTACCCAAAACTTGGAATACTCTTAAATGCTATACATAATTCCTTAATTCATTTAAAAATATGTCTTTTGAACCTCCTTCAACTTATTTCTCAAACATCACCTTTTCACCAGGTCTATCTGACCATCTGTGCCATCCTGTATTCCCAGCTCCCTTTACACTGGTTCTGATTTTTTTAAAAATAATATACACTAATTTTCAACATAATGTAAATTTTATTTAGCAAGCACTTGCATGGTGCTTACTATATGCTAGGCACTATTCCCAGTTACTTATAAATATTATTGCATTTAATTTTCATAACAACCTTATGAAAGATAGATTATTATCTCTTTTATAAATAAACAAGCATAGTATTACTAACTTGCAAAAATTACAGAGCTAGGAAGTGACTGAACTATGATTTCAATCTTGCAGTATAGTTTCTGAGTCCATGTTCGAAAAACCTATGCTTATGCTCCTTTTTTATCTTATTATTTGTTTCTCCCTTGAGAGCAGAAATTTTGTCTGTTTAGGATATGGTTGTACCTGAGGTGCCAAAAATAGTGTCTGGAATCTAATAGATGCTCAGTTAATAGTTGATTGACAATTACATGCTGGGAAATGTATCAGATCAGCAAAAAATCATGGCTTTCCTCAGGTTGGGAGAGGAGATGAAATAGATGTTAAATGAATAATCTCAAAAATAAGTGTCTAGTTGAAAATATTGACAAAATCTATACAAGAAAATGCAGAGTTTACCATGGAGACATAATTTTTAAAAATTTTTTTAATTTTTTATTTTTTGACATAATTTTTTTCTTTTTATATTGCATTTCTATTTTTCAGTCTTTAAAATCAAGAGAATTAAATTGTATTGTTTATTTTTAAAAAATAGACACAAGGTAGAAGGATATGCTGATGTTTACTTTTATGGTAATAGAGGACATAATTTTGACTAGATTAGCTAAAAAGGCATTGTTTTAAACAATCTTTGAGGTCCACTCCTGAGTAGAACTTTCTAGATAAATTGGGAAAAGTGACTTTACCTGAGGTATGTAACTAAATCTGTTATGTTTCATAGGTGAGACTACATCTGAATTGTGTAGTTAGACGAGATCGGGCCCGTTCAGGGTGGTATGGCCATAGACAATGAATTGGGTAATTAATGCAACTGGAAACTACAGGTAGAAAGGAGACTCTGAAGGTAGCTGGGAGTTCTACTGTAAGGGACTTCAGAGTTCATGTTAAGATGTTTGGGCTTTATTTTAAGATAGTGGGAGGGGCACCTGGGTGGCTTAGTTGATTAAGCCTCTGCCTTCCACCAGAATCCAGTTCAGTGGGAGTCTACTTCTCCTCTCCCTCTGCCCCTCCTCCCTGGCTCCTGTCTTCACAGGTGCCCACATATGCATTCTCTTTCTTTCTCAAGTAAATTAAAAAAAAAATCTTAAAAAAAAGATAATGGGAAGCAAAGACTTAAACAGTTAATAAACATGATTATATTTACATTTTGAATATCTGAATGCAGTACAAAGAATGGATTAATAGGAAGCAAGGGAAGATAAGTAGGCAATAGGGAGTGGTACCTAACAGTAGAGTAATCTAGCAAGAGACTATAGTGTTTTTAAATTAGGGTTGCTGTAGTGCAAATGAAGACAACTGTAGAGATATTTGGGAGTGGAATCTATTGGATTCACCTGTTGATTGATATTGACAATGAGGAAGAGAGTGGCATATAAAGGAAGACTTCATAGATTTTGGCTTGAGTAACTGATCCTGCTGCCATTTAATAACATAGGAAAAATAGAAAATAGAAGAATCACATTTTAGGAGGTAAATCATAATTTCAGTTTTGGAGAGTGGACATATCTATATGAAGCTCTGGAGAGATATCTTTTCAGCAAGAGATTTGTCATTTCTTAGCACAATAGAACTGTTAAATACCAGTTAATACCAGTTAATGCTGTTGGAGAAAATTTGGTGAGATATTTCAAAGTAAGAATAGAAAATTAACTAAGAGAATAAATCCTTCATGATAATAGAATTTTAGATATAGCTATAGCAACAGGAGTCTGCAAAATACTGAGAATGATGGCAAAATGTAAATTCTGAGAATTCTTATCACAGTATTTTGTATGTATCAGGGAGGTAGAATCAATCTGAATGTTCATTGGATACATGTGGGAAATGGATAAATGTGATAGAAGCATACCATATATTACTATATTTTTTTAGAATAAATTAAAGATACACACATAAAAATGGATTGATTTTAAACATTGTGCTAAGTGATAAAAGAATACAAAATAGGATGTATAGAATACTGCCACAGTGTAATTACTTATATACATTGAAGCATGTGCACACACAACATTATGTATTTTTACATATTTTAAGTGATGTTTCTATATTAAATTAAAAATATTAAATTCATTACCTTGGCTATTTATAGACAGGAAAAATCGAAGTTATAAATTTAAAAAGTAAAAAATAGGTGTGGTATCTTGCATCAATGTTAGAGTGTGTCTTTCCTGAGACTTAATTTATTCTGTGTATTTGAATTAAAAGACTGTGAGGAAATGTTTAGAATATTGTCAACAAAATTAGCTGCTGTCATGATGTTAAGGAATATAAGGATAACAAAGTATCTGTTGGCTTTAGTAAAGTGGTATTCATTGACTGCTTTAAAAACATTATGTACAAGAAAAGGCCTAGACCTGAGCCAGATTGATTCAAGGATAAGTCAAGAGTGGAAAAAATAGGCCATTCTTTTAAATTAAGTAGGAAAAAAGTATTCTCCCTAGAGATAGCAAAAACGTTTGCCATCTACCTGGTACTGAAGGTAAAAAATAGAGTGTCTTAGTTTGCTAGGGCCATAGTAACACAATACCATGGACTGAGTGGTTTAAGAAACAGTAATTTATTTTCTCACAGTTCTGGAGGGTGGAAGTTCAAGATCAAAGTGTTGACAGGGTTGATTTCTCATGTGGTATTTCTCCTTGGCTTAAGGATGCTTGCTTTCTTTCTGCATCCTTAAATTGTCTCTTCTCTGCGTGTGTGCAGAGTGAAATCTGGTGTTTCTTCCTCTTCCTATAAGAACATCAGTCATATTGGATTAGGACCTGACCTTTATGACCTGAGTTAATGTTAATTACCTTTTTAAAGGCCTTATCTTCAAATACAGTCTCTGTGAGGGTTAGGCCTTCAACATATGAACCCTGGGGGAATGTAATTCAGTCCATAACAAAGAGTAACTTGAAAGAAATGAAAATCCAAAATTTTACCACAAAGGCAGTTTTAGTCCATACTTAAAATACCTATTTTGGTACAACTCAGAAAATTATCTTACCTCAGACTGTTGAAACACGTGAGGCTTACCAAAGTGGCAAACACAACATACATTTAGAACACTTTTACAACTCAGTACACATAGAATTATCAGGGAAAAATATGTCCTAGTGAAGATGAGTTAATGAAGACAAAAATTAAAAAAAAAAAAAAAAACAACAGGTGAGTAAACAAATCATTATTTGTGACAGTAAATAGTTGCAGCAAATAAAAGAACACGAGTTATAGTAACTGGTTTAAAATGCTCTTGGATGCAGATGAAGAAGCCACAGGCAATCAAAACACTTAAAAAAAAAAAAAAGAAAGAGGAACATTGAGAATCAAATAAAAATTCCAGAAAGGAAAAAAAAAAAGTATTGAAAAGTATTAAAATAGATTCATAACATTAAAATAAATGTGTGAAGAATACATAGAAAGAAGAGATCAATATGAGAAAATCATATTAAAGTGAGGGCACTATTTTATCTAGATAATAAATTTGTCACTATTAAGAATAGATTTAGCAACAATGTTTAGGACTTAAAGGAAGAAAACAACATAATTTCACTGAAAACTTTAAAGCAATTGCTGAACAATGGAAAGGTATGTACTATTCCTGTAGAGGAATCCTGAATAAGATAAAAATGTCAGTTTTCCAAAGAATAGTATATCCATTTTCTGCAATTCTAATTAAAATTCCAGCACTTTTAGATTTCAAATGTTGATTTTCAAACGTAAGAGTAAAAGTCTGAGACTTACCAAATAATTCATAGTAAAGGAAAATTGTGATGGAGTGCTTTTCTTTTCAGGTACTGAAACATATTATGATAATAATTGCATATTTGCAAAGAACTAGACACATATCATTCGTGCCGACTATAGCCTTCAAAATAGATACAAGTAAATTAAATAGTTTAACATTTGGCAAATACTATATTTCAATTCATTGGGAAAAGGATGGTAATGTAGAAGTATAAAGTACATCCCTATCTAAAAATGCTTAAGTATATTCAATGTGGACCACAAATATTGATCATAAAATACAAAGCATTAAAAAATAAGACAATTTAGGATACCTATGTTTACCCTACTATTGAGGTAGTTTGTTTTAGTCAAGTCAAGGTGCAGTACACACAATTAACAGAGTCATTATACCTAAATTTTTTTAAAATTATATTTTTATGGCTTAAACATTTTATTTTTATGGCATAAAAATTCTTAAAAATAAATTAGGTGGTGAAAATATTATCCATACAAGAGAGACAAAGTGTTGTTTTCTTAACTGACAAAGTTGACTTAATTATCAACAATGTAAAGACAACCCACGAAAATTGTTAAATATGAAAGGTAATATATAGATGAGCAGAACCAATTGGCCAATGAATACATAAGATACTCACACTTCCTGTTAATCCTGTTAATAGTCATAATTCCTGTTAATACGCATTCCTCCTGTTAATCAGGGAAATTCAAAATTAATGACTATAATGTATCATTTTTGAAAAAAGATTTTATTCATTTATGAGAGAGAAAGAGAGAGAGAGAGAGAGGCAGAGACACAGGCAGAGGGAGAAGCAGGCTCCAGGCAGGGAGCCTGGCGTGGGACTCTATCCTGGGTCTCTAGGATCACACCCTGGGCTGAAGGCGGTGCTAAACCACTGAGCCACCTGGGCTGCCCTAAATGATGCCCTAAATGATGCCCTGCTGGTATCATTTTATACCACTGATTTAGTGAATGAGTTTGAAATGTTAACAGCACTGCTGGCAGGAATGCGGGAAACGAGTACAATCATATATTTCTGAAAACTGTGCCCTTATTAAGGACTTATACATAACACTACAACTGTCCATCCATCCATCCATTCATGCATCCATCCACACACCCACTCACTTGTTGAGCGAATGAACAAACATGCCAGGAATCTGTTAGGCACATATATCTGAAGATGATATAGGAAAGGAAAATGTATTAATCAGGCTTCTTTCCCTTGAAAGAGACAGAAGCCCAACTCAAGATAGCTCAAGAAAAAAGGAAAATGTGTTGGTTTATGTGTCTAATACCCCTAGAATTAGGAACAGCAGAATTAGAGACTCAGATGAGATAATCTGGTCTCCATTTCTGTGTTTCTTTGAGTAAGTGTGTCCAACAGTGACCCCTAGCAGCCCATTAATCACATGCCAATATATAGCAATTAAAACAGATATGTGGCCTCCCCTCCATCACTTGGTGAGAAAAGTCCTTGAGAGAACTCTGGCTCTCTCGAACTGTGCAAGCATGAAAGAGTGATTGGATCCTTTGATTGCCTGGCTATAAAGTCATGGGGGTGATGGTAGAGGAGAGAGATGTAAACACACTGAAACAATGAAATAGATTGCTTGGGAAGGAGAGATTCTCTTTCCCAAAGGAGAGTAAAATAGATATTCTGGACTGGTTCCCTCAAACTTTATTCCAGTCTTCTATTTGTAGAAATTGAAAAGCTAAAATTATATCTCCAAGAGACTCTTGCAGTGAGGGTATTGAGTATGAATTAGATCTTTACATTAAATTCACTGAAGCAAAATTTAAAGGGGGAAGAGAAAGATACCATCTTCCTGTAATTTTGAGGTGTTCCCACTGACAGACAATATCATGAAAATGTGAAGGGACTTTTTCTTCCCCTTTCCCTCTGAAACATTTTTTTCTATACCTACTCTCTATCTTCCCCAGAGCTAGTTGAGTTGTGATATTCTTTCTTGTAGTATACAGTGGTGGCCTAGAATAACTACTCTAGTGATATATTCTGTAGCATTCTGTGAGTCATTCTAGGAGGCCCAGCCTAGGACCCACTTCTTTAGAAAATTCAGTAAGTATTAAACTTGTAAGGGTGCAACTTGTAAGCATCTAAGTTCCTTTCTGATTAAAATGCCTACAGTAGGATATTCTTTCTTGGCCAACCATGCATAAAGAAAGGGTTGAATAAAGGTTTTTTTGCAAACAAACCTCAACAGATGTCCACACTATCTATGCCACCACTTGCATGAATAGCACCTACATCTCTTCTTCTTTCCATACAAAAATAGAAAAAAAATTCTGACTATCCCAGATTGAAGGAGTTTTACAACTTCACTATGTACTGGCTGTGAGCAACTAGGACATTCAACCTAAAATTAATAGCAATAACTATTGTATTTCCCTTTTATAAGTTACTCCAAATAATAAGATTGTGTATAAAGGTGAATTATATTTATGATGCATTTTCTGAGAGGAATTATTTATGTTATCTATGAAATTCAATGAAATGAAGGAGGAATGCTTATGATAAATAATATAAAAGATGGGTTGTATGTGTCTATGTCTGTATGAAGGTTAAGTTATGCTTGGGTGTACATGATTTTCTATAAAGAGTATAATTTATTAGACTAAATTTCATTTTTATTAAAGGACACTGAATCTGTTAGGATAAATATTCTGCTTTCCATTCTCTCTCATTTAATAACTGAGCCAACCGAATGCATTTTTAACTTTAATATCTCCCTTAGAAAATGTAGTAAATAATATTTATTGATGTGAGTACAGTAGTTATTAAAATGTCAATCAGATTCTTTAAATTATACCCAAAAACATTTGGTAAAGGAACTGAACTCACTCTAACTACATTATCCAAAACAGCATCCGAGAATCAGATCACTAGCCTGAGTTTAGAGCCACAAAAAATGTACCTGAGAAAAGGCTGCTTTGGGGGACTTTCAGAAAATAGTTTATGTCAAACTAGATAAAGTGAGGAGTGTTCTAAGGATCAGTTTCAAATCACTCTCTAAAAGCAATTCCCCATTTTCTCCTACAGGATTTATAAACTGAGAATGAGTTATATATTATGTAGACAATAAAAGGTTTTGAAAGCAAACTGGTATAAGAATCCATATTTCATAATAGATGATGAAATCAATGTCCAACAATTTAAGAAAAATGATACTCAATCTGATTATTTCTCTTAAGATCTATCCATGTGAAAATTTTATTTCTTTTTAATATAATACTGAAATCTGTTTGGAAAATGATGAAAATTGAGGGAGATAACTGTCTTAATTTCTGTCATTTCTTTTCTCCATAGGAAGTATGTTGTGCTCCTTTGAAATCCATGATAAATTCCACTGATCTCCTATTTTTTAAAACATTTATAATTTTTTCTCCAGGTATTATTATAGAAATACTTCAAGATATAAATATTTGTAGTGAGAGTTCTATCAAGATATAATTTACATACATAAAGTTCACCCTTTTTGAACGTATAAGTCAGTGGTTTTTAGTAGATACACATAATTGTGCATCAATTACAACAATGTAATTTCAAAACATTTCAACCTCCATTCCCCAAAACCCTACACCCTTCAGCAGTCACTCCACATTTCTCCTTCCTCCTAGTCCTGTGAAATACTAATCTGCAATAAACATAGCGATGCATATATCCCTTTGAATTAGTATTTTTCTGGTTAAATACCTATAGTGTGATCCCTGGATTATAAAGGGTAGTTCTATTTTTGATCTTTTCAGGAAACTCCATACTCTTTTCCACAGTGGCTACACCAGTTTGCATTTCTATCAACAGTGCAGGAGGGCTCCTTTTTCTCCACATCCTCACCAACACTTGTTTCATATGTTTTTGATTTTAGCCATTCTGACAGGTGTGAGGTGACATCTCATTGTAGTTTTAAATTACATTTCTATGATGATAAGTGATGTTAAGCATCTCTTCATGTATCTGTTGGCCATCTGGATGTCTTTAGAGAAATGTCTGTTCATGTCTCATGCCTATTTTTAATTGGATTATTTGTTTTTTGAGTGTTGAGTGGTGTAGGTTCTTTATATGTTTTAGATATTAACCTTTTATTGGATATATCATTCACAAATCTCTCTCCCTCCTTAGGTCACCTTTTAGTTTTATTGATTGTTTCCTTCGCTGTGCAGAAGCTTTTCATTTGAAGTCTCAAAAGTTTACTTTTGCTTTTATTTCCCTTGCCTCAGGAGACATATATGGAAAGATGCTACTTTGGCCAATGTCAGAGAAATTGCTGCCTGTGCTCTGTTCTAGGATTTTTATGGCTTCAAATCTCACATTTATGTTTTTAATCCATTTTGAGTTTATTTTTGTGTGTGGTGAATATTTCACCATATGTCCATTTTCATTCTTTTGTATGTATGTCTCCAGGTTTCCCAATATCATTTTTTGAAGAGATTGTCTTTTTCTCATAGAATATTCTTTTCTTTGTTGAAGATTAATTGACCATATAATTGTGGGTTTATTTCTGGGTTTTCCAGCCTGGTCTATTGTCTTATGTGTGTGTGTTTTTTTTTTTTTTTTTTTTTTTTTTTGTGCCTGTGCCGCCATAATATTGACTTTTTAATATCTATCTTATAACCAGTGAGATTTTTTTTAGCTTTGATAGGTTTTTATATATTCTTTTGCATTACCATTAGATAAATCAATAAAAGTAAAAATGAGAAGTAGCAAGACTACAAAATCAGTTTCCTGGTAAAACTGATCAAGGGACAAAACCCCACAGAGCACACAATCACATGTTTTCATTAAGGTATTACTAGGGTTTACAATGTAGCTTTTTCCCTATTCCCTTGTAATAAAATCCTTCCTAATTTATTTTGGCAATATTTGTTTACTGACTCATTCAAAGACATAAATGCAATAGTGTTGCTCTCATCATCCTGTATACCTGTCAGCAAAATTGAGGTGAGCTCCTTTTTGGTCATCTGGTTCCAATACAGCTCTGCAACATAATGCCTGCAGTCTGAACTGCTTATTCCGCTAAAGTGGATCAACTGTGGGGAACATCATTTCAGAATTTCAGTTTTAGAGCATTGTGTGTATTTTTATGAGTTCCCTTTGCTGAGCTAGGTTTCTTTTCTTCCCTTTTGCACTTCATCCAGGGAGTGCTGCTGAAGCAGGTAAAAACAAGAGGGTTGGCTTCCCATACTAAAACTGCAAGCCTCACAGGGTCCAGCAAATTTGAGGGAGAGAAAAGTGTGAATACAAAGTCCTCTACAAAGCCCTCTATTTTAACTTTTCTTGTTCAAAGCTGTCATTTCATCAATATAAAAAAATCAGAATTTTTCCGCATAATTTAATGTAACTTTATACTGAGTCAGATCTCTATATGATTTCTGGCATTTCCACAATTTTAAAATATCAACAGAATTATCTGTATTTTATGGTACTTAGTTTAAAACATTTTTGGAGGGTAATGCTAAAAGTTTATATCACTCCTTGGTACCAGATTTGATTTGTAGGGTTTTCCAAAACAAAACATGGGAATAGCTATGCCTTTTGTTATGGCTGTAGTACATGGGTTAAAAAGAAGGATGTCCCCCTGGATAAAGCAGTTTAAAATTCCAGTCTTCTCTTGGGGATGAAATATCTCTGAAGCCTAAAAATGAAGCAGTAGTGTCTGATCCCGAGATTTCTTTTATGATGGATGAATTGTGGTTATATTAGTCAGGAATGGTTAGATTATATTGTGGAAACAAACAAATGTCAAATTTCAGTGGCTTACAAAAGCAAAGTTTAGTTTTTTACTCAGCCTACATGTCCACTGTAGGTAGTAAGTGCCCAATTTTGATATTAGATAAAAATAATATTTTAGCATAAACAGGTCTCATGCAATATTTGGGATATACTCATCCTAAAACTGTGTTTATTGTGTTTACTGTTTATCTGAAATTAAAATTTAATGGATGTGCTTTATTTTTATTTGCTATATCTAGCAACCCTATTTGCAGTTCATGTGTTCATTGTTTACCATCTCACAGCTAAAGAGCAGGAAATGGAGGACATGTTCAACTAAATACTGTTTCTTAAACCCCATGCTGTTGACTAATACATAAAATTTCCACTTCATTTCATTGGCCAAATGGAGACTCAGAACCAGTGATTTTTCAGTGAACATTTATTTTTTTTTCTTTTTTTCTTTTTCTTTTTTTTTTTTCAGCGAACATTTATAAAAAACAATATAAACCACCACATTAGGATTAGAGAAGGTTTCATTGATATGGATACAGAGTTTAAGAGAAGATGCATGCATTTAACACATACCTCTGAGGGTTAGGGTTATATAATACATGCCAAGTATGGCTGAAAATTCCCAGTTAACTGAATTACAGATAGCATCTGCCCTCATGGAGATTGCATTGTCAGGAAGAAAGATATATTATACATAATTACAAAACTATTAACTAAATAGGATTATGTTAGGTACAGAGAAAGCAAACTTGGAGGGGGCAATGAAATCCAGGATTGAAAGGCTTAACAGGATGTGGGAAGGTTAAACATTTCTTGATGGAAATAACATTTATAATGACACCTAATGGATGGATGTGAGTGAACCTCCCGAATGACAAAAATAGTGAAGATATTTTACCCCAGTAGTTGACAAACTAAGGTCTGTGGGCCAAATCCCATCTGCTGCCCAGTCTTTGTAAATAAAATTTTACTGGAGCCCAAACCCATTCATTAGGCATTATGTATGGCTGCTATTCACTATATTGGGTTAAGTTGAGTCATTTTAATGAAAGCCTAAAATAATTACACTTTGGCTTTCTATACCAAAAAAAAAGTTTGAGGAAACCTGTTCTAGGCAAAATGTAATCTCTCTGTAGAGAAAGAAGATTCACATATTCACAGAATGAGAGAACATTGATCTAGTCTTTCCATGATGATAATGATGATAACTGGATGGAGAGACAAGGAATGTCCAGATCACACAGTGATATGTAGAACATATTTAAGGATCTTGTCTACGCGTAAAATAATAGTATCAGAGAGTGATCATAATTAAATTCTTATTAAAAATCTTATTCCAATAGCTGCCAGAAGAACAGTTGAAAGGAAGGCATTGGTAAGAGCTGGAGGACTAATTTGGATCTGGTTATAGATGATGGCGGCTTGAGGTAGAGGGTAGAGAGAGAATAAACTTAAATGCAAGAAACATAGACATATTAATGAAGTAGGCTAACAAGATTTAATGTTTGGTTTGATGTGGGGAATGATGGAGAATGAAGAGTTAATTAGGCCTGCCATATGTCTGAAGCCATGCCATTGATTGAAACTGTGAAGAAGAGGAACACGTCTTCAGTTTTCTGTAGTGAGGGAGTCAAAATTTCAGTTTTCAACATATTGGCTAGAGGTTCCAAGAGAAACAGCTTAGTATACCAGTCTGGAATTCAGACGACAAATCTCTCTGGATATTTATTTTGGAAGTATTTATTGAAATCACTGGATTTTGAGTTAGGAGAGAGGTAGAAAGCAACATTTAGGTTTGTCTAAATTGCATGCTTCCATCCATTTTTTACTTGGTTCGCACCTTTGGTCACTGACTCAGCTAATGATGAAATACAATCATTTGTCTTTTGCTTTTTATGTAAGTATTTTGCTTATTTTGTTTCATAGCATTTTGCGATTTTATTATTTTTTAATTGCTTCTATGAATTTTTCTGAGCATTGATGTGTTTGATGGAAGAAAATTCAGAGATTCTTTCATTTTCTGGCCAAAAACTATGTGATACCATAGAACCCTCAACCTGGGCAACCCCAGTGGCACAGTGGTTTAGCGCCGCCTGCAGCTCAGGGGTGAGCCTGGAGACCCAGGATCGAGTCCCACATCAGGCTCCCTGCATGGAAACTGCTTCTCCCTCTGCCAGTGTCTCTGCCTCTCTCTCTCTCTCCCATTCTCTGTCTTTTTCTGTCTTTCATGAATAAATAAATAAAATCTTAAAAAAAATCCTCAACCTATCCCTCATTAACAGGATTAAAATAAGTAAAGGGACAATGAGGTAATGGCATCTGTCCATCGTGGGGGACAATTGATGAAAAACTTATTTGATGGAGTATGGGGGAAATAGATCAAATGACATTTTTCAAAGTGTCAGCATTTTGAGCATATTTAAATAGTGATGGCAGAGATAGAATAAACAGTGAAATTGGAGACACAGAAGTGAACAGAAAAAGAAAACAGTATCATGAATATTGTGCAATTATGGGCATGGATGGACTTCAGAAAATGTTGGAACAAACCACCTTTTATGGGAAGAAAAGAAAAGTTTGTAGATTTGTGGTTAGGATGATGTAGGTAGGGTAATTTCTTTTGCTCTGTAAAGTGGGTGTAGGAAAGGTGGGGAGATAAATGTGGGGGTTTGAGAAGAATGGAAAAAGTTAGAAGAATACTTTTTAATGCTTGGGAAAGCAAATGTATTACTAAAATATAGTAAAAATTTCAATATTAATATGGCATCATAGCCTCATCTAGACACATGAACTCTCAAGAGTGTATCAGTAATTTAATCACATAAGAAAGGTTGTATGAAAAAATAATGGCAATGGTCTTATTCCACCATCCTCATATTTTTCTGGATAACCTTTTGCCCTGATTTGATCCATCTGTACCAGCAATCCTCTCCTCTCTGATTTTGAGCATTCTGAGAGCCTCAGATCACTCTGACCCAAAGTTGATGGCAAGGAAAATCCTAGCTCACAGAACTTCAAGTTGCTTACAGAACCTACAAATCTCCATTATTTCCACTGATGATCACAAGTCCAAGTTACATATTTTTATTGTGTCTATTGGTTGCCTTTATTTTAGCCCCCACATTGGCTGCCTGGCATTTTTTTGCCTAGGACTCTAAGCTGGATTTTCAGTATTTCATTCTCTCTTCCTCAATTATTTAATATTTGTCAAACTAGTGCTAAAAACCATACTTGCTTTTTTCTTATTTCCCCAAACTCTGAACTTCATTGTTTCAACTTACATATCTATCTATATTCTTTCCTTTAAATTCAATTTTGGTTTGCTTTAACTATTTCTTTCATTGTTCTCCATCTGGATGGATTTCATCTGACCTCTACTGGACCAATAAAATAAAAACAATAAGTCTGGTTTGTAAGAACACTCTTTTCCCCACAAAGTAGTATGTATTAATTGCCTGAGAGGAAAGAAGCTGAAGAAGGGTTTGGGCCCTTGTTAATTTACATTTAATTTTAGCTCAGAGGTCCTTGAAGGCAGTGGTTTTGTCTGCGTGTGAATAGGGATATTTAATCAGTCCAGGCTGTCAGGTTGATAGTAGTGCTTATCAAGACATTAGAGAAAAATGTGCTACCAAGTCCATCCTCCTGCCATAGAAGGAGCAACAAATCAGATGTGGAAAGTCAAACACTATGATTAAGAAGCTCATCTGCCCTAGGGAGTCTTTTATATATATATATATATATATATATTTATATATATATATGAAATATATATATTTAATATTCAACTTGAGTGTACTACTGTGCATACAGCTTTTTCTATCTGAGAGGTTTTAATTGCAATACCTCCTGCATTGAGAAGGCAGATTGTTTTTCTTTTAAGTAATGCTACTGATTAATAGTATTTTAAAACCCAAGGAGTACCGAGTTGTGTCAGAGGAAGATTTTGCTGCTTTTCAAATAATTATTTTTTGCTAGACACATTATGAAATACCACCTAAAAATGCATATGTTGTATTTCAGTGCCTTCAAGGAATTATCTATATATTTCCTGTTGTACATTATTTAGTATGTCTAATAGTCTTAGATTAGGCATAGAAATGCATATTTCACTCTGCTGCCATATGTGAAAACTTTCCATTCAAAATGCATTTCAGCATTAAAGTTTTAACCATGAATAGTAACAATTGTGTGTTAAACACCTTACTGAGATAGATACTTTGTTGTAGGATATGTTGGTCTAAAGTACTCAGATTCTCTAAATAACAGAAAATCACTTTGACTCAATGATTTTGAGATTATCCCATTCCGGCTTAGCCCAACTTTCTTACCAGGGAATATGGAAAATCCTTCAGCGAGTCTAAGATTTCTTTTTTTGACAGTCTTCCTAGCTGAATTGTCAATAAAATCTGGCTGTCTTTATTAATCTTGACATATTTGAGTATTTAGAACCAATATTCCTGTCCAAAGAATCCATTGGCCAATTTCTAGAATGCCCTTGCTATCTTAGCAGCCAGAAGATCTACCTGTCAGGATCTATTACTTTTCTCTAGAGTGTAACCTGATTGTTTCCCAGAATTGGAACCAGGAGAGCAGTTTCTTTCTTTGTTTAAGATGCCGGTTTCCTTGTCATTACATATGTTCTGAACTCTAGTATGTGTTAAAGTCTCAAATATATCAATATTTCCCTTTTCTGAAGAAGGAACAAAACTAGTTCACTTCTTTATTCACACCAGGACTGTTTTAGTCAGTCTTCTTCATTGAAACAGATCCAACTGGAGATGGAGATGAAGAAAGGGATTTATTTTAAATAGATTCGACTCATGAGATTGTGAAGGCTATCAAATTTTAGAGCAGGCTAGCAGAATGGAAATTCTGAGGAGTTGAACTTGCAGTGTTGATTTCAAATTCCACAGGAAAGCAGATTAGAACCTCAGGTATGGTTTAATTATTTCTTTCTCGGGAAACAGGAGTCTGTGCTCTTAAGACCTTCAATTGATTGAATGAGGTGCAGTCACATTAAGGGAGAGGGTAATTTGCTTGATTTGAAGTCTCCTAATTTAAATGTTAGTCAAATCTAAAGAAAAAACTTTACAGCACCATCTAGACTGGTGTTTGACCAACCAACTGTGGCCTCTCTCCTAGCTAAATTGACATGTAAAATCAACCAATACAAGAACATTTTGTTTTAAAACTTTCCACCAACCAGGAGCAAGATGGCGGAAGAGTAGGGTCCCCAAATCACCTGTCTCCACCAAACTACCTAGAAAACCTTCAAATTATCCTGAAAATCTATGAATTCGGCCTGAGATTTAAAGAGAGACCAGCTGGAATGCTACAGTGAGGAGAGTTCGCGCTTCTATCAAGGTAGGAAGACGGGGAAAAAGAAATAAAGGAACAAAGGCCTCCAAGGGGGAGGGGCCCAGGAGGAGCCGGGCTGAGGCCGGGGCGAGTGTCCCCAGGACAGGAGAGCCCCGTCCCGGAGACGCAGGAGCTGCACCGACCTTCCCGGGGGAAGAAAGGGGCTCGTGGGGAGTTGGAGCAGGACCCAGGAGGGCGAGGATGCCCTCGGGCTCCCTGGGACAGTAACAGCAACTGCGCGCCCAGGAGAGTGCGCCGAGCTCCCTAAGGGCTGCAGCGCGCACGGCGGGACCCGGAGCAGCTCGGAAGGGCTCGGGCGGCGGCTCCGCGGAGGGGGCTGCGGCCCGGGAGCGCGAATCCACCAGCGCAGGCTCCGGAGCACAGGGCGCCGGGACACAGCCCAGGATCCGGCCTCCCCCCGGGACAGGCAGAGGCCGGGAGGGCCCAGGACAGCAAGGACGCTCCTGCCCCAGCTGAGCAGATCAGCGGCCCCGCCCGGAGCCTCCAGGCCCTGCAGACGGAGTTCCTGCCGGAGCTGACTCCAGGTTTCCAGAGCTGCCCCGCCACTGGGGCTGTTCCTCCTGCGGCCTCACGGGGCAAACAACCCCCACTGAGCCCTGCACCAGGCAGGGGCACAGCAGCTCCCCCAACTGCTAACACCTGAAAATCAGCACAACAGGCCCCTCCCCCAGAACACCAGCTAGACGGACAACTTCCAGGAGAAGCCAAGGGACTTAAAGAACACAGAATCAGAAGATACTCCCCGGTGGTTCTTTTTTTGTTTGTTTGTTTTTGTTTTTGTTTTTGTTTTTGTTTTGTTTTGCTTTTTGATTTGTTTCCTTCCCCCACCCCCTTTTTTTCTCCTTTCTTTTTCTTTCTCTTTTTCTTTTTTTTTTTTTTTCGTTTTTTTTTTTCTTTTTCTTCCCTTTTTTTTCTCTTTCTCTTTTCTTTCCTTCTTTCTCTCCTCTCTTTTTCTCTTTTTCCCAATACAACTTGCTTTTGGCCACTCTGCACTGAGCAAAATGACTAGAAGGAAAACCTCACCTCAAAAGAAAGAATCAGAAACAGTCGTCTCTCCCACAGAGTTACAAAATCTGGATTACAATTCAATGTCAGAAAGCCAATTCAGAAGCACTATTATACAGCTACTGGTGGCTCTAGAAAAAAGTATAAAGGACTCAAGAGACTTCATGACTGCAGAATTTAGAGCTAATCAGGCAGAAATTAAAAATCAATTGAATGAGATGCAATCCAAACTAGAAGTACTAACGACGAGGGTTAATGAGGTGGAAGAACGAGTGAGTGACCTAGAAGACAAGTTGATAGCAAAGAGGGAAACTGAGGAAAAAAGAGACAAACAATTAAAAGACCATGAAGATAGATTAAGGGAAATAAACGACAGCCTGAGGAAGAAAAACCTACGTTTAATTGGGGTTCCCGAGGGCGCCGAAAGGGCCAGAGGGCCAGAATATGTATTTGAACAAATTCTAGCTGAAAACTTTCCTAATCTGGGAAGGGAAACAGGCATTCAGATCCAGGAAATAGAGAGATCCCCCCCTAAAATCAATAAAAACCGTTCAACACCTCGACATTTAATTGTGAAGCTTGCAAATTCCAAAGATAAAGAGAAGATCCTTAAAGCAGCAAGAGACAAGAAATCCCTGACTTTTATGGGGAGGAGTATTAGGGTAACAGCAGACCTCTCCACAGAGACCTGGCAGGCCAGAAAGGGCTGGCAGGATATATTCAGGGTCCTAAATGAGAAGAACATGCAACCAAGAATACTTTATCCAGCAAGGCTCTCATTCAAAATGGAAGGAGAGATAAAGAGCTTCCAAGACAGGCAGCAACTAAAAGAATATGTGACCTCCAAACCAGCTCTGCAAGAAATTTTAAGGGGGCCTCTTAAAATTCCCCTTTAAGAAGAAGTTCAGTGGAACAGTCCACAAAAACAAAGACTGAATAGATATCATGATGACACTAAACTCATATCTCTCAATAGTAACTCTGAATGTGAATGGGCTTAATGACCCCATCAAAAGGCGCAGGGTTTCAGACTGGATAAAAAAGCAGGACCCATCTATTTGCTGTCTACAAGAGACTCATTTTAGACAGAAGGACACCTACAGCCTGAAAATAAAAGGTTGGAGAACCATTTACCATTCGAATGGTCCTCAAAAGAAAGCAGGGGTAGCCATCCTTATATCAGATAAACTAAAATTTACCCCAAAGACTGTAGTGAGAGATGAAGAGGGACACTATATCATACTTAAAGGATCTATTCAACAAGAGGACTTAACAATCCTCAATATATATGCTCCGAATGTGGGAGCTGCCAAATATATAAATCAATTATTAACCAAAGTGAAGAAATACTTAGATAATAATACACTTATACTTGGTGACTTCAATCTAGCTCTTTCTATACTCGATAGGTCTTCTAAGCAAAACATCTCCAAAGAAACGAGAGCTTTAAATGATACACTGGACCAGATGGATTTCACAGATATCTACAGAACTTTACATCCAAACTCAACTGAATACACATTCTTCTCAAGCGCACATGGAACTTTCTCCAGAATAGACCACATATTGGGTCACAAATCGGGTCTGAACCGATACCAAAAGATTGGGATTGTCCCCTGCATATTCTCGGACCATAATGCCTTGAAATTAGAACTAAATCACAACAAGAAGTTTGGAAGGACCTCAAACACATGGAGGTTAAGGACCATCCTGCTAAAAGATAAAAGGGTCAACCAGGAAATTAAGGAAGAATTAAAACTTTCCACCAACCAAATCTGAAAATAATTTGAAATGTTTGTGAGAAAGGAAATAAGAAATAGAGGCTTCTAGGGGAAAAGGTAAGTTGTTGCTGTCAGCTGGTTTTCCTACAAAAGGGTCTAGATTTTTTTTTTTTTTCAGGACACTAGATCTAGTACAGTGTCCTGAATAGACTTGAGACACACAAAAAGAAAATTTTTCAAAATCAGCAGAAGATCTTCATGAAAGAATCGGGCTGAATATCAGATAGGATTTTCTGGAATTATTTTAGTTTTTTTCCTTAGAATTCTAATGCATTCTTCTGTACAAAATTTTTTAATTGAACACAAGTTTTTCTCTTCTATGCCAGGTCATGATTAAAATGATCAATCATATTAAAACTGGGGGAAGTTTTAGTTAGTGCTGTAAAAGAGGAGATAGTGTCACCTATTCAAAAGCACTGATGCATTTTATCTAGACTTTGTCAATGTGTATGGATGAAGTAATATGAAAAGGAGATCCTGTGATAATTCAGAGATTTTACATACTGCTTTGAGTAAAACATACTTCATAATAACACTCATTCTAGAAGTATGATAGACTGAGAAGAAAACAGAACAAAAGATAATTTAGGACCTAAAAAAGCATTTTTACTCTAGAATTCAGATAACAATCTGATAGATGCATATTCTGAAAAAAAAAAGAATTTTCTTTGGTAAAGATAAGTACATTTGAAGTCATCTATTTTATGTTTTCAGAAAAAAAATAAACAAGAAAGTATTGTATTTTTGAAATAAGTGCAAAATGAGTTAGACACAGTCTGTGATGAGAGAAAACAGGAGCAACAGCAGGAATGAGAGTGAGAGAGAAAGCTGGTTTTAGGATAGTAGAAGAAATGAAGAGAACTGAATAAAAAAATAAATACTAAGAAACTAGCAATGACATAAATCTAGATTTGAAAATAATGTGAATTAAATATTTAGTTACAGCAATGTAGGATTAAGACTTTTTAAAAAATATCTTTTCAGTTACCAAACAGTGATGATGTTAGGTCCATGATCCCAGAGTGGGGGAACAAGGAAATCCAAAAATATGATCATAACATTTGCTTTTGATTTACCTATTAAGACATTTGCTTAATTTAAAACCCAGTTTGTGAGGCTGAGCAGCTTAATGTCTTAATGGGACTCAAAAATAAATGGAGTCTGTGGTCTGCCAAGTAAGAGACTTCTGAATGCATACCTCAGAGTTTCAGTGGGAAAATTCAAAGAGCTAAATGCCAGGAGCAATGTTGATTCAGATGATATCATCCCTTACAAAGACTAAAGACAAGTTTCAAATCAACCCTATTAGTTTAAGGTCATCCTTCCCTAACATATTATCTGCTAACATCAGGGGGGAAAAGTCTCTCTAGATGGAAGTAATATCAATAAGAACTTAAACATTTTTTTACAGAATTTTCCTGTGGAAGGATCTGTAATCAATAAAACTAGGGCATGCAAAAAGATAAAATATTTTTGAAAAATAAGAAAAAAATATTAGTAACTGACTCATGAAGAACACAGATGTAGAGGTTGCTAGACATGGATATTAAAATCACTGGGACAGGGACACCTGGGTGGCTCAGCGGTTTAGCACCTGCCTTCAGCCCAGGGTGTGATCCTGGAGTGCCAGTATAGATACCTAGGTTGGGCTGCCTGCATGGAGTCTACTTCTCCCTCTGCCTATGTCTCTGCCTCTCTCTGTGTCTCTCTGTGTGTCTCATAAATAAATGAAATATTTTTTTTAAATAAAACAAAATACAATCACGTGACTGATTCAAGAAATTAAATGACAAGCTGTAAATTGAAAACAATTGAATGACAATTTTATCACTAAAAACATAGAGATATGGTAGCTAAAATTATAAATGAATGCATGGATTTTATAGCGGATTTCACAGATGATGAATGAATTAGAGAACTAGAAGTGAGATCATAGGATAATATCTCACTGGAAGCATATATATATATATATATATATATATATATATATATATATATATGAAAAGAAGGAAAGAGATATACAGAATGTAGAAAAGAATTTCAACGTTTTTAACTAGTATCAGAAAGAGAAGAGTGAGAGAAATCTATACTGGATGAGATAATAACTGCGAATTTTCCAAAATTAATGAAAAACATAAAACTACAGATTAAAGATACTCTAAGAAAGCTAACAAGGTTAAATAAAGAGAAACCATGTCTAAGAACAACATAGTAAAACTGCATAAAGCCAAAGACAAAGGAGAAAAAGAAGATGATCATGAAGTGAGCAGCTCTAATACTGATATAATTCAGCTGCTACCTGGCAGCTAGACAAATATGGAATATTTTAAACTAATGAAAGGAATAAATGGCACATACAATATTTACCATACAAATATGTTCTTCAATAATTAAGATAAGCTAAAAAATTATCAAAGAAAAACCTTTAAGAAGTCTTCAGCAATACACATGCAATAAAGGAAATATTAAAAAGGAGTTTTTCAGGGAAAGAAGAATTCAGATGGAATCCTAGGAGTGCAGATAGTGATGCAGTACAATATAAATGGTAAATCCCTGAGTAAAAAGACAAATATTTAAAATGTAAACCCAAAATATTAATACCTAGTGGAATTAACATGGAGGATTAAAGTAAGGCACTAACCTTAATAATTGCACAAATGTGACAAGATGTAAGTGGACCTAAAGTATTTAAAAGTCCTTTTATTGTTTAAAATGTGGAAAATGTATATATTTCTATATATATAAGAATTTAATAAGTGAATGATGCAGATTATTATTATTTTGGTTATATATAGAAAGTAGTAAAAATAGGAATATTTAAAGGGAAAACGGAATAGCAAAGTTCTTCAATCTTGACTTTTCATATTCTGGGCCAGATAATTCTTTGTTAACTCTCCTGTGTACTGTAGGATCTTTAACATCATTCCTGGCCTCTACCCAATAGACACAGTAGCAACTTTCCTCACAAGGTGAGACAACAAAAAAATGTCTCCAATGTCATAGGACATTGTCCTATGTTGCCTCAGGGGTAAAATCACCCCTAGTTAAGTACCTCTGAACTAAATTAGGGAAAGCAATGTAACTAAGGAAAAGTAATATAAAATTATTAAACAATTGTAAAAAATAAATGGTAATATGGCATGTTTAATCTAAAATCCATAAGAAGTTATAAGAAAGTATAAGAAGTATAAATAGATAGGCTTCTACCTCTAAGTAAAATGAAACATACGGGAAGCCATAATTGACTGGTATAACTGAATAGAAACTGGAATCCCAAATTTGAGGACAGTTTTCCCCAAAGGTTATTAGCAAATTCAGGGTTTCAAAGGAAAATGGGGAAAATGGGTGATACAGAACTGGTAAGGCAGGGGGAATCTCCACTATTAAGGAATGAAGTCTATATAGAAGGAGAAGACATGTAAAAAACAGGGTTATTTATTTATTTATTTATACTTTATTATTATTTTTTTTTAACAGGGAAATTTAAACCTGTGACAGAGTGAATCTGAGAAGCCAATCTCAAAATTCTATCCTACAATTTTCAATGCTGAGGATGTAAATGCTCCAAAGTCTCAGTCAGAATCAAAGGAGAGCCATTCTTAAGGAATAAAGACAAGCTAGTGGAGGACAAGTTTTTACTGATACTGGTGCTTTTTCCCTAAACTGGAACATAGTTCTGTCCCAGTGTAAAACATTTTATTTATGTGCAGGGTCTTCCTTACATACGAAAAAGGGTTTTATGGTGGAAGTCAGCCACTTTATTTCTTTTATACACAATATCTAGAACACAGCAACAATTTGCTGAAGACATAAAAAGAGAAAAATGTCACTTCTTTATAGGACAAAAGTTATAGCAGACACAGAAAACCCGGTTATTGAAGTTAGGAAACAAAGATAATCACATAATGATGATACACATAGACTATGTGTGGGGATTCTACACTCGGAGCTCATTTTGAGAGAAATTTAAAAAGACTACCTGAGTTAAATGGTACATTATATTTCTGAGTTTAGTGATTAAAGATTGTTAAGATGGAAATTCCTCCCAAACCGATCTTCAGATCCACAGCAATCTAAATTAAAATTCCAGCAAGGGGTCTTAAAATAGAAAGCAACACACTTATTCTTAAAGTGTATATGGATAAAAAAAGGACGTATAACAGCCAGAACTGGCTTACAGAAGGAAAAACAAGTTGGAGATCTTTGAACGACTACAAGACTTATCATAGTGCTTTAAAAAATTATGACAGTGTTATTGGCCTAAAGATAGACACATTGATTAATCAAAGAGAATAAAGGATTTAGAAATAAAGACACATGTATATAATCAAGTGGTCCTTGACAAAACACCAATATAATCCAATAATGAAATGAAGAGCCCTTCTATCAGTGGTCCTGGAAGTGAATGACCAGATGACCAAATAAAATGAATTTCAGCCTAACACCGTGCCTCATGACTCACACTATACCTAGAAATTAATTTGAGTATATGTATATCAATGACTTGTATGTAAAACGATAAGACTCTAAAGCTTCTAGCAAAAAGTAAATGTACCGGTGTATTTTGTCAATTCAGGTAAGCTAGAACTCATTTCCACAGTTCTGTTTTTTGCACAGTTCTAAATTAGCATGACCTGCAAGAGACATTTTATGTAAGACTTGGAAGGCAGAGGTAAAGCAGACACCGTATTTCTTTTTTGCAAGGTAAGTTGGTGCATCTCCTTGTTGGCAGGTGGCAGCAGGTAGGCCGCCTGATCCTCTAGAAGGATCCTCTATATCCTTCTAGATTAGTAGAAGTGTCTCTTGGATTGGGTCTTTGGCTTAATATAAACTTTGAATAGTGGTGGAGGGAGAGAGAGAGAGAGAGAAGCGGGCTCCCCGCTGGGTAGGGAGCTGGACAATGCTGGGTTCCATCCCAGGAGCCCGAGATCCTGCCCTGAACTGAAGGCAGACGTTCAACCAACTGAGTCACCCAGGCGCCCCTTAGAAATTCTGAACCAAACATGAGTAATAAATACTTGACAGAAACATATCTGGAAAACATCTAGATATTTCTAAATTATTCAGCAGACTTCAAAATTAACCTTCAGTCAAAAACAATTACAAAAGGCATTAGAAAACATTCTTAAATAAATGAAAGTGAGCACAAAGCATATCAAGATTTGTGGGATGAAGTAAAAACTGGTATTAGATATTTATAACATTAAATGTTTATTTGGGAAAAAATAATGATCAAAGCTTCTATCTTAAGAAACTGGATGGAGATTATAGTCATGTCTGTCTACCTTTGTACGTAAGTGTCTATAACTTTCTTCCTTCCCTCTCTCTCTTTGTACCTGCTTTCTAAAACCTTTCTATCTTCAGTCTATTTATTTTTTTTTCTGAATAAGGGTCCAGACCACTGAAAGAATATTCAGAACAATAGCTGTTGTAGTCTATTTCCTCTGATTTGCCTTTGTAATAGCCATGTTCTGTCTTCAAAAGAATTGGCCAATATTTGGTTAATTTCAGTTCATCTGAATTTTTTTCCTGAAATCTAAGGGGACAGAATATCAGAGAATTTTATTTTGTGGTTAGCCTTTTCTGTAATCCCTCTAGTAAGCTTTTCTGTGGCAAGTAAATCATGTAAACATTCCATTGCTGGCAGGCATTTGCCCTACTTCTTTGTGCTTCTAATTTATTGAACTGTATCTTCTTCAGCAACACCTTACGAAAGTTGCAGCATTAATCAAAGCTACCCTGTCAGGGACTTCTGCCAACAGCACTTGTTCAGCATTATCAATTCTTGTTTTGAGGAGGATTACAGATAATGTTTTGTGGAGCTCTGTGATACTTTATAATTTAAATGAATATAAAAGTATAACTGTCTCCAACCTATCACCATTCCTTGACAATCTTAGACCAGAAAAAAGTGTTATGGCCCACATATTGGAACTGCATGTAAGAGATGTTATCAGGCACATATGGAAGCTTAATAGATATCTTAAAATAAATATTGATTGACTTCAGTTACTATTTATGGTGATCAAACTTCAGAGAAGTTCAATTATGCCAATCTTTCAAACTATTTCTGCAGCTTCTGATATAATCATAAGAAAAACTATATATTTATTTGGGTCTATATGTTTAAGACTGTAGTTATGATGAATACAATATTTTTAAGCACTGCTTCTGAGCTTTATGAGAGTTTATGATGCCTTCACAAATCCAAGTCATAATTGTCAGAAACATAATTTGCTGATTTCATATAAGTGGCTGATGTTGATATGGTATTTTGTTATGAAAATTAAGGGGTAAAGTGAAGAGATATTGCTATGGAAATTTAAAAAATATGGTTGGAATCTAGACAAGATAGTTATGGTGAAGGAAATGAGTAGATTTAGAAGCTTTGGGAAGAAAAGGTGGAAGATTTCATAAAACAAAGTGAAAAGTAAATGAAACAAAACTATGTTAAAAATAACTTAGGGCTTCTAGTTTTTTCTCTATCATTAATCATTTCTCTAATTATTAATTTTTTTCTCTATCATTATTAGTAAGTTGAAAGCAGGAAAAATTTGAAGAGGGAGGAAATGTGATAAAATTGTCAGAATTGGTAGGTTTCTTAAAACAAGAGTGCTAGAAGGTTGAGGGTTAAAATCCAAGGGGTGTTAGCTACATTATGGTAATAATTGAACCCATGGTTGTGGGTTATTTTCCAAAAGGTCTAGTAGTAAATTATGATGATAGTTTGGAAGGAAATAAACTAATGTTCCTTGAGTGTTTGGGGTATGCCAAACCCTATGATTTCTTTTTGTGCTTATTATTAGTTCATTTATAATGTATTCACTGGTTAGAGAAACTAATAGATAGTCATTATTATACTAATTTTATGGATAAGAAAAGTGAGGATCATGAGAGATTAGGGAAATCTTCAAAGTCTCACAGCTCATAAATAAAGGAGTCTGATTTCTATCCCTACTTTGTCTGACTTCAAAATCTGTTTTTTTATATTGTAGCAGATTTCAAACCACAGTCTGGCATTTTATGTTACAGCAGATTTCATTTTTTTAAATTTATTTATTCATGAGAGAGAGAGAGAGGCAGAGGCAGAGACAGAGGGAGAAGCAGGCTCCATGCAGGGAACCTGATATGGGACTTGATCCTAGGACTCCAGGATCATACCCTGGGCCAAAGGCAGGTGCTAAACCAGTGAGCCACCCAGGGATCCCCTTACAGCAGATTTCAAACCACAGTTCACCTCAGACCAATTCTAGCATACCTGGACAATTTGTTATATATTTATATCATTTTAATTTAAAATCAGAATTTCTTAAATTTAAAACATATGGTTGGTATGTTATAATTAGTTTTCCTAGTAGAATCTATAATATTATTTGTAAATATTCATGAAACAGCTACATGATGCTTGATGACAGCTTTCTTGGAAGGTCAAATTTCTCATGCATTCAGTTTCTTTAGATATTCTGATTTCTACGAAATCTGAAGAACCCAGTCCACATTGGACAATGTTAAGAATGGCAGGGATTATGTTAGAATTTTTTGGAAAATTTTGTTGAGTTATGGAGTCCATGAAGAAATTTTCACTGAGAGCTATGTGCCTAAATTAATGATAGTTGGTGAAAATATCATTCTCAAAAAATGGAAGATAAGCTGTTTAACCTGAAAGTGAACAGTTGCTGAATGTTCTCTTTGAATACACTCAGCTGTGGAAAGTATTGAATACTTTGTAGGCAGTATTTCTACGTGGACTTTAAATATGTCCAGTAATAAGTAATTGATTTGTTTCTTAGGAAAGGACAGAAAAACTCACTTAATAGAAGAAATGCAATTTTTCTTAAATATTTTATTAGATATAGAATATATAAAGAAAATGTTACAAATTGAAAATGTATACCTTGGTAAATTTTCGCTTAGTGAACTACCCATAAAAGCGGCATACAAAATGTTGACATTACTGTATTCTTTTCCTCAAAGGGAAACACCATCCTGTATTCTAACATCATAAATCACTCTGACCTAATTATGAGCATTATATAAGTGAAATAGACATTCTTTTGTGTCTATTTTCATTTATTTAATTATATATATGTGAGATCCATCTAAATTGTTGCATGCAGTAATAGCTCATTCATTTTCAATACATCATTATAATACATTGTGTGGATATAACACAGTGTATTTTTTCAAGTGTCCTATGAAATACTGGCTTATTCCAGGTTTTGCTTTCTACAAATACTGCTTCTAGTACATATGTTTTGATGTAAAATGTACTAATTTCTGTTAGTTTTAAGTATATGAGGGGAATTCCTGAGTTGTGGATTATGCATTTATTCAGCTTCTAAAAAAAGATTTATTTATTTATTTATTTCAGATAAAGCTGGGGGAAGGGCAGAGGGAGAGTAAGACAAACAGATTCCCCAGAGTTTCTTTCTTTTTTTTTTTTTCCCACTGAGTTTCTATTCTAGAATCCAGGACACTGAGACCTTGACCTAAGCCAAAATCAAGAGTCAGAGGCTTAGCCAATTGAGCTACCCAAGCCCCCCGCATTTATTCAGCTTTTGTAGATATTGAATATAACGTAGCAGTTTGGCATTTATATACATTATAAAATTCTTACCATTTGTCACCATACAAATTTGTTGCAATATTATTGACTATTGCTATACTTTACATCCCTGTGATTTCTTATGTTATAATTGCAAGTTTGTACCTCTTAATGATCTCTTCCTGTTCTGCCCAACCCCTCAGACTCCTCCTCTCTGTCAGCCACCAGTTTGTTCTCCGTATTTTGGGGGGTCTGTCTGTTTTATTAGTTTATATGTTCTTGTTTTTGTTTGTTTTTAGATTCTATGTATAAGTGAAATCATATGATATTTGTTTTTCTCTTATTTCACTTAGCATAATACCCTTTAGGTTTGTCTATGTTGTTGCAAATGGCAAGATCTCATTCTTTTTTATGACTAATATCCTTGTGTATGTATAAACCACACTATATTTATTCTTTCATTTATCATTAGGCACCTAGGTTGCTTCCATATCTTGGCTATTTCAGCTATAAAAAATGCTCCAGTGATCATAGGTGCATATATGTTTTTGAATTTTAGTTTTCCATTTTCTTTGGGTAAACAACCAGCAGTAGAATTGCCAGATCACACGGTATTTCTATTTCTAAGTTTTTGAGGAACTTTTGTATTGTTTTCTGTAGTGACTATGCCAATTTACATTCCCATCTACAATTACATTATAGATACTAAATTTCTAAAATAGTTTTACCAATTTAAATTCCTATGACCATGTAGGAGAGTGTCAAATGCTTTGCCATTTCTAACACATTTCTATTTAGCCATACTGGAATATATGCAAACATTCACTGATGATTTTAACTTGCAGTTACCAGATGTATTTCCCCATTAATCTTATATAATTCCATATATTTATTTAGATCTGAGTGCCCTTTTTGGGGGAGTGCACATTCATACTTTTACCTGATTTCTACTAGGTTTCTTCTCTTTTTTTCCTGCCAATTTCTTTTTGATTTGAGAAAAAAATATTGTATATTCAGTGTATAGATCCTTTATTATGTCTATCAAAATTATATTCCCCTCTGGCTTCATTTTAACTCTAATAGAATTTTCTTCTATTTTGTAATATTTCTTTTATTTGCAGAGGAATGTAGTTTACAGGAAAGTTGTAAAGATAGCACTGAGGTCTTATATATTACTTATCAAGTTTCAGTCCTCCTAGTTATTATCCGACATACTGTAGTACATTTGTCAAAATAAGAAACCAATATTGGCATGTTATCATTGATTAAGCTTCAGACATTATGTGGATTTCTCCAGGTTCTTTTTCATGAATATCCTATGTCTTTTCTAGAATCCAATCCAGGGTCCCAT
Organism: Canis lupus familiaris; assembly: GCF_011100685.1. NCBI lineage: Eukaryota > Metazoa > Chordata > Mammalia > Carnivora > Canidae > Canis > Canis lupus. The sequence continues at coordinate 33,723,722 of NC_049222.1, read as the reverse complement.
ATTATATTTATTTGTTGTTTTAGTTCCTCAGTTCTGTGATACTTTTACAGTCTTTTCTTGTTTTTCATATCTTGGCAGTTTTGAATACTGGTCAAGTATTTTCTAGAATGTTGGTCAAACTGAGTTTGTCTGATTTTTTCATTATTATTATTATGATTTAAAAAAAGACCACAGATCAAGCTATATTACAAAGCTATAATATGAAGACAGTAGATTACCTTCACAAATATGGGCACATAGATCAATGGAACAGAATAGAGAACCCAGAAATGGGCCTTCAACTGTATGGTCAACTAATCTTCAACAAAGCAGGAAAGAATATCCAATGGAAAAAAAGACAGTCTCTTCAACAAATGGTGTTAGGAAAACTGGACAGCCATGTGTAGAAGAAGGTAACTGGACCATTTTTTTACACCATACAAATGAATAGACTCAAAACAGATTAAAGACTTAAATGTGAGCAGGAATCCATCAATATCCTAGAGAAGAACACAAGCAGCAACCTCTGTGACCTTGGCCACTGCAATTTCTTCTTAGACATGTCTCCAAAGGCAAGGGAAGCAAAAGCAATAATGAACTATTGGGACTTCATCAAGATAAAAAGCTTTTGCACAGCAAAAGAAAAAGAAAAACCAAAAGGCAACTGAAAGAATGGGAGAAGATATTTGTGAATGACATATTAAATGAAGGGCTAGTATCTAAAATCTATAAATAACTTATCAAACTCAACAAATAATTCAATCAAGAAGTGGGCAGAAGACATGAACCAACATTTCTCCAAAGACATACTAATAACCATCAAACACATGAAAAAATACTCAAGATCACAAAACATCAGAGAAATACAAATCAAAACCACAATGAGCTACCACCTCACACCAGTGAGAATGGCTACAATTAATAAGTCAGGAAAAAACAGATGTCGGAAAGGATGCAGAGGAAGGGGAACCCTCTTATACTGTTGGTGGGAATGGAAACTGGCGCAGCTACTCTAGAAAACAGAAAAAATGTTGAAAATAGCAATACCCGATGACCCAGCAATTGCACTACTAAATATTTATCCTGAAAGTACCAATGTAGTGATACAAAGAGGCACCTGCACCATAGCATTTATAGCAGCAATGTCCACAATAGCCAAATTATGGAAAGAGCTCAGATGTCCATCGACAGATGAATGGATAAAGAAGATGTGGTATATATGCACAGTGGAATATTACTCAGCCAACAAAAAATAAATCTTACTATTTTCAAGGATGTGGATGGAACTAGAGGGTATTATGATAAGTGAAATAAATCAATCAGTAAGAAAATTTCATATGATCTCATTCATATGTGGAACTTAAGAAAAACAGAGGATCATAGGGAAAGGGAGGGTAAAATAAAACAAGATGAAATCAGAGAGGGAGACAAAGCATGAGAGACTCTTAATCATAGGAAAAAAAAGTGAGATTGCTGGAGGAGAAGGAGTAGGGGGAATCAGGTAACTGGGTGATGGACACTGAGGAGGGCATGTGATGTGATGAGCACTGGGTATTATAAAAGACTAATGAATCACTGAACTGTACATTTGAAGCTAATAATACGCTATGTGTTAATTGAATTTAAAATAAAAAAAATAATGCTAAATAGAAAAAAAAACACAGTGGAAGTACCCTTTGTTAACACATCATATTTAGGAGGTACAGAATGTCCACATTATATTACTAGTGACATTAACTATCATATTGTCTTTTGATAGACTTCAGTCTTAATGCAATATTGCTTAGCTAGTTCATGTTTTTTTAAACAACTATATATATATATACTGAAGGATCGTAAATATTTCTCTTGTATTATATTCTAAAAACATTGTTATTTTTTTCTACATTATACTTAGATATATGATCTACCTTGGAAATCAGATTTAGGTATTTAGTTAACTTTTTAATAGGAGAAAAGTTCCAAGATTACTTTTTTATACTAATAGTCAATTGACCTGACACCAATTTAAAAGATAATTTTTTCCCTGCTGCGCAGCAATACCCTCATAGGTTACACAACTGTCTGTCTCTGCATGGATCTGTTTTCATACTCTCTATAATTATTCACTGACGTACTAACCCCTGTTTACATCAACACCACACTTAATTACAGTAACTTTAAATATGTAATGATAACTGATGTGGTAACTACCTTCATTTTTGCAAGTTTGCCTTAAGTCATTTGACAAAATGCAGTTCAGTATGAATTTTAGACATAGCTTCTCAGTTTTCACAGAAAATTTGAATCAGTTTGTGGAAAACTGTCATCTATACAATATTTATTTTCCTTTTACGAACAAGATTTCTCATATCTTTAAGTACTGTTGCACACATTTCAGGTGTATTTCTAGGTGCTTGTTATTTTTGATGTGAAACCATACCATTTACAGAATTTAATTTTCTATAATGTATCAGTGTTTCATAGAGATACCACTGACATCCTTGGCTTATTTCTGATCTTAGAATGAAAGCTTTCAATAGCAACAGCTAAATACAGTGTTTGGCCTAGGAATTTGTTGAATCTCAATTAGTTTAAAAATAAATATGGAAATTTCATTTAATTCCTAGTTTGCTAAGTTTTTATATAGCTGTTAAATACTGTCAGGGGCACCTAGAAGGCTCAGTCAGTTAAGTGTCTGACTCCAGATTTTTGGTTCAGGTCATGATCTCAGGATACTGAGATGAGCCTTGCATGGGGTTCTGTGTTCAGCAGGGAGTCTACTTCTCTGTCTTTCTCTCCCTCTACTACTCCCCCTGCTCATATGCACACTCGCTTTCTGTATAAAATAAATAAATATTTAATAAATAAATAAATACTGTCAGATACTTTTTCTGAATTTCTTAAGATTATTTTTCTCTTTTTATTCTGATAACGTGGTGAATCACACTGATTGATCTTCAAATGTTGAACAACCATTTATTTTTGGAATAAAACTAACTTGGTGGTAGTATAATTTAAGCCCAGAAGTAGAATGTATATGTCTTAGAATATGCCCATGCTCAGTATTATTAGGTAATCTCAAATTCTTTCCAAAGTCTCATTGCCTCAAGAGAATATGAATATGATTATTTCTCTGTATCGCCAACAATGTAACAATGTATTTTCAAATTTGAATTATGGCCAATCTAGTGGATGAGAAGTGTTATATATTAAATTTGCATCATGATTATGTACAAGTTAAAATGCATTGATTTGGACATTGGTTGATATGTGGCTCTCTGACAAATGAGTATGGTGTGTTTATTATTCATTAATTTAATTTTAGATACTATCTCAGGTAATTCCCAGCAAAATAAATGTTACATTGATTTGATGATTTTGAATAATGCAATTGTAGACTATGACAAATTGTATAAAGCCTTCATGAAGCTCAAGTACCAAATATCTCATGTCTCATTCTTTTTTTTTTTTAAGATTTTTAATTTATTTATTCATGAGAGAGAGAGAGAGAGACAGAGAGAGAGACAGAGAGAGAGACAAGGAGAAGGAGAAGGAGAAGCAGGCTGCATGCAGGGAGCCTGATGCAGAACTCAATCCCGGGACTCCAGGATCACGCCCTGGGCCGAAGCCAGGCACTAAACCACTGAGCCACCCTGGGATCCCCTCATGTCTCATTCTTGACAATTTTTATTAAAAATATTGAGGAGCACTTTTCAGGCCATGTTTGTTAAAACCTCTAAACATAAAGATACTTCTCCTTACAACACTGCTAAAGTTGCAGTTACATACTTGATGCATTTCTGATTTTACCTTGAAGAAGAGTCAACTCCTTTGTACTCATTTCCCATGGCTGCATAAAATTTACCACAAATACAGCAACTTTAATCAACATAAATCTGTTGCCCTCTAGTTTTGGTAGGTCTGAAGCCTGGCAAGGCATGAGTGGATTCTTTGCTCACCAGGGTAAATCTGGGGCCTGTGATTCTTGTCCAAGTTCATTTTTATTTCATGTTTTCCACATGGTCTCTTTCCTCTTCAAGCCATTAATGAAACAATTGAGTCTTTCTTGTAATTTTCACTTTTTTTGACCACTAGCTAGAAAACAGTGGGTTTTTAATTTTTTTTTGTCTTGTTCTATTTTTTTTCTTTCTTTCTTTCTTTCTTTCTCTTTCTTTCTTTCTTTCTTTCTTTCTTTCTTTCTTTCTTCTTTCTTCTTTCTTTCTTCTTTCTTTTTTCTTTCTTTCTTTCTTCTTTCTTTCTTTCTTTCTTCTCTTCTTTCTTTCTTTCTTTCTTTCTTTCTTTCTTTCTTTCTTCTTTCTTTTCTTTTCTTTTCTTTTCTTTTCTTTTCTTTTCTTTTCTTCTTTTCTTTTTTTTCTTTTCTTTTTTTCTTTCTTTTCTTTTTCTTTTATCTTTCTTTCCCTTCTTTTAAGGGCTCATGTTACTAGATTAGACCCATCTGATTAATCTCTCTTTTGCCACATAATGTAACATGATCGTGTGTGTGACAAGAGGATATTCTGTCTATCAAATTCTTTAAGACCCTTCATTGACATGAAAACATTATTCTGAGAAAAAAATATATTTATACATGAATTAGACAGGGGACTGTTTATATAATGTGATTTAATATATGATGCAGAAAAGTCAACTTATTAAATTTAACCTTCCTCCTGGAGCACCTTGATAGCTCAGTTGGTTTAGCAACCAATTCTTGATTTTGGCTCAGGTCATGATATGAGTGTTGTGGGATTGAGCTCTGCATTGGGCTTTTTGGAGGGCATGGAACCTACTTCTCTCTCTCTTTTTCTGTCCTTTCCCCCTCTCTCTTTCAAAATAAAATAAAATAAAATATAAAATAAAATAAAATAAAATAAAATAAAATAAAAAGACAGCCTTCTTTCCTTCTTCCCTTCCCTTCCATCTGACATGAAATAATCCATGAATTTTGTCTAGTTAGCTACTGGGACATTTATTTATTTATTTGCTTATCAAATGTAAATCACACTGCATATCCTAAAGTATATAGATTAAGACAACTTATGTTATTTTAAATGTTACACTAATACCAGAGAAATATCAAACATTAGCTATCTAACCAGTTATGCTAGATACATCTATTTGAAGTATGATCCAATAGCCTCATTTCTACCTAGCATGAGATATAAGAAGTTCTATTTTGGTGAAGAGTAGGAGGCAAGGTTAAGTTTCATGCACTGACCAGTGCTGAGAAATTAGTAGTAACCCTGTAAAGTAAAACAATAACTACAGGTAGATTTCTTCTTGGATAGAAGTGATAACGAGGAATAGCAGGATGAGACATCTGGCACCAGAATGTATTAATTTGACATTCATCTCATGTGAGATCGTTACTTTTAGTTGTAAACACAAAGCATTCTTAGTGATTAGCAAGTGTGAGAACTTAAGAGTTTTCAAACTCAAAATTGAATATCTGAGAAGTAAAGTTATAAAAGTTTCCTTAGATATAGGGCTTTTGTTAATATATTTTTATATGCAAAAGATTTAATCACTTCCTATTTTTAGTTCATGTATTTCAGTTTTAAATTACTTAGAATTTTTATGTTTGTAATAAAGCTCAATAAATGTTAATAGATATTTTAACTAAGGTGATAAAGCATTCATAGATGAGTACCCCAATTTATTCTCATGTTTTAATATTTTATTATTTTAAGACACATGCAGAGCCTATGAAAATCATTAAAATTGCATGATTTAAGAAATGTAATGTGTTTATAATGGCACTTTTAAAATATTTTAGTTCTTCAAGTACTTCAGTTGAAACAATAAATTAATTTTAATGCTGCAAAGGTGACTTCCATGGTACTTCTGCCTTGCTAGATTAAAAAAATTCACTTATAATTGTATGGCCAAAAATAGATTATCAGTAAGAATGTGAAAACACAAACCATACACTAGGGGAAAGTATTTGCAAATCATATCTCTAATAAAGGGCTTGTATTGGGGCACCTGAGTGGCTCTGTTGGGTTAAATGTCTGCCTTTGGCTCAGGTCATGATCCCAGGGTTCTGGGATCTAGTCTAGCATCCAGCTCCCTGCTCCAAGAGGAGCCTGCCCCTGCTCTGTGGGGAGCTTGCTTCTCCCTCTCCATCTGCCTGGCACACCCCTGCTTGTGCTCTCTCCCTCTCTCTCTCTGTCAAATAAGTAAATAAAAATTTTTAAAAATAATAAAGGGCTTATATTTATTTAGAGTATATAAAGAACTCATTTAACTCAATATTAACCAAATATTCAAATTAAATAAGTATATTTACTTATTCAAATAAATTCAAATTAAAATAAGTATATATTTAAAGAGATATTTGGAAAAGACTGTGAATAGCCAAAGTAACGTTAAAAAAGAAAATCAAAGTTGGTGGCATCTTAATTCCAGACTTCAAGATGTACTATAAAGCTGTAATCATCAAAACAGGATAGTATTAGTATTGGCACAAAATACACACAAATCTATGGAACACAATATAGAACCCAAAACTGGACCCTCACCTCTGTGGACTCTCAACTAATCTTCAACAGAGCAGGAGAGAATATTCAATGGAAAAAAAAAAAACAGTCTTTTCAACCAATGGTGTTAGGAAAACTGGACAGCCACATGCAAAAGAATGGGACTAGACCATTTTCTTACACCATACATAAAAATAAATTTGAAATGGATGAAAGAACTAAAAATGAGGTGGGAATCCATCAAAATCCTAGAGGAGAACACAGACAGCAAAATTTTTGACCTCAGCTGGAGCAATTTCATGCTAGACACATCCTCAGAGTCAAGAGGAAAAAAGCAAAAATGAACTATTGGGACTTCATCAAGATATAAAGCTTTTCCACAGCAAAGGAAACAGTCATCAAAATCAACAAACAGCGTTGCTGGAGGGGAAGTGAGTGGGGGATTGGGTAACTGGGTGAAGGGCGTTAAGGAGGGTACTTGATGTAATGAACACTGAGTGTTATATGTAACTGATGAATCACTACCTGAAACTAATAATACATCATATGTTAACTAAATTCAATTTAGATTTTTAAAAAGAGAGACATTTCTTTAAGAAGATATACAAATAGCCCCAAGAAGTACATGAAAAGATGTTAAACATCAGTAGTTATCAGAGGGATCAAAATACAATAAAAATGTTCTACTTCACACCTATTATGGTGGCTGTAATAAAAAAGAAAGTAAGAAGTGTTGGTGATGATGGGATGAAATTAGAACCCTCACAATTTGTTACCAGTCATGTAAAATGATAGTTACTTTGTAAAACACTCTGGCAGTTTCTTAAAAATGTAAATGTATACTTATATGACCTAGCAATCCACTCCTGGGCATCTAATCAAGAAAAATGAAAGATGTGTCTATACGAGGATTTGGATTTGTATGTTCATAGAAGCATTATTCTTTTTTAAAAAGCATTATTCTTAACAGCAGAAACCTGTAAACCAAATATTCGTCAATAAAATATGATTTATCCACATAGTAGAATGCTTACTTAATAATGAGCAGAAACAAAGTACTGAAGCATGCTACAAAATAGATGAAACCTAAAAGTATTTTGCTAAGTTATAGAAGCCAGATAAAAAAGATTCATAATGTATGATTGAATTGTGAAAAGGCAAAGCTATAGAGACAAACAGCAGGTTAGAAGTTGCCTGGGACTAGGGGTGGAAAGACAGATTTACCGGGCATGAAGACATTTTTTTTGAGTGATGTAAATGTTCTAAAATTTGATGTTGGTGATTGTTGTACAACTCTATTAATGTACTAAAAATCAAGTAGTTTCCTTACAATGAATGCATTTGGTGGTGTAGAAGTTACACTTCAGTAGAGATCTTTTTAATTTTTTTTTAAAGTACAAAATATTGTATCAGTTTCTCTCCTATTTATTTGAGAAACTGATGCTTTAGATTTTTGGTATGTTGGCTCTTTAGTTAAAGTCTCTCATTTACAAACCTGTTCCATGTAAAAATCTATAAAACAGTTTCCTCAAACACTGGTATGACCAGATGACAATGATATGAGTTACACTTTTTGATTAATATAACTGATTATTTCTCAAGAAACAAAGTTATATTGCTCTGTATTTTGGTAGTCCAACTGAGGAAACCACTGCTATCCCTACCTTTCAGAATTTAATTTTTTTCCAGATTTTCTTTTGAAGAAATCTAATCCCAGAGATTATGTGTACATGTATATGGCACACCTGTAAAATAATTATTGACCACATTGGAATCTGATATATGTGATAAAATCTTATAGAATATATAGCAAGTGATATTATTAAAATATATCTTGTGGGGCATCTGGGTGGCTCAGTGGTTGAGTGTATGCCTTTGGCTCAGATTGTGACCCCAGGGTCATTAGATCAAATCCCACATTGGGCTCTGTACAGGCTGCCTGCTACTCCCTTTGCCTATGTATCTGCCTCTCTGTCTCTGTGTCTCTCATAAATAAATAAATAAAATCTTAAAAAAATATATATGTCTTGTAATTTATTTAAAATAATAACAGAATTATAGAAGTGGATAATCTTGGTAAGCTCATAACAATTTTTTAATTTTTGAGAAAATTTCATTCTCCCCAAAAGAGAATTTTTAGTTTTCTCTAGATTCTAGGTTTGGCTATAACTATTGGCTATAACTATTTTCACTTACTTGCATATAATATTCAGAAAATTTTAAGTCCTTGAACTTAAATAACTTATGAAAGTTTAACAAGTAATCTTAATTCTTATGCACAGCATATCTATTAGTATCAATAAGACAAATTATTATTCTTATATACAAATTCTGCTATCTTTCTGGCAAAATAAAAATAAAAATTCAACAACTTGCATTGAACAGTATTTTTTTTTTTTGAAAAAAAAATGTGGCAGGCCCACTATTAAACACTGGGATTAAAATGTTTCCCTGTTTCAATCTAGCTGCACTCAAGGGCATTTAAGTAAATGTGTGTAATATACTATCATCAACTTCCAGCTGGCTTTTTACTTCCTGAATCATACTTTGTCTCCTCTTAATAGTCTATATAGCTTTACTTGTTAAAAATTCAAACTGTATAAATCTGGGAACACAAGAAGGTCACTCAATTTCGTACCTTATAATTAGAGTTACTCATCAACATTTCCATTTTGTGGCTATATGTACTAATACTAAAAGGTATTTTAATTTTAGGTTAGGAATACAATATGTCACTACCCTTATAGTAAATTATATATTTTAATTCTTAATAATTAAGTGAAGGTAATGAAATTGAAATTCCTTATAATTAATCATAGAGATAGCAGGAAGGTATCAATCTCAAATTGAAAATGTGAACTACATTAAAAATAATTATTGGAGGGAAAATCTTAAATACATAGGGTATATGAACTGGAAATATATTAAGCCTTTTCAAAATATGAATATATACAGTTTCATTTCTCAATGTAGTTCTGTTTCCTTCTAAAATAGTTATGAATTCAAATAAGTTTGAATAAAGCAAAGTTTCATAATCTAACATGCAACAGTTATTTTTATGTTGTTCAATATCTCGGTTCCATGGAACACTGGAGAATTAGACAATGCTTACCTTTTCAATCCAGAAATAACTAAGCATAGAGAAATGCATATATATTATTCATAAGCTAGTAGAGAGATTTATCAATATAAACTCTCTTCTCTCCCCTTAGGCGATGAATATTTTCTAATGAAATCAATCATATAGTATTTTTTACTTCATCAAGATAAACTTTGTTAATTTGTTCAGCTTTTTATATCTGCCTTTATTTTTTGGCTTAGGGTCTATTTCTAAAATGTTATTGAAATCAGAAAAAAATCTATCTTATGCAGTTTTTTTCTTTTTTTTACTCCAGGTTGCTTCTTTGGTTTGCTTTTTAACTCAAAGCCCTGCATTATCCCCAGTCTACAGGATTTTTTTTTTCCAGTTTGCTATATGTAAAGCTATAAAGTCCATTGGAATAGCATTTTCACCTGCCACAGCTTCGAAAACTTCAGAAAAAATGTCAGGAAACCCAATGAGGCCAATTCTGTGATTTCATAAAATAAAGTACCTTACGTGGTTTAAAATTGTGTGAAGATCTGAAGATCTGATTATAGACAAAGAGGCATTGCAAATAATGTTGCAGACCCTATTTTGAGATATGGTGCACCCAATAGCAACCCAATAATATTGCTATGTGTTTTGTGGTGTCAGTTGATCAGAAGTCAATCAGATATTTTTAGACTGTATCCACAAATTCATATTTGTGACAATATTCTTGATTAATCTATTAATGCAAAGTTTTCTTGAGACTAATGAATCAGAAAAGAAGACCTCAGAGAAGGTTCCTATTTAGAAACTTTTTTTCATCTGGAATGACTTAACTAAAATTTATTTTTTTGCTTGTTTTACTGATGAAAAAAATATATTTTTTTAGAAAGCGAGGGAGAGTGTGAGTGGGCAAAGGAGGAGCAAAGGGAGAGGGGGAAAATCTCAGGAAGACTGCCTGCATGAGCATGTAGCCCAATGCAGGGCTTGCTCCCAGGACCCTGAGATCATTACCTGAGCCAAAATCAAGAGTTGGTTGCTTAACTGACTGAGCCACCAGATGCCCCATTGCTGAAAATATATTCAAATCAAACTAGAAGTTTGTTTAATGGGAGACTTTATCCTCTACATGTCATAGACTGTTCATGGTCTTCGAAGAAGAGTTTGCAGTTCCCTTCATGCCCCTTTGGTGTCTCTCTTGTAGAGAGGGTAATTTATCTGATTGCTGAACTGAGCAGAGACCAACATTCCCTGAGCCGCACAAAGTAGGGAATACATAACTATATTAAACAATAGGAAATGGAGACAACATAGTCTACAGGGTCTCTTTTTCTTTTACTCTCATTCCCCTTCCTTCTTTTTTACTCTTCTGCTTTGTTTCATGAATTATATGAAGTGATCATATGACCCTTGATTTCCTCTACTATACAGTAAGTAGGCATGCTTCAGCAAGCCTTTTTCTCCCAGATTCTCTGATTATGATTAAATTGGTGAACCAATGTTGTATGGATCATTGGACTATGTTTCACAATAGACTTTTACAAGTACTAAAGATGACACAATATTTTCATCTCCATTGACCTTCTCAAGATGGAAAAATTAATTATAAATTATTTCTTACTGAGTAAAAACAACATTACTTCATATCATCAAGCTTTCTAATATGCTATTTCAAATTATTTTAAGAGCTATTTGATGCAAAATAACTTTCCACTAAAAAAGTACTTGTTTTGGTGAATTGGCCTTTTAGAATCTCTATGTATAAATTTTAAATACCTTATAAAGTGACGTGGAGTAGGCAATAATGATGAAAGGCCCAAGAACAGAGCTTAATACTGACAGCAGCAATTTATTATGAATCTAGCATCTATCAACTATAGTACTATTATTTATTGAAGTATTACTACATTTCTAAGATGGAAATTTGAATTGAAAAAAGGAAATAACAATAGGCAAGACATTTTTGTTTGTTTGTTGGGTTTGTTATTGCTATGTTTAAAAAAAATCCTTCACCAGTTATCCTTTACAGTTCATTTTGCCCCATAGGGGCAGGGCCATTTGATCATGTTATAATGAACCATTTATGGCCAGATGAAGTTGGGCATAGCACTTGACTTCTCTAATTCTTATTTTCTTTATATGCCTAATGATAGGTTTGCATTATGCCATTGATCTTGATATATGTAACAGTAATTTTCTGAATGTTTTAAAGATCTAAACTTAAAGTGGCATTTTGTGTCTTTTCAAATAAAATATTTTTCACATAGATATTGCTGATTTTTAAAAAGCATAGTGTTTTCTAGACTGATATTCTGAGATACAGTTTCACCAAGTCCCTTGGTGTTTGCAATTTAATATTCCCACAATAATAAGTATGCTCTGTAACAAAGAGATATAAAATGAAATAGGAACATATTGAATAGTTTTCACTCTATATGTTTATTATAGTTTCAGAAATAATGACAGTGCATATGGTCTCTTGTGAATTTTTTGGTTGAAACTCTGATTTACTACTATGTAATAAAATACATATAGTTCATATAAATATTTCTAATGGAGTGGATATTTCACACAGCTGTATCTTAACCATAATTTTATGAACACTTAAGACACACACAGAGCCCAGGATGAGTACTATTATTAAATCATTGATTTTTAAATGAAGTTAAAATAATTCACCACATCCTTTTTTCATAATTCTTCAAGTTATACTAGTACATAAATATTTCTCAGAGGAGAAGACTTTCTTGATCATGATTTCTTCCTTAGAAATTATGAAAAGCTTTTTTACAATGCTGGTACAGTACTTAGCATAGTGTCTGGGACAGAGGAAGTGCTGAATAAATAGGTCAATACTAGGATTACTATTTTATTATAATTAATAATTTAAACACTAGGCTGTCTGCAGCAAAATCTTAAATTTTCTCAATTCTCATTTAGGCACACTTATATAACCATAGTAGAAAAACATAGATAGATATTAAATACCAAATAAAATAGTAATTTAAATTTCAGAGTCTAAATTTTACCTTAATGCTTTGTATAAAGAAACAAATGGCCAGTCTTCAACGAATAAGTTTGCTAGACATACTTTGTTGGAGCAGGTATATGTATTGGTTTTTAAAAATAATAAGTTTTGTTTTTAGGGCATTTTTAGGTTTATAGAAATATTCAACCAAAAATACAGAGATTTTCCATATACTCCTTTCTCATCCCTGCCTCACAATGTATTAATATATCTCTTTTAAGGTACATTTGTTACAATTGATGGACTAATATCAGTGGTTATTATTAACTAAAGCTTATACTTTACATTATGCTTTGTACTTTGTGTAGTAATAGTTTTTTGGTTTTTGAGAGATTTACATATAATCATTGCAGTAGTTTACACATTGTTTCCTAGTCTTACATATTTTGATTTTTAGTCAATACTTAGTGCCTTTTTAAATAAACTCAGTTGAATCTTCCTTAATTACTTTCCTTGCTTTCTATCAAGAAATCTTTTTTTTTTTCCATCTCTGAAATCCTCAAATGTGTATGAATTCTGTGTACTGAAGCTCCTACATATTTGACTGTGGCTACGTATCAGCAGTATATACTTGTAATACTTACACTGAAAGACTGAAATGAGCTGTGCTTCTGAATGTTAAGGAAATTAGGATAACAAAAATAAGACTAAATAATTTCACTTATGTAAGCTCATATTCATAAAATCATTAAAACCTCCCATCACAATAAAAATATCTATTTATTTAGGAATCAGTAATTTCCAATCACTGTGGTGGATGTTTGACATATATTATTTACAGCTCTCACAACCTTGTAGGATGTGTTTGCAAAACTTACTGATAAGGAATCCAGTGCTTATAAATATTAAGTAATGTGTCCAAAGTCCTGCAAAACACTAAAATTCAACAGATATGCCTGATTTCAGGACCTCTGAATCTTACATTGTACCATGAAAAACATGATTATTATCTAAAAAGAGAGGTGAAAATAAGCAAGTGGAAGGGGAGAGAAGAATGAGGAGAAAGAGGAGAGAAATGGGTAGAAGAATCAGGAAAAGGACAGAAGAGAAAAAAAGAGGAAGAGGAAGTAAAGGGAACTTCATTATCCACACTGATTATACTCATCCCATTTCAGAAAGATCTTTAATTTTGAGTATAAAGATGTATCTGAATCTATAAAATCATTTATAAGTATACTAGACATTTGTATTGTCATTAAAATTTACCCTGTTGAATTCCTGAGTAATGTTAATTGAATTTTCCCATAGCACAGCATAGACGTGTTGCATCATAAACCACAGCTCTTAGCAATTCCTCTCAGAAACTTTCACTTTTTGATTCTTATTTTCTAGAAAGAGGAAAAGATCTTTAAACTATGACATGACATTTTCATATTTCTTTTTACAATGTTATGCTCTATTTTCTTCTCTTTTCCTCCCCTACTGAGCCCCCTTGTGGTATGTATCTGAAACTAGTCCTTTGGGACAGCTTTTTAAAGGCCTTGCATTTAATTATTTCCTGGGCCAATTAGGTTGCATTTTAAAATTTTATAATTTGTTTGAAAATGTAGTTCAATATAAAAGGAAAAAAATACTGCTACAATTTTTGAAGTATTTGTACTTATTAAATACAGAAATATATATGTGTGTATAGATAGCATTGCAATATATATCATGTATCTGTTGTTGAAATAAGCATATACCCATCTTTGTAAATTTATACATACAACCATTAGAGGTTAGTATTAAACATCTATAAATTAAAGATGCTATTAAAATGTTAATATCATAAAATAATTAGCTAAAATATGTTTAAATTAAGATATGTCTTAGCTAGACTTGATTCAGGCACAAAAGGAAAACCATTTTTGAACTGTTATCAAATTTTTTTTTTTTTAGGTTAACAGACCTCAGAAGCATCAGAGATACCTATATTCATAGAATGGCCTGGGGAAATCCATGTCTTAGCAAACATAAGAATTAAGAGAATCATCACACAGAAGGAAAAAAAGATCAAATTGGTACGTATGTTGTTTGCTAGTATATTTAATGTCTTTCAGAGTTTTTTTTTTCCCCCATTTCTCTTTCTAGTTCTCCAGCTGGGTTGTGTTCCCAAAGAGTCTTGCTTAAAAATGCTTACAATACCTTTACTTCTGTCACTGTTTCAGATTTTAAATTAGTTTTTCAAAGTATTTCAAAATTCAAAGATATTATTTCTATGGGCAGGATTTTTACTCATCTTGAGCTGTTGGGAAGAGTTTCACATTTATTCAGTACATTGTAATTAAGTATGGCCTTGGCACTGACTAAAGGCACCAGACATTTATGTGGGTACCTTTATGGGTAAGAAGGCTCTCATGGAGCTTACTGTATGAATGAGAATTCAATAATGAAGGAATTTACTCCATGAGAAGGCAGAAAAATATGCAATATCAAAACATTGCATATAGTAAGCTTAAATATTATGTTCTGGAGTTATATTTTTGTTCATGTGTAGGTACATGTATTAAAAAAATCTTACTGTGGGTCATGTTGAAAACATTTGAATATCAGCATAAGATACCCTGAATGCGCTCCAGATTAGAGAAAAAACAGAATAAAATTATTTAAACTCTAATGTTAGGAGTCAGAATCAGAATGGCTCCAAGACATGGGACAGCAGAGGATAATTATTTTGCTTTTCAAGATTATTGAGAGTCTGTGGTTTCCTTTTGAATTTTAAATACATTATCATTTAGTAGTTCATGTCTTTCCTGTTGGTGGCACTGTGCACACAGGAGTTAGGAACTTATAGGAAAGGACACTTTATTTATAGCTAGAAATTCACCACTTGAATGATGCTGAAGCCTGTCTTATTGAGAATTCTAGAGCAGCACTTTATAACTCTTGGAACTATAATGTTCTAATATTTTCTAAAGTATGCTTCTATGGTATTCCATGCTTAATATTCACTAGCAATTTGCAGATTTCTCTGAATTCAACTGAACTACTTTTTAAAATTATTGAATCCTGGTTGTCTAATTTCTCATCAAATATTGCGCAAAAATATAGCATACCTGTTGGGTATGTTAGGCTTCTCCCCATGACATGGTCTGTTAGAACAACAGCTAACAATAACGGCAAGAGGCAGTCCTTAAAATCCATGAGAAAACATCAACTTTGTGATGTATTTAGATGCCTTATCAATTCCCTTTTATTGTTTTCCATTCATGATATATTTTTGTAACAAGGAAACTGTATGCTGAAAACAGAGTTGGAAGCAGGGAAGACAATATTGAAGATGATTTCTAGTCTCAAGGTCTTTGAATGAATAGGTAGCCCTCAAGGTATATAAAATAGGATAAAAGGAATCAATCTGGTGCAACTAATTCAGATAATGATGAAACATTGATATTTAAGCAAAATAGAAGCAAACATTTATATAAGAGGTGATCTCGAATGGAAAGTGCCCCTAAATGGAGGATTTAGGGAATTAATATTATTCATCACAAATGGTGTTTGATTGTGAATATCTGCTACTGGTTCTTAAAACAATAGATATCTAGTCTTTAGAATACAGATTCTTTAGTCTATCTATGAGCATTACAGTTTAAATCCTTTACAACCATTTCTTTTACTCTTTCTTTACCTTAATCATTTCAATCCATATAAAAACCACTTCTAAATTTTCTTTGACTTTTCACAATGACAACTGGCTCACATAAAAAATATTTTCAAGTAACTAGGCTGCTTTAAGTGCAAAGAAAGTCCCACTTAAAACCTGCTCTTTTTAAGAGCAGGCAAATAAACAGCACAGATAAAACTTCAACTGTGTGCCAAAAAGAAAAAAAAAATCATGTATCACTGTGTCCTACCAAAGCTGGCTTTTTTTTTTTAGTAATTTTTAACACAATGATATACATATTAATATGAAGCATGAAATTACAAGTCATGAAAACATAATGGCATATATCTATATTAATTATGCATTATTCCACTTTCTAGAAAGTAATATTGAGTAATCTCCAATTGTATTAACTCATTGTTATATATCTTAGAAAATAACACTGATTCCTACTTCCATAATCATTAATTTAGCCAAACAATGCATGGTAAAATGGATACTCTGATAAGAAGATACTGATGTGATTTTGAATAGAACATCAATAAAATCCTTAAGAAAAATATAGGGTAAATGATGTTTGACTTTAATACTCTTCCCAATCTATGTTTACATGTCGATTAAATATCTTCCTTGTTCAATGTGATTACATTTAATGAATATTTGCTAAATTCTACCATCTTTAATTGCCATACTGAAGGTGAATTCCTCTCCTTATTTAATCATCAAACTCATGTTTGGTATTCTATTCAATGCCCTCCCATTTTTTTATTAACATAGTTTAGTTTTTAGATTATATATGCTTGTAGTTTTGAGATTCATGGCAAAACGGAGTGGAAAATACAGAGTTCCCATATATTTCCTGTCCCCAACACACATAGCCTCCCTCATCAATAACATCCCGGACCAGAATATTACATTTCTACAGTTGCTGAACCTAAGTTGACATTTGTACAGTTGCTGAAGCTAAGTTGTCAATATCACCCAAAGTCCATAGTTTACCCTAGGTTTCATTGTTGGTGTTGTGCATTCCATAGGCCTGACCAAAAATATATTGACATGTTTCTGTCATTACAGTATTGTACAGAATATATTCATTCCCCAAAACATCCTGTGTTCCCCCAATGAATGCCTCCTTTACAATTCCTGGCAAACTGATCTTTTTACTGTCTCCAACTTGCCTTTTCCAGAAGATCATATAGTTGGAATCATAAAATAGCCTTATCAAATTGTTCTTTGTTGTTTCTTATCAATATGTTCTTTGACATAGCAATGTATATGTTTCCTCCCTGTCTTTTCATGGCTTGATCATTTCTTTTTACTAAATAATATTCCATTGTCTACATATGTCACAGTTTATTCATCCATCCACATACTGAATGATACCTTGTTGCTTCCATGTTTTAGCAATTGCAATTATGAATAAAGCTGCTATAAATATCTGTGTACATGTTTTGTGTGGACATGTTTTCAATTCTGTTTGGCATATGTCAAGGAATATAATCATATAGTAAGAGTGTTTAGTTTTATAAGGAAGTACCAAATTGTATTCTAAAGTGGCTGTGCCATTTTGTACTCCCACTAGCAGTGAATAAAAGTTCCTTTTGCTCTATATCCTCACCAGCATTTGGTGTTGTCAATGTTCTGGATTTCGGCCACTCTTTTGAGTAATGGTATTTCTTTGTTTTATTTTACAGTTTTCTAATGACATATGATTTTGAGCATATATAATTTGTACATGCTTAATTTGTTTATCTGACATCTGTATATTGTCTTTGGTGAAGTTTCCAGATCTTTTACCATTTTTAAGTCTAGTTTATTTTATTATTGTTGAATGTTAAGAGCTCTTTGTGCATTTGGGAGTAACAGTTCTTTTTCAGATAAGTGGTTTGCAAATAATTTCTCCTAGCCTTTTGCTTGTATTCTAGTTCTGCTGACTAGTTTCTTGGTTTTTTGGTTGTTTTGTTTTGTTTTGTTTTTTTAACTAAGGAAACTGGTATCCTGTTGACTAACAAAACATGATCAGTATTTGGCAGGTAGAACACAAAGAGAGACTGGATTATGGACTGGCTTGCTCAATTTCAGTTTTATTCTATTCCAACTCAAGATGTTAGAAAGTTAAAAACAGAATTTTTCACATTCCATTCCAAATAGGATTGTTTTGTGCCAAACTGCTCCATCAAGGAAATATTTTCATATGAGATTTGAGGGCAGAAGTAAGTCAGAGGCAGCTTTTGTTGCTAGTGAAGTTAGCAGTGAGAATTTATTTGCCAGTATTTACATACAATGACAGTATTTACATACAATGACAGCTCAGCATGCAAGTGTCCATTCCCTTTCTTGATGAGCAAGAGTCAGGTTGTAGGGCAACAGAGTTGGCAGCAACAATACTCTAACAGCAGATCTTACCATGTAAATGGTGTGACTTCAACTCGCTGGTCCAGTGGTAGCCCTGAAGACCTTCTGATCATTTCATAAGTATATATTATGGGTGTCAATTTCCATAAGACTTCTCTAATCCTTTCATATTTATCTACTACCTGGTTAATTATTTATAAATATCTCATACCTTGTATTAATTAATAAATTATTTGTTTGGAATAACTGATTTTTGTTTCTTTTACTGAGCACCCTTCAGTTATTAAATTATGCATAATGGTTAAACTGCAAACATTTCAACATGTTGTGAATCTCCTGGCACTTGTACAATAATGATTTTATTGTGTGGGTGAAAATCTTTGTTTTAAAGGAACTTAGAGTCTATTTGGAAATTAAAGACCTAATTTAATAATATTAAGTAACAAAGCAAAATTAAATTAAGGTATTAGAATTCCAGACTAGAAAATTTGTTGAAATTTTTTTATTGTTGTTGTTCAAATTAATTGCAAAAATAAGAAGGAAGTATGTTGTATTGGAAGGCTAGGGTATGTCTTTCTATCATGGCTTGGAGTTTTAGTGCTATCTCACTATCTTGACCTTTAGAACAATTGAAAAAAGTCAATGAAGTCATTGTATATGGTTATCAGTATAAGCAAAAATAACAGTTTTGTGCACTTGCACAGTTTTATGCAATCACAATTTTGGTGTCCCAATTCCTTCTTTCCATATCTGGTTATGATATTCTACTTGATATCCTGCACTCTAACTCCTGGTTCATGTTTGGGCTTTTATTAAATTCAGATTAATAATATAGTAATTTCTTCTTGGCTTAGTTTGAAAATAATTTTCCTCTTTAACTATATTAAAAGTAGTCTTAATTGGGCCACTTATATTTTTATTTCTTCTTCTGAACAACACTAAAATCTTTTGGACAGACAGAAAGGTAGAGTTTGCAGGAAGTCTGCTCACCAGCTTACTAAAATGGTTCTGAAAAAAAAAATAGAGTTATTTTAATACAGAAAAATGTCAGGAAGGACAGTTTGACATTTTTGGTAGCACCCACTATAATAATGTTTATTTATTCATCTATTCTATATTTATTTAGATATGTTGATCAATCAGTGAAAAAAAAACTACATACATTTCATGTGCCTACGGACTTTAGATTCTAAAGGGAATAAAGACATTATATCAGTAATTTCAAATCAGGCAAGGATGGAAAATGAGAGAAACAGTTAAGAAATTTGTAGTAGAAAACTTAGTATAGGGGATCCCTGGGTGGCGCAGCGGTTTAGCGCCTGCCTTTGGCCCGGGGCGCGATCCTAGAGACCTGGGATCGAATCCCACATCGGGCTCCCGGTGCATGGAGCCTGCTTCTCCCTCTGCCTGTGTCTCTGCCTCTCTCTCTCTCTCTGTCTCTGTGTGACTATCATAAATAAATAAAAATTTAAAAAAAGATTAAAAAAAAAGAAAACAGTATAATTCATCAGAGATAGATTCTGAGAATGTGACATTGCATTTGTGAAGGCTTGGAATCAGAATACTGTGTGCTCTCAGCAAATCAAAAGATGCCTATTTTGCTTGTAGCAGCACAATTTGTAAGGGAGGGGTTAATATGAGATTGGGCTAGATAGGAAGTCTGAATACATACCATTAAGGGCTTTGTAAGCCAAATGTAGGGATTTAACATGGTATTTAAATATAATTAGAAATCATAGGAAAATATTCAAGGAAGTAACAAGATCAAATTTGGGTTAATTATGATAGCCCTGAAGAAAAAGGAGACAAAATATCAATTAAGAAACTAGAAATAAAGGCAGAGGTTAGAAATGTTGTAATAAAGGTAGTGGTAGCTAAGCTATTTAGAAATCTAGATCAGACTGGGGAATAGTTTAGGAAGTAAGTACTTTGAACCTAAAATTGCTCTAAAAATCAAAGTATTTACATAAATGAAACAGACATATCTGCTGCCTATTTGGCTAGACAGAGCTCTAGGAGGACAAGGGTTGCACTTTGTACCTCTCTGGAAACTCCACCATGCCCTGCACTTAGATAACTCTCAGAAGGTAACTCAAGACTGGGAAGATGGTGGAGCAGGAGGACCCTAGGCTCACCTGGTCTCCTGGAAACGATTTTTTTCAGGGTAAATAACCCAGAAAACGAATTAAAGACTAGCAGAATAATCTCCACAGCTACCTAACCCTCCACATCAAAGAGGGTAAAGTAAGAAGGGTAAAAACTGTTGATCAGGAACTAAATGGACTCACAAGACTGTCCATAGGAGAGAGGAAGGGACACTGCAGGCATAGAGATGAGGGAGAAACAGACTCTTACAATGAATCCTCATAACATTTGACTTTGAAAACCAGAAGAGCCAAATTTTGTAAGTTCTTAAAACCAGTGGAACTTAAAACCTGGAATCTTAAAAAAATCAATCTCTGAGAGAGCCGAGAGGATGAGTTCCCATCCTTAAAAACATAGCACAACAAACAGCAAGTGGATATACAGCCAGAAGTAGCAATTCAAAAGGTGCCTGGAGCATACAGAAGGAAGTTATTTACTAATCTCAGAGCATGTCTTGAAGGGACAGAAATCTCTGGGTAACTCCTCTAGGAACTAAGGAACTGGCAGGTACCACTTCCCTCCTGTTCCTCCAAGACAAGCAAGCCAACTGTGCGGCTTGCTGCCTAACTTGCTAGTACTGCTGCCTCTTCCCCATCACCCATGCTATGCTTTTATCAATCTATTTGTTCAGACAGCCATCTCAGTCCTGGTCCTACAGGACCACTCCATGGAGGCACAAAGCTTGCTAGCACCACTGCCCCAGTGTACAATTCCCCTACACCATGCTTTGGTGGAACTGCCCTCTCCAATATGTACTTGACCAGAGCCCATACAGGGTAGACCTACAGGCCTGTCAGTGTACAAGCAGCCTCCACAGTGGCTAGTACCATTCCAAAATGACTCTTGACTCAGAAAGTGGGAAAGATAACCACACACACCAGACAGAGGCCCTAGAAGTGGCCTAGAGGCAGACAGCTGGTTGGACTGTAGGCCTCACCCACCAATGAAAGTTTCTTAGAGGACAACTCGGGGAAAGCACCCTGCAGTTTGGTGCTACTACATCTATGTCGAACAACTACCTGATGTGACTTAACTCAAGCCCATTGTGTCCCCAATCTGGCTCACTAACACCATGGAGACCAAACACTGCCCACAACAGGCAAAATGAGTCATTGGTCTGAAGGAAAAAGTGGTCAGCCACACAGCAGTGTGCATATATTGCACAAAGGAGATACCCCTGAAGTGTCAGGTTCTGGTGAACAGGGGACATTGTACAGCAGGGCACTATAGGACCTTTTTTTTTTTTTTATAAGGCCATTACTTTTTATTTTAAGATTTAATTTATTTATCCATGAGATAGAGAGACAGAGACAGAGACATAGGCAAAGGGAGAAGCAGGCTTCATGTAGGGAGCCCAATATGAAACTCTATCCTGGGACTCCAGGATCACACCCTGAGCCAAAGACAGATGATTAACCACTAATCCACCCAGGTGTCCCTAGCCATTACCTTCAATGCAGGAGACATAGCTATCTTTCCTAATACATAGAAACAGACACGTAAATTTAGACAAAATGAGGAGACAGAGGAATATGTCCCAAATGATAAAGAAGGACAAAATCCATAGCAAGAGACTTAAGAAAACTGGAGGTAAGTAACATGTCTGATAGAGAATTTAAAGTACTGATCATCAAGATACTCATTGGACTTGAGAAAAGAGTGGTGGGCATCAGTGAGACCCTTAATTCAGAGATAAAAAAGAACTAATCAGAGATGAAGAACACAATAAGTGAAATTAAAAATATGTTGGATGGAATAAATAGTAGAGTAGATAAAACAGAACAAATCAATGACCTGGGGGACAGAGTAATGGAAAGTAATCAAGCTGAGCAGGTGAGAGAAAAAAGGTATGCAAAATGAGAATGGACCTAGAGAAATCAGCAACACCATCAAGCATTATAGAGATTCCAAAAGGGAGGGAAGAGAAAGAAAAGGAAGCAGAAAATTTATTTGAAGACATAATAGCTAAAAACTTCCTGAATCTGGGGAGGGAAAAGAAATTTAGATCCAGGAGGAACAGATAGCCTTCAATAAAATCCATTCAAGGCGGCCCACATCAAGGCACATAGTAATTAAGACAGCAAAAAATAGTGATAAAAACATTTTAAAAACAGCAAGAGAAAAAACAGCAGTTACATACAAGGAAAACTTCATAAGGCTATCAGCAGTTTCCAGCAGAAACTTTGCAAGCCAGAAG
The DNA here is from genome assembly GCF_011100685.1 of Canis lupus familiaris. Classification (NCBI taxonomy): domain Eukaryota; kingdom Metazoa; phylum Chordata; class Mammalia; order Carnivora; family Canidae; genus Canis; species Canis lupus. The sequence continues at coordinate 33,700,904 of NC_049222.1, read as the reverse complement.
AGAGTGGCATGATATATTCAAAGTGCTAAATGGAAAAACAAAACAAAAAAAACAAAACAAAACAAAAAAACAAAACAAAACAAAAAAACAAAACAAAAACAAACAACAACCCTGTAGCCAGGAACACTCTATCCAGTAAGGCTATCATTCAGAATAGAAGGAGAGATGAAGAGTTGCTCAAACAAAAGTTAAAGGAATTCATGATCACTAAACCAGCCCTTTAAGAAATGTTAAAAGGAGTGGAAAGGAAAGACCATAAGAAAGAATGAGGAAAGTAAGAAGTGCAAAGTGGTAAGAATATCTGTAAAATGAGTCAAGGGACTCACACGAAGATGTAGAGTATGATGCCATATACCTAAAAGTAGAGCAGTAAAGAATGGGCTCAAAGTTAAGTGTCCATCAACTTAGTATAGAATGCTACATATAGAAGTTATATACAAATTGAATGGTAACCACAAATTAAAAATTACTAGTAAATATGAAAAAAAGACAAAGGAATCCAGGTATATTTTACTCATTTGTGACATTAAGAAACAAATAGACAACAGGAAAAAAAGAGAAAAACCAGGAAACAGACTCTTAAATATAGAGAACAAGCTAATAGTTATGAGAGGGAAGGTGGCTGGGGAGATGGGTGAAATAGGTGATGGGGATTAAAAGTACACTTGTCATGATGAGCATGGAGTAATGTATAGAATTGTTAAATCATTGTATTTTATACCTGAAACTAATAAAACACCTTAAGTTTATTATACTGGAATTAAAATAAAAATAATAAAAAGTAAAAGATACAAAATAAACACTAAGACTTGAGGATACTCCCTCAAGAATTAAGCAATCCATTTATGTTGAACAACCAAGGTAACTGGCTAGGCCAAAGTGGTAAAAATTGAAGAGTACAATCTGGGTACATGTGATTTGATGTTGGTGGCCTTTGGGAAAGGTTTCCAAATATGTTCTTGTGAATGAGTTCTGGCACTTTTCTTAAGACTTGGCAATAGGCAATATTATTTCAATACTAAGTGCCATTTTTAAGATTGTTTCATGAGGCTCCATAAAAAAGCAGCAGCACAGATGCTCAAGATTTTGTGGGCTTGATAGTCCTATTATCTGAATGGAATGTGTCCCTTTAAAAGCCAATAGATCAGAATTTCTGAAGAAGAATGGAATCTAAATTCTGGCAGATGCTTCTGAGAGATTAAAACAGAATAAATTATGTATTTTAGATTTAGCTAAAGGAAGGATAGGATTTTCAGAGAAAGAGTCAAGACAAAAAACAAATGTTTGCAGGAAAAAAGGGGGTATCCAAAGAAAGACACAAGAATTCAACTGGAATCTGATTATTTATCCGCAATATTAACAGATGCTGCAATATATCTTAGGTATGCTGAGGATGATTTCTTTAGGTAAAATTATGTAATCAATCAGTCTTCCAATCAGTTTTTCTCAGATTTCTAGAGACTCAAAGTTTTGGATATTCAGTTTTCTTAGGAAGTTTCTTTAGCAAGCATGGCAACAGAACAAAGTTGAAATCAACAAAAGTATAGTGGGAAAAATTTCAAAATGATATTATGTAATTGACCTAGAAAACAAGAGGTACAATTTGGATACAAAATCAATGAATTTTCAAAAATGATGTTTTTAAGATCATTATGGATTTCAGTCCACAAAGAGAATAAGCAAGGACTAGAAATTATTGGTGATATAAGAAAGGAAGTATATAATATTTTTTTTTCAGGATTAATGGAGAAGGTAGTGGGGAATCTTTGCAACTTGGCACAAAGTCTTGAAAAAAAATCAAGGTGCAAATACAAAAGAAATAATGGAGATTTTGAACAAGGGCAGACTCTAAGAAGTTAGAACATTTTATTTAATAGACTAGATGTTGCATCGTTGGAAAATTAGCAAAGGAAATGAGTTAGCTCTACTGAATAATATTTTTTAGTAATAATGTAAATATGATTTATTTATTTTTCAACCTTTAGGTTGGACCTATTGATAGAGCATAGGGGAATTGATTATGGTCACAAAATGAAAATATTAATCTCACAAAATAAATATAAAGCTGTATCTGAAAGAAATTTAAAAGTGAAAATGTGTGGAGATGTAGGAAGAAAGGGGAAGTTGTTATTATTTTTCCTAAAATGGAAAAGCAAGATGGAAGTGAAAAATGCATATATTAATCATATTTTTGAGGGTTTTAATAGTGAAGCTGGTGAGAAATGTGGGAATGAAGAGGGAGAAAATATTAAAATTTTTTTTTCAGAAAAAAAAACATGTTAGTGTATTGGCATGTTTGACTGAGGAGGGAAGGGACAATTGAAAGACAAGAGAGATCAAATCACATAAGGACGATCCTTTTGAGAAATTATGAAAAATGGAGTTTGGAGCATTAGATCTTTCCATTAACATGTATAGAAACTGAACCAAACTGGGTACTATAAAAAGAAACATTTTGAGTAAAGTCAATCTGATTGTTTTAGTCAGAAGAAATGTTTTATTGCAGAGTATTATGTTATACAAGAGTATAACTGTTTCTTTCTTTCTTTATTTATTTACTGATTGATTGATTGATTATAACTGTGAAAACCCAAAAATACATGTCCTCACCAGAGTTCCTCTTGGTCTTCACAAGCATACCTTCGTGCAGCTTTATCTGTGTGGAAAACAGGTATATTTAAGGCGCATTTCTTATAACCAGTATAAAATTGGATGTTTTAGACCAGTCTGACAATCTATTACAACAGTCTCTTTTAGATTGGTTGAACTTAAATACGTCATACTGTTTTATATGTTCTAAATGTTTGATATATTCTTTATGTTTTCTTCTTTTTGGTGCTACATTTTATATCAATTGAACATGTGTTTGGGTTCCAGTTTTTCTTTGATTATCTTGCTACATATACTTTTTGTTTATTATTGGTTAATTTCAAGTGTGCACTATTCAAGCTATCAAATTTTATCTTCAAAATGTTATATAGAACTTCATCTATAACATGGGATCCCTATAATAGTATTGTATTATTTCAATTCTACTCTCCTTCATGCCATTGCTGTCTTACATTTTTCTTCTACATGTTTATAAACATCAAAATATGATGCTCTTATTTTTGCTTGAAAATTAGTTATCTTCTATAGAAATTATAAATGGGAAAACAAATTTTATGTATCTACTCACTTATCATTTCTGAACTTTACTCTTTAGTGTAGATACAAGTTTCCATCTGTTACTTCTTCTGCTGAAGAACTTTTAATAGTGCTTTTGTTGCACAGACATCATCAATGAATTAGCATAGCTTTTTTTGTCTGAAAATCAGTTTTTACTTTATCATCATCTTTGAATGATATTTTCTCTAAAGATGCCATTTTATTGTAGTTTTGATTTGCACAGTTTCTGATGGAAAGTTCGCAATAATTCCGAACTGTGTATGTGATATTTTTTTATTCTAGAGCTATCTTTAAGATTTTTCTTATCACATGTTTTTAGCAGTTTAATTATGATGTGCTTCTGGGGGAAGGGGAAGGAGGCTAATTCATTCCTGTGTGGATGTTTATCTTCTTTGGGACTTTCTCTCTTCGTTTTTTGGGACAATAATTTTCCATATGTTAGAACACAGTTTTAAGGCTTTATTCCTGTTTTATAGATATGATTTGATAACTTAAGATTTTATATTTTGAAATGGAAGTTCCACTTGGTATTTTTTTCTACTTTTCTCTGCATTATGTTTATGTTTCCTTTCAAATAAGTGTTTGCATTTATTTTAACATTTTTGTCAGGTAGTTCCATTATTTCTATTATTCAGTGACTTTTTCTTTTGACTTTTTTGGGGGGTTAAATTTCTCACTTGTTTGTATGACTAGTGATTTGTATTTCATGTTGGAGGTGGTAGATATTGAAATAAAATGTCTGGATTTTTATGTCCTTTGACAAGTGTTCAATTTTGTTTTGACAAGCATATGTCCGTCAATATGATAAATCTCAGGCATGTTTTAGGCTGCATAAGGGTTTAGTTTATCTACTTTTCACTTTCTACTGAGGTTAGATTGCTCTGGGATCTATACTGAATGATTATATCATGTTGCTGATTACATGATGCTGGATTATTTTTCTTTCTTTTTTTTTCTTTCTTTTTTTTTTTTTTGGTAGGATTCTTATACTTCTTATACTGGGATGAGATTTTACTTATCCTGCATTCAGACATGTCTATGAAACGTTTCTGCATTTCCACATTTTGAAGATATTTACTGTCATTTTTTCTTCTTTGAGTACTTGTCAACAATTGCCTATGAAGCCTACAGGGCTGGAATTTTTATAAATAAATAAATGAATTAATTAGAGAGAGGGGGTGGAGGGGAAAAGTAGAGAGAGAAAATATTAAGCCCAGCACAGAGCCTGACTTGGGGCTAGTCTTTCAACCCTGAGATCATGACCTGAGCCAAAAGAGTCAAGGCTCAAACGACTCTTGAACCAGCCAGGCACCCCTATAAATATGTTTTTAATTTCAGTTTGTTTAATAGCTTCATGATTATTTCAGTTTTTAATTTAATATTGATTAATAGACATATAGACAGATCCACAATTCTGTTTGGAGACATCAACATTGTTTCTGTGTATATCTTCTTGTCAATTGTATACTCCTTTGATTACTGAAGCTTTGTTTAAATGTCTTGAAATCATATAGAGTGTCTTTTGGCTATATTCCTCTTTTTAATGATACTTTGAAAATTCTAGTTATTTGCTTTTATTTTTTTGTGCTACATGCAAAATGGAATACTATTGTACTATTATTGGTAGACTAAGTAAAACTGTAAATTATAAATTTTAGGATAGCCACTAAAATTTTTAAAATATTTATGAGTAATATACTGGCCAATTATAGAGATAAGATGAAATCATGAAAAATACATAATGAGTACAAATGTAGGAAGAAAAAAAAAGAAAACTATGAAAAAATTAAAACAGAACAATTAGCAATATAGTATATTTTAAATTAGCCATATACGGGGGATCCCTGAGTGGCTCAACAGTTTAGTGTCTGCCTTCAGCCCAGGGCATGATCCTGGAGTTCAGGGATGGAGTCCCACCTCAGGCTCCCTGCATGGAGCTTGCTTCTCCCTCTGCCTGTGTCTCTGCGTCTCTCTCTCTCCGTGTCTCTCATGAATAATTAAACACAATCTTAAAAAAAATAAATTAGCCATATGCAATTAAATGTAAATGGTCTAAGGCATCAGTTAAAAGACAAAGAATGCCAAATTTAATATGGAATTCATACTTATGTATATGTTATTAATAGAAAGCACTCTCAAAATATAAAGACATAGAGAAGTCAAAAACTATGGGATGGAAAAAAATATATACAAACCATCACCAAGAGAAATCTAGTGTGGTACTCATATCATACCAAGTAGAGTTCAGAACAAGGACTGGAAACAGGGAAAAAGGGGGACATTACTTAATGTTGATGGAATTGATTTTTTAAAAAGATATAACAATTGTAATTGTCTACATACCTAACAAAATACGTGGATCAAAACCTGGTGTAACTTAAAGGAGAAATAGATACATCATGAGTTTAGATGGAGACTTCAAAACTCCATCAGCAGTTTGCCAACATCAGAGGTATGGGTTCAGGGCTTTTCTAGTGGACCACTCTCCTGTCTTTGTCTCTGTTGAAATGAGGAAACTAATCCTCAGGGTTATAAGAAACAAACAGAAAACCAAGGCACCACTCTAGCACAGCCAATGCATCAACTCAAACCTCAGTTAATTTGGGGTCTTCAAACACCATAAAGCAACCATTAACATGGGAGGAGGTTCCTGACCCTAAAAATACTTATTTGAGGCTGTTTGGAACAGTAAATTACTAATATTAGTAGGATACAATCTCTCCTCACCCAAATATATCCAATGAACAATAAGAAGAAAAAATGAGCAAAAAGAAGAAAAAATGAGTAAAAATGAGAAAGAAAACTGGATAAAAGAGGAGAAAATAAATAAGTTGTAAAAGCCTTCACAGTTTTACTCAATGGAAAGCTAAAATTTGGTAAAATAATTTGTATAACAAAAAGATTAAAAAAAGTGTTGATTGGCTTTTGGATCACTAATAGGGTCTGAATTAACTTTAACATCTATTGAAATGCACCAACTGTCAAATTTTAATGGTCTTAATCACTACTGGAACTCAAATTACAGTTATACCTGAGGATTTCATTAAATTTATATAAGGTGCCCACTATAATCTTATTAGAAGACAAATATATATGCTTTACCTTAAGCATCAAGAGCCTAGAAGAAATGAACAGTGGCTCATAATGGATTACAACTATTCTGCTGTGGTCTTACCCTTTATCACCCCTATACCCCAAATTATGAAGTTACTGACTCCATCCAGTTAGCACCTAGTCAATATTTTCTATTGTACATTTCCCTAATCTGTTCAGTGCCTATTTCAACAACCTCTCAGCCTTCTTTTGTCTTGACCTTCTGAGACAAAATTCATTTTTACCTGGATCATTGGAGGAACTCAACACCTCTGCTATTTTACCTAGTCTTCGTAGTCAAAGGTTGTTTTTTGAAATATTTGTTTAATTGGCTGATATGCCCTAGTTTACTACATAGTATAGGTGTTCTGTTCATTTCATACATAGCTTTCATACTTTTTTTTTTTTTTTTTTTTAGCTTGATAGATACTTGAAGGTAGTCAGACTTTTGGGGTCTTTTTCTTTTTGCTGGAAAATGTTAAAACTCTAGATCACCTGCAATTTAATATTTCATCAAACCGGATTTTTAAAATCAGAGTTAATTTTTTGTTTATGTCATTTATTTTTATGATCTTTTTAAAAGGATTTTGGCTTTTGCATACCATATTTTGTTGTTTAGTCATAAATAGAAAAAGCATACATTTTTTAATTACTGCATCTCTCAGAGATATGTACATTTTCCCTGGCATTTGTTATTATAAATAAATATACAACCAACAGATTTGTGAGTAACCATTAATCTTCCCTGAATTGACATTCATAGATGTGCAAATTTAGGAATTTAATGCAGAAGATGATTATTTCTATTAAATGTTATTATTAGCTCTATGAATTAATTTTATTCTTCAGAAATACCAATAATCCATAATTTGAATTTATATTACTTCTCTTACATTTGAATAATTTCTTTTCATTTTGTCTTATTTTTGATCTTTGTAATCTGAAGGCCTTTCTGAATAGACTTTTTATATAATAATGGCATTTTAAAAACTATTGATTATACTTTTGAAACTAATATGACTTGAAGTATCTCATTGATTTTCTTTCTTTATTTTCATTGCTTGAATCATTAAATATTCTTATTTTTACCTGCTGCTTCTCATCCAGTTCTCTTTTTATATATGTTTGAATGGCTTTATTATTGTACTCTTGTCATTTATCTTTGGTTTTATAAATTTCATGCTTTCTTCAATTGTGGATTTAGAGCATATACTTCCTAAATATATATGTAGTAATTTTTCTGAAACAACATTGTTCCTAGCATCACCAAGATAATGTTCCAATTATTTTTAAAAATATTTATGCATCCTTGAATAAGATGTTTTCTCAGTCCTGATGTATGTCTGTGTGTATAATGGTTTACTTTTAATCTCTTCAATGTTACATACTGGTTTTAATATTTTAGAGTATCCCAAGGAACTTTTATTCATATGAAAATGAATATTTAATATATTTTATTGGTAATTTACTTAACATTCCATTTATTAGATGACATTCTATTAAATTTTATTCTAAAATGTGTTACTAATCACCTAGTTTTCATTCAGTTCTCTTTTTATAACTGTTTGAATGACTTTATTATTGTATTCTTGCCTTTATTTTGGTTTTAAAATTTCATGCTTTCATGCTTTTCATGCTAAAAAAGTAAAAAGCTTTACTTTTTATAAATGAATAGAGTATTGAAACATTGATCACAAATTCATTTAATACATTTTTCTAAAAATTGGGTACATTGTAATGCCAAACCATATTTTAATATTAAAATACTTTAAATACTTTAAATATTTCAAAAATATAAAATGATATGCAAATTATTTGCACTGATAGCAAAACATTTTATTTGCACATATCATTTTTTAAGTACAAAACATCATGGTCTTAATTCTTTGTCTTTTTCTTTTTGTTAGCTATACTGTTTCTAATACTCTTCCTAGTATTAAAGTAATGTTATGAAACTCTAAAGGAAAGACAAAATCTTTGAGAATTGTAGAGTTTGCATCTTGTCTCAGGATATAAGACTTGATTATTCCCTCTATGTGATTCAAATTGAAGACAACAATTATTAGATTGACATCTTTTTTCATGTATTATTTTAGTGTGAAATCCTCCACCTTGTTCTAATTTCTTACAGTCTAGGTCTTTATGTTTTATTTGACCAGAGTTAAACATAGCACATTATCATATTATTATTCCATATTAGCATGTTCTATTAGCATTATTGATATCCTATGTATGTAGAGATAACTGATAGACACTAAATTAGTTCTGTTTTACAATCAGGAGAGGACATGAAAAGCTATTATTCCAGTCCACAAAGAATATCATAGTTCTTCCTGCCATACCTCATTTTACCACTGATACTATATCCACATATACAGAGCACCCATATCCATCCATTTTGATCCATCCATTTTGATCATATATTGCATTTCTAAAAATGTTATCTCCCAAATATACAGTATATAAGTTCTGACTCCGAACAATTAGTAAATGCCACTCTTTTTAATTATAGTATAATGAAACTGAACAAATCAGCATGTTAGACATGTAGCCTCAAATGGTGCAAAAGTATGGAGGACATTTATATATTCTTATTTTGCATTATTGTGGCTTATTTTGAAATCATATTTAAGAACAAGTGATCAAGGCCCTAAGACCCATAACACATAATAAATATATGTCCTAACTGAAATGGGTATTTAAATTTTATAAAAATATTGTGTTGGTACAATATTAGAATGCTTTCCGGGCAGCCCGGTGGCTTAGCGGTTTAGCGCCGCCTTCAGCCCAGGGCATGATTCTGGAGACCCGGAATCGAGTCCCACGTAGGGCTCCCTGCATGGAGCCTGCTTCTCCCTCTGCTTGTGTCTCTGCCTCTCTCTCTCTCTCTCTCTCTCTCAATCTGTGTCTCTCATGAATAAATAAATAAATAAAATCTTTAAAAAATATTAGAATGCTTTCCTTATCTTTGTTGGGGATATTCACTGGAGTGCAATAATATTATAAACTAAGTATTGATAATTAACTAAATGTTATTCATATCAGGGCATTACCTATTAGTAAAGGTCAGAAATTACTTACTAGTGGAGCACTGTTGTCTTTAAAGAAAAGAAAGTCTAGAGGGTCATTATTAGCCTTCTTTATACAGGTATTCCATTCTAATGCAGAATTATGTTTATATTTTATTTTTTAATATACATGGTCAGCCCCGAATCATTTGTCAGTTCCAGTGACTTTCCACCTTCCTTTCCAAATCAGTAAATTTTAGGTAAGCCATATCAGCATTTATCAGAAAAATTTTAACATTTTTAATTAAAATTTGATTTGACTAAAATTTAAATTTCATATTTCCTATTACTTGCCTATCTATAACCCTTAAGTATATGAAATAATAAACAAGGTTGATTTTATCAATATTTTCATATAACAACAGACAATGTTCATGACTGACTGGAGAAAATCAATAGTGGATTCTAAAATCCTATAATATGAATACTCCTAGTGATCATACAGGCAGATTTTCCAGTTCTTCAAGCTTTGGCTGCTTCCCAGAAGTGATTGATGTTGTCAATATGTACACATTCACACACACACACACACACACACACACACACACACACACACACACACACATCACACCTTTATAATACTTGCCTTCAAAAAAAAGCATAAGATTCAGTAACACTGTTGCTTAATATTAATTAGCACATAGTTATTCCTTGTTTTTTTTAAAGAAAAAATATCTACCTTGTGTAAATGTATTTCACTTTTACTGCTTTGTTAGTTAAGCAAACAAAATAGAAGAAACAAAAAACAAAAAACAACAAAAAAAACAAGCGGATCAACAAGTGTTCAGCCAAGCTATTCTGACAAACCTGGAGAACATTTAGTTTCTTTGTTCATAGATGTAGGTCAGAAGTAACACATATCAAGGATTTTATTTGGTTGTGATTATGGCTAAACTGTTAGGTAGTTTAGACATTCTACTGGAAATGTACATTTTCAGAAGCTTCCTAAGTAAATCTTTACATATTTGCTTTTTGTTTTGTCAGCAGATTCTTCTCTGTCAGTACTTTGACTTCAATGAGTAAATGATAACATTTAATGTTAATGGGGTTCACAGAGATTTAGCGACTCATTCTAACTCTTAGTTATTTTCTTGTAAAACAAATGTTTCAGTTGCGTAGGTCTTTGCAAAAACAGAACTGAAATTTGTTAGTTATATTGTCAGCTGTTAATCTTATGCATATTAAAAATAAAGTCAGCTGCAGAAAGTCTTGAATAAACATATATTTGAAAAAGGTTGACTTGTTTTAACTTATTTTTTCCTATATGGAGAGGAAAAACATTTTAAATAAAACAACCAGACACAAGATAGTCCTCCAAAGCCAGTTGATCACTCAATGGAGAAGCAGGTATTGAACAGATCATCAGAGGTTCTTTTTTATATCTGGGGAAGTAAAATACATAGAGTAAACTACAATGAATTTTCAAGACAAACACAAGGGGTACAGCAAATATCAGAGATTTTCAAAACTGGATTGGTCTAGAAAAAAACTACTGTTTATTTATAGTTCATTTTATTTCTCCTCTAGAGACACCATCTCATGGAAATGTCAGGGAAAGGGAAGATTTGGGAACTTATTTACTATGCTGTCAGATTTCTTCAGTACCAGATCTTTAAAAACAAAACAAAAATTAATTCTAACATTAAGAAGAAGATGATTCAATTTCCATTAAAATCTTTTATTTATTTTTTCTGAATATCTTTCTTAAAGTTTAAAACAAATTAAAGCAAGCATCGGCAAGGTAAGTAAATTTTGTCTATTGTCTGTTAGCTGTTAATGTTTATTTTTTCTATAAAAGTTACTCAGTTATATGTCTTAGAATAATTTGGTCATAATGGCTTACATTCAGAATATTAATCCAAAAATTCTCATGTTTTGAGTACTCTGTCCTTGATGCTACAATGCAGAGGAGGCTTTGGAATGAACTTTACAGAAAATGAAGCAGTTGGATCACTCAAATTTCTGACAAAAGAGGAAAGCGAATTAAAACAAACAAACCTGACATAACAATAGACACAAATTGTTCCTAAAATGTGGAATCTCAAATTAGGCTTCCCATCATGCTGGTTAATATTATCACCTGTGGTTTTGAACTAAAATATAAAAAGTTTAAAAAATGGAGCAAAAGTGACTCAGGGTACGTATTTTATTTTTGACCCCGTTAAGACATTACAATTGTACCATTTTGTATAAACATAATTTAGTGTATGTTTCCAAAATTTTAGTTTAAAATTCAAATATCTTATAATTCAAAATACTATTAACCAACTTATATTTTTATATTTCAATTGAGGTTTTTAGATAACATATTATTTAGTCTGACAATCCTAGTATTTTAAGAGTATTTTAAGTGATATCTTTACATCATTCACATTTAAAGTGATTAATATTATGGTTGGATTAAAATCTATCACATTGCTTGATGTTTTCTTTTGTACCATTTGCTCCTTTTTTTTTTTTTTCCTGGACTATCCCTATAAATAGAATCATACAATATATGCTTTTTTTTTTTAAACTGGCTGCTTTGTGTCTCTCATAAATAAATAAATAAAATCTTAAAAAATAAAAAATAAAAAAAATAAACTGGCTGCTTTTAGTTAACATGATGATATCAGATTCATTCATGTTTGCCATGTATAAGCACTTCATTGCTTATTATTGCTAAATAGTATTCCATATATTTTCTTTATCCATTCATTGATTGATGGATATTTGAGTAGTTTTCACATTTCTGATATTATGAAGAAAGCTACTGTGCATATTTTCATATTTTTTTATTTTCGTATTTTTATGGGGCTGTTTTCTAATCTCTTGGATATATAACAATGGCATTGCTGGTCTTATGCTGTGTTTAACTTTTGAGGAGCTGCCAAGCTGTTTTCCAAAATAGCTATACCATTTTACATTCTCACCGGGAGTATATGAGGATTCCAATTTCCTGAGGTCTTTACTAACACTTGTTATTGCTTATCTTTTTTTTTTAAATATTGTAATCATCCTAGTGAGTGTGAAATGGTATTCATTGTGGTTTTGACTTACATTTCTCTAATTTCTAGTGATGCCGATCATCTTTTCCTGTGTTTATTGGCCTGTTGTGTAACTTTTGAGAAATGCCTATTCAAATCCATTGCCCCTTTTTAATTAGTTTATTTGTCTGGTCATTGTTGAGTTTTAAGAGTGCTTTATGCTTAAAGCATGTCCTTTATTGTAGATATAATTGGGAAATATTTTCTCTCAAGAATTTACTGCCTAATCCAAAGTCATTGAACTTTACCACTATTTTCTTATAACACTTTTATAGTTTTGCCTCTTACATTTAGGTTTGTGATTGTTATTAAGTTAATTTTTGTATATGACATAACTTACAGGATGTGAGGTCTTTTGCATATGGATATCATGTTGTCTGAACATCTCTCATTGAAAATAGTTTTTTCCCCATTCAATTTTCCCAGCACCTTTGTTCAAATTTAATTGGCCAAGAATAAAAGGTTTTTTTTTTCTGGACTTTCAAATATTTTTCATTGATCTATATGTCTAATCGTATGCCAGTACCATACTTGTTAATTACTGTAGCTTTGTAGTAACATTTATTATTATATTTATCACTATTATTAGGATTCCAATAAGGATAGTACTCACGGGAAAAATCTACTTACAGCTCAGACAATCATCTCTTACCTCAATCACCTGTATTATGACTCTATTTCATGAGTAATACAAATATCATAATTTATTTTGTTTCTTTATTTTCTTTATATACTAGGAATATGATGTCTAATTTTGTGATTCACATTCCACAACTTTGCAGAAAATTTAATTAAAATTTGCTATTAAGATTATTTTTAGCTAGTTTTAAATATTTAAAAAAATTACATTCAAATTATTTATATGGAAATGTTATGTATATATTGTATTAGCCCTCTTTTTGAAAATATACTATTTTTATCCTATAAACATAAGATATAATAATTAAATTAAAATTTTATGGCTTTATGAATAAGGCTCCTATTGATATTTATTAAAATAGAGAATGAACAACATCCATGTGAATAGACCATAGGTTACCAAAATGAACATTATGGTCTGTTATACAGGAGGAGAGGAATAATTCCTTATTAGAAGAGATCTTTCTGAAATACATATATCAATTATGAACGTTGCTTATACTAGTAGCTCTGCAACTAGAGTGCCCATCATTCCGTTATTCAATTCAGTAAGCATTGACTGGTCATTGTTCTAGACATGGGACATATATCCAGTATTTCTGGCTAGAAAGTAGTTATAGTATGGTATAGACAGAAACAATTAAGGAGCAACTGTTTATGGTGATAAGTACTAAAATACAGACAGGCAGAGAGAAGAGCCTCCTTTATTAGATGAGAGACTCATTAAAGGCTGAAGAAGTAAAGTTTAAGTTAATGTATGAAAGATAAGTAGGGCTATTATGATTAGATTTTCTGATAATTACTACTGCTGCCAACTGAATTTTAAATTTTCTATCTTGCTTCACTAAAAGTAATTTGTTTCTATTATTGAGATTATATTTTAATAAAATATCACAATACAGAAGTACTTTTGAAAGTAGAAGTCATGAAAAAAGTAAAGATATTTACTGAAGACATTTTAGATGTTAACCCAATGTTTATTGGTTGAAGCTAATATTAGTTATTAATGGTGTATATTTGTTGAAAGAACAAAAAGGAGTGGTAAGATCTCTGGTTCTGCTACCTTAAGAATGTTGAAGAGTCATTTTTTTTACAGATTTATTTATTTATTTATTTATTTATTTATTTATTTATTTGAGAGAGGGGCTTACAAAGGGAGAGGAGGGAGGATCTCAAGTAGACTCCCCACTGAGTGCAGAGCCTATCGTGGTAGGGCGCAGTCTCACCACCCTGAGATCATGACCTGAACAGAAATCAAGAGTCAGATGCCCAACCCACTGAGCCATCCGGCACCTGGAAGAGTAATTCTTATAAAAGATCATTGCTGCAGTCTCATCTTTCACTCAAATTCTGTGATATATTTTGGGAAAAATGGGGTTAGATAGTTGTGAATTCTATTCTCATTTCAAGTTACTCAGTGGTTTGAGGAAGAAGTGTGGGTGATCATGGGGCTACAGATTCTCTCCTCCAGACCTGGGTATTGAATACACATATTCACCACAATTTTTCTGCTCTCAGACATCATGTTTTCTTACTGTAAAAATTTCTCAGTCTAACTTTGTGATCTTATAGTCTGACTTAATACATCTTCTCATCGTATGAGAACAGAATCTGATATATATTTCTTAGGAGAAAATTCCTACCATAAAAATATGATTTCTTAATTAAAAATTGATACCCAGAGCCAAAAATCAGCCTTTCTTCCTAATAAATTATACAGAATGAGGTTACACTGTCATTAAGAAGAAAATGGTATGATAGAACTCAAAATTGTTTATTGAAGAACCCTACCTGAAAGAATCAACTAGTATTAGAGGGGGAAAACATTGCTTGAAAGTAAATTTGTGTATAGACTCTGAGTTAAATATTATGTTCCCTTGAGATTTAGCAAACACAAATAGCAACAATGGAGAAAAAGCCACTAAAATTCTCAAGAGCAAATAATCTGCCCGTCTCCATTTCTGTATCTGAATGTTATCTGCTCCAGCTATCAGGAAAAGGCTGTCAATCAGCTCTATTGCTGGAATGAAGGAGGAGATGGTACAGTTTAATTTTATTATGGAAATTGATTTGCATCTTTTATATTTCTTGATTGAAATCTTTCCAGGTAATGGCATTGAAGAAGACTCATAAAACTGCCATGACTGGGGTAATAACTATTATTATGATCAAATTTAATAATAATAAAAAAACTTGCCTGCAATATGGAAACTATGAATAATTCATGTCAACTGTTGCTTAAAATGTGATAGAGAGGAAAGACTTGTAGAAAAAACCTTAATGTATCCAGACAGGGATGATAATTGGTTTTTGCAAATAATGAATACTTCATGTACAAACCAAGACTAATAAGGCTAGAGGGGAAGACTCCACATAGAAGAAATAATATCTCATAGCTGATTTTTGCCAGATAAGAGGGATAAGTGGTTTTTTAAAAAGAACTGTCAGAAAATGCATTTTCTAAAAACTGTATTTTAGAACTTCACAATGTTTATTTTACATAAACAAAGAACTGAGGAATATTTAAAATGTCTGTACTCTATAAAGAGCAATGGTACCAGAGGAGAGGTGAGCGGGAGGATGAGTGAAATAGGTAAAGGAGATTAAGAGTACACTTGCCGTGATGATCTCCGAGTAATGTATAGAATTGTTGAATCACTATATTGTATACTTGAAACTAATATAACACTGTATGTTACCTACACTGGAGTTAATATAAAAATAAATATTTCTTTCAGGAAAAAAATTTAAAGCCTGTATTTGCATGTTTGTGAATGTCCTATGAAAAAATGAACATTGACTCCAGTGATCAAATTTAGCATTTTACTGTGTATATTATTTAACAGTCTCAGAGGCCTAGAAATCCAAGTTAACCCTAAAGAATTTGTATAGACACAATATTGGAGTAATATTTGTTTTGAAAAAGAAGTTTAAAAATGTTAATTTTAGTTTATTTGTCATGTACAATTTTTACATGTGTAGTTACATATCTAGCTATAGTCAAATTCACTGAGTTTTGTTTCAAAGTAATCTTGTTTCTTTTAACTTTGTTAATCTCTTTTTCCTGCTTTTATTGGCTACCATCTGCTGGAAAAAAAATGCAATAGCAGAGGAAGGTTAAAATATATGTAATAAGACAAAGCTTTTAATTGTAAGTACGGTTGCCACCTAGTACTACTGACGGGTAGCAAGCTTGGTGTTAAAAGCTTGTTCTTACCATACCCACTTCCATTATGACTATGCCTATTCAGCACTTAATAATGTGAAATTTTATATTTGCTTATGTATAAAATAGTTATGATATTTTAATAAAGTTAATAAATTCCAAGGAGGTAGGAACCAATTTGTTTTAATTTTTATTATTATTTTTTAAAGATTTATTTATTCATGAGACACAGAGAGAGAGAGAGAGAGAAAGAGAGAGAGAGGTAGAGACACAGGCAGAGGGAGAAGCAGGCTCCCTGCAGGAAGCCGGATGTGGGACTCGATCCCGGGACTCCAGGATCATGCCCTCAGACGAAGGAACAGGCAGGGAGCCTGTTTCTTCCTCTGCTTGTGTCTTTGCCTCTCTCTGTTTGTCTCTCATGAATAAAAAATAAAATCTTAAAAAAAAAAGACATAAATGTCAGAATAGTCATGGGAGTCTTTAAAATTTTGAATTTTGAAGTTTTTAAATTAAGTATTATACAAGGGGAAAATGTAAAATAAAACTCCCCAGTTCTGGGCAGCCCGGGTGGCTCAGCGGGTTAGCGCTGCCTTCCTTCCAAGGCATGATTCTGGAGTCCGAGGATAGAGTCCCACATCGGGCTCCCTGCAGGTCCTGCTTCTCCCTCTGCCTGTATCTCTGCCATTCTCTCTCTCCTCTCTGTGTGTCCTCATAAATAACTAAATAAAATCTTAAAAAAAACCCCTCCCCAGTTCCTTAAGATATGAACTTAATGATATTAAATAATAAAGATAAAATGTGCTTCTTTATGTGTCTATAACATAAAAATATTTATTCTGATCCATATATATATATATATATATATATATATATCAGATACCATATATATTTTTCTTTGTAATATTCATTCAAGCAGACTTCTCACACCACATCATCTGCTCCTTTCAGGTCTCATATTCTGCAACATAGAAATTTATATATTTACTATAATATATATTAAAAAACCATAGTTGATACACTAAAGTTAAAGTCATATACAAATCATTCATAAACTCTAAAAACTCAACTCTACATAATAGTATGTTGTAGAGGAAAAAACACATTGTCTTTCTTTTTTTTTTTTAATTTTTTATTTATTTATGATAGTCACGGAGAGAGAGAGAGAGAGGCAGAGACATAGGCAGAGGGAGAAGCAGGCTCCATGCACCAGGAGCCCGATGTGGGATTCGATCCCGGGTGTCCAGGATCACGCCCTGGGCCAAAGGCAGGCGCCAAACCGCTGCACCACCCAGGGATCCCCACATTGTCTTTCTTTTAAGTGAGGTACCAAAAGAACTCTTAGACTGCATTTATAAATAAATATTATTTTAAGTTCTCAAATGACTCCACAGATAAGCTATTATTTTTTGATAAGCTATTATTAATATATGAATTGAACTTAAAAGAGAATGGCTGTTTTTAAAATATTGGTTTATATGTACCAGTATATAATCTTATTGAATTTCTTAGAAGATGCTAGAAAAATAATTTACTCTGACAGCTATTAAAAGAATCAAGTGTTAATTCCATCTTCCTGTATAAATTATATTGTGTGGTAATCAAAGATTTTATGAGGGAAAATTTCTTTTATAAAAATACCTAAACTAATACATTAATAAGGATCTTAGAATTAGTACATCACCATTTTAAAACCCAGAAGTTGGGATGACTGGGTGGCTCAGCGGTTGAGCGTCTGCCTTCGCTCAGCTCAGGGCATAATCCTAGAGTCCCGGAATGGAGTCTCACATCGGGAGCCTGCTTCTTCCTCTGCCTATGTCTCTGCCTCTCTCTGTGTTTCTCATGAATAAATAAATAAAATCTTAAAAACCAGAAGTCATTAATGTATGTAGGTAATTGTCATCAATAACTTCTGATGGAGCAAATCAACAATCAGCAATTATGGCTTTCTGATGCAAGCATTATGCATTTATTATGTAGAATTCCTTCTAAAATTCAAAACTATCTATAGATCTAACTCTTGACTCATAAGGAATAAGAAGATAGAAAAACATGTTAAAAGACACCACAAAGAGGTACGCAAGGAGATTTAGACTGTGTGAAACTATGTAAGGCAAATGACTCCTCTCTTTTTAATAAATTCCCAGGGGGAGGGAACAAAATTTAAAAAAAAAAGAAAAGATAAATACATAAAAAGAAACTTAAGACACACACTGGTTAATGCCATAGCATAGAACTTATTTGTATCCTGATTGAACAAATCTACTGCAAAACTTTTAAGAGATCACTGGAGAAATCTGAAAACTCACTGGATATTTGATGATAATTAGGAAATAACTTTATGGCAGTTGGCAATATTATGATCATGTTTTTGAAAGTCTGCTGATTTTAGGAGGCATATATGAAACATATACAAAAGAATGAAATAATATTTCAGTTAGCTCTTTAAATAATGTGAGATAGGATTAATTAGTGGGGATAAAGATAAAACAAAATTGGTCACGAATTTTTATTCATTGAAGCCAGATGATGAGTGCATGGTTACATTACTCATCTCTCTCTCTTTTTATGTGTATATAAAATTATATGTATACATATTATGTATACTCATATATATATACATATATATATATACACACATACACATATATATATGTATATAGCCGTATGTTTTCCATGGATACTCTTAGTATACTCATATTTCTTTTAACTTCTTTCCTGAATAATTTTCTTTAATGTAAACGTAGCTTAGATTTTATATTAGACTTAGTAAAATACTGTATTGAGATGGGGTGCTCTCTTTGCATTATATTTTTATGTTTTTGTTCTACTTATTCAAATAAATGAAAAGAAGGAATTGATAGAAATGCATTTTATATAAAATAATGACACATAAAATTTTAACCTAATGGTTTATGAATAAAACCTTTGAACGACAAAATATTTCCTTCACTGGATCTTGAATATTTGCACAGAAAACTCTACTTAGTTGTTTCAGTCTTCAATTATGTCCTTTTTATTCCTCAGAAATTACATTTTAAATCCGTAAGATGATGCAGTTCACTGCATCCCAATGTTAGATTTTGCAAGACTTTTTATTCCCCAAATTATTACAGTTAGGCAATGATGGAAAGAGATACATACACTGGAGGCAAGAGCACTTCAACTGATAGAGCAAGTCACATCGACATATTTTTTCATCTGAAATGACAAAAATCTTCCCTTATAAGAGAACTACTTAGTGTTAGCTCTAAGGGTACATCCTTTATCTATTTAGTCCATATTATATGTATTTTTGATTCAAGTTTAAAAAGGAATGATGCATCAAGTAAAATATAGAGCAATGATGAAAGTCGTGGTGAAAATGGTTTTGATTAGGCTCATTTTTAAACTTTAGTGGGTTATTAATTTATGCATAAATGTGTCCTGCATTAAACATGCTTGCTATGATCAGTTTCTATGACAACCAAGAAGCTGATAGGTTACATTGATTTGTATAGGATGATTTTCAAGGTCGTGACCAATTTACTAGTCCTAGTTATTGTGTTAAAATGATTGGTAATAGTAATGTCAAAATAAGTGATAACAGTTCACCATTTAAAATATTCTTATACTGGGGAGTGGGCAAGATGGTGGATGAGTGGGGACCCCAAGTTACCTGTCCCAACCAAATTACCTAGATAACTTTCAAATCATCCTGAAAACCTACGAATTCGGCCTGAGATTTAAAGTGAGAACAGCTGGAATGCTACAGTGAGAAGAGTTCGCGCTTCTATCAAGTACAACTTGTTTTTGGCCACTGCACTGAGCAAAATGACTAGAAGGAAAAACCTCAAAAGAAAGAATCAGAAACAGTCCTCTCTCCCACAGAGTTACAAAATTTGGATTACAATTCAATGTCAGAAAGCCAATTCAGAAGCACAATTATAAAGCTACTTGTGGCTCTAGAAAAAAGCATAAAGGATTTAAGAGACTGCACACCTGCAGAATTTAGATCTAATCAGGCAGAAATTAAAAATCAATTAAATGAGATGTAATCCAAACTAGAGGTCCTAGTGATGAGGGTTAACGAGGAAGAAGAATGAGTGAGTGACATAGAAGACAAGTTCATGGTAAGGAGGGAAACTGAGGAAAAAAGAAAAACAAAAGATCATGAGGATCGGTTAAGGGAAATAAATGACAGCCTCAGAGGGAAAAATCTATGTTTAATTAGGGTTCCAGAGGGCGCTGAAAGGGACAGAGGTCCAGAAAGTATATTTGAACGAATCATAGCCGAGAACTTTCCTAACCTGGGAAGGGAAACAGGCATTCAGATCTAGGAAATAGAGAGATCCCCCCCCCTAAAATCAATAAAAACTTCTCAACACCTTGACATTTAATAGTGAAACTTAAATTCCAAAGATAAAGAGAAGATCCTTAAAGCAGCAAGAGACAAGAAATCTCTAACTTTTATGGGGAGAAATATTAGATTAACAGCAGACCTCTCCACAGAGACCCGGCAGGCCAGAAAGGGCTGGCAGGATATATTCAGGGTCCATAATGAGAAGAACATGCAGCCAAGAATACTTTATCCAGCAAGGCTCTCATTCAGAATAGAAGGAGAGATAAAGAGCTTCCAAGACAGGCAGCAACTGAAAGAATATGTGACCACCAAGCCAGCTCTGCAAGAAATACTAAGGGGGATTCTGTAATATAAAGAGGAAGTCCAAGGGAACAATCCACAAAAACAGAGACTGAATAGGTATCATGATGACACTAAATTCATCTCTCTCAATAGTAACTCTGAACATGAATGGGCTTAATGACCCCATCAAAAGACGCAGGGTTTCAGACTGGATAAAAAAGCAAGACCCATCTATTTGCTGTCAACAAGAGACTCGTTTTAGACATAAGGACACCTACAGCCTGAAAATAAAAGGTTGGAGAACCATTTACCATTCAAATGGTCCTCAAAAGAAAGCAGGGGTAGCCATCCTTATATCAGATAAAGTTTATCCCAAATACTGTAGTAAGAGATGAAGAGGGACACTATATCATACATACTTTAAGGATCTATCCCACAAGAGGACCTAACAATCATCAATATTTATGCCCCGAATGTGGGAGCTGCCAAGTA
This sequence comes from Canis lupus familiaris, assembly GCF_011100685.1. NCBI lineage: Eukaryota > Metazoa > Chordata > Mammalia > Carnivora > Canidae > Canis > Canis lupus. The sequence goes on along the minus strand of NC_049222.1, from coordinate 33,679,631 downwards.
TATCAATCAATTAATAACCAAAGTTAAGACATACTTAGATAATAATACACTTATACTCGGTGAGTTGAATGTAGCACTTCCTACAATCGGCAGATCTTCTAAGCACAACATCTCCAAAGAAACAAGAGCTTTAAATGATACACTGGACCAGATGGATTTCATAGATATTTACAGAACTTTACATCCAAACGCAACTTAATACACATTTGTCTCAAGTGCATATGGAACTTTCTCCAGAATAGACCACATACTGGGGTCACAAATCAGGTCTTAACCGATACCAAAAGATTGGGATTGTCCCCTGCATATTTTCAGACCATAATGCTTTAAAATTAGAACTAAATCACAAGAAGAAGTTTGGAAGGATATCAAACACTTGGAGGTTAAAGACCATCTTGCTAAAAGATGAAAGGGACAACCAGGAAATTAAAAAAGAATTAAAATGATTTTTGGAAACTAATGAGAATGAAGATACAACTGTTCAAATCTTTGAGATACAGCAAAAGCAGTCCTGAGGGGGAAATACATCACAATACAAGCATCCATCCAAAAACTGGAAAGAACTCAAATACAAAAGCTAACCTTACACCTAAAGAAGCTGGAGAAAAAACAGCAAATAGATCCTACACCCAGGAAAAGAAGAGAGTTAATAAAGTTTCGAGCAGAACTCAATGAAATAGAGACCAGAAGTACTGTGGAACAGATAAACAAAACCAGTAGGGCATCCCTGGGTGGCGCAGCGGTTTAGCGCCTGCCTTTGGCCCAGGGCGTGATCCTGGAGACCCGGGATTGAGTCCCACATCGGGCTCCCAGTGCATGGAGCCTGCTTCTCCCTCTGCCTCTGCCTCTCTCTCTCTGTGACTATCATAAATAAATAAATAAATAAAATTAAAAAAAAAAATAAACAAAACCAGTATTTGGTTCTTTGAAAGAATTAATAAGATAGATAAACCATTAGCCAGCCTTATTAAAAAGAAGAGAGAAAAGACTCAAATTAATAAAATCATGAATGAGAAAGGAGAGATAACCAACACCAAGGAAATACAAATGATTTTAAAAACTTATTATGAGCAGCTATATGCCAATAAATTAGGCAATCTAGAAGAAATGGGCGCATTTCTGGAAAACCACAAACTAGCAAAACTGGAACAGGAAGAAATAGGAAACATGAATAGGCCAATAACCAGGGAGGAAATTGAAGCAGTCATCAGAAACCTCCCAAGACACAAAAGTTCAGGGCCAGATAAGAAAGCAAGACTCATCTATTTTCTGTCTGCAAGGGACTCATTTTAGACCTAAGGACACCTACAGCCTGAAAACGAAAGGTTGGAGAACCATTACCATTCAAATGGTCCTCAAAAGAAAGCAGGGGTAGCCATCCTCATATCAGATAAATTAAAGTTTATCCCAAAGACTGTAGTAAGAGATGCAGAGAGACAATATATCATACTTAAAGGATCCATCCAACAAGAGGACCTAACAATCATGAATATTTATGCCCCTAATATGAGAGCTGCCAAGTATATCAATCAATTAATAACCAAAGTTAAGATATACTTAGATAATAATACACTAATATTGGGAGACTTCAGCACAGTGCTTTCTACAAATGACAGACGCTCTAAGCACAACATCTCCAAAGAAACAAGAGCTTTAAATGAAACACTGGACCAGATGGATGTCACTGATATGTACGTAACTTTACTTCCAAACACAACTGAATTCACATTCTTCTCAAGTGTACGTGGAACTTTCTCCAGAATACATCACATACTGGGTCACAAATCAGGTCTCAACCGATACCAAAAGACTGGTATTGTCTATGGTGAAAGAGAGTGGTCTAGTTTCATTCTTCTGCATGTGGATGTCCAATTTTCCCAGCACCATTTATTGAAGAGACTGTCTTTCTTCCAATGGATAGTCTTTCCTCCTTTATTGAATATTAGTTGACCATAAAGTTCAGGGTCCACTTCTGGGTTCTCTATTCTGTTCCATTGATCTATGTGTCTGTTTTTGTGCCAGTACCACACTGTCTTGATGACCACAGCTTTGTAGTACAACCAGAAATCTGGCATTGTGATTCCCCCAGATATGGTTTTCTTTTTTAAAATTCCCCTGGCTATTCGGGGTTTTTTCTGATTCCACACAAATCTTAAAATAATTTGTTCTAACTCTCTGAAGAAAGTCCATGGTATTTTGATAGGGATTGCATTAAATGTGTATAAAGATAAACTCAAAATGGATGAAAGATCTAAATGTGAGACAAGATTCCATCAAAATCCTAGAGAAGAATACAGGCAACACCTTTTTTGAACTTGGCCACAGTAACTTCTTGCAAGATACATCCACGAAGGCAAAAGAAACAAAAGCAAAAATGAACTATTGGGACTTCATCAAGATAAGAAGCTTTTGCACAGCAAAGGATACAGTCAACAAAACTAAAAGACAACCTCCAGAATGGGAGAAGATATTTGCAAATGACATATCAGATAAAGGGCTAGTTTCCAAGATCTATAAAGAACTTATTAAACTCAACACCAAAGAAACAAACAATCCAATCATGAAATGGGCAAAAGACATGAAGAGAAATCTCACAGAGGAAGACATAGACATGGCCAACATGCATATGAGAAAATGCTCTGCATCACTTGCCATCAGGGAAATACAAATCAAAACCACGATGAGGTACCACCTCACACCAGTGAGAATGGGGAAAATTAACAAGGCAGGAAACCACAGATGTTGGAGAGGGTGCGGAGAAAAGGGAACCCTCTTACACTGTTGGTGGGAATGTGAACTGGTGCAGCCACTCTGAAAAACTGTGTGGAGTTTCCTCAAAGAGTTAAAAATAGACCTGCCCTACGACCCAGCAGTTGCACTGTTGGGGATTTACCCCAAAGATACAGATGCAATGAAACGCAGGCACACCTGTACCCCGATGTTTATAGCAGCAATGGCCACAATAGCCAAACTGTGGAAGGAGCCTCGGTGTCCATCGAAAGATGAGTGGATAAAAAAGATGTGGTTTATGTATACAATGGAATATTACTCAGCTATTAGAAATGACAAATACCCACCATTTGCTTCAACGTGGATGGAACTGGAGGGTATTATGCTGAGTGAAGTAAGTCAATCGGAGAAGGACAAACAGTGTATGTTCTCATTCATTTGGGGAATATAAATAATAGTGAAAGGGAATATAAGGGAAGGGAGAAGAAATGTGTGGGAAATATCAGAAAGGGAGACAGAACGTAAAGACTGCTAACTCTGGGAAACGAACTAGAGGTGGTAGAAGGGGAGGAGGGCGGGGGGTGGGAGTGAATGGGTGACGGTCACTGGGGGTTATTCTGTATGTTGGTAAATTGAACACCAATAAAAAATAAATTAAAAAAAAAAGACTGGTATTGTCCCCTGCATATTTTCAGACCATAATGCTTTGAAACTAGAACTCAATCACATGACGAAATTTGGAAGAAATTCAAACACGTGGAAGTTAAAGACCATCCTGCTAAAAGATGAAGGAGTCAACCAGGAAATTAGAAAAGAATTTAAAAGATTCATGGGAACTAATGAGAATGAAGATACAACTGTTCAAAATCTTTGGGATACTTGGGCAGCCTGGGCGGCTCACCAGTTTAGCCCCATCTTCAGCCCAGGGCATGATCCTGGACACCTGGGATTGATTCCCATGTCAGGCTTGAGTCCCATGTCGGACTCCCTATGTGGGGAATGCTTCTCCCTCTGCCTCTCTCTCTCTCCCCCCTCCCTCTTTCTCTTTCTCTCTCTCTCTCTGTCTCTCATGATAAATAAATAAAGTCTTAAATTAAAAAAAAAAAGATCTTTGGGAATCAGCAAGAGCAGTCCTGAGAGGGAATCACATCGCAATACAAGCATCCTTCAATAATTGGAAAAAACTCAAATACACAAGCTAATCTTGCACCTAAAGGAACTAGAGAAATAACAACAAATAAAACCTATACCAAACAGAAGAGAGTTAATAAATATTCAAGCAGAACTCAGTGAAATAGAGACCAGAAGAACTGTGGAACAGATCAACAAAAACAGGAGTTGGTTCTTTGAAAGAATTAATAAGATAGATAAACCATTACCAGCCTTATTTAAAACAAAAAAGATTCTAATTAATAACATCATGAATGAAAAATGAGAGATCACAACCAATACCAAGGAAATACAAACGATTTTATAACATAAGCAGCTATGCACCAATAAATTAGGCAATCTAGAAGTAATGGACGCATTTCTGGAAAACCACAAACTACCAAAACGGGAACAGAAAGAATCAGAAAACCTAAACAGGCTGATGACCAAACAGGAAATCGAAGCAGTCATCAAAAACCTCCCAAGACACAAAAATTCAGGACCAGATGACTTCCCAGGGGAATTCTATCAAACCTTTAAAGAAGAAACCATACCTATTCTACTAGAGCTGTTCAGAAAGATAGAAAGAGATGGAGTACTTCCAAACTCACTCTATGAGGCCAGCATCACCTTACTTCCAAAACCAGAGACCCCACCAAAAAGGGGAATTATAGTCCAATATCCCTGATGAACACTGATGCAAAAATTCTCAACTAGATACTAGCCAAAAGGATCCAACAATACATTAAGAAGATTACTCACCATGACCAAGTGGGATTTTTTCCCGGGATGCAAGGCTGGTTCAACACTCGTAAAGCAATCAATATGATTTATCATATCAGCAAGAGCAAAAACAAGAACCAGATGATCCTCTCAATAGATGCAGAGAAAGCATTTGACAAAATACAGCATCCATTCCTGATCAAAACTCTTCCGAGTGTAGGGATAGAGGGAACATTCCTCAGCATCTTAAAAGCCATGTACGAAAAGCCCACAGCAAATATCATTATCAATGGGGAAACACTGGGAGCCTTTCCCCTAAGATCAGGAAAATGACATGGATTTCCACTCTCACCACTTCTATTCCACATAGTACTAGAAGTCCTAGCCTTAGCAATCAGGCAACAAAAAGAAATAAAAGGCATTCAAATTGGCAAAGAAGAAGTCAAACTCTCCCTCTTCACAGATGACATGATACTGTACATAGAAAACCCAAAAGACTCCACCCCAAGATTGCTAGAACTCATACAGCAATTTGGCAATGTGGCGGATACAAAATCAATGCCCAGAAGTCAGTGGCATTTCTATACACTAATAATGAAACTGAAGAAAGAGAAATTAAGGAGTCAATCCCATTTACAATTGCACCCCAAAGCATAAGATACCTTGGAAATAACCTAACCAAAGCGGTAAAGGATCTATACCCTAAAAACTACGAAAACTTCTGAAAGAAATTGAGGAAGACACAAAGAGATGGAAAAATATTCCATGATCATGGACTGGAGGAATTAATATTGTGAAAATGTCAATGCTACCCAGGGCAATTTACACATTTAATGCAATCCCTATCAAAATTCCATGGACTTTCTTCAGAGAGTTGGAACAAATTGTCTTAAGATTTGTGTGGAATCAGAAAAGGTGCCGAATAGCCAGGGGAATATTAAAAAAGAAAACCATAGCTGGGAGCATCACAATGCCAGATTTCAGGTTGTACTACAAAGCTGTGATCATCAAGACAGTGTGGTACTGGCACAAAAACAGACACATAGATCAATGGAACAGAATAAGGAATCCAGAAGTGGACCCTCAAATTTATGGTCAACTAATATTCGACAAAGGAGGAAAGACAATCCACTGGAAAAAGGACAGTCTCCTTAATAAATGTTGCTGGGAAAATTGGACATCCACATGCAGAAGAATGAAACTGGACCATTATCTTACACCTTACACAAAGATAAACTCAAAGTGGATGAAAGATCTAAATGTGAGACAAGAATTCATCAAAACCCTAGACAACACAGGCAACACCCTTTTTTAACTTGGCCACAGTAACTTCTTGCAAGATACATTCATGAAGGCAAGAGAAACACAAGAAAAATTCCGGGGGAGGGGGCGGTGACTGGGTGATGGGCACTGAGGGGGGCACTTGAATGGATGGGCACTGGGTGTTATGCTATATGTTGGCAAATTGAACTCCAATAAAAAATAAAATATAATAAAATAAAAATATTCTTATACTTAAAGAGTATTTACATAAAAATTCCTTATGTTAATAATGGAGGACGGCAAATCAAAAAATGAGTCTAAAGTACTTATTAAGTTAATGAAAATAGAAAAAATATAACAATTATGATTTAAGTTTAAAGAATCCAGTTGGTTTTTATTTGATATAAGGACGGTGGAATTAAATATTTATTCACAAAACTATATCAATAAATCATCTTGGTATGTTTCAAATAACATAAATGCTAAATAAGCTATGTGTCCTCATTCAGTCTGTTGTAACAAAATACTGCATAAATTACTTCTCACAGTGTTTTAGGCTGGAAGTCTGAGATCAGACCCTCTTCTGGTCAGGAGTGAGCTATCTTTGCAAGGTCTTTTTTTTTTTTTTTTAATAAGAACACTAATCCTATTATGAGGACCAAACCTTCATGGCCTAAGTAACTCCTAAAGGTCTCAACCCTTAATACCATCACTTTGAGTATTAAGATTTCAACATGAATGTTGGGGGAGGAAACAGGTGCAAAGTTACACCATAGCACCCTGTAACCATTATCTTCATCATTTCCTCAAGACACATACTGTAAATTACTTTTCATTATTATTTTTCTTTTTGGCATTTACAGGGAAATGATGTGGAATGATAGTTCTTTAATCCCATGTACATAAGGGCTCTAGAAAACTTAAGTAGCTTCCTGTTTCTGAGATTATGGACTAGTATTGGAGAACTTTGCATTGCTTATAAAAGTTGCAAAGAAAAAATGGTGTAAGGTTTTGGGTCTCAGAGCTGCACCGTGGTATTGGCAAGAACAAGCATTTTACAAAAGGCAGCAAAATGGAGCCAAATAGACAGTAGTTGATCCATTTTCTAAAAGATTGATTGATTAATTAATTAATTCAATCATTCATTCAAGACACGGAGAGAGACAGAGACACAGGCAGAGGGAGAAGAAGGCTTCCCACAAGGAGCCCAGTGTGGGACTGGATCCGGGACCCCAGGATCATGTCCTGAGCTGAAGGCAGACATTCTACCACTGAGTTGGCATTCCAGTTGATCCATTTTTTTAAAGTAACATTGATATGAGGTGAAAGTACCAGCTATGTTCAATATAAGTAGCATTGAAAAACTGTTAATCTGCCATTAGAAAGGACAAATACCCACAATTTGCTTTGACGTGGCTGGAACTGGAAGGTATTATGCTGAGTGAAGTAAGTCAGTTGGAGAAGAACAATCATTAGATGGTTTCACTCATACGGGGAATATAAGAAATAGTGAAAGAGATTATAGGGGAAAGGAGGGAAAATGAGTGGAAAAAATAGAGCGACAAAACATGAGAGACTCCTAATTCTGGGGAACAAATGAAGGGTAGTGGAAGGGGAGGCAGGTGGGGTGATCAGTGACTGGGTGACAGGCACCGAGGAGGGCACTTGACGGGATGAGCACTGGGTGTTATACTATATGTTGGCAAATTGAACTTCAATAAAATATATATATATATATAACATATTACGTGTAATATTACATATATAATATATTATAAAAAATATATGAATTAACAAGGCAGGAAACCACAAATGTTGGAGAGGATGTCCCCCTGCTGGTGGGAATGTGAACTGGGGCAGCCACTCTGGAAAACTGTGTGGAGGTTCCTCAAAGAGTTAAAAATAGATCTGCCCTACGACCCAGCAATTGCACTGCTGGGGATTTACCCCAAAGTTACAGATGCAGTGAAACGCCGGGACACCTGCACCCCGATGTTTATAGCAGCAATGGCCACAATAGCCAAACTGTGGAAGGAGCCTCGGTGTCAATCGAAAGATGAATGGATAAAGAAGATGTGGTCTGTGTATACAATGGAATATTACTCAGCCTTTAGAAATGACGAATACCCACCATTTGCTTTGACGTGGATGGAACTAGAGGGTATTATGCTGAGTGAAATAAGTGAAATAAGTCAATCGGAGAAGGACAAACATTATATGGTCTCATTCATTTGGGGAATATAAAAAATTGTGAAAGGGAATAAAGGGGAAAGGAGAAAAAATAAATGGGAAATATCAGAAAGGGAGACAGAACATGAAAGACTCCTAACTTTGGGAAATGAACTAGGGGTGGTGGAAGGGGAGGTGGGTGGAGGGTGGGGGTGACTGGGTGGCAGCCACTGAAGTGGGCACTTGATGGGATGAGCACTGGGTGTTATTCTGTATGTTGACAAATTGAACACCAATAAAAAATAATGTATTAAAAAATAAAAATAAAAAACTGTTAATCTGAAGGACTCAAGGAACCAAACTTGCATCTGATGACCTCTAGGGTACTGTTTTTGAAGTGAGCCTTGCTGATTAGCAGAATGATGGTGTTATGCTTAGAAAATTCAAGCTAATTACTAAGGATGTTCTGGGCAAAAACTGCCTGAGAAACTCCCATGGTATGTTATACTTTTGTGCTCTGGGATCAAAAAAGGGCAGGCTGTGATGGAAACTCATGTTGAGTTAGACTTCTGATGGTTATTTGGTTCATCTAGTCTATGTTCGTTTTACTAAAAAAAGCAGCAATCAGATTCAGAAGACCTAAGTTCATTACCACAGGTCTGCAAAATCCAGAAGAAAGTGATGAAATTCATAACGCAAAAGTTGAAGACTAATGACTTGAAAGAAGGAGTCAGTAAATTGAGCGCATAAAGCACTAGAGAAGATATAGGAAAAGATTGCATGTTTGAATTGGGAAATTTAATGGAGCTTCCTGGTGAAGATAGTGGTTCTGAAAAGCTACTAGTGATGAGACAGGTGTTAAAGTTGAACAAGCTGATGGATCTAAGAATCTGTTTAAAATTCACTCTTAATGATGACAAAAAGTCTTTCTATGGAAAAAGAATAGTGTTAATAAATCCAGTTTGGGGAAGAGACTTGAGTTTGCTTCAAAAACACACATTCTTTTAAAATAATCTTTGGAAATTTAAAATGTTATTTCCAAATGACTGTAAAATCCAAATTTATACAAATGTCAAATTGGAACCTACCTTTTCAAACCCTGTCTCTAGTGAAATGTGATGAATAAAACATTTTAATGTTCTTTAATGTATCAATGTACTTATTCATATTTTCCTTTATGTTAGCAGTTTTCCTATATTGGTTCAGAAATTCTCACTATTCTATTGACCAGTAAAGATTCTATAGATTTAGCATATACAGTTCACATTTTTACATTAAAATTGCATCTCTCATTTCTAAATGTATGGTAAGGAAGCAAATTAAATTAGTTTTTCTTACATTTTCAAATGTGTGTCTGTCTGTTTTGGGGGCTTCTATTATGTTCTGGTTATAAATAAGGCTATATGCCATTCTTAAGGTTGAACTCCCCCCCCTATAATTTAGAATCAGCTTGTTGATTTCCATAAATTATCTTTTGAAATTAGAACAGTAACAACTTTTGTTGGATTTATTTGTGATTATTTTGTAGTTTAAATTCATGGTACATATCATGAAATTATATTTTATGTTATTGGTTTGTAAAAATATAATTGATGTTTAAAACAGTATTATATCTACAGTCTTAGTAAACTTACTGAATTTTGTTATAGTTGCTTTTGACTTTTCTAGGTATTTACATTATCTGTAAATAACTTCATGGTGATTGTAAGCTACTTTGTTTTGTTCTAGATGCTGACTAAAATCATTATAACATTTTATCTTTGTAGAATGTGATGTAATCATTGGTTAAAATCTTTTAATGTTTTAAGGAAATATCCATTTACTCATAGTTAGCTAAGAAATTTTTACCATGAGCGTATGTTGTATTTTTTGGAATACTGATTTTATGCCTCTGTTTAAAGAGTGTATGATTTTTTTTTTGCCTCCAATAAGGTAAATTATATAAACTTCTTTTAATTTTTAGCCAATCCAGCATTCATGGGATAAATTTTCCTTGATGATGACAAGTTGTATTTTTTTAAAATATATTCCTGAGTTTGGTTAATATTTGTTTAGGATTTTGTATCCTTGTGTGTGGGAAAGATAGTATAGTTATTTCTTTTTTTTTTTTTTTGTACTGACTTGGCAGAGTTTAATATTAATGTTATATTGACTTAACTAAATTTGCTGACGACTGTTTCCTTTTTTCATTGCCTGGAAAAAGTTAAGAATCAAATTATTTATTCCATTAGAATTTAATAAAATTTAACAAGTAGAACGATTTGAGATTGTTGTTGATTGGTATCAGAACATTTCCAAACATTTATTTATTTGTTTTTGTATATGCTTGTGGGATTATTTAGGACTTTTTTTCCTAGATTCTACTTGTAGAAATTTTGTATTTCAGAGAATTTATTTAATCTCAGTGTTAAGCAATTTGGCAGCATTGTTCACAGTATTTTTTGGTAATTTTTAATATCTATACCATTAGTAATTATTATCTTTCAAATATCTAATGTTATTGGGCCTTCTTTTTCATTTTCTTAATTTTCCAGAGTTCTGTCAATATTATCAGTTTCTTTCAAAGAATAACTTCTGAGTTTTTTGACCCTGTCAATTTTATCTCTCATTTCCTTTTTGTTCATTTCTTTTATTTTCTTTGCAGATTCATATCCTTTCCCATTTTTCTATCTGGGTTGCAGAATTTTATTGATGATTTGCATAAATTCCTTTTATATTGTAAATATTTCTTTTCTGATTTTGACCAAACAAGAATGTTTTCCCAATCTTCCACCTATGTTAATTTTGGTATCCTGCATTGAAGAGAAACCTATTTAGATGTATCATCATAATCATTTTTGTTTTGATAATTTACCTTTTTGAAATTTTCTGTGATATTTCTCAGCAATCACTCTTACTCCTTTGTCACAATATAGGCTCCTTAATTGACCTCTGTAACCTTTGAAATTTTATCTTAGCATGTTTTCTTTCATCTCATTGAGACTCTTCTTTCTGTGGGATTGAAGGATGACTTTTTTACTTTCCCCATATGGTGAGTTACTCTACTCAATATCTATGGATGATATTTCATTTTACCATTGATTGACGCTGCCAAATTTATCCTATTTTAAATTTCTACATTTGTATGAGTCCATCTGTAGCCCATTTTGTTCCAATAGCCTATTTTTCTGCGTATATTTACTTGTTTGAGTGTGCACTTTGCCTTACTCTGATTAGTTAATCAATATTTATTTTCCAGCTTTAGGTATACTTGGTTATTTATATATTCTTACATAAATTTTTAATGTATCAAGTTTCTTTAAAAATTATAAATGTCTTAAAATATGTTTTAAGATACCTGATTCGTAACTCTTAATATATGTAGTTTACATATGACTTATATTAAATAATTAAATATCTAGATCATTTCTGGGTTTGTTTCCATTGTCTCTTCATTCTCTTGATTATTAGTTATACTCAATCTTTGTATATTTATCAGTTTGCAAGTTTGTGAATATTTGCGATATATTTCAGGCATTTTGTAAAAAAAATAGGGTTTCATATAGATGTATTTTCTCTTTCTTCTTCTTCTTCTTCTTCTTCTTCTTCTTCTTCTTCTTCTTCAACTTCTTTCTTCTGCCAGTGTAAGACAACTAAGGGAATTATTTACCTTCTCAGTTCATTCAGAGATTTATCTTGGTCAGGGCTTGCTTGCAGCTTTGAGAATACTTAGTCTTCTTTAATTTCACCTTTACAGATGTGGCCTCCTAAGTTTTCTAAAGTAAAGGAGTAAAACCCTTAGAGTTTTCTGTCTCTTGAAGTCCGAAAATTTGAAGGAGTAAGAGACACTTGCCCAGATCTGCTACCTGCCCCACACAATTTCATAACCAGAGAATAGTATGATTAAGGCTTTCTCTTTCTCCAACAGGTATTTGTTTCCTAAAACAAGCTAGCAGTACTGCAGGAGATTTTATTCTTTCTTTAGAAATTTGCAAGTCAACTCTTCAGCCCCTTGCACTCGCTGTTTGCAGAATAGCAAGTTAGCAGTTATATCATGGGGAATGAAGTCATGTAGTTGAAACCCTTAAGGTTAAAATGTGTTATTTCATTATGCAGAGCTGCTAAAAATTGTTGGTTTCTCTTTCCTACGGACTCTTAGTCTAAATTTACCCCAATCTTCAGCTAGTGCTCAGAATCTGCAAATGAAATGTTTGGAGATAGTTTGACTTGAGTGATGAATATACAAATGGACAATGGCAAGATCATATGTGAGAGCAGACACCTGACCTGCAAATTGTGCAGCAAACAGTCCAGAAAATCAAATCAAATTTTTGCAGCAGTCAGCCCAGAACAGTCAGAACCTGGACAAGGATTATTGGCTTCCTTAAGTTTTGCCCTCATTCCCAAATCAGAACCTACTGGACAAAGCCAGATATGCTTCCCAGAACAGTTGCATAGGATGACCCACTTCTAGTTAGCTTGCCTCTAGCTTCCCCAAGCTAACAACCTCTGATGAAAATATAATCCAAACCTCCTCCCCGCCTTCTTTTTTCACCATAAAGCTTTCCTACTCTCCTGTCTGCCTTTGAGTCTCTGCCAAACAATGTAATGGTCCCTGATTCCCTTCCTCTAGTAAGGTCTGAGAAATAACTGCTGTTCCCATTTATTTGCCTTTGTTTATTTATACAAAATGCATCTTGGATGGCTTCTTCTTTCCTGGAATTTTAGTTCATTTAAACTATTCATGATATTAATTTTTGAGGTTTTATTTTTTAATTTATCTACTTTCTTTCTGATCTTAGCAGCAGAATCACTGGTATGATATGAACTTCTGAATACTTGTGAGAAGAGCTTTGGGTCAAATGTTTTAACAGAATAATACAAGTCTGAGACCATTCAAGTGTTGTGTCTGGACCAGGCATTTAACTATATGAACTATACTGTCACACAAAGGAAAATTCTTTCACAGGCACAGAATGCCTCCTTTGCTTCACATTTCCAATTCCTTAGCCAAAAAGTATCCTGGGAGTTATGCTTGGACAGTTCAGAGCAGGAGTTGGCAAAAAGACCCTCAGGCCAAATCCAGTTAGCCACCTGTCATTTTGGTTTGTTTTGTTTTGTTGTTTTGTTTAACAGACTTTTTTGGGAACAGAGCTACACTACAACATCTATGGATGTTGTCTTAGTGCTATAATGGCAGAGTTGAGTTGTGACAAAGACAATATGGGCCATAAACTTTAAAATATTTGCAATTTGATCCTTTACAAAAAAAGTTTGACAACTCTTAGTTTGGTATACATATTTCAGACATTGTATTTTTTTCAACTCTCGAATTATTGAATTCTTTTTTATAGTTTAATTTCTCATTGAGTTTATTCTTTTAAAAAATACTTGAAGATAAACAGCTTTTACAAAAATTCTTGACTACCATTATCTCTGTCATTTCTGGTTCTATTTCTTTTTATTCAATTTTCTCCTGATCATGAGTCACATTTTCTTGCCTCTGTGTAAAAATGTGGTTTTTAATTTAATGCTGGGCATTGTGAGAGTTATACTGATGAAAGACTGAGTTTTATTGTCTTCCTTTGAAGTATATACAGATTTGTTCTAGCGGGCAGTTACTTTAAACTTTGTTAGAACACACCTAGATTAATAGTAAAAGCAGTTTAATTTTAATGAAAGCAGTTTAATTTATTATAAAAATAGTTCAGGCACATCCAGATTAACTCTAAGAAGTTTAATGTTAAAGTGTGGCATTTCTGGATCTCTGCTGAACACTCTGAGTAGTTAACTAGTTTCTACTATGCCTCATTAGAATTTGCATATCTAACAACTAGCCCTGTTCAGTTTATGGTTAGTGCCTTTGCACTTCTATCTAGTAGTTATTCTTTGCTCCTTATTCATAGAGTATCACTCTATTCACGTGCAGTTTAGTATTCAACACAGATTCAAAAAATACTATGCAAATTTATAGAACTCTTCATCTCTGTAAGTCTGTCTTATCTTGCACTCTACCCCAAACTTAAAGCCATTGCAGCCCTACTGAAACCTGATCTCCATCTCCTTACCTCAGTGATACAGCTATAATCTGCTTCAGTTATTGCTTCTTGAGCTGCAGTCTGGGAAGTGTCTACAGGCAGAAAACCAGAGTGGCCATAGGACTTACCATTTGTTTTCCTTCTTTCATTTACTGAAATAGTTATTTAATATATTTTGGATAGTAATTGTTTACAATAAAACACATAGTCTGTTATCAATAACACTATGGCCAGTGTAGTGGTAATCCATTAATCCTATTAGAAAAGTGACACAAATGATTCAGTAGGAATATTCAGTAGGAAAGCAGGGTGCTATGGGCTGAATCGTGTTACCCAATGGCTCATATGTTGAGTTCCTAAGCCCCAGTACTTAGAATGGAACTGTATTTGTAGACATGGTCTTTTAAGGGGTTATTAGGTTAAAATGAACTCATTAGGGGAGGCTCTAATCCAATATGACAGATATCCTTATAAGAAGAGGAAATAAGGACAAAGACACACACACAGAAGGAAGACCATATGAAGATAGGGGAAAAAAAGCCTTCTATAAAGCAGGGAGAGGGAGGCCTCAGAAGGAATAAACCCTGCTAATACTTTGATCTAATACTAATACTTTGATCTCAGACTTTAGGCTCTAGAATTGTGAGAAAGATTTTCTATTTAATAATTGTTTCTATTGTTTAAGTCTCTGAACTTTGTCATGGCAGCCCTAGTAAAGTAATACATAGGGACTACTTTAATTAATGCTGATAATTGGTAGATAGTAAATGGATCTACAGTGATCTGCATGAAAACAAAGAGGTGGTACTAAAAGTATTTTACTACCAGTAACACATAATTGATGCCAATCAGTCAGAATCAGCCATATCTGTGCTCACTACCTGAATGTGAGCCCTGAATGAAGTGATTGGGTAAGAGATTCATAAAGCAAATACTCTAATTTTAAATATCAAACAATATATGTTGCTATTTGAGCAAATGAATTCATTAATGGTCTTCAGGGTGTCTATAAACTTACTGAAAGTGTGTGAAAGATTATAGAAATTATTGTTCTTATTTATTTGTTCCTGGGGATCTTTTTATAGCATTCTGTATATGGTGGTCAACATTTTGAGATCAGAAACTTAAAAACAGTAATCTGTAACTAGGTGTAACAATATGCTGTAAGTTATACCACCGTATAATAGTATAAAATTTATGAGAGCATATGATAACATTAAATAAAAACAATTATTCACCAAGGTCATAGTTTATTGGGTCTAGTGGTCCAGTGGGCTTTCATAATGCACATCATTCTTGGCCCAGAGAAGAGGGCTAAACCTAGGAAAAAAGAGTTTGGGCAAAGGTCATAATGTGGTAAAGTAAAATGGTATAATAAAAGAAATAAGTAAACTGACATGCCAAAGAGAAGAAGCAGGCAATTATAAGATGAAGCGCAAACCACAAGTCTTTCTAGAATACCAGGGTGTATTAATTTGCTAGGGTGACCTTCTCACAAAGTACCACAAGCTGGGTGATGTAAACAACAGAGATGTATTGTCACATAGTTCTGGAGGTTCCTAAGTCTGGCATCAAGGTGTCAGCAGGGTTAGACCTTCTCAGAGTTGTGAGGAAACGATTTGTTCCAGGCCTTTCTCCATGGCTTGTAGATGACTATCTTTTCCCTGTGTCTTTTCCTATTCATTCTATAGCTATCTATCTACAAATTTATCATTTTTTATAAGGACACTAGTCATTGGATTGGCCTCTACCCTAATGACCTCATTTTAATTTGATTACCTCTGTACAGACCATGTTCTCAAATAAGGTAACATTCTGAAGTATTTAAATACATGACTTTGTTGGGTGGACAGAATTCAACTCATAGCGAAGGGACAATTGATCCAAACACCCAGGAGTGAATTCCTCTTTTCCAGTGACCCAGATGCCTATTTCAAGTTCATCTCCAGTTAGATTTAGGACAGGAACTGAAATAGGTTGATCTACATATAGCAGAAAATACAAAATAGCAGTGGTTTCAAAGGATAGAAGTACAGTTTTCTCCCATGGAAAGGAAGTCCAAGGCTAGACTGGAGTCCTTGTTGATATTAGGGACACAGATTCATACTACTAATCTATGAAACCTATTAAATCCATCATTAAGGCCACTTTATATTCTAAGGAAAGGTTCATCTGTAAAACATTAAGGCTGCATTCTCAAGCTGTTTCCCAGATAAATCTGGTCTTTTCAACACCCTTCTTGGAAGTCCTAAAAACACTTTTACTTATATCTCATTGACCAGAATTTAATCAAATGGAATATTCTAGCTGCAAAATGTAATATTTCAGATGGCTCTGTCACTTCTTCAAGTAAAGTTGTTTTTAAGAAAAAGAATGGGAAAATGGTTATCAAGTGGCAATTGGAAGTCTCTCTCATTTGTCAAAAATTGATGGCAGATATATGCAGAATGGAAAACCAAGACACTGTAAACAGACTAAAGATCAAGTAAGAGATGCTATTTCTTTAGAGAAATCAGAAATTTTTTGTTGGTTTTTAGAGATTTTCTATGAGAGGTTAATTTGGTAATCAGTGGGAGAGTGAGTTACATTACCTCCATTCACCATTGTGAAAGAATAAATGTTTAAGTACACCTCTCCACAGAAACTCTGGCTATGATTAGAACTGTTCTGTTCCTACACTCTGATAGTCAGCAAGATAAGAATAGCTAGGTCTGCGAAAACAGCGCACAAATCCATATTAGTTGTGATGTTGCTGTCAGGGCATGAATTAGCACTAAGGGCTCTAGGCCATGCTCAATATAATACAGGTTCTGTTGTGTTAAAGGAGATTTCTGTTTAGCCAGACCAATAAAAATTATGTTATTACAAGCTACCAGTTATTAAGTCTACCAAATACTGTGCTAATTATCTATTATCTAATTATTAATTTAACTCTTTATGGCAAATGTTATATTCTGATTTTGCCAAGTAGAACATTGAAGCTTAGAGAGATTATTTAATTTTAATGGTAATACAATTGCCTAGTGGCAGATTTGGGATTCATAGCCACATCTGTCTGATATCAAAGCCATTATGATATGAAACTCTATTTCTATATGAAAGTCAGCAATTAAGAGACATTCTCTAAAATTAGACAATTTGAGCTCAGTTTTCCTGAGAGACACATGTCATGGTTTTAACTCTGTTCATGACATATTAAGAAAAGGTAACCAGTAAAATAGGAATATGTATCCTGGAGAAAGTCTTAGGGGAGAATAAACTGCTTTATTAACTTAATGGTCTATAATATTGACAAGTCAATGCTGTTTATATGAGTTCAAGAATAGAACAAGGGGGGATCCCTGGGTGGCGCAGCGGTTTAGCGCCTGCCTTTGGCCCAGGGCGCGATCCTGGAGACCCGGGATGGAATCCCACATCGGGCTCCCAGGTGCATGGAGCCTGCTTCTCCCTCTGCCTATGTCGTCTCTGCCTCTCTCTCTCTCTCTCTCTCTCTGTGTGTGTGACTATCATAAATTAAAAAAAAAATTCTTAAGAATAGAACAAGGGAAACAAGCCAATGGACTTGTGTTAGAAAGAAAAGATTTTTGTTTGTTGACTCTAATTCTGAGCTATCCACTGGTAAAACTGGTAACTCCCTAAATTGTGATTTTAATAAAAAATAAAGTCATAGCTGATTACCGAGGGCCTTAATCCAGTGACTAGTGCTATGATGAAGAGAGAGGGATTCAGAAACACATAGATATATAGTCATGGGGAAATGGAAGAATAAATTGGATTGATGCATCTGCAGACCAAGGAATATCAAAGATTGCCAGAAGTTACCACAAAGTCAGAAGAGTCAAGGATGGATTCTTCTCTAGAGCTGTTGGAGGGAGAAAAACTCTGTTGACACTTTAATTTTGAAGTTATTGCCTCCAGAACTTCCAAAGAATGTCTCTCTTGCTTTAAACCACCTAGTTTGTTGTACTTTTTATGGCAGCACTAGGAAACAAATATAGTCCCTTTTAAACCTGAACACCTCTTCTACTATCATGAGAATATAGGTTTCATAGAAAAGAGTCATAAAATAGGGAAGATTCCAAGAAGACGATGATCTTAGGTTGGGTCATAAACAATGAGTGATGTTATCATGCAGAAAAAAAAAAATGAAAGAAAATGAGAGAGAAGCCATATGAGCCCATACTCAAATGTTAAAGTAAGATATAGTAAGTAGGAGGAATCAGGGGACCTGACTGACCAAGCCTGGGGGAGCTAGTGTGGAATATAGTGAAATAAGTCTAAATGATTGAGTGTATGCATATGGTGTGCAATCCACTACAAGAAATTCAAACTTTGGGAGGTTTGTT
Source organism: Canis lupus familiaris (assembly GCF_011100685.1). Lineage (NCBI taxonomy): Eukaryota > Metazoa > Chordata > Mammalia > Carnivora > Canidae > Canis > Canis lupus. Next base: position 33,661,234 of record NC_049222.1, on the reverse strand, counting down.
ATTTCTTAATACCAGTGGATTTTATGGTTCCCCATTTGATGTCCCAGTGCCTTGAAATAGATAGTGTGGTTGTTAAAAACTGTAATGTTTGTCATTCTAATTTTTACAAATATTATTTACCCTGAAATCAAATTTTGTTTCACTGGCTTATATTCTTCAGGGAGGTGATAAAATATTTTGAGGAATATTCAGGTGTTGGGTCACCTGGGTGGCCCAACTGATTAAGCAGCTACCTTCAGCTCAGGTCATGAACCTAGAGTCCCGCATCAGGTTCCCTGCTTAGTGGGGGTCTGCTTCTCCCTTTCCCTCTACCTCTCCACTTGTGTTCTCTCTCCCTCTCTCAACTAAATAAATAAAATATTTTTTAAAAAGGAATATTCAGGTGTTAATGCAGTTAAAATAATATTTTGAGTATTTTTTCAAAAAGAAATCTAAGTTTCCACGATAGAAAATGTAAAACTATGCAAGGCAGAGAGAATACATCTTCTTCCCTTCAGTAATGGGTTTGCATTTTTAACATATCTTTCATGAATCAGCATCATCTCATTGCAGAGGACTGCCTGTAAGCAAGTCCTGATTTAATCTACATCATTTCTGATGCAGAGCATTGTGAAAGACTCAATGAGGAATGGATATATGCTATTCTATTTTCACATTTCCTACACATTTTTAAGCTCAAATTCATAATTGCCTGCCAGGTTCATAGTGTAAGAGCATCTTTGTTCATTTAATATTTTTGTCAAGATTAATGTCACACTTACCATGATGTATAATTACTGTGATTTGTGCTTTCAGTTCCTTATACTCCTTTTATTTGTATAATAAGCTTTTTAGAAAATTATTTTCCCAGTCTAATAAGTATTTGTCATCCATGAATATTATTTATTTTTAAAAGATTTTATTTATTTACTCATGAGAGACACAGAGGGAGAGAGAGAGGCAGAGACACAGGCAGAGGGAAAAGCAGGCTCCATGAAGGGAGCCCGACACGGAACTTGATCCTGGGTCTCCAGGATCACACCCTGGGCCAAAGACGGGTGACAAACTGCTGAATCACCCAGGGATTTCCCCTGAATATTATTTTTTCCCCCTGAATATTATTTAAACAAATACTTCACTGACCGTGTGTGTGTTTGTTTGACTCAACAAAAAGGGTCATTTTCCTTGGTAATTGAAAAAAAAAGTGAATATTAACTAGCTAGTAATCATAAAGTAATTTTATAAAACAGGTTATAAATTTTTAACAATTTAGAGAATTTCTATATAACTTCATAAGATCTTCTTTCAGGCTAGTAATGATATACTCAGTGGTGTTGTGAGGAAATGGATGTGTCTAGAACTCTTATATCACTTTATGTATATTTGACAAAACATTTGGAAGCTTCATTAATTTTTGTCAAATTTGTAAAGAGGCTTTAACTAGATTAGTGTACACTTCAACTTGAAGTTGAATTCAAGTACATCAGGTTGATTCTTTCATTTGGCAAGAAATTACAATGCTAATGAAGCTGGGAGGGGAATGGTCTGACTATATTCTGTGTTGTACAATGTGAGAATTAAAAATGTGAGAAAGATTTTTGATAATTGAATGACAGTTGTTGATTATTTGGGATATTGTTGCATTAGGAATTAACAGGATAAAACAATTATAGGGTCAAAAATGGTCTCTGTTCCTCAACTTGAAAAATGATATATTTCAAATATTATATGTGCTTAAGTGAGAATAATAGAATTTTGACTTAGTTTTAGTCTGAAGAGCTCATAGTTTTTTACAAGTAATACTATTTACATCCTTATTCTACTTCTTTTTTTTTCTTATTCTACTTCTATGACAAGGAAGATTCTAGACCCTCAAATAAGTAAGACAAAATTAATAGACTATTTTATAAAATATGATAAAGTGATTGACATACAGGTGCATTGTTTATCTGACTTAAATAATTCTCTTGTAAATTCCACTTGTGCTCCATATGCAATTGAAAATTTGGTGCATTCTATTCAAATAAAAAGAGAACCTGGATTTTCAAGATATGTTTCTCTGTGGTCAGTCTGAACTATGAAACTTTAATTTCCAAAACCAGTAATTATTCTAAAATACATGATTATTTATAAAAAATAATGAAATTAAAATACTATTTTAACCTGTAAATTCTCACAAGATATATAGGTAAGTGATCCAAGGCCTTTATTTTTCCTTAATTCAACTATGCATTAATCATTCAAATTTTCTGGAGTACTTGTTATGTGCTGTGAATTTTGCTAGAGATTAAAAAAAATGAATAGAAAGTGTCCATGATTACAAGTATGTGGTCTAGTTGGGAAGACAGATGCCGAATTGGGCAATTCATAGCAATGTAGGAAATTCAGTGATAGAAAGATGCAAGGGACATTGGCCTTTGGAAAAAATGGTTCAGAAAACAGAGCTTGTCCTAGGAGCATTTCCACTTCACCATTTTTTTCATTACCTTTTTATGAAACAGACTCTCTGTTTTTGATACAGCATTCCAGCTGCCATATTTCTCATCATCAATTCCAAATACTGTTCTGAGCCCCCGGGCCCTGGTCATGTGGCATCTACTAATAGAGGTAGAGAAACCTTATCTGTAGGTCCCCTATTTTAGCCTGTAGCAAAATACCATAGACTTGGTGCCTTAAAAAGAGACTTTTATATCTCACAGTTCTGGAGGATAAAAAGTCCAATAAACATGAGGATATATTTAAAGTCTGATGAGAGCCTTTGTCCTCCCTTCTTGTTTATTTTCACATGGCCTTTCCTTTGGGTTTACATGTGGGGAGATAAAGTGGGGGCATCTCATAAATTTAAAGTCCATTGTTTTTATGTCTTTCCTTACATGCATTCTCATGATTCCTCTCCAATAACTACCAAAGCACCAGTAATTAGGAAAACAAATGATAGCCAATAAAAACATACACGTAATTTTAAACATACTGGAAAGCCATCCATAATCAATTATATTTTAGTAAAACAAGAATGAGCAATCACTTCTAAATAATGTTGTATTCAATTTATCTAGTAGTGCCACTCTACCTTAATCAATCCTGAATTGGATCATTAGTTAATGAAAATAGGCACTAATTAAATACTTCTGATTTTTACTTGTATCATGAAACCAAATTTCTGATGAAATTCAGTATAAGGATTAGATACATTTAAATATTCCTGTTTTCAAATTTCACTGCAAAGAGAGAGCTCATTGTGAAACAGTTTTATAAGCTGTTGCCACTACAATTCAGTAGATGCAATACTGTCATATCAGTATGGCTCAGACAACCCAGGATATTCAGAATAACAATCTTAATGGTACCTTCTTTTTAAGATCTGTGACGAATGTAAATTGACATTTCTTTTTTTTTAATATTTTATTTATTTATTCATGAAAGACACAGGTAGAGAGAGAGGCAGAGACACAGGCAGAGGGAGAAGCAGGCTCCATGCAGGGAGCCTGACGTGGGACTCGATCCTGGGTCTCCAGGATCACACCCTGGGCTGAAGGCAGCACTAAACCGCTGAGCCACCAGGGCTGCCCGTAAATTGACATTTCTATTTGTCTATTCAGGAAAGACGTAATTCTAGTACATTAGATATACAGATGTCCTTAGAATCTCTCAATGGAATGTCCGCATTTTGCAAGTGAGTTTTATGCACCTAAATACTATAGTTTGCCTAAGATTTAAGATTAAGCAGTTGATCTCTGTCAAAAATCACATTTTCTGACTCCCAACTTGTGCTTCTTACAGTGCATCATTCAACCTCCTTTACGTTAATGCACTTAACTAGCTAGAAGTTCCCATCCTGTTTTCAACACAGCCAAGCAAGGCCCTCCTTTGACATTGGGCTTTAACATTGGCAGATGTAGTGACATAATTGTTTTACTTTCTACTGAATACTGTAAGAGATGGTAATGTCTCCAAAACCTAAATAAGGTTTTAATTCTATCTTGGGCCACTAATCTTTTCTCTTACTAACAACTGTAAGAAGATTTGGAACTCCCTGAATCAACATACTGTCCACAGATGTCTTGATAAATCATCAGGAGACATACATCCCAGTCTTCAGACCCCAAAATTTCAAGGAGTCATTTAATATGTAGAAAAAAAAAAAAACCACCAATAAAAGGGAAAGCACAAGTCACAGTTGAAAGGAAAATTGACAACTGATTGAAAATGCCCTGGGGTAGTAATAGCCTTCATAATATTTTAAAAATAATTATGATTTCCTGTTAAATATCATCTACTCTTCATGTATTCAATTATATAGTTTTTACTCTTTCTTATGATTTTCTTTTACATGAAATATAGGAATCTTCAAATATGGCAGGAAATATATTTAATTAATATTCTTAGCATTGTAAAGCTAGTCTGTTTTATAATGCTAAGGGCATTTTAGACAGATGTGATTAATTTCAAAGGCATAACAAAAAACATCTGTGAGGGACAATCATATTCTAACAAAGAGTGAAATAGTTAAACACCCTTTAATTTCTCAGTTTTGGCAAACTTTCCAAAGCTTTTACTAAGAGACTGTTTATGTTTTCTGCCAGGTGGATGCAAATTCACTCTACAAAAAGAATTAATTTACTAAGGTATGATACATCTTCTCTCTTTTCTATTCTAGTAATTGAATATTCATCACATAACAAGTGCTTCTAATTAGCCAATTATTCCATTTACTGGAAAATAATGAACTTGCTATTTCTATCAAAAAAAAGCAAGAATTGAAAAAAAATCAAATTTTTATTTAGTTACTGTTGCTCAGATAATTTAAAAATCTTTAAAACATACAATGCATTTCACCATAATGAATCATTGTTTAGTAACTATAGGATTTAAGTTTAATCTCTACAAAAAAAAAATGGAAGTTTTGAGTTAACATTTAGTTAATATAAGAAACTGTCTCCATTTAGCAAGGCTATGTATTTGCCTGAATTTGGTAGTTTGGTGAAATTAACAATTATAGGTATTCCCTAATATTTAAACTGATTTAAGCTGTGGGTTATTCATTTTGGGAGCTGTTTTATTTATTTATCTTTTTTTGCGGAGGGGGGGAGCTGTTTTAATAGAAGTTTGTTTTAGGAATTTTAATTATGAACTTTGGTATTTAATAAGGAGCCTATTTAACTACTCTTCTTAAAGACTGATAATGTGAGTTAAATATTAAAAAATATTTCTCATTTGTTGTAATTATGTGTCCTTTATCACCTTTGCTTCCTATGTGAAATATTATTTCTGTTGAAAATAATGAAATGATTAATAATAGGCCATCTCTGATCATCCTTTATATAAAATCCAGCTTGTGCCATATGCATCTCACCCCCCATCATGCAGTAGGACTTCCTGTGGAAAGTAGGTGGAATAAGTGAAATTCTGGATGCTGAATGGTGAGTACATTGCCTCTCTTTCTTGGTTAGGTCCATACTTTGCCTCCTAGGCAAGAAATTGGAAGGTATTAAGGACTTTGTAGGAAAATTAGCTAAAGATAAAATTTTTACAAATTCTCCCATTTGGAAATCTGTGAGTGAAATAGCCACCTCCTCATGGAAGCATCTTTTATGGAGATCACAAACAAATAAAGCTTCTCTAGGCTCCAAAGGACAATTTAGTATCTATGAACAGACAGGGAAGGATCATCAAAAATTGAAGAGATAATCTAAGATGAGATATGAAGACCAAATCTAGAGAGAACAAGGGTATGGAGGAAACAGAAGCAGTGCCAAAATAGGAGCATATAATGGATCATAGTGAGAGAAAGGAACATGTATATATGTGTTCAGGTTGGAAATGAGAGAATGTTTGGAGAGAATTGAGTTTTCAGAACGTTAAATTCTAATTTTCCACTGTAGGATGTTAATAATCAATATTTAAATTTTAAAAATCAAGAAGTAATTTTATATTATTCAGAATATGGATGCAAATACCAGATTTTCCCCCAAACTCCACCACCACCACAAAAAAATCTAACTAGAGTAGTTGAGAACAGTTTCCTCAGGAGGATAGGTCAGTAACTATACTTTTTCTGTGTTATCTGTTTTATGTAGGAATGTAGAAAGAAGTGCTTATAATATAATTAAGTGGTTTACAAAAAATATGTAATGGAGGAGGCTAAGCATAAATTAATTAGCCAATCAGAGTTTTAGAAATGAGTGTTAATTGCTATAAATATTTTCTGATGGTTTTAAGCTTGTGCTTGGGAAAAATAAGGAGTGTGTGAGAAATTGTATGACAATTCCTTTCCCTTCTAAGGAAGGCAGGAGTAGAAGAGGAAAGACATTACAACTAGCCAGCTAAGTGGCCCCGTAGATTACTTAGTGGCACTGAGAACAGAAACTCTTTGGATTGGAAAGAGCAATGAAACAGAGAGAGAATCAAATCTAAAGAATGACAACCACTTTATGTGGAGGAAGACATGTATCCTTCAAGATTTGCTTTGAGACCTTTGTAGAGGTGAATCTGTGAGATTCCAATGATTGGTAATGTTCAGTTCTCAACACTGTCAAGGATTCTGTTCCTGTGAATCTGCTAAAGAAAGCAGTCTGCATCTTAGCTAAAATGAGCTGCCCATTTGTGAACTCCAGGGACTAGCAGCCCTCCAAGATACACAGGATACTGTGACTACCATCCAGGCCATGCCCAGGCTAAGTCCATCGTTAGACAGGGGAATGGCATCCCTGAGACAGGCTTAAGTGAATCAAAGTTCATTTCTTTTAACTGTGACGGAACCTGTCTTTTCCAAAGACTGGTTCTTTGTGCAAACAAAAAGAAATAGGTCCCTATAGGGGCCATAAATAGGAGGTCTGCCACTATTATTAGTTATGAATTTGCCTCCTACTTTCAAGTACTTAGAGTTTTTATTTAGTTTCTCTTACTAGACAACTGGGCTAAAATGCTTAGGAGAGTGTTACAAAATAGCAGGGATATTATGGTGATTCTGCTTTTTACTTTTTCTAAATGGGAGATGTTGAAGGTCAATATAAATAAATCCATTTAAAATAAAATTTTTGCACTTTTCTTAATAAGAGGGTTTTTACTTATAAAGATTAGGTATGAATTTGAATTTGATTACCTTTTATACCTACCATATAATTTTGTAAGTTTTCCACTCTACATATTTTTTTGTTTTTGTTCTCTCAGTCTGAAAAGATGAATAGATTTATTTCATGGCAACATCTAATATTTCTGGGATAGCTATGGATTAACCATGGTGTATTCTATAAATGCACCTCAATATTAGTTTTCCTAGTATTTTATATTAGGGTTTATGGTTTATATTACAACGAAAGATTTGTCTGCAGTTTTTTTCTGTTAATGTACACTAGTTTATAGTGTATATCAAAATTATCCTGTTAGTTTTATGAAATGAGGATTATTCTTTCTCTATCATCTGCAAAAGTTTAAGTGACAAAATGATTATTAATAACCTCAAAGTTGAAACAGGCTGTGACACAGTGTGCACCTGACACATTTTAGAAGTAGTATTTCTTGAAAATCTAAACAATTTTTTTCCATAATTATTGTCCTATTTTTATTAACTCAATTTTATGAAGTTATATTGTTATATACTCTCTTAAAAATCAGCTGTTGCATCTACATTTTAATTATTGGTATAAGATTATATAATGTATCCAATAATTTTTTCCTCTGTACACCCTGTGCTTGTTCTTATTCCCAAATTTAGCTGTTTGTACTTTAACTATAGTTGGTTAGATTAGCTAAAGAAATACAGTTTCATTTTTTTATATACTTCAGCTAGTATATTTGGCTGTTTTGGGTTCTTGTTTCTTCTAGAAATGAAGTTTATAACAATATCAAATAACTGTAACATTTTTCTGAAACTGTTTTTGTATCTTTTGTACTTTTTCTTCACACATTGCAGGGTATGATAAAGGAACATAGTATATAAGTAGTACTACATCATATTTAAAAGCATGGCCTGTGATTATAAGCTGTCTGGGTCAAACCCTGCCCTTATACTTACCAATTCTGGGACTTTGAAGAATTTACTTAATCTCCTTCTGTTTTCCTTTTTCAATACAAAGATAGATTTTATAATAGCACACAACTTTAAAGTTTAATTGGGAGTAAATTAATACATGTAAAGAGCTCAAAATAATAGTGCAAGAATGTAATTTCAAAGCATATTAAGAGAAAAATTAAGACCAATTTACCTTTAATGCAGATTGTAGTCTTCCTCAGTAATAGTGATCATCTTTGTCCTTGTCACTGATTTATCTTTTAACCTTAGATTGCATTTTTCTTGATATTTATAGATCTTTCTGTATTATTTATTTATTTATTTATTTATTTATTTATTTTATTTTATTTATTCATTCATGAGGGACACAGAGAAACACAGAGACAGAGACAGAGACACAGGCAGAGGGAGAAGCAAGCTCCATGCAGGGAGCCCGATGTGGGACTCAATCCCTGGTCTCCATGATCAGGACCTGGGCTGAAGGCGGCGCTAAACCATTGAACCACCCAGACTGCTCTTTTTTTTGTTTGTTTTGTTTTAAGATTTATTTATTTTAAAGAGAAAGAGAGAAAAGACACAAGCAGGGGGAGGGGCAAAGGTAGAGGGAGAGAATCTCAAGTAGACTCTGTGCTAAGCTTGAGGCCTACAGGTCTGAGATCATGACCTGGGCCAAAACCAAAAGTTGGTTGCTTTAAGGACTGAGCCATCCAGGTGCCCCTTTCTCTTTTTTTCGTTGAGAGTATTTAATTACTTATTCCTGTTTCAGGTTGGCCCCAGGCAACAGGGCCCTGAACACTGTCCAAATCAGGGTCTACTGTTGCTAGAATTCTAGCAGGATTTCATAATGAGTAGAACTAAAGAAATAAGGATATGTGGTTATATAAGCTATTATTTATGCATAGCTTGAGTGAAATAAGTTCAGAAGTCACAGGGAAAAAAAAAGAAGTCACAGGAAAGCAGAAAATGTATGCATGGGTTTGTACTTTTCTATCTGAAGGAAATGCTTCATCTTTGAGGCATTTCTTCTCTACCTTAGCACATCTTCTCCCTAAACCTTAATCATTTGTTGCCCTAACACTAATTTCATTAAATAGTGTATTAGGGTTCACCAGAGAATAGAATCAATGGGAGATTTTTTTTTTTTACACATTTATAAAGAGAGAGAGAGGAAAAGAGGTGGGGGGGGACAGAAAGAGAAGGAGAGAAAGAGAGAGAGAGAGAGATTGATTTTGAGTAATTAGCCCACATGATGGTAAGACCTTACAAGTCCCAAATCTGCAGGGCAGGCCAACAGTTTGAAAATTTCAGCAAGAACTGATTTGTAATTTTGAGTCCAGAGGCAGTCTGAGAACAGAATTCCTTCCTCCTCAGGGAACTTCTCACACTTTGCTCTTAAGGCCTTCCACTGATTGGCTGAGTCTTACTCATACTCTACAGAGGATGCTGCTTTACACAAAGTTTACTGATTGTAAACGTTAATCATGCCTAAGAAAGAGCCTTCATGGCAACACATAGACTAGTGTTTGAAAAAACAACTGGGTACCAAAGCCTAGCCATATAGATACATAAAATTTAACTACCAACATTTTTGTTATTAAAGTACCATGGCTATCAGGCATGGAGTTTACTGCTGGGCTCTTTGAACTGGACCTTGTGAATTGAGGTTGCAGTGAGACCTTTATCTGATCAAATTCCTTTCAAGCTTGATAATCTTCACTCTTGTGCCTAAGTGACTATAGCATATTTTACCACTTTGCCATGATGACTGCTATTCTTTTTGAGATTTGAATAATAAGCTTTATTTTTTTCCTCAGAAATATTTATGAAATAAGATATAAAAATGTAAAAAAAAAAGATACAAAAATGTACATAATGCAATAAAGAAATTAAGCTGTGCATGGAGCATATAAAGGACAGATATAAGCTACCCCAAAAAGTTGGGCAAAAATAGGTGGTATTATAATGGAATCATCAACATTGAATTTTATAATTTCAAAATTCATTAATTTGGCAGATAAAATGGTATCATTACACTCTTTATTTCATTAATATACAAAAGTTTTTAACAAAGTTTATGGGCAGCTAGAGATGAAAAATTGTTGAGGTCATCAAAAGCAGAAAAAGGCTGAGAAACTGTCAGTCTAAAGGGATGTAAAGAGACATGACAAGTAAATGTAACACGGTCCTACAATAGAAAAAGGATATTAAGAAAACTAGTGAAATCTGAATAAAGTATGGACTTTTATAGGAATTTAGTAATATTAGTTCCTTAGTTATGATAAATGTGCTGTAATATTAACATTAGCAGAAACTAAGTGTGGGTAGGATATGTGCAAATTATTTGTAATATTCATGAAACTTTTCTGTAAATCTAAAATTACTCTAAAATATATTTTTAAAAAATTGAGAAAAACTAAATTGTTGAAATTTGCTTCCAGCATATAAATTAATAAATACGAGGCATAACCTCCACCATAAACAGCTAAAAATTTAGAAAATATACATGAAAGAAACCTCATTTTCAGATATTTAAAAACAAGCCGTACAGGACTGTGATCCTTGAGAGAAGAAAAACTGATAAGGAAGGCCTGTGATTTTTCTACTTTGGGTCTGGCGCTACCCAGGAATTAGAAGTTCATTATTCTGAAAACACACAATGCTGAGGACCATTTATAGCTCCAGTCAGGCAGAGGAAAGAATCTCTCTTAATCATATGGAATTTAAAAGGGACTCCAAGTGGGTTATACCTTACCAATAGAGCTAAAATATCTATGTAATGTAGCATCCTCCCTAGAAATGCTTTTAAAAACCAAGAAATAATAAAACATAATCTACCAATAACTGCCTGCCGAAACAATGGCTATTTTTTTTGTAGAAAGACAAATAGATATGTACATATACATATATATGTATCTATCTATCATCTATCTATATATGTCTATATATGACCAGCAATGCAATTTTTATGAAGTTCAGCATCCAATTCAAAATCTTAAAACATACTAAGAAGCAAGAAAATGTGACTTAAAGCCAGGCAATTTTTTTAAGTCAATAGAAATTGACCCAAAAATGTCAAAGATAATGGAAGTAGCAAGAATGTTAAAAGACTATTATAGTTTTGTATAAATATTTAAGTGAAAACATGAACACAAGAAAGAAAAATGGAATGTACAAGAAAGGACTAACTGAATTCTTCCCCTGTATTATCAGGAAGAGGCAAAGATTTTCACTCTCATTATTTGCATTCATTATTGGTATTCAATATTTTGCAAAGAAATAAAGTAAAAGAAATCTATACAGCTTGAAAATAAAGCTTTTAACTTTTATTGGCCAAAAGCAATTTGTATGTTTAGAAATTCTAAGGCATCTCATAAAAACTACTAGAATAACTGACTTTTGCAAGACCATAAAACAGAACTGATTTAAAACAATATATGCATATATAGCAGCAATAGATGTAATTTTTGAAAATGAACAATAGTATTATAAGAAGCCTCAAACTTTTTAAAAAGATTTATTTATTTATTTCTGGGAGACACAGAGAGAAGCAGAGACCTAGGCAGAGGGAGAAGCAGACTCCATGCAGGAAGCCCGATGTGGGACTTGGTCTTGGGACTCCAGGATCATGCCTGGGGCCAAAGGCAGGCGCTCAACAGCTGAGCCACCCAGGCGACCCAGAAGCCTCAAAACTTGAAGAATTTTTGAATGTTTAATGAAATATGTTTAATAATCTTTCAGTAGTAAGTAAACCACTACTGTGAGCAATTAAAGAGGGTTTCCTGGATATTTTTACCATATTTCTGTGTTTGATGTCTCAACATGTTAAGATGGTAATTTTATCCAGATTTGTCTATAGATGCAATACAATCCAAATCAGCAGTTTTTGTTTCAATAAAAACAATATTAAAATAATGATTAATAATAATAAAAGACCAGAGTTGTAAGACATAAGTTGGCTGAATTCAGAATTTACTTTATTGTTACAATGCTTGAGGCACATTTGTCTCAGTTGATTTTTAAATTTATTTGAGAGAGAGCATGCTGGGGAGGGGCAGCAAGAGAAGGAGAGAGAGAGAATGTCAAGCAGACTCCCCACTGAGCACAGAGCCTCATGTGGGGCTCGATCTCATGACCCTGAGATCATGACTGGAGTGGAAATCAAGAATCAGATGCTCAACTGGCTGAGCCACCCAGGCACCCCTGGGTCAACAGATTTTTGACAAAGATAGCAAGACAATTACAAAAAAGAAAAGATAGATCTCTCTCTGTATATATAGAGGCATAATTCCTTATATTATATTCTACTTTATTACACTTCACAGATAATTGTGTTTTTTTTAAAAAACCAAAGGTTTGATGGCAGTTCTGTCAAGCAAGTCCATTGGTGCCATTATTCTGATTGCATTTGTTCACTTCACGTCTTTGTGTAACTCTCACAGTATTTCAAAGTTTTCCTTATCATTGTGTTTGTTATGATGATCTGTGATCAGTGATCTTTGGTGTTACTATTGTAATAGTTTTGGGCACCACCAATCACACTCGAATGAGATGGCAAAGTTCATCCACCCATGTTATGTGTATTTTGACTATTCCACCAACCAATTGTTCCCTTGTCTCTCTCCCTCTATTAGGTTCTCCACATTCCTGAAAACACAATAATATTGAAATTAGGCCAGGCAATAACTTTACAATAGCCTCTTTGTGTTCAAATGAAAGAAAGAAAATCACATCTCTCACTGTCAATCAGAAGTTAGAAGTGATAAAGCTTAGTGAGGAAAGCACATCAAAAGATGAGATAGGCCAAAAGCTGGACTTCTTGTACCAAACAGACAAATTGTGAATGCAAAGGAAATATTCTTGAGGAAATTAAAAGTGCTACTCTGGTGAACACACAAATAATAACAAAGTGCAACAGCCTTATTGTTGGTGCAGGGAAAGTTTTAGTGGTCTAAATAGAAGCTCAAACTGGCCACAATATTACCTTAAGCCAAAGCCTAATCCAGAGAGAGGCCCTGACCTCAATTCAGTGAAGGCTGAGAGATAAAGAAGCTGCAGAAAATCTTTTGAAGTTAACGTAGGTTGGTGAATGAAGTCTAAGAAGTCATTTTCATAATGTATAATGCAAGGCAAAGCAGAAATTGCTAATGTTCAAGTTGCAGCAAGTTCTCTAAAAGACCTAGCTAAGATAATTAATGAAGGCATAGTGAACGACACTAACAGATGTGCAATGTAGATGAAATAGCCTTCCGTTGAAAGAAGATGCTGTTTAGGATTTTCATAGCTAGATAATAGTTAATGTCTGGCTTCAAAGCTTCAAAGGTCAAGCTCACTCTCTTGCTCTCTTGCTAGGGGCTAGTGTAGCTGGAGACTTTTAAGTTGAATCCAGTGATCATTTACTATTACCAAAATCCTTGGGCCTTTAAGAATTATGCTAAATCTACTTTTCCCATTTATGAATGGAACAGCAAGGAAGGCTGGATAGCTGCACATCTACTTACAACACGGTTTACTAAATATTTTAGCCCTTTGTTGAGACCTACTCAGAAAACAAAAGCTTCCTTTCCAAATATTACTGCTCTTTGACAATGTACCTGGTCACCAAAGAGCTCTGATGGAGATATACAATGAGACTAGTGTTGTTTTTCATGCCAGCTAATACAATATCCATTATGCAGTCCATGGATCAAGAAGTAATTTTGACTTCCAAGTTTTATTATAAAAGAAATCGATTTTTGTAAGGCCATAGTTGCCTTACATAATGATTTCTCTGGTGTATCCAGGCAAAGTCAATTGAAAACCTTCCGGAAAAGATTCGCCGTTTTAGATGCCAATAAGAATATTTGTGGTTCATGGGAAAGGGTAAAAGTATCAACAGAAACTTGGAGGAAATTGATTCCAACTCTCATGGATGACTTTGAGAGGTTCGAGACTTCAGTGGAGAAAGTAATTGCAAATGTGGTTGGTATATCAAGAGAAAGAGAATAAGTGAATCTATGACTGAATTGCTGCAATTTCATGATAAAACTTGAACAGATGAGGAGTTGCTTCTTATAGATGAGCAAAGAAAGTGGTTTCTTGAGATGGAATCTATTCCTGGTGAAGATGCTATGAGGATTGTTGAAATGGCAGCAAAAGATTAAGAATACTACATAAACTCAGTTGATAAAGCAGTGGCAGGGTTTGAGAAGACTGACTCCAATTTTGAAAGAAGTTCTAATGTGGGTACATTGCTATCAAACAGCATAGTATGCTACAGAGAAATCATTTTGGAATTGTCAATCAATGTGGTAAACTTTATTGTCTTATTTTGAGAAATTGGCATAGCCATCCAGCCTTTAGCTACCACCAACCTAATCAGTCAGCAGCTATCAGCAATGAAGCAAGATTCTTCACCAGCAAAAATGTTTTGTGTCATTAAGATCTCAAATGATGGCTAGCATGTTTTAGCAATAAAGTATTTTTAATTTAGATATATACAATTTTTACATAATGCTATTGTACTGTTAATGGGCTATAGTATGGTATAAACATAATTTTATATATAAGCCCTGGGAAATGAAAAAGATTATGTGGCTCACTTTATTGTGATATTTGCTTTATTGTGGTGGTCTGGAACCAAACCAGTGATACCTCTGATTGTTCGCCTTATATTCTTTGTCAAGTTGAGAAAGTTCCCCCGTGTTCCTACTTTGCTGAGAATTTTTATCATGAATGGATTTTGGATTTGCTAAATGTCTTTTCTGCATCTATTGACATGATCATGTAATTTTTTTTTAATTTTTTCTATTTTAGCCTGTTGATATGATATATTATATTAATTGATTTTCACATTAATTGATTTTTCAAACAGCTTTGCATAGTTGAGATAAAACCCACTTAGTCTTCACATATAATCATTTATATATATATATATATATATTAATTCAATTTGCTAATATTTTATTGAGAATTTTTGAACCTGTGTTCATGAGATATATTGGCTGCAGTTTTCTTGTAATGTCTTTGTCTGAGTTTGGTATTTGGGTAATGTTGGCCCCAGAATTAGGGAGTATTCCATCTTTTGATTTTCAGAGAGATATTGCATAGAATTGATATCATTTCTTCCTTAAATATTTAGTAGAATTCACCAGTGAATGCATATAAGCCTGGTGGTTTTTATTCATGAAGGCTATTAATTACTGATTTAATTACTCTTTATATAATAGATACAAGTCTATTCAAATTATCTGTTCCTTCTTGTGTGTTTTGGCAGATTGTTCCTTTCAGGGAATTGGTCCATTTCATCTATGTTAACAAATCTGTGGTAATAGAGTTGTTCATAGTATTCCTTTTTTTAATCCTTTTGATGTCCATAGGATTTGTAGTGATGTTCCCCTTTCATAATTTGTGCCCTTTATCTTTGTTTGGCCAAAGGCTTATCACTTATTGATCTTTTCAAAGAACCAGCTTTTGGTTTCATTGATTTTCTCCATCAATTTCCTGTTTTTAATTAAAGTAATTTCTGTTCTAATTGTTATTATTTCTTCTGCTTATTTTGGATTTATTTCACTCTTCTTACTGTAGTTTCCTAAGGTGAAACTTATTGATCTTAGATCTTTCTAATATATGCCTTTAATGTTGCAGATTTTCCTCTAGTAGTGTTTTCACTGATCCCAGAAATTTTGACAAATTCCTTCATTTTCATTTCATTAAAAAAATTTTAAATTGCTCTTGAGATTTCTTCTTTGACTCACACATTATTTAAAACCATTTTATCTAATCTCCATATATTTTTAGATTTTCCTGATATCTTTTGTCTTTGGTTTTTAGTTTAATCCCATTGTAGTCTTACAGCAGGCATTATACTTTTGTATGGAACTAGACTTTCCATCTCATTGGATGAGGCTAACCCTGAATTTTCTGAGTAGATATTAATGGCCTTCTCTGAGGCAGTTGCCATGTAAGACAATGCTGACTCAAGCCAGGACACAAACCCATCACCCACCCTTGCTTCTAAACCTATAGCTACACTTAAGTCCCAATAGATCCTTAAAAGTGAGGTACAAAGAGTGATCCATGAGTAGGTGTACCATGGTCCAAAAGAAGTACTTGAATTTTCCAATTTATACAAACAGAAATCAGGGTACATGTGTGAGAATGGATCCTACGAGTTTGGGATTATGGGAGAAAAAAACATAAAGTTGGTCAGGGCAGATTTATTGATATGGGCCCAATAAATGGACATTCTTCATTTAAATTTTTTAAAAATATTTATTTATTAAGGAGAGACACAGAGTGAGAGAGAGAGAGAGAGGCAGAGATACAGGCAGAGGGAGAAGCAGGCTTCATGCAGGGAGCCCACCGTGGGACTCGATTCCGGGTCTCCAGGATCACAACCTGGGCTGAAGGTGGCGCTAAACCACTGAGCCCCCTGGGCTGCCCAGGACATTCTTCATTTAAAGTTGCTGCTTGAGAATTAATATTGTGAAAATGTCAATGTTACCCAGGGCAATTTACACGTTTAATGCAATCCCTATCAAAATACCATGGACTTTCTTCAGAGAGTTGAAACAAATTATTTTAAGATTTGTGTGGAATCAGAAAAGACCCCGAATAGCCAGGGGAATTTTAAAAAAGAAAACCATATCTGGGGGCATCACAATGCCAGATTTCAGGTTGTACTACAAAGCTGTGGTCATCAAGACAGTGTGGTACTGGCACAAAAACAGACACATAGATCAATGGAACAGAATAGAGAACCCAGAAGTGAACCCTGAACTTTATGGTCAACTAATATTTGATAAAGGAGGAAAAACTATCCATTGAAAGAAAGACAGTCTCTTCAATAAGTGGTGCAGGGAAAATTGGACATCCACATGCAGAAGAATGAAACTAGACCATTCTCTTTCACCATACACAAAGATAAACTCAAAATGGATGAAAGTTCTAAATGTGAGACAAGATTCCATCAAAATCCTAGAGTAGAACACAAGCAACACCCTTTTTGAACTCGGCCACAGTAACTTCTTGCAAGATACATCCACGAAGGCAAAAGAAACAAAAGCAAAAATGAACTATTGGGACTTCATCAAGATAAGAAGCTTTTGCACAGCAAAGGATACAGTCAACAAAACTCAAAGACAACCTACAGAATGGGAGAAGATATTTGCAAATGACATATCAGATAAAGGGCTAGTTTCCAAGATCTATAAAGAACTTATTAAACTCAACAGCAAAGAATCAATCAATCCAATCATGAAATGGGCAAAAGACATGAAGAGAAATCTCACAGAGGAAGACATAGACATGGCCAACATGCACATGAGAAAATGCTCTGCATCACTTGCCATCAGGGAAATACAAATCAAAACCACGATGAGGTACCACCTCACACCAGTGAGAATGGGGAAAATTAACAAGGCAGGAAACCACAAATGTTGGAGAGGATGCGGAGATAAGGGAACCCTCTTACACTGTTGGTGGGAATGTGAACTGGTGCAGCCACTCTGGAAAACTGTGTGGAGGTTCCTCAAAGAGTTAAAAATAGATCTGCCCTACTACCCAGCAATTGCACTGTTGGGGATTTACCCCAAAGATTCAGATGCAATGAAACGCCGGGACACCTGCACCCTGATGTTTATAGCAGCAATGGCCACAATAGCCAAACTGTGGAAGGAGCCTCAGTGTCCATCGAAAGATGAGTGGATAAAGAAGATGTGGTCTATGTATACAATGGAATATTACTCAGCCATTAGAAACAACAAATACCCACCATTTGCTTCAACGTGGATGGAACTGGAGGGTATTATGCTGAGTGAAGTAAGTCAATCAGAGAAGGACAAACACTGTATGTTCTCATTCATTTGGGGAATATAAATAATAGTGAAAGGGAATATAAGGAAAGGGAGAAGAAATGTGTGGGAAATATCAGAAAGGGAGACAGAACATAAAGACTCCTAACTCTGGGAAATGAACTAGGGGTGATGGAAGGGGAGGAGGGCAGGGGGTGGGGGTGAATGGGTGACGGGCACTGAGGGGGACACTTGACGGGATGAGCACTGGGTGTTATTCTGTATGTTGGTAAATTGAACACCAATAAAAAATTATTTTATTTAAAAAAAATAAAGTTGCTGCTTGAGTAGTTAGAAAGAGTTCTGACTGTTTATTTGGTTCATTGAATCACCGACCAATACATGGCCCACAGTGAGTGAACCAGAAATGCCCACCTTCCCTCAGTTTAATATAACAGTGGAGATTCAGAGACTTAGGGAGATTGAAATACAAGAGTGAGTTTATCATTTAATACCTACTCACCCACATGAGAGGATCCATTAAACATACCTTTTACCATACTTGAGAAATAAGTTTGTGAGGAAGACTGATCATACTTGAAGAGCTTCATGATCACTTATGCCAAACCTTACAGTGGCCACCAGAGCCACTCAATTGGAAAACCCATACTATTTCTCAACGTTAAATTGGTTAAGGTGTTTTTTTTTGTTTTGTTTTTTTTTTTTTTTTTTTGTGGCTCAGAATGCAGTCTGTGTCTTATTAGATGTTCCATGTGAGCTTGAATAAAATGTGTACTCCACTGTTGGAAGAAGTAGTCTGTACATGTCAATTATATCCATTTATTTCATGGTGATGGTAAGTTCAACTATATCCTTACTAATTTTCTGCCTGCTAAATCTGTCCATTTTTGAGAGAAGAATATTGAATTCTCCAACTCTGATAGTGAATTCATCTACTTTTTCCTTGGGGGTTTCTATCAGTTTCTGCTTCTGTTATTTTGTTTTGTTTTTTTTGTTTTTGTTTTGTTTTTTTTTTTGCTTCTGTTATTTTGATATTGTGTTGTTAGGCATATACTTCTTTGGGATTGTTTTATCTTCTTGGAAAATTGACTCCTTTATTGTTATTTAATGCTCTTCTTTATCCCTGATGACTTTCCTTGCTTCTATCTGAAATTAATATAGATATCCTGCTCTCTTTTGATTAGTGTAAGCATGGTATGTTTTTCTCTATTCATTTACCTTTAACCTATATGGTATCTTTATATTTGAAGTGGGTTTTTGTAGACAACATATAGTCAGGTGTTGTTTTTTGATACACTCTTTTAATTGGTGTATTTGGGCCATTAATGTCCAATGTGCTTAATGATATAGTGAGATAAAACTATATCAGTGCTTTCTATTTATTGTTCTTATTTATTTTTTAAAATTTGTACTACACTCTTTTTCTGCCTTTTGTGGTTTTGAGTATTTTATATGGTTGCAATTTCTCTCCTTTCATGGTATAATAGTAATCATTTTTAAAAAATAAGTGGTTGTCCTAGAGTTTTCAATGTACATTTACAGCTAATACATATTCACAGACATAATTATTTTAAATTGCTTTTGATTTTTTTTACTATATATCTTATATATCTGAGTCTAGTTTTGACGAATGCTTTATCTCTTTAGCATGTGCTTTTTCATATCAATTTTATGCCTTATAACTTTTAATTGAAAGCTATAAAGAATATGTAAGCTTACGCCTTGAGATGATGTTTCATTCTTTCTGCCAGGCCTTTAGTGGCAAGGCTGATTTGAGCTGTGTATGAATAGCTTCAGTGTACCACAGGATTCAAGTCCCTCTACTGGTAACTTATATTTAGGATGGGACCTCATTTTCCAGAGGTCATTTTCTCAATGTCTGCTCTCCTTCTGGGTTTTGGTCTTCTGTTTGTGCTGGTCTCCAGACAATCTATCTCCTTAAACTCTCTTGGCTGTATCCTGTTATTATTTTTTACCCATTACTTATCAGCCTATGGGGGGGTTGGCGCAGAGTGTACTCCTTTGTTCTAATAAGTCTGAGTCCCAGATCTTCAGATCTCAGCACACATTCACACATGACCTCCTCCAGCTGCAATGATGGGCAGAGTAAATATTCCTGTCCCTTTCCCTCATTCGTGATTTCTTTGGGCACTTTGCTTATCTTACTGCAATTGATTTCTGCTAATGTCCAAAAGTGGCTTTTTTTATTTTTTCTTTTTTTGCTTCTGCAGATGAAGCAAAAAATCATGTGGTCCACAGGCAAAATTGGGGAAGATATGTCTGTTTGGGGGTACTGTTACTGATTGCTGTTTTTTTTTTTTTTTTTTTTTTCTCTCAACTAACATAAGAAAAGCTCTCTAAAGATCCTCACTCATGTTCCCTGTGAGTAGTAGTTGGGGCAGATGAGGAAAAGACCCAGAAGACCTCCCTTCTGTCTGTGGCCTTCCAGGGGCTTTACATACAGTGCTTAATTCAGAAGATTCATCTATATCTTCTTATTGGCTATTATATAAAGTCCAGTGATGTCTGTCTCATTTAAACAACTGTTCAGATCCTGGTTCTTCCTTCAGACATCTGTCTTTCTTTAAGCTCATGATTACATGGTTGCCCTGAAACTTAAGTTCTTTGGTGGGTTTGAAAATATAATTTGCAGTTTCTCAAGGTTTTTCTTGCTAAAAGGTGAAGGCAGCACTCTTTACAACTCTTTCCATGTTTGAGAATCCTGATTTTTATATGTGTATGTTCATGAATTGTCTTAAAAATTATAATGCTAGGGTAAGCTGATGCATTAATAGCATAAAAATTACTTAGGGTAAAAATAAACAAGAACAAAGCAGTGAAAAAGAAGAATTGGGGTTTTTTATAGATCCTGGGAAGATGAGTGAAGATTAAAATAGAACTTCCAATATTTTTATAAATGTGAATGAATAGACTTTCACCATTGAGTACATAATACTTTGCTCCAAGCCCTGTTATTCTGAATTATAATTATTTATTGCACTGTGGCTATTTATTAATGATAACCTTGTATCACCAGTAAAGGTTAACTGATGCCTGTTGTTCCTCTGAAATTGAAAAAGGAACTGAATGAGTCATGAGCATGAGAGATAAATTCCTCATCCACATAGTTCATTTAGCATCATACTCTCATAGGATCCTGTATTTAGAAACAGAGTTCCTGGTCACCTTGAGAGATAATGTTTGGATGCTTTCATTACTGTCCTAAGGCATTTTCTATTTTTACACTTTGAGCCAACATTCATCTGACTTTAAACTGGGACAACAGCCCTCTGATTGTCTTGCTCAGCATCCAAATTTCCCTTTCCTGTGTACTGAAGGCAATTGTAAAATTAACCAACCACTGCCTACACACTAGCATTTTACAAAGAAATCAAATATAGGGATAATGCTCACTTTTCAATTATTGTCCTGTGTAATTTTCAGCAATATGAAATTGCCAACAAATTACAATGTGATATACCCTCTTTTCACCTTCTTGTGTACTGCTGTGTTTTTTGTTTTGTTTTCAAAATATAGAACAAGATGCTCCTGGGATTTGTTGACTTCCAAAGAGTCAAGTCTCAGTTTAAGAAGCCATGTTGTGGCTTTTCAGCTTCAAAAATGGCACTTTGAGCACTGGAGTGACACAGTGGAGATCAACTCCTAACCTGCTTTTCTTTTCTTTTTTTTCCTTCCATTTCTCTCTTTTGAATATTTTCTAGCCAAATCTTAAAAACAAAATTTCATTAATCAGAATATTATGTATATAATATACTGATAAAATATAATTCATTTAGGACAAATGAATTTAGTGAGTTTATTGAATTTATGAGCAGTAGTCAGGGTTTTGCTTCTAATGTTGTTTTCTCCAGTATGTGTGTGTGGTTAAGCTAAATAAAGCTTAGACTTTTATAGGTACACACAAATTTAATTTAGTATGATATTTACTATGATATCCTACCCCTTATCAAATTGATATTTTAAAATGTATTGAAAAACTAAATATAAAAGCTAGCTTCTGTGGTATACATGATAATAAAATGAATTCAAGATTTAGCATCAGAAACCTTGGGCTTAAGAGTAAGCTATACTTTATCCACGTGAACTTAATATAAACATATGTCTTTTCAACAGCCTCAGCTTTCTCATCTGCAAAATAACTAGTAATAGTATTGCCCTCCTACTTCACAGAATTTTATAATAGGTGATACATGTGAAAAAATTTTAACTGCATATTAACTTTACTTATTTTCATTATTTAAATTATATAGTTAGAAGATAGATAGATGGCTAGATAGACAGTAAATATGCTCTACATTTTGCAATACAAAGTGAAGCTTTACTTATGACCTGCTTGGAAAAGGGTGAAGACAACAGGAGATATTCATATTCTCATATAGTTTCATTCTATCAGAGGCAATAATCTAATAAAATAAGACTTATAAATTAAATTATTTGAAGAAAATAAAAAAGGATTAATTTTAAGTGAATAAATAGTTGGACATCAGATAGAAGCTACATTAGATTGAGTAGCTGGAAAGCTCTTGCAAAGGTTGTAATATAAGAACAAGATGACAACAAAGAGTTGCTAGTGAAATTGCTTTACAATGGAAATAAGCTAACTATTGTCTAGGAATAGAAAGAACAGTGAGTTGGAATCACTGAGAAGTAGGATTGTGAAATGAAGAAATGGACGGTAGGCAAGGGTCTATATGATAATGTAGAATCACTGAATATCATACTTACAGGCTAATGTATGGATTTTGAATTATATTCTAAACTTTGTAGTAAGGACTTTAAAAGTCTTATCCAAATTTAATGGAGACTAGGAGAACAAAGTGAGACACTAGGAGGCTATTTCAGGAGTCCATGTAAGAGATGATGGGAGTTTAGAGCAGGGTGGAATTGTTATATATAGAATAGGGGGCAGATTTCAGATGTGTTTATTTTGTCAATGAGAGAAGAAAGGATAATCAAAAATTATTTCTGGATTTTTTATTTGAACAACCTAAACTGAGTATAATTTTACTGACATTTATATTAAGAAATTACCAATATTAAATGGATTTTAAACAAGTTAATATTTAACTCTTTATTCCTAGAAAAGTTATATGCCTAGATATGTAGACAAAGATTTATTTAATTTATAACTCTTTTACTATAGGAATCACCAAGTTTGGAGACAGCCTTCACACCTGTCAAATGATCTACAACAAATCCTGGTCCCTGACATTAAAGTTAAAGTACTCTTTCACTTTTTGTGGTACTTTCACTGTTTGTGGTAATGACTGGAGTTGAATGTTAGGAGGAATACAGATATGGCCAATTTTGTCAAAGTGTACAAAAGCAATGGACAAAACCAGTATATATGTACAAACAAGATAATTTTCAACATAAACAATGTTGATATCAAAATAAGTAAAGCAAATATTCATAGTTATTAGAACGGATTGAATATCAACAATATCTTAAGATTTGCTTAGATAATTTTGTTCATTTATTTTAGACTTTTTGATTATGATATGAGGCAAGCCAAAAACATGTTTATCAGGCAACATAAAGATGTCAGAATTAAACAATCAAAACAAATGAACATAGGGGAAGGAAGAAGAGAAAAAAAAAGAGAAGGAGGCAAACCATAAGAGACTTTTTTTTTTTTTTTTTTTTGAGACTTTTAACTATGGAGAACAAAGGATTGCTGGAGGGAAGGTGACCAGAGGATGGGCTAAATGCATGATGGGTATTAAGGAGGACACTTGTGGTGATGAGGGTGTTATATGTAAGTGATGAATCACTAAATTTTACTTCTGAAACCAAGATTACTATATGTTAACTAACTAGAATTTAAATAAAAACATGAAACAAAAACCCCACCATCACATGATTATGCTAAGTATAAGTGGCCTAAAAACCCCAACTAGGAGGGGGATATTGAAGTTGGATTTAAAAATAATAATTCAACTATCCATTGTCCAGAAGATACTCACTAAAAATATAAATACACAAAAATATATAAATACACAAATGGGTAAAAATTTAATGTTGCAAAAGACACATCATGCTTACAGTAAACAAAAACACAAGTTGGATTGGCTATGTAAATATCAGATAAAGTAGACTTTAGAACAAAGACTCATTGGGGTTCAAGAGTGTCATTTCATAATAAGTTTATTTTTCTTGAAGACATTAGAACTTTAAAGTTTTGAGTGCCTGGTAAAAGAATTTCATAATATATGAAGCAAACCTGATGGAAATGAAAGGAGAAATAGACAAATTCAGTTATAACGGATGGATCTCAATAATTAATAGAACAGGAAGAGGAAAGCAGAAAATGTATAGAAGAGTTGAACACTCATCTAGTACTGATTATTTATAGAAGACTGGCTAGGAGCAACAGGATTCACTTTCCTTTCAAGTACATGCAGAACATTTATCAAAATATGTAATTTTTAAAAAGATTTTATTTATTTATTCATGAGAGACTTAGAGAGAGAGAGAGAGAGAGAGAGAGAGAGAGGCAGAGACGCAGGCAGAGGGAGAAACAGGCCCCATGCAGGGAGCTTGATGTGGGACTCAATCCCGGGTCTCCAGGATCAGCCCTGGGCTGAAGGCGGCACTAAACCACTGAGCCACAAAATACGCTGCCCCAATATATGTAATATTCTGAGTAACACAATCAGTCTGATAAATTTACAAGGATTCAGATTATAGTTTCTGATAAAAAGTAATAATATTAGAAGTAAATAAAATAAAAATCTAGAAAATCTTTAGTATTTGGAAACTCAATAACACATTTCTAAATAATGTACCAATTATTTCATACATCAAAAAGACGCATATTGATATAAAAATGGACACCACTACATACCCACTAAAATAATTAAAGTGAAAAAAGACAACAGTATTTAATGTTGCAAAGGTTTTGCAGAAATTGTATTAAATACATTGCAGCAATTGGACTAAATTATTTTTCTTAGAAAAGTGTAGCATTATTTTATAAAATTAAGTATACATTTACTATATGACAAAACAACTTCTCTAGAACAGAAATTTATCAAACAGAAAAGAAAATAAATATCCATGGAAATATATTTACGTAAATATTCATAAAATAATTATTCAAAATTATCAAAATCTGGAGGCAGACCAAATGTCCATCCATCTATCAATATAAAAAATAAACATATTAAACCATACCGTGAAATACTATTCAGGTATAATATTATTATATATAATATGTATATAATATAATAATATAATATATATAGCATATATTATATTATTATTAATAATATATTATATATTATTAATATAATATATTATATTATTATAATATATTATTATGCTAAGTTAATATATATAGTATATATAGTATACTATATATAGTATATATAGTATATATTATATTATTATTAATAATATATTATATATTATTAATATAATATGTTATATTATTATAATATATTATTATGCTAAGTTAAAGCAGTCAAACAGAAAATATTATGGTTCCACTCATATGAAATTCTAGAAAAGTCACAACTTTGTGAAAGAAAATGGACAGGTTGTTTTCTGTGGCTGTGCTAATAGGGAGAGGACTGAATGTGAAGGGACACCGGAAAATTTTTCAGGGTGATGGAAATGTTTTATATTTTGGTCCTTGTGGTGATTTCATGATTATGTATAGTTACAAAATTTCTCAAACTTTACATTTGAAATTGAAGAAATTTAGATAGATAGATGATAGATAGATAGATAGATAGATAGATAGATAGATAGATAGATGATAGATTGAAGTTCGATTTGTCAACATATTATAACACTCAGTGTTCATCCAGTCAAGTACCCCCAAAGTGCCTGTCGCCCAGTCACCCCATCCCCCTGCCAACCTCCCCTTCCACAACCCCTTGTTCATTTCTCAGAATTAGGAGTCTCTCATGTTTTGTCACCCTCTCTAATTTTTCCCACTCATTTTCTCTCCTTTCCCCTATAATCCCTTTCACTATTTCTTATATTCCCTATATGAGGGAAACCATATAATGATTGTCCTTCTCTGATTGACTTACTTCATTCAACATAATACCCTCCAGTTCCATCCATGTCAAAGCAAATGGTGGGTATTCATCGTTTCTAATGGCTAAGTAATATTCCATTGTATATATAGACCACATCTTCTTTATCCATTCATCTTTTGATGGACATCGAGGCTCCTTCCACAGTTTGTCTATTGTGGCATTGCTGTTATAAACATGTGAAGGGTTTATAGCAGGGGTTCAGGTGTCTCAGGTTTTCGCTGCATCTGTATCCTTGGGGTAAATCCCCAGTAGTGGAATTGCTAGGTCATAGGGTAGCTCTAGTTTTAACTCTTTGAGGAGCCTCCACACAGTTTTCCAGAGTGGCTGTATCAGTTCACATTCCCACCAACAGTGCAAGAGAGTTCCCCTTTGTCCACATCCTCTCCAACATTTGTTATTTCCTGTCTTGTTAATTTTTACCATTCTCACTGGTGTAAGGTAGTATCTCACTGTGGTTTTAATTTGTATTTTCCTGATAGCAGGTGATGCAGAGCATTTTCTCATGTGCTTGTTGGCCATGTCTATGTCTTCTTTGGTGAAATTTCTGCTCATGTCTTTTGCCCATTTCATGATTGGATTGTTTGCTTCTTGGGTGTTGAGTTTAATAAGGATGAAGTTGACTTAAACAAATAATGCATTAATAAACAAAAAAGAGAAAAAGCCTCTGTGAAAAATCATCTCCCCAGGAAGGCTTCACCCAACCACTCTATTAGAATGTTTCTCTTTATACTTCTGAATGCAAATATTGCAGATGTCCACCTCAGAAGGAGGAGCCAACATAAAAATTTATTTTAAAAAGAACAGTGCTGGGGATCCCTGGGTGGCTCAGTGGTTTGGCGCCTGCCTTTGGCCCGGGGCACCATCCTGGAGTCCCGGGATCGAGTCCCATGTCGGGTTCCCTGCGTGGAGCCTGCTTCTCACTCTGCTTGTGTCTCTGCCTCTCTCTATGTCTATCATGGATATATAAATAAATAAATAAAATCTTTTTAAAAAAAGAACAATGCTTTAATGGAGCAAATGTGTTTTTTACACTAATTTTTTTTTGCTTACGAATTTTTGTTTATCTTTTGGTTAGGAGGGGGCTGGTGTTTTCCTTATTTGGACAACAGCAATAGATTCTGAACTATCCCTTCATTCAGGAAGAATCATCAGAGCATGTAGTCAACACACATCTGGAAAGCGGAAGGTATTTTTAGAATATGGAAAACTATATTTTATCTTCTCACAAAGTGATAGAATACTGATTATCTATTATCATGATACACACCTGACGCAAAGAAGCCTAGTTATGTAACATACCATTATCTACTCACCTGTAACTGTAATGCAAAACTGCTAAAACGAGCAAAAACCCAGTTGAAGAAGACACATCTGGGTTGACTTCTGTTTGAGATTGTAGGAGTTACAAATGATCATTGCTCTGTAGCAGTGACAGTACTTGAGATAAGCTGTGCAATCATTGCTTTTTAACTCTCATCAGAGAGCTGAGGACAAGAAGAGATTGAACAGAATTAGATTCCAGAAATTGAGGAATTCTTCACAAGAGAGTAATGTTCATCCTTGGCACAGCAGCCAGAAGGAGAAGAATCCACAATGAGTGGTTGTGTGGAGAAATCGGCTGATATGGTTAAAACTAATCTTTAGTTGATATTAACTTGGCACAATAGAATCTCAAAAAGTTCCAGCCAACGAAAAAATTCTGCATGTACCGAACAATTTTTTTTTTCTCACAGGTCTTCACTGAGTTCATATTTATAACCTTCTTAAGAAGGGGAGTGGGGGAAGAGATCCAAAAGAGATCTTGCTCTGAGGCACATGAAACATTTACCAATTAAAGGCAGTTACCTGCTGAAGCTGAGTATAGTATGCTAGGAAAGAAATGTCACTGTCTGTGAAAGTGTTTCAGCTCCCCAGTGAAGAGAAGAAGAAGGAATAACTGAGATAAATCCCTTAAATGTACTCTGGACCTTTACTGAGAGCTTAGCAGAGGTCCTGTGACAGCTGGAAGTGGGTGAGAAAGCTTAGAGAAATAGCTCAGTGACACTCTCTATACCTTCACTGAGTACAATGTAGCATACACAGAAGGCAGAAGCAAGCCTTGGAAACCCCTCAGAGATGCTTCAGGCCTCTATTGAGTAAACTGTAATTGTCTTCTAAATCCTTGAACAGCATAGCAGAGTAAAGGGAGATCTCCTGAAGAATAAAATCTGAGACTGGGACCGAAAAGCAAAGAGTACTCCTCAGAGATTTAAAAATAAATTTAAAGACCATCTCCTCAGCTCATAGTCAAAATGTTGGAAACCAGTGAAGAAGTCTAAAGTTTAAACTTAAATTTTGGTCCAGTGACTTGATGATAAGGAGAGTTCTATTTTTTATTGTAAATACTAAATTATAGGTTTAAGAAGTTTTTTTTTACATAAAATTCTGTGTTTGCAATAAAATTATTAAGAGAAAAATTAAAAAGCTACAATAAGCAGTCCATGATCAAGGGATAAAACAATCATTATAAGCAAACACAGAAATGACCCAGATGATGGAATACTCAGAGAAGGAACATTGCAGTAACTATAATATGATACAAAAGGATCTAAGTTGACAGCATACATGAGGAGATAGGGAATATCTATAGATGGATATAGATGGAAACTATGTAAAAAGGTTGACTAGAATTATAGAAGAAAACAACATATCAGAAATTAAAAAGAGAAATTATTCAATAAACTTAAAGGAGAATAGATTCAATGAAAACAACAATGAGTGAACTTGAACAAAGATCACTAAAAATCATACAATAAAGCGCCAAGAAAAAAAAAGAAATAAAATGTTCAGTGTGGCATTATGTCAAATAACCTAAGTGTCATTGGAGCCCTAGACAATGAAGATTAAAAGAATAGAACAAATTAAATAATTGAAGGAAAAATGTAGGAGAGTTTCCAAAAATGGCTAAGAACATCAAACTAAAAAAATCTAAGGAGCACAGTGAAGGTCATTTAAAAACAAAAATTAAGCAAACAAAACTCTAGGAATGTCATAGTCAAAATGCTGAAAGGAAAGATGTAAAGGATTAAATGTTGACAGAGAAGCTAAAACATGTATTACATAGAGGGGGAAATTATGGCTGTCTTCTCATCAAAGACACTTTTAAATGCTGGGGAAAAGAGAGTTTAGATTGATATTCATGGAAAATACCCTTTAAATATAAAGGAAAACCCCTTCAGTCAAAGATTGATATCCAAAGTATGTAAAAAATTCTTAAAAGTCAAAAATAAGAAGGCATACAATACAATAAATGGACTAATGATCTGCACCACTATCTCCCCAAAAAAGATATGTACATGGCAAGCACGCATATGATAACATGTTCAACACCATAGTTCCTCAAGGAATTGCAAATTAAAACAATGAAGAGATGCCAATACACATGTAACTATTAGAATGACTAAAATCCATAACATTGACAATATCAAATACTGGTGAGATTATGGAATAATAGGAACTCTCATTCTTTGCTGGTAGGGATGCAAAATGTAGAGCCACTGCAACATATAACAAATCTCAAGCACACTTTTTGGGAGTGAGAGGAGACATACACACACACACTTGCTAGTGATTGGATCTATAAAAATTCTAAGAATAAAAAAAGCTAAATCTGTGGTGATAATAATCAGAAAGTAGTTTCACTTCTGAGTGAATCATTTACTAGAAATTGGCACAATAGAATTTTTTGTGATGATAGGAATGTACTTTATTATCTTTTGGGTGTAAAATACATATGTTTGTTCAAGTGTTAAAATTCATTGGCTGGAGCCCTAAGGTTTTATTTTATGTAAATTAGATCTTAAATAAAAGGAATGAAGGTTTTAGTGAATCCACTTCACCTTCTACCACACTCTCCCATGCTTTTTAGTGTCATAGTTATTAATATTCTTATGCTTTATTTTTTATTAATATTTCTGAATGTGTGGTGTGGGTATGTATGTGTGTTCAATAGAATTGATGTTGAAGCAATGGAGGTAAGAGTATCTCTAGTTTAAGAGACCTAAAGCTGTGATTGATTCTTGCTATTGTCTGAATGTATTCTCCCAAATTCAGAATTTGAAAATCTGAGCCCCAGAAGTAATGGTATTAAGAAATTAGGGCCTTTAGGAACTTAAATTGTGGGGGTGGAACTTCATGGATGGGATTAGTGCCTTATCCCATCTAGAGGGATGGGTCTAGAGAGATTCATCCCTTCTGCTTTGATGAGGACACAGTTAGAAGACTGCAGTCTGAAACCTGATCTTGGGTTTTCACAAGGTCTCTACCCTAATTTCAGACTTCTAGCCTCCAGACTGAGAAATATGTGTCTGTTTATAGAGCCACCCATCCTGAGGTATTTTGTTATAGAAGCCTGAGTGGATCAAGACAACTCTCTTTGCTTTACTCAATTTGTTTGACATGGTATTTATTAGAACCTTGATGTAAATTTTCTAGGTAAATACTGGTGTTTATTAAGAAAGGAATGTCTGTAAGATATCTAGATATTAGAACTCATGCCTGCCTGAGTTTTAATTACATATGTACCTAGGTAGCTGTCTCCAGTTGGTTCATGGCTTTTTATTAAAGAACTATAGAGAAAAAGGAGAAGGAGTATGTCTAGCTCTGTTTTTAACAGTTGCAAAGGTCCTGTTTTCCTATATGAATGATAATGATCCTGCTGAACTGAATAACTATTGTTCTCATTCTCCTCACAGCTGGCAGATGATATAGTAGAGACAGTCCTAATTACCTGATGGTCTATGAATAAACAAGGGAAAGATCAGTAGTTTGGTGATTTAATCACTGAATAAAATTAGTGTGGGACTCATTAATTTCCTTTTATATACAAGCTACCATAAAAAGGCCCTTTAAACTGATTTCAGCATTATTACTACAATTTAGAAATTTTAGATAATATCATCTCATATCATTTTCCTCCAATAACAAAACTGCTGAACACTTTCTCTGCCAGTAATGTTATTGAGAACCTATTTAAATTATGAGGCATTTAAAAAAATCAACTTAATTGAGGTATAATGCACCACTTTTAAGTATGTATTTTGATGAGTTTTGACAAATTCATATGCCAATGTCAGAACCACACAATCAAGATAACATTTCTGCTACCCCTGTGTCAATTCTAGGAGGTTCCAGCCTCCCCAGTCCAGGCAACCACTGAGGCACTTTCTCGTGATATAGATTCTATTTCTGTGGATATATATATATATTTTTCATCCTATCTTCTCTTACCTAGTAAGACCCTCTTTCAATGATAAGGAAATCAACCAAAGTTTTGTCTGAGATTTAAATAGACTTACCTGCCTATTTTTTCTTTTTATTAGAAGTTACTATGTGCTTGCTTCTTTTCCCTGTTCATCTAGCAGCTTCATGTGGTCCTATTATAACATTGTATTTACATTAATAAATATTCAATTATAGACTGTTTTTACTAAGTAGTCCACACAATAGTCACTTGACAATTATATATTCAGAATACTCTATGTTTTAGGCTCTCTGCCAGCTGTAATGTATAAAGTTAGGAAAGATATAGTATCTGCTGAAGGACATAAAGTATAACTGGCAATTAAAACTTTGGGCAATGAATGAGTACAGGGACTTGTGGGAATGCATGTAGGAATGTGTAGTAGAGTCTTGGGGGGTCATAGGTGAATTTTGAAGAAAGTAACATCTAATCTGAGACCTGAAGAAAGTAAAGGAATTTGTAGTTGACATATACAAACATAGTTTCTTATCTAGGTATAGTAAATCAATGTGGTGAAATTTTTGGCTCTATGTACAATACTTGTACTTTTCATTTTTTTATTTTTATCCCTGCTGGGCATGGAGCACCACATGAGGCTTGATCCCCGCACCCTGAGATCATGCCCTGAGCTGAAATCAAGAGTTGGCCACCTAACTGACTGAGCTACCCAGGCACCCCAGGATTTTGAAGTTTTTAAAATAGATTTAAGGAACAATCAAACTAGAAGGGACACCAGTATAAAAGAGGTAGATCAGTTCTTTGTCCAAAACTTGACACTATGGCTTGCTCGTAGTTTTTTACTTGTTAAATTAGGACATTGGAGTAGAAAATTTCTTTTTTTTTAAAGGACTTTATTTACTTATTCATGATAGACATAGAGAGAGAGGGGGGCAGAGACACAGTCAGATGGAGAAGCAGGCTCCACGCAGGGAGCCCGATGTGGGACTCAATCCCAGGACTCCAGGATCACGCTCTGGGCCAAAGGCAGGTGCTGAACTGCTGACCCACGCAGGGATCCCCTAGAGTAGAAAATTTCTAAGGCTCCTTCCTGTAATCATTTCATTGTGGAATTTTATAAAAACTTGAAGGCAAGATACATTTTGTGCTACTTTGTCTTAATTTGTTTCTTCAGTACAGATTCAACAAAGTCAAGTAAACTGTTACTTTTATGATATTGCAAAGCTGGAAAGTCTTGGTGGTTCTCAAGTCTATTTCTTGAATCAAATTTGAGCATACATTTTCATATTACAGTTTGCAAAGATATGAGATCTCTCACTGTGGCAATTCCACTGCTTCTGACCTTGCTTATGTAGCTGTTTGTCACAATAGTAAGTGACAAAGTAAAAAATAAATGGAAATGGCTTCCAGCAACATTGATGTCTGACCTGATTAAAATTTCCTTATAGAAATGCTGGGTAAAATAGAATCACCATATAAAGTTGAACTCAAGAGAGAAAAAGGAAACTCTAGATGCTGGATTGAAAGGTGAACTCATTGAGAATGGTAAACTCATGATATGACTAGGAAATGATCTGGATACTAGAATAAAATTGGAATTACTCTACCAGCAAGAGACTATGCTTTAAATAAGGAAATATACATACAGTCTTATCTCTTCAAAGCTGAAACAGAAACCCCTACATGCAATGAGGAATGTCCCTCATTATAAGAAAATGACTAAGGAAACTCAACTTTGTACACTGAAGGAGATAAGAATTGGATAGTCTTCCACAGCCTCTGAGAAGAGAGGGTTGGGGCCTGGCCAGGGGGACAGGGATAATTAAACTCAAACTTAAAGCCACATGAAGATGTGGGATCCAAATGCCCAAAATGATTTCATCCAAGATGTTCAGTAATCCATGAGTATAAATTAATGTTAAAGTGAAAAACTAAAGTTTTTTAAAAACTTTTTAAATAAAATAAAAACTTTTTTTTTTTTTTTTAAAGTTTCAGTATGAGCTCTGGACCCCAGTAGAAGGAAACTTAAACCACTCCTTAGAAGTATGTCCACAAATCATTTCACATAGGACTCAGAGAGGAAAACAAACCCAAACTATACCTTGGCAGGAGAAGAGCTCATATTTAAAGCTTTGCAATCAGTTGGCGTATCTGGGTGGCTCAGTCAGTTAAGTGTCTGACCTTTGATTTCTACTCAGGCCATGACCTCAGGGCTGTAGATCAAGCCCTGCTTGAGGCTCTGCACTGGGCTTGATGCCTGCTTAATTAAGACTCTCTCTCCCCCTCTGCCCCTCCCCCCACAACCAGCCACAAAACAAAGCAACAAAATAAAACAAAAAACTTTAAAAACAGAAGAGTTAAAAAGTCACACCAAAGAGGAGTTAATAGAAATCCTAAATAGAATTAATACTCCCAAAATTGATATAATGAAATAACTTATAAGAAATTATAAAATAAATGTGTATGAATAAAGGGATAGAATTACTGTGGAAGTTATAGCAGAAACAAAGATATTATAGTGAGATTAATAGAAATTATAGAAACAAAAAGGACAAAAGCATTTGATAAGAATGACATAAGTCCTCTAAAAAATATGTCAGCATCTGTATTTATATCTGTATATCTGTATTTTCTTTTTTTAAAAAAATATTTTTAATTTATTTATTCATGAGAGACAGAGATAGAGAGAGAGAGAGAGAGAGAGAGAGAGGCAGAGACACAGGCAGAGGGAGAAGCAGGCTCTATTGCAGGGAGCCAGATGCGGGACTTGATCCTGGCCCAGGATCAGGCCCTGGGCTGAAGGCAGCACTAAACCTGGCTTCCTGTATCTGTATTTTCATGTCTATACCTGTATATCATTGATATTAAGTAATGAATGGACAGTTACAGAGAGGAGAGGCTTGGAGAGTAGGCATGGAGGGCAGAGGTTCAATAAGATAATTAACCTCTAATTTAAAGTCATGTAAAGATGTGTGATCTCAGCGTCCAAATTTATTTCACCTGAGATGTGCGGGAATTTATGACTATAAACTAATGTTAAAATAAAAAGAGCTTCCAGGCACCTGGGTGGCTCGGTTGGTTGAATGTCTGATTCTTGATTTAGGTTCAGGTCATGATTTTAGGATTGTGGGATCCAGCCTGGCTTTGGGCTCTGTGTTCAGTTGGAGTTCCACTTGAGATCCTCTCTTCCTCCACCTTTGTCACCCCTGCTTGTGCCTAATCTGTCTCTCTCATATAAGTAGATCATTAAAAAGAAAAAAAAAAAAAAACACAACAGTTTCAGTGTAATGTTAAAGAGCTAATATTTAAAGTTTAATATGGATCTATGTAAACTGGATAAAGAGAGGAAAATGTGAAAGAACTGCTAATGACCAAATTACCTCTAATTGGAATGCAGAAGATAAAATTACAGAGAAAGGGGAAGAGGTAATATTCATAGAGATAAGAGATGTAAATTTTTGAGAATTGAAAAGTAAACAGAAATATTTAGTTTTAAGAAGCCTAGTAAATGTTTATTAAGATTAGGAAATAGATTTCTTTCCTGCAAGTATCAAAGTGAATACCAAAAAGATAGAAATTTCATAATCAGCCAGAAATCTACATAGGAATGACAGACTTAGGAGCAGACTTCTCATCAAAAAAATATATAGGATAGGAGACAGAAATAATATATGTTGGGGCACCTGGGTGGCTCAGTGGTTGAGCATCTGCCTTTGGCTCAGGTCCTGATCCCAGGATTCTGGGATTGAGTCTCGCATCAGGATCCCTGAAGGAAGCCTGCTTCTCCCTCTGCCTGTGTCTCTGCCCCTCTCTCTCTGTGTCTCTCATGAATTAATAAATAAAATGTTTTTAAAAAGAAATAATATATGTCAAATGCTGAGGGAAAAATAATTATCAACCTAGAATATATTGCTAATTATTGGTCAAAATGAAGGTAAAAATAGCTTAATGCATAGAAAAATTATCACTTAGGGTTCTCTATTGAAGGATTGCTTTGGATATATTTATTAAAAAGAAAACTGGCCACAGAGGGGAAAAAAAAAATAAAAGAATGGATGATGTACTTGTAACAGATATCTTGATAAATCTAAGTAATAAATGTAGGATTTCAAAACGTTAGAATTAAAATATTATAATGCAACAATATGTAAAATGGATATAATCCAAATTAAAAACTTAAGCTTCTGGTAATTTTTTGGAGGAAACAAGAGTAATAGTCGTAAACAGGCAAAACTTAACTTTTTAAGAAACCTGATCTGATTTTCAGATAACAACAAAAAGCCATATTAATATTCCTGAGTAGGCACACTTAATTCTTGGCTGAATTTTGCTTAAAAGAAAGGAAAATGATTTGTATTTCCAATCTATTGGGGAAGAATTAGAGTTAAGAAAATAATGAACTAGGGGTGGGGGAAGGGGAGGTGGGCAGGGGGTGGGGGTTCCTGGGTGACAGGCACTGAGGGGGGCACTTGACGGGATGAGCAATGGGTGTTATTTTATATGCTGGCAAATTGAACACCAATAAAAAATAAATTTATATAAAAAAAGAAAATATATGTAGAGAAGAAATAAAACCTTTAAAAATCCAATGGAAAACCTGAAAAGAGGAAAAACTAGAGGTTAGTAAGTTAAATAGAATACAGAAAACAAAAAACAAGAGAGTGGACATTAATTCAAACATTAGCAACCAGTGCATTTACAAACTGTAAACTTGCATGTTAAAACTATTTTGTTTAGATTTGAGAGAGACCTTAAAATGTCACAGACAAGCTGAAAGCAGAAGATAGATATTCAGAGACAATAGTAATAACAACTATAACAGCAACAATGATCACATAAGCTATCACAGTAATGGTAATAGCAGACAAGCCCATGTTAATTGTATATTAGGATCATTACTTGATGCTGAAATAAATAATGTATGAGAAATATAATCCTTGATCTTTGTGTACCTAATAAGGGAGACTAAAAATATTTCAAAAAGAAGTTTAACAAATACAGGGAATAATAAACAAAAAATCAGAAAACCTTTGGGAGATTATAACACAATAATGCAGAGGTTGATAGAATAGGTTGCAAACATCGGCTTGGGTGTAAAAATATTTGAATAACAAGAAAATAGCTAGAATGCTGGCGTATATTTAAAGGGCATGTTCTTTTCCAGCATATCCTTGGAAATCTTTTTCAATGATTATTCTCCAAAATTGATGATTTATGAAATCAAAATGGACATGTGAAAAATCCCCCCAAAATGATCTTATATACAAAAACCCGGATAATACTTGCTTGGAAATGTATATTAATAATAATACTTTATTATTATTATTACACTTACAATTCCTGGAGATTACGCTGTGCGCACTGGGGCTGCCCTAAAATAAACTACTTTAAACTAGTATTTAGACACTTATTTAGACCAATAGATTTGTCAGTAAGTCTGGATAACAAATTGGTAAATGATGTATGAAATTATGTCATTTATACAACTTTAAAACTATGCAGAATGACATACATCATTTATGTAATAATTGGACAGGAATGATATATGCCAACTTTAATGTTTAACTTTAATGTAGAAGTAATGCTTACTTCTGTGTAGGATACAACATGGTGGTTTTTGAGTGTCTATAACATTACATTTAAAGGAAAAAAACTAAAAAAAAAGAATTTAAAAAACTAAAGGAAAAAACTTACCTTAAACAGATCTGTTAAGATATTCATATTTGCTAAGTCTACATAATAATATATGAATATGTCTTACATTTGTCTGTTTTGGAATATTTTATAATATAAATTACATTAATTAAGTGATTTCATAAGTGTCCTCAAGTAAGGCAAAAACATATTGTAATAACATTCTCTTCATTTTATGGCTAAAGGGACATAGTTAATTTCTTGTAAATTTACATGACAAACAACATCACTGTTAAGTAACACATATAGTGTATTCAAATACAAAATGTTAGATCTTAAGTTTTGAGATATTTTCATTATACCTTATATCCATTTAACCTGTCACCAATCTTTTACTTTTCTGTACTTTCTAAGGAATGTTTAATATTAACTTAACAGCAATACTATCTACTAATAAGGATAGTTTTTAAATGACTCTACATGTCAGGAGCTATTGTATGTACTTTATTGTTTTTTCTTCTTTAATTTCCTCATTCAGTCTTCATAATAATTCTGTAAAATAGGCAGTATTATTATCATTTCCATTTTATAAATGAGGAAACTTAATACCTTATCTCTTACACAGTGGGATTAAATTCTTACATGAATTAATTTATTAATTTATCTCAGTTTTTCAGTGTGGCATGCACTATTTCTTTGTTAACCTGTCATCATTTATTATTAAAGAGATAAAACTTAGCTGATTTAACCAACTGTAACTGTGGATTTCATAGTTTTATTGGAATTTTAAAGAGTTATAGAACTTTCAGAGTCAAATGATTTTTTTTTAATTTGAAGGCATTAAGCTCTTTTTCTTTCTTTCTTTTTTTTTTTTTTTTAAGATTTTATTTATTTATTCATGAGAGACACAGACCAAGAAAGGCAGAGACGTAAGCAAAGAGAGAAGCAGGCCCCATGCAAGGAATCCGATGTGTGGGACCTGATCCCTGGACTCCAGGGTCACGCCCCAAGCCAAAGGCAGACGCTTAACTGCTGAGCTACCCAGGGATCCCTAAGTTCTCTTTTATAAGATGAAAAGAAAATGTAAAAAATAGTTTTATGGAAAAGTTATTTTGGAAGCATTGTGTACACATTTCGAAGGTAATCGAGAAAAAGGATTTCATGTTGTTACACTTTGAATTTTATGGCCATCCTAGAATTGTTTTTCTTGCCTGGCCTATAAATTCTGTAAGTTAAGTGATATAAATGTTTCTATGAACCAAATGTCCAAATTAAAACCGAATGGAAAGAGTGGAAAGTAACAAGATAAGCTCTCTTTCTTTTGTATGTGTGTATTTCCATACAATGCAGATAGTAGGTAGATAGATAGATATATAAATACAGGTAGAAGAACAATCTCTTCCTTAGAATAGAATTTATCAAATGTCCTATAAAAAATGGAGTGAGAAAATCAACATTTTGCAACAACTATGTGAATTAATTTTAGGAAAAACAAATAAATAAAAGGTAATGGTGCTACAAGTAGTTTGTGCAAGTTTGATGAGGCACAGTCTTTTACAGGATTTCACAGTTTCCTCCCATAAAATACTTATTTATGACAAATGGAAAAATAATGTATTTAATTATAGTGGATAAGCATAGTAATTATGACTACAGTCAAGTTATCTTATGCTATGAATAGTTCTATATTACTGCATTAAGTTACACATCAATGAAATTGACTAAAAAATAAAAATTTGAAATTATTCAGTAAAATAATTATCAGGAGGAGATTTTTTGGGGGGGTAATGGCAATATTTCCATTATCTTGAAGGTAGAGGTGGCTATATGGGTGTATGTCTCTGTCAGAATTCATAAAACTACACTTATAATGAGTGCATTTTTATATTATAAAAATTATGACTCAGTAAAGTTGACGAGAAACATTCCACTTAAGCTTACTACCCATTAGATTCCCTAGGTTCTCTTATTATTTTTACTATGTCAGGATTTGCATTCCTATCTCTAACTCTATAATCTTTCTCTCTGTCTCCATCTCTATCTTTATTTCAATTTTTATATCTACTTCTTATTCCATATGTAGTTGCAAAATTGCATTTATACCATTTCTCTTATTTGAATTTTTCTTGAGGCAATATATCAAAAAACACTGAAAATATTTCAAAAACGTACCTCAAAAAAATATTTCAGAAATGCTTGCCTTGACTGCTACATGTTATCCTGAAATTGATATTTAAAGATTGTACTTATTTTCTCTATCCCTTCTAATGTTATTCATATTGTTTCCAAATTATAGCAATTGATTTTTTAATACACTTTCATATATTGTTGGTACTTTCCATTAATACATATACTTAAGATGTTAAAGTATTTGAGCACTATTCAATTTTGTGATAATGCATAGTGTGCTCAAATGATACTGTTGACTATATACATGGCTGATAGTAGGGTACTAGGTACTAATTTTTGACATTGATGGATGGCCCCAATTTTATTTTTTAAACATTCATTCAGGACAACAAGCTTAAAGTATATAAATATTTTTATTTGAATTCTACTAATACTTATGAGGTAGACTATGCTTTTATATTTTTCATTGCAATTTATGTTTCACAAATTTATTTATTCATTGGCTTATGTTGTGCACTTTAAAATTAAGATATTTACTTCTATTTTATTGATTTTTAAGGAACTCCTCACATATTAAGTAATGTAATATTTTTGACACATATTCTATAAATATTTTAGCAACTCATGTATTTCTTTTACCTGCTCTTTTTCCATTTAATAGAGAATATTTTGTATTTGACTTTTTCTTTCATATTCCATTTCTTTTGAAACATGACTGTATACAGTGTTAATTTCCAGTTAACCACTTATCTCAAAAGTGTTTATTTATAAGCCATTCATACTAATTTGATTCTGGCCCAAGGGTAATGGACCTGAAAGACATTATGCTAAGTGAAAGAAGTAAGTCACAGAAAGACAAATACTGTATGATTCCTCCATATGAGATATCTAAAAGAGTCAAACATATAGAAACAGATAATAGATTGGTGGTGACCAGAGGATGAGGAAGAAGGGGAAAAGGTGAGTTGTTCAGTGAGTGTAAAGTTATAGCTATGCAAGATGAATAAGTTCTAGGGACCCCTGGGTGGCTCAGCAGTTAAGCATCTGCCTTTGGCTCAAGGCATGATCCTGGGGTCTCAGGATCAAGTCTCGCATCAAGCTTCCTGCATGGAGCCTGCTTCTCCCTCTGCCTGTGTCTCTGCCTCTCTCATGAATAAATAAATAAAATCTTTAGAAAAAAAGATGAATAGGTTCTAGAGATCTATATAGCGTGATTAACAATATGATATTGTACACTTAAAATTTTGTTAAGAGGCTAGAACTCATGTTAAGTGTTTTTGCCAAAACAAAACAAAAAATGCACTAGAAAAGTTTGGAAGTGATGGATATGTTGATTATCTTGATTGTGGTGATGGTTTTGCAGGTGTATATATATGTCCAAATTCAGCAAAGAGTATACATTGAATATGTGTCATATTTTTTTGCATATCAATTATATCTCAATAAAATTTTTAGAAAATACTTTAGTGCCTGATAGGGTTTTATATATTATGTTTTGCTGTTTTATTGGCTTTCATGAACATAATACTGAAGAGAGGCTGTTTACATCCAGTCTCTATCTTATTTTGAGAGTACTTTGTTTGTTAAGGGTATTAGAGATGAAAAAAAAAAAGATGTATTTTCCAATCCAGCAAGTTCTGGATGGTGTATGCCCTCAAAATTCTGCTTACCAAATTATTTTTGAGATCATTTCTTACTTTTAGTTATTATTTTTTGCAGCTAAAAAAGCAAAACCCAAGCTGTCAACGTTTTATTTTCCCTGGAATTTTTCTTGTACAATTCTACAAATTCATTAGGTGCATTTTGAATCTTTTAAATAACCTCACATGACAGTTTTACCAAATATTTCATTACTACAAAACATGCCTCCTAATTTTCTGTCCTGCTAAAACAATTCCTCTCACATTTTCCCAATTTCTTTTAAATGTCTCCTCAAGGCCTGCTACTTGTTGTAGAGGCAATGCCAGATAATTTAGATTTTTGTAATGACTGTACCCCTTTTTGGATACCAATTTCTGAATTGGTATACATATATACCACATCTATAAATCTATAAACCACAAAAACTAAGTTCATTATGTAGCTCATGAGTTTGCAAATAAGCTGAGGAGTTGGTTGAGATGAGCCAGCAAACTAGCCAAACTATGTATTTCTTATGGTGAAAGCAGAGATGTTGCATACATGTTCTTCAGCTTTCGATCAAATTTCTACCAGTAATACCCCAGTGACCAAAGCACATTGCAGGGCTAAGAGACAGGGAAATATTCCACCTCTTTAATGGGATGGGCTGCAAAATCACGTGATATAGAGGATGTGAATGCATAAATTAATGCAGTATAAGATAATTTGCAACTTTTCTGCCCTGCTGATACAGTTTTATTTCATTCCATACTTACATTGAAGGTATAGGCCTTTGGCACTTTGTCTTTAAGAACACAGATTTTCTGGAAAGAACAGGAAATGTACTAATAAATACATAAATACAATAATTTTAGAGTGTTGTACGTGCTAAGAGATGGTCAATAAGGATTACCAACTACTTAGGCAGCATTGATTGGTTGTTGAGTGCATGTACTAAGACATAAATGCCTTGGTTCAAATCTCATTTTTTTCTCCCCTTAAAAAGTTGACCACTTTTTAGCTCTTACTAAAATTTTTTCACTTTCTTTGTCTGTATTTTCTCTAGGTAAAATGTAATTGTGATCATACCTGGTTCATAGGATTTTTTTTTAAAAGGTTTATCTATTTGAGGGGGAGAGAGCACACACATAATGGGTAGGGATAGAGGGAGAGAGACAATCCTGAAGCAGACACCCCACTGAGAGCATAGCCCCACATGGGGCTCAATCTCAGGACCCTAAGATCATGACCTGAGCTGAAATCAAGAGTCAGCTGCTAAACCAACTGAGCCTCCCAAGTGCCCCTAATTCATAGGATTTTTATCGCAGTTAAAGGAAGTTAATATATGTAAAATGAATAAAATGGTGCTTTGTACACAGTAGTATTAAGTTTAGCAAAGGTCATGTTGAGAAGATGATATTTCAGTTGAGAGCTGGATGATAAAATCAGCTAAGGAGATGTGTGCAAGAGCATTCTAGGCAGACGATCTAGCAATATGAAGGCCCAAAGATGAAAACAATCTTGATGTTCTTGAGAAACAGGAAGCAAATGGGCATATTATTAATTCTTTCACTTGAGTACTTCGAGGATTTCTTCTGTGTGTATAAAGATCACAGTTCATTTTAACTTTAAAAAAATGTGCTTTTTAATGAACTCCTATAAGACGTATTTGTTATCTTCACTCTCTTCACAACATAGAATTTGTGGATCAAACTCGGAATCAACATGTTTTCCTTAATGTTCCATCTTTCTTTCCTCCTTAATCAAAATGAAGACATTATTCTTCAGATCCCCCAGACAAATAGTTGGAGTATATATTTATTTCTCAGCACTCTTATCTCATTTGTCTATTTATAGTTCGGGTTTTATAGATTTCTTTTAGGAGGTGACTTAAACACACTTTTCTTTCTCCTGGTATCTTCACCAATCAAATGTATTCAGCTCCTTATCATTTCATTCATGATCTGCCTGCTCCTCATTTGGTTTAGTCAATGTCTAAGCAGGAATTAGGAAACTACTTAAAATTGCCTTGTCTTCTATGGCATTGTCACTCCCCAGAGTGCTACCCCTACTCTTACTTTGATGGTTTTCCTACTAATACTAAGAGAAGAAAGTTATAGTGACAAGTCCTCAGCCTGGCAGTAGTATCTTCAGTGTTTCCGTTGAAAATTTTTAAGCAAGTTGCTTAACATTTCTAAGGCTGAATATTTTCATCTTTAAAATGAGAAAGGAAGTGTTTTTTAATTCATCCATTCATTTTTCAAGCTATTTGGCTATTCATACATACATATATTCTATCAATATTTATTGTTCAGTATGTTCCAGGGACTGAAGAATAAGCAAGGAATACAAAAATGGAAAAAAAAATATATTTATGGCCTTATCTGGAAAGAGTGCAAGTATTTCGTATTTTTATTTATATTTATTTTTTATTTTTTTTAAAGATTTTATTTATTTATTCATGAGAGACATAGAGAGAGGCAAAGACATAGGTAGAGAGAGAAGTAGGCTCCATCCAGGGGATGTGGGACTCCATCCCCAGACTCCAGGATCATGCTCTGGGTGGAAGGCAGATGCTCAACTGCTGAGCCACCCAGGCATCCCTTATTAATTAATTAATTAATTAATTAATTTATTTTTAAAATATTTTATTTATTTATTCATGAGAATACACAGAGAGGGAAGAGAGAGAGAGAGAGAGAGAGAGAATCAGGCTCCATGCAGCCTGACATGGGACTCAATCCAAGGTCTCCAGGATCACAACCTGGGCCAAAGGCAGCACTAAACCGCTGAGCCACCTGGACTGCCCTTTTATTTTTATTTAAAAGCAAATCTAACAGAAGACAGATGAATGTAAATGTAGTAATTCAAGAAAATATATTGATAAACCTAACTAGAATTGGGGGAAAATAGGACTTCTTTAGACAATTATTTTGGACTTTATTCTTTGTTAATCTAAAACTAATATTCTTCTGAAATGACAATTTAAAATTTTTATTTATTGGATACAAACAATAAAAATGCACTAATTATGGCTTTTCCAAATTTATTTCCATGGACTAGTTTTATAGGGAACATTAAAGAAAGGGTCATTTGAGTGCTTAATTTTTAGGTTTGGCAATGACTAAGAAAAGCTTTGTTTTAAACAATTAAGTCATGTTGATCCTTGCCAATGCACACTTTAATTAAATTGATATCAGTGAAGGTAGTACAACATAAAAATAACATTGCTGTGGATTTAATGTTTGCTACCTTCTATACTATTTAGATTAGGATAATTAAACCTGGCATATTTATTAAAGAAAAAAATCATCAATTTAAGATTACTCTTTAATGAATTTATTTGATAGTAAAACCTTTAGCATTAAATATTTAAAACAGCTTATGAATATATTTTATTCCCTCAAATACACTAATGAATTTTTAATACTAAACAAATGTTCTATTTTATTTCTTTTTTCAATGTGTGTTGTGTGTGTAAGTCCATCCTGCCAAGACTATGTGCTAATGTTTAAAATTGATTTCAATTGAGTCTATTTATAACTCATAAAAAAACTTAAGGTGGACACATGTTTTTTTTCAGATAGGTGAAATAGTAAATCCCAGCTTCACAGACTTTAAGACTAAGTGAAAGGAGGATTTAA
Organism: Canis lupus familiaris; assembly: GCF_011100685.1. Classification (NCBI taxonomy): domain Eukaryota; kingdom Metazoa; phylum Chordata; class Mammalia; order Carnivora; family Canidae; genus Canis; species Canis lupus. Next base: position 33,617,114 of record NC_049222.1, on the reverse strand, counting down.
AAGCGGATCTAATATATTTATAGGCCAAAGTCTGGGAAAGTCATGTCCTTAAATGCTCTGCCTCCTTCAGTAGAAAGCTTTCTTGCTTTTAGGGTTTAAGGTACTCACGTGAAATCTTCCTTTCCCTTTGCTAGACTCAAATTCATGCTCTAAAACAGAATTAACTTAAAGTCTATAAAGTATCTGGCTAAAATATAAATGATATTTCACAGTAATCTGAACATGAAATAATCAATTTCTAGGCAACTTGTTTGAACTACCTAGAGGGCTCTTCCATGACACAGTGCTTTGGGGGACAGATCCAGATATCATGGGCCTGCTTTTTATTAAGTTGGCTTTCTGTGATTTAATTGACTGTTTCTGTCTTTCATCTTTTGGCCTCATTACTTTAGATCTTGCAAATTTAATACATGATTTGTGTTTTTATTATTCATGTTTATATTTTGTGATCGCTTCTAAACTTGCATATTAAAATTTCCTGCACAATGTTGTCCTTAAAAATTGTGTTCTACTCTGCTAAGTTTAGATTCTGAAGACGAGACTTTTTAAGGATAGTAATCCCAGATAAGTGATAAAACATGGTCTAAATTTGTTTTTTGTTTTATGTTACCTTTTAACACAGTAAATTTTGTTCGTAGGTCTATCAGTTTATTAAATGAAAGAAAATTAAGTTATTTGTATTAACTTTTTTTGGGACTCGGTCTTTTTTTTTTTTTGAATGAATATGTGCATTATGTATTCTTCTATGTTCATAGTAATTACCTTGCAAATTACAAGACAGTTTTTTATATATGTCCATTCAGTGGTGATTCTTGTACAGAAGGTCATCTGTGAATATCTATAACTAAATGACATCAAATTTTGCAGTTGGAAGAGTATAAAGACTACAAAGAACATAAAGAATATTGAATACTACTAATAATAGCAACAACGCAACTATTTTCTCAGGTGGATATTTTTGTATCTCTTCAGATTCTGTTAATTTATGATCTGCTTAATTCTGAAGAGGCATAGTAATTAATTATGCTCTGTCTTGAGGTTCATAGTAATCATGACTGATTTGTTGAATGCTTTCAATAATATGAACACAAATAATATTGAATACTCTATAGTGATACATTTGTTTGTACTATGTATTTACTTTCTTCACTTCCTCTCTTCCTCCTGTACTCTCTTAGATCCTCTCCAATCATGCTATTTTTCTCACCCTCTACCAGCACAGATCTTGTCAAGGTAATGCTCTCCACGGTAAATCCAATGGTCAATTCTCAGTGTTAACCTTACTTGATTTAAAAGCTGCATTGACATATTGCTTGCTCTCTCCTTCTTCTTATAAGGAACTTTTCACTGGACTTCCAGCACAAAACCTCCTTGTACATTTTCACTTTTCTTAATTTATTGATGATAGAATACTCTAGAATTAAGGATGTCTGTAATATTCTGTTCTTTGCTATTTATCTCTTTGTGTTCTCTCTTGGTGACCTCATATAGTCCATGGGTTAAAATACTATTTGTGCTCAGAAAAGTCCAAATATATCTCTAGACCTCTTGCCCTAAATAATAGAGACAGATATACAACTGCTAACTCATCTTTATTTGCATTTTAAACAGATATTTCAAACTTAATATGTATTAGTCTTTTCCCCAAAACTTGCTTCTCCCTAATTTTTTCCCTTTTACTATTAATGGTTAATTTCTTTCTTCCAATTTTAAATATCACAACAATTGAGGTCATGTTTGTCCTTTACTTTTGTCTTCTTCCTACATTCCAAGTATGTCTCTTTAGGAAATACTGATGGATCATTTAGGTATATTTAGAATCCAACTACTTTTCATGTCACATCAGTGCAAGCCATTATTATACCATATCTGAATTTCCTTAGTAGTTTCCAGTTTTTGTTCACAAGTCAGTTGTCAACACAATAGTCTCCATGATCTTGCTTTATCAAGATAATGTGATTTCCATGCTCGGAATTTTCTAAAGGCACTGTAATTCCTTAAGAGTATAAGTCAGTGTTTTTATAAAAGCCAGTAAGACCTTACATGATCTGAAGCATGTTATTTCTCTTGCTTCAACTTCTAGTACACTCTTTTTCAATCTTTTCCGGCTTCACTGGCATTCCAACCTCCATTCCAAGGTCCAGCTCCAATAGTTCCCTATGTCCAGAGTGCTCTTCCTCAGATATCTACAACTCTCATTCACTTAATTAATTCAGACTGTGAAGAAGCTCTCTGTCTTAGTCTGTTCAGGTTGCTACTACAAAGTATCATAGACTGGGTGGCTTATAAATTGCAGAAATTTGTTATGTATAGTGTTAGATGCTAGAAGTCCAAAATCAGGATCTTGGCATGGTCAGGTGTTGGTGAGAGATCTTATCTCAGTTAGAGATTGTATAGGTTGCTGAGTCCTTGCATGGCAGAAAGAGGGGAGAGAGTTTTTTGGGGTCTCCTTTATAGGGCACTAATTCCATTCAGGAGGGCTTTATGCTCATGGCCTAACAACATCCCCAAAGTCCCCCCACCAAAACCATCACATGAGGGGTTAAGATTTCAATACATGAATGGGGGTGGATACAAGCAGAAACTGAACCTAGGAAGACCTGTCAGGAAGCCATCGAAATAATCTAGGCTAAATATAAAGAACGTTGACTTAAGAAAGGGCAGAAGAATTGGAAAGATTGGGCTGATTTTTAGATATTGTGCAAAACATTGCACATTTCTTATTTTATTCTGCAGGGTATGTAGCAGAGGAAAAAATGGAATTAATCCCAGGAAAGCCTTGGCCATGTTAGTTTTTGCTTGTAATACGTGTACATGTTGTGTTTCTTGCAGGGACTGGCTGATAGTTTACTCTCCAATAAACATTTGATGAATTAATGACCATATCAGTTTTAGCACACTCTGAGTTTTCATAAAATAAAACAGGGCTGGTTAAGCCCTAAATCATGTAGATACTCTCTTGTAACACCATGGCTCTTAACAAGATCTCAAAAGCAGTACATAGGTAACAGTGCTTATGATGAATAATGAAAATTCTTTACTGATTTTCTTCTTAGGTTTAATATGATAAGCAGTCTGGAGCCACGATCTTGAAAAACATCCTAATATATTCAAACACTAAAACTAATCACACCACTTTGAATGCTCTGTGGGAAGGAATATAAGTGTGACCCTGACCATTACATACCCTAACGATTCCAGAACTGATTACCTACTTTGTACACAGACTGTTCCTTCATTTTTTTTCTCCACAGGGACTTGCATAGGGGCATTTCCCTGTTCTGTGATACAGACAGGAATGCCAGGCTGAGCTCATGGCTGCTGCCTTAACGCTTTGGTGGAAGAGATCGGCTAGCCTGAGATTTGGCCATTGTAAGTATCTTTCATGTTTCTGTTCCTGGTTTTAATTAGCGTTGGAGATTTAAGGCCAACTACATTTTTCTCCCAAGTTTTTCTTTCAAGTCACTGATCAATAACTCGTTAATGAAGCCAGAAAAAGAGAACCAAGCATTCTTAAATGTCCACTACCACTTTCAAAAGCAAACAAATAACAAGCCAGTTGCTGCACTGAAGAAATCATTCGGCTGGCTAAATCATGCAGCTGCTATGAGGAAGGATAATTGATTTAGTGGGGAGGGCGCTAACATCCCCACTATTGAATATTACATTCAATACATAATATTTAAAAGATTGCTTTAATGGCTATTAATATTTGCATTATAATTTTCAATTTAACTTTCATGAAATGGCCTATGTTTTAATAATATAGTTTCCAAGCTATAGTTCCTCTTAAGAGCCATTAATTCAACCTCCTTTAAATAGAGTTCTTTAGAAGACCATTACATTGTGAATCTCCAAAGGAGCAGAGCAGAGTGCGATGCATATCCTCAGTATTCATGCAAAGACTAGGGAAGGTCATCTACACTTATGTGCCAGACATTTCAAAAATACAGTGAAAACGCGGGGGTCTCGGTGCACAGTGCGGGGCACTGGCCACTAGGTGGCAGAAGCGCTCCTTCAACTCTTTCTCCTCTCCTGGTGTGGGCTGTAATTAGGTCAGTGTAAGTTAAAGTAGGGCTGGGAGATGAATAAAGTAGATTTTCTCCTCTGGAACACACTGCAGTTTAATTTCACTTCTTTCTACATTGTGCGATGAAGGTGGATTTAACTTTTAAAGGCAAAGAGACAAACCTCTGCCAGGATAAATGAAAAGACTCAGGGAGGGTAACTGACAAAAAAAAAAAAAAACGTTAAAAGAAAGGAAATGCTTTCTGGCTGTTGCCTAATTTTGATATTCGGGTCATCGTCAGAAATCTTTTTCAGAGGTCAAGTGCTATCTGTGTCCTGTAAGGAAGGGGGTGACTTCTGAAATCTAATGGAGCATGCCTGCTTGTTGGGTGTTGATATTATTTTTTTTTAATTCCCCTACTGGTAGCATTAAATAAAATAAAACGATTTTATCCTTGAAGCTGGTTTTCTAATTTTGCCAGCAGCCAGAGCATTTTAATCTGAGGGGGCAAACTTCATACCGTCCCCTGCCTGTTGACTGCGTGGCTGAGGGAGGAAGTGGTCCTGAAGATGAGAGTTGAAACTGGGTGTCCTTTTGAGCGTGTCACCGGCTCTGGGGAGGACAGGAACACCTCAGAAATGGAAAGGCTGTGTGTGTGAAGCAGCTAAGGTAGGTAGCAGGCCACAGTTGAGTAGATTCATTATCAAAGAGCATCAGGGGTCACTGTGGTCACTTAGGTGAGAAATGGTGAAGAAAGGTGAATTTTTCCTTTCCTGTATTGCGGATCATGGCCTTGATTGTGCAAGAGCTATTTTTTTTTTTAAAGAAAAGAAAGGCAAATAAGATATAAGAACAGACATAAACATGGGGGATGCCTGGTGGCTCAGTGGTTTAGTGCCTGCCTTCAGCTCAGGGTGTGATCCTGCGGTCACAGGATCGAGTCCCACATCGGGCTCCCAGCATGGAGCCTGCTTCTCCCTCTGCCTGTGTCTCTGCCTCTCTCTCTGTATCTCTCATGAATAAATAAATAAAATCTTTTTAAAAAAGACATAAACTGTAATTTTTACTGATTCTAAATTTTCTAGTGGTTAAGAACATTCGGCTGGTTTAGATTATATATTGTTTCTTTGAATTACTGGTCATCGCACAGGTAATGCCCATCTCAAAAAAAAAAAAAAAAAGGAAGGATGATTGGTCACATATATACTGCTACAGTGGTAATTAAGGAAAGAAGCTAAGTACATAGACAGGTGGCTGAGATATACTAAGATTCTTCAAATAATTCTTGGATTTTATGAAAAATATTTAAGATTGGGCTTGACAGTGCTTTTTCCTGACACTTCTTCAACATTGCCCAGTTGCTAATGTCTTTGTGTTTGTTACCCAAAGATTTGCTCAAACATATTGAAACTGGAAATCCACTGGTTAGCAATACCTCCTGTTTGTGCAGGCTGTTTTCCATCTGTAGCCACAGATGATATGACTACAGACTTTGTGTGCAATTCAGTGTTCTTATGTTTGCCTACGGAATCATAGACAATCACATTAAAGCTATGTGCAAACATGGTACATGACTAAATTCTCCATTCTTGAAATGATGTTCTGTGTATGTCTCAATATTGTAAGAAAGGAATAGGAATGGGAGATCACAGAGAGGAAGAAGGCAAAGAATAAAGAGCACTAAAAAAAAAAAGAGACTCTTGAAATCTTGTTTGAAGGGCACATTCACTACTGTAGCTTCTCATTCTGGTTGTACTGAGTTTTATTTGCTGACAGACACTGGTCAGATACAAATACTGTATTTGATGGGATTGGAAACAGAAAAGACAGCCAATGAATAGCAATTTTAAAGACAGTGGACTGATCCCTGAGTGTATCTGAGAAATCAGGTAGATATTTTATCCTAGTTTGGAATTTAGAGACAAGTGTTTGAAAATAATTCTGTTAGTTAATAAAAATTTATTTAAAGGAGGCAGCATAAATAAAAAAAATAAACACTTGCATGTACATATACATGCATACAACACATAGGTTGGATTTTAGCTGAAACTTTTTATTAGAAATTGTCATTTCGGGCTCCTGGGTGGCTCAGTAGGTTGAGAGTCTGACTCTTGGCTTCAGCCCAGGTTGTGATCTGAGGGGTTGTGAGATTTAGCTTTTCGTGGGGCTCTGTGCTCAGCAAAGAGTCGGCTTGACATTTTGTTCTCCTTTCTCTCTGCCCCTCCCCCCACTCATTTTCTCTCTCTCTCTCTCTCAAAATGAATAAACCTTTAAAAAAGAAGTTATCACTTCTTCATTTAATATTTGCAAAACCAATATTTATTTATTTATTTTAGCACATAATTCTAAAATGAATTTGGGGATATTTTGTTCATTTGTGAACTTTATGAGAATAATCAAGCTATTCAATCTTTTCAAAGCAAAATCTATAATCTCACCAAGGCTATAAATCAATAATATTTGGAAAGCAGCATGAACAATCACTGAATGTAGCAGAAATAGGATCAAATACTTCTCTAAGGATATTTCAAGTAGCCCGTCCTTTAGATGCTTAGCATGAGTTAAAATACAATGAGACAAGTGCTCTAGAAGAAGTAAAGAATAACAACTGGACTTCGGCCTTCACCTCATTATTATACTCTCATGTATATCCTCGTGGATCTTTCTGCATATCTTTCAGTGTTATCCCACTGCATTTAATTATTCATTTCCATGTCTGTGCATCTATTAAAAAGCAAATAAATAATAATCCTACTTTAAATTCTCAAACCTATACATGCTTAGCATGTAGTATGCATTTGATAAATATATGTTGAACTAATGAATAAAAAGATAGTTAAGACATGTAAGTACTGGGATCCCTGGGTGGCGCAGCGGTTTGGTGCCTGCCTTTGGCCCAGGGCGCGATCCTGGAGACCCAGGATCGAACCCCACGTCGGGCTCCCGGTGCATGGAGCCTGCTTCTCCCTCTGCCTGTGTCTCTGCCTCTCTCTCTCTCTCTCTGTGTGACTATCATAAATAAAAATAAAAAAATTTAAAAAAAGACATGTAAGTACTATCTAAGTTCTATAAGTAGAGCTCCAACTAAATCCCAAGTTTCCAGTTTCTTTATTCCAATGATTATTTTTAATGTTGCATTTTTGTTTTTGCATTTGTAATAAAATGTTCCCTAATTTTTTCTTTTGTTCTTCTTTCTTTCTTTCTTTCTTTCTTTCTTTCTTTCTTTCTTTCTTTCATTCTTTCTTTCTTTCTTTCTTTCTTCATCACTCACTGGGAAAGTATAATCTAGCTATTCAAGGATGGGCACTGCTGGGTTACTAAGTGCATCCTTAAAAAGGAGGCAGTTAATTTTCTCATACAGTAAATATTTGTAAATTAGTAAATTTTGTACATAGTGTAAAATATTCTCAAACCCAAGCTTTTTTTCATTAACTAATGTTAATCCCCCAAAACTTTTAAAAAGAGAGTCAATTCTGATCCTAATTACATCAAGGTAAGCTTTAATTGGTATTAATTCTGGAGAACTATATGCTATATTTCCAATTATTCAGGCAACAGTTTTGAAGAAAATAACTTTTAATCCCAATATAATCTTCATTGTAACAATACGGTTTGATGTATATATTTTAATATATCCATAACCACACATATATTTTAGCAAAATTCTAGTAACTATTTATATTGTGTTAGAGTAATACATATATGCTTCATTATAATAGGCTCATTTAAATGTCCCTTTTTAGGGATGCCTGGGTGGCTCAGTGGCTCAGAGCATCTGCCTTTGGCTCAGGTCCTGATCCCAGGATCCTGGGATCAAGTTCTGCATCAGACTCCTTGCAGACACCCTGTTTCTCCCTTTGCCTGTCTCTGCCTCTCTCTCTGTGTGTCTCTTATGAATAAATAATAACATCTTTAAAAAAATAAAAATAAATGTCCTTTTTTATATAAAAATTTCACTAGTGTATAATATATGTAAAATGTATGGATAACAATTATACAGTTAGATATATTATCATACACTGAGGGCACCTGGGGAACCAGAATCCAGGCAAGAAATAAAATTCCTTTTAAGCTTCATCCTCCTTTCCAGTTACTAATTAACCTAACTGCAACAATTTTCCTTACTTCTAACTTCATAGAGCAGCCTTGTCTGGTTTTTAATTTTATACAATTGGAATAATATGGTATGTACTTCTGAGGGTCTTGTTTCTTTAACTCAATATTTTTGTGATTTATTTAGGTTGTTGTGTGTAGTTGTCATTATAGTAGTTGCAATTTATTTTCACTGCTGTGTAGGGTTCCATTGAATGAATATATACAAATTGTGTATTAATTTTATATCAATATTAATTTTCCATTTTGGGAATATTAAAAATAGTGCTACTCTGAATTCTTATATTTGTCCTTTGTGAAGCTTATCCATGCTTATTTTGGAAAGCTCCTTATATGGAAATGTTGAATAAAATATGTACATTTCCATCTTTTACTTTAAAAAGACTCTAAAACAGATGTATACATTCACAATTTCATCAATATTAAAAGTGGTCTGTGTCTTTATCAACACTTGGTATTGTCTGTCTTTTCTATTTTCACCTATCTGGCTTTGTGTTTCTCTCCATAGAAATAGTGATCAAACCAGGAGATATTTACAAGCATGTTGATAGTAGATGCAGTTAATTGTCTCAATATATATTGTTTTATTTTAAGTAATTAACCAAGTAATTTTTAAAATTAGTCTTCTTTAGAATATCATCTTGACTACAAAAGAAAGAGTATAATTATGGGTATTCTTTATTTCAGAAATCAGGAAGAGCTGAATTGAAACAAGAGCAGTGTTTGACCTTCTGGTCTTCAATATATGAATATCAAATTAAAGACCAAAAGAACAATCCCTTTGGTATTAAAATAATCACAATTAAGAAAAGAACAAGTTGTAACATGGAGTACAAAAAAATGTTGATTATGCCTCTACCACTTCTGTTAAATTAGGCCCCAAGAGTGAAGTCAATATGTGGCATGCTAAAGCATTTCCCAATCATGACACAAAACTTTTCTTCTCAAGAGATTCTAGGAAAACTAGAATTCAACCTGAAAATTACATAGTCTGCAGAATGTGTCTAAATACAGTGTGTCTCATTTAAACTAAATTAATTAAAACAATATTTTCCTTATATAAAATATATATTAAGATTTCTGTAATAAAATCTTTAGGAGATAATGTGCATTCTATAATTGAAACTATTCCCTTTATTTTCTAGTGTGATCAATAAATTTTATTTGTTTTTTTCTATAGATTATTATAGAGCTGAAAGTGTGACATTTATAAAAGCTATTTGGCATTAAAAATATTTTTTTCAATCATTTATTGGCAAAAGAGGTTACAGTAGTCATGGATTATCTAAATTACAAGATATTTTATCATATAAGCACAAATATTTAATTAATTGAAATTTTGAATATGAATTTAGAGCAAAGATTTCAATATATATGTTTGAGAGAGGTTTTGGCAAGTTTTTATGAAATAATTCAAACCTCTTCCTTCTAATTGATTCATTATATATTATGGAAATGTAGTCAAAGTCCAATATTTAAGTAATTAAATTTCAAATGTCCCATGTTCCATAAGTTAATTAATATTTAGTCAGAATGTATTACATTTGAGTTACTCTGCAAAGTGCTATATCCATGTGAGGAGTACTCTGTGCTGAGGAAATAATATTAATTTACAAAAGATCTGCAGCATACCTTAAAAAATGACTTCCATTTATTTAATGTCAATTTCTATTGCTATGATAAAAACTGCATCATTTCATTTGCCTAAATCATGTAAAATATTTGGATACGTCATACTTTTTATATTTAGTTATTTCACATGTTTTGAATGTTGGAATTTCAGAAAGATTCATAAGAACAGTGAATACTTAGAAACTGTCTTGCAAAGCTGTGAGGAGAGGTATTCCTTTTGGCAAGGATTTTAGGAAAGTTGTAAATAAAAGGAAGTATTTATATTAGCCCTTGTGGATTCAATCAAGGAACAAATGTCAAAGATTCAGAATGGCAAGTGATCATCCTGGCTGATCCTTACAGTTCTGTTTAAACCCATGGTTTAAAATCACTGTTAGTATGCATAGCTTCCAAACATGGATTTAGAATACAAAATAATTTTGAAGAAAAATGACTGATTCATGTCATATCTTCAAAATAAATAAAAGTTTGGATTGTCTCCTATTGCTGTTCCTGTGTTTTCTCTGATAACATGTCTATTCAATATCAGGACACTGAACCTCTCATTGCTCACTAAATTAGCACTATAATGGAAATTATGTGTAATTAAGAGTACATAAACTTTTTTTAATGGAGAGAAAATGACTTCTTGTCCTACAAATTCTTCCAATACAAATGATTAAGCACAGTATATGTATGTTTATATGCATATGTGTGTATGTGTGTGTGTGTGTAAAAGGAAGGTGAATTAGCAGGAGGCAACGGACTTCAAAAAAAACAGTCTATTCTAAAATAAAAATGTCAAGGGTTTGGAAATTCTCAACTATTTTACTCAATGCAAAAGTGCATTTCATGTTTTTATTATTTATTGCCTTTCTTTTTAGTATTCTTTATCATTATACAAATAAAATATTGCAGTTTGAAATTACTGGTTGAAGGAACGCACTATTGACCATTGAAATTTCAGGAATTTGGCTCTTCTATTTCAATGAAGTGTGTTCATTCTAACAAATGTCTCCTATGTAGGTTTCAGCATTCCCTAGAGATAAGAAAAAGCTTTGGCAAACAAACATCAAATGAAATCTGATAACCTGGCAGTTCGAATCTGTCTGAGCTTCATTCCTACATGCCCATGATAATTATTAAACAATTAGGCCATTGTTTTACAACAAAGCATTTTCTTTAAAATACAAATTTATTGCATCTCTGTGTTGGTCTAATGTTAAACTATTAATCAATGGCAGTTGGATTTTCATGTTTTTGACCAATTTTTCATCATATTTTTATCTAACACAATTTTTCTCTCTCACTTAATTTCTCTTTTGCTCTCTTTCTTCCTCTAATGATAAACTGCTACAGAATGTTTATCATTATAGGAGAAATAATCACCATATCAAAATTCTCAAAGTTCTTCTAGATAGACTAAAAACACAAGCTCAAGAGGGCAGTTCAATAAAATCATTCAATGTTTCACTGTCTCATATGTATTGTTATAAACTCTGAATCAAGTACTTGCACTGATTTTATGTTTTGGAATATTAGCAGCTAGAAACAATACAATGACATAAAAATAGTATCATGGAAAACCAATTATATTAGAAAAATGTGGAAATAATGTAATTTCAGGTTGCAACAAATATTGATAGAGTATAGAATAATTCTAAAATTTGTTATACTACTCACTTTGGAGTAAAGTTTTACCATTCCTGATGCTATATTTACTTTGCTTCATAGATTGCAGAAATTCAGGTTAAAAATTTGAGAACCATTAACCCAGATAAACATATTTATTTGAGATTAAAATACTGAGGATTAGAGAAATGAAAATCCAAGAGACAATTTTTGATGTATTCTTTCATGCACATGAGTTTGCATTAGTGTTTCTGTTTAATGTATCAGGTTTTTTCGCTTTTGATATTAATTTAAAAATATGCTGCTATGCATTGCTTTAGAAGGCGACATGTAATGAATACGTGGCTAAAGTCACAGTTAGCTCATTTTGTGCTCTTGATTAAAAAAAAAAAAGTAATGTTAAAAAAAATAAGGACAGGGACACCTGGGTGGCTCAGTGGTTGAGTGTCTGTCTGCCTTCTGCCCAGGGCATGATCCTGGAGCCCCGGGATCAAGTCCCACATCCTATTCCCTACATGGAGCCTGCTTCTCCCTCTGCCTATGTCTCTGCCTCTATGTGTGTGTCTATCATGAATAAATAAATAAAATATTTAAAAATAAATACTAAGTAAATAAATAAAATAAGGACATAGACATATAGATAAGAACCAAATTATGTAGTACATAGATCACTCTCTAGGTCTAGAACATATCAAAATTTTTAGAATCCACTTACTCTCTATCCACAAGAATCTCAAAATTGTCAGTATTAGGTATCAGCAGAATTAAATGTAAAAGTGAGCCTGGAAACAGAATAATTGGAATTCTGTTAAAAAGCAGCTTAATTATTAATACATACACCACTCTGTACAACATGTAGGCAGCAGATTATAGGTTTTTTAGCAGGAGAGGGTAAAACAACCAGTCAACAGACAGATTATAGTCTCCAGGCTACTGCATTGATAACAAAGCGGTTAAGTTTGTACTTTGAATCATGAGATCCTTGGGTATTTAATCCACAGTGTTGTGTTCCAAGTAAGCAAATGCCTGTTTTTCCCCTTAGGTGCTTCTCATGGTTCACCTCCCCATTTCAGGTTGGTTGCCCTGTGAACTCAGTTTTCTGATGAATTAAATAGAAGCTGTCTCTTTGCACTCTGTCCAGTTTTCTTCTTGCTGTTAGTTTATCAGCAAGTGTCTTTCCAGCGTTCTGTGTCTCTAGGCAAAAAAACAGAAGTTGAATTATTATTTATTATTATTATATTCCCCTCTCCATTTTTCTGATCAATTTTATACATTTTTTCTTTTTTATCAATATGTAATTTTCTTAACTGTCATTTCCTGCTTTATATTATATCTCTTTTTTTTGCTTAGCTTTCTGGGAGAATTTTCTAACTTTATCTTCCACAATTTCTATTAATTTTTCATTTTTATCTCCAAATTTAAATTGATATGAAGGTATTTTGTAGATGCCATAAACATGTAAGACCAGTTAACTTTAAGTAAAAGAGATTACTGTTTTAATGTGGAGGGGTCTCATCTAATCAGCTGTAGGCCTTAAAAGTAAAAACTAAAATATCCCAGGGAAGAAATTCTACCCCAATGTCACAGTTTTTATTTCTATATGAGTTTTCAGCCTGCCTGCCTCCCCTGCAGCTATTGATCTTGCTATATTTTTTTAATACATGTGTGAAAAGTCCTCAAAAAAAATATAAGCAGATTGAATCTAACAGAACATAAAAGAATTATATATCACCAAGTGAAATTTATCCCAGGTATACAAAACTAGTTCAATACTGGAAAACCAATTAAAGTAATTTATCATACCAATAGAATTAAAAATAAAAATCTTATGATTATATCAATAGATGCAGAAAAAGCATTTGACAAAAACCTCAATAGCCATTTGTAATAAAAGCTCTCAGGAATGGAGAGGAACTCTATAAACCTGATAGAGATTATATATAAAAATCCTGCAGTTAACATCATGCTTAATGGTGAGAAACTCAAAGCTTTTCCACTAAGGTAAGATACAGGACAAGAATGTACCCCTTTACCTCTCCTTTTAATATTGTTCTGGAAGTCTTTGTTCATGCAGTAAGGCAAGAGAAGGAAAAAAAAAGTATACCAGTTATTTTCCTATATGAATAACATCAAACAAGAGGATTTTGAAAGTAACAGTACATGCTGTTACTATGTACACTGGTGCTCAAAAACATGAAATAGTTACATATAAATCTTTCAAAATATGTACATATTTATATAAGGAAAATTATAAATGAACCAAATCAAAGAAAAAATAAGCAAATTGAAAGATATGCAATGTTCATGGATAAGGAAGACACCATTGTCAGTGTCGATTCTTTTTTGTTCTGTGGATTTAACGCGATACCAATCAAACCCCAGAAAGTTATTTTTTGGATATGAAAAAACTGATTCTAAAGTTTATATGAGGCAAAAGACCCAGAATAGGCAACATATTATTGAAGGAGAACAGACTTGGAGGACTGATGCTACCCAACTTCAAAACTTACTATAGATACAGTAATCAAGAGTGTATGGTATTTGCGAAATAATTGGAAAAAGTGTATCAATGCAACAGAAAAAAAAGAAAGAAAAAGAAAAAGTAAAAGAAAAAAAATAATTTACACAGAAACCTTCCATTGTTCACAAAAATTAACTCCAAATGGACCACAGACCTAAATGTAAAACATAAAATTTTAAAAACTCTTAGAGAACACAGGAGAAAATCTATATGACCTTGGGTATGATGATGCCTTTTTAATTGCAATACCAGAGACATGATCCATGAAAGAAATAATAAAGTAGACTTTATTAGAATTAAAAATGTTTACCCTTCAAAAGGTATTATCAGGAGAATAAGAAGACAAGCCACTGACTTAGAAAAAATATTTGAGAATACATGTGAAAAAGAACTATTATTCAAAATATATAAAGAATGCTTAAACTCAGTGATAAGAAAACAAATGACCCAATTAAAAATGAGCCAAAGAACTTAATAGATACCTTGCCAAAGAAAAGATTAAGAGTTTAAGTGAGCATATGAGATTTGCCACATCATATCTCATCAAATAAGTGAAGGTTAAAACAAAGTGATACCACTGCACTACTACACATACCACTGCACTACAGTAGCCAGTATCTGGAATACATGTGGTCATCCTACCCCCTACCCACTCTGACCCTGGATAAGAAGAATAGGCAAAAATTCCCACTTCCCATCTGCTGTCTGGGAGTAATTCTCCTTATACTTGCCCACTTCTGCTTGAAGTTCCTGCTTCTAATAAGCCTGCTTAGGGGTTTAAGAGAGCTGATAAACAATCATCTCCCCTGACTCAATCCAACGTTAAAACCAAGCCCCTAGCTTTCCCTAAAGGTATCTAGCACCCCAACTCTTACAGATGCTACTCCAGGGACTGGCTTCCAAATTACCAAACTCTGGAACTCATGGGCCTCTGTGTTCAGAAGTTCCCTGAGACCACATGAAACAAAGAGGAAATTCTATTGCCTCTCACAAGCATTCCTAGTGACTATTTTCTTTTGCTTCTTACAGAGTAACATACATCCTACCAAAACTGAATCATCATTTCTACATAGAATTGTGTACATTCTTAATTTTTGTTTACTTTGTGAATGATTTTTAATGTCAGTGCAGGGAATATCATATTTAATGGAAAAATAGGTAAGCAGTAGTTATTCTTTCAAATGCATTTAACCATCATTTGCTCAGAAATATTTACCTTATTAATATCCTGGAGTTGGCATATTTAAAGAAGGTGAAGGAGGAAGAAGAAAAGAAAAGGAAGAGAACAGCAAAAATAAAATCCTAGCAACCTTTTCCAGACAATGTGATAGGACATTTTAATCTTATCATTTGCACATGTCAAGAGTAGATGCTAAAATCATGTCAGGTTATGCGTGGGCTAGTATCTTTAAAAAAAACACACCTGATAAAATGTGGCATCTCATAGTGAGGATTATACAGAATGGCAGTTTTTTCAAGGTAGTTATTTATAACTTTTGGGCAGACTTTTAAAAAGTACCGATTTAAGCGTAGTTTTAAATGCATGCAGTGGTATGGTGAAGATAAAAAGCTTCACTAGTAAAAAAAAGAAAAAAGAAAAAGAAAAAGTAAGTATATTTGATGTTTACCTCCATTACCATTAATTTGTGATAGAAAACATCATTTCCTAATTAGTAGAGGAGTTTAACACAAGTAACTTCTCTGTAATTTAGCAAGACAAATTATTTTTTATGTTATGATTTTAACAATAAGTATATTTTTGTTTTATTTTCTTTTAAATGTATTTATCAGAATTATGAAATGACTTTCAAAGTGTAAGACTAATGAACTCAGGATCTATGTGATTAATACTAGAAAATTCTTGAAATAGGTCTTATTCTTTTCAAACAGCTTTCTAGGTGCTTTAATGTATTAATCAGAAAAAAACAAAATGATATATGGATGACTTACCTCGGCTATGAGCTCTTTCTTACTATGGTCAGATAACGTCCTAACGTTGATGTATTGTATGCTATGCTTCAGTGAACAATATCAATTTCAGTATACTAGGAAGTAGCTTGGATTACTACCTTAATGTGACTGGGTAAATAGCTTACTGATTGGTAATTCTCAATTTCTCTAATGTGCAACTTAACATACTGTTAGGTACAAGTTAAATTGATTAAAAAATTTATATTATTAGCTAGGAAATATACACTGAATACCTACTATACTAGGAGCTATAAAATGGAAACTACCATTCATTTCATACATACCATTCCATAAAATTCCTCTTACACATATCTTCTGTTAGGTACTTCCTGAAAAGTCTTTTTCCCTCCAATGATCCTACTCTCTTAAGAATAAAAATTTATTATTTATATTATTTGGAGAAAGGGGCACTTTGGGTGTTTAGATATCAGAATGGAGTAAAATCCAAAGCAATCTTGTAAGGTGATTTCATGAGAATAAAGTTAAATATATAATACAAATACAATAAAGTATAACAGACCTATAGAAGCAAATAAAACCAAAATATATTTTTGAGTAATCTTTTTTTATTTCCAATTGGAAGTGATTTAAGGGGACCACAAAACTATAAGAAAATGTATGTATTTTTCTTAAAGGAAAGAAAGTTAGCTGTTCCTGGGACAGAACCAACAGTGATTCTTGGTATATAGATAACAAGTTCTTTACTGTCTCCTTTTTCCCATCTTGCTCTTTATGAATTCTACATACAGCTGTGATCTATGGAACTGGCGAGCAGAAGGTGAGCCTTATTGTGTGAATAAAGATGTTTCTTTTGGTTACAAGTTCATGAAAGAGTAAGATGTCAGTTCCCTCTGAGATAAGGAATAAAGCCGGTTGAATAATTTCATGGACTCCTTTTGTGTCCAAAAAGGTTTCATATCATGCCTTCTGTGTCACTTGAGGGAAACTAAGAGTCAGATTAACTTTGTCAAATTCTCTTTTTGAATAGCTGTTAACTGTAAGTTTGAAACTCCAGATTGGACCATGATCTACATAGATAACTCTAGACTTTTTCCAGCAAGAAAAATTCCTTCACTTATTTCAAAAGATCCCATTATAACCCCTATAAAAACAGTTCAAGCCCTGAAGCATGAAATTTGATTGCCAACTCATCTACTTTCATTGCTCCCTACACAGTATCATGATAATGTACCCTCGAATTTTAGTGAGAGATTTATTTCCACTACAGATTAAAAATCAGCCATTCCCTTCAGAAACACATTTGCCACTATCCTTTTAGATTAGAGAGAACTTTGTTAATAGCATTTAATGCTGCTGCATCTGGGTACAAGTTTGTTTATGCATTTGGAAATCAGGAATACCACAATGATACTTTCTGGCATTTGTAAAACTCCACAGAACACAGAGCTATTTGTAGAACTACACAGCATCCAAAAGACACATATGAATAACATAGTTGTGCAACAAAAAATGGATCTTTTGTATTATGTCCACATCAATAAATCTACTCTGGCCCCAGTTATGGAAATCTATGCCTAGAGATGCAAATTCAAATATACATGGTTTAAATGGGGACTAGCTTGCATACCTTCTTCAATAGGAAAAAAAAAAAAACACCATTTTTTTCAAGTGTAAAATAGAAGCTGTTGTTATTGGTGTACACACCCAGAATAATCAGCCATCTTGAATTTGTAACAAGAGATACTTGTATTTATCCACCAGAGGAGATAGGATATTTTTAAGGCTTCATAGATTCTCCATTACTGTTAATTCGAAAATACTTGGGCATAGAACTACAGACAAACATATACTTTTAACACTAAATCTTGAAATATTAGAATGACTTTATATTGACTTGGTTATATACCAAAGTGTACATAAAAATAAATTATAGTAAACTAACTACAGCAAATTGACAGCATATCTGTAGAGAAGAAAAATAGAATTAAGCTAAAGAAATTTTGAACTTGACTTAAACTATATACCCTAAACTAGGTACAGAACTGCAAATAATCTTTGGCCATTGCTTAGTGAGTTTTGCTATTGCTACTATGTGTATAATAGTTGCATTTTTTTTGTATTTACTGTAAGATTTTTTTTTTTTTTGTAAAATTAAGGGAATGAGTAAGTATATTGGGCTCTTAGAAACTGTGATTTTGCTCTGGGAGAAAGGAAATACAGATATTGAACTGATAGAAGGAAAATAATACTGTGCTGAGAAACTAGAATTAGAACTACCTGTTCAATTCCATCTTAAAAATTCAACATCTATTCATCATAAAGCCTCTCAAAAAAACCATTAATAAGAGAGAATGTCCTTAACTTATAAAATGGCATCTAGAAAATATAACAAACTTATTTGCAATTGTTAAAAACTGAATGTTTCCCAAATTTATCAGGAAAAAGGCAAAAATTTTTACTAGTTTCCAGCTAAGGAAAAAAACAAACAGAAAAAAACTAATAAAGCCCTGAAGATTAAAGAGGAAGATTTACAGGCAATGTGATCTTGAGATAGAAAATTTTGAATTTATGAAAATATCAGAATTAAAGAATAAGTCTTTAGCAAGATTGCAAGATGTAAAGTCAAAATATAAAAACCAATTATATATCTAAATTTGAAACATGAATAATTAGAAAATAAAATTAAAACAATTTCATTTAGAGTAGCATCAAAATAATGAAATAACTAGAAATGAATTTGGCAAAATATGTGAAAGACCTGTACATGGAAAATTACAAAATGGTGTTGAGATAAAACTAAATAAATGCAGAATTATACCATGTACATGGATTGGAAGTTTCAATACTATTATAATATCAGTTCTCCTATTTGTAGATTTAGTGTTATCTAGTTGCAAAATCACAGTGGATTTTTTTTTTTTTGTTGGAAGTTGACAGGTTAATTCTAAATATATTTGAAGTACAAATGAGTATAGAGTTTTCAAGAGTTATACTAAAATTTCCATGAAACTCACTAAAAATGAAAAATTAAAATGTGAATATTTTAACTGATTAATCACACATATGTATGATTACATATTTAAAAGAAATTAAACAGTTTTATATATGTATGTATATGATATATATTTATATATATATAATTTTTATTGAAGGTAGATTTGCCAACATATAGAATAACACCCAGTACTCATCCTGTTCATTAAGTGCCCCCTCAGTGCCTGTCACCCAATCAACCCATCCCCCGCCCACCTCCCCTTCCACCACCCCTTGTTTGTTTCCCAGAATTAGGAGTCTCTCATGTTGTAATAAATATGTTACAACTGATTAGTGCATGTGGATCTACTTATTTCTTTTTTATGTCTATATAATTTTTGAATAATTTGATATAATTGTATTTTACTTACTCATTCCTCTTTTGATGAGCAATTAGCTTCTTTGCAATGTATGCTAACAGGGTTATAATAAACATTTTGAAATATTACCTCCACAAATACATGGTAGCTGAAGCTTCAAGTGATTTTAAATTTTATATCTAGTGAAGTAGATTTTTCAGCATGAAAAATATAGAAATATTTTTTATGTATGCTAGTTTCACAAAATATGCTATCCACGTGCCATGCTATAAGAATAATTTTAAAAATAGTTAAAATAAAAACGTAGGGATACCTGGGTGGCTCAGTGGTTGAGTGGCTGCCTTCAGCTCAAGGTATGATCCTGGAGTCCCAGGGTTGAGTCCCACATCAGGCTCCTTTCATGCAGCCTGCTTTTCCATCTGCTTAAGTCTCTGCCTCTCTATTTCTCTGTGTCTCTCATGAATAAATAAAAGAATAAAATCTTTTTTAAAAAATGAGAAAAGTACAACTTATTATACATTTTAAGACCACTTATAATTCTTTTAAACTAATTAAGGAATTAAATTATTTAATATTAAGTTAACAGCAACAATACTAGAAACAGAATTAATTTAGCAACTTCTTGGTAAACAATGAATGGGAGAATTTGTTCTTAATATTTAAAAATTGCCTCAAACCAAAAATAAGGTATGGATCATAATGAGTAGTAAACTTTAGAATCATCTCCATTAAGTTCAATAGAAGAATGGCATTTTGTAGATACCTGGGTGATGCAGTTGATTGGGCATCTGACTCTTGATTTTGGTTCAGGTCGTGATCTGGGCTTTGGGGTCATTCCCTGAGTTGAGTGCCCTGCTTAGCAAGAACTCTGCTTGTCCCTCTTCCTGTATCCCCTCAACCCCGACAGTATGCTCACACACACACTCCCTCTCTCTCAAATAAACATTTTTTTTAAAAATGATATTTTTATCTTTTAGCATTGGTAGTTGATATATATTCAGTAAAATAGAAAACCAAGGTATAAGGTAAAATAGAAAAGGTAAAATAGAAAACCAAGGTCAATAGAAGATGTAACATCATCTTTATTACTGACAAGCTGATGCTAAATAATATGCTGAATCTGCAAGAATTGGCCTTCTTAATAATAATGAATTTAAGAATTAAGGAGACTTAAAACATATAATAGTGCTGGATCTCTGCAGGCTTTCCAATGTGATGGCCTGCCCCTGTAAATGATAGTGTCAAGGATCACCGCAGAACATACTTTCTCTATAGGAAGTTCATTTTCAAGAAGCAGTGGAGAGAGAAGTCTGGGATAATTGAGTCAGGTTTCACTTTGCCAAATCCTCAGGCAGATTAAGTTACTCCTCTTCAAGTAAGCTTAACAGATAAAAAAGGGAAAGAAGGGCAATAATGATGGACTTCTTCCACTCGGAGGAAACATGAGAATGTGGTGGAGAAACATTCTAACCAACAGTAAACAAGCATAGGATTACAAGCAATGAATTTATATAGGCTAGATGTGAAGACATCCAGGAGATTTAGAGGAAAAAAAATAAATAATTGGATTAACTGTTAAGAATTAATCTAGTGTTTCTCTAGGAAAAGCCCGTATTATACAGCTATTGCATCTCCACAGATAGAATAGAATATTGCATTCGGTTAAATCTGCTGCATATCTGGTTTGGCATTTAGTCTGTAATCTCAGAAGAGTGACCATCTTTCTGCTTACATGTTCTGGCTGCAGAATAGTGTGAATTTGGCTCTAGTTCAGCACCTAAGATAGAAGATAGAATCATGAAGCAATTCTGTTAAACTGTTCTCCAATTTTGAATTATTTCACTCTTCAATTTAGTAATTGCATAAAGTAGTACATTTTAATACAAGTGTCATTTTAAAATATGTGCACATACTTTTCTCCCCCTTTGCCTTACTGTCGTGCTGTAAAATAAACTTACAGGGCTTAGTCCTATATTTAAACTGAATGATAGTCTTGCTTGAGTAGAGGAAAACAATTAGGGTTATAAAACCAGTCAGTGGAAAAATTAGTGGATTTTGAACATTATAATTCTTGATGGAAAGTTCAAGATAATTCATGTCGGCTAGTCAGAACACTTAAAAATATTGAGAAATAAATGCATCTGATTGAACAGGAGTCCTACTTCATTGACTGAATGAGGAAAAGAAAGCAATCAATGCTAAGATCCTTACGCGGTCGTGGGAGTTGTTGACTATTCTGCCTCCAACTTGGGAAATAGATCTAATTAAGGGAAGTTTGCCTTAACGATTTGCCTTAGGATCACAATTAGCAGACACTCTGGGGACTGCTGCTTCTACTTAGGGTCCTCCAATTTGACTATACTGTTCTCCAATATCGGAAATTAATGAAAGCTTCATGAAAGAGATATATTGTCTGCCCTAGTGAATCAGTCCCTCTTAAGACTACAATTTCCTTAATCATGTTAAGTGTTGCTCTACAACTCATAAGGAAAAGTTTCCAAATACTTATCTTTTTGTATGAAATATGACCTTTTCATTTTAGGTTATGACAGATGGCAGCTGTCTGTAATAGCCAATGTGAAAATAAGTGATTGTCTAGAGATTCATTCTTTACTCAAAAATTTTTGACAGCCAACTCTGCAAACTGATTTTTCATTATAAGGACAACAGGATTCTCAACAAAGTTATGTTTCAAATAGTAATGTGTGTTATATAGTAGTATTTTATAGTTTTATGGCAGAAAACAAGCATTGTATCAGGCAGTTTATAAATGGCTCCTAATAATGCCCACTTCCGGGCATTCAAACCCTTTGTAATCTACTCTCCATGAACATTGTCTGAAGCTACTAATCTGTTTTTATAAACAGAATAAGGCAAAAGTGAGAGAATGTCAATTCTAAGATAAGGCTATTAGAGACTGCGATTCCCATCCTGCGGATGCTCTCTAGATCTTGTCAACTTGCTCACTATAGTGAAGCAAACTGGTATATTATGAATTGCCCTGTGATCCTGTGAAGTTGCCCACGAGGCAAGGGACTGAGGTTTTCATCCAACAATGACCAGTGAGGAACTGAGTTACTCTTATAGTCCATAAGGAATTGATTCTTGCCAAAAACCACATGAGTGAGCTTTGAAATCAGATCCTTCTCTGGTTGAGTCATTAGATGTCTACCTTCCCCAAAACTTGATTGCAGTGTTGGAGGAGATTTTTTAGAAAGAACAATAAAATTTGAACCCGAATTTCTGATCCACAAAAATTACGAGGAATAAGTGTTATTTTAAGCCATCAGCTTATAGGGTAATTTGTTAGGCAGCAGTAGATAACCAATGCAAACATACATGCCTAATATTGTTTAAACTAGAGAGATTGACCCAACAATGAAAGAAAGCTGGTATGACTAGCATTACCAAAAATGTCTCAGAATTATTGGATTCAAGCAGCTATACTAAATTTTTTTTTTTTTTTTTTTTTTTTTTTTTTTTTTTTTGAGAGA
Source organism: Canis lupus familiaris (assembly GCF_011100685.1). NCBI lineage: Eukaryota > Metazoa > Chordata > Mammalia > Carnivora > Canidae > Canis > Canis lupus. The sequence continues at coordinate 33,594,449 of NC_049222.1, read as the reverse complement.
GAGAGTGAGCAAGTGCATGCACACCAGCAGGAGGAGGGTCAGAGAAGAAATAGGCTCTTCACTGAGGTGAGCCTGATATGGAGGCTCAATCCCAGGACCCTGAGCCAAAGGCAGACACTTAACCAACTGAGCTAGTGTTGCTTTTTTATTGTATATGAAACTATCATATTGTATAAACTAGGGTGTGCTTGTATCTTTATATGAATATGGAACTTTAGTAAAATTCACATAACTGCCTTGCCATATAATAATATTAAGAGTTTGAAGATAGTAAAAAAAATCAAATAACCAGAAATTTTTTGAATTAAAGAGACTCCTTAAATATGCAAATGAAAATTTTGGTATTCAATAGAAAATGATTTATAACTATTTTAAAAATAAATTAAATCTGATTCTTCATATTAAAGGTATAAATAAGTCTGTTGTCTCTACTTTATGCTGGAAATCTTTGGCCCAGTTCACCTTTTATTTAAAAGGACTTTATTTTTAAAGCAGTTTCAGGTTCATAGAAAAACTGAGTGGAAAAACACAGAGATTCTTCACATACCTCCTGACCCTCACTCAGGTATGTAGCCTCCTAGACAAACATCCCCTGGATATAATAGAGTGATGTATTTGTTACAATTGATGAATCTAGGTTGATACATTACTATCACCCAAAGTCCATAGTTCACATGAGGAGTCACTCTAATGTAATATAGAGTATTGTACATTCTATGGATTTGAACAAATAAATGACATATATTCACCATTATAGTATCATAAAGTAGTTTTACTTCCCTAAAAATCATCTGTGTCACATCAATTCATCACTTCCTTTCCCCAACCCCTGGCAACCACTGATCTTTTTATTGTCTCCATAGTTTTGCTTTATCCAAATGTCATAATTAAAATTATACAATATGTAGCATTTTCAGACAATCTGCTTTTATTTAATAATATTCATTTAAAGTTCCTCCTTGTCTTTTCATGGCTTGACAGCTAAATTTTTTTTTCAATGCTGAATAATTAATGTTCCGTTATCTGGGTATACCACAGTTTATTTGTCTGTTCACCTACTGAAAGACATCTTGTTTGCTTCTGACTTTTGGGAGTTATGAATAAAGTTGCAATAGGCATCTGTGTGAAGATTTTATGTGGATATAAATTTTCAAATTATTTGGGTAAATACTGAGGAATCTCATTGTTGTATTGTATGATATGGTGATTAATTTGTATGTGTCAATTTGACTAAGCTAAGGAACACCTGGGTATCTGGTAAAATAGTCTTTCTGGGTGGGCCTGTGAAGGTATATCTGAAAGGACTTAGTATATGAATCATTAGATTGAGTAAAGAAGAAAGCTCTCACCAGTGTGGGTGAGCATCATCCATTCTCTTGAGGATCTGAGTAGAACCAAAAGGTGGAGGAAGAATGAAATTACCCTCTTTGCTTAAGCTGAGATGTCCATTTTTCCTACACTGAGACATCAGTGCTCCTGTTGTGCTTCCAGACTGATTGGGAATTATACCAATGTCTCTATTCTCAGGCCTTCAGACCTGGGCTAGATTATACCAACTGTCTTCCTAATTCTCCTGCTTGCAAAGACAGATCATGAGACTTCTCAACTTCAATAGCCATGTAAGATAATTTATATAAAGGGCACCCGTGAGGGGCGGGCGTGCGAGCGCGGAGGGAGGCGTGCGGGAGGGCGGGCGGGAGGTCAGGGGGAGGGAGGTAGGGAGGGAGGGCGGAGGGCGGCGGGCGGGCGGGCGGCGTGGCGGGCGGGAGGTGACGGTAGTGTCTTGGGAGGAGGGATGGTTGTTCTTCTCTGCTTTCTTCTTTCTGTCTTGGGGAGGTCGTGCGTATCTTCTTTCTTTCTTTCTTCTTCTTTCTTCTTCTTCTTTTCTTCTTCTTTTATTCTTCTCCTTCTCCTCCCGTCTTCTTTCTTTCTTTCTTCTTCTTTCTTTTCTTTCTTTCTTTTCTTCTTTCTTCTTTTTCTTTCTTTTTTCTTCCTTCCTTCTTTCTATATATCTGTCATCTTTTTATATCTTTTTGGTTCTGTTTCTTTGGCAAACACTAATCAGTTTTGGTACCAAGAGTGTTTTTAGAGAAACAGAATTTTAAGGATGAGTTTCTGAATTGGTTCTGAGGTTTCAATTTCTGGAATTGGCTTTCTGATCTGCCTAGATATAAAGATGCAAATGATTCAAGTTCAAGTAATAAAAAGAACACTGATAGTCCATGATGCCAACTGTTAAAGATATGCAAAAATCTGCATTTGATCCTTCTAATCAGCCATTTATAAAGAACGAAGAACTAAGTGACTAGGTATATGAAAGTTTCAAACATTTTTGGAAAACTAAGAAAACATAATTATGTTGACCTGTGGCTTCTTTTTTTAATATTTTATTTATTTATTTATTCATGAGAGACACAGAGTGAGAGAGAGAGAGAGGCAGTGACACAGGCAGAGGGAGAAGCAGGCTCCATGCAGGGAGCCTGACATGGGACTCGATCCAGGGTCTCCAGAATCACAACCTGGATCTGAAGGTGGCACGAAACCACTGAGCCACACGGACTGCCCTGGCCTGTGGCTTCTAATGTCACTGGACATAGTGTTGAAAGAAATAAGATGAGCTCAGGAATTCTACTTCCCAGTATAAGTACTGCATAGATGAATGAAAAGCTTCTAGATGTGCCCAATAAGGTCTTGTCTCCACTAGATACAGGGCTGAAATGTCTGAAAATCAAACTCAAAATTTCATTCTCCAATTGGCTGAATTATAACAAAAATTGAACTCCCAGCCTCAGAAGGTTTCCTCTGTTAAAGTGAGGATATTGATTGGGAAGGAATGAAATCCTACAAATTGGGATGGGGACTTTGGGAAGACTTTGAGATCTTTAGTTATTCTCCTTCTCCTTCCCCTCTCCTCCTCCTCCTCCTCCTCCTTCTCTCTCTCTCTCTCTGTCTCTGTCTCTCTCTTTTTCTTTTTCACAGTGGTAGAGGTCTTCCTTTCCCAGTAGAAGTGGCCCTTTCAACCCCAGTGGTATGAGCCTTTTCACATAAGCTGAATGAATTTACCCTGAATTGCCCGAGGTAGTAATAATAATGGCCTCTCTTGAGGCAGTTGCCATGAAAACAATGCTGATATTTTTCAGGACTTACTCCCACCTCCCTGCACTTCTATACTTTTAACTAAATGTAAATCCCAGCAGACCCCTAAAGCAAAGTATGACACATGATGACATTCACCACACTCCAAAAGAAATACTCAAATTTTCTAATTTATACAAAAAGACATCTGAGGAAAGTGTTGGAGGTAGATACTAAGGGCATGGGATATTGATGGAAGGACCATAAAGTTGGATCAGACTGAATATATTGACATGGGCCCAGTAAATAGAAATTATTCTTTAAAGTTGCATCTTGCAGAAATAGAAAGGACTCTACCATTTTGGTTGGTTGAATGTGGACCAAAACATGAGAGTCTTGGAAATGCCAGATCTCCCTTGGTTTAACATAGAGGAAAGGATTCAGAGGGTTAGAGAGATTGAAATATTAAAGTGGATTTGTCATTTAAGATCTATTCACTCATACTGGAAGGATTCAGAAGCTATACCCTTCACTAATACTTGAGAGATAAATATGTGAGGAAGTCCCAGGATCCTTGAAGAGCTTCATGATCATCTGTCCAATTAGTCAGATCTTAAAGTGGAAGCTGTAGCCACTCAACTGATAACCTAAATGATTGCTATTTATTTTAAATTTTTTAAAAGTGTTTTATGGCCTAGAATGTGGTCTACCTTAGTAGATGCTCCAAGTGAGCTTGAGACGAATGTATATTTTGCTATTGTTAGATGAAGTAGTCTATATATTACAATCTAAGTCAATTATACCCAGTTGATAGATGGTAGTGTTGAGTTCAACCATTTCCTTACTGATTGATTTTCTGCCTGCTGGATCTGTCCATATCTGAGAGAGAAGTTTTGAAGTCTCCAAATATGGTAGTGAATTCCTCTTTTCCTCCTTACATTCCTATTAGTTTTTGCTTCAAGTAGATGACACTGTATTGTTTGGCACATACACATTAAGGATTGTCATGTGTTCCTGGAGAATTATACCCTTTATCATTATGTAATGCATTTCTTGCTTTGAAATTGTCTTTGTCTGAAACGATTACAGCTTTTCCTGTTTCTTTGTATTTGTGTTTGTATTTGTGTCCTTAATTCATTTCCTTTTAATCTGTGTCTTTATATTTAAAGTGGGTTTCTGGTAGACAGCATATAGGTGGATCTTAATTCCTAATCCATTATGACAATTTCTGTCTTCCAATCCATGCATTTAAACTATTGACGTTCAAGATGATTATTGATAAATTGGAATAATATCTTCCATATTCATTACTGTCTTCAATTTGCTGTTTTTGTTCTTATTTTTATTTTCCATTCCCTTTCTGCTTTTGGTGGTTTTAATTGAATACTTTTTAGGAGTCCAATTTTTCCTACTTTTTTAAACATTTACATTGTATTTTTTCCTTTTTAACTTTTTTTAGTGGTTGCCCTAAAATTTACAATCTATATGCTTTTACAATTAATCTAGATCTTCTGTCAAATAATACTATATTACTACCCAGGTAGTGTCAGTACCTTATAATAACTATATAACCCTAATTTTTTCCTCTTGTCTCTTTGTCTCTTGTATCATTGCTGTCATTTATTCTTATACATAAGCATGCATAGATACACACACACACGCACACCCACACACCCACATAAGCATACATAATTGAATACATTGTTCTTATTATTTTTTTTTAAATATACTGGGATGCCTGAGTGGCTCAGTGGTTGAGCATCTGCCTTTGGCTCAGGGCGTGATCCAAGAGTCCAGGGATCAAGTCCCACTTTAGGCCCTCTGCATGGAGCCTGCTTCTCCCTCTGCCTATGTCTCTGCCTCTCCCTGTGTCTCTCATGAATAAATAAATAAACTCTTAAAAAATTAAGAATCTACTATTATCTGCTAGATCAATTAAGAGTAAGAAAATTAAAAAAAAATTACTTTACTTTCTCTTACATCCTCTCAGATATTCTTCCTTTTTGTGTTGTTTTGTTTTATTAAAAAAAAAATAGGAGAACAAAGCCAGACTTAATCTATTACTAGTGATAAATTTGATTTAATAAATTGGGGGAAGATGGATTTTGGAGAACTTTGCTTTGAAGGGTAATACGTTTTTATTTTATCCTGAGGTCAGTACAGTCATTGAAGATTTTATCAAAGAGATAAAATATTGAAAATAGCGTTTGTTCTTCCTGCCTTTATATAGACCCAAGTTCCTAACTTTTATTACTTTTCTTCTCTCTAAAGAACTTCTTTTAGCATTTTTTTTTGTAAGACAGATCAGTGGCAACAGATTCTCTCAATATTTGTCTTTTTGTCTTATCCACTTTTTGTTAAGATTTTATTTATTTATTTAAGATAGAGAGAGCATGTGAGTGGGGAAGTGGGGTGAAGGAGGGAAAGGGAGAGAATCTCAATCATACTCCATGCTGAGCAGTGAGCAAGATCTCATGACCCTGAGATCATGACCTGAGCCAAAAGCAATCATTGGACACTTAACCAACTGAGCCACAAAGCACCCCAGTGTTTTCTCCACTTTTGAAGAATATTTTCTCAGGATACAGAATTCTAGGTTAGTGGATTTATTCTCAATACTTTATATATATCACTCCATTTTACTTGTTTCTAATGACTTAGGCAGGTGTGAGGAATTCTAGTCAAGTGCTTTATAGGCTCTCCTTTACTTAGTATTTGTCTGAATTTCCCCCAAAATGATTAGATAAGGGAGATGTGGCTTTTTGGGAGGGCAAAAGACCACAAAGTAAAGTGTAATTCTATAACATCCTATCATATTAACTATGATTGCAGCCTGAGGAGCCTATTAACTTCCTCCCCTCCAAATTACTTTTTTTCTCTCCGTTTCCATGCTATACTCTTTGGAAGGAAGTCCCTATCCATAGCACACAGTTAAAAGGAGAGTTATGAGGCACTTGGGTAGCTAGTTGAGCATCTGACTTTTGATTTCAGCTCAGGTCATGATCTCAGTCATGAGATTGATCCCCAGGTCAGGCTCCATGCTGAGTGGAGAGTCTACTTGAGATTCTTTACCTCTCTCTCTGCCACCTTCCAAAAATAAATAAATAAATAAATAAATAAATCTTTAAAAACAAAAGAGAGAATTATATTCTATGTCCTTAAGGACAGAGTATTTACATAAATTATTTGGAATTCATTTTCATATCAGTTGGATAAATTCTAGAAGCATGATTGCTGAATCATGTGGTAAGACTGTTTAACTTTGTAAATGTGATGGTTAAAATTTATGTTTAAACTTGGCTATACTACTGTGCTCAATTATTTGGTCAAATACTAATATAGATGCTGTGAAAGCATTTTGTAGATGTGATTGATATCTATAGTCAGTTAACTTTAAACAAAGATGAATCTTGTCTATGTGGGTGGGCCTCATCCAATCAGGTGAAGTTCTTATGAGCAAAACCAGATGCCTTGGAGAAGGAATTTTGCTTCAAGAGTAACATAAAAATCTTTTCTGAGTTTTTAGCCCACTGGCATACCTACAGATTTCAGACTTATCAGCCTCCACAGTAGCATAAACCAATTGCTTAAAGTAAATCTCATAATTCATACAACACATGCACTATTTAAAAAGTCTGCCCATCATTGTTATCTCTTCTTGTTTTGTTTTTTTTTTATTCTGCACAATAATCTCATTTGCTTTTCTCAACTTTCATTAAAGCATGATTTGTTTTTATTTTGTTTTTAAAGATTTTATTTATTTATCATGAGAGGCCCAGAGAGAGAGCAGGGACATAGGCAGAGGGAGAAGCAGGCTTCCTGCATCGAGCCCGATGCGGGACTTGATCCCAGGATCCTGGAATTGTGACCTGAGTCCAAGGCAAATGCTCAACCACTGAGACTCTCAGGTGCCACTGAAGCATGATTTGGGTGCTACATATTTATATTTTTGAGGTTTACATTCAATTGTTTTAAAAACCTATGGCATTTCTTGTGGTGTTCTGGGCCCTGTTCTCATTCTTTTGTTTCATTTTGCAATGATCCCTATCTGTATTTTTCTCTGTCTTTATACATATTTGATTAAATGTGATAAGATTCTATATTAGGTTTACTGGATGGGCAATATCTTAAATTAGAAGACTTCTTAGGAGATAGCACAAGGAGGACTGACAAGTAGAATCCATCCCAAACAAGGTCACTGCATTTTGAAGTAGCTATTATTTATGGCATATGAAGAGCTGTTATAAATCTGACAGTTGTTTAGTTGAGAGAAGAAAGGAGATGTTGAAGAGATGTAACTGTCTAAATATTAGCAATGCTGTGGTTAGGAAAAATAAGATTTCTTTCTGGATGCAGCAAAGTACAGATTTCATCCCAAAGTATAAGAAAACCATGTTACAAAAAGATGTAATGTACACTGGTTTAAATTTCTGGGGAAGTTAATTCCCCACCATAGGGGTTCATATGCAGCTCAAATGACCTATTGCCAAAAGGCCTTTTGAAACTGATTCCTTATTTTGATGGATATTTGATTAGATGGTTTTTTCCTACTATGAGATTATATGTAAAAGGCAAAAGAAAAGATTAAGCAAAACTTGATTTTATAATTTATATGGGCTTACTATTTGAAAAGAGAGGCGTTTAAAAATTTATTTTTCTTTATTTAAAAACCCACATTTCCAAAATGCTAGAGTTTGATTCTAATGATACAGTTGATGAATGCAAATTGGATTCTAAAGTAATTATGCTTTCCAGTCCAATAATCATAAATAGCTTTAACAACTTTCCTTTTGCTCTAGATCAAAGTAAACTATATTTAAGTTGGCTATTTAGAAGTAAAAGGCATGCATAAAAATATATGTAGAGGAAAATAATGTCTTAAAATTGAAAATTTATTTATTAGGCAGAGGCAAATCATTTCAGGAGAACAAAATGTGTGGCTGTCAGAATATTTATAAAAGTATTAACTGTGCTTTTGCTTGTCTTTCAATCATCTCTTTCTAGTATATGAATTTTAAATTGCTACCTGAATTTCTAATCAAACCTATTATCTTCCTCTTTAAATTATAATATTGTCACCAGTTTTCTAAGGTAAGAGTATAATGTTTATTTTAATGACAGATTTAAAGTAAATAAAAATTATACATATCAGTGAACTAATTATTAGCAGAATATAGTTAAATTCTTTGTGTAGTACTTCCTTCCAATTTAGAAAGCATTTATCAAAGATATCTTATTTGAGGTTATCCTGTGAGGTATTACTTCTAGGTACCTCAAAATAATTTTCCTTTCGAGTCAATACCACAAGAGGCATTTTAGCTGTTCTTACCTGCGAAAGAAGCTTCCCCTCTTGCTCTGATTTCTACGTGTATATGGTTTCAAAAATGACTTCAGCAATGCTCTCATGGCCCTAACTGCGTCTGCATGCAATGAAAGCTACCCACACAATTTCCACTAAATATTACAAAATTTAGATTAGATTTAAGGGGAATCTGCATTATTCACTTTATGGGTAATTAAAGCTGCATCTGAACATGTGTGGTGTTTTTTGTTTTGCTTTAAATATATGTGTATTTATGTCCATTTTTATTTCTATTTCCTAAATAGTCAATTAAATGTATACTGCTATTCAGTATAAATACAAACACAAAATGTGGTTTAATTTGATTAGATATAGTTTCATATGTTTTCAAGTAAAGCTATAAAGCTATTAAGTATGTTTTATTAGTTATTAAAATTATTTTGACACAAAACATGCAGATGAGGAAATTTTAGGTTTCATTATGCATATATTACATGGATACTTTTGTAAGTCCCAGTGCTGTACCAGAGAAGATGCTAGAGTCTGAAGCATAGTAAGCAGTTAGCAAAAATATTTCTTTATGAATAAACCAGAATGAAGAAAATAAACCCCTTGATTACCAAATTGAATGTCACAAGTTCCATACACTAATATTTTGTATATTTTCATAGAAGAGTGCCTCAAATTCTCAATTACAGTTTATATGCTAGTGATAGGAAATTAACAAATTTAAATGGCAAGTGTTAGGGTCTTTAACAGTTTAGGAGAAGCAGAAATTATAAAGGGGGTCACGAGGTCAAGGTTTCAAAAGGGAGGTCGACTATAAGGAGATATGTAAAAACTCTGAAGGGTGGAAGCTGATATGGTTGAAAGATAGTTATTAATACTAACCTGCAAGATAGTTATTGATACTAACAAAATCTTAACATCATTGAATGGGAGATGGGGGACATTGAAGAGTCCTATGTATCTTTAGAGCTCCAGATTATTTCATTACATAAATGCTTAAATATAACAATGTTTATCAAACTGCATTAAAGTTGAATGTAGTACGTTTATGAATGTAGAAACATGTCTAGCAATTTATAAAAATGTATCTTTTAAAATATTTGCACCTGGTGGTAGAGTTCCTTTGCTTTTGAAGTTTTCACATGAAAAATCTCTTTTTTTCTTACAATGCTAGGAATGACAGATATGTATGTTTTATCACCTGCAAACTGTTCTTTATCCATTTTCCTCAGTGTTCAAGAAAAGTGATGTCTGTCATAAATACATATTAGTAATGCGAGTAGATAAAGACAAAGTAGGCAATTTGCATTTATTATTCTCTTTCAGTTCTAGGATACAAAATTATTTTGGCTTTGGGGAGTTTCACTAATGTTCATGATTTCATACCCATTAAATAAGTCAGAAGATATTATTTTTAATCATTAAAAATTTTTTTTTGAAGTCTGAGCACTTGAGATATCTGTATCCTAAACAAATTTAGTTTTTGCTTCTATACCACTGCACATATCTTAGCACACAATAATTACTGTTTTTATATGATTTTATGTTTATTTCTTTTTGGACACTTATTGAGTATAGTTTACATGCCATAAAATTCACCAATATTAACCATAAACATAAATTATTCTAATAAATTTGTACAGTCAGGCACCCTTTGCCAAAAATCAGTTTAGAACATGTACAGTACCTCCAGGCTCCTTCATGACTGCTGCTCCCAGTCTTATCCCCAAACAGTTGTAATGTTGAGTATGTGTATATGTGAATGCTACATTTTCCCTTTTCTAGAAATTTTACAGGAATGAAATTACATAGCATGTAGTCTTTTGTATCTTTCTTTTTCTCAACATTATTTTTTGAGATTCATCCATGTTTTTGTGTGTTCAGAATTACTTGTGAGTACCCATATGCATCTCATTTTGTTCATTCTCTAGTTGAGATGAATTCTGTTTGTTACAGTTTTGAACTATTATGAATAATGTTGCTTTGAGAATTGGCATACAGGTTTTTCGGTGAACATATGTTTTTATTTCTCTTGCATATATTCCTTGGAGAGGAATTGCCAGGTCCTATGATAAGTGCATACTTTGCTTTAAACACACACACCAGCTACCGCACTATCCATTTTATATCCCCAATAGCAATTTTTGAGAGATCCAGTTTTTCCGTGTGTACTCCCTGACACATGGCAAAATCAATCCTTATTTTAGGCATTTTTGTAGGCATGCAGTGGTATCATACTGTGGTTTTAATTTCCATTTTCCCAATAACTGGCCCTTCTGAGCATCTTTTTCATGTTATGTGCTCTCTCAGCCTCTTTTTTGGTTATGTGTCAATTTAAATGGTTGCCTATTCCTTTTTTGGGTTGTTTGTCTTAACATTGAGTAGTAAGAATTTTTAATGTATTTTTGATATAAGTGCTTTATGAGATGTATAGTTTGAAAACTTTTCTCTCAGTCTGTGGCTTGCATATTTATTTTATTAATTATATCCTTTTAAGATCAAGCATTGTTAATTTCAATGGCTATTATTTTGACATTTAATTTTTCTTTTAGCATTTTCATTATTTGTTACTATCTTTTCATGATTTCCCTTTTATAGTTCCAGATTTTGTTTCTATTTAAGAAAGTTTTGCCTAACTCCAAAACACACAAATATTATCCTGTTTTGTTCTTAAGTTTTATAATTTCAGTTATTGCATTTTATGGCTGTGATACATTAAAAGGTAATTAATTTTATATAGTGTGTGAAAAGCTAAGATTCTTTTTTGTTGTTGTTATTTAACGTAACTCATTGTTCAGCCACCACTTATTAAAAATGTTGTGCTTTCCCTATTGAATTTCCTTGGCACTTTTATGGATAATCAATTGGCCATATGTCTTTGGGTCAATATCTGACTCTCTTACTATGTTTTATCTTATTCTTATTATATATAAGAATATATGTCTATCCTTATACTAATACCACACTGTCTTAATCACTACAAATCCCCAAAGCTTTATAATACATTTTGAAATCATGTAATATTAGTTTTCCAACTTTGTACTGCTTTTCCAAATTTGTATTGGACGGTTACTGTAGATGCTTTGGATTTCCAAATAAGTAACAAAATCAGTGGGCGAGCCTGGGTGGCTCAGTTGATTAAGTGTCTGCCTTCTGCTAAGGTCATGATCCCAGGATTCTGGGATCAATCCCTGCATTGGAAGTCTGCTTCTCCCTCTCTCTCTGCTTCTCTCTTACTCTTTCTCTCTCTCAAATAAATAAAATCTAAATCAATCAATCAATCCATATATAAGTAACAAAATCAGTGTTCACTTTCTCAATAAAATCCACGATTATCTCTTAGATAGAGACTTTTTAATCTGTATATAAATTTAGAGAAAATTACACTTTTAACAAGAGTGAGTATCCAGTACATGAAAAGAGTATGATTGATCACTTATTTAAATTTTCTTTACTTTCTCTTCTCTTAGCAATGGTTAATTTTTTATAATTACATTTTTTATTCTTTATAAATTATTTTTTGGTAAAATTTCATTTTTGAATTGTTAGCTGTATATAGAAGTATTTGGTTTTACATATTATTTTGTATCCTGTGACTACTAAATTCATCTGTATTTAAGTGACTCTTTGTAGAGTCCTTAGGATTTTCTACACACAACATTATACCAACTGTGAATGAAGATAGTTTTCCTTTTTCTTTTTTTCAGTTGTATTACTTTTAATTCTCTCTTTCTCTCCCCCCCCTTTTTCTGTTTATTTTATTGGCTAGAAACTCCTTTCAAATGTTGTAAGAGCAGATTTTCTTGCCTTGTTCCTACTCTTAGCTTTTTAGTGGTTTCCATGATATTTATAAATATATTCTTAACTTATCATAATTTATTTCATGTTATTATTGACTTACATTGGTTGAAATATAACAATTTTGTCTCAGAATAGCTCCACTTCCTTGTCTGTTCTTTCTGCTGATGTGTGTGTGTCACAGTACATGTGCACATGTTTGTGTGTGTGTGCACTCTTCGGTTTAAACAATCATGGATTTTAGAAGTCAAGAGAAAAATAAAATAATATATATTCATATTTGATCATTGCCCTTATGCTTACCATTTCTAGTGCTTTTTATTTCGTCCTGGCTAGCTGAGTCAGGTATCTAGTGTCCTTTCCTCTCAGTCTGAAGAACTTTCTTTTCTATTTTCTGTAGAGCAGATCTTACATTCTCTGAGTTTATTATTTCTAAAATCAAGAACTATATTTTGCTTTAATTTTTGAAAGATAATTTTGCTGAATATAAAATTGGTTGACATTTGGTATTATTGTGTGTGTTTGTGACAAGCTGTATTGTTCTCAACTTGTCATTTCACTTTCTTTTTTTTAATAAATTTATTTTTTATTGGTGTTCAATTTGTCAACATATAGAATAACACCCAGTGCTCATTCCGTCAAGTGCCCACCTCAGTGCCCGTTACCCAGTCACCCCCACCCCCCGCCCACCTCCCCTTCCACCACCCCTAGTTCGTTTCCCAGAGTTAGGAGTCTTTCATGTTCTGTCTCCTTTTCTGATATTTCCCACTTATTTTTTCTCCTTTCCCCTTTATTCCCTTTCACTATTTTTTATATTCCCCAAATGAATGAGACCCTATGATGTTTGTCCTTCTCGGATTGACTTATTTCACTTTCTGTTCTTTGTTGTTTCTGATGAGAGATTAGCCATCAATAAGTTTTTGTTCTCTATATGTGTGGGTCCATTGTTCTCTACTTTCTTGTTGCTCTTAAGATTTTCAGTGTGGAGGCACCTGGGTGACTCAGTAGTTGAGCGCCTGCCTTTGGTGCAGGTCCAGATCCTGGGGTCCTGGGATTGAGTGCTATATCATGCTCCCCACAGGGAGCCTGCTTCTCCCTCTGCCTGTGTCTCTGCCTCTCTCTGTGTGTCTCTCACGAATAAATAAATAAAATCTTAAAAAAAGAAGATTTTCAGTTTGGTCTTGGCCTTCAGCAGTTTAATTATGGGTGGTCTATATCTAATTTTCTTTACTTAGATTCTTCATGGATTTTATCAAGCTTGTTGGATTTATAAAGTAAGGGTTTTCTACAAATTTGGATTTTACAGTTATTATTTTTCTTTCTGGTACAATAATCCATGTATTTGATTGCGTAATATTGTTCCACGGTTCTATGTGTCTTCATTCACTTTTCTTCCAATCTTTGTTTCTCTCTGATTTGATATTAAATAATTAATAGTAATATATCTTCAATTCAGTGATTCTTTCACCTGCCATCTCCAAAATGCTGTTTAACACATGTAGTGAAGTTTCATTTTAATTACTATGCATTTTGACTCTACAATATTGTTCTATAATTCTTAACATATTTCCATTAGTGTTAAAATATTTTTTAAAAACTATTTAAAAATATTTAACATAGTTGCTTCAAATTTAAACATGTGGCTCAATCCAACACACATCCCTGCATCAGATCAGTTCCTATTGACTATTGCTGTTTTTCTTCTTGAGTATGAGTGACCTCATAATTATTGTTCTTTGGTCTTCTAGTTGAAAACTATGGATTGTATATTGTACTTTGTAGAGACTCTGTCTTCTGTTTAATTTTTTTTCAATTTCCTGATTTTTATTTGCATGGACTCAAACAACAGAATATCTCCCTCATCCTGTGTACTCACTGATATCCCTATCTGATTTTTGTTTTAAGCCTAGTTCCCTAATGTCCACTGTGCCTCATTTCTGCACACAGATGTTAGCCACCTGAAGTCCATAAGGGCTGGTTATGGAGCTGTATCTAGGTTGAGGAACACGTTCAAAGTTGAGCAAATTGTGTAGTCTACTTGAATTTTACTTCACGGGGCTCTCAGGCCTTACTCATATGGCAAAAAGGCCACAGACTTGCTTTAATTCCTATCTGATGTAGTAAAAACTCTTCTAGGGTAAACACTTCTAGATTAATTGTTTACTTTCTTCCCCCGAACACTCTGAAAAGTCACTTGCGGACAGTTTAGTCTAGTTTTATATTTGTTTTCTGTAGAAGAAAATTGTTCAGCTATCTTTATGCTACAATTAGAAGAAGTAGCTCCCTAATTAAAGATTTTAATCAATGCACTGAAAATATTTTGAAGAGAGCAGCAACATATTTTTATTTATAGATCTTCTGGGCTACAGAAAGTATGCTGTTCACAAATACTAAATAACACTATATTAATAGATTACTGTGATTTCCATGCCTTAATCTTTGTTTTGGTACCAAAAAAAATAATTAATAGAAATTAATTCTATTAAATAGAATTTCAAAATTGCTTCATTGGGACTGTGAAATTTTTGCTTCCATTGTGCTCTCTTCAAATTATCTAAATACTTTTCCTTTGAACCTGTTTTTAAAATATTGTAATATGATGAGATTTCTTTACTTTTCTATAATATTGTACCAAAAAAAGTCCTCATTGTTTTGACATAAGAAAATGTCTTTTAATTCCTTGATTTGTTGGTCCTATGGGGTGTGGTATATAAAGATAACATCTTTTCCCACTGTGTGTTTATAGCCAGGAACATATAAATTAAATGTAAATCAATCTATTTCCTAAGTATTCTGAAGAAATTTCCATAAATATTTTTAATATTTTACTGCTTGGCAACTTGATGGTGTCAGGAAAATTTCCCTTAGATCTTCAAGAGATTTCTCAAATTTTAGGTTTACTGCCTTTTGCCATAATACCAGTCTATATGTTGAGTGGTTTCCATCGTTGAATTAGAGTTAATGTATTGCAAATCATATTTGCCTTACTCTCATAAGCTGTTATTCCCCTAAAATATTTTTTGGAAACAAAATTATCAAAACCTCAAATTAAATTTTTTCTATCTGTGCTTTTTTTCTTTAAGTTATGCAATGAAAGGAATATTTGAAACTGTTTTAAAAACAGGGACACGATACAAGTATTAAAATTAAAACTACCCTTGATTCTCCCATGAAAGGATCTTTCCAGTGAAATAATAACTTGTGTGTGTTGAGCCAATATTGGTCTATGAGAAATAGTTTCTCAGATGCCATGTTTCAGCTGTGATTAGATCATAGCCCCAAGGAATTTGACTATATTTTTCTTTCACCAGCATAGAGAATAGAATAGTTATAATCTTTGTAGAAATCTCTGAGACATTAAGAACTTAATCTTAGAGAACTAAAAGCAATCTGGGACCCCAGGGTTATCTAAAGATACATTCTCAGAGAAAATATTATGCTTTCACTGTTAAAGAAGCTGATTATTTAGATAACTTTTTATTTTTGTATATTAATTTTATTTGGAGACTTCAACATTAACTTATCACTCATTTTAAGCACAGAAATTAATTGGAAATAAAACATCCTTCCCAAATCCATTTTAAAAAGCTGTCTGTGTTTCTTATTCTAATTTGTTATTCCCAAAATGTTAGATTGATCAATTTAATAAAAATCCTAGTGACTGATCAATTTTTAAACCTACCTTTCAACTGATCTTTAAGCCTTTATGTAAATGAGCTCGCTAGATATCTTTTTCTCAATGTCCTGTAGGAATCTCAAGCTCATGATATAAAATGCCTCTTTCATGAACTATTAATGCCTAAGAGACCCATTCTCAAATTCTCACTTCCAATTTATTTTTCCCATTCACTTCAGAATTATCTATTTAAAGCACAAATCTGAGTATCCCTAGCACAATCAGGCTGGTAACAATTCCTTGGACATCGTATGTTCTTTCGTATCCCCAGTCTTTTATGGTGCTACTTCTATCTCTACATCCTTTTTTTTTTCTTTTGTGTACCAGAAAACATCTGTTATTCAAGACCCAGTTCAAATGTCACCTCATCTGAGATACTGTATTATTTATGTTCTTTAAGTTTGCAAGAAAGAGACACCCTTATATTACTTTCGACAAAGTTAGTTTATGGTAGGCTTATATGGAGAGTTGGGGGCATCAGTTATTTATATGGATAGTTACTCTGAATCTCACTGCTTCCACATAAAAAGTATTTGGTTAATGAATGATGTTATTAGCTTTTTTTAGAATCATAAAACATTTGATATATTTTCCTGTATCTCAATTTTTATAAATCCCACTCTAGGTTAATGTAGGGTAGTTTATATAGAAATAACAATTAAAATTACACATTAAAATTACAAATCTAAGAATAGTAGTTTATTCTTATGTAATATACATTTCAGGATGCTTGAGGAACGAAAGTCCATATTACATTAATTTTCCCCACACATTCGTGTCCTCATTCAGTAACTATTTCTTGAATTTCTGCTTCAGGTTGAAGAAAGATGTTTTGGGGAGGGAAACATGGAAAATCTTAAGTGCAGACTGCCAAAACACAGTAACTGAGCCCTGACTTTATGTAGATTTAACTGACTTCCTTGATGTATTGGTTAGGATTTGACCAGGGAAGTATACACGTATGAGTAATATGAAACACAGGGTTTACTATAGTGATAAAATTACGTAATCATGGAGGCTGTTAAATAATTCTAAGGAAGGCTTATACCACTATGTCTGCTGAGCCAAATGTTGCTATACGTAAGTCTGAATAGAGACAGGTAGGGAAAAGCTTGACCTGAATATTGCAACTGATTGGACAAATTGAAGCATGTACAGGTCTTTAAATGCCTCAAACCTCAGAAATGTTAGATACTTGCAGAAGTTGCTGGTACCCACCACAGGACGGTGCGTGTGCCTGACCCATGACTCGGAGCGGCTGACATAGGAAAGTTGATGAGAGCTAGCATAGCTGCCAGCCCAGTAGGGTGATTCAGTGTATGTATTGGCAACTTGTGAAAGCTCTAGCAGAGCTCAGATCACCATAAGGACCTTCAGAATGATTCATGCTTCTTTTGCAGCTTCAAACTTGCAAAAAATTTCTCTTGTGCCCATACTTTAACCTAGAATCACAAAGGGCAGGGAATTCTGGGAAAAGTTGTTTGGGTATAGCTAAATTGTCAGTATAAAATTATATCAACTGGGTTCCTTTCTCTAGATGCTGGTTAAAACATACTCAGTTTATTGTAGGTGAAATTTTTTATGGTTTCTAGTGTTTGAATTTTCCTCCAAATATTTCAAAACAGAGGTGTGAAATGTGGTGTTTTAAAAACAGATACTTGGGATCCCTGGGTGGTGCAGCGGTTTGGCGCCTGCCTTTGGCCCAGGGCGCGATCCTGGAGACCCAGGATCGAATCCCACGTCAGGCTCCCGGTGCATGGAGCCTGCTTCTCCCTCTGCCTGTGTCTCTGCCTCTCTCTCTCTCTCTCTCTGTGTGACTATCATAAATAAATAAAAAAATTAAAAAAAAAAAAAGACTCTTTAAAAAAAAAATAAAAACAGATACTTAATTTCTCTTTGAGTTATGATTCTTCTGTTTATCATCTTTTATCAGCAAACTAAAAAATAAGGTTTTTCTCATATCAGGATCCATTGTTTTTCTTATATATCAATTTCTCTGCCTATTAGGAGCTATTGAGCAGCTTAACCTTGCAAAAACATATGTCTGTTCAAAATTACATGATGGGTTCAAATATATGCAGAGTTTAATCAGTGTTTAGTGCCACTTTAAATGTGGTATTAAATTCCACACTTATATTTTCTGATACCAAATAAGCAAAAACATCATTTACCTTTATTATCCAGATCAGGAGGATTATGCATGTTTTAGTAAAGATATTATATTATTTAAGGATGGAACAGAATGAGCATAATCTGATAAAATGTTAATATTATAACCAATTATTGTTCATGCATATATATGTATATATGTACAAATGTATATGTTTATATACATCATATATAATATACATGTTCTTTTTTTCCCTTCTACAAGGGTAGAATAGTAGAGGGATTGACAGTTTGCATTCTTTAAAGGTGGGTAAAACAATTTTTCCCATTGTATATTCTCTTCTTCTTAATGTACTGTTGGATCCTATTGGCCAGTATCTTGTTGAGAATTTTTGCATCCATGTTCATCAGGGATATTGGTCTGTAATTCTCCTTTTTGGCGGGGTCTTTGTCTGGCTTTGGAATTAAGGTGATGCTGGCTTCATAGAACGAATTTGGAAGTACTCCATCTCTTTCTATCTTTCCAAACAGCTTTAGGAGAATAGGTATGATTTCTTCTTTAAACGTTTGATAAAATTCTCCTGGGAAGCCATCTGGCCCTGGACTCTTGTGTCTTGGGAGGTTTTTGATGACTGCTTCAATTTCCTCCCTGGTTATTGGCCTGTTCAGGTTTTCTATTTCTTCCTGTTCCAGTTTTGGTAGTTTGTGGCTTTCCAGGAATGCGTCCATTTCTTCTAGATTGCCTAATTTATTGGCGTATAGCTGTTCATAATATGTTTTTAAAATCGTTTGTATTTCCTTGGTGTTGGTAGTGATCTCTCCTTTCTCATTCATGATTTTATTAATTTGAGTCTTCTCTCTCTTCTTTTTAATAAGGCTGGCTAATGGTTTATCTATCTTATTAATTCTTTCAAAGAACCAACTCCTGGTTCTGTTGATCTGTTCCACAGTTCTTCTGGTCTCGATTTCGTTGAGTTCTGCTCGAATCTTTATTAGCTCCCTTCTTCTCTTGGGTGTAGGATCTATTTGCTGTTTTTTCTCTAGCTCCTTTATGTGTAAGGTTAGCTTTTGTATTTGAGTTCTTTCCAGTTTTTGAATGGATGCTTGTATTGCGATGTATTTCCCCCTTAGGACTGCTTTTGCTGCATCCCAAAGATTTTGAACGGTTGTATCTTCATTCTCATTAGTTTCCATGAATCTTTTTAATTCTTCCTTAATTTCCTGGTTGACCCTTTTATCTTTTAGCAGGATGGTCCTTAACCTCCATGTGTTTGAGGTCCTTCCAAACTTCTTGTTGTGATTTAGTTCTAATTTCAAGGCATTATGGTCCGAGAATATGCAGGGGACAATCCCAATCTTTTGGTATCGGTTCAGACCCGATTTGTGACCCAATATGTGGTCTATTCTGGAGAAAGTTCCATGTGCGCTTGAGAAGAATGTGTATTCAGTTGAGTTTGGATGTAAAGTTCTGTAGATATCTGTGAAATCCATCTGGTCCAGTGTATCATTTAAAGCTCTCGTTTCTTTGGAGATGTTTTGCTTAGAAGACCTATCGAGTATAGAAAGAGCTAGATTGAAGTCACCAAGTATAAGTGTATTATTATCTAAGTATTTCTTCACTTTGGTTAATAATTGATTTATATATTTGGCAGCTCCCACATTCGGAGCATATATATTGAGGATTGTTAAGTCCTCTTGTTGAATAGATCCTTTAAGTATGATATAGTGTCCCTCTTCATCTCTCACTACAGTCTTTGGGGTAAATTTTAGTTTATCTGATATAAGGATGGCTACCCCTGCTTTCTTTTGAGGACCATTCGAATGGTAAATGGTTCTCCAACCTTTTATTTTCAGGCTGTAGGTGTCCTTCTGTCTAAAATGAGTCTCTTGTAGACAGCAAATAGATGGGTCCTGCTTTTTTATCCAGTCTGAAACCCTGCGCCTTTTGATGGGGTCATTAAGCCCGTTCACATTCAGAGTTACTATTGAGAGATATGAGTTTAGTGTCATCATGATATCTATTCAGTCTTTGTTTTTGTGGACTGTTCCACTGAACTTCTTCTTAAAGGGGAATTTTAAGAGGCCCCCTTAAAATTTCTTGCAGAGCTGGTTTGGAGGTCACATATTCTTTCAGTTGCTGCCTGTCTTGGAAGCTCTTTATCTCTCCTTCCATTTTGAATGAGAGCCTTGCTGGATAAAGTATTCTTGGTTGCATGTTCTTCTCATTTAGGACCCTGAATATATCCTGCCAGCCCTTTCTGGCCTGCCAGGTCTCTGTGGAGAGGTCTGCTGTTACCCTAATACTCCTCCCCATAAAAGTCAGGGATTTCTTGTCTCTTGCTGCTTTAAGGATCTTCTCCTTATCTTTGGAATTTGCAAGCTTCACAATTAAATGTCGAGGTGTTGAACGGTTTTTATTGATTTTAGGGGGGGATCTCTCTATTTCCTGGATCTGAATGCCTGTTTCCCTTCCCAGATTAGGAAAGTTTTCAGCTAGAATTTGTTCAAATACATATTCTGGCCCTCTGTCCCTTTCGGCGCCCTCGGGAACCCCAATTAAACGTAGGTTTTTCTTCCTCAGGCTGTCGTTTATTTCCCTTAATCTATCTTCATGGTCTTTTAATTGTTTGTCTCTTTTTTCCTCAGTTTCCCTCTTTGCTATCAACTTGTCTTCTAGGTCACTCACTCGTTCTTCCACCTCGTTAACCCTCGTCGTTAGGACTTCTAGTTTGGATTGCATCTCATTCAATTGATTTTTAATTTCTGCCTGATTAGCTCTAAATTCTGCAGTCATGAAGTCTCTTGAGTCCTTTATACTTTTTTCTAGAGCCACCAGTAGCTGTATAATAGTGCTTCTGAATTGGCTTTCTGACATTGAATTGTAATCCAGATTTTGTAACTCTGTGGGAGAGAGGACTGTTTCTGATTCTTTCTTTTGAGGTGAGGTTTTCCTTCTAGTCATTTTGCTCAGTGCAGAGTGGCCAAAAGCAAGTTGTATTGGGAAAAAGAGAAAAAGAGAGGAGAGAAAGAAGGAAAGAAAAGAGAAAGAGAAAAAAAAAGGGAAGAAAAAGAAAAAAAAAAACGAGAAAAAAAAAAAGAAGAAAAAGAGAAAGAAAAAGAAAGGAGAAAAAAAAGGGGGTGGGGGAAGGAAACAAATCAAAAAGCAAAACAAAACAAAAACAAAAACAAAAACAAAAACAAACAAACAAAAAAAGAACCACCGGGGAGTATCTTCTGATTCTGTGTTCGTTAAGTCCCTTGGCTTCTCCTGGAAGTTGTCCGTCTAGCTGGTGTTCTGGGGGAGGGGCCTGTTGTGCTGATTTTCAGGTGTTAGCAGTTGGGGGAGCTGCTGTGCCCCTGCCTGGTGCAGGGCTCGGTGGGGGTTGTTTACCCCGTGAGGCCGCAGGAGGAACAGCCCCAGTGGCGGGGCAGCTCTGGAAACCTGGATTCAGCTCCGGCAGGAACTCCGTCTGCAGGGCCTGGAGGCTCCGGGCGGGGCCGCTGATGTGCTCAGCTGGGGCAGGAGCGTCCTCGCTGTCCTGGGCCCTCCCGGCCTCTGCCTGTCCCGGGGGAGGCGGGATCCTGGGCTGTGTCCCGGCGCCCTGTGCTCCGGAGCCTGCGCTGGTGGATTCGCGCTCCCGCCCCGCAGCCCCCTCCGCGGAGCTGCCGCCCGAACCCCTCCGAGCTGCTCCTGGAACCGCGCAGCCCCCTCCGCACGGAGCCTCTTCCTCTGCCCGAGCCCGGCCGAGCTGCTCCCGGGGCCGCGCAGCCCCCTCCGCGGAGCCGCCGCCCGAGCCCCTCCAGCTGCTCCGGGTCCCGCCGGGTCCCGCCGTGCGCGCTGCAGCCCTTAGGGAGCTCGGCGCACTCTCCTGGGCGCGCAGTTGCTGTTACTGTCCCCGGGAGCCCTCGGGCCTCCCCGCCCTCCTGGGTCCTGCTCCGACTCCCCGCGAGCCCCTTTCCCCCGGGAAGGTCGGTGCAGCTCCTGCGTCTCCGGGACGGGGCTCTCCTGTCCTGGGGACACTCGCCCCGGCCTCAGCCCGGCTCCTCGCGGGGCCCCTCCCCCTTGGAGGCCTTTGTTCCTTTATTTCTTTTTCCCCGTCTTCCTACCTTGATAGAAGCGCGAACTCTTCTCACTGTAGCATTCCAGCTGGTCTCTCTTTAAATCTCAGGCCGAATTCATAGATTTTCAGGATAATTTGAAGGTTTTCTAGGTAGTTTGGTGGAGACAGGTGATTTGGGGACCCTGCTCTTCCGCCATCTTGCTCCTCCCCCATATTCTCTTCTTCTAATGCAATTTCAACACTCCTTTTAAAAAAGATTTTATTTATTTATTCATGAGAGGCAGAGACATAGATAGGCAGAGGGAGAAGCAGGCTCCATGCAGGAAGCTTGATATGGGACTTGATCTCAGGACTTCAGGATCATGCCCTGGGCCGAAGGCAGGTGCTCAGCCACTGAGCCACCCAGGCGTCCTTTCAACACTTTTCTTATTGTGTAGTTTACCTGTTGTCTCCTCTTGGATCTAGATAGGTGTGTGGATATGGCAAAAATTATGCTCTGTGACTTCCAAATCTGAGTCGTCAAAGAAAAAATAGTTTCCATTTGAGATATCTTTTCTTGGAACTAAGTTACTATGCTGTGTGAAAGTTCAAGTGGCCTTTGAAAAGTTTCACTCAGAGAGACACTCCATGAGACTCTCCTTCCCTCCCTACCCTCCACATACAGATGATGGCCTGGTTGATCTTCCAGGCTTAGTACCAGTTTATCAGCTATCTGACTAAGTAATCTTGAAAGTGAGGAATCTGTCCCTCTATCAAGCTACCCTGGATGAATCCATATAGAAAAAGATAAACCAGCCTCACCAACCCCTGGCCATATTCAAGTTTTTCAACAAAATAAATGTTTTGTTTTACGTCCTGAAATAACACTATAAAAGGCAATTGAATTCCACCTGGTTCATTTTGAACACTTGCCATTGGAGCCTTGAGTGCCATTAAGAAATCCAAGCCTACCATGTTGTCAGGATGCTCAAATCACATATAAAGGCCATTTGTAGGTGAATGACAGATAATCAGCTTGTTCACATCCCAGCTGGGATATGCAGTGACAGCTACCATCAACTATCAGGCATATAAAAAAAGAAGTCTGGCCAGCCATTGCTAATTGGTGACTCCTTCCTGCTGAGTCCTTACAACAGAGAGAAATCACCCCCACTGTATTTATTCTTATTAGCTATTTCTCAGAGTCTGTGAGCACAATTAAATGATTGTTTTCAGATATTAACTTTTGAAGTAACTTTTTACACATAGATAGGTGGCCCAAAGGCAGTGTCAGTAACGGGATGCTGCCCTTACAAACTCTAAAATATGTTGGAGGGGTGTTGGTGTAGATCAGTGGGAAGAAGCTGGAAGGGCATCAAGGAGACCATAAGTGAGAGCCTAAAGGGCACAAAAGACAGTGTTAGTACAAGTATAAAGAACTGTGAAGAGGCTGGAGGTGAAGGTTGAAAGAAAGTGAGCAAAATGTTCTTGGAAGCTGGAGGAAAGGAAAGCCTTTCATGCAGAGAAGTATAAAACTGATAACTACAGTATAGAAAATAGGGGATATACTAATGCACTTGATGATCTAGCTACAGAGATTACTAGGAAAAGTTTTGCGTGCATAATTATTTTCTAGTTGCCAAATATACAATGTGTGAGGGAGAATTTAGTGTCGATATAAATGATCCTAGAATTGCAGAGTTTGCAAATGAAAGTTTCTCATTTCTAAACACCCGTGGGAAAAAGATTCATAAAGTAAGATATAGGGCAGCCCTGGTGGCTCAGTGGTTTAGCGCTGCCTTCAGCCCAGGTTGTGATCCTGGAGACCCAGGATTGAGTTCCGTGTCAGGCTCCCTGCATGGAGCCTGCTTCTTCCTCTGCCTGTGTCTCTGCCTCTCTCTCTCTCTCTCTCTCTCTCTCTCTCTCTCTGTCTCTCATGAATAAATAAATAAATAAAATCTTTAAAAAATAATAATAAAGTAAGATATAGCCATAAATCATAGATTAATTCCCAAGCACCGTCAGGGAAATGTGTCATGGTAAATATGAAACTAAGGGTACAACTTTAAAACCATTTGTTAAGACCGCCAAAAAGGCCTCATAGACTCTTTAACACACAAAAAAAGATCTTAAGGATTTGAATGGCATGCTCCGTGGTCATCTCTGTTAAAAAATAGGGTTTCTAAGAATCTTGGGAGGCTTTATTGCATGGTAGATGCAAAGGGAGCCCACCAGTGACATGTTTTTGTGACTGTGGCTTTTCTCTAATGGAGTATATTATAAATTGACACCTAGACAGCCTACATGTAATTTTGAAGAAATGATATATTGAGTTGATAGCAGAAGAGACAATATAAAATAAATGAAGGCTTTCACACTCTTTTAAGGAATACAGGCAGGAAGCAGGATAGGAAAATTGGTCAGTTGCAAATAGAAAACCATTTCTTACGGGGGAAAAAAAAAGGATGCCTCAAAACAAAACCATGAACTCAGATCATGGAGCCTAGAGCCACCAAGAGCTCCCAGGCAGAGGAATTTAGCTCTAAACACCAAACTGGCCATACATGCCTGACTGGATTCTGAAAAAAATCCAGTGTGTCTCCTGTTTAAAATGGGAGCATCTATATCAGCTGTCCTATGCCTGTCCCATCATGAATGCTGCCTGCATGAGGGAAAGATAACTCATTCTTTAGTTCACAGGTCATCAGTTTGAGAGAAATTTTGTTCAAGGACCTCTACACAAGGTATGAAGCCTGAGGGGCCTCATGTATCACTGAACCAGATTTACCGGAGGATATTTTGGGCTTTGATGAACTGATTCTATAATAGGATAAGGTTTAAGATTTGGAGGGGCAGGTATTGCTATATTTTGTTTGTGAGGAGGAAGTGGATTATTTTAATTAGAAGGCAGACTGGTAAATTGTATTTTCCAAAAAGGGTTGCAGTAGTATCTCCCCTTACCACATGTTCTTTTTATGATGTAATTTTGACACCTCTCTAACTGAAAGTTTGGATCTATATTCTCTTCCTTTTAATCTGAGTAGGCTTGTTAGTATGGTAGCAATAAGGCTATGGCACATCCCAGTACAGATCATAAAGGGCAATATGGTTTCCATATGATTATCTTGGAGCATTTGCTTTTATAGCCCTGAGCAACCATGAAGTCAGTATGTGCTGTGAAGTCAAGGCCACATGGAAAGGCTGTGTGTAGATGTCCTGGCCAGCAACCACAGGTGAGGCCTTCACCTTTTGCTTCATTAAATTTAATTGATTTCTATTTTTTAATAATCATGGCTATATTAAGATTTATGTCACATATTTTATATTCAATGCCCTTTTTCTCATTTTAAGAACAGAGAAATTTTTTTCTGATTTGAAAATATTACATATATATTTTTTTAAAGATTTAATTTATTTATTCATGACAGACACAGAGAGAGAGAGGCACAGACAGAGGCGGAGGAGAATCAGGCTCCATTCCATGCAGGGACTCGACCCCAGGTCTCCAGGACCACACCCTGGGCCGAAGGCAGCGCTAAACTGCTGAGCTGCCCAGGCTGCTCCCATTACATATATTTTTGAGTCTAGTGGTTATTCAAAACTTGTTAACTCATTATGTTTGGATTTCCTTGCAATTTTTCAGTCACTGCTTTATGTATTTTCCCTTGAATCACCTTGGCCATTACTTTAAGATTCTCTTTAGCCACACCTATCTGTCCATCTCATAATATTGATATTCTATGGTTTTAATCTATAATGATAGGAGTACAGTTTCCATGTCCTCCCAATTTTAGTCTTGTTATTTTTATACAAAAAATAATTTTTAAATATTTTTGTATGAAAAAATTCCTGAGGTATCTTTAATTACAACTTTATTTTAAAGATTTATTTATTTATTTGAGAGACAGCACATAGGCACATGTGTGACGGAGGGGGAAGGGCAGAGGAAGAGAGAACCTCAAGTAGAGTTCCCACTGAGCCCAAAGTAGAAGGGAGCCTAGATCCCACCATCCCAAGATCATGACCTGAGCCAAAAATCAAAAGTCACATACTTTTTTTTTTTTTTTTTTTTTTTTATTTATGACAGTCAGAGAGAGAGAGAGAGAGGCAGAGACACAGGCAGAGGGAGAAGCAGGCTCCATGCACCGGGAGCCTGACGTGGGATTTGATCCCGGGTCTCCAGGATCGCGCCCTGGGCCAAAGGCAGGCGCCAAACCGCTGCGCCACCCAGGGATCCCCAAAAGTCACATACTTAACGAACTGAGCCACTTAGGCACACCTACATTTTTATTTTATCAGTTTAGTTTGCAATAAAAATAATAGTATCATACAATTCTTTATCTTTTACACTTTGAAGATACAACTCCATTGTCTTCTTGTCCTTAGTGTTGTTTATAAATCTAATGATGAATTAG
Source organism: Canis lupus familiaris (assembly GCF_011100685.1). Lineage (NCBI taxonomy): Eukaryota > Metazoa > Chordata > Mammalia > Carnivora > Canidae > Canis > Canis lupus. The sequence goes on along the minus strand of NC_049222.1, from coordinate 33,568,025 downwards.
ATTTTTTAAAGAAAATCTTTGTTTCTCTATTATGTGTCTGACTCTGGTTTTTTTTTAAAGATTTTATTTATTCATGAGAGACACAGATGATAGATAGATAGATAGATAGATAGATAGATAGATAGATAGACAGATAGATGATAGATAAATAGATGATAGATTAGTTAGATAGAGGCAGAGACACAGGCAGAGGGAGAAGCAGGCTCCACGCAGAGAGCCCGATGTGGGACTCGATCCCGTGTCTCCAGGATCACACCCTGGGCTGAAGGCCGGGCTGCCCAGGTTTTTTAAAAGTTCTTTATACTGTGAGATTTTTTTAATATGAAATATTTTCGAATATTTGAATCTGTTCTCTTTACTGCTTCAAATATATACTTTGTTCCATATGTGTTTTAGCTCTTTCTAGAACTCTTATTTTAGGGAGTTATTGTCTATTTCTATGCTTTATGTACCTCAAATTTGTATCCTTTCAATATTTTTCATCCTTTTTGATGATTTATGGAAGGAAGGGTTTGTAAACTTAATATTTTAGTTCAATAAGATGTCTCTTTTGACTGTATTATTCTGTCATAGAATCTTTCTACTGAATTGTTTACAATTCCAATAGAGGTATATTTTAATAAAAGCTATTTCCCTTTGGTTCTTTATAATTTTTTCATCTTCATATCACCAGTAATTTTTATAGTAGTTTTGTTTTCCCTTTTAAAATATTTTATTTGTCTTTATATCATAGCCATTTATAATCCCTAGAGGATTGTGAACAACTAGAGTAGAAAATATACAGAAATAGAGGTTAAAGCCCCAAAGTTTTGCTTTTCCCAGTGAATTGAATAGCTGGGTTGAAAATAGTCAAAGAATAGACAAGCAGCTGCAGTGAGAATTTCTAACACTAGATTTTATGCCATCCCTCTCCCCTCCAAAAAAGTGAACTGTTTATCAAGAAGATACTACGTATCTACTTTTATGAAGTTATTATCTCCTTTCTTTGTTATCCCCCAGCCCTTGAGAAATGGAAGGAAAAGGGAAACAACACAGGCCAAAGCATCAGAAAATCATTTTGTTCTGGTTTTATGCTCCTTTCTCTAGCCAGACTCTGACAGCATCCTGGTTTTTCTGCATTAAGGTCATTTCATAGTAAGTAATATTAAGCAACAGTAAAATATATTGTCTTTTTTATTGAAGTATAATTGACATATAACATTATATTTGTTTCAAGTGTGCAATGTAATGATTCAATATTTGTATGTATTGCAAAATGATCATTATGTTCTCAGCTGTCATCTCTACATTTAGGCCAATTCATGCTAAGCAATAATAAGCACCAGTAAAATATATTTTCTATTTTCTCAGACTATTATTTAAGCTGAAAATTACATCTTACAAAATAATATATTTAAGTAGTTGTTACTATATTCTTTTTTAGATATTTTTCTCTTTAGATTTAGAGAACAACACACAGGAAAAGGAGAAACTAAGAGAAAACTAAGGGCTGATATCTCATGTTTGTGGACTAATTCATTCCTTCAGTATTCCAGGAAATCTTTAATTTTGATATATTTTACTTATTTAATTGCTTTAAATTTTAATTTTAATATATTTTTAAAAACTTAACTTGGTCCACAAATCTTTTTGATACTCCTCTTTCAAGAGGTGGAGCCTCATCCCATACCCCTTTTGTGTGGGCTGAGTTAAGTACTTGCTTCTAGCAAATACAATTAATGGAAGCAACTGTGCCTGCCTTTAGGGACTAGATCACAAAAGGGACTGTAGCTTTCTCCTTGCTCTCCTTCTCTCATGGATTGCTCTCTGAAAGGGTGAGTTGCCAAATGTGGAGGATACTGTAGCATCCTGTGAAGATATCCACATTGTGAAGAACTGAAGACATTTGCTAACAGCCATATGGATAAATCATTTTAGAAACAAATCTTGCAGCCCAGCCAAGCCTTCAAAAAAATGTAGCCCTGATTGAGCTCATGCCTGCAACCTCTGGAGAGATCCTAAACCAGAGCCATCCAGAGAAGTTGTTCCTTAATTCCTAACCAACAGAAACTCTGGGATAATTAGTATTTTCTCTTTAAAGCCACTCAATTTTGAAGTGATTTGTGGGGTAGCAATAGATGACCAACATAGCATCTTGAAACTAAGTAGACTAAGGCAATTGGGTTTAATTTCTCTATTTTTAGAATATTTGTTCTTGTTTTTTAGATTAAGAATGGTAAGAATATGCATATTTTTAAAATTATATGTATGTATGTATTTGTTTTAAAAGAGATTTTATTTGTTTGAGAGAGAGTATGAACCACAGGAAGGGGTGAGGAAGAGGGACAAGCATACTTCGTGTTGAGCACAGATTCTGGGATCATGACCTGAGCCTAAGGCAGATGCTTAACCGACTGAGCCACCCAGGTGCTCTGAGTATGTGTATTTTTGTAAGAAACCACCAAACTGCCTCCCAAAAGTGGATATGCCATTTTGCATTTACATCAGTATGAGTAAGAATTCTTCAGCAGCATTTGGTGGTCAGTGTGTTGAATTTTGGCCATTCTGGTAGGTGTGTAGTGGTATCTCATTGTTGTTTTAATTTGTTTCCCCAATGACAAGATATTCCACATCTTTTCATATGCTCTTTTGCCATCTAGATGTCTTCTTTGATGAATTGTCTGTTAAGGTCCTTGGCCCATTTCTTCATTTTCTTATTGTTGAATTTTATACAATTCTTTGTTTATTTCCTATTCATATCCATTATCTGACCTGTCTCTGTAAATATTTTCTTCCAGTCATTCTTTGACCTTTTTGATTATCTTTTTATTCTATTGACATTTTTTTACTAATCAGAAGTTTATAATTTTAATAAAGTCAGTCATTTCTTTCATAGATCGTACCTTTCATGTTGTATCCAAAAAGTCATCTCCATATCCTATACTTTTTTTTTACCTAGACCAAGTTTACCTAGACTTTTCTCCTATATTATCTTCTAAGGGTTTGTTATTTTTGCATTTTACATTTAGATATATAGTCCATTTTTAGTTAATTTTTATGAAGAGCACAATGTCTATGCCTCAATTCATTGTTTTACATAGGATGTCCAGTTATACTAATACCATTTTTAAAAGACTATTTTCTGTCCATTTATTACTTTTGTGTAGCATACTTTTAAAACCAATTTTATTTAGGTATAACTTATATATTATAAATTTAATCAGTTTTAAGATTATATGAGCTTTGACAAATATGTGCAGCTACCAAAATGATGATAATAAAGGATATCTTCATCACTTGAAATAATTCTCTGGGACCTACTTATAGTTAATTTCCCACTCTCAGTCCCAAGCAGTGATCTGATTTCAATCACAATAGATTTGTCTTTTTTTTTAAATTTATTTATTCATGAGAGACACAGAGAGAGAGAGAGAGGCAGAGACACAGGCAGAAGGAGAAGCAGGCTCCATGCAGGGAGCCTGACGTGAGACTTGATCCTGGCTCTCCAGGATCACACCCTGGTCTGAAGGCAGTGCTAAACAGCTGAGCCACCTGGGCTGCCTAGATTTGCCTTTTTGCAGATTTTATATAGAAGAAATTATACATTACATTTTGTGTATGTCTTTTCATTTATTTTTTTGAGATTCATCTGAAATGAGTGAATTGGATATAATTTGGGGACTTTTTGGTATATATCTACTGTAAACATTTGAGGACAGGTATTTCTGTGAACCATAACAATCATTTTCTTCAATGGACACCTACAGTGGAATTTCTGAGTCACATGATAAATAAATATACAACTGTCTGAGAAATGGTAGAAGAACCCACCGAGATTACCCTTCTGCATTCTCACCAACAGTGTTTGAGAGTTCTAGTGGCTCCTTATTCCATCCATACCTGCTATCTTCAGAGTCTCTAGTTTTAGCTGTTTTGTTGGGTACAGAGGCATCTCACTTTGGTTTTAGTCTCTATATACCTAATGCTTAATGATGCTGGGTATCTTTTAATGTACTTACATCCCATTTGAATATTTTCCTTGGTAAAATATTTTATCCATTTTTACTGCTTGTTCAATTAATAAGTTGCTATTATTGAAGAGTTTTCTATATCTTTTAAGTATTTATGTATGTATGTATGTATGTATGTATGTATGTATGTATGTGTGTATTTATTATCTAAGAGAGAAAGAGGTGAGGGTAGGGCAGAGAGAGAAGTGAGGGAGGGGCAGAGGAAGAAGGAGAGAAGGAATCTCAAGCATGGTCCACCCTCCCATACCCAGTGTGGAGCCCTATGCAAGGCTTGCTCTCAGGACTGTAAGATCATGACCATAAGAGCATGACCTGAGCAGAAATCAAGAGTTAGAGGCTTAACCAACTGAGCCACCCAGCCACCTTAGTCCTTTATATATTTTAAATAGAAATCCTTTATCAGATATGTGACTTGCAAGTACTTTATCCATCTCAGAAGTGATTTTTAATTTTCTTAACAGTCTGTTTTGAAAAACAGAAATTTAATTTTTATGAAGTCCAAATTTTGTATCCTTTGCAAAGAATCTTTGCATATTCAGCCATTAGAAATGACAAATACCCACCATTTGCTTCAACATGGATGGAACTGGAGGGTATTATACTGAGTGAAATAAGTCAATCGGAGAAGGACAAACATTATATGGTCTCATTCATTTGGGGGATATAAATAATAGTGAAAGGGAATAGAAGGGAAAGGAGAAGAGATGGGTAGGAAATATTAGAAAGGGAGACAGAAAATAAAGACTCCTAACTTTGGGAAATGAACTAGGGTGGTGGAAGGGGAGGAGGGCGGGGGGTGGGGGTTACTGGGTGACAGGCACTGAGGGGGGCACTTGACGGGATGAGCAATGGGTGTTATTCTGTATGTGGGAAATTGAACACCAATAAAAAATAAATTTATTATTAAAAAAACAGAAAAACAAAAAACAAAAAACAAAACAAAAAGAATCTTTGCATAAACCAATGACACATTTTTTTCTTCTTTTCTTCTAGAAATTTTACAGTTTGACCTCTTACATTCATTTCCATGATCCATTTTGAGTTATTTTTTGTCATGTGAGTTATGGGATGAAGTTTATTCTTTTGTATATAGATTTCTAATGTTTTCAGATTTTTTTTCTTTTGTAAAGACAACTCTTTCCTCATTTTCTTGTCATCTTTGTGGAAAATAAATTAACCACATATATGTCATTTGGACTCTGTAGTTTTCCCATTGATCAATATAGTTATTTTCACCCTAAAACCACACTGCTATTACTGAGAAAATGAGTTATTTTGTAACTTTGTAAAGCAAATCATAACTAAATGAAAAAAATAAACTCACATATACAATAAAGATCTGTAATGCTTATTTGAAAATGTCTAGAGACTCTATGGGACTTATTTTTCCCCTAAAGGTGGAAGAGGATGAATAATAATTTAGCCAATTGTAACCTAAAATATAATCACATAAAAACAAATGTTTAATTCCTTTGTATTTATATCAATAAAGGTACAGAACATAAAAGTCTAAATATAATGTTATAGTGGTTATTTTTGAATTATTTATATCAGATATAAAATTCATTTTCTGATTTTACAGGCTCTTAAATATTTTAGTAATACTTCTCAGAAATAATCTGTCCCAAAATTCATTAAAGTATATGATATCTATATATTTTCTCATGCCAAAGAAATAAAATGTCATGAAGTTACTAACATTAAACTTTAGTATTCTGTATCAGATACCCCACTAAAATTCTACGTGTGTCTTAAGAGTCACATTTATGTGTAATGTAAGTACAATATTAAAGACCTTAGTGGTTTCCATATTTATTTGTCTTATAAAAAACTCATAATTAACTGAAAGAATAAAGAAAAATGAGATATAATCTTATTTTGTATGAACTAGATTGGATTCACAAATCTAGATTCTGTTCTTGTTTTCCCAGTAACTGGTATTTTGTTTTATTTTTGTTTCTTGATTTTTTTTTTTAAATCTATACTCTAGAGCCTCAGTTTTCTAACTGGTGAACAATAAAAGCTGGACCTCAGTACAATTATTTAGTAATCCTCAATTTTAAGTAATTAATTGTTACTCCAATTCAGCTCAGACATGTAGAGAAATGAAAAGAGGGTGATGGTCACTCTTAAAAGAAAAGGAAGCACAAAATGAAAGTTCATTACTTTTCTTGAAGTTTTGGAGAAGACTGAGATCACAGGATAAGCAATTAACCTGAAATCTGGAGACAGAAATCTTCAGGATGAAGCAGAATCTGAGTATTTTCCTGTTTGCAACTACCTACAACTATCTAAGCCAGTAAGAAGATACAGCTAGAAATTTTTAAGAATCTACAAAGGCCGAATGGGAGCCACACACATAGTTCTTGCAAGCTTTTCCTCCAGGAATACTGTAAGAAGCTCAAAGGACATTCAGGAAAACCCGGAGAAAGTTTCTCTCACGATGCTGGATAGGGGATGAGAATAGAAGCCACTGTCAAATCTGCAGCCCACCTCCCTGTCTTCCCTATGGACCAAAATATTTTATCTTCAGGGTAAAAGACAGGAAGATTGTAAACTGAGAGCACTGGTGGACCCAGTGCAGCTGGGGGCAAGGATGAAAAAAAATAAATCTCTAACTCTCAGGGGAGGGGATGGGATGCCTACTAGAGCCAACATATATCAGGAGGAGAGGCAGGAACATTTCTGAAGGGCATATTCTGAAATCCATGTTCCAAACATCGGAGAACCCCCATCTCTTCTCCCTCCCCCCTGGAAAGGGACAACCGCCACCAACTGAGTGTTGAATACACATAATATTAGAATACAGTTGTGATAGTGGTAACAGGATCTCCTGAAGAACAACAATGAAGATGAAACTCAAAGTTGAACAAATATACTCAAAATCTAGCAAACTTCAAATCATAACTAACTTCCATCTGGATGAAAACACACCCCCGAGGAAAAGCCTAAAATCCTGAAAGAAAGACTTGTAAGATGTATGTATGTATGTATGTGTGTGTGTATGTCTGTATGTGTGTATATATAGGCATTGACCAACCTAGTCTATACAACATTTTTAGCAGTCAACAAAAATGTCTATGACAGACAATAAAATTCATAATTTAAATAAGCAAACCAATTATAAAATCCATATATAGATACGGTACAGATTTTGAGCTATCATCAAGGCATTTTAAAATAGCTATGATTAGTATGTTAAAGGTTCTAATGAAAAAGATAGGCAACATGAAAGATCAAATTAGTAATTTTAGCAAAGAAAGAGAAGCTATTAGGAAAGAAATTGAAATGATAAAAATAAAACATGTAAATAAATTTTAATAATGATTTAGATGGACTCTTCAGTAGACTGAACAGACTAAGACTACAACCTAGGAAAGAATTAGCCAGTTTGACAGAAGGTCAATAGAAATTCCTCCCTGTCCAGGGAGGTGGGGGGAGGGGAAGAACAAAATGCAGAGGAAAAAAACCTGGGGGGTGGGGGGAGACAGGACAGGTGCTCTGAGACCAGTGGAATGATATTCATATTACATAGCTTTAACATAAATCCGACTGTAATTTCTTAAGAAGAAGAAACAGGGAAATGGGATGAAAATATACTTGAGGAAATAACATTCAAGAACATTGCAAATTTGTGACAGACGCCAAACAAAATACCTAGTATTTTTGCTCTCAGAGAGCAAGAAGTGTTTGCAATCGCAAAAGTGTTTGGCAAAAAACAAACAAACAAACAAACAAACAAACAAAAAAACACTAAAGGAATAAAATGAAAACTTAGGTATATCACATTGAAACTTAAAATACAAAAGTCAAAGAGAAAAATTAAAGACAAGCAGAAAAAAAGAGTCCAGTTGTGTGGAAAGGAACAAGGTTAAGAATACATCAGACTTTATGTCTGAAACCATGCAACTAAAAATATAATGGAGTGACATTTTTAAAATGCTGAAAGAAAGACTCACCCATTTTTTTTTTTTTACTGGTAATGTAAAATAGTACAACTACATTTTCAGGTAGCCTGGCAGTTTCTTTTTTTATTTTCTTTTAGAAAAAATATTTTATTTTGAAATAATTGTATTTTAAGAAGTTACAAAGATTTAAAGTAGTGCAGAGAGGCTCTGTGTATCTTTCACCCAGTTACCCTAAATGGCTAGGTCTCACCTAACTATAGTTAGTTAACCATGCCAAAACCAGGAAATTGACACTGGTATAATCTATGTATACAGATAGATCTATGTTACTTTATAATGTGTAGTCATTATACAAATCACCACCAAAATCGTAATAAAAAACTGTGCCATCCACAAGATCTCCCTTGTGCTGTCCCTTTATTAAAAGTCATACCCTCCTTTCTAATGTCCCTAACCCTTGAACACCATTAGTTTGTTTCCTATCTCTATACTTTTGTCATTCAAGAATGTTATATAAATAGAGTAGCACACTGTGTAACTTTTTAGTATAAGATTTTTTTCACTCAGCAATGCCTTTGAGACTTATCCAATTTTTTTTCACGTGTCAATAGTCGTTTTTTAAATTACTGTTTGGCATTCCATGCTATGGATTTACCTCAGTTTGTTTAACCATGCACACAGTATAGAACATTTGGGTTATTTCTGTTTTGACGGTCACAGATAAAGCTACTATGAAAACTCATGTATGGTTTTGTGTGTGTGTGTGTGTGTGTGTGTGTGTGTGTGGACTCACGTTTTCTTATCTCCAAGGATAAATATCCAGAAGTATGATTGCTGAGGTATATAGTTAATGCATGTGTAGTTTTTATCTTCCAGAGGATCTGTACCATTTTGTACTCCTACCAGCAATAAATAAAGAAAAAAAATAGGAAAGACATTGGAAATTTAAGGTATATAAACCACTAACAAATTTATAATAAAAAGGAAAACAACATCAACATGGAAAAATATATATGAATAGAAAATCAGAAAAGAAGGAAATAAAAACAGAAATTGAATGTATGAATGATCAATTCATTAGTAAGCAGGGTATTATAAGCTCACATACAGTAAATATGCTACTTCATAGTAACAAGATGACAAAAAATTTAAAATCCTTGCAATAGCAAATATTTGTAAGAAGGTCAAGCCATTGGAAATTTTTATGTTTCTTACAGAATTGTCTTTGGGCATCACTACCTTGAGGAGCAATTTGGCAATATCTGGTGAAGTTGAAGATACAGCTGTAAGACAATTTAATCATGTCCTTTGATCTACCTGAGGTTGCCTACTGCTACTGTAAGCAGCTACTGACCTGCTGACATACTGACTCTAAACCCATTTGCCTGGATCCCCCTTCTCTGGATTCTTCTTCCATTGAAAACAAATGGGACCTCAGTAATGGATGCAGGAGCAATCAGGAAGTGCCCTGTGCTAACGATTCTGAGGACAACTTTTATTTTAATATATAATTTCTTTTTCAGGTGGAGCTTTGTTTCTAAATATTTTATTTATTTGAGAGAAAGAGAGAGCACACACACATGTGCACATGAGTGAAGAGAGAGACTGAGGGACAAGCAGACTCCCCATTGAGTGGGGAGCCTGAGACGTAGGGCTTGATCCCAGAACCTTGACATCATGACCTGGGCCCGCATTAGATGCTTAACTACTTGAGCCACCCAGGTGCCCCTGACAACTCTTAACGTAGGAGGTGGAAAGGCAGTGGCTACATGTTCCAGCCTCCTTGTACTCTGGCAGAATAATCCTGAGGCATGTTTCATACAATCCACAGAGGTTTTGTATCCCTGTTGCTCAGTGTGGTATTCAGTTTGTTAAAACATACTTTATTGCCCATTCTCTCTTTCCTGTTTTTCTTTCCCTATTTTCTCATTTGTGGTGGCTGGGATATTCTCCAGAGCAAACTGTCTGTATCAAATTCTTGACTTGGTTGGGTTTGTCAAGGGTGTGTGTGTAGAGGGGGTCAAACTCAAACAGTGTAAAATAATGTTCATTGCAGCATGGTTTGTAATAGTGAAAAATTGAAGATGTTTTATTTTGTTGTTTCACATTATCTCAGCAAAATAAATCAAGGCTTTTTTTTTCCATCTGGAGGAATTAAGTATTTGTATCAGCTTAATATTCCCTGAATCTTTTAAATCAAATTTATAACCTTAGATGGGACCAATACATGCTGTACCATAGTTTGGCATAAGTGTAGAGCATGCATTCAAGTGACTACCAAGTAATGGAATTAAATGGATGCTTGTAAATAAATACAGGTATCAAGTTTTGAGTGAGTGACCATGCTAATGTTCATTCCAAAACAATTGTGACAAATCAAATAGAAAGTAAAATTGTTTTTTGTTTTTTGTTTTTTTTGTGAATCAACAATTCAGTTTTTTTTTAACAATTCAGTTTTATTATACTTTGTATTTGGTTTGTTCAGTCTGCCATAACAAAACAGCACAAATTGGGCAGCTTAAAGAAAATAATTTTATTCTCTCATAGTTCTGGTGACTAAGAGTCCAAGATCAGGTGCCAGAATGGTTGGTGTCTGCTGAGAGCTCTCCCCTTCAGTTACAGCAACTGCCAGTCTGCTCTGTGTTTACATGACCTCTTTGTGCACACTTGCAGGGGTGGGGGTAGGGCACAAGAGAGTGAGAAGGAACCCATTGCACATTTATTACTAAGAGGCTTTTGAAATTATATACAAATTACTTTTTTAATATTGATCTTGGCTTCTAAGAATGTGTTACTAACTGTAATCATATGTAGAATATGTAATTTGGAAGAAAACTTTGAGACTATATCAACTATAACCACCCAATGCAAGCGCTAGCTTTATGTGCTCTTGGTAAGGTACTAAAATTATATTGTATCTCTAGACACAGGAGGCAGCAAATTATATTTACTTGAATATTTAGAAAATCATCCTAATATTGGCCCAAAATATATTTTTTTATAATATCCATATGTTTGCCTATAACATATACTCTTAAATATCCATACATTAGACCTAAATCTGTCATCTTAAAAATGTTGAACATATATGTTCTCTGCGTTCACATATCATGTAATTTATGTTTATGGTAATATTAGCCCCAGAACGACTCAGGTGGCCAAACTGAATGCTATAATATGCATATTGCCTGTCATTTAATATATACCTTTCTATGATTTTCTCATAAAGAGTGTTAGATCATTATAGACACTCTTTATCACTTTATGCCATTTCAGTATGTCATTTCAAAATTGAGGTTGTTTGGTTGGTTGTTGTTGTTTTGGTAAAAAGCATACACTCTTTATCACTTTATGCCATTTCAGTATGTCATTTCAAAATTGAGGTTGTTTGGTTGGTTGTTGTTGTTTTGGTAAAAAGCATGTGATTTTATTCTCCACTTCTCTCCCTAACTGCTGTGGTTGAATAGTTGATAAGTCTAAAAAAGTATAGTATTGTAAGAAAAATTCAATGATTACCACATTGAACATGAGGTACCATTATTATTATTAATGAGATACCATTATTATTATTGATTACCACATTGAACATGAGGTACCATTATTATTATTAATGAGATACCATTATTATTATTATTTCTATGACTCCATTACTTTCAGAGATTGGATTCCTACAGTATGTACATATAGTTCTTGTAAATATTGTTCATAAATTATCGTCTCTAACTTTCTAAATTATTTCCTATTTCCCATGGGCATAAAGACTGGAAAATATGTATCCTGACTTTACTTGCTCTTGGGGTTAAATTGGTGAGAAGCTATCTCATGAGATAGTATAAGAGTAGAAGTCATTGTTCGCAGATGGTAGAGGAGATCAATAGGTGGGCTAGGCAGATGGCAGATGTGTTTGTGTCCACAGATTTAGGGAATCCTCCTGACATTACCCTTTAGTAGGAAATTGAAATCATGAATGGCTTCCTGAGATTCCTTTACTTAGGGATTTCATGAAGGCCGCTTTTCTGACGTTATTCCTCCACTTTCCAACAGTTGTTTTGGCCTCTTCTTCTTTGCATTAATCCCTTTTAGATAAGAACTACTTACAGTGCCTTAGATTTTAATGACTGAGCTCTAATTATTTAATAGTGGTTATTAGGCATTTGTTCATATTGCTAGTAAATACTTCTTTTTTATTCATGGTTTATATGGTTACATGAGAAAAATCACAGAAGTTAAAAAAAAAAAGTCCTGTTAACTGTGTACCTCCATCATACCCAAAGCTCTTATTGTTTTCCTTGTTATTTATTTCAATAACTCTTTTTTAGAATTTCAAAAACTTGATGCTGATGGATTTTTATTTTGTAATGCTAAAAACTGAGAAAATATGTAATGAGATGAAGTTAATATGATGTCAAAACATTTTTGACAAAAACTCTCTTCTGGGCCAAGCTTTAAACTGTTTCCTTTGAACTTGACTGTGCTTCATCCTTGAACATGTTCTTGAGTCCAGTTTTAGCTGGAATCCTGCTAAGTGTCTCTTAGAATCCCCACCCTTGATAAGTGATCACCCTTGATATATGATCAAATTCCTCATCTCCACTATTTCCCAAGTGTTATCTGTTAGCTCCAGCCTATACTCAGAAAGAATCATGTTAGATCTATTAAATCTAAATCCCTGCTTACCTCTGTGTTTCACGTACTAATTTCCCATCTGTCAACCTCCTCAACCTGCTTTTTGGATATAAATCCCCATTGTCCATATTGTATTTGGAATTGAGCCCAGTTATAGACGGTGTCTCTTTTCCCCTATTGTAACAGTTCCTGAGTAAAATATTTTTTCTTGCTTTAACTACTGTCTAGCTCTGGTTTATCCTTGACAACTTAGTTTTATATTATTTTCTTTCTTCTTATACTTTTTATTGTAAAAGTCACAAATGAAATTTATCCAAAATCGGTAAAAGTTGAAAAAATGAGATAAATATAACACCGTACCCTTGATCTTGGCAAAAACAATATTAAGATATGATAGACCTTAGAGGACACTTCGAGTCTTCCAAATAAAATGGCAAATGTATAGTTATACTGCATCACTTGAGGGATGACAAAGGTTAGTGTTCTCATTCAAAACTAGAAAAAATCACCATCCAGTGAACACTTTTGTGGTTAAGTTGAAGGGAAAATATGTAATGAATGACAACAGGGACGAGTGCTTGCTGAAATAACCCTGGCTTGTATAGTTAAATGACTTTTTTAAACTCTGTCATTGGGAAAAATAAACTTATTTTAAGATTCACTTTACTCTTGTATAATTGTTACCATTGCTGACTTCACCTAAATTATGGCAAGCATTAATTGGAAACCCTAAGCTCTGGAGGAAGTAGCTTAACTCTTTTTCCAGAATTCACTAACCACAAGTCCTAGAAAACTATGAAGAGCAAGTTTCACATTTCTGGCCTCATTTAAGACTGAAATCATTTTGGAAGGAAATTCTGAAGAGCTTACGACAAACATTCAAAATTTCAATTTCTTCTTTGAAACCTTGGACTCCTGCCTGTTAATAATCTCCATGCTCTTTGCTTAGAATTTACCCATAGCATCAACTGACAGGAAACTGCCCATCACCCTCCACCCTCCCAGCGAGATTGTGCCAAAACACTCATCAGAAACCACAGTCACAAAAATAGATCCAATTGAAGACTGTGCAGTGACTAAGAAACGGATGTACTGATTTAAACTATCTTTATTCTTTTTCCTTGTTTTGATGGTGGTGGTAAAAAGAAAGAGCAAGCTACGTAATAGCATCTGGGCCAACAGCTTGTATACCAAGTCCAGCCCTATGTAATTTCAAATATTTGAGTTCTTATAACATCCCTGAAAGGCATGGTTTACAATACAAACACCACAGACATACAGTACAGAACATCCAACTATAGTCATGCTGCTGGGCAGAGCTTGCAGCAACAGCAACAATAATAAAAGAAAATTCTCTTTGTACAGCTGAATGGCTTCACTAGAATTTTCAGTGTTCAGATGTAATTAGAAAACAGCTGTGAAGGAAAATCAATTGTTCTTGGTAGTCAATGGCTAATTTTCCACAATCAAAATAAAGAATACAATATGACATGTTTGTAATGAGCAAGTAATTGTTTCTCTTTCGTTTAATGTTTTCACATTTTTCCCTTTTCTTGTGGGAGCTGTCATTTGCTTGCTTTAGGACAACTTCTCCAAGTCTTCGCTTCTCCCATCCATATTTAAATACTAGCAACTGCCAAGCATGCTATATTGTCCAGCTTAGTTTACTCAAGAGTGCCCTTGCTTATGATGGTGATTTGTGGACTAGCAAGACAATGCTGTTCTTGCTTTTATGAATTCACAGTAAAGCTTCCATAAATGGAATGATTATTAAACACTAGCATTTCTTCATGGGATTTAACTTTGATTCATTCCACAAAGGTCTCATGTGTCAAAAAGATACAGTTTCCAGAATTCCTTGACCTGCTGCTCTCAGTGCCTACGCATTGCAAAACCAAACTAAACTAAAACAGCCACAGGATCCTTTTTTTATATCCCCCTTCTATCATTAGCATAGACAGGAAGGGATTGCCACAGCAGATGGATAGAAAAGTAAGCCTCTATGGTGCACATTTGGAATAGAGATGGATGGGAAATAGACTAAAATGCTACAATAGGCTAATGAGAGTAAAATTGTTTTATCATGCAAAAGAGTCTGGTTGAGGAACACCAGGAGGAATAACACTCCTATGCTGGTTTCAGCTGATAAAAAAGAAAAAAAAAATACTGATACTATTTGGTGAAATTAATCTTTATATTATTTCCCTTTTATGCTTCTGTTTTTTGGGAGAATTCTTTGAAAGTGGATACAATGGTAATTTAAGAGAGTGAAATGAATAGTAAATAAGAGTTGACTCTCAGTTGCTGTGTGATTTGGGGACCATGCCTGAATCTTTGTTTCCCTCTATTTCTTTAGAAAAGAAAGATGTTGATAAACAGCTGAATGTGGGATCTTCCGTTTCCTAATAATTATGAAATGAACTCTGCTACTATATTAATTAATATTTGCAACAGTTTAGAGTTCTGGAGGAAAGGCATCCTTCAGCCTTTCAAAAGTACATGCAATAACCAATAAGTGATAACTGTCTTCATCATGCCTATTTATGCCTGTGATTGACAAATGTTTGAAAGTATAGATGAATTTTTGTCAATATTTTTCTTCAGAGAGCCTGCTTCAGAATTTGTTTGGTATTTATTAAATATCCCATTTTATGGGCTCAAAAAACCCACTATAGACCAAAGTAGCAGGAAACTATTTTTATGAAGCAATCTAAATTACTGACTGAAAACTAACTTTTTAAAACTACTAGTATAATTCAAAGTTTGTGGGACTCATGGGTGGCTCAGTGGGTGCTCAGCGCCTCCCTTCCACCCAGGGCCTGATCCTGGAGTCCCGGGATCAAGTCCCACATTGGGCTTCCTGCATGGAGCCTGCTTCTTGCTCTGCCTGTGTCTCTGCCTCTCTCTGTGTCTCTCATGAATAAATAAATAAAATCTTTAAGAAAAAACCCAAAGTTTGTGAATATTATAAAATTTTAACTGAAAGGCATTTTTCAAATGGTTAAGACACCATTTATGTCTTATGAGACTCTTATGAGACTTTGGGAACTATTACCCTCTGTGATTATGCATCTACCTATCTTTATACTTTGCTATTTTAGGAAGAATACCAGACAACTTAATGTTCATGATGTTCCACATGAATCTCAAACTTCCACATTTCTTTACCTCTGCTTTTCTTACCCTCAGCACAGAATGCCCTTTTTGCCCACTTCTCATATTTTGAGAAAAGCATTGCAGGCAATGTCAAGAGATGGGTGATTGATTTTAAATTTGTTTTAAGACTAGAATGTTATATGTACAATTTTAGACTTGTATAAGAAAACCAATGGAAATTGGGTTGGAGATGAAACTAGAACAGTACTATAGGGAGAGGCAATATATTTGAAAGCCATGTAGGTTGGATAATTAAAATATATATTATAGGACCTGACAACCAATTGAAGTAAGGAGAAAGCCAAAAAAAAAAAAAATAATGAAGTTCTCTAAATTTTCCAGGAGGGCAACCATTATCACATATAACATGAATGTATTATATAATTCCTACATGTAACCACAAGCTCCCCACCTGCCACTTTGGCTGAATATCTGGTAAAAAAAAAAAAATCTTTACTGGCTACAGACTGATGGTATGTTATTTATAGTTTGTCTTTCAGAAATTTAAAAATTGTGAGACGGTACCCAGAGAATAAAGGCCTTTAGAGTAAAGTTAGAATTCGAGTTACTTCATGATAATTTGAAAAGGAGGCAAATATCCAACTCCTGCTGCTGAGATTCCCAGATCTTTTCTTTCCTTTGATTTTCTGACAGGTTGTTTCTTCAGCTCCACCTTTGATTTTATGATCAACCCAAGAACTTTTCCAAGAAGTTCTAATCACTCAAATTTTCCCTTTATTTTATTCAATTGGTTTCTGGTACATGGAACTCACATATGTTAACGTTATAAAGAGTACCTGAGAGTGGGTTGCCAGAAGTAGATCCTCAATGGAAAGAGTATGGTTTTGGAATCCTTCATATCAGACCAAGAGATGGCCATAAGGGAAAAAAAATACAAAGAAACAACCTGGATAATAATATAATGGTCGTGATTGGCAGTGGCAAATTACCCAGAAAGATCTTGATTTCTAATCTATTGAGACTATACCCCACTGATAGAAGCTCTGTGGAAAGGCAGTTGTTTCCAAAACCAATTTTTATAGGACATAAGTAATGGCAGTCCCAAGAAGAGAAATACTTGCTTTAGATACATTGGAACATTTAACACAGAATAACAAACCCAGATTTTTAAAATCTTGCATGAAATAATGGAATGAAACCTAAGTTGGACTCTAAGTAGGATCAAAAAATAAATATGGGCTCCTTTGGCAGTAGAATAATAAGGATAAAATCCAGATTCAGAGATTTATTCTAAATGTTGTTGAAGTAGTACAGAGGTTAGACATACTACACAACTCAACTAGGTTATGTAAAATTTGGGTATTAATTGCACTATCAGTCAACCACATTAGGGATATCTTGGAATATGCAAATAATTTCAAAAGGCCTCTCACTTTCAATGACTTGTATTCTCCAGCTGAAGAAGTTGCTATTTTATATTCTTTGTTAACAGAAGATGTGATTCTGTGCTAGAAGGAGACAATTATTCTCTGAAATTCCATATCTAGGGCCACATCTCTCATTGATACTCTTTGCTAGGTTAATAAAATTCAATTTCAACATGGTCATAAAAATAACATACATAAGTAACTTGGGTAGAGGAGTTATATATATCAGTAATTACAGGAATTAGGTACAGCATGTCATCAAAAATCTTATGGGATTTTGCTCATTGACAGTGAATATAATTTTTAAACAGGTTGGATTTCTTTATTTCTGCACATGCACTTGGCAGATAATTATCTATTATTTGCTTGGGAAACTATATGGCTGAAACAAACTTGAAATGAATATTGATCTCCATTGTGTATTCCATATTTTAAAATTTAACACTCTGTAATATAAAGAATGCAGGGCAATGACAATGGGAAATGAGGGCATTGAATTAAATCTTCCTTCTGTGTACCTCACCTGGTCATATTCAGCTCCTGTATCCTTTCTCATATGTCTTCTGTTACATGAATTGAAATGTTTCTGTCCCTGCATAAGGCCAAACCCTTGACATATACTTTGGATTGTCTCTCATCTACTCAAGAATGTTGCTCCTGTAATTAACGTTTCACACTCCTGCATCATTTAGTTCTCTTCTCTATTACATCATTTTTTGGTCATTTATAAACATTTCCGTCTTAAGATTAAAAATAAGTCTCACCATGTAACCCCACCAGAAAATTCAACCTTGATTCTTAGCTTTTGCATATACAAAGAAATCAGAACATTGTCTTACTCAGGTCCTCTACTGCCTCTCCTCTCTTTCTTTCTTGTGTCCTCTTCAATTCAGATTTTATTTTCATACTTAATATGAACAAGTCTTGTTACAATCACCAGTGATATATGTATTGCCAAATTTGAAACTCAATTCTCAGTCCTCACTTTAATAAATTAAAATGCATACCTGAAACTGGTGATCACCCCTTCTTAAAACAGTTCATGTGGTGTCAGGACATCACTCTTTCTTGGTTCATTATTCCTCCCTAACCTTCTTAGCTTCTTTTTCTTTATATTATTGAAGCTAAATTTAGGAATACTTCAAACTCTATCCTTGATCATCTCTTCTTTCTTATATTTACCTTCCAGCTAATTTTATCTAGTCCCATGACTTTAATGCCAAGCAAAAATATGTCTCCTAAACTTATGTTTCAATTTCTAATCTTTCTCCTGAACTTCAGTTTCTTTATGCCAAATAATGTTTGCTTGGATATCTCATAGGCTTATTAATGTTACCATGTGTAACAATGTCAAATTCTGTATTTCTTTTCCTAAATCTCCAAATCTTGTCCCAAGAGTTAATGTTCTCATTAAACCACATTTGTATATTCATTCATTTATTATTGTTTTTTTCCAGATTGCACTCTTACAAATAATGGTAGCATGAACATTTTTTAACGTCTTCAGAAAATATATATACTTTTGTTCTAGGTTTATATCTTGAAGTGGAATTGGGAGATATTCACAAGATAAAGTTAAATAGATAAGGGCCAAAATACTTTTGAAGTAGTATTTAGATTTACACACCATCAGCAGTATATGAGCTCTTAACCTGAGACATGCTCTGACCAATACTTGGTACTTTGTGCTTTTCCTTTAAATTTTATTTTTTGTCATTATGGTGATTAATATTATCTAGTTCTCATTTAATGTATATCACCCTCATCACCATTGAAGTTAGACATCTTTACATATGTCTGTTGAGTATTTAGCACTCTGTATCTGTTCAAACTTTTATCCAGCTTCTATAGGAGTGACACTTATTTTGTACAGATTATTTGAATATTATGGATACAAGAGTATGAATATTATGGATACAAGAGTATTCAGTTGCATTTCTGACCTCAGGTAACGCTTAAAATTTTTATTGTTAAGTTTGATGTTTGAAATAGGCTTTCTGTAGTTACATTTAAAGAGTTTTTTTTTTCCAATCCTTCTATTGCCTTATAGCTAAGAGTTTTAAAGGAATTCATGTTGAATTTTATCAAATCATCTTTTGTTCAGCTATTTAAAGAATAATATAATTTTAAAGTTTATTTTTTCATAAGAAGAGTTGTTACATTGATTGAATTTCAATATTTATGCAAATCTTGCATGACTGCAATATAAGCAACTTGGTTTTTAAAAAAATAGATATGTGGTTTTGATTTGCTAATATTTGTTTAAGGTTTCTGCATTTGTAGACAGATTTGTCTTTGAGTTTCTTTTTTTATTTTTTAAAGCATTTATTAAGTTTTTTATTTTTATTCCAGTTAGCATATTAGTGTTATATTAGCTTCAGGTATGTAATATAGTGATTCAATAATTCCATATATCACCTGGTGCTCACCACAAGTGCTCCCTTAAATCCCCATCATCTATTTCACCCATACCCCCACCCACTGGTAACGATTAGTTTCTTCTCTATAGTTAAATGTCTATTTCTTGGTTTGTGTCTCTCTTTTTTTCTTTCTTTGCTTGCTTGTTTCCTAATTTTCACATATGAGTGAAATCCTATAGTATTTGTCTCTCTCTGACTGCTTTATTTTGCTTAGCACTATACTCTCTAGTTCCATGTTGTTGCAAACGGTAAGATTTTATTCTTTTTTTAAAGACTTATTTATTTATTTTAGAGAAAGAGAGAGCACAGCGGGGAGAGAGGCAGGGGGAAAGTGAGAGGGAGAGAATCTCAAGCAGACACCCCACGGAGAATGGAGCTCCCTGTGGGGCTTGATGCCATAACTTTGAGATCATGACTCGAACAAAAAGTGTCTAAAAGTAGGACACTTAACAGGCTAAGTCATGCAGGTTCTCCATGATTTAATTCTGGCTGAATATTCCTTGTTTGTATATGTGTGTGTGTATAGTGTGGTGTGTCTGTGTGTGTATGTACTTATAGTAGTATATGTACTCATAAGGAAAGAGGGACAGAGGTAAAAAGAGAGAATGCATCTGTGTATCCATTTATCAATGAACACTTAGGCTGTTTCCATTATTTGGATATTGTAAATAATGCTGCAATAAACATAAGCGTGCATTTTTCTCTTTGAATTAGCACTTTTGTATTTTTTGGATAAATAATTAGCAGTATGGTAACTGGATCATAGCACAGATATATTTTTGACTTTTTGAGGAGCTTCCATACTGTTTTCCACAGTGGCTGCACCAGTTTGCATTCCCATCAACAGTGTGTGAAGGTTCCTTTTTCTCCACATCCTCACCAAAACTTGTTGTGTTTTTCATTTTAGCTATTCTGGCAGATGTGAGGTGATATCTCATTGTGGTTTTGATTGCATTTCCTCAATGATGAGTGATATTGAACATCTTTTAAGGTTTCTGTTGGCCATCTGTATGTCTTCTTTAGAAAAATGTTCATATCTTCTGTCCATTTTAAAACTGGATTTTTTGGGGGGGTGTTGTATTCTATCAACTCTTTATGTATTTTGGATATGTCTTCTCCTAGTAAGTAGGTTACCTATTAGTTTCCTGGTTGTTTCCTTTGCTGTGAAGAAGCTTTTTATTTTGATGCAATCTCAATATTTATTTTTGCTCTTATTTCTCTTGCCTTAGGAGTCGTATCTAGAAAAATGTTGCTGTGAATGATGTGAGGGAAAATATTGCCTGTGATCTTTAATAGAATTTTTATGGTTTCATGTCTTACATTTTGGTTTATGATCAATTTTGAGTTTATTTTTGAGTATGGTGTAAGAAAGTGGTCAGTTTCATCCTTTTGCATACAACTGTCCAGTTTTTCTAACAACACTTGTTGAAGAGACTGTATTTTCCCACTGTATATTTTTGCCTCCCTATTTAGGGTCATTTTGATTCCATACGCATTTTAGTATATTTGTTCTGGTTTTGTGAAAAATTATGTTTATATTTTGGATGAGATTGCATTAAATCTGTTGTTTGTAATATAGACATTTTAACAATATTTGTTTTTCTAATCCATGAGCAGGGAATGTCTTTCTATTTGTGTCATTTTCAGTTTCTTTCATCAATATTTTATAGTTTTCAGAGTACAGGTCTTTCACTTCTTTGGCTAAGTTTAATCGTCAAATTTCTTTTTTTAATATTTTATGAGTTTGAGCAATAAATGTACCCATTTTCAAGCAATGACTTGGAAAGAACTTGCTTCTTTTCTAACTTCAATAGGAGTTATTTCTGATTGCTGGTATTTCCTCCTTAAAATATCGATGCACTCTCCCATAAACTAAGTTGTTTTGAAGATTAACTTCTGATGCTTTTTTTAAAAAAATTATTTATTCATGGAGACAGTGACAGAGAGGAAGAGACACAGATAGAGGAAGAAGCAGGCTTCCTGCAAGAAGCCTGATGCAGGACTCCATCCCAGGACCCTGGGATCATGACCTGAGCCAGAGGCAGACAGACAACCACTGAGCCACCCAGATGCCCCATCTTCTGAGACATTTGAAAGATTCCATTTCTTTAAAATACTGTCTCTTTATTTTCTATTTTTTGGTCGATTATAGAGAATAATGTTTTTCTAAAAATCTCATCTCATCTAAATTTTACATTTTTACATAGACAGGTTTGTACCTGCTTATCTTCTTGCACATTAGATATGTAATTATATTTTCTTTTTCATGTCACCTATATGTGATTTGTGTTTTTATTTACTTTTCTTGATTAGTCTTGCTATAAGTTTATAATTTTTTAAAAAAAGTTTTTAAACCATATTTGATGACTTTTCATTTTGTCAACATGTTTTATCATCCATTGCTTTACTGATTGTTTGTGCCCCCTCCTCTAAATTCTTATTCTTAAACTGAATCCCCAATGATGGTATTTGGAGGTGGGGCCTTTGGGAGCTGATTAAGTCATGATAATGGAACCCTCACAAATGGGATTGGTCCCCTTCTAAAAGACCACACATTGCTCCTTCACCCTTTCCACCATGTGAAGACACAGTGAGAACATGGCTGGATGCCAGGAAGCAAACCTTCACCAGATGCTGAATCTGCCAGTGCCTTGATCTCAGACTTCCCAATACCCAGAACTGTTTATAAGCCACCCAATCTATGGTATTTTTGTTATAGTAGCCCAACCTGACTAAGCCACTCATTGAGAGTCACGTAATAAAAGTTTCCCAATGTGATTATATATTTGTCTATTTAACTATTTTGAAGCTATTTTCTGATTGTCTATACATTCAGAATTGTTTAATCTTCCAAGTGAATTAGCTATTGGACAGTGTCATTATATATCACTTCTTGACTAAAAATTATTTATTTTAAATTAATATAAGTTTTGCTGGATTAGTATTTCTAGTGTCATTTACCTTCAACCATTTGAGCTCAGCTAGAAAATATGTAGAGTATAGAGCTCAAGCTTACTTCTTTGCCTTCTCATTTTTGAGATCTTAACTTATTTCTCTGCTGACTTTACTGACAGCTCTCACCTCCAATTTTGCCTATTTAGTCATGTGAGATGTCCAAAACTATTCTAGTTTTGTGTCTCTTGACATTGGATTTCTGCAGCATATTTTCTGAGAAATCTGCAAATTTGCTTGGTGAAACAGATGTAAAATGTCAGCTCATGTCTCTGTGATTCCCTTATCTCTGAAACCTTGACACCTCCAGTTCTGTGAAACTCATCAGTTCTTTTATGTCTTCATTAAAAAAAAAAATATCTGGGGCTTTTCTTACTGTTCTTGCTTCGAACATTGGTCTAATGGAAATAGTTCTATCAGGGTCAGAAGAAGATATGTTAGAGTAATCTTTTAAAAATGCATTCATCACACCAGTCCTTTACTCAAAACATGAACATCAGACTCAAATTAAAGTCAAAGTTATTACTAAGGAATAGATTCTCTATATGATCTTGACACTCAGATCTAATATGCTAGCACTCATTTCCTACCTCATTCTTCATTGTGCTTTACCCATTTTGACCTTTTTTCCTACTCCTTGATATTCCAAGATTAGCGCATACTATTTGCACTTCCTGAAATGTCACTCTCAAATATTTGCATGACTCATTTATTCTCTATATTTAGTTCTCTGGCCTAAGGCCATTTTATACAAAGCCTGCTATATCAGTTCATATCCTCCTGATGCTATTTTGTCTTCATAGCCCTATTTCCACCTGTTACAATAGATATTTATTTGTATTTATTCAGTGTTTCTTTCTCTCTCTTTTTAGTGGATTATATACTTCATGAAAATAGGCAGCATGTCTGCCTTGGTCACTGCTCAATATCCAGCATTTGCAGAATTTCCTGGTAGTACATATGATGTATTTTAAAAATATTTGTGCATTATGCCAGCCCACATTTTCACGTTATTTTGCATTGATTTACCTAGAAAATTGTACCTTCTCTGTAGGCATAGAAGAATAGATTGATAAGCAAATCCTGGAATCATCATTAAAAACAAAAAGGAAGAGAAATAAATAAAATGTACATAAGAACAGAAGCTAATAATCAAACAAACAAATGATATTTACAAATGTGATAGAAATTCTGGTATAGAGACTTCAATTAAACTGTGAGTTCCTGACCAAACTTGTGTCAAGACGTGTGACAGATCACATGGTAGGTGATAGTTTGAGCTCTGTAGGGGAAAAAAGGAGACATTTAAAAGTGACACAGAATTGGAGTCATAATGCAGAACTTTACACAAAATAAACTCCATTGTAAAATAGCCAACAGAAGTATTTGATCTGTAGTAAAATAATACTATGTAGCACTTTTAGGATATGTAAAAATGAAGGCATCCTTTGGGAATATATATATATTTTTTAAGATTTTATTTATTTATTCATGAGACACAGAGAGAGAGAGAAAGAGAGAGAGAGGGAGAGAGGCAGAGGAAGAAGCAGGCTCCATGCAAGGAGCCTGATGTGGGACTCGATCCAGGACTCCAGGATCACATGCTGGGCAGAAGGCAGGCACTAAACCGCTGAAGCACCCAGGGATCCCTCTTTTGGGAATATTTTGAATGAATTTTCTCATCATTGAAGGTAAAGCCAATGAATTAAGAGTTAAATAGAGGGTGCAGATACAGAAAGAGTAAATGTAGAAAACTCTCTTATCAAGTCCCCCCCCCCCCCCAGGAAAATGAGTGTTGGAATCACTTCACTGGGGGAGAAGTAGAGAGAAGTTGCATGGAGAATTTTTATTTAGGGTGATTTTTAGGTATCTGACGTGGGCTGAATTGTGTCACTTCAAGTTTCATTATTTGAAGTCTTAACTCTTGGTGTCTCAGTATGTGACTATATTTGGATATAGGGTCTTTAAAGAGCTCATTAGTGTTAAAGGAGGTCATTAGGATGGGTCCTAAACCACTGTGACTGGTATTCTTGGAAGATGAGTAGATTAGGACACAAGGCATGGACAGAGGCAAGGCCATATGAAGACACAAGGGGAAGATGGCCATCTACATAAGCCAAGTAAAAGGAGAAAGCAGCTCTGCTGATCTTGGACTTTTAGCCTCCAGAACTGAGAGAAAATAAATGTCTGTTGTTTTAGTCACCTAGTCTGTGATACTTTGTTATGCAGCCCTAGCAAACTAATATAGTATATTTTCAAACTAAGAGGAAAATATGGAAGAAACCAGATGAATGAAACACTGTAGAAATGGAGACAATTTTTGTAGCAAAAACAGAAAGGTGGCTAAGGGACGCATTAAGAGGTAGAGAAATGAGATAAGAACTAGAGAATGTGTTTATTTAATCTTATTGTTAGAGCTTTTTAGCAAGTATAGTCAATAGCCATATCAAATACATACTAGACTTCAGTCTCTACTTATTAATCTTGAACATTCCAGGCTAATTTCTAATACTCCACAGTTTACTTACTGCTCAGGGAGCTTGGACTCTAGACTCTATAATTTAGATGTACTCATGAGAGAATTTCTTTTGTCAGTGATGACCCCTTGGTCACTTTCACATTTATCCAGCTCAAATCCATTGTCATTACATTCATAGCTTTGAGTAGAAAATATGGTCAATAATAATGAATTGACATTTTTAACAGTTACATATATTTGCAGGAGACAAATAAATTAAAAGGACAACAACAGAAGTGGGAAATACTAAGGAAACCAGGACAACAAATAATAGTAATTTAAATAAATTCAATGACCATCAGCAATTTGTAAACCACTACCACCATCACAAAACACAGATACCAAGAGATTTAGCAGAATTAATAAAAGAGCCAGAAGATCGTAGATGAATAGAAAAAAACAAAATGAAAATTTTCAGAAAGAAAATATTACAGCTCTGTGTTTGGTTAGAAAGAGAGCCAAAGGAAAATCTGAGGATCTAGGTAATAAGTCAGTATGCACCATTGCATTGGACCACTACAATATGGATCAGAACCTACATTCTCAGAAATGGTATACCATTTCTGGTATACCAACTTCAGCTGGATTGACTAATTTTGGTAAATGTACATAGTTGCATACAAATGTACACTTTATCAAATCTCTAGTTTTGAATCATATCAAGATATCTTTCTTGTGGGTTATTCAGTAATTTTTTATTGTGACTTGAAAGCTCAAGTCACGATCAAATATTAGCTTGGAAAACTAAGATACTTTCTCCATTTTTTATTTACTTTCCATGCTGACTTATATTTACCAACCTATTAACTAGATAAATGTGTCAGTGGTTTCTGAATAATTACTTTTACAGAAAAACAATCATTGTTTATAGAAATATTTGAAAAAGATTTTCTTTTTAACTAATAACAATTTGCATCAGTCAGAAATTCCAAGGTCAAAGTTCTTAACTTCTTCATTTCTGGCTTTTCTTCTATTTCTTACAGAATTTTGACCTCACTGTCTTTTGCAGGTGATGATATTTAGATTTCAAAATGCACAAGAGGGTATTGTGATTCTCTGCAGGCAGTGAATCTCTAGCTATTGATACGTGTGTCATTTCACGAGACTCTCAGGCACAGCAATGCAGGTCTTGCAGCAGATTATGAAGATCTAAAACAGCCTCCCACTCTGATTAATAACATGAACACTTCACATTTGTTTATTTTGTGTTAGATATAGCCTGTAGGTGAACATGTATATTACATTTAGAAAATCAACAGAAATATTTAGTTAATCCTAGTAGCACTTGGAATGGTGGATTCATATATAGTATATTGAATTTTAAAAAAGCAAGCATCTGAATGTAAATATTAAAAAATTGTGCAAAATGAAGAAAGCAGGGGTGGGGGTGCATAAAACAGACACTTGAGAAATTTTTCAAGCATGATTCTTTGTCTTCTTGAACTCCGATTTAAAGGTTGCTTAGCAACAGTGGCAGTAACAGCTGGGACACCCTTGATCTTGTTGTGTAAACTATTAAAAATAGGTGATGGAAAGTGGCACCATGGAAACAATGACTATCCTGAAGCAGGTGTCTGTAATGCTGCTTCTCAGTTTAATGTTAGAAGTGTAAATTATAAAAAGAAAAAAAATAGAATAACCCTTATCTTTCATTCTTTTGGACTTCAGCAAGGGATATTTTCCTTTTTTCATATTGTTCTTGTGACTTCCCAGACATGTTGGTTCAGTAAATTGTTGATATTTTAACTGACTACTTGATACTGTATTTTGATTTCTAAATTCATTTCAACTTGAAATAAATTTGTTTCTAAATTTATTTCAAAAGTGATCCCATTTTTTTTATCACCAAGTTCTCATAGAATCTAGATCCTCAGTGTCCACATAAATATGAATCAATACAGAGTACTACATAAATGTCATTGTGTGTGCATTTTTTCAGCTTCTCATTTATTAATTTTCAAAGGCTGATAATCTCATACTTATTCAATTTAAATTAATAGAAATCACTCTTGAATAATCTCTGGATCTTGTTTCATAAATACATGTTTTTGATAATAACAATATAAAAATATACTCCTATTATCTATGTTTCGTGGACTTACTCTTTCTTTTTTTACGGATTTACTCTCTTATGTTTATAAAAACAATAGTAGACAATGCCTCAGTTCTCATTTTCAAATAGCTTTGTAGGATGCCACACTTGATCACCTAGAGGATCAGTATAAACCTCAGTGTCGGTTAGAGTGGAGGAGACCACCTTTCCAACTGTGTTGTCTGAATCAAGCTTTTTCTGCCCAAGTAAATTTGCTTTTGTGAATATTCAACTGAAGCATGATTAAAAGAGAATCCGTGTGAAGATATATTATATTTAGAGCATTCATATAAAATATTTAATAACTAGAAGGATTGACAAGATCCATTTTATTCTTATTTCATAAATGGGCATGGAACATCTAAAAGGTATTAATGTTAATTAAGGACAGAGACTATAATTTGTAAGGTAACATATCTAATTAGCCATAAAGCTGAGATTTGAACCAGAGCAATTCTGTGGGGTTTTTTTTTCCGCAATTCTGTGTTATAATGCTAAATTTAGCCTATTATACTTAAGACTTTGGAACCTTGCAAAGATTTGATTATTACTGAATAATATATTTAACTGATAAGTTTCATGGGAATTTCTGCTCATTTTAGTTTTGTAAATTCATGCAGTAAATCTTTTTCTTCATAAAATCATAGAAACAAATATAAGACATATAAATAAGGGATATTAAGAAAATCATATTGTTGTCAGAACTCCAGAGAATCCATTGGCACCAACTTGAAGCAAACATAAAACAGAGAGGGTTGCTGAACTGAACCCTCTGGTCTTCCAGACTCCAAGTCTGAAAGCAGGGAGATGTGGCCAGAAATTTGGGTTATACAGAAGAATGGCAAATTAATTCTTTTATATGAGATAGGTATTTGGAGCAAGGCTCAGTGTTTGAAATCAAGATACACAGTGGGACTCTTCATGCAAGAAAGGAAGCAGAAACCACTGCCTAAGACTATGGTTTACATTATCCACATAGAAAATACGCCAAAGGGACTCCTGAGTGGCTCAGCAGTTGAACATCTGCCTTCAGCTCAGGTCACGATCCTGGGGTCCTGGGATAGAGTCCCACATCAGGCTCCCTGGAGAGAGTCTACTTCTCCCTCTGCCTAGGTCTCTGCCTCTCTGTGTCTCTCATAAATAAATAAATATTAAAAAATACACCAAAAAGTAACAAATAATAATTTCAGCAAAGTTATTAGATTAACTATTAATATATAAAGCTCAATAGTTTTTATACAAGGCAATTTAAATTAGAAATTGAGATATGGTATATGAAGATCATATGCTGGGATCCCTGGGTGGCGCAGCGGTTTGGCGCCTGCCTTTGGCCCAGGGCGTGATCCTGAAGACCCGGGATCGAGTCCCACGTCGGGCTCCCGGTGCATGGAGCCTGCTTCTCCCTCTGCCTGTGTCTCTGCCTCTCTCTCTCTCTCTGTGTGTGACTATTATAAATAAATAAAAATTAAAAAAATAAAATCTTAAAAAAAAAAGAAGATTGTATGCTTTTCAGTATAATGCAAAAAGAACTGGAAATAAATATGATGTAAATACTATTAAACTGTAGGAAGACCAGACCAGACATGAGTGAAGACTATCTAAAAAGTCACATATAAATGGAGAGAATATATACTTTTTATATAAAGTAAAATAATAAGGATATCAATTCTTCACCTAAAAAAAATGTATAAATTAAATAGAATTCTAGTTAACCTCTCAGTAGAATTTTCCTTGGAACTTGACAAGTCAACATTACTAAATCATATAAAAGAGTGTAGAAATAAAGGACATCTCATTTTTAAATAAAGTTGGCAAGCCCTGAAGGGAGAGCTCTCACATGATTACTGACAGTAAGAATTGTACCTCACATTCCCCAGATAAAATAAGCTTACTTTTACAGATTCAAGCAAAAGGAAGGATTTTTCTTTGCCCAACAGCTCAGTGAGCAAAATGGTCCTTCCCAGCTTCCTCCTGTCCCCTATAAAAGCAAGCCCATCTTTCTGTTCTCCAGACTTGCCTGTGGTTTGCCATAGTTTGCTTGTCCTGAATTACAATTCTTCTCCTATTCCTGAATAAACTCATTTTGCTGGTAAAATAACTGGATTTTTTGTTTCTAAAGCTCAATAATTGTAAATGATCACTAAGTGCCAAGGTAATTTTGCAAAAGGACATCATGTGTGTAATGGCCCTACCTTACCCAGTTATCAAGCGGATTCTTCTGGTTTGGCTTTTTTTCATGAGAAATGCACTATCAGAAAAGTTATTTAGTTGGATACGTTTCTCAAATTAACTGATTTTTTTTAAAATTAACTGATTTAAAAATATTCAGTGAACTCATATTTTTAAATTATTCAATATAGTTGTCAGTGGAAGTAAATTTAAATACTAAGCAGACAGCTTGTCTTGGCAGAATTTAAGATAGTCATCTACTCTTGCTTATTCCTATCACATTGTAAAGGAAAGTTTTCAGTAGTCTTTTTTTTCTAGGACTAATTTTAAACTTTCCATTATTTGGAAGAAAAAAATTAATGCAATAACAATACATCCCTCTTGAATTGTTTTGTAAAATGTTTAGGTATCATCTTGCCCTAACTGTGCGGTTGTTTCAAAAGAAATGCTTTTGTTCTGTGTTACTATTTTCAAAGGTAGCAATCCTGTTTGCTTGTGTAGTTTTAAGGGGCAATTTTAATTGTTGCTTCTGTACTTCTCTCATAGGCAGAATCCCTATTGTTTAAGTTATCTAGGAATTCAGGTTCTAGTCCTTTCTGATGAGCCCTCTATGAATCTGTGATCTCATTGATATTTTTAACATATTAATGTGGTGTACATTAATTGTTTAATTCATCTGAGGTAAATTTCTTTCTCTCCTAGAATAGTAATCTCCATAGGACCATGTTCCAATATGTAAAACGTGTAATGATAATTAGCAAGTGTAAGGAAAGAAGTCGTGTCTTTCGGTATTACAACCGAAATATCTTTAAAATATCTGGCTCCTGGGGCACCTGGGTGGCCCAGTAGTTGAGCGTCTGCCTTTCAGTCAGGTCACGATCCTGGAGTCCTGGGATCAAGTCCCATGGCGGGCTCCCCACAAGGAGCCTGCTTCTCCCTCTGCCTCTCTCTCTCTGTATCTCTCTCTGTAACTCTCATGAATAAGTAAAATTATGTATATATATATGTATATATATATATATATATATATATATATATATATCCACTTGGATATTGGTTATCCACTTGGACAAGTTGAACTTTTTCTTAGGTTTTAAAAATGATCAATTTGCCTAAGTTGGTGCTCAAACAAAAATTCAAAATTTTCTAGGAATGTTTTAATTCTTCCTGAAACAGAAATGGCTTTGTTCACAGTTGATGTGGCAATCTACTTTTGTGGGAAAAATGCTGAATTCAAGAGCCAGATTGGCTTGCTTCAAATCCTGGACCCACCACTTATCAACTATGCGACACTGGGCAAATGTTTATTCTTCAATAAATTAGTAACAGAAATGATACTATTACTAACTTCTTCACATGGTTCTTATGAGAGTAAAAGGACTGAGTGTACATGAGCCTCTTAGGAGGAGTGTCTGACATAGCCAGCACTATGTGAGCGTCAGTTGTGATGATCTGATTGACTGAGTCGATGGTTTTGTTCAAGCTCCAGGCGTTCCCTTCAGAAGTACTTGAGATTTTTAGTATAAACATATGAAACCTAATGGAACAAATTAAGAACTTCCCTGTGGTTCAAACTCCAAATATTTATTTTATGGAAAGGGAGGGTTAATCTCGATATAAAACATAAAAATAAATTTTAATCATGCCAAAGAAGCCGTTTTAATTTAGCTTTTTACCCTTTTAATTTTAACTAAAAGTCTATTATTTATATGAATTCTTTATCATTTGAAAACTTTTAAACATGTCAGCAGGAAGTATGTACACACATACACATACTGCTTCTGGTATTTACAGCAGGATAACAATTGGTAAGTACATATGCAAAATATTTTACATATATATTTGCAAAGGAATGTTCCAAAGAAGAATGTCATGGTTATAATTGATTTTTATATACAGTTGTTTGTTTTTACGAATCACTATGGACTGAATGTTTGTGTTTGCTACTGAAACCTATTGTGCACACTGATAGTATTGGGAGATGCAGCCTTTGGGAAGGGATTAGATCACGAGGGCAGATCCCCTCATGAATCAAATTGGTGCTCTTATAAAAGAGACCAGAGAAAGCTCCCTTGCCCCTAGTCATGTTAGTTACAGCTACAAGATGGCCATTTATGAACTGAGAGACGGGTACTCACCCCACACAGAACGTAACCATGTGGGCACTTTGATTTTGGACTTCCTAGCCTCCAGAGCTGTGAGAAGTAAATTTCTGTTGTTATGATGTTATTCTATGGTATTTTGTTACAGCAGCCCAAATAGACTAAGTTAAATAACTTTAAATTTAGAGAAAACTTGCAAAGAAATTAAAAAAAAAATTCCATATCCCCTTCAGCCAGTTTTCCTAAAGTTAACTTCTTACATAACAATGATATGTTATTGAAACTAAGAAAGTGACATTTTTTCATTTGTATTAACCAAACTGCAGGCTTTATTTGAAATTTACCAGTTTTTCTACCAATATCTTTTTTTTCTGTTCTAAAATCCAATCCAGAATATCACATTATAATTAGTCATCATTACTCCTCAGTCTCCTCTGATTTATGTCAGCTTCTCTGTTTTTTTTTTTTTTGTTTGTTTGTTTGTTTTTTGTTTTTTTTTTTTTGTTTTTTTTTTTCTTGTTTTTCATGACTTTGACAGTTCTGAAGAGTACTGGCCAGGTATTCTGTAGAGTGTCCCAGGTACTGATAATTGACTGATAGTATCACTAATACTTTAATATTCTTTCTGATCTCTTTTGATGGTTTTTCTTGTACCTGTGTAATGAACTATAATTAAAACATACCACTTTTTCAATCAGAGTGTTAAGCAGACATCTTATACCACGGATCACAATATCTTAGCTCACCTTTGTTCTCTATTCCTTTGGCATGGACTGCACACAGGGATAAGCAATAGCCTCACAGCCCTCAACCTGATCTTGCACGCTCTCTGACTTTTTAATTTTACTGATTTGTTTGTGAGAGACACACACACACAGAGGCAGAGACATAGGCAGAGAGAGAAGGAGGCTCCCTGCAGGGAGCTCAATGCGGGACTCGATTAGGGACCCGATCCCAGGGCTCAATTCTGGGGCTCCAGGATCATGACCTGAGCCAAAGGCAGACGCTCAAGTACTGAGCTACCCAGGTGCCCTAATCTTGCCCTCTTTCTTAAGGCTTCTGTAGTTCTATGTATGGGGAACTGCCAAACCTGTTCAACCGTGTTGGTACATGTGCACCACTTTACTCATATTTAACCGAAAAGGGACAGGTGTTAGGATGGATGTAAAATTCCCATGTTTCAGGCAGAAACGTCTCAAATGTATTTTATGTGGTTTCTCCATCCTATCCTATCTTATCCTTTCCTTTTCTATTCTATTCTATTCTATTCTATTCTATTCTATTCTATTCTATTCTATTCTATTCTATTCTATTCTATTCTATTTGTATAGTCTATGCACTGTCTCCAGAGAGATCAAGCTCCAGTAGATCAGAGTCAAACCAGTTCAAAAATACTCTTGGATTGGCTTTTATTCCCTTTATGTGTCACTCTTTCCACTTATAACTCTAGTTTCCCCGTTATAGGCTTTTTCTTAGGGGGTGAGGAGACAGTGGGGAGGTGGTAACCCAAGATCAGACACAGTAAAGGAGAATAATTGAATAAATATTAAATTGTATGTGAGTTCATCAGATATTATGTGTAATATCCTTAGCCAACACTCATGTATTCTAGCATTTGCTGCATCTTCTTTGTGGGCATAGAATACATTGGAACCAGGGGGGAAAATATCTGATGCCTTTTCAATTTATTCCCTTAAAGACCTACTTAGGGAAAATAGAAAGATTAGAAATTCGACCATTGAAATTAATTAAGCACAATGAACTCTCTTGGGCCTATAAAATTAGATAAAATAAAATCAGAAGAAAAAAATCACAGACATATTTATCTAAATGTTGGTCTCTAAAATTAATCCACAAGGATAAGAAAACTGTCGATTAGGAAGATAAAAATTGGTCTTTATTCTCTATTTTAATTTGCATTTGCACCAAGAGACTATTGGAGGAAATATTCATAACAAATTATTCTGTCAAACACAGATATTCTTGCCTTTTGCAGTTGGAAGAACTCAGCAATAGCACAAATAGGGATATATATTGGAACTTAGTAATTGACAATTGTGAAATATTTCCTATGTATCTTATGCAAGAGAAAGTAACAAAAAGGAGGTAGGATTTTCCCCATTCCCATGGACTATCAAAACCAATGTTCATTCATTCTAGAAAACATTTTTCATACTCTGTACAAGACATTGTGGTAGACCTTGGGTAGAGAAGAATGAACAAAATACATGACCACTGACATTATGAACCTACAGCTGGTGGGAGGGAAAGTGTATACTAAACAGTTGAAGACTCAAATGAGCAATACTTACAAAATGTGATAGATGGATTAAGGAAAACATTTGGGTACTCTCAAAGAGAATAATATCTGTGTATTTATATTTAAATTAGATAGAGAAGACTTAAGATCGAAGCTCACACCTGAAGAATGGTTGACTTTTTCAATGGAAAGTAAGGAAAAGACTTCTGAAAATGAATGAAGGGAGATTTGAGAAGCAGGGAGATGATGTATGATGTATTTTTGTAGCAGTGGTTACTAGACATGCTGCATGATTGTTAGAAACTGTTGAGCATGTTAAAGATTATTGAGATCCTGAGTGTTCAACTGATAATAAATTTTGATATCTTTGACAGAATGAGGTGATAAATTTTCATTGAAGAAAAGAAATAGAAATTACTATAACTGTAGTTATGTTTCTTAAATCCAATGATGAAAAAAATGACTTCACATAAAAAATATTGGAGTTGTTTTGCTTAAAGAAAAAGCAGACTCTATGACAGGATTTATTTATTTTTTTATGACAGGATTTATATCAACTGGTTTTCTTTTCTTGAAGCTCTACTACAGTAGAGTAACTTATAAGTATGATATTCAAAAAATTAATGTAAACCATAATAACTTAAAAATACACATTTTTCTTTAGTGTATAGCTTTCAGAAAATGAATTTAAGTCATAAATATTTATTCCATGATTTATATTTTTATCAAGAATATTTATGCATTCCTCCACTAAGGCACACCTCCCATTGATGCCTTTGAGAAAGAAGTGTTTGATTTCCACCCACACAAGATTTATCCATTTAATAACAAATTCTGTAAGTTTCATAATCAATTATTACCTTAAATGATATTTATAGTCTGGCTTACTTGCTAACTTTGTCATTTGCTTTAGACAGTAAGCTTCGTTTTGTTCACTGCATCTGTCTTGTATCTTTAATAGGCCTTTATATTGCTTGAATATGTGAATGAAAACATGGCTTTTTAAGATTTAGCATTGACTTAACAACAAACTTTCACAAAACAGAAGCAAATATAAATGTACATGTTAGCTTCAAAGCGAACTCAGTTTTAGAGCTATGTGGGGAAAAGACTGTATACCTTTGATGGGAAAAAGGTAGTTCAATTCCTGTTACACTGTTTAAAAAACTAGTTTGAAGACAAATAACCCACTTGTGGTCATTCATCTTTAAGAAGTAAGGTTAGGAATAGATGCAGAGTATTCTACCATAGAGTAGTTATTTCTATTAATAATGATTCATCTGCATTCTGTGCATTGAGTTTATGTAGATTCTTATGCAAAGTTATAAGAGAACTGCTGATTGTTTTCATCAAGTAGATTCAAGCCTAGTTATACATTTTCCTTTTTCTTTTTACTCTGCTTTTCCTAATTCATGAGGTCGCTGCATATTTGAGTTATAATTATTATAATTATACTTCTCTCCTGAACTATCTTTACTGTTCCCTTGATGACTGTTGCTTAATCAACATGATGAGACTTGCCTAATAAACTCCTCCTCTTGACATTATAGTTAGGTTCTCAGTGGGGGATAGTGTATTATAGGGGTTAAAACTGCAGGCTTTGGCACCAGACTGCACAGATTCCACTCCTGGTTGTATCACTTAGCAGTTGTGCAAACTTCAGCAAGTTATTTAATCTCTCTGAGCCTCAGGTCTTCCCAGGTAATAGGAACATAATAAAAGTATAAAGCTCATATCGTTGTTGTAAGGACCACATTAGATAATTCATGCTAAGAACTAAAAAAATGCTGATATATTATAAGCACCACATATAATGATAAGAATTAATCATTTAATTCCTCAAGAATACTTCTCTGATCTTTCTGCAAGGTTAAATAGACTGTACTGTAAGCTCTCAAAGCATAATATAGCTCTCTTTTATAGCACTTATAACACTTATACATTTCACATTTATTTGGAGAATTTTTATTACATTTTACTCACTCCTAATACTGTAATCTCCATGATTGCACTGTGTGTTTTGTCTTTTTTTCTTTTTCTCATTAGTACATTACATGACAGCCAGCACAATGTCCAATATGTAGCAAATACTCATTATATAAGTGATGAATATGTTGAAGAATGAATGGATAGATGAATGAATGAATAAATTTAAGTATTTGATAACATCCTGTATTTGTATCATCTTCCCTATTCCATTTTACTAAGGCCTCCTTATGGTAGGCAAAGTGCCAATTATTTCCTTTCCCTTTCTTGGTCTCATGCCTGTTTTCTCATGCTACAGTCTGACTTAATTACATTTGAATTCAATTAAGAATAAAAGGATAAATATTTTTAATATTTTATATAACTCTGAATTACAAATATGCACAAATAATTCACATTCCCTCTAAAATGCAGGTACAAGTGACATTTGATAAGGTATATTTAGTGAAAATAATAAAAATGATTCCTTCCTTTTAACATAATTAAAACAATGAACCTTGGTGCTAATGAGCCTATTCCTCAGAAATAATGTTTAGGAAGTTAAGAGAAGATGTTCTCAGGGGACATTAATTTAATTGTAGATCAAAGCCTAATTTTCAGACTTGAAGACAAGCAAATATACGTTTCCTTTCTTTTGTTTATTTATGGCTGAATAAAATTCCTTAGGTCAAGTCACATTTCAATCAATTCTGAACAGACTTAAAAAAAAATAATTCTATATTCCTTAGCAGGTAGAAGTCCTGATGGGCATGCTCTGGTTTGAAAATCTAAAAATAAAATAAACAATATACTTTTCATTAGGCAGGTGTTAATTGCCTTTTCTAATTGAACAACAGTAAATAGATGTTTCCTTTTAACTGGAGAAATATCTATAAAATTGCTCATATAGTATTAAAGAGAATTAAAAGTTAAAAAACATTTCATAATTTCCTTAAGTATTTTAAAAATTGGTATTAAAACCCCTCAAAGGATTACACAAACACACACACACACACACACACACACACACACATTTTTATAGCAGAGAATCCATACATCAAAAACATTAGTGAGTTTTGGAATGGGAAAGAAGGATATATTTGACTCTAAAATTGTGCATGTTTATGGTACTTATTATATAGACTATTTTTTTTGATTCATTCAATAAAAAATTCAAAAGTTAAGGATGTCAACCAGTAAAACAATCTATGAACCAGTCAGGTGATGGCAAATTTTTATTGGGATTCAGTTCGCTGTAAAATATAGGCTCATTAACTCTATCGGAACCACTGACCACAAAAAGAATTAAGCATCAGAGGGACTTTGCTTAGTAAAACTTTAAAATATTTTCTTTTTTTTTCCAAATAAAATTTTCCAAATCACCCAGGTTTTATTAAAAAGTCCTTGAAATTCTAAGGGTCATGTACTACCAACTTTATCTAAATTGGGAATTAAGGTTATTTCAGATTATAGTAAATAATATAAGGTGGCTTACTCATTTTATAGTTAACAGCAAAGGCAGATTGAGTAATAAAAAATAAAAATATTTATAGACCAATTTTACTTTATTAATACGAATGATAAGAGTATATATAAATAGTAGGGAACTAAGTTCAATTGTTTAGTAAAAGAATTATTGATCAGTATCTTTTAGATTTTAATAGTAAAGATCTTTTTTTGTATCCAGGGCATTTCTATAATACTATGTGACTTCAATTTTTTTCTTATTCTTAATAACAGAACACATTATGGATCTTCCAGAACTTAACTATTTTTATTGAATGGCATCCATGCTGTTTAAGAATAGAAGTGCATTTCCTTCATGTGTTTATTAGCTAATATTCTTTCTTATGCAAGTAGAATAAAAACCAGCACAAATTGTGGAAGTATGTTATATCATATACCTGAAGCTCAGGCATATAGATTAATTATATGATACAGTTAATGCTTAAACCTCATTACTCAATTTTTCATGGTCTACTGTTCTTGTTGGTAGAGCGGCTTTCATCATGTTACCACAATTCCTAACAGCTGTGGGGACAAGATGCTTCGTTATTTTTGTCCTATAGGGCACCACCTTCAACAATTCTCAGCTGTAGACTAAAATATCTTTCCTTCAATGTGAATAGAATTAGCTTTCCCCTAATGCACATAACTTACATAGAAGTTTAGATATCTGAAAAAAATACGTCATTTTCTTAGGAAAGTTGCTTGTGTGAGTGGAGTCTAGAGAAGAAACTCACATAGGCCAGCACAGCAACAACAGCAGCCTCAGCAATGATGATAACTACACCATCATCATCATCATGATAAAACTAGTTAAGTAGAAAATATAATATAATATATATATTAATATATAATATAATATAATATAATATAATATAATATAATATAATGTAATATAATATATAAAACTAGTTAAGTAGAAAATATAATAAAATATAATGCTGTAGTATTAGCATTATTCTTTTATAGAATAATTATATTTTACATATGGTATTATATAAATTAAATTACAGTATCAAAATTAGCATTTAACATTGTACTAGAAGTGCAAGTAATGTAATAAAATGAAAAATAAAAATCAAAGTATTCAAAAGAGAAGGTAGAGATAGTCATCAAATGGAAATTATAATGACCCAGGGGATTCTGATTATTTCTGGGAGGTGATCATCCTCTAGCCTTCACTCTTTCATTGAAGGAGACACAAGAAGGGTTTCTATCTCTCCCTGCTCCTAGGCCCTTCCTTCCTTGTCCTCTGAGTTGATACTAAGGAACTGCAGGGGGACATTCAGTGCACTCAGAGCTCCTACTTACATCATCATTCCCAATACTTCACAAATCTAATCTTTGGGTTGGAGAAAGTCCAGTGAATTCAATGGGCCCCTATATTTAATCTGTCCCCTTAGATTGAGGGGAAAAAATCTTTCTTCACATTAGAAGCACTACTTTTAAAGAACCCATATCTCACAAACCCATAGCCATATGCACACCTAATTATAAAAGAACCATGGGCCAAGTCTGGAGCTAGGAACTGTTAGAGTATGCCCTATAACTCTAAATATTCGTTCTCCTGAATAACATAGATCAGGCTTCAGAGACAGGCTTCTTCATGTCTCTTGTCCTATGTCT
Source organism: Canis lupus familiaris (assembly GCF_011100685.1). Lineage (NCBI taxonomy): Eukaryota > Metazoa > Chordata > Mammalia > Carnivora > Canidae > Canis > Canis lupus. The sequence goes on along the minus strand of NC_049222.1, from coordinate 33,529,327 downwards.
CAGAAACAAAATGCAATTTCATCTAGAGGCTATGGAGTTTTGTGGATGATGCTTCCAGGAATCTTGAATATGGATGCTTATAGGAAGTGTAGGGAAAGTTTGAACAGCAGAAATACTTTTGTAATAAAAAAGATTTAAACAAACCAAGGAAGCAAACAAAAGATGTTAGCTTGCAAATTTTCTACTCAGCAAGAATGCAATAGATTCTTGCATGAGGAAGTATCATTTCCAAGTAGTGCTTAACATCTATTTTCTTATTTTATTGTTACAATTACAGTTATAGAGTTATTTGCAAGTTAGTAAAATATTTGCAACTTAGTAAATGATTTCCAATAATTCATAAATAAGAGTTATTTCACAATATTATATATTTCATATTACACAAAACATTTATAATTAGAGCTCTAGATTAAACACCTGTAGACTATGATTATGATCCTTCATATTGGCAACTAGATGATTATGTTATTTTTTTTACAATATGTTCAATATGTTTGAAACAAAATATGTTTACCAAAAAAACCCTTTAGATTTTCAATAAATAAGTTTGGTTTATAATTTTAATTCCTTATTTGCTTTTTCTCCAATAATAATTGATATTTTTGAATATTTTAGAAAAAGTATTTTTGAAGACATATGAAATGTATTTTTAAAATTTTACATCATCATAGTTTACATTTTTAAGAAAGTATATATGTTAGTCTGCTCAGACATCTATAATAAAATATCATAGTCTAGGTGGCTTAAACAACAGAAATTTATTTTTTTGTAGTTCTGAAGGTTGAAAGTTCAAGATCAGGGTGCCAGCATAGTTGGGTTCTGGTAAGAACTCTCTTTCTGGCCTCCAGAAAAGCCACCTTCTAGCTGTGTCCTCACATGGACTTTCCTCAGTGAATGCTCTTTGAGGGAGAGAAATCACTTTCTTCTTATAAGACCACCAATCAGATCAGAGTAGGGCCCCACCTTTAGGACACAATTCAATCAATTGTATATATTATTTCAATACTTTTCTTTATAGTCACAGGACTCGTGACAATCTTATTTAGAACAGCTTAAGTAATGATTGTGCTGGAATGAGAAAATAAATTTTGTGAAACAAATGTATAATAATGCTAGAATAATGGATATATTCATTTTATTACTCATGCAAATATAGGTGTCCATCAGTAGAACACACACACACACACACACACACAGAATAATCATGTTCAATAATTTTTAATATTTTATCAACTCAGTCATTTAAAAATATTTTACACATTTTATCATAACACACATTTAAAGATAAGAGGATAGAATACAATTTGTTAACAGTTTGTGACCTTGATTTAAATATTAAAAATATTTAGACAAATGACATGAAGTCTTCCAACCACACTCTTTTCTTGTTAATTACAAAATCAGAAGTAGGCCTGATTTTGTCTTATAGCTTTAACTGAAACCAGTCTAACCTGTGAGAAAACTCCAGTACTTCAAAGCTATTTTCCTCTCTCATTTCAAGTACCTTAGCTTCTGAAACAGGACATTGTACTTCTTGTTATTTTCACTGCTACTTTCAAGTCATCCCTTCTCCTTCACAGTTCTCCCCAACAAATGAACAGCCAAACAAACAAAACATAACATCATAAACCAAAAACAGACCTCATCATCTCCTGATACTTGACAAGTATTTATTACTCATTCTTTTGGAATTCTATATAACAAACACCCATTTCACTCTTTCTCAGTCTTCAATGACTTTGAAAATTGTTTTATTTCTACCATTATTGTTACAATTCTTAAGGAGTTAATATTGATGTTAAAGATCTTGTTCGTAGTTTGACTTTCCCCATCTCTCATGATCTTGTTTTCCATCCCATCTCAGTCAATACTATAAGGGTCACATCCTTTATCTGCAATCCTTCCAAAATCTTAAAATAAGGCCCTGACCACAACATCTTATTATTCAACTTATTTCTTTTAGGCTCCTCTCCCACCCAGTCCCATACTTCACTGTATCAACAAATATTCATACATGGTTCTTGCCCTTCTGGTTTTTAAAGTGAACTCCATTGGTACACATGATTCTACACTTTCCTGCCTATTCACTTCTTACGTTACACCCTCTCTCCCACAAAGCAACAGTTTTGTCTCTCTACTGAATTATTTTTATCACCATAGAAACTAAGTATAATATGCCTCATCTTAAAATAAATATGTCCTTGTGATCACATCTCCCTCTAGTGACCACTCCATTTTTCTGTTCCATATTAGAGAAAGACTCTGAAAGAATTTTCCATATTTTTGGTCTGTACTTGCTGGTTTCTGTAGCATTCCTTGAACTTAGTTTGTTAAGGTTTTTTTTCTCACCATTTCATTGACATTCCTCTTCTCAGATCTTAGTCCACATCTGACTAGCCCTGTCAACAACATGGTACAAGGTTGGCCTTTCACCCCTCCTTGAAGTACTTCCTTCACTTGAACTATCTTACCAACTGTCTTTGAAAACCATTCAGCTCTTCATTTATTTAGGGAAAAAATTCAATTCCTTATAATGCTTTACTAGTACCTACAAGATTTAATTATCTTACTAATTCCCTGACCTCACATCTGTTTCTAATCCCCCCAGGGTTCATGTTGCCCTATATGCCCTATCTTCTTTCTATTTCTAGAATACACCTACAACCTGGCTGTAATTTCAGGGTCACTCACTATTCACTTTGCATGGAAAACAAAACATCTCTAGGAAAAACCTACAAAGCCTACACCATTACTTACTTCAATCTCTATTAAATTCTTACCTTTTTAGACTTATATTGATAGCCTATCAATAAAGTATTCCTGACAGGTTACTCTGTCTACACACCCTACTATATTTTTATTTTATTTTTAGAATGGATACTACCTGACCTGTCATTTTTGTTTTTGTGGTAATTTTCTATATCTTTCTACTAAAATTTATGTTCTAAGACATCAACCAAGTTTTGAATAAATGTATGAGTGCATTCATGTTTAGCATATAGTTAGACAACTCAAAATCATTAACTTAGAATTTTTAAAAGTTAAAATATTATTTAAAAAATAAACCAGGATGTGTGTGGGGGGTGGGCACTGGGATGGTATAGAGAGGATAACAGATGAATCTAATTGTACTACAGATATTTGATATGATCATACTGAAAGAGAAGGGAAAAAACAAAAAATGCAAAAAGGATCTTACCTACACAATTTTGGAAGGCAGTGTTTTGACTGGAAACTATAAAGCTAAAAACAAAAGGATCTATATATACACACTGTACTGTAATTGGTAAATTTTGTTTTGATGAAGGTATGGGTTAGCAATTCTGAAACACTGCACGTTAAGGTTGAGCAATTAAGTAAAGCGATAATGGATTTCAGGAGCCAAGTTTCTCCTTTTCAGAAAGGGAAGTTATAAATAGTCAAGAAAGGAAGGCTAGAATGAACCTAATAGTACTTGATTAGAGTCAGACACTTCTAATGAATTTATATTTAGCTTAATATGCATATACACATGGAGAGATAATGAACTAGGCATATATATATATATATATATATATATATATATATATATATATGTGTGTATATATTATTATATATATTTTCTGACCACAGAGATCCTAGAAGTGTTGGCACTCCAGCAGGAATAAACACACCAGTGCCCAGACTTGGTTTCTAAATTACATTCTCCAATAAAAGGAACTAGAGAGACTTGGAAAAAAATGTCACAGTCTAGGACTGAGACAGGAAAAATACAAGATGAGCCTTGAATATTATACAGTACCAGAAAGTAATGAAGTGCTCAAATAACAGCAACAATAGCAACAACAATGTGAGAATAGAGAAAGGACAGAAGAAACAATATAAACTATTCCCAATAGCTTAACCATATTTTGTTTGTTAACCATAGCTTAACAAAGAATTAAGCACAAAAATATAATAGATATTAGATTATAACCTAATGTATAAAATAAATATGAATCTATACTAATATAAATATGTGATTGAATAAATAAATGTGAGTGAAGGCATAAATCTTCCTTAGAGAATAAATTCAATAATAAATCTGGATATTCCCCCTCAAGGGGTAGAACTTAACTCCCAGGGTTTGTGGGCATGTGGGTGGTAAACTTAGTGACTCACTTCAAAAGAATGTGGAAAAGTAACAACAGTAGTTTCATTCATTATATGGAAGCCTATAAAATACTACCTGAACTAAATGATGAAGATTAATATCCCTAATGATGTCATGTAACTTCAGAAATAATGTAATAAGAAGTACTTGTCTCCTCCATGCTATTCTTTTTAATGATGCACAACCCCCATCTAACAAAGACAAAAACCATCTGACAAGTGAAATTGAGGGACAAATGACAAAAAGCCTGAATAGTATTCCTCAAGTGTCAATATTGTAAAAAACAAGGAAAACTGGATTCCATCACAGGCCAGAGGCAGCTAACGAGCCATGAGAGGTAAATGCAATGTGATGCAATGGATTGGATCATGAAACACAAAAAGATCTTCCTGAAAAACTAGTTACATACAATTAAACCCAGTTTAACTAACAGAATGTATCAGTGTTGGTTTTGTAATATCATAACTTTGATAAATGTACCATGAAAATAAAATATTAATAGGAGAAACTTAGTAAAGTATATGGCAACTCTGTACTGACTTTGCTACCCTTATGTATATAGAGAATTCTTTCAAAATATAAGATTATTAAAATAATAGTTTAGTGAATTGAGGTAAAATAAAATGATTCAAATCAATGATCAAAATTAGTAATTAGAAAAAAATCAGTAAATTAAATACAAGTCATTAGAAATAAACAGATAATAAAGATAAGACTATGAATATTTAGAAAACAGAAAACAGAAAAAAAATCAGTCATATTGATGATATCAAAAGCTGGATCTGAAAAAATCAGTAAAATTGGTAAGCCCCTAGTTAGCCTTATTAAGACACAGTAGAAATAAGTAGAATAAAAGAATGTGGGAGAAAAGAAAGGAAAAGAAATAGACGGACATGGTCAATTGATTGTGGCAAAGGTAGGTGCCCAAGTAATACAGTGGAAGAAAGATAGTTTTTTCAAATTAAGATAATAAAACAATTACTCAATCATATGGAAAATAAAATCTAACTGACCTCATAGCTTACCCCCAAATTGACTTGAAGTGGATCATAGACATAAACATAAAAGCTAAACCTATAAAACCTCTATAAGAAAACCACTTTTGGAAATAGTTTGAAAATTTCTTACAATGGCAAACATTTAATTACTATATGATTCATATTTCCACCTCATAAATATTTATCCAAATAAATTAAACTATATGCTTGCATAAAGATGTGTACACAAATAGTCAAAGAAACTTTACACATAATAATTGAAAATGAGAAACACTCAATTGTCCATTAATATATAATATACAATGTATAATTATATATTATATTAATATTATATATTATAAATATATATTATATATACAAAACAATTGGCATTACATTATATTATATTATATTAAACGAAAAGATAGGAATAAGTAATTTAATTTCTATTGTCAGAAAGCAGGTCAGTGTTTGCTTAGCATCAGCAAATGAATTTCTTTATTGTGGAACAATGGTAGGGATACTTACATTGTAGAGACATAATCTTTTTAATCTATTTACCAATGAAACATAATGAGTTAAATTGATAGAGATTTCCATGTTCAATTTTAAACACATTTGTATTTTAAGTATATTTGTGCTTTATTTAAAAAACCCTACAATAATAAATTGTGCTACACATGCAAAACTTATGTAAAGTTTGGGAAGGTTATTGTTTTTGAGGACATCAAGGAAAGAGGTAAATTTACTCATTTCTGGCCTCACAGGGCTAAACAAAGACAGGCTGTGTGAACTAGAGACATTATCCATAAATTGAACTAATCCAGGCAAAAGTGGGCATTCAGAGTCAGGCCATTATTAGGCAAACATCCTCCTTTCCTGAATATCATTGGAGATTGAGTGGCTTTCAGGGAGCTCACTATACCTGTGATAGAATATGAATGAATTTTATTTAGACTCATTTGCATTTGAAAAAATCCATGGCAGGAATAATCTCTATACAAAACTTAAACCAGGAGCCTCAATCCCCCCAGTTTTACTACCTAATTAGTAATCTTTATCTATTTTTTTAAATTCAGTTTTGGTGATGGATGCTAACTTGACAAAACATTGTGTCATTGGTATTATGATTTATTGTAACATTTTGATAAATTTGTACTTATCCATATTTCTACATAATAAAAATATTCATGCACTTTTTGAAAGGAACTAATATGTGGTTTAGTTAAGTGGGAATGATTCTAGACTAGATTATTATCTCATCAATTCCAAGATCTACCACTCCAGAGAACACATTAATTCGATAAATATTTGAGTGCCTGCAATGTTTCAAGTTCCTTAGATTTGGAGAAGCACTCTTAATATATTTCCTCTTTTTTTATAATGAAGGTAAATCCCTGATTTACTCAAAGGATAAACTAATATACTTTAAATTCTTATTAATCTTAATACTTTATGTTAAAATAATTCTTAAATATATATTGTGTATTCTATAAGACAAATTCCTTAAATAATTAGGCTTCTTTTATCTTATTTGTTCCAGTGTTATTCAAGTTAATAAAAAATTTAGACTATTCTGTCTAAAAACACCCAGGTACTTATTTATGGAATGTCAGAAATTCATTTAAGTGTTTGCAAATATGGAAAAAATTTCTTATCTATGCTACTCACAACATTTTCCTTTTTTTTTTAAGATTTTATTTATTTATTCATGAGAGAGAGAGAGGCAGAGACACAGGCAGAGGGAGAAGCAGGCTCCATGCAGGGAGCCCAATGCAGGAGTCAATCCCAGATCCTGGGATCACACCCTGAGCCAAAAGCAGGTGCCCAATCTCTGAGCCACCTAGGCGTCCCACAACAAATTCCTTTGAACTTAAACTGTACTCTGTCCAATTTTTTTGTGAACCTAAAACTGCTCAAAATAGAAGTCTAATCCTTTAAAATAAAATTAAAAATCTAAATGTATTAATAAATTAAGACCTAAAATAAAATTGTAGAATCCTTTTTAGTAGACTAATTGTTTTCACCCACATTTTGTTGCAGAGAAATAGTTCCCAGTCACTTGATCATGAATATCACTTCATATATTTTTAAAACATTGGCTATTTTAGTTCTGCCAAATCAGAATCCATTTTGCAGAAGTCTAGAGTTCTATAATTTTAGTAGGTCTCCACACATGATTATTATTTGTTTTCTGCACACATTTTGGAAATTAATGGGAGAAAAATTTTCAGTGGCTCTAAGTCAATAAGTGTTATGTTCTTACTAAACTTATTGTTACTAAGATACATATATTACACATAGGCATGGAAAATCCCTATATAAAAACATTAAAGAGCATTAAAATCTTTAGCCTGGATTGCTACTCAGCAATTTTTTTCCTTTCTATGCATATGATAGGATGATATATTCCTAAAACTTTTAAATTAGGTATAGCCCTGTGCCAAATTTTTATGACTCAGAACTTGTGCATGAGGGGTGCCTAGGTGGCTCAGTGGGTTAAGCTTCAGATTCTTGATTTCAGCTCACGGCATGATTCCAGAATCCTGAAATTCAGCCCCATGTTTGGGCTCCTTGATCAGCTGGAATTCAGCTTCTCTTCCTCTCATTCCCCCTCTCCCTCTGCCCTCACACCCCCAGCCCCACTCACTCTTTCTAATAAAAATAAATCTGTTAAAAAAAAAAAAGTTGTAAATGAAAGTGATGGTGTCAGGCCATGTAAGTGCTTTGAAAACCAATGGGAGATTTGCTATTTAGTCTTTTTATTACCCTGGAAATGGTACCAATTTTGTACAAAGGTTAGTTGAGTAGGCCTAATAAGCAGATAGCAAGGCCATATATAGCAGGAATGAAAAATAAACTTTATTTTGTGAAGTGCTACGATTTGGAGTTGATTACAGCAGCAAAACCTAGGCCACTGTGATAGATTTAGATAATGAAGAATTTAGAATCACAAAGAGTGAGTTGATTTCATAACAAAAGAAAACAGAAAACAAATATAGAAGCAAACACTGAAAGATGTGGTGGTGTTGGCTTGCACAGTGAGTAGTGAGTGGTGAGGCATCTGTAACAGAAGTCTGAATATATAGTGATCAATGTTTTGCGATGGCCAAAACATTTGATAAAACTGTAGCCCATGATTATTTGGAAGGCTTTTTGTGTACATAAAGAACTTGAATTTTTTGCTTTAAAGTTTTGAAAATAAAGTTTTTAGCAAGGATTTGTTGATATTTCCTGAGCAGTGCAAGTTATTACATATGAGAAATAAATTTAAGAAAGAATTGGCCAGTTTGTTAGCTTATACAAAGACTAATGAAGTGATGCAGAGATATACAATTCCAGGACATTTTAGAATTAGGTAAGATGACTACTTCTCAGTAAAAAACAGCAAAAGGTAAAATTTAGAAATGTTTCAAGTGCCAAGGAAACCTTAAGATACTGACAGGATTAAATTGGTGCCAGTAATTTTTTTTTTTTCATTTGGATTCCTGGCACTGGAAAAAAACAAAAACAAAACTTTAAGGTGTTGTTCTTCCATAAAAGACCCACAGTTAAATTGAGAAAGACAAGCATAGGGCAAAAAAGGAAGAAATATGTAGAAATTATGACAGTTAAGTCTATAAAGGATTTATAGGTATATTTCTATTGTCCCATGATCTGACTGGAATCCAATAGATAAGAAGCTCAGTAGGTGTTTCAGAAAGTTACCCTGTCAAGCAAACCACATTTGCAAGGTAAAGAAGGTTTTCATTTCTTGAGACTTATGAAGATGCTAGAGATCCCAAATTTATGTGGAAATATGCTTATAAAGTTGCTCAGTCCCCAAGAAATATTTATTCTCCACTGTCTAGCTTAGATATGTTCAATGTAGAAATATGAATAAAAGAATCTTCAAGAGAATAAAATAATGGCCTCAGGAAAAATTCAGCTGGGAAACCTTTTTCAAGGAAAAATATATTGGACTGTTTTCAAGGAATGTTACTCACATTTAAGGTAGAGGACTTTTCAAAAGTTTTCCTAGTAAGTTTCAGAATTGTTACGTATCAGTGTTTGTTGTGCCTATCATTTTAAGATGCAAGACTTTTGTGAGAATTCAGTTTACTTACTAATTAATGTATTTATTTTAGTTGATCAAGAGAACACTTAGTTTTAGTTCATCAAGAAAATGCTCATTTGTTTCACTTTTCTTGATTTAATCAAGAGAAGCCACTACCATGGGTCACTCAAGATTAATGGACTTTGTCTAGGTTCTGTGATTGCACAGAAATTGAGGTTGTATAGCTTGGGAAGATATGAATGCTTTTTTTCCTGAAATACAGAAATTGGACTGAATGTTTGATCCTAAAAATGCTGACCCTGGACATTATGGCTGTTTACCAAATACTTCTAGTTCTTCCATTGTCAAGTATCTGGGCGGGATTATACTTTCCTGCCTGCTTGAAACTCTGTGATTGCATATCTTACTTTGATCAATGCAAAGTGAGCAAAAGTGATATATCTCAATTCTAATTGGGACTTTAAAAGCTTTTGTGCAATTCGTCATATTCTCTTTATCTCAACCGAAACACTGTAGATGTACATGATAAGGTGCAAGTTCTAACAGTGTCTATTCCAGAGTGAGTGAAATAAGCGATCCCTTTTTAACTTACGTTGGACATGTAGAGCAAACAAGATTTTTTTTTTTCTGTGAAGCCACTAAGATTTGGGGGCTGTTTCTTCCAGCAGCATAACTTAGCTCATCCTGATAAAATATTACTAGGTTAATTATTCAAGACAAAAGAGTCGCTGATGGATCTTTTTAATATTTATCCCCTTAGTTCATCTAATTTTTCATATACATATTGCTCTTTATTGTAAAGAAAAATGAAGATTAGAGGAAGAAATATGTGACATACAAATTAATAATTCAAGAAAACATATCACTTACAGTTAAATATCAATCAGAAGCTATTTTAATTTTAACTCAATGAAATTTTATTGCAATGGTCCTGGAAAACATACCTGAGTTTAGGCAGCTGGTTTTTAAGTATATTTGTTATGAACTTCTATTTACTCCTTTTCTTTGATTGTGGCAGGTATATCCTCTTCTATCTTAAATGATCTTGGAGATATGAGAAAATGCATTTCTCCAACTATTATCTTAAATAAGATAGTAGTAGTAAATAGTACTATTGAAACATGTTCTGTGAAGAATCCAACTTAAAAAGAAATTTAGCATGTGATATATTTTGTGGTATGTATTTCCTTTTTCCCCTATCTTGTGATAAAGAAGTTTTTTTGTTTATAAATCCAGAAGGATTTGGCCTATTAAAGAGCCATATTCAACTTAATAATAAAATATGAAAATAATCTCATTAGTCCTTTTAACCTGAAGTCATAGAGTGCCCTGAATGACCTAGTTATATTGATGATCAGTAAACAGTGCAGCATATTCCTATGTAGTATTGTCACATCCAAAGGAATTTAGCCTATATGTCTACTAGCCATGAAGGTACTCTGCTATGCTTCATGTGAAGAAACAATGAGGAATATTTTTATATATTAATTCCCAACATTGATGGATGAAATAGCTAAGTATAATTAATGTAGCACTTTAAGCAGATTTGTATGTATCAGTTCTGTCATTTTTCATTTTGCTGAAAGATATTTGGAAGAACTGTGTTAGAACAGAGGAAGGATAGATACATTCTGGCATAAGAAATTAAATAGAGTTTACCTTTGAGATCTTTTAAAAAATAGTGGCAGAAGGTTTCCTAACACTGAAAGTAAAATACTATTAATCACAGTCACAATTCTGGTAAGTTTTAGTTTCAACTTATGGATGCTAAAAATTAGAATAAAACTAAAATTATGATTGATGAAAATAAGCTAATTACTGTGTTTATTTACTGGTTCAAGTAAGTATTAGAACATGGAGGTAGTTTAAAAAATATTTTTGGGAAGATCATGCATTTGAGGAATATATTTCAGAATGTATATAAATTCTTAGCAATTCCATATATACATATAAATGCAATTCTGTGTGCATGTGTGTATATAGATAGTATATATATATAGTCACACACATAGAATTTTATATATACACATGTAGAATTTATATATATATTTATATAGAAATAGAAATATACAAAATATATACATATATACATAATATATATTTACCTATACACATTATATATACATATGTAATAGTATAAATACATATATAGTATAATAAATAGTATCAATACATGGTATACATAATACATAAATAAATAATATAAATACATAAATACATGTAGATAAATAGTATAGTATATATTATATATAGTATATATTCTATACTATAATAGTATAAATAAATAGCATACTTATTTATATTTATATATACTATTTATCCCTTAAAATTATATATATATATATAGATATATACATATATACATATATATCTATATATGTATATATAGATATATACTATTTCTCCCATTTGCTAGTGTTTGGATGCTTGTATTACTAAACATAAACCTCAGGTGATGCAAAACAGATAACTCTAATTCAAAAAAGTACCAATCTGTAGGAGGGAGGTAAAAACAGGCCAAATGCTATTAAAATTAGGCTTGTTTTCAGTATGTCAATGATCTAGATGAGTAGTGCTCTCCGTTAAAAGTCATTTTTCCTAAGATTTTGTCAATTTTTGACATATTTAAATATCTCTGCAAATATCAATTCCATTCACTCTTTATCAATCTCACTTGTTTCACAAATTTAATTACAAACTTGGTTTCTGGCTAGAAACAGAGCAGATACAGCTCAAATATAAACAAAATTTAGAGTTAATAAAAAGCATTACATTTTACTATATAGTAAAAATGACTTCAAAATCAATTATGAAAAGAATTTCTGTTCAACAGGTGGTTTTCCAAAACCAGATAGTCAACAAGAAAAAAAAATGACTTTCCTGTTTAACTTAAAAAAACTAATTTCCAGGCAGAGCAATGAATTCAATGTAAAATTAATAAGATCACTAAATTACTAAAATTTCAGTGTAAAATATGGTTAGTCTTTTAAGTAAGGCACCATATCCAAAACACTTTAAAAAATCTATTCAAACATACACACACAGAGACACATATTCCTATGTACACATTAAGATTGGAATAGATTTTCAGTGCAGTACTGTTGAAAGGAAATAATTAAAACATGACATATCTATGAATAAGAAAACTATAACAAAATATAAACATAATTTATGAGCACATACACTATATATGTATGTATATATGTGTATCACATCCGTATGTGTGTGTATATATACATATTATAATATATACATTATATATATATTTATATATATATACACACCATATTACATCTAGTCATTATTTCTTTATGTCTTTGGTCGCAATTTCTCAGTCTTGTTTTTGATAACCTTGACACTTTTTTTTTTAACCTTGACACTTTTGAAGAATACTGGCCAAATGTTTTGTAGAATGCCCCTCAATTTTTTTCTGATGTTTTCCTCTTTTCTAGATGAGGTTTATGGGTTTGGGGGAAGAAGCTGCCACTCTCACAACAAATTGGAACTTGCTAGCAAAATGATTTATCAGTTATAATTTTAATCTTATCTGACTAAAGTAGTATTTTTTGTTTTGTTTTGTTTTGTTTTTTTCCATTGTGAAGTTACTCTTTCTGCCTTTCGATTCTATACTCAAAAGAAGGTCTCTACACACAGCTGGCACAGTATGTTTCCCTCTTCTTTTTTTAATAATAAATTTATTTTTTATTGGTGTTCAATTTACCAACATACAGAATAACACCCAGTGTTCATCCCGTCAAGTGCCCCCCTCAGTGCCCGTCACCCATTCACCCCCACCCTCCGCCCTCCTCCCCTTCCACCACCCCTAGTTCGTTTCCCAGAGTTAGGAGTCTTTATGTTCTGTCTCCCTTTCTGATATTTCCCTCTTCTTGAAGTAGAAGTATCTGCATAAATATTTTGGAATTCGTCTACACAGGAGATGTCTGTTCTCCCAATCACGTGTTTATTTAATCATTTGCTTATACATGAACTTGAAGTTATTTGTTTCATTCTTTGGATGTAGTCATTCCTACTTATTTTATTCCTCAAATTACTGTAGCTTTGGCCAGTGAGAGTTGTTTAGTTGATTCCTCTGTTCTTTTGACACATACCTGTCCAGTTGTGTATAAATGTGTGCCCACATGTGACATTCTCTTATTTTAAGGCACCTCATAATGCTCATTCTGTATGTTTCTTATGGAGTCTCAAAATCATCCCATTCTCCAAAGAGCCCACGATCCTTTTTTAGAGAAATTATGTTAGAAAACAAGATCTAGGGGCATCCAGGTGGCTCGGTGATTGAACATCTGCCTTGGGTTAAGGTCGTGATCCCAGGGTCCTGGGACCCAGTCCTGCATCGCACTCCCTGTAGGGAGCCTGCTTCTCCCTCTATCTGTATCTCTGCCTTTCTGTGTGTTTCATTGATAAATAAATAATCTTTAAAAAATGAAAACAAGATCTGGGACTACTAAGGTATGCTTTTTGCTACTATTGTTTCTTTTAGGACATCTATCTAAGTCGACAGAATAAGGAAATATATACATATAAAACAAGGAAATATACATTGATGTACTAATAAATGTGTATACATATATTTATAAATACTTCCATATGTATCATCTATATTTATATGAATTTAAAAACATGAGTTTATACTCATGTCTCCAACATAAGTCCATTACAACATGGATGACTCTGCCTTCTTCTCATGATAAACTTGGCTTTCACTAACCACTGACTATCACTTCATTGTTTGATTCCATTATACATGAATAATTGTTTCAGGATTGTTAACCTGTTCTCCCATGAGACACAACTTTATCAGCAATATTACAGGGCTTATATACTATTCCTTTTGCTTTTAGTCTTACAGACACTACTCCCTTCCAGAGTTATTTTGGTCACAGTATTTTCCTTCTCTCTGAAGTGAGGTTATTCCATGCATTTTTAATGCAGTTTACACTTTTTATAATAATCTGCATCCCACCCTGTGATCCAACAACCTCCTAAATAACTTTACACTGGATAAATTGAGTCTTTTTGCACTTAAAAGTTATATAGTGTAATATATATACATCATTGTATGTTATATGAAGTATTTTTATGTCCATAACATAATCTCTGTGCTTCTCTGTTCAATCTTGCACCTTTCCCAAACACCTGACAGCCACTGATCGGTTAATTATCTATAAGGCTTTGCCTTTTGCATAAGGTGATAGAATTAGAATCATACAATATATAGCCTTTTTAAGTTGATCTCTTTGACTCAGCATTATATATTTTTGTTTTTTTATACTGGATTTTTACAATTGATTAATATTTCATTCTACAGGTGGACAGCAACTTTTCTGTCTATTTATCCATTGAAAGGCATTTTGGTTTCTTCTTGTTTGGGTCAATTATGAATAACATTTCTATAAATATTCACATGAAGTTTGTTAGTGTGGATGTTTTCATATCAGTTGAATGAATGTGATCACAATATATGTTAAGACTGTTTAGCTTTTAAAAGACTACCAATCTGTCTTCCAAAGTGGTTGTACCAGTTGTATTTCCACCAAAACTGAATGGGAGTTTCTATTGCTCTACATCTTTACAACTTACTGGTGGTTTTAGGATTTTAGCCTTACTCATAGGTGTGAAGTGATATCTCATTTTTTAAGTTTGTATTCACATAATAATAAATAGTATTGATTATATTTGCATATGCTTATTTACCATCTCTATATAACCTTTGGTGAGACATCTGGTCATATTTGTGCCTATTGTTTTGATTCACTGATTTTTTTATTATTGAATTTTAAGTTTTTTTCTTAAATTAAAAAATAATTTCAATGTAGTTAATATACAGTGTTATAGTGGTCTCAGATATATAAAATGGTGATTCAGCAGTTCCATATATTAGTTAGAGCTCATCAAGATAAATATATTCTTAATCTCCTTCACCTATTTCACCCAGCCACCCAGCCGTATCCCTTCTGGTAACCATCAGTTTGTCTACGAGTCTGTTTTTTGGTTTTTCTCTCAATCTCTCTCTTTTCTTTGTTCATTTGTTTTGTTTCTTATATTCTACACAAGACTGCAATTATATAATATTTGTCTTTTTATGATTGGCTTGTTTTGCTTAGCATTATAGGCTTTAGATCCATCCATGTTGCTGCAAATGGCAAGATTTTGTTCTATTTAATGGCCAAATAATATTCCATTATATATATTTGTATATATATAAATACATGTATATATATACAAATATATTTTATCCGGCAAGTTTACCAAATTCATTTATCAGTTCTAGTTGTTTTTTGATGAAGTCTTTCAGATTTTCTGTATAGAGTATCATGTCATCTGCAAATAATGAAAGTTTTACTTCTTCCTTATCTATTTGAATGCCTCTTTTTATTGTCTGATTGCTGAGCTAGAACTTCCAGTACTAAGTTCAATAAGTGGAGTGAGTGGACATTCTCATCTTGTTCCTGACTCTAGGGGAAAAGGAACAGTTTTTCCCCATTGACTATGATGTTAGCCACGGGTTTTTCATATAAGCCCATTATTATTTTGAGGTCTATTTTCCTCTAAACCTACTTTTTGAGGGTTTTTATCATAAATGGATGTTGTACTTTGTCAAATGTTTTTTTCTGCATCTATTGAAATGATCACGTGGTTTCTATCCTTTCTTTTATTGATGTGATGTATCACAGTTATTGATTTGTGAATAATGAACCACCTTTGCATCCCAGGAATAAATCCTGTTTGAATATGGTGAATGATTTTTTAAATAACTGTTAGATTCAATTTGCCAGTATGTAGTTGAGAATTTTTGCATCATGTTCATCAGGAATATTGGCCTATAGTTCTCCTTCTTTCTGGCATCTTATTCTGGTTTTGGTATCAGGGTAATACTGCCTTCCTAGAATGATTTTGGGAATTTTTCTTCTTCTATTTTTTGGAATAGGTTGAAAAGAATATGTATTCACTCTTCTTTAAATGTTTGTTTAATTTGCCTGTGAGGCTGTCCATTCCTGGACTTTTATTTGTTGGCAGAAGAGTTTTTATATTTTTAGATGCAAATTAGTATCAGATATGTGTGTTTTGCAAAAATTTTCTCCCAGCTAATGGAATGTCCTTTTATTCTCTTGACAGTATGTCTTTCAGAGTGTAAGGATTTCATTTTCAATGCAGTTCACTTTACATTGTTTTCTTTTACATATTACACTTTTTAAAAAGCCATGGTTTTCATGTAGATTTCTCCTATGTTGTCTTCCAAAAGTTTTGTAGTTTTGCATTTTACATTTAGGTTCATGATCAATTTTGAGTTTATTCTTGAAAATGGTATAAGGTCTATATCTAGGTTCATTTGTTTGCATGTGTTCAAATGTACATATTTGTTGAAAAGAATATCCTTTCTCCATTGAATATTCTTTTCATCCTTGTCAAAAGTCAGTTGATTATATTCATGTGGTTTTGTTTCTGACATCTCTAGTTTGTTTCATTGATGTATATATTTGAATCTTTGCCATACCATGCTGTCTTGATTACTGTGATTTCTAGTAACTTTTGAATCAAGTAGTGTGAGTCCTCTAGATTTGTTATTCTTTTGTACTTGTACACTGTTCTAAGTTCTTTTATATTTTTTAGAAACCGTTATTGACCATCAACAAGTAGGTTGCTGGTATTTTGGTTGCTATTGAGTTTATCAATTTTGGAAGAATTTACATCTTAAAATATCTATGAACTTCCAATCTACAACTATAGGATACTTTTCAATATATAGTGTTCTTTCAAATAGTCTTCTTGCTTTTTAAAACTATAAATATATAATTTTTTGTTATGAATATTTAGGAATACAATTGGCTCTTTTTTATGATCTTGAATACGGCCACCCTGCCATACTTACATATCAATTCCAGGAGTTTATACTTTGGTATTTTCATTTTACTTTTCTTCCTTTTCTTTCTTTTCTTTTGTGTGTATATTTTTTTAATTTTTTTTGTATATTTTTTTATTGGGTTCAATTTGCCAAAGTATAGCATAACACCCAGTGCTCATCCCATCAAATGCCCCCCTCAGCCCATCACACCATCCCCCTGCCCACCTCCCCTTCCACTACCCCTTATCATTTCCCAAAGTTAGGAGTCTCTCATGTTCTGTCACCTTCACTGATATTTACCACTCCTTTTCTCCTTTCCCCTTTATTCCCACTCACTATTTTTTATATTCCCCAAATGAAGGAAACCATATAATGTTTGTTCTTCTCTGATTGACTCACTTCACTCAAAACAATAACCTCCGGTTCTATCCACATTGAAGCAAATGGTGGGTATTCGTCATTTCTAATGGCTCAGTAATATTCCATTGTATACATATACCACAGCTTCTTTATCCATTCATCTGTTGAAGGACACCAAGTCTCCTTCCACAGTGTGGCTATTATGGACATTGCTGCTATAAACATTGGGGTGCAGGTGTCCCAGCGTTTCACTGCATCTGTATCTTTGGAGTAAATCCCCAGCAGTGCAATTGCTGGGTCGTAGGGCAGATCTGTTTTTAACTCTTTGAGGAACCTCCACACAGCATTCCAGAGTGGCTGGACCAGTTCACATTCCCACCAACGGTGCAAGAGGGTTCCCCATTCTCCACATCCTCTCCAACATTTGTTGATTCCTGCCTTGTTAATTTTCCCCATTCTCACTGACGTGAGGTGGTATCTCATTGTGGTTTTGATTTGTATTTCCCTGATGGCCAGTGATACAGAGCATTTTCTCATGTGCTTGTTGGCCATGTCTATGTCTTCCTCTGTGAAATTTCTGTTCATGTCTTTTGCCCATTTCATAATTGGATTGTTTGTTTCTTTGGTGTTGAGTTTAATAAGTTCTTTATAGAGCTTGGATACTAGTCCTTTATCTGATAGGTCATTTGCAAATATTTTCTACCATTCTGTAGGTTGTCTTTTAGTTGTGTTGACGGTTTCTTTGGCTGTGCAGAAGCTTTTTGTCTTGATGAAGTCCCAATAATTCATTTCTGCTTTTGTTTCCCTTGCCTTCATAGATGTATCTTGCAAGAAGTTGCCGTGACCAAGTTCAAAAAGGGTGTTGCTTCTGTTCTCCTCTAGGATTTGGATGGATTCTTGTCTCACATTTAGGTCTTTCACCCATTTTGAATTTATCTTTGTGTATGGTGTAAGAGAATGGTCTAGATTCATTCTTTTGCACGTGGCTGTCCAATTTTCCCAGCACCCTTTATTGAAGAGACTTCCTTTATCCAGTGGATAGTCTTCCCTGCTTTGTCGAATATTAGTTGACCATAGAGTTGAGGGGCCATTTCTGGGTTCTCTATTCTGTTCCATTGATCTATGTGTCTGTTTTTGTGCCAGTACCGTACTGTCTTGATGATCACAGTTTTGTAGTACAACTTGAAATCCGGCATTGTGATGCTGCTGGCTCTGGTTTTCTTTTGCAATATTCCCCTGGTTATTCGGGGTCTTTTCTGATTCCACACAGATCTTAAGATGATTTGTTCCAACTCTCTGAAGTAAGTCCATGGTATTTTGATAGGGATTGCATTAAATGTGTAAATTGCCTCGGGTAGCATTGACATTTTCACAATATTAATTCTTCCAATCCATGAGCATGGAATAGTTTTCCATCTATTTGTATCTTCCTCAATTTCTTTCAGAAGTGTTCTTTAGTTGTTAGGGTATAGATTCTTTACCTCTTTGGTTAGGTTTATTCCTAGGTATCTTATGCTTTTAGTGCAATTGTAAATGGGATTAACTCCTTAATTTCTATTTCCTCAGTCTCATTGTTATTGTATAGAAATGACACTGATTTCTGGACATTGATTTTGTATCCTGCCACACTGCCAAATTGCTGTATGAGTTCTAGCAATGTTGGGGTGGAGTCTTTTGGGTTATCAATGTACAGTGTCATGTCATCTGCAAAGAGGGAGAGTTTGACTTCTTCTTTGCTGATTTGAATGCTTTTAATGTCTTTTTGTTGTCTGATTGCTGAGGCTAGGACTTCTAGTACTATGTTGAATAGCAGTGGTGAGAGTGGAAATCCATGTCATTTTCCTGATCTTAGGGAAAAGGTTCCCAGTGTTTACCCATTGAGAATGATATATGCTGTAGGCTTTTCACTGATGGCTTTTAAGATGCTGAGGAATGTTCCCTCTATCTCTACACTCTGAGGAGTTTTGATCAGGAATGGATGCTGTATTTTGTCAAATGCTTTCTCTGAATCTATTGAGAGTGTCATATGGCTCTTGTTTTTTCTCTTGTTAATATGATCTATCATGTTGATTGCTTTATGAGTGTTGAACCAGCCTTGCATCCCAGGGATAAATCCCACTTGGTCATGGCTAATAATCTTCTTAATGTACTATTGGATCCTATTGGCTAGTATCTTGTTGAGAAGTTTTGCATCTGTGTTCATCAGGGATTTGGGTCTATAATTCTCCTTTTTGGTGGGGTCTTTGTCTGGTTTTGGAATTAAGGTGATGCTGGCCTCATAGAATGAGTTTGGAAGTATTCCATCCCTTTCTTTCTTTCAGAATAGCTTACGAGAATAGGTATTGTTTCTTCTTTAAACATTTGATAGAATTCCCCAGGGAAGCCATCTGGCCCTGGACTTTCGTGTCTTGGGAGTTTTTTGATGACTGCTTCAATTTCCTACCTGGTTATCAGCCTGTTCAGGTTTTCTCTTTCTTCCCGTGCCAGTTTTGGTAGTTTATGGTTTTCTAGAAATGCGTCCATTTCTTCCTGATTGCCTAATTTTTTGGCATATAGCTGCTCATAATATGCTTTTTTATAAAATCGTTGTATTTTTTGGTATTGGTTGTGAGCTCTCCTTTTTCATTCATTTTTTTTACAATTTTATTTATTTATTGATGAGAAACACACAGAGAGAGAGGCAGAGACACAGGCAGAGGGAGAAGCAGGCTCCATGCAGGGAGCCCAAAGTGGGACTTGATCCCAGATCTCCAGGATCACGCCCTGGGCCAAAGGCAGGCACTTAACCACTAGACCACCCAGGCATCCCTCTCCTTTTTCATTCATGATGTGATTAATTAGAGTTTTCCCTCTTTTGTTTTTAATAAGGCTGGCTAATGGTTTAATTAATCTATTATTAATCTATTAATCTATTATTAATTCTTTCAAAGAACCAACTCCTGGTTTTGTTGTTCTGCTCTACAGTTCTTCAGGTCTCTATTTCATTTAGTTCTGCTTGAATCTTTATTAACTCTCTTCTTCTGCTGGTGTAGGTTTTATTTGCTGTTCTTTCTCCAGTTCCTTTAGGTGCAAGGTTAGCTTGTGTATTAGAGTTTTTCCCAATTGTTTGAGGGTTGCTTGTATTGTGATGTGTTTCCCTCTCAGGACTGTTTTTGCTGTATCCCAAGGATTTTGAACGGCTGTATCTTCATTTTCATTAGTTTCCATGAATCTTTTTAATTATTCTCTAATTTCCTGGTTGACCCTTTCATCTTTTAGCAGGATGCTCTTTAACCTCCACGTGTTTGAGTTTGTTCCAAATTTCTTCTTGTGATTGAGTTAAAGTTTCAAAGCATTATTGTCTGAAAATCTTCAGGGGATATCTTATGGTATCGGTTAAGACCTGATTTGTGACCTAGTATGTGATCTATTCTGGAGAAAGTTCCATATGAACTTGAGAAGAATGTGTATTCAGTTGTGTTTGGAAGTAAAGTTATGTACATATCTGTGAAATCCATGTGGTCCAGTGTATCATTTAAAGCTCTTGTTTCAAAAAAATAAATAATAAAGCTCTTGTTTTTTTGGAGATGTTGTGCTTAGAATATCTGTCATTTGCAGAAAGTGCTGTGTTGAAGTCTCCCAGTATCTGTATATTATTAACTAAGTAGGACTTAACTTTGGTTATTAATTGATTGATATACTTGGCAGCTCCCACATTAGGGGCATAAATATTCATGATTGTCAGGTCCTCTTGTTGGATGGATCCTTTAAGTATGAAATAGTGTCTCTCTGCATCTCTTACTATAGTCTTTGGGATAAACTTTAATTTATCTGATATGAGGATGGCTACCCCTGCTTTCTTTTGAGGACCATTTGAATGGTAAATGGTTCTCCAACCTTTCATTTTCAGGCTGTAGGTGTCCTTAGGTCTAAAATGAGTCTCTTGTAGACAGAAAATAGATGAGTCTTGCTTTCTTTTAAGTCTGAAACCCTGTGTCTTTTGATGGCATCATTAAGCCCATTCATGTTCAGAGTTACTATTGAAAGATATGACTTTAGTGTCATCATAATACCTATTCAGTCCCTGTTTTTGTGGATTATTTCTTTGGGCGTCCTCTTTTTTTAAATTTTATTTTTATTTATTTATTTATTTATTTATTTATTTATTTATTTATTTATTTTGGCAGAGTCCTGCTTAATATTTCTTGCAGAGCTGGTTTGGAGGTCACATATTCTTTCAGTTTCTGCCTATCTTGGAAGCTCTTTATCTCTCCTTCTATTCTGAATGAGAGCCTTGTTGGATAGGTTTATTCTTGGCTGCATGTTCTTCTCATTTAGGACCCTGCATATATCCTGCCAGCCCTTTCTGGCCTGCCAGGTGTCTGTGGAGAGGTCTGCTGTTAGTCTGATATTTCTCCCCATGTAAGTTAGGGATCTCTTGTCTCCTGCTGCTTTAAGGATCTTCTCTTTATCTTCGGAATTTGCAAGTTTCACTATTAGAGGGCGAGGTGTTGAATGGTTTTTATTGTTTTTAGGAGGGGGACCCCTCCATCTCCTGGATCTGAATGCCTGTTTCCCTTGCCAAATTAGGGAAGTTCTCAGCTATGATTTGTTCAAATATGCTTTCTGGTCCTCTGTCCCCCTCAGAGCCCTCTGGAACCCCAATTAAATGTAGATTTTTTTCCTTCTGAGTCTGTCATTTATTTCCCTTAACCTTTCTTCATGGTCTTTTAATTGTTTTTCTCTTTTTTCCTCAGCTTCCTTCCTTGCCCTGAACTTGTCTTCTACGTCACTCTCTCTTTCTTCTACCTCATTAACCCTCATCATTAGGACCTCCAGTTTGGATTGCATCTCATTTAATTGATTTTTAATTTTGGCCTGATTAGATCTAAATTAAAGAAGTCTCTTGAATCCTTTATGCCATCATGAAGTCTCTTGAATCTTTTATGCTTTTTTCCAGAGCTACAGTAGCTTTATAATTGTGCTTCTGCATTGGCTTTCTGACATCAAATTGTAGTCCAAATTCTCTAACTCTGTGGGAGAGAGTACTTTTCTGATTCTTTTGTGGGGAGTTCTTCCTTCTAGTCATTTTGCTCAGTGCAGAGTGGCTATAAACAAGTTGTACTGGAAAAAGGAAGAAAAATAAAGAGAAAAAAAGAAAAGCAAACAAACAAAAACAAAAACAAAAATAAAAATGAAAAACAAGGAGTATCCTCTGGTTCTATATACTATAAATCCCTTGACTTCCCCTGGAGCTTTCCAGCACTGCTCGGTCAAGAATTTGCTCTTCCCCTGTCCTTTCAGTTGGTCTTCTGGGGGAGGGGCCTGCTGTGCTAACGGTCAAGTGTGTGCACCTGGGGGAGCTGCCCCACCCCCTGCCTGGTGTGGGGCTCAGTGGGAGCTGTTTATCTTGTAAGGCCCCTGTCACCTGGTGGCCCTGCCCCTCCAAGGCGCATGGTGACACCAGGAGGAACAATCCCACTGGCAGGGGCCAGCTCTCCAGCCCTGGAATGAGCTCCTGCAATAACTATCACAGCTCCCAGTCCGCAGGGGCCTGGATACCCCAGGGGCAGGGGGCATCCGGAGGTAGGGGAGTCCTCGCTGTCCTATGCCCTCCAGGCTTCCACCTGTCCCAAGCAGAGCGCAGGATCCTGGGCTGTTTTGCCAGCGCCCTGGAATCCGGGGCCTCTGTCTCTGGAATCATGCTCCCGGGGCTGCACAGCCTCCTCTGCGGGAGTCGCCACCTGAGCTGCTCCCAGAGCCCCGCTGGGTGCGCTCCAGCCTTTACCGCACTTGGCCTGTGGTCAGTGGTGCACTCTCCTCTGGGCGCACCTCCTCTGTTAGTGACCCCGGGAACCTGGGGGCTCCACTGCCCCTCCTGTGATTCTGCCCGGGTTCCCTGCCAGCCCCTTTCCCTCCGGGAAGAATCCAGTGCAGATTTTTAAAAGTTCCTAATTCTCTGGGGCTGGACTTTCCTATTCTGGAGGTTCTCACCGCCTCGGGGGCCACTCCCCCACTTGATTCTTTTTTTTTTTTTTTTTTTTTCACCTTCCTACCTTTTTAGAAGCACAAACTCTACTCTCTGTAGCGTGCCAGCTGTTCTCTCTTTAAATCTCAGGTCCAATTCGTTGGTTTTCAGGATGATTTGAAAGTTATCTAGGTAAGTTGGTGGGGACAGGTGACTTGGGGACCCTACTCCTCTGCCATCTTGCCCCACCCCTTTACTTTTCTTCCTTTTATTTTTTCTTTCTTTCTTCTCTTTCTTTTTTTTTAAAAAAACTTGGTATTTCTATATGATAAGCATGTTATAAGTAAACAAAGACAGTTTTATATATTTATTTGAATCTGAATTGAATATGAATTTTATTTCCTCTTTTTTTAAAACTTTTGCTCTATCATTTCCAGAATAATGAAAATAATAAGTAATACTGGTAAAAAATGACTAAAAGAGTCTGGTGTTATGACTAAAAGTGTGTGGTTTTATACTACATTTGTGCTAAAATCAGATTCATAAAACACAGATATATATATATTTTAAAATCATTTCCTTCATTTGACAGACAAGTTTAATACATAGTATACCCTCCATAATACATTGTGGCAAATTCCCCCCAACATGATGGCTGCTAGTACCCTGTCATTTCTACTTCAGTTGATTTGTTTATCTATTAAATGAAAGTTGTGTTTATCCCCATGCTTATTTATACTAGTTTAACTTTTTTATACACAATCATAATAGATTAAATATTAGTTAAACCACTGAAACATGATAGGAAGATGGAGTGTCATCATTTATGTAAAAACTACAGCTTTTCAATTATTGCATATGGAAAATAAATATGATTGATTAAACAAATATATGCAGGGTTGTGAATTTCTGTGAAGATAAGCAAAATCTTTATAAAAACTGGAGGAAAATTATAGCCAGATATCATTTTTCTATACTTCTACTGTTACAAAAATTGTATTCAACTTATCAGTATACTTTAGGTAGAGTAAAACTAGAAATCACAAAGTCTCAATAGTTTATTTTTGCTTTTGTTTCCCTTGTCTCAGGAGACATATCTACAAAGAAATTGGTATAGGTATTGTCAAAGAGGTTACTGCTTGCGGTCTCCTTCAGGATTTTTATGGCTTCATGTCTCACATTTAGGTCTATAGTCTTTTAATTTGTTTCGGTTTATGTTGTAAGAATGTGGTCTGGTTTCATTCTTTTGTTTGTTGCTGTCCAATTTTTCCAATACCCATTTGCTGAAGAGACTATCTTTTTCCACTGGATATTCTTGCTCTTTCTAATATTAATTGACCATATAATTGTGGGTTCATTTCTTTTTTTTTAAGATTTTATTTATTTATTCATAGAGACACAGAGGGGGAGAGAGAGAGAGAGAGAGAGAGAGAAAGAGAGGGGCAGAGACACAGGCAGAGGGAGAAGCAGGCTCCATGCAGAAAGGCTGACGCGGGACTCGATCCAGGGTCTCCAGGATCACGCCCTGGGCTGCAGGCGGCGCTAAACCGCTGCGCCACCGGGGCTGCCCTGTGGGTTCATTTCTGGGTACAATAAAAAGCTTCTGCACAGTGAAGGAAATAGTCAATGAAACAAACAGGCAGCCTTCAGAATGGGAAAAGATATTTGCAAATCACATATCTGATAAGGATTAGTATTTAAAATTTATTAAAAAACTTATCAAATTCAACACCCCAAAAAACAAGTAATCCAGTTAAGAAATGGACAGAAGACATGAATAGATCATTTTCTAAATACGACATCCAGATGGCTAACAGACATATGAAAAATGCTCAACCTCACTCATCATCAGAGAAATACAAATCAAAACTACAATCACCTCACACCTGTCAGAATAGCTAAAATCAATAACACAAGAAACAACAGGTGTTGGTGAGGACATGGAGAAAGGGGAACCCTGTTGCACTGTTAGAGGAAATGCAAACTGATGCAGTCACTCTGGAAAACAGCATGGGCATTCCTCAAAAAGCTGAAAGGAAAACTACCCTATGATGCAGCAATTGCACTACTAAATATTTACCAAAGAATGCAAAACTGCCAATTCAAAGGGAAAACTACAGCTTGATGTTTATAGCAACTTTATCTACAATAGCCAAGTTATGGAAATAACCCAAGTGTCCATTGACTGATGAATGGAAAAAATATGATATTAATATATATATATACACAAATAAGATAAGATATATATAAATATGTATTTTATATAAATACATATATGGGACTATTACTCAGCCATAAAAGAGAACATAAAGGCCATAAAAAAAGAAAAAATCTTGCCATTTGCAACAACATAATGGAGCTAGAGAGTATTATGTTAAGTGAAATAAGTTAGTGAGAGAAACACAAAAACTATATGTTTTCATTAATATGTGAAATTTAGGAGACAAAACAAATAAGCAAAGGGAAAAGAGAAAAAGGCAAACCAAAAAAGAAACTCCTAGCTTTAGAGAACAAACTGATGATTATCAGTGGGGAGGTGAGTGAAAGGGTAAGCTAATAGGTGATGAGGATTAAGGAGTGTATTTCTGATGAGCATTGGGTGTTGTACAGGAGTGTTGAGTCAGTATACTGTATACCCAAAACTAATATTATGCTGTAGGTTAACTAACTGGAATTAAATAAAAACTTTAAAAAACTCTGATAATCATGACCTATGCATTGGATTAGAGTTTATTCAGAGGAGATGAAGAACACTGATCACTGCATAACACCTCAATAAAAAGGCCTTCTTCCTAAGTAAAAATTATAAATGTACACTTAAAATGCTTTTTTCAAAGATAAAAGACAATCTGTTAAATTATTCCTTAAAAAGACTCCCATCTTTAAGAATTTGAGAGCCTCCTAGAACTACCATTCCCAAAGTATATACTGTGGGTCAGATTATTTTGCACAAAGCCTTTGGAGTACATTATGAAATGACCATGTATAACTGAAAATGAACATTCCTCACAACCCAGCAATTCAATAGCCTAGAGAACTGACAGTGAAAAGTGTACCAAAAGTAGGAATATTCATGGTAGTAGTTGTTACACTAAAACACTGAAAATGGCACAGCACAAATGTCAGTTGAGAGAAGGATGGATTAATAAATTGTGGAATATTCACACACATATTATACATGTATATGTATACATGTATATATCATGACATACATAATATAACTAAACAAAATTTTAAAAATGCATATAGCACAGAGGCATGAAAAACACAATGTTGATTTGAGTACAGAGTACATTTGAAGTATTACACATTTATTGGTTATACATATATATGAATTAGAAAAATGTTAAACAAAGGAATGCAGAGGATGCCACTGGAAATGGTGGAGTCTGTGGCAACAAGGGTCTGCTTTTCTACATAAGTAACCATTAAGTTGGCAAAAACTATCAGAATAAATTTTTTTTCAAAACTCAATAATCTGATAAAAAATGTAACAACAACCAGGGAATGCTTTAATGAAGAAAAAGGCAACTAAAATTTGGTAAGAGCATGATGGCAGTTTATCCACATCCCATCCCATATTCTGCAGCTGAACTGTGATCATGGGCTTATAACTCACATTTTTCGTTTATATCACTGTTGCCACAATGGGCAATAGAGACCCTGTTCTCAAAGAATTATAGTTTTCTGGTTTGACATTGGTTCCCTAAGGGATCTGCTCAGAGGCTTTCCTTTGTTCTTTTCTCTTCAGAAAACTCTTTGGGCTGAAGCACTCTCCTGGACAGCATTGGTTGATACCATTTAAAAATATATACTACCTGTAGCTATCAGGAGCTAGAATGGCAAATACGACAAACAGCATATAGACTGAAATGATTGGGCAGGGGAGAAAGACATATGGAAGCTTAAGGATTTCAAAGGGTTCCAGTACACCAGGGAATCCTGGGAGCCATGAGCGTGATCAAGGCTAACTAAAGTCATACCCAGAGAAAACCTGAGAGCACTGGTAGTAAATATGGCTGATCATTGAGGACTTTATAAATAAGAAAGAAGTCTAGAGCTAATGCAGAGTTTTAGTCAGCCTTCCACAGTTTAGAGCCAATCTACAAAGGCCAAGAAAAGCTTTTCCTTTTGGTTTATTTTTTGTTTTTCTTTTTGGCTTCAGATATTTAAGAAAATTTCTATTAGGTCACCAGATGACCTGAAATAATGGAGCAGAACCCTCAGTGGCCATTTGTCAAAAAATATAGCCTTTGCAAAGGTAGTTTAGAAAAGTCACAAAACAGCAGACAAACTGCAGCTCATAAACAACAATGCCCACCGTAGGAAGGGGGGAATTTTGATTTTCAGAGTCATCACAATAGACTATTTAAAATGTTCTGTTTTCATCACCAATAAGTATGTAAGTAAGAAATAAATAAATAAATAAATAAATAAATAAATAAATAAATTAATGCATGCAAAGAAACAAAAGAATGGCCCTGAGGCAACCTAGACATCGAGATTTCTAGAAAAAGACTTTAACCAAGTGTCTTAAATGTGCTCACACTAAAGGAAACCATAGACAAAGAGCTTAAGAAAATTAGAAGAGTCATGTTAACAAATCAGAAGTATGAGTAAAGAGGTAGAAATTATTAAAAGTCAACCAAATATAACTTTTGAAGATGAAAACTACAAAACCTGAAATAAAAAATTCACAATGATTCAACAGCACATTTGAGCAGAAGAAACAATAAGAAAGCTTGAAGAGAAGGTTATTGAGAGTATCCAACTTGAGAACTGAAAAAAAAAAAGATTGAAAAAAAATTATTTAAGATTGAAAAAAAATTTAACAGAGTTTAAGGGACATAATGGCCACCACTGAGGATGCCAACATAGGAATTAAGGGGGCTTTAGAAAGAGAAGAGAAAGATATAAAAGCAGAGAGAAGCAGAGAGAATTTCTGAGGAAGTAATGACTGAAAACTTTCCAGTTGGTGAAACACCTCAATTCCAAAGGCAAAAAATGCAATGAACTCAGGTATATGCTCAAAGAGGTCCACACCAAGGTAAATTATATTAAAAAGATGGGGGGCAACACACACAGAATTCAGAATTGCTACTAACTAAGTAGAGTTGAAGGAAGGGGATGGGAAAAATGTGAGTACTTCAGTAGCATTGGTAACAAGTTTATAAGCTAGGTACTGGATTATAGAAATAAAGGAACCATACTTCATAATATCTATATGTCATATATTATTTTATAATCAAATACATGTTATGAAAAATACATAAATAGATCCTAATATTTTCTTTTTTTTTTTTTTAGATCCTAATATTTTCTAATGAAAACAGAACTAGAAAAAGAAGTAGTTAAAGTAAATGAATAAGTACTTCCCAATAGAAGAAATACAAACATGAATCATATGAAAACTTGAGAAATGACGGACATCGCCAAGAAATCTTTCCAACTGATAAATTGAAATGAAATGACTGAAAATATATATAACAGAGATACTTCATAAAAATAAAAAGACCAATTCAACAGGAAGTTATACAATTTTAAATTCATTTATCTTTATAACTTGGCTTGGATTACACAGTAAAAAAGCTGACTGAAATAAAAATAGAGATAGACAAATCCATAGTAATGTTTGGACATTTTAACATATCTCATTCAATAAATGATAGAACAAGCTGTCAATAGTATCAATAAAAAAGACAAATATACAAAGAACTCTTAAAACTCAACAACAACCAATTAAAAAAAATGGACCAAAGAATTTGACATATGACCAAGGATGATGTATAGATGACAAATAGGCATATAAAATGATGTTTTATATCCTGTTTCACTAGGGAATGCAAAGGAAAACAACGAGACACCATTGCACTACCTATTAAAATGACCAAAATCTAGAACACTGACAAGACCATATGCTGGCCAGGAGATAGAGCAAAAGGAACTCTCATACATTGCCAATGGGAATGCAAACTGGCACAGCCACTATTGAACATAGTTTGGTAATTTCTTATAAAAGTAAACATACTCTTACCATATGATCCAGAAATTGTGCTCTTTGTATTTTTACCTAAAGGTATTGAAAATCTACATGTACGAAAATCCTACACACAAATGTCTATAGCAGCTTTATTCATATTTTCCAAAACTTGGAATCAACCAAGATGCGCTTCAGTAGATGAGTGAATAAACTGTTGTACATCTAGAAAGTGGATTACTATTCAGCACTGCAAAGAAATGAGCTATCAAGCCTTGGAAAGACATCGGGGAATCTTAAATGCTTATAACTATTAATTACAAAGGGAGTCAATCTGAGAAGGCTGCATCCTATATGATTCCAACTTTATGACATTCTGGATAATACATAACTATGGAGAAGGTAGAAAGCAAAAAATTAGTTCTTTGAAAAGGTTTCTAAATTTGTTAAATATCTAGCAATATTGGCCAAGAGACAGAGACACAGAGAAAGGAAGAGACAGAGAGGATGAGAGAACACAAAAGACCATTAGAAGTAATATCAGGAATTAAAAAGGAGAAAGTCAATATGGATATTATTCTTAAATTTGACATCCTTTTTAAAAAGAAAAACTTGAGATATATAAAGTACATAAGACAAAATTAGCATTAATTGAATATGTAAGTAAAAACCTTCACCCTCAAGATCATTTTGGTGAACTTTGGGCAGGCGAATGTTTTTTTTATTTTATTTTTTCTTTTTCTTTTTCATTTTTCTTAGGCAAATGTTTCTTAAATAGGACATACAAGTTTGGACAAGAAGAAAAATTATAAAATCGGCCATATTATACTTGCAAACTTCTGTTCTTCAAAGGAGAGAGAAATATCAACCCAGTCAGTGAAAGATGTTATTCACAACACATACACCTGATAAAGAATTTTTTTAAAAAAAATATTTTATTCATTTATTCATGAGAGACACAGAGAGAGAGAGAGGCAGAGACACAGACAGAGGGAGAAGCAGGCTCCATGCGGGGAGCCCGATGTGGGACTCGATTCCGGATCTCCAGGATCACACCCTGGGCTGAAGGCGGCGCTAAACTGCTGAGCCACCAGGGCTGCCCCTGATAAAGAATTCTTAATTAGAATATATAGAGAACTCAAATTAATAAGGAAAAGTAATGCAACCTATCATTAGTCATCAAAGAAATAAAAACTAAAAGTGCCATACCACATGCTCACCAGAATGGCTAAAAGGAAAAACAGATAAAGAGACAATGCTAAATTTGATAAGAAACTAAAATTGTCAGAGGAGGCAGGTGAAAAGGTATATACAAGTGTTTGCATGACTAATAAGCCTTTAAGCAGTCTTTGCTAAAGCTGAGCATATGCATATCTATGACACATTTCTGAATATGTATCTGAAGAAGTGTGGCTACACGTCGCTCATAACACATGTATTAAAGTGTTTGTTATAGGGCATTGGGTGGCTCAGTTGGTTAAGTTTCTGCCTTCTGCTCAAATAATGATCTCAGGGTCCTGGCATCAAGCCTCGAGTTTGGCTCCCTGCTTGGTGGGGGGTCTGTGTCTCCCACTCCCTCTCCCTCTGCTCCTGCTCTCTCTGTCTCTCTCAAATAGATAAATAAAATCTTTTAACAATGTTTATTATAGTATTGTCGATTATGGTCCTATATGTCTATTAACAGTGGGCTGGATAAACAAATGTTTACTCAGTAGAATAGTATATAGAAATAAGAAAGAATATTTTATAAGTATATAAAACAACGTGAATAAAACTCACAAGTAAAATACTAAGCAAAGATACCTGATCAAAGGATTGTATTCCATATGACTCTATTTACATAAAGTATTCAAACTAGAAAAACAAATTTTTATCTTCAAAAGTTTCGTTTTGGGGAGAAGTGAGCCCAGCAGTTTAGTGCCACCTTCAGCCCGGGGTGTGATCCTGGAGACCTGGGATCGAGTCCCACGTCGGGCTCCCTTCACGGATGGGAATGGGAAGGGTGTAAACAAGTCTGGGAATTTGCCAACAATCAGTTTCTGAACTTTCTGTATAACGGCTTAGCAGTTATCTCTGTCCTGGTAACAGTATGCTTTCATTATTAGTTTTGCTCAAATATTAAATATGTATACATTAAGTAACATTAATATTTCTCTTGTAGATATCTATGTGCACATAGCCTTCCAATATTGTAATATAGAGATGATAGTTTCAGCCTTTGAAGTGGTTGAAATCACTTTGAGATTAATGTAAAATCTCATTAATGTTAGAGAATAATGTAAAAGAAGAAATTCAATAATTGACTCCTTGGAAATAACAGGGAGAATCGAATTGAGTACAGAAACACAGCTAATATTTTTAAAGAGATAGCAACTTCAAACACCGACAAGCCATCTTCTAGTAATAATAAGTTTCAATAAGTATATGACAACAAGTGTGATAAAGGAAAAGGCACCTCTTGATTCTACAACTCATTTTTAATATCAATTCGACCTTCAGTATCTGTCCTGTCTAAATGCAGGATAATTAGATTTTCTGTCTCCCATCTCATTATTTCAGGTCCATCTTCCTACAGGATATTTTAAAACAAATGCATGATTGACTCATTTCCAATACTTAAAATGCTTCAAAAACTCTACTTTTCCTTATGAAAAGTTTGAATTCTACAGTCAATCCTAGAATGTCTCCATATTTGGCTTTCACTTAAATATATAGGCCTTTTTTAAAGATTTTTAAATTTATTCGTAAGAGATACAGAGAGACTGGCACAGACATAGGCAGAGGGAGAAACAGGCTCCCCATAAGGGAGCTTGAATCAGGACTCAATCCCAGGACCCCGAGATCACAACCTGAGCAGAAGACAGACCTTTAAACATTGAGCCACCCAGGTGCTCCTAAACATACGGTTTTATTGCTTTCTTATTTTTCCCTCATAAATTCCATGATTTTGAAATAGGAATTGCTAACATTTATATGAATCCTGTATTCATTAAGTTTATACCTCTTAATATGAGGCCTGCTCTGCCTTGAATGATCTCTTGTCCACATGGGAATAACTGTGGCATGTGTCAACTGAAGGGTCATCCTCCTGATGAGGCTTTATTGGACCTTATATTGTACATTGTGGATAACATTGCAACATTCATAGCTATTTAGTGGACTACTTTTTATTCCTCAAATGCCAGACTGTAAGCGTCCTGAGCACAATGGGCCATGTTTTGTACTTTGTATCCCAAGTTTCCAGCTCCTTGTCCAGCACACAGGAGGTGAAAAGAGCATCATATTCATTAGGATAGGTTTGGCTCTTAGGAGGGTATAACTAAACATTGTGGCATAAACAGGACAGACATGTATTTCTTTCTTACCTAAAAAATCTGAGGGTAGGGGATCCCTGGGTGCTCAGCGGTTTGGCACCTGCCTTTGGCCTAGGGCATGATCCTGGAGTCCCGGGGTCAAGTCCCACATCGGGCTCCTGGCATGGAGCCTGCTTCTCTCTTTCTCTCTCTCTCTCTGTCTCTGTCTTTGTCTCTCGTGAATAGATAAATAAAATCTTTAAAAAAAATCTGAGGGTAGGGCAGCCCCGGTGGCCCAGCAGTTTAGTGCCACCTTCAGCCCGGGGTGTGATCCTGGAGACCTGGGATCGAGTCCCACGTCGGGCTCCCTTCACGGAGCTTGCTTCTCCCTCTGCCTCTCTCTCTCTCTCTCTCTCTGTCATGTATAAATAAGTAAAATCTTTTTAAAAAAATCTGAGGGTAGGTAATGGGGTTGTATGATGGTTGCTTAGTGATACATCTCTTGATGTCTTATGTGATTTCCTCTCTGCTATATGGGATTTCCATTCACAAAGTCACCCCAGGATTGAGGAAAATGGGAGAAGGGCCTGAAATGCCATTTAAAGGAAAATACCAAGAGTTTCCTAAAACATTCCAATAACATCAAAATTTAGTCAGATGGCCTTACCCATTTGCAGTGGAGGCGGGGAATTCATTGTTTACTCTAGCCTCCTCCCTTCTCCTCCTCAATGACTCCTTCTTCTTCTCCTTCTTCTTATTTAATTCCCTTCCTCTCCTTTCCCCTTGTCCCTCCTCATCCTTTCCCCTTCTAATTTCTCTTGACCACACCTTTCTATAGAGCCACACTCTCCTTGACTAGGGAAGCATACACGGAAAAGACCAGCAAGAAAGTACATATGAGCATATTGAATTTAAAATGATAAATAGGAGCATGTGAGTGGCTCAGTGGTTGAGTGTCTGCCTTTGGCTCAGGGCATGATCCAAGGGTCCAGGAATTGAGTCCCACATCCGGCTTTCTGCAAGGATCCTGCTTCTTCCTCTTCCTATGTTTCTGCCTCTCTCTCTCTACCCCTGTATCTCTCTTGAATAAATACATAAAATATTTTAATAAAGAAAATGATAAATATTCACCTTAAATACAATGCACATAAATAAATTTTATACTGGTAGATATGTTACTACTTATGATTTATATATACAGATATATTATTATATAGAGTCAATTGCCACTCAGATTTCAATTCTCTAATATTCTGTTAGAACTGTGTAAGCACATATAAGCATAAAACTTTCTATGGTTATTCACTTGATCGATATATTTTTTTGCCATACAGTAATTCAGTAAAATTATAAAATGGTTTATATATAATATTTACTTCTGTATGTGTATAATCCTCAATCAGGTGATTTATTTTTGATTCACCCATGGCTAGTTATATTTCTTAGCAAAACATATGACTAAGATGGAGTATTATTCTTTTTGTAATATTAATATTTCTGATGGCAATTTGAAGATATTGGATTTGACAGACTTGGACAGATTTGCCCACGGTCAGAAAGACTCAGCCAAAGTATCCGTTGCCATGGTATTGTACTGTAGGCTATCCTGATACACTATTTTATTATTCTTGTGGAAGCAAAGTTACTTTTTAAGAAATGAAAAATACTTTGAAGAATCTTGTCTTTGAAAGAAAATAAAAATAAGTATAAGCAGTTGAAATGATTTTTTAAATATTATAACACTGTATTGAAAAGACCCCCTTGATAATGTAGGTCTCACATACAAACACATACAGACGCACACACACACACACCTTGAAAATATGACATCTGTTTGGATGATTATATTTCACTTAAAATAGCATGCCAAATTATCTTTTTTAGAAATTGAAATTGCCTTGTTTAATTCCAAACTACCTACATACACGAAATCTTAATGGTATTAAACATTCCATAAATATCTCAGGCTGGTGATTCAATGAAAAATTTCAGTAAACTTTGTGTCCACATATCATATCAATGCATAACATAACCTTATAATTTTTAAAAAGCAAATATACCTGTGGGCTCGGAGCAAGAAATAAAATAATACCTGTATCCTTTCTGCCACTACTTCCCCAGCATTCTTGTCTTCTGTCAACATTTATTGGATTTGCTGGTTTTTGAATTTATGTAAGTGGGATTTTAAAATACCTACACTGTGTCTGGCTTATTTTTCTCAATCTTATGTTTATGGAATAAATTGTTGATTTATGTATAGCATAAATTTGTTCATTCTTAGGACAATATAATATTTTATTTTATACACCATGTCTTCTCAGTCTTGGCACTATTGATACTTTTGACCATATAACTCTTGGATGTGGGGCTTTCCTGTGCATTGTATGATGTTTAACAATATCACTGGTCCCTACCTTCTAGATGTCTATAATACCATATCTCTCTGCCACAGGTTATGACAATTAAAAATATCTCCCAACATCACCAAGCATTTCCATTTGAGAACCACTGGGATAGAAGTACCAGTATTTATCCAATCATCTGTTAATAAACTAGATAGTGTCTAGGTGTTTTTTTTTCCTTTTTTAAAAATAAATACCAATGCTTATGGAATTCCTATAATTTTCCCCCTGTAACTACTATACATAATTTTGTTGTGTATATATCTAGGATTGAATTTTTTGGGTCATAGAAGATGAATTTGTTCCCAGTAGTCTTTTAGAGTTTTTATACCAGTTTATACCCTCACAAAATAGTCTTAACTGTTCCAAATGCCCATGAACACTTGTTATTTTAATTTTTTTCCTGTGATAGGTGTTTGTTGAAGTCTTATTATTGTTTTCATCCCCATTTTCCAGATATTCATAAATCTTAGCAACTCTTTTAATGGTTTAACTATTGATTGGATATTTTCTTTGTTTTGAAATGTTGAGTTAAAGTTCCTTGCCTGTTTTATCTGTTGAGTTACCTACCTTATTGATTTATGGGAATGTGCATATAGCTTATTGATTCACGGATATATATATATATATATATATAATATATAGTGAATATTAAATTTTTTCAAAGATTATTTGTTCATGAGAGACACAGAGAGAAGCAGAGACATAGCAGAGGGAGAAGCAGGCTCCATGCAAGGAGCCCAATGTGGGACTCGAACCCGGGAATCCGGGATCATGCCGAGCCAAAGGCAGATGTTCAACTGCTAAACCACTCAGGCATCCCTGAATATAAAATTCTTTATTGGATACGCATACAGTAACTATCTTCTCTTTTGTGATTTGACTTTTCGTTCTTTTACTGATGCCTCTTGTTTTATTTTTTTCTATCTCCAGTTTACCCAGACTTATAGATTGTGTCCTTCCAGGATCCAGACTGAGAGCTTGTGATGCTTAACCCATTGTTAGCTAGTTTTGTTTACCTGGTAAGTCAAATATTGCAATCAGCTTTTTAGCTACTTTCTAACCCTGCTTAGCTGAGAAAGACAAATGCCTCATGCTGTACACTTGGGTATCCTTTTTGAGTCACCTCACTGGGCTTTTCTTATCTCTGCGATTTTAGCCCTAAAGCTGTGTTGACCTTTCTTCTCCAAACTCCCTCTGCTAACTTTTCTCCATCATAACTGCTTTATGCTAAACTCAGTTTCTTGTGC
The DNA here is from genome assembly GCF_011100685.1 of Canis lupus familiaris. Taxonomy (NCBI): domain Eukaryota; kingdom Metazoa; phylum Chordata; class Mammalia; order Carnivora; family Canidae; genus Canis; species Canis lupus. Next base: position 33,493,068 of record NC_049222.1, on the reverse strand, counting down.
AGCAAAACTTCAATATTACTAAATGGCTCAAGGGCAAAAGTGTTGCATAGAAATTTAACCCACTTTAATGAGCTTCCCTTTATATGGGGTGGGTCCTGTACCCTCAATTCCTGGCTGCCTCAGCTCTCTAATACCCATAAACATCTTTAAAAACACTATTCAGATTTCTAGTTGTCCTTAAAGAAAATGCTATTTTTCTATAAATTGAAGTGGAACTCTATAGATGAGTAGTTTTATAACAAAGCATAGATATGAGACAGTAACTAAAAAATCATAAAAATCTTACCACCTTGTTTCTATATTGGCAACCATTTAGTGTTAGAGAAATGAAAAAAAAAAAAAACAGTGTCAGAGAAATGAATGATTGTAATTGATCTCAATTTCATGCTCCCAGATATTTTAGATTTTTAATTTTTTAGCATTGAATCTGGGTTTTTGATTTTGTTTCATTTTGTATGTGTGTGGCACCAACCTATTTAATGTTCCCAACCTTAGAATTTCATGCAAACTATCTTTTCTATGTAAAAATATGACACTATAGAAAAGTGAAAGATTATAGTGTGACAGCTTAGAAGAATATATGCCTCTTTTATTGGCATTCAGTAAAGAACTATTTGTTGTCTTTCTGATATCTGACGCTTTTTTGTTAGGTCATGTCAACTGTCTGCCATGGGTTATATTTAAATCAAAGTATAAACATAAATAGCAAGAAAAGAAAAGATGCATGAATCACCAATCCTCCAAATTAATAGCAGGGCTACAGAGCTGCATGAAATAGATCATTGTATGACTAACTATATTTATGCCTCAGGAGATGAATTGTCCAGTGTAGCTTTGAAATTGTGTACATTTCCCTTTATCCTTATCTTCTACTTTCAGTATCATTCTTTTGTCAGTGAAATAACCTTTAGTGAGCCAAAAATGTTCATCTAGGTGTACCTTTGAGAGTTCTCACAATGATTATTGTTCTGTTACAATTAGAATGAAATATGTTAACATGTTACATTTTTCACTAGTGTACATTTGTATTTATTACCAAGCAGGAACCTTACAATGATATGTATTATGGGCAGACAAAATGATATTCATTTCCATTTTATGGATAAATGTGCTTCGGTGTTTTAAGAAAGATCAAACAGTTAATACATATAAAGGTAGCACTCGAAACAAAAACCTTTGAGTTCTTAGGAAGAAAAAGATTACACAAGAAACATTATTACATGATCAGCATATGATCAGGATACTTATGCTTGCATTTTTCCTATAGGATGAAAAAAAACATGTATATTTTAAAACATTTTTCTGAATTGTGTTATCATATCCAATACTCTGTTTTCTTCTATATGTTGGGACTCATAGTATGCTAAGCCAAGCTATACTTTCCCAAGTGAGGCAAATGTTTGCTGTCTGCTATCTTTTTAATTGTTAGGAGGGTAAAAAGTCCTTACAAAATGAAATTAAAAGAAAAGACATGTTTATGAAAAACATTATTTCTTCTTGTGTATTTATTGCTAAAATATGATGAATTAAAAAATATAAATATAAAGAAAAATACTGCTGATGATATAAGGATAAGCTCTGTTGATAAGTTCTGTTGTAAATACCATTAACTCTTATGCACAAACTTTCAATTTCCTACCCATCCAACTTCCTCATTTATTTTAATCTACTCCAACTACCTCCCCTCCTGTCCATGGTTAATTATATTAAATGTTGGTCCAAATTGTGACAGACTCCATTGCTAAAAGAAAAAAAAGTAATTAATCTGCAGAAAACTGCAAAAAGAGGGTTATGACACTTTAATGAAAGATACTGTGGCATTGGTTTTGGGGTGCACATATCAGCACAATATCTGAACCAAGGAAATAATGACACAAAATAAGCTGGGACACCTTGGATTATTAAAATCCATTAAACTTCTAGATTTATTTAAAATCCTCTACAATGTTCTTTTATTGCTAAGAATCACAGATAATTCCTTTAAGTTTTGGGCTATTTGATTATTTTATTGATATTTTGTAGTGTGACATAGTAGTTAGTTTGGAGAAATGGAAATCACTTGGTAACAACATAATCCTCATCTCTTTTTTCTGGTAACAAAACATTAAATATTTATATTGCAGCAGTACAAAGTGAATAGGTCCAAATTTCTTTGAGAAGTTAAGAATTACAGGCCATACTAAATTTTTATTTTTCACAAATATCTTTGCATCATGTAGGCAATGTTGAAGTCCCAATCTATCTTAATATTTTACAATCATCAGTGAAATAAATGTCATTACACAAAAATAAAAGATGCATAAATGAATGAGAAAATAAAACTTAAATTTGATTCCAGGAAACCAAGCAAATATAACCTGGATGATAGCTGGTATCCTGCATTAATAACTCAAAAAGGAGGAAATTTTGATTCTTTGTGATTGAAATAAGATGACATATCAATTCTCCTCTTACCTAAAATCCTTCTGTGGAACATGTCACCAACATTTATTTGAATACTTTCTTTTTTAGCATTAAGTGGCTTTAACAGCATTTTCTTATAAGCTCTAAATTCTAGTGTTCTAACTTCTATTTTGTGTTATCTTTATTGTATTATAATTCATAAGGCATTCTATAGAAACAATAAATAAGTCAAAAACATTCATCTGATTTATTTATCATGTTATTGAAAGACAATTTTGACTATTCCCCTCTCCTCTCCTCTAACATAAGAAACATAATTTGATTTTATTTAGGCTTTAAATAACTGAAAGAAAACAGAAATCACATCAAGGCAATGAATGAAATTACTTGACACTTGAATGGCCCATAAGTATAAGTATAGATACCTAAAAATGATTTTTCACATAATATATTAGGTATAGGTGACCCAAGTGAAATTGAGTTCCTCATTCTATAAAAAATTCATTTAATAAGAAATGAATGCATTCCAATTTAAGCTCCCTAATTTTATGAAATTATTTAATCCAATTATGACAAAGTATTAATGCTAAATACAAAATTATGAGTATGCTGGTATAAGCAGTACGACTTTTTGATACTCTTACCCCATTCACCTTTATTTTCTTAGTTTATAAAATACATTGGCACATAAGGTCATCTCTCATTTTTATTCTTGTTGAAAACCTAGTTAATTGGGATGCCGGGGTGGCTCAGCGGTTGAAGGTCTGCCTTCGGCTCAGGGAGTGATCCCTGGGTCTGGGATCTAGCCCCGCATTGGGGTCCCTGCATGGAGCCTACTTCTCCCTCTGCCTATGTCTCTGCCTCTATCTCTCTCTGTCTCTCATGAATAAATAAATAAATAAAATCTTAAAAAAAAGAACCTAGTTAATTAATAATAACCTCAGTACAAATATACATGTGTGGTATGTAGATAAAAAATGGATGAAAACATGTGTAAATTAGTGTATAAAACAATTGTATAAACATGCAGAATTATTTGTTATATTTAAACCAAAAGAAGAAAAATATAGTTTAAACTGATTGCAACCTCAACAATGAATAGATAATAAAGATGATACATAAGTGTGTCAAAATACTTCATATAACTTCTATAGTTCAAAATAACAAGGGTATGCTGACTTAGAAAAAATGTTGTATAACATTTATTTATAAAGATGAATATGCATAACTTTATATAGAGAAGAAATAACATAATAAATGCATCAATCTAGTTTACATCTTTTGTATCTCCATTGTATGATTAAGCTTTAATAAGCTTTTATTTCCAAAAATGTCAATATCTTTTGAAAGAAAATATGTTTTGAAAGAAGAAAATTAACTACCCTTAACATGTTTTAAATGATAACTTGGTATACTATTATGCAACTCTTAACACGTTGATTATGCAGATTATGTAAAAATATGGAAAATGTTAATGAAATTATGTTAAGTGAAATAAAAATATATACATTGTGTTTGCACACACTATGCTAATTCTAGCCTACATTTTTGCCTTTAATTTCATTAGACTTGGAATCCTACAACTGGTACCACACTCAGCCTAAATAATTCCCACTCACACTTTAAGACCTATTTCAGGAACCAATCACTATTCTTGAAATAATTATCTATTTTGTGCTACTGTAATAACTGGCAAACAATTTATTATTATACTTTTCACTTTGCATGGTAATTATCTATGCAAAGTCTCTCTTGTCTCTGGATATTACTATCCTGAAGGCCGTAATTACTTTTTTGAGGTTTGTAACCCTAGTACCTAACAGTGGTTGATATGGTCCTGAGTGTCATGAAGATTAATCTACTAAGTAAAACATACCATTGCCATTGATTTCCTCTGTAGTCTATCACTAGGCTCTGGCAAGCAAGGCTATTGCCACTAGGGCAGTTATGAATGATGTTAGAAAACCTAGAAGAGACAAGTGATCACCCTTTACCCATACAACTCTTAGATCATTCCTAGAATCATTCATTCGAAAACTTTATAATTAACTAAACCCACAACGTATCACACACAATGATATTTTGTGTGTGACCTAGAATGTAAGACAAGAATACAAATCAATGAATAGAAAAGATTCTTAAAGATACTTAAAAAGGTTAATGAATTTACAAACATAGATCCATACAAAAAGTTTTAAAATATATGTTCATAAAAGACTTATTTATAATAACCCTAAGTTAGAAATATTCAAAATAATCATTAATAGAAGAACGTCAAGTTGTATTACATTCACAAAATTGCATTAGACCCACTAATAAAAGGAATGGACTACAAATACACAAAACACATTGGGTAAATCTCAAAAACTGATTTATGGTGTTGATCAAAAGAAACTGTCAAAATGGATACATCCCAGATAGATATATTTATATGAAAATCTAGACAAAAGGAAAAATATCTATGGTGACATAAATCAGTATATTGATACACTTTCTGGTTTAAGAGTGGGGTTGCCTGGGAAAAATACTAGTGAACTTTTTGAGGTAATGGAACTTTTTGTATTTTGAGAGGGTTGTGGGCTGTTAGATATGTGTATGCATTTGTCATTACTCATCAATTTTGTGTTAACTTTAATATCTATGTAATTCAATATGTGTAAATTATACCTCGTTTCAAAAATTGAAAATTAAATGCAAGTGTGCTTAATATGTAGAACTTGAGAATCTTATTCTAAAATGTATATGGAAATGCAAAAGTTATAGAAGAGCCAGTATATCTTAAAACTTAATTTTGCAAGACTTACACATCTGCATTTTAAGAAGTTACAATAATCAAATTAGTAAGTGTGGATAAATAAGATTAATGAACTATATAGTAAATAGCTGAGCAAAACCTACACTAACAGGAGAATAGGTACTTGAAAGAAGGTGCCAATTTGGATTTAAAAGGAAAAAGGACATGTTGTATTTTCTTTTTTTTTTTTTGTATTTTCAATAAATCCCATGAAATCCTCTGTATATCAGTAAAAAATAAATAAGAACTTCAAAAGCATTTTAATTTTTTTAAAGATTTTATTTATTTATTCATGAGAAACAGAGAGAGAGAGAGAGAGAGAGAGAGAGAGGCAGAGACACAGGCAGAGGGAGAAGCAGGCTCCATGCAGGGAGCCTGATGTGGGACTTGATCCTGGATCCTGGATCACGTCCTGAGCCAAAGGCAGATGCTCAATCGCTGAGCCACCCGGGCCTCCCCAAAGCATTTTAATTTGAATTTAAGAACAAAACACAAAAACATTTTAGAAGAAAATTTATACAAGTACTCAATAATTTGAAGTAGGCGAAGGTTTCTTATATAGTACAAATTGAAGCATTAAATATAAGAGAAGGGGATCCCTGGGTGGCTCAACCAACAGTCTAGCACCTGCCTTCGGCCCAGGGCCTGATCCTGGAGGCCTTGGATGGAGTCCCATGGCAGGCTCCCTGCATGGAGCCTGCTTCTCCCTCTGCTTGTGTCTCTGCCTCTCTCTCTCTCTCTCTCTCTCTCTCTCTGTGTCTCTCATGAATAAATAAATAAAATATTTTTTAAAAATAAATATAAGAGAAAAGGTGCTAAATTAGGGTTCATAAGCATTTAAAATTTCCACTCTTAAAGGTCACCATAAGGAAAACAAAAAGGGCTTTACAGGTTGAGTGAAAATATTCATATTGTATATATCCAACAATTATTTATATAGAATATAGGACACTTCTATGACCCACTAATTAAAATAAAATGACCCAATAACATAGGGGAAAAAAGCATGAGCAGACAAAAAGAAATAGTCAATGAGCACATGAAAAGGTACTCAACATCATTAACCTTTGGGGAAATTTCAGTCAGGTACCATTTCACATCTTCTACAATGGCCAAACTAAAAAGACTGACAAACTATTGAGGAAGTATAAAGCAACTGAAATTTTCACAGATTACCATAAGATTTGTGAATGTGGAGAACTGTTTGGAAGTTTTTTGTTTCTTTTTTAAATAAAGTTAAATACACACCTATTATTTGGCCCAGCAGTTCCACAGCTACTTATTAAAGAGAATAAAAGACTGTTTCTAGAAAAAAGACACATAACAGGAATGTTGATAGACACCTTATTAGTAATAGCAAAAAATAGAACAAAGGCAAAGGCCCATCAACATGAAAATAATCAATACGTTGTGATTTAAAATAAATACCTTTTTTGCTATAAAATGTGACTTCATACTTATGCTTTGCATTGATATGGAAATAGCTCAAAAACATTAGGACAAAAGACAGAAGCAGGCACAATAGAATTTGATTTCCTATATATTATGATCAATAGAATAAGCAAAACTAACCCATAATACTAGATATCAAAATTGTAGTCTTTCATGATATGTGGAAATTGATAGGAAAAGGACAATAGTAAACTTCTCATAGCCAAAGAGAAGTTCTACATAAATAATTATTTGGTGCTTTTTCAGTATATATACTTCTAAATCTTAATAGACAATCTGTACACTTTATTATGTGTAAATTATACCTCAAAATTTGCATACCAATTACATTTTTTATTATTTTTCTCTACAGAATATGTTTAGGGTTTCTAACTATTATTTCTTTTGATCACTCAAAAAACTAAATAGGTACACTCATGCAGGAACATTTTTCTCAATCAAAAAGATAAGTGGATTTTCTTGATGTCCCATCTTTTTCCACCTTGATCCTATTAGATGTCACTTTAATTTTTTTAAATAATGGTTTTAGTTAATATAAACTGACATTACTATTTTTGAAATCTGGTTAGAACTATGATAATTAATGCATGAAATCTAGTTAGAACTATGATAGTTTTTGTCGTGCTTTTATTTTGTGGCCTTGTTGTATTTTGTTTCCTTTGGTTAAGTATTATTTTCACCTTTTAAGTGCCCCAGCATCTGTAGTCTCCAGAGTGAACTTTACTTATTCCTCTATCTGCTCTTAAAATGGATTTGCTTCTAAGAGAAATTAATATTTCACTAAAATAATCAGAATTGAGATGATGTAGAATTTTTCATGAATTAGTTAAATGAGGGCTCTACAAAGAGTTTCCTTTCCTCTGCAGAAAGGAAATACAGAAGATATAAACTCATTATAAATGTAGAGTCATCCCTGTCATGAAGCAAATTTTGGAAATGGACTTTTTCCTAATGATGGCTTCAATGATTGACAAGCAGTAATATGATTATGGAGTGAATACACATTGTGGAGTATAAAAGACTTCTATTTAACCCTGGTTTTGTCATCTATTAATTGTGTGACCTTTGTACATTTCACATATATTGACTGTACATTGAAACTAGAAATATTCCAATTTGATAACAGTGAATACTAAGTCCAACACTAAATGTAAATGAGTCTGTATACATATCAATTCGCTCTTTACCAGGGTGAGGAAGTCAGGAGTCTGTAGGAAGACAACTTATGGAGGAGTAGGGTGTAGATCTGATGTTTAGACAGGAGATACTGAATATAAATTGGTTCACTTAAGTTAGCCCAGAGTTGGGACTCCTAAGTGTCTCAGTGGTTGAGTGTCTGCCTTCAGCTCAGGGCATGATCCCAGGCTTCCGATATCGAGTTCTGCATTGGCCTCCTTGCATGGAGCCTGCTTCTCCTCCGTCTGCCTATGTCTCTGTCTCTCTCTGTGTCTCTCATGAATAAATAAATAAAATCTTTAAAAATAAAAAAGTTAGCCCAGAGTTGAAATTGATAGTCACATAACCAGATGGGATGTGCAAGAGATAGGTGTACTAAGTTTTCGGCCTAAGGTTTTCATTCCATCTCTGGTTTCTGACTTTTAAAATAACACTGAAGCTTTTATTTTAGTATAAATATAGACCAGGGAAAATACAAACTATAAAATATTCAATAAGTTATTTGAAGTACTTGAAATACGAGCCAATGTTTCTGAAGTAAATTATGGCTTTCAAAATAAGCTTGGGTTTAAAAATAAAGATATTTTGCACCAGAACATCCAAGCAGGTCTGTAAGATCCACAAAGCTTCTCACCGCAGAATTACTTTAGGCCACATTGGCCAACACCATTTTCTCTTCTTTTTGCCCATGCCAATCTCTTCCTTTGATTCTTAGATAGCTTGCCACATTAGAGACATGTTCTTATTTGCTTCATAAAAATGAATTCCCATAAAAATGGCAGGCATAGAACATAGCAATAAGTGAGCTTTACTTAAGTTCACTACAGTAATTTGAGTTGGCTCAAACATCAGTCATTCTTAGTTTTTAAACTGTGAGAAAGGGAAGCAAAGCAAGGGTTTGGATGAGTTTCAGTTTCCATGGCAGGGCAAAAGTTGAAAGTGATCTGGTCATAGAGATGCCAAGGAATGGGGGACTACTTAAGCATGATGTCTATAGCAATGCATCAGTGAGCTTATTCTTTTTCCCAGTTGATCATAGACTGAAGCATTTTGTAAAATTGAAAATTAAATATTTTAAAAAAGATCATACATTTGAATGTACTAGCAATATCCAAATGCTGTTTCCAAATGATTCTAATCAATTGATACATTTAATCTGATGTTGAATAATAACAAACAATTCAATGATTGACATTAGTTATGGACCACAATTTGAGTAGCACTTTTCAGTTAACGCTTATTAGCATGAATCAATGGTGAGTGGGTAAAACAGCTTTAAAAAAAAAACAAAACAAAACAGAACAACATCCTGATTTGTAGTGTTTGCCTATTTTTTGATAAACTTCTTCCATGTCTGATTTCTAGCTACAGCTATGATGTCACGGCATGCACACTGAGGAGAAAAGTACAGAATCCATTCTTGAGCCTCTTGAGGACTTCTCTGGTTTAAATACTAATTCGAGTAATGGTCAGCAGAACTGTTATAGCCCATCTGTTATGTAAGTGAAAAATGTGGCTAGGAGATGAATTTTTGGAGCAAAATCCCAAAGCAAACATGCTTTTGCTGAGGAATACATTTGTTCTTGGGAGATTCTATCACTAAGCAAGTTACTGCAATATATATATCACAGAGTGGAGGATGGAGGGTGCAGCACAGAGAGAGAAGAAAGACCACCAACTTCATCTGGAGTCAGGTAGACTCAAGGAGTTTGAAGAAAAATATTGTACTATTAGAAGAAGGGGAATACAATCGTTAATTAGAGAAGCCAGTAAGAGCCACATAGTAGTTCATGGGCCAGATGTATTCTAGTCTCCTGACATACAGAATCTTATGTGCTCTTATCTTAAAAGATGAGATAAATATTATTGTCCTCGTTTCACAAAAGAGTAATCCAAAACTTGAGAGGAATTGAATAACTTGCTCATGATCTCTAAGCCAGAAGATGATGAAGCTAAGATTTGAAGGTCTGACTCCAGACTCAACATTATTAACACTTCATCTTAGAAAAAAGCCAACAGAGCTTTTGAAAGGAGGATTTTTCACTTTGTCTTTAGTTCCCAAAGTTCAGTGAAGATTCTTCAAAGGCCTAACAGAAACCCAGCAAAAATGGCACTTTGGAATTCAACAAAACCCAAATTAGGTCACTTGCTGATTGATTTTGTTATTTATGTTTTCTTTCTATGCTTTATTCTCCTATCAATAAACTGGGAATAAATAAATAGTAACTAGATTGAAGGGTTGCTTGAGATTTAAATTAGATAGTAATTGTATACAGCACATAAGAAGTGGTAATAAGATAATAAATATTATCTCTTCTCTTTAATCATTTAACCATCGTGATGATTGCCAGCTTAGAAATTAGGCCATCTTGAGCCTGCAGGTGAGGTCTAATGGATTTAAGTAAGGTGCTGAGTAACCAAGGCAGTGAAATGAGCTCTTATATAACTTTGGCTTTGATGTCATAAAATATCCAGTGTTTGATGTATGTTTCCAGTGTTCTTTACTCACATGTGCCTAGACCATCTAAATTGTGTCCAAATTAATACATACAATAGTGGTAGAAAGAAAGTAGCTGTAATATTTTTAGTCATTCAGTCTTGCTTCTAATTGAATATTGTTGCTTATAAACATATTTTTTTCTTAACTGAAAATTAAGACACAGGGGATTATATCATACGAGTTTAATTAAAATGTTCATTAAATCAGTAAATACATGTGATATAATTAAAGTGTTCATATCCAATGTTAATGAAATAGTTCAGAAAAAGTTAAAATGATATGTGAAATACCAAGGTCTTAGAGCCATAAATATAACTATTCTCAAAAAATAACTAATTTAATGTTGTTTCAAGCTGCTGCATTTGTAGTAACATTAAGGAGCAAGAGAAAACTAATAAATTATAGAAATTCCAGTCTATCTAGTCTGGCAGCCTCTTCACTAACATACTAGCTAAAATCAACCCTAAACCTTATAATAAAACATAATTACATTGCTTAATTTCAAGTTCTCTCTTTTTTATCTCACCTTTTTTTTTTTTCTTTTTTTCTGAATTTCTCTCTTACAGGTGCCAGGTGCGCTCCTGACAAAAGTATGCCATTGGGAGAAGTTTTCTTTCAGAAAATGATTCTCCAACAGTTTTAGTACATGTAATTAGCAAATATTGGGTTATGTCTCTCCTCATATAATTAGGTACATTAATTTTTGATCCCTTTGTCAGTTCATGAAAGAGTCAAAATCTACAAAACTCTTCATGATCATCACTTATTTTTCTGTGGCTTACTTCAAAAACATCATCATCATCATCAAACAAACCAAAGACTCATCTTTAGATGTGTACATCAGGGTGAGGAAAAAAATGTTATGATAACTGCAGGCACCATATTTTTTCCTAGAAAGAATTATTTGAGAAAAGAAAACCTTAATAGACTGTTTTTAGCATGGAAGTCAAAGTTCAGAAGGCAATGCTGGTGGGAGAATGTCTATGGTCAACCACAGGGGCAGGTTTCTTTTGTAAAGGGATATAATAAACACATGGAAGTCTAGTGGGGTGAGAGTGGCACAGATACTCTGATTCCTCCCTTTCCTACTGTCCCAACTGGTAGATCCCACTGATTGAAGCCAGATTGGTATTAGGGAATACCAATACAGGAGCCCTTGAAGGTAGTCCATATACATTAGACTCCCAGGATACAGAACAAGGGGACAAAAGATGAAGAGTGGGTTACAAGAACAAATGGAAACTATTGCAAACCTCAGGAGTTGAAAACACATTAGAAATTAATAAGAATGAGCAAATGGGGCCAAATAGTCCAGAAAACTATAAAAATGAAATAACAAAATGGAAGGGATTCCTGAGTAACATACCTGAAGGCTTTTTAAAACTGCTATAAAATTTGGCTGCCTGGATTGTTATAAAACAAACAAACAAACAACAACAACAATAACAAAACACCTCTTGATTATAGAATAACTTGAGAAAGAGAAAGGAAGGTGTTGGATGGTGGGAGGATCCAAAAATCAAAGGATGATCTCACAGCTACTCCACATTCTGACCCTTGAAAACAAAAATTCCCTGAGAAATTGAGACACTGGATCAGTCTATAAGAAATGGAGGTTGAGCTAAAATTCCATTTGACTATGAAGACATGTAAAGTACACATAGACCATGAAAATACACATCAGTATTTTCAGGTCAACTCCATATTCCAATGGTGAAAGCACTATAATTTTTAATACAAAGGGGAAACTAAGTAAGAATTTCTAAAACAAAATGCAATCATATTGGCTTCTTCCTTATATTTTTCTTATGATGAAAACTTTGTTTAAGGCTGAATAAATCATTATAAATTTTTGTCCTGAGAAGTGAAAAGTCACCTTCGGCATTTCCCTTTTGTTTCAAAATGCAGAGAAAGGTAGTTCCATGTAAAGAAAATATTACCCGGGCAACCCGGGTGGCTCAGCGATTTAGAGCTGTCTTAATTCAGCCCAGGGCCTGATCCTGGAGATCCGGGATGGAGTCCCCACATCCGGCTCCCTGCATGGAGCCTGTTTCTCCCTCTGCCTGTGCCTCTGCCTCTCTCTCACTCTCTGTGTTTCTCATGAGTAAATTAAAAATATGTATATATATTACCCACACAAGGAACTTTTCCAGAGTTTGTAATATGGGTAACTCTACTCATGAAATTATATTTACAGAGTTGAGAAATTATTTGTAGATTTTTTCAAGATCATACAAATATGCACACAACTTTATTATGCAGCTAATGATAAATGACATACCCATAAAGTTACAGCATTTTTATTAGCTCTTGATAGAGAATAAGAAAGTTTCTAACATACGGTACATAAAATATCTACACCTACTTCTTAAAACTTGGCTTACATTCCAGTTGGTAGATGTAATAGAAATTTGTGTCCTGTGGTCCTTATTATGAGTCTAATGTTTTAAGTAGATTTAACATAAATAAATGAGGATAATATCAATAAAAGACCAGCAAACTCTGTAATTCACTCAGGATACACACTGCTTTAATGATCATTTCACACAGGTGCAGAGTAATCAAATATAGAGATACACTCAATAGGTTGGCAAAATGTGGCTCTTTCTAAAATTGCAGAATTTATTTGATGAAATAGTATCTCTTCTCTTGAGAATGTATTAACATAAAGTGCTATTTAGAAAGTTTTATGTCTAAATCATCATACCTATAGTACATAATCTAAGTCAGTTTTCAGAGGAAAAAATTAAATCAGTGATTACCAAGAGAGTTCATAGAAGTTGGGTAAGTAGTAGCATTTTAATGTTTTATTTTATTTCATTAAGTAGCAAAGCACTTTTCGAATACTAAATGTATCCTTCATTCTTTTTGGTTATTCTAGGAATATAGTTTTATTTTTAATCTGGTAAAATTATAGAGCCATCCTAGCATCATTTACTGAGTGTAAATGTAATAAAGATGATGACAGCTTTCTTTAGAAAGTATGATTTGCACTCAAGTATGCTAGATATGAAGTTTTGAAAATGATAATCATAATTTATCTTTAGGTACCACAGAATTCCATAGTTACATAAATCAGCAGGGGAAGCACTGGGGAAGACAACCATTGGTAAGAAAGCCTTCTTAAAAATTTCTTCCAAAATTGAATGACCAAATAGACCTTGTGAGATCTAATCACCATTAATCAGAGGATTTGTACAATGTTTGTGAGTTTTCAAAAAGTTCACAAAAATAATTTCTACTCTTTAATGACATCTAAAACTATATTATGAAATATGCTTTTGTAGTTTTCATGTTAGTAGAAAGCATTTATTAATCATTTTTGTTTGAGTGGGTCAAAATTCTCTTCAAGAAAAGATAAATATTGGGGTATTTGGGGGACTCAGTTAAGGGTCTGAAATTTTTTTTTAAATTTTTTTTTAAGGGTTGGACTCTTGATTTCAGCTCAGGTCATAATCTCAGGGTTGTGAGATCAAGCCCCACATCAGGCTCCATGCTAGGTGTGGAGCCTACTTAAAATTCTCTCTTTGCCTCTCCCCATATATCTCTCTCTTTCTTTCTCTCTCTCCCCCTCACTAAAAAAAAAAAAAAAAAGAAAAAGAAAAAAAGGGTAAATAATGTTTAACAAACAGTTATCATTTATTTAATTTAGGTTTCTAGAGAGAAAGATTTTAAAGACGTTGTTTTCTTCTGTCCTTCAAAGAACTGTTCTTTTAGAATGATCTAGAATATTTCTATTATCTCTTGCCTTCTGTTGTTTTTATGCATTAATTTGCTCTTTCTTTTTTTCTACATATTTGAATAGAAGCTTAAGTTATACATTGAGAAGATCTTTCCTCAGATTTTTAAAAAATTGAGGCATTTAAAGCCGTAAAGTTTTCTCTAAATGTGATTTAGTTATATCATGTAAATTTTGATATGTTATGCTTTTCTGTCATCTCAAATATTTTCTAATCATTATTTGTAATTTCTTTTCTGAATGATTGACTATTTTGAAAAGTTTTTTAACTTAAAATGTATGTAGATTCCCAAATGTATTTTTGTTGCTTATTTTTAACTTGATTTTATTCTAGTTGCATAACATTTTGTATGATTTGAATCCTTTGAACTATATTGGGTCTGAGTAAGAGGAAGATAGAGGGAAAGGGGGAGGAGAAATCGTGGAAGAGGAGAAAGAGGAGAATTAGGAGGAAAAAGAAGAAGAAGAAAGGGAAAAGGGGGAGGAGGAGAGGAAGGAGAAGTAGAAAAGTTAAAAAAAGGGAAAATAAGACAACCTTAATGGAGTAACAGGAGAATTATTTTAATAGATGGGATATTTAAGGCAAGGCAATTTTTTTCTATAAAGAATACCCTTAAAATATGCCAAAAATACAGATTAGAATTAATGTTTTACCAGACTGACTGAGTTAAAATGCATTTATTATGTATGAATATAATATAAACATTTATTTGGGGGATATTCAAAGGCTGCACTAAATGAGGAGGATATGTATTTTAACCCAAGTAGAATGAATTAACTATATGATGTCACTATGTATTTTAATCCATGTAATTTGAGAATATTTTTACTAAATTGTTATAAAGATTTTACCCCACTAATTAAATAATGAATAAGCTTAATATTACTCCAAAGGATATTAATTTATGGAGAGATTATTCTTCTTAGGAAAGGATATCAGTTGATTCATGTGTTTGCATTCACTTTCCAACGGGACAGATTCGTTTTCCCTACCCCTAATAAATACAGAAAACACACTATCCTAAGAACTGTAAATGTAACCCTTAGTAAGAAAATAATTTATTTTCCAAATAAAATGATTCAAACAGAATTATTACTTTAAAACAGTGAAGATAAAGATATCACTTATAATTGTGTAAAGAAAAACTCAGAGAGGTTTTCTTATGGTCTTCCTTAAGCTAAATATGTAAGTTTAGGATAGCATGATTTATCTAATGTCATTTAATGACTGAACCTTCCTAACTATAGAAAATTGGAATTGGGCAAACTACATCTCCATACAAACTAACTCCCACTATGACCCCTTTTTCCTTTTTGTAAGTTTTTGCTTTTTTTCTGTTTCTTTTGAAGCTCATCTAGCAAATCAGGTGCTGAGCATCTGTAATGGGAAAGCAAGTTCATCTAGTTAGGGCAAAAGAACCATTCCAAATTTATTTACAACTGTTCCACTGATGTTGCTGACACTACGGAACCTCCTTTGTAGAGAGAAAATAGTTCTATCTTCTGTGGCCTCTGTCAACAATAGGACTAATTAAAGCCAATTATGAAGGCTGTCTTGGCTTGAGATTTGCTTACTTTTCCAATAAATGTAGGCCACTATGGAAATTGTTTTTTATTCAGTCAAGTTTAAAAGGGATATATTTCACACAAATAAAAATATCTCACCAGTCAACTTTATGAATGGAATAGAAAAGATTCACGCTGAATTAGATAAAAAACTATAGTTAATAAGCAATTTAGAACATGATCAACATCTCCCCCTATATAAAATAATAGTTGTAAGATTTATAAATAATGAAAGGACCATTTATGTTAATGGATATTTGAGAAGCTCCCACTCTTCTTCCCAATTTGTGGATTTTTTTTTCAAGTGTGTGAGGTCTCCAAGCAACCTGAGACCTGTAGATCAATGTTGTTCTAACATGTAAGTCATCTCCTTAGAATATTTTCACCCACTTCTTCAATCAAGGAAACACAGACTTATATCTGGGACAGACACATGGTGGGCCTTGGCAGCTGCCCTGAACATCTCTGTGAAAGAATAATGTTAACATTACTCATGCTGGCAAGAATCCCCACATATAGTCATTACCATTTTATGGTTTTCTAATAATTTTATTCAAAAAATTATATATGTATTTTGAAAGAGTTTCTAAGTTTAAGGGAAATAATTAAATGCATACTCCTTGGAGCATTTTCAATGTCTGTTGGAAAGTTTCAGCTATGTTAATATAAACATAATATAGAAGAGAAACCATCAGTAATTTTTATTACACCATGTTTTCTATTTGAGGAATGTGGCTGATGATCACTTAGTGCTCTACTCCACAGGAAATTGACTTAAAAAGTATTTTTAAGTGCTTAAAAAGGAAAGTACTGAATAATTGCAAGTTTAATTAGTTAAAATATGTAAAGACAAATCTTTTGCATTCCAAAACTGTCAGCTCTCAAGTAACTTAAATTTCTTGATTGGGCTTAGAAAGCAATTAGGTTGAACTATTCCTTGCTAACTTAAATTTGCATGTTAAATGCATTATGATCTGGCTTATGTTAAGAAATATTTGTGGGAGAAACAATTCTTCCACAGGGATAATATAAACTTTTGAATGTGTTAATGTAAAAAGTAAATATAATTGTGGAACAGTAACTTTAAGGTTTTAAATACTATTTTCTGGGACAGCCCAAACCTTAAGTGTGGAAAAATGTGCTGAAATTTCAGACTTAGCAAGAAAGCCAGGACTTCCCCCTTTGGGGATAATATTGATCCCCTCTTTCAAATTCGCTTTAAAATGTAAGTTTTTCTGCGATGATGCAATAACAGCACTTAACAAGGAAATAGAATATTTAACGCTCTTATGCTTAACAACAATTTAGGCATGCAACATTTCTCTAAATTTAAAATTAATTTTGAAATAGAATATTTATTCATAAGTCTCTCTCACCCTCTCCTTCCATATCTCTTCTCTGTCTCTCTCTCTCTCTCTCATACACATACACACGCACAGATATACATATGCCTACATCTCATATGTTTAAGTATTTGGTAGTTAAAAAGCTACTTAAATAAGCTGTTAAATAAAATATGTTTAAATCCCACTTCTTAGCAAAAGCCCTGGTAGAGATTAAAGAAGAGGTTTTAATTTAGGCTTCTCATACTCTATTGAATTCCAATTCAGATAATGGTAGTGTTTGCAGAGCTGACCCCTAGTCCTTATCCTACTCCCTTTTTCCCCCCGTATCAGACTCCATGACTAACCTTGTGGCCTGTTGTACACATATTTGGAACCAAAGCTTATGTACAAAGGAACAACCCACATACTGCACAAACAGATGCCCCTTGACAACTCTTTGGACCTTGGGCTGTTCAGAGTAGATTTCTGTCTCCACTATGGGAGATAAGTACAAATAAATATGCTGCATATCTAAAATAAAGAAGGGGCCTTTGGGTGGTGACTCTTGGTTTTGGCTTGGGTTATGAACTCAGCTCAGAGTTGTGAGATCAAGCCCCATATACAGCCCTACACTGGGTGTGAAGCCTGCTTAAATTTCTCTTTCTCTGTCTTCCTCTCCCTCTCCCACATCTCTCTAACCCCTTCAACTCTCCCCCTCCATGGAATGTGTGGGCTCTCACATGCATGTCTGTGTGTGTGCTCTCTCTCTCTCTAAAAAATTTTTTTTAATAAATACATTAAATAAAGGAGACTCTGATAGGTAACAAAAAGTATCAGGATCAGCTAGGACTGTGAGGACCCAAAAAATGACATAATATAGTAAATTCCCTGGGTTTCTATCCCAAACTTGTAGCTGAAGAAGCAGGCATACTGGAAATGCCAACTGGCACAGAACAAAAACGTCCCAAGAGAAGCATGCTCTCTGTCACCAAGGAAACTGAAAGGAAGCATCCTAAAGAAACTAAACTTTTAGACAATAACTACTCTAGCCAAACCACTATTGGAAAACAGAAACAAAACCAAAACCTGTGTGTCCTGTGGTGGGGGAGAGGAGGAGGTAGGGAGTTTCCTGAGAAGGGATAGAAAGAGGCCCTTCGAGAAACACGATATTATGCTGATTGAAATAAGAGAAGGACAATCAGAGAAGGACAATCATCATATGGTTTCACTCATATGGGGAATATAAGAAATAGTGGAAGGGATTATTAGGGAAAGGAGGGGAACTGAGTGGGACAAATTAGAGAGGGAGACAAACCATGAGAGACTCCTAACTCTGGGAAACAAAGGGTTGCAGAAGGGGTGGTGGGCGAGGGGATAGGGTAACTGGGTGGCAGGGACTAAGGAGGGCACTTGATGGGATGAGCACTGGGTGTCTATATGTTGTACTATATTTTGGCAAATTGAATTTAAATAAAAAATAATTTAAAAAGAATATTAATACACTGTAATTGCATAAAAAATAAAAACATGAACTTCAGACCAGGAATTCCTCCTATAGTTTAATGACAGGATTAATTAATTAATAAATAAGCAATTTCAAGTATTTGGCATATTAGCAATGTCATGGTCAACATCAGTTTGTTCCTTTTAGTCTTCCATTCGTGGCTATAACTTGGGTGTGGCAGCTCTAGTTATTATATCCCTATAACAGGTAACATATCACAGGGTGTGAAAGAAAATTTTTGCATCTGTACTTTATTGTATTGTTACTAAGGGGAAAAAAAAAACCTAGTTCTGAAAAATCCAGGAAGATTCCCTAGCATGTTGTTGGCCAGAACTGGACACCTGTTAGTCCAGATGCTGGAATTATTTCCCTAGAAGTTGAGTTCTTGATGAATACAGGGAAACCTCTTTGGCTAGGTAAGAAAGACTTGAGAAGACTGAGATGTAAATGGCTTTGGTTTAACTAAAGAATATCTGTAATAAGCTGTATTAATATAGCTTCCTATATTAAGCATTATGTGTGTCTTCTAATCCACTATAGTCCACTGTTAATTCTATAAAGTGATGAACATGTTCAGAAATAGCAAATTGCATCCAGGAGAACAGGAGACCCTGTGGGAGCAGACCAATCACAAATGTTTTCCTGTAGCTCTGTCAGGCACATGGGTCTTTGATAACACTGCAAGATTTAATCTCTCTATACTCACCAGAGTCTAGAGGGTAGAGGCTTTTATCCCTGATATTCCAGGAGTCAAAGCCCCACTGGAATGTTTATACTAACATACTTAGTGGCATCATAACATTTTCTTACCCTGTCAAGAATTGCCCACTTCCCCCACTGCCAACTTTTCTCACTATACCTTGTGTAGTCCTCAAACTGATGCAAATACATTATCCTAGATTTCAAAGTATGCTACCTTTTCCCCCTCTCATCTTGGTTTTTTTTTTTCTTTTTTAAGATTTTATTTATTTACTCATGAGAGACACAGAAAGAGGCAGAGACACAGGCAGAGGGAGAAGCAGGCTCCATGCTGGGAACCCAGTGTGGTACTGGATTCTGAGACTATAGGATCATGCCCTGGGCTAAAGGCAGGTGCTCAACCATTGAGCCACCCAGGCGTCCCCCAACCCCCATCTTCAATTAAAACTGCCCTACTTTCCCCGAGAACACCAGCGTTATTGCTCATATTACTCAATTCTTCGGTACTCATAGCATCAATTGGCTCTTACAGAGCAAAATCTAGATAATATAATTTTTATCCTCTTAAAGCATTTTTCTTCTTTAAAGTTTATGTCAATTGCTTATGTTATTTAGCCTACTTTGTTGTATATTACAACTATCTTTCCAAATGTAGTTCGCATTTATTAAAGCTTTACAATCTGAGCAATAATCCTTTACATTTCCACAGTTCACATCAACACTGGCTATTCTTTTTTAATGTAAAAATAAAGAATTCTGTATATTATGTTATGAAAAAAGTAATGCATACACATGAAAATAAAAACCATAGCAGTACTGAAAACTTCTAATGCTGCTAGTCAGTCTAATTCCTTATGGTATATATAAATTCCTCTCTTTGTATTTCCTACATTGGTTACCTTAATGATGCTAGAAAATGAGCAGTTATTTTTCTCTTTCATTGTCTTTTGGTCTCCATTGTGTGTTTTGAGAAGTCACCTTTTGAAGGTAAATTGTCTTTTTCAGAGGTGGAAGAGTTGGAGTGCTGTTAGGAATTTACTGTGTATTTCATTTTAAGCAGTATCATCAGTACCTTATATTATGATAGGGCAGATAAAGTAAGTATTCATCTTGTTTGAGGTTTGTTAAATTTCTCAAATCTTTAGCCTGATTTCTTTCGTCAATCTTGAAAAAAATCCTATTCATTATCTCCTCAAATGGTACTTAGAACCCATTCTATTTCTTCTCTTCATAACTCCATTTAGACTTTAAGAAAATCTTTCACTTTATCCCTTAAATCTCATATTTTCTTCTGTATTTTCAATTATTTTATATTCTTCTTTCTGATTCTGGACAGCTTTTTGGAGCTTTTTAGACCTTATTTTCATTCACTGTTTCTCAATTCATTCCCTCAAATATATTAAATTCATACATTGCTTTCTTAATTTCACATTTTTCCAATGGTAGAAGCTATCATTGTTGATGTTGATTTTATTTTAAAAATAATCTTTAATTTTCTATGAAAAAGATCCTAATCTTTGAGAGTATTAAGCATGATTAAGTATTATGTCTCTTTTTCTCATTTTTAAAAATATTTTATTTATGAGAGAGAGAGAGAGACAGAGAGAAAGTGCTACCAGGAGTAAGGGGGAGGGGCAGAGGGAGAAGATCAAAGCTTGGCTTGATTCCAGGGTGCTGGGATCAGGACCTGAGCCAAAGGCAGCTGCTTAACCAACTGAGCCATCCAGGTGCCCCACCCCCCTTTTTTGAAAGATTTTATTCTCTTGGTTTTTATATCCCTTTCAGTATCTGACTTTTCAATTTTATGCTAAATATTAAAGAAAAACTGAGGGAATAACTTCATGATTGAACATATTTTGTCTTTGCTCAGAAAAAAACTTAGTATTTCTCTCTCTCTCTCTCTCTTTCTTTCTCTCTCTCTCACTCTCTCTCTCTTTCTCTTTCTCTCTTTTCTGTGCCAGAGAACTAGCAGCTTTGGCTAAGCAAGTTTAGTCTAACACATTTATAGCTGTTGATATGATTTGAAAGTATGGCCAGTCCATACAAGGAATAAATCATATCCAGTTTATTCGGAGGTATATCCTTCTGGAGATCCCAAACAAAAAACAGGGTTTTTAAAGAGAGATCAGGGTTTTTAAAGAGGGATCACAGTCCTTGGCTGACACTGATCTAAAATTAATTCCCCTAACTCCATAAGTTTGTCTAAATCTCTGCATGGATGCTAATTTGTTTCTTCTGTAACTGACAGAAACACCTGTGTGTAGCACTGTCCAGTGAAAACTTTTGTCACAATTGAAATGTCTTCTATCTGCATTTTACCATATAGTAGCCACTAACTTCATGTGGTGCATGAGCACTGGAAATGCAATTAGTGCATCTAAGGAACTGAATTGTTGTTTTTATTTAATTTTAATTCATTAAAATTTAAATACCCAATATGTGACTAGTCTACCTTCTGGGCAGTGCAGTTTTAGGGGAAAAGTATTCCAAAATGCTAGTCCTAATACTGAGTTTCCTTCTTCTTGGAAATCTTGTCTTTATAAATTTTCACTGTCTTATTAGTTTCTTGCTGCCTTCAGGTAGATGTAAGACAATATTTTGCCTAGATTTTCTAGTTTTTCATTTGTTTGTTTTGAAGAAGAGCGATGTATCTTACCTGGTCTGCTGTTTCTAGAGGCAACTTACTCTATTCAAGAGCTTCATACATTTAAAAATAAAATTAAACTTCAGTTCTTGATTTTATATTATACCTTTTGATTACTTGCCGTGTAAGTTAAGTAATTTAATGCTACATCTTACTCCTACCATTTTTTTTTTCTTTTTTACTCCTACACATTCTAATGGTTGCTGACAATTCCATTGTTTTCACATAGCAAACCTTTACAAAGTTAGCATTGTTTGGGGATTATAATCAAACCTTTTATTTTCTCATGTTTTTTTAATTATATAAAATATCATATGGTTTTACCATGTTATAAATAAATATGATTCTAAGGATACCATGTAATATAATTTGACTGATAGAAGAGCAGGAGATATAATCACATCCCATTCAGAGAAACATGATCCAAATATATCCTTCCCTCTCTCTCCTTATCTCTCTGTAACCACACACACACACACACACACACACACACACACACACATTTCCAGTAATTGGTCAGTTGCTAAAATTATCTCCATTTCAGGTTTTTCACACTTACATCGCTGCTTTTT
This sequence comes from Canis lupus familiaris, assembly GCF_011100685.1. Classification (NCBI taxonomy): domain Eukaryota; kingdom Metazoa; phylum Chordata; class Mammalia; order Carnivora; family Canidae; genus Canis; species Canis lupus. The sequence goes on along the minus strand of NC_049222.1, from coordinate 33,470,694 downwards.
TATGTGTTATTTTCTGGTATTTCTAATGCTTTTTAAGTATTGGATATATTCTTTTTCAATAATGTCTGTATTTTACTATTATTTTGATATAGTTATATGCATTATTGTCAGTGCTCATTTCTATAATTTTTATGACATGGTTTTTGCATTCTTTGCAATTTTTTTTCCCAAGGCAGCAAATCTATATCTTTGTTTTAAAAAATACTTAAACAAAAAAAATACTTTAACAAAAAATACTTTAAAAATACTTTTAAAAAGAGGGAAAAATATTTAGTCTTTTTTATGCATTTACACATCATACACACATTTTCTGGCTAGGAATATTGAGATTGTATAAATTCTCTTATGTTTTGCAGGTATAGTTCCATTCTTTCTGATTTCTTTTTTCTTTTTTAAAGATTTTACTTATTTATTCATGAGTGACACCGAGAGAGAGGCAGAGACACAGGCACAGGGAGAAGCAGGTTCCATGCAGGGAGCCCAACGTGGGGCTTGATCCTGGGTCTCCAGGATCATACCCTGGGCGGAAAGTGGCGCCAAACCGCTGGGCCATCAAGGCTGCCCTGTTTGGTGGATTCTTTTGTCTGTGTTTCTTCCTAAATATTTAACCTATCTTTAAAAACAAATACCAAAATATGTTTCAATGTGGGACTAAATTTTGCTTGAAACAGGATGCGTATTTGAGGCTGCCTACTCAGTTTTTTGTATATTTTTAGCTATTATTTATCAAAACCATGGGCTATTTTGTGTGTGTGCAATGTATATGAGAACTTTTATTTTTTTATTATTTTTAATTTTATTTATTTATTCATGAGACACAGAGAGAGAGAGAGAGAGAGAGAGAGAGGCAGAGACACAGAGGGAGAAACAGGCTCCATGCAGGGAGCCCGACGGGGACTCGATCCCAGGTCCCCAGGATCAAGCCCTGGGCTGAAGGCGGCGCTAAATCGCTGAGCCACCTGGACTGCCCATGAGAACTTTTAGCATAATAAATTCAAAATATCGGGACATCTGGGTGGCTCAACGGTTGAGCGTCTGTCTTTGGTTCAGGGCATGATCCCAGGTCTTGGGATCGAGTCCCACATCGTGCCTTTCCTTCTTCCTATGTCCCTGCCTCTCTCTGTCTCTGTCTCTCACGAATAAATAAATAAAATCTTAAAAAAAAATAAGGTCAAGATAAGTATATTTTTAACCTACTAGTTGTGGGATGTTTGGGTAAGCTCTCAAATATTAAGTGCTTATTTTCTTTCCCTTATATTTCATATTTAATACAATGGTTAATAGATAATGAATATCCCTGTTATTCTACTCTATTGAGTAAATTATTGAATTACTCAGATATATTACAAATTTCCTTAATTTTAGTTACTGTAGTAGATAGAGCTTCTACATTGTAGTGAATATTAGGGAAGAGCAAGATATGATTTTAAAGTTCTCTTTGAAAATCTAAATAGATGTTTAATGTACATAACCGATAACTCTAATTATATGTGTATATTGGTTATAATGGTTTAAAAATTATTTTACATTATTTGCCTGAGAATTTCTACTAAAATATAACGGCTATACAAAAACATGAATTTCTAGGAATATTTACAAGTATATGTCACCTAAATTCCTTAGAGAAAGTTGAGAGACAAAATAAAGCACATTTTTTTTGATAAATATAAGCCATCCGAAACACTTATTAGAAAATATTTTTAGGGCAGTCCGGGTGGCTCAGCGGTTTAGCGCCGCCTTCAGCCCAGGGTGTGATCCTGGAGACGCGGGATCGAGTCCCGCCTTGGGCTCCCTGACTGGAGCCTGCTTCTCCCTCCGCCTGTGTCTCTGGTTTTCTCTCTCTCTCTCTCTCTCTCTCTCTCTCTCTCTCTCTGCCTCTCATGAATAAATAAATAAAATCTTAAAAAAAAAAAAAGAAAATATTTTTAGAGCATGCAACTGGCCAAAAGTCCAAGGTAACTCCCAAAATTAAAGTTTATCATTTTGAACAGAACCCACCCCCTCAATTTTACATCGGTTTTGGTAGTACATAGTTCAGAGGATATACCACTTGTTTTAGAGAAGTCAGTTAATTGACTATGTATTTTATTGTTATAAAGTTAATCTTATTTACATAATCTTGGGGAAATTACTGTTTGGACCTCAGTATTCTTACATGAAAAATAGTAGGTTTTAATTACTTGAATTCTTCAGCTCTAACATTAACTTGGATCTAAGATATATTCCTTTACCACTCTTACCCCACTTCTCTCGAGTTTTTCTATCTACATATCTGTCCAATTATTCACCCGCATGTATTGCATACACACATACCACATTTATATATGCATTGTATATTTATTTTTATATAATTTTAGTTCAAATTATCTAAACCTCCAATTCAGTGTAAACATTATATATTACTTTTTATGCTATGAGTAGCAATATAAAAGGGATTATTAATATAAATTTGACTTAGACAATAATATACTGGTTATTTAAAAATTTTACTAATAGACATCTTTATATGCTCTCCAAAGCATTCTGTACAAACAAGAAATATTCAATCTATATACTAGATTATTAGATGTTCATTTGATACTTAGACATGGAGTGAATAGAATCCAAATGAAGAATAACAAACTAAAGAAAATAATCTTGAAAATCACTATGTTTCTTATTTAAGAATTTATTTTTAATGAAATCATTCGTATGGACTGTAACAAAAGATTCTATATGTTGCATTAAGTCATTTGAAATGCATAACAAATACTTTTTGTTTCATTTTCTTTTGTTAGCTCCTGCATAGTTTCTTTTAAAATTGAAAGTCTAATTGTAATTAGATATTAAATACTGTTAAATAGATTGAGCTTCTCTGATAGAAATGGGAAGTAGATTTAATTTTGAAGCTTCATTATTACCTTAGGCCAAAGAATTATTTTCTTATTATAATATGAAAATGATAAGCTCATATTATTGAAATTAAATGTAACAATAGAAGTGTGCTAAACTCCTACCATAAACAAGACATCATTATTTAATGACGAAATTGTAGAAAAAATTAAATATGACTCACATTTTTGTTTAGTATATTTCATGTCAATTATAGCTTCTATGAAAAATTCCCAAAAATGATTGGCTTCTCTCTCCTTTTGCAAGCTGATATGTTATTAGATATATCTAGATTTTTATATGATTGTGATAACAGGGTTTATTATTATTATTATTATTATTATTATTATTAGTTTCAGGGATAGACTTTAGTGATTCATCAATTACGTATAGCATCCTCATTACATCAAATATCCTCCTTAATGCCCATTACCCAGTTACCCCACACCCCCATTTACCTCCCATCCAGCAACCCTGTTTGTTTTCTAGGTAAGAGTCTATTATGGTTTGCTTCCCTCTCTGTTTTGACCTTATTTCTTTTTTCCTTCCCTTCCCCTATGTTCATCTGTTTTGTTTCTTAAATTCCACATATGAATGAAATCATACAGTATTTGTCTTTCTCTGACTGACTTAATCTGCTTCACATTATACCTTCTAGTTCCATCCATGTTGTTTCAAATGGCAAGATTTCATTCTTTTTGATGGTTGAGTAATATTTCACTGTTTATATATACCACTTCTTTATCTATTCATCTGTCATTGGACATCTGGGTTCTTTCTGTATTTTGACTATTGTGGACATTGCTACTATAAGCATTGGGGTGTAAATTCCCCTTCAAACCACTATGTTTTTATCTTTTGGATAAATACCTACTAGTGTAACTGCTGGGTCATAGGGTACTTCTATTTTTAACCTTTTGAGGAACCTCTATCATGTTTTACAGAGTGGCTGCACCAGTTTGTATTTCTACCAGTAGTGCAAGAGGGTTCTCCTTAATAGGTAGGTATGTTCTCTGGTTGCTTTGCAGCTAGGTTTTTGCATGTAATCTAGAAAATTTTCACACTCAAATCCATAAGAAAGTTAGAAGCTGGAAGTAAGTGATGTGAGATTGTGAGATGGCAATAGTTTGCCTAGTTTATTACTTGGGGTTCTCCAGGGTTACATTCTCACCAAGAGTGAAAGAGAATTCCTTTCTCCACATCCTCACCAACATCTGTTGTTTCCTGGGTTATTTTAGCCATTCTGACCTGTGTGTGGTGATATCTCATTGTGGTTTTGATTTGAATTTCCCTGAGTCACGTTGAGTATTTTTTCATATGTTCTGTTAGCCATTAGTAGCTCTAAAATTTTTCTAGTAAATATATTTAACACTTGTTGCATATATTATGTAAAATTATGCATACATGGAAATATCTAAAAATCTAACTATGGAAATATTTCCCAGGATCTATTTTGCTTTGTGTGGCTTTGTTTCTTTGCAATAGCTGAAAGTCAAGAAGTCATTCTGACACTCTGTACCTCTTTCCAATATAAATTATTCCTTGGTCAATATGGCTGTCTCATTTTCACTTGCTACTCCTCCCTTTCTTACCGAATGAAGCAATATTGCAGTTTTGGCAGTTAGCATTTGCACTAAGCATATTAATCACAACTTCTCTTCATTTTGTGTATAAATATGAAAGTGGTCTGCCTCTGTATTAAGCTATAGAAACCTGTTACTTGCACTAAAGCAATGAAGCCTAAACTATTAATCTAGAGAAATGTATTTTCCAAGTCCCAGATGTTATTATTCTGGCCTTTCATCTTTTCATCTGTATAAGTAAAAAAAAAAAAAAAAAAAAGCCTGAGGGATGGCTGGGTGGCTCAGCAGTTGAGTGCCTGCCTTCAGCCCAGGATGTGATCCTGGGATCGAGTCCCAGATCCGGATCCCTGAATAGGGCCTGCTTCTCCCTCTGCCTATGCCTCTGCCTCTCTCTGTATATCTCTCCTGAATAAATAAATAAAATATCCAAAAAAAAACCCTGATATTTATTTTGTTGTCACCATGTACCAGGAATTGTGAATATTTCTTAGCATATTATATGCCATCAATGTCACAGTGATTCTAAAAGATAAACATTGTTTATGCCCATTTTAAAGATGAAATAGGAAAGGAAAGGAAGAAAAGAAACAAGTGTGCACATTCTTTCATGTAATTCAGCATGTAATTGTGGATCATAAATTAAACAGAACTATAAAGCTTCTTTGCCTTATTAGAAACAGTATGATGGTTTTTGGTTTTGGTTTTGCCCCCTTAGTCCATCCTGGTGATAGCACTGATGGTTTTATTTTTGTTTTTGTTTTTTACTCTTTATCTCTTCCTTTGCTGAACTCTTAAAATCCATGGTTAAAAATTTAGTAAAGTGTTCTGCTCATGTAATCTGTTTTAAAACATTTGTTCATCATTTTTTTTCAAATGAAAGAAATAGTATATTTTAATTATTATTGGACTGTAAACATTGATTCATTGTTATATAACATGTTATTTTTCTACAAAACAAATACACATAAGATGATTTTTACTATTAAATAGATTTTTGAGAAATTCAGAATATAATTATGAAATCCAGAAAAACATAGTTTTAAATTGAGGAAAAGCATCTTGATATTTAGGTATAGATGACAGATTTGTTGATCTAAATGCCCTTTTAAGGAACATTATTATACAATGATCTTTTTTATTACAAAATAGTTATTTAGTTTAGTTTTAGTTCCAAAGCAAGACTTAAAAGATAATACAGTCTTTCAGATATACTTAAGAATGAATTATTTAGGCATTTCTAAGACTTGAGGAATAAAGATACAGTAAATTGATTGTAGTTTATTCAAATGAAAAATAGAGATCAATTCATTTATTGATAAGCCAGGCAGGCTTTTTAGTAATACGATACACAGATTACACCATTTGGAAAAAATGCACCCATGAACACACATGCATAGATAGATAGATAGATAGATAGATAGATAGATAGATAGATATAGATAGATAGATAGATATAGATAAGCATAGACAAACATGAATTAATGCACATACATATAGAAATACACATAGTGAGTAGCAGCAGTAGTGTAGCTGTTTAAAATTTGTAATCTGAAGCCCTTTGAGATTAAATTCTAGTTTACCACTTACCTTCTTCATCTATAAAATTGGATCACGGGCAGCCTATGGAGCTCAGCGGTTTAGCGCCGCCTTCAGCCCAGGGCCTGATCCTGGAGACCTGGGATCAAATCCCATGGCAGGCTCCCTGCATGGAGCCTGTTTCTCCCTCTGCCTGTGTAGCTGCCTCTCTCTTTCTCTCTCTCTTTCTCTCTCTCTGTCTCTCACGAATAAATAAATAAAATCTTTAAAAAAATAAAAAATAAAATTGGATCACAATAATTTTTACTTCATAAGTCTTATATAAGTATTAAATGAGTTACTTATTGGAAAAAAACTAGAACAATGTTTGGCAAATCAGTAAGTGTTACCTAATTCTCAGTGTGTTAATAAGTGTTAGCTAATAGATTATTTTGGTTTTAAAAGCCAAAGAGATACAGACAATAGTGCCAAAATATGTTTTTAAGAGATGAGTTTTCACAGGTAACTAAAAATTTAAAAAATTTTTTGAATGATTCTGACATATGTACTTTAAAATGTTTGATAATTTTACCATACCATATAACCCTTTGATTGGAAATGTGGAAATATATTTTTCTTTTATTACATTACATTACACATATGTGATATGCCGTATTATATTTTTAAAAAGATGAACATGATAAACATCATTTAAGACTCATGGATGATGGTAATATAAGGGACAGAACTTATGTAATACTAAGGTGAATAAAGTAAATTGTGCTGTGTCTTCTCTCCCAATACCAGCCTACTAGTTAAGGAAAAGAAGGCCCTAAATTAATGTTGTCTGCAGAGCATGATGGTATGTGGACATATAGTAAATGATATGCACTTAAATATAGATTGTAAAAGAGGACATGGAAAGAAGTAGAAACAAGATTTATTTTGGAAAGGATATATTTTGAACCAATAGAACCTGTCTATATATTGATTATAAGATGTGAGGGAAAATAGGATGCCTACAGAACAATAATAGATTTTTGGCCTAACTAAATAGTGGAATTTTGGTGTTTGTATATTGAGATAAGAAAAACTTTAGGGGGTGGTGAGTTGAAAAATGCAAGGAGGGACGCCTGAGTGGCTCAGCAGGTGAGCATCTAACTTCAGCTCAGGATGTGATCCCTGCATCGGGCTCCCCGCAGGGAGGTTGCTTCTGCCTCTGCCTGCTTCTGCCTCTGCCTGTCTCTGCCTCTCTCACTCTCTGTCTCTCATGAATAAGTAAATAAATCTTAAAAAAAAAATGCAAGGAAAACGAAATAAACTCTTATAAATCTAGAAAATGCCCTTATAATTAATACAAATTTTTTATAAAGGTAAATTAGTAAATTAATGAATCATAAAATATTATTACATAGCAGGAAAACACATAGATCATTAGTGCTATGTGAGATTTGGCTAAAGTTCTAAAACTAAAGGTAAACAGTACTGAACACCTTCACATTCTAATGATATTACAGAAGAGTTGCTAACATTATTTAGAACTTAGCAATGGATGACAGTAACACTCCTTTGATTTACCTCTTAATTTCATCAGAATAATCATTAGTTACAAGAGAGAATTAATTTGTGGTATAATTTGTCAATTTACTGCAGTAAATCGTGGTGTTTCTGCTCCTCCCAACCACCTACCAGTTAAGGAAAAGAAGGCAGTAAATAAGTATCATTGATTGAGCATGATGGTGTATGGACATATGGTAGATTAGCATGTCTTTCATCAGATAGCTGGTTAGTGAACTGTAAAAACACAAATACCACCCTGGTAGAGCAGAACAGAATACAGTTGGAAAGATCTTTGAGCGATTTGGCATGTGTCACCTGTAATGTGAGGAACTATAGTGAATGGTGTTGTCTTCTTATCTGGGAAGAATTCTAAAAGAGGGGAATAATCCGAGCAGTCCAAATAACAATGAAAACTGAAAGGACAGTATACAATTATGTAGTATGGAAAAGAAAAAAGCTCTAAAACACAAGGATATGGTAAGACAAAAAAAAAAAAAAAAACAAAGGATGCGTATATAAAGTGTAGCATGAAAATCGGCATCCGATGCCAAAGATGTTTAGGCAAGTAGAGATATGTAATTTAGAAATTTTGAATTCATCACTAAGATGTAATGATTATGAATTTATAATTCTGATATAGTTAAAACTATCTAGAGAGAGATTATAGTTTTTAAATATATGCTAATAAAGGAAATAGCTGAAAATCAATGAACTAGGCATCCATCTCAAAAAATAATATAGGAATTAAAAAATTCAGCAAAAAGACTATAGTCAACAATAATTTATTGTACATTTAAAATTAGATGTATTCTAACCACAATAAACTAAAATTTAAATAATTATAACTGAAAACCTGTTCTTAAAAATAACTCAATCAAAAATTAATTAGCATATCTAACTATACGTATTTTGTTTTTATTTTTTTAAACCATACATATTTTAAAATGCAATTTTTACATGAACTTTCCCAAAGAATAGGAAACACTGAACAATGTATTTTAAAAGACCATCATATTTTTAATACTATAGCCTAAACAGAGCATTAATAGAAAGGAAAAATACAAGCTAAGCTCACTTACAGAAAAGAGTAAGACCCTAAAATATTTTCATCCCAATTTGTTACTATTGCATTTCTAATTTATTTTAAAATATATATTTATACATATGACAGCATGACAAGTTAAGTTCATCATGTGAATGCAAGATTAATTTAGTATTTTTAAAGACAGTTTGTTTTACAACAGTGACACAATAAAAAAGAAAGAAAACAATATCTTCAGTAATATAAAAATAATTTGATAAAATTCAAAATCCATTAGGAAGATTTTCTAACCAGTTAAGTTTAAACAGGATCATCAATATTGTGAGAAAGATTTTCAAGAAAACTCTTTACAAAATATCACACAAAATGGTGAAATATTGAAATCATTCTCTTTGAAATCAGCAAAAAAGACAGAGTACCATCACTTCTGCTACCGTTGTGCAATGCAATAAAGCAAGAAAAAGAAATGGAAGAATTAATATTGCTAGTGAAGCAAAAATAATGCCTCAATATCTGAAGAGAATATAACTGGCTAAGTAGGAAAACAAAAAGAATCTGAAGTTATATCGTTATAATTAATGAAGTATTTTGGCAATATTTCTGCATTTGGGATCAATAGTTTTAAAATTACATTTTAAAACCATCAACATGATAGTGGAGAATGAGTTTTTTATGATACCATTTATAATCACATACAAAGAATATCTATGAACAAGTCTAATTAATGTTGTGTAAAACTTCTTCAAAGAAAATTATAAAATAATGTTGACATAAATTAAATAAGTCATAAATAATTGAGAATTACTTCATGTTTATGTATTGAGAGAAGCAAAGATAAAACAATTTCCTCAGTACAGTCTATAATTTCAGTGCTCTCCACAACAAAATCCCAATGTGTTTTTTGATGTTTACTCATGATAATTGTAGAATATTTTATATCAAGAATAACTAAAGCTACACATTAAAGTAAATCACTGAAGTTTGTGGACCTGTTCTACCAGATATCAAGATTTATTTTATTTTATTTATTTTTAAATTTATTTATTTGAGAGAGAGAGAGAACAAGTGTGTGAGAGAGAGAACACAGCAGGGAGGTGGTGAATAGAGGGAGAAGCAGACCCCCTGCTGAGCAGGGAGCCTGACAGAGGACTTGATCCTAGGACCCTGGGATCATGATTTGAGTCAAAAGAAAACACTCAACTGACTGAACCACCCAGGTGCCCTCTAGATAATATGGAGTTCTTATAAATATAGAAAGGTGACAAAATAAAATAAAAGCCCAGAAAATGATTCACACACATATGGACTTGTGATTTAATAAAAGTGGCAATATAGAAGGAGAAGTGATAGGCTTTTCAATAAATGGTGCTGACATGTTAAGATGTCGATACCTAAAGAAGTGCAGCTTGACTTCGACTTTAAACCAACAAGGGATCCCTGGGTGGCGCAGGGGTTTGGCGCTTGCCTTTGGCCCAGGGCGCGATCCTGGAGACCCGGAATCGAATCCCACGTCGGGCTCCCGGTGCATGGAGCCTGCTTCTCCCTCTGCCTATGTCTCTGCCTCTCTCTCTCTCTCTGTGACTATCATAAATAAATAAAAATTTAAAAAATATTAAACCAACAAAACTGTATTCCAGTTGGAATATAGAATTTAAAGTGAAAGGGTAAGAGATAAAGTCTTACAAAATAATAGGATATATTTGTGATTTCAAAATAGAAAAAGTTTTCTTAAACAGGAAACAAAAAGGATTAAACATAAAAAGATAATATTAACTGAAATGAAATGGAGTTTCTCTTCACTAGTAAAGAAAGAATAGGAAAATGGAGAGAAAATATATTTCCAACATATATAAAAAAGGATGCTTTATAAAAAAAGAGTTATATAAAGACACAGGATTTTTATTTAGAGTATATTTCTAATACCTTTAAATCAATAAAGAAAGGCAACCAGACTAAAGAATAAAAAGCTTTTTGAATAATCATTTCATAAAAGAGAATAGGTAATATACATATGAACTGTTGCTAAACCTCCTTCATCATTAGGGAAGTAAATTAAAAACACAACAAAGAAATTAGATGTCTGTTTGTAACATTTAAAAATTTCTGAAAATACAAATATGGCAAGGATATGAAGGAATAGAATCAAAATCAAAAACTGCTAAACTAACTCTGACAAATGTCATGAATGTATTTGGAATGCCAGACCATGTCCTAGCAATTGCCATCCATAGGTAGAAAACCTAATCAAAACACAAATTTGCATGTGCCAAAAAATACATACAAGAATATTTTCAGCAATGTAATTCTCAAGAACTCCAAACTGGAAAAGACCCAACTGTCAAGTGAGGGTGAATAGATATACCATTTATAATATGTTTATGTAATAGCATACTATGGAGCAGAGGTCACCAAATATTTTCTATAGGGAGTCAGACACTAAATACTTTAGGCTTTGTGAGACCTAATGTTTCTGACTTAACTACTCAACTCTGTTCTTGTAACATGAAAGCAGTTATAGGCAATACATAAATAAACACTGTGTCTGTGTTCTACTGAAACTTTATTTTCTAAAACAGGAATGCCATAATTGGCTTGATACCAGTAATTTGCTGATCCTACTATAGAGAAAAACAAAGAAACAAACAATAACAAAACTAAGGCTAAACACAACATTGGTGAGTTCCTGCACAAATATAACATTGAACAGAAGAAACCAGACATAAAAAATCATAAAATAATCATATGGCTAATAAACTATGGCTCATCAGAGAAATGACATATTCTAGACCTGGAGAAGGAAAAACAAGCCTAAACATCTCCTGGTGTTAGAAAGTACTGTAGTGCTCAAAAACCAAGGCAGTGATGGAAGGAGATATCAAAAGGACACAGAAGCCAACTGAATGAGTTACCAATGACCAAAGCTGGATGTATTTAAACAACAAAATAAATAACAGAGTATTGGATTATAACCCTGAGTATAAAATAAATATCCATGAATCTATCCTGCCATAAATAAATGCTTGAATAAGTAAATAAATGGGAAATAAGAGCCAAAGGACCCATGCAGAAGAATTCCAAATAATTTATCTAGATATTTTTAAGTCAAAGAGACAAACAAGCTTACCTCACTGCTACTTAAATATCAGCTGCACATAATGACTTCCTTCCAAGGAGAACATTATGGAAATAGGGTTAAAAAAAGTAACTTTATAGTAGAGAAATCTGACAAATAGTACTTCATCCAGGTGATCAAGTATCAGTGATTAGTCAGACAAAGATGAGTTGTAGACACTGCACTGCAAATGCTATAGTATTGTAAATTCCACATTCAGGAACTTCTCTTAGAAGAACATTGAGAGAACTGAAGTCTAAAATATAATTGGAATCTTCATCTTGGAATGGAGTTGAAAATGCTATAGCCCCAGTGCCTGTTTACTGTTTTCTATTAGCATTAGTCACATGCCTTAGGGTGAAGGAGAGGAGAAATTGGCTGTCTTAACCAAAGAGTATAAAGCTGGATTGGGGAGTGTGTTCACCTTGGAAAGTTTCCATTTAACATTTGGGTCATGTGGATCTGGTGTAGGAACTAAGGTGTGTACCCTTGATATGATGTGATGTGAATTTTACTACATCTCTATGGTCTTCCTTTTCAAGATCTACAATCCCTGTCTTACATATGGTCTTCCTTTTCAAGATCTACAATCCCTGTCTTACAATGAGAAAAATATCAGACCAACTCAAACTGAGGAACATTCTACAAAATACCTGACAGGTACTTCTCAAATCTGTGAAGGTCATCAAAAACAAGGAGTGAGAAAGGAGTGTAGTCTAGAGGAGCCTAGGAAGATAAGATTACTAAATGTAATGTAGTATCTTGCATAGGATCATGTTACAGAAAAAAACATGGAGGAGGGGGACATTAGGTAAAAAACAAGGAAATACTACATTATGAACTTTAATAATGTCTTAATATTGGCCCATTAATTGTGATGAATATATCATACTATGTAAAATCTAAAGAACATGAGAAACTGGGTACAGGAATATAGGAACTATATGCAACTTTTCTGCAAATCTAAAATTATTGTATAATAAAAATTTGCTAAAATAATTCATGATTCCATTTTTATAAAGTGTTTTTTTTTCTTTTGAAAGTAGTCAAACCCAAACTATAGTATTTAGATACATATGCCTGAATAGTAAAATATAAAGGAAAGCAAGAAAGTAATTTTTTTCTTATGGCTAGGTTAATAATTACCTTATGAAACAAACAAACAATATACAGCAATTGGGGAATGGAATATAGGGGGCTTTTTAGTGGCAGTATCCTATCTTTTGGCCTGGGTGGTGATAGCAAAACACTGGCTTGTAGTAAATCATTGAGTTGTGTATTTTTGCATACATATATATATTTGAGCGCTCTCTCTCTCTCTCTTTCTTTCTCTCTCTCTCTCTGGAGAGAGATCTCCTTGATGGGATGAGGGATTATTCTACAAGGAGCTGTTAGGGGGGTACCATGAAAGATATTAGTTGAGCCAGATATTACATCACCAACATCAGAGAACCCTGGTGGGAAGAGTCCTTCCAAAGGCCTTGCAAAGTCATTCTGTCAGGACACATGAGAACTGAAATGTGAGGGCCTACCACACAGAGGGTGCCGAACATGACTGTAGGAATATCATATGACCACATGGAATTCTTTTATGCCTCTCTCATCTTTCTTTCAGTCCTATTTATGGAAGAAGCTGTCAAAGGAGAAAAAAGATAATACAGATTGAAAGGACAACCCATGGCCCCTTTCCCAATGAGGTTTACAACTGTGAATTAGCCTTTTGCTGGGAAAAGGGAGACTATTTACATTGAAAGTAAGATTGGTGTTTCAAAATTAGGCCATGCCAGACTCATTAGGACCCAAATTCCATGAGATCCACTTGACACTGTCAAGATATTGAAAAGAGAGAATTCCAAAACATATTTAATTAGATAAAAGACTTTTTGTTGTACCTATTAAACTCACTCCATTATATATTTCATTGCTATATACACCTCAAATATGCAACTTGACTTAAAGCACAGAAACATAAACACCTATGTCTATTTTTTCAGGTACAACCTGATGATAAAATTTCTATTTTCTTTCTTGCATCAACCACACTCATAACAACATTTAAAAAATATGTATTTATTTATTTCAGAAGGAGAGTATGAGTGAGGGAAGGGGCAGAGAGGAAGAGAGAGAATCTCAAGCAGTCTCCTCACTGAGCACAGAGCCTGATGCAGGGCTGGATCTCACAACCCTGAGATCATGAACTGAGCTGAAACCATAGTTGTATGTTTAACAGACTGAGCCACCCAGGCACCTCCATAACAAATTTTCTATTATATCTTTTATATCTGGTTCCTTTGAAATCTGAACAGAAATTTAAGAGCTCCAGCAATTACATCTTATAACTAAATCTTTCTAAATGTTTCTCATTTTTGTTTCTCTCAAGGCTTCTCACCTTTATAATTCATATGTTTTTAGTAAACAACTAAAAAGTTGTTTTTAGTAATTCACATTTCTCAAATCCTTCCAAAGCTTTAAGTCAGTTTTCACTCAATGATAGCTTTTTTCTATTAATATTTCATTTATTTGCATAATGTGTATTTGAAATCTCAAACCTATTTGAGAACAAATACCAAGGACACTTGAGGGGTTTTTTGAAAAGATTTTATTTATTTATTCATGAGAGACACACAGAGAGAGGCAGAGACATAGGCAGAAAGAGAAGTAGGCTCCTCAGAAGGAGCCTGATGCAGGACTCGATTCCAGGACCCCGGGACCACAACATGAGCCAAAGGCAGACATTCAACCACTGAGTCACCCAGGTACCCCACTTGATGGGTTTGGAAGTGAAGAAGTGTCTGGGTGTCTTTTAGCATGTGTTATAGAGTTATTGAACACTAAACAAATTTAGTGTAACACTTAAGTTGAAATCATTTAAAAGTTTTCTTCTGTCTTATGTCTGAGTTACTTTTCAGTGGTGATCACATGGATTCAGTCTAATATATATCTCCAACAAATCTGGAGATAGGGACAAGACTGGCTAAGATTACCCAGGAAGAGAAAATAAGGATAAAAAAGCCCAGGGCAAAGTTCTGAGGAACTGCAAACATTAGACTCAGCAAAGAGAATACAGCAAAGAGAATACAGAATCAGGGAAGTAGAAATAAAACAGAGACTGAGATAGGAATAAATCCAGGATAATTTTAGTATCAGCTAAATTCAGAGAGATTATGTTGAGAAGAAAGGAGATGAATGTCAACTGTGAAACATACTCATGAGTATTTAAATATGATGGAAACTGAAGAGTGACTACTGGATTCAGCAAATCCTGGGGTCCTTTGTTAACTGGGACAGAGCATATTCAGTGGCCCAGTGAAGGTGTGAGCCAGGTGCTAGAAGTTTGGAAAGATAATGAGAAGGAAGGAAGTTGAGATAGAATATAATTTACATTTCCAAGCCATTTTGATGTGAAGGGAATGAGAAAGTGGCTAGAAGGGAAGAAGACAATGAAAAGTATTTGAATACATACATAATTTTAAGGGAATGAAATGTAGAAACAGTCAAACTGAAAATGTCTAAATGAATGTGAATAATAAAAGAGAAAATGGCCTATTTACAGACTAAGTGGGTGTACTGGCCTTTAAAGAGACATTTAGTTCCTTAAAACAATGGGAGCATGAGAATACTTCAAAGTAGAATAATAAACTTTGTGGCAAGGAATTCTAAAAGTCCTGGGGACCTGGATGACTCAGTGGGTTATGCTTCTGACTCTTGATTTCCAGTTTTGACACCTTGATTTTCTGAGGTCATTATCTCAGGGTCCTGAGATCTAGTCCCACATTGGGCTCCATGCTCAGTGTGGAGTCTGCTTTAAGTTCTCTCTGTCCTTTCCTCATCCCCGAATCCCCTACCTATTCTTCCACCCCCCCAAGCACCACTCATGGGCTTGTTCTCTCAGTTAATCGATCAATAAATCAATCAAGTCTTTAAAAAAATTCTAAAATTCTAAAAGTCCTTAATGATTTCTATTTTCTCCTAAAATATGACACAATGTCATCAAATAAAAGGATTATACAAGGGTCATGGGGACCAGAACAGAGATGAGAAGTTTGATTACAGCTAAGAAGAAATAAATAACACTGTCTTTTCTGTTAGAGACTGAAAATAAGCTCCCCCAGACCTCTGGGGCTATAATCTTTAAGATCTATTTGAGTTTGATACCCTATATTTAGAATAAAGCCAGTCACCTCTGTTACATAAATGTTTCCTGTACAAA